>NC_045635.1:6606944-7856944 GCF_009829155.1 Mustela erminea | reverse complement strand
TCCTAGCAGTAAGAGCCTCCTTCTTTTTAATTATACCTCACTAATAGCATTTTTGATTTCAACTTGGTTAGATTTTAGTTTTTTAAATTTCTCCAGAAAGGTATTTTGTTTCTCCAGAAGGGGTTTCTCTAATATCTTCCATGCCTTTTTTGAGCTCAGCTAGCACCTTGAGAATCATCATTCTGAACTCTATATATGACATATTACCAATGTCCATACTGATCAGGTCCCTTGCCTTCAGTACTGCCTCTTGTTCTTTTTTGTGTGTTGATTTTTTTTTCCACCTTGTCATTTTATCTAGATAAGAATATATGAACAAGAAAATAAAATACTTAAAGGGTGGCAAGGACCCCAGAAAAATGTATGCTAACCAAATCAGAAGAGACCCAAAACCAAGGGGAGAATAAAGGGGGAACAAGAAATTTAATATATATATATTTTTAATATATTATATATATAAATATAAAATATATAAACATATTTAAATATATGTATATTTACACACACACACACACACACACACACACACAGGTAAAGAAAACAGTGCCACCCACTTGATTTTGGGTGTGTTTTGGTCTCTTAAAAGAAACTACCTCCCAAAATTTTAAAGGAAGAAAATCTTATATAGATACACAAAAATAAGGGTAAACACAGTGAAGGGATGGGCTATGACTGTAAAGATGAAAATTAAAAACAAATTCTAAAAAGGGAATTGATGAGATAAGTTGCTTGGAAAAAGAAAAAAAGAGGAGAGAATGTGCTCAGGCTGGAGACTAAAAGAAAGCCATGTGCTAGATTTAGGGTATATTTTGATCTATTAGAAGAAATTGTATTCCAAAATTTTTTAGAAAGAAAAAAAACCTATATGTATATAAAAAATAAGGTTAAATACAATGAAGATATAAAATATGACTATAATTATGAAGGTTTAATAAGATTTTTTTAGAAAGGTATTGTTAAGATAAACTAGTTTAAAAATGTTAAAAGCAGAAAGAGGAAAAGTTAAAAAAATAGAATAAGAAAAAAAATTTTAAAAACTTAACTTTGAAAGACTATCGGATCATGGGAAAAAAGCCATGAATTCTATGAGTTGCTTTCCCCTCCTCTGGAGTTCTGGTGTTCTCCTTGATCGGTGAGCTTGGTCTTGGCTGGATGTTCTTGCTGATCTTCTGAGGGAGGGGCCTGTTGCAGTGATTCTCAAATGTCTTTGCCCCAGGTGGAATTAAACCACCCTTGCCAGGGGCCAGGCTAAGAAATCTGTTCGAGGTCGCTCTCTGCGCAGTTTTGGTCTCGGGAGCTTTTGTTCCCTGAACGCTTTCCGTAGAGCTTTGGAGGACAGGAATGAAAATGGTTGCCTCCCAATCTCTGGCCCAGAGGAGCTGAGAGCTCAGGGCCCCACTCCTCAGTGCGGCCTCAGAGAAAAGTGCTCAATCACTCCTGTCTCCCTGGTTTCTAGCCATGCTCCATGCTCACCCTGCCTGTGACCGAATGTTTCTATCTCTGGCGCACAGTCCCGTTTGGAGTCTCCAAACCCAGCAGATTCCTGCTGCACTTCTCCTCCTGGAGGAGGAAGGTGAGTCTCCCCGGATCTGCCCCTTGTGGGGTCCCTGCTCAAAGACCAGTGGTCTGACTGTGCCTTGGATCATGGTTTAAGGTAACCCCGAGCAGAGAGCTCATTCCTCAGCTCCGTCTCTGTAGTTGGCTTCCCCAGTCTGATACCCGGGAGCTCTGCCATACTCAGATACCCCCGATCTCTCTGTGACCCCGCAGGACCTGAGACCACGCTGTCCCCGCGAGGGCTCCACCCCTGCTTAGCTTCTGGAGTGACGTCCCTCACTGGAGCATACTTCCAGAAGTTCAGATTTTGTGCTCTGCCACTCCGCCAATTGCCAGGAGCCAGCCTCTCCCCCTGTGGTCTATCTTCCTGTTGCTTTGGATTCACTTCTCTGCACGTCCTGCCTTCTAGAAAGTAGTCGATTTTCTGTTCCTAGAATTGCTGCTCTTCTTGTATCTCTTGTTGAGTTTGTAGGTGTTCAGAATGGTTTGATAACTGTCTAGCTGAACTCCTGGGACCTGATGTCATTTCAGTCCACTACTCCTCTGCCATCTTGCAACTTCCTTGAAGACACTTCTTAAGCACCACTGTGAATGCATAAATAATCTGACTCCTGTTGCGTGTTCCGCTGCATCTCTGCCAATCATGGGAAAACAAATACTACTCTTTGCCTCATCCTTTCTGGTAATGAACTCCTGTGATTTACTTCTCCCGTTCCCCACCCTGTGGTAACTCTGGACCAAGTGCTCTTGATTCTCAACTTGGCTGCGATGTTATTGTCTCATCCCAGGCAGCCCTTGCTGGCTTGCCAGTTTCTCACTCACCCCGTGCCCATGTCACCCTCAGTCTTTGCCGTCTCAGTAGGTGGCTGGTCACTGGGGGAGCCACACAGGCCTGAGCACCTTGGGAGCAGCCCCGCCAGATCTGTTTTGCAGTGCTCTCCAAATGCACCCTCTTCTTTGCATCTCTACTGCTGTCACCTAAATCCAAGCACCCAGCTGTCCACACTAGGAAAGTGTGGTAACCCTATATCCCAATAGTGGGAGCAGCGAGATCTTTGAAAAAGATAATGCCCTTGTGACATTTCAGCACTTAATGCTCTCCAGTTGGCTTCTTCATCGCTTAGGCCGATATCTTTGTCTGTGACTGTGGCCTTCCAAGTCCTCCCCAGTGACCCCACCTGCTCCCTAAAACCCTCCCTCACCTTTCCACTGCCCGGCCACCTGAGTGTTACTTCTGGTCTTCGAGTGCAACCAGCTCTTTCCCACCCGAGGCTTTTGTACTCGCTCTCCCTTCTATCTAAGATGTTCCTTGTGCAGCAGGCATCCCTCCAAACTGCAGGGGAAAATGTCATCTTCCCTGAGTGCTCTTCGCAAAGTGCTTCTGATCTCACTCAGTAACCTGTGATTAGATCACGCTGGCTGCTGTCTTCGTGTTTGCCTCACTCCTTGGTCTTCTGTCACACATTTCGCGGTTTGTCTGTCTCTCCCTACTGATGTGGAAGTGCGTTCAGGGCAGCGACCCAGTCATTCTTTTCCCAGGGTAGCCCCACCGCCTCTAGGGTGCGCACCCCAGGGTAGGCACCCAGTAAATAGCAAGGAGTAGAGGCCCTTTGTAATCTTGGGCCTTAGTTTTTAAATATTTCCTGTCTTCTCTCCTGTGTCAGAGTGTAACTGACTTCTTGATTTATTAGTGTCTAACAGCCTTGTCTAAATTTGCTACCTCTATTCTGATGGACCTGGGGTACCAGTTTATCAAATCTGTTAATCCCAGCTCTAAAATTAGGAATCATAATCTCTGAACTCGCATAGGAGCGATTCTCAGAAGGCCTGTGTGCATAGACATGGGATCCGTGACTATGTGAGTAAGGAGCTAAGGTCCACTTACTTTCTGCAACTACCCCTCGAGGATGTGATATGGACAGGCCTGCTCCAAGGAAAAATGCAAAGGCACTGAACAAAGAGTAAAAGGAAAGAGGAGGGAGGCAGCTCCCCCTTCACTTTTTGCTCTCAGTCCTATCCACGGTAGCGGTCTCCTGGGCAGCCCAGCCTGATGGGTATGTTGGTGGTCTGTCTAGCTTGCCATCAACAAGGACTGCAGGGCCCTTTCTTAAGTCCTGGCCACATGACTGAGTGGAAATTATGCAACCTGTTTTAGATTGTAAGCTCCAAAATGATGGGAGTAAATGGATTTCAAGATCTTAGGTGCTTGTAAAACTTTGGACTAAGATCCACCAGGGTTTACAAATGAATGCAATTAATTTTTTTTTAATTTTTTATTTTTTTAAATAAACATATAATGTATTATTAGCCCCAGGGGTACAGGTCTATGAATCACCAGGTTTACACTTCACAGCACTCACCATAGCACATACCTTCCCCAATGTCCATAACCCTACCACCCACTCCCTACTCCCCTACCCCTGGCCCCCCTCAGTTTGTTTTGTGAGATTAAGAGTCTCTTATGGTTTGTTTCCCTCCCGATCCCATCTTATTTCATTTTGAATGCAATTAATTTCTATCTTTTAACATAGCCTCTCAGATTTTCTGGTTCTAACATTATTTTCAAGAGACCTGCCTCTCTGATTTCTTTTATTCTCAATTACATTCTGAGTACCTAGAAACTTGAAAGATCAAACAAAACAGCATGGACTCCTACAAGTCATTCTAGGGTATGGCTTTCTCTGACTTGATGGTGATGACTTGGACACAAATATGGGATATGTCTCAATTTGGATGAGTTGTACACAAAGTATAAGACTAATTTGTTCACTCAAATATGATCATCATTACTAAAGGCTTTTTCCTTGAGAAAGGCAAACAGGTCAGGATTTTGTCTCCTTCTCTCTGGTTACTTGACACATTCTTCAATCTCTTGTAACTTAAAAATTTTTCATAGTACAATTTGATTGTTTGGAGAGTCAGCTAAATCGAATTTCTGAAATGAAGTTTTCAGAAGAATTTGGAGTTGTGGCTTTGGGGAAGAGTTTCCATGGAAACAGCAAAAGACTGTCAGATGAATAAACTTTAAAAATATTTTTGAATGACCCTTTCTGCAGCTGACTGAAATATCTGGTAAAGAAACATATAAGACCGTCCAAGTGAAATAAAGAGCCGACAGGCCTCCTGCCAGCACGTGGAACCCCTCGGCTGCGCATCCGCGGAGCTCCCCTGTGCCAGGTGGGGGCCGCTGTGCATGGGCAGAGTGCCCCGACATCGCTCTAGATTCCTTACTTGGCAGCGCCAGCACCGTTTTCATTAGCTCCACAGGATAATAATAGTTTAGCGAGAGAATGGAATCTCGAGTTTGCTAGAAGACTTTGCAGACGGTAACGTGTAGTATTACTTTTGTAAGTATTTATGCGCAGGACCTTCAACAGTCCCATTATGATGTCACTTTGATGGTCTAGGCAAATTGTAAAACACCGATCTCAAAAGATGAGGCATTCCCCCCACCTTAGCTCCTGACTCACAGCAGCAGGAGGATGGCACACCCCAAAAGCCTTCGCTTCCCGAATGAACTCTCCCTGATGTGCCAGTACTTTTAAAGGAACCCAAAAGGAATAGGGCAGCATGGAGCGTTAGCAACATGGGGAAGCTGTTACCATGTGGACACAGGGAGGGGCCGGGGTCACCAGAAGCCAGTGACTTCCAATCTCAGCTGAAGGGACCCCGGAAACGTGCCCAGGGAGGATTGCAGCAAGGGCAGAATATGGAGAGGCAGGGATGGGGTGGGAGGAGCACTACTGTGACCTCTTGGGCTTCTTACTCTCTCCTCTCCCCTTTCTAGTACTGAGCCCAGCACATCTACCAAGAGGCAGTCCATGGGGGTCAGCCTCACAGGGTGCAGGCCAGCGCAGAGACGGGCAGAAGTGTTTCTTTTGTTTTGGCAGAAGTGGAGTGGGAGACTTTGCACCCGTGAAAGTCACCCTACTCGTGTTCAGTTTTCTTTGGGGTTTACTTGCATTATGAAAGACCCTAAATTCCCAAGCAGGTACAGGATTTTTGGATTGCTTAGAATTTCTCTTTTCTCTCCCCTGGGGGTTGTTTCAATGACCACATTTAAACTAGTAATGTGTTACACCAGCTCCATCCATATGAGATGAGCATATCTTTAAAAATATTCATATTACAAGCCTGTTAAAGTACTTACTCTTCACTTATTATACCATGACATATTTTACATATGTATTGTAATGAATTTCATATTAAGAAGCTTCATACTTCATTCAAAAATACTTTGGTATTTTTAATATAAGCTTAAACTATAATTAATTTTCCCCTATATGCTCATTGAAATAGTCTAATAGAATTTAGTTTCCAGACAATGAAAAAGGAAGAATTGGTGTGGCTCTTTTTCTGGTCGATGCCTACAGAGTTTGAATCCTTGACATTATACATCGACACAAAATGGGTTGATCCGTGCTTTCATGAAGAGTTATTCTCATTTCTCTGTGGTGGGTGAGGAGTGGTTGCAAGTGAGGTCTGCGGTTTAATCACCGTATTAACTCCAGTTAACTTAGCAGAGAGAAAACTACCATTTCAGCCCTGACTACAGAAAGTGCCTCTCATTCCTGAGTTAGTTTCCTCTCGAGGCCTGTGTATCCACTTTTGTGATACCTATCCTGCTTGTAATTGCTTCTTTAAATGCCCTATTCACTACAGAACTGAAAAATCCAAAGGGGCAGAGGCCAGGACCAGGGGCGTATCTGGACTCCACATCCTTGGCCACAGGTAGCAGGGACCCGACACTGGTATGTGCTTGAATGCCAGCAAAGTTAATGACTTAGGACTCTTAGAAATAATTAGGCAGATATGTTAAGAAAAAAAAGAAAAGAAACAATTAGGCAGACTTACAGTAATAATACCAGCCAATATTTATTGAATGCTTCCCATGAGCCCTTGACATTCTACATTATTTAATCCTTAAAAGAACCCTGTGAGGTTCTTGAGGAACTGTGAGGTCCTAAATCTGTTTAAAAGAGGAGGAAACTGAGGAACTGAGTTGAGATGTTTCAGGGTCACACAGCTAGTAAGTTGAGTAGTGAGACTGGTTCTCCAATCTTTGTCTCTCCGACTGCCGAGCCTCCATGCTTTGAACCACTACATAGTGGCCAGTGGTTAAAATGCGATGAGCTTATCTTTGAGATGATAGTTTCAAAACTCATTTTGTAATGATTGTAGACTCAAAGGAAATTGCAAAAATGCTACCGAGATATCCCGTGTCCCTTTGACCCAGCTTCCGTCAGTGATAGCTTCCTACATAACTAGAGTACAATATCAAACCAGGACATCGACGCCGGCGCATTACTATTAACTTGTCTACAGACCTTGTTCACATCTCACCGCCAATTTTTTACGTGCATTCCTTTGTACACATGTGAGTGAGTGAGAGAAAGAGAGAGAGGGGGAGAGAGAATAGTACCATGCAGTCGTTTCCCACATATAGATGGGCATATCTGCCACTCAAGATACAGAACTGTTCCACTGCTACAGAAGAACCCCTTCACGCTCCCCCTTTGTAGTGTCAGCCATGCTGTGTCTTACCCCCTCTCTGATCCAGGCAGCCGCTCACTCGTTCTCCAGAAAATGACACCTTTTAAGTGATCCCCCATCTCTCCTTCCCGCACAAGGGCAACATTCCCTTCTTCTTCTTCTTCTTTTTTATTTAGAGGGGGGTGGTGAGGGGAGGGGCACAGGAAGAGGGAGACAGAGAATCCCAAGCAGGCTCTATACCCAGTGAAGAGCCTGACGCAGGGCTCGAGCTCACGACCCTGAGATCATGACCTGAGCCAAAACCAAGAGTCGGATGCTCAACCGATTGAGCCACTCAGGCGCCCCACGATGGCAGCATGCCTCTGCTCACTCATTGTTTATGCCCAAACCATCCAGAAATGTAACAGAAGAAAGTAAAATGAATAGATAATGAGATCAGAGAGGATTTTTGTATTCTTGTTGTTAGTAACATATACAACCGCAAATAAAGAACATCCTGTTTGGTATTTTTAGCTGAGCGTGGTGGTAATTTTGTCATTCCAACTCTTGTGTTTTCTCTCGCAAAGGGCTTTTGATCAAAACACCACAGGCTTTTTTAGCTCCTGCACGGAGGCCCTGTGCCCCCTCTCTGCATGGCTGTTCTGATGGAACATCCATTTCAGGAATGATAGCCGCATGGGTGAACTTGCAGCAGCCTGGAAAAGGTACATGAGAACTGGCACTCTGCCCTCCACAAGGCTCTATGAGCAAGGAGAAACACACGTCCCACATGTACTTGCCACAGCCATGACCCACTTGTGCCCTGGGCAGCCCAAGGGTTATGTAAACCCTGGCATTCAGGAGACACATGCATTTTTACTCATTCACTTCAGAGGGAGTGGTGGTTCATAGACCTCTCTTGGGGAAAAGTTTGAACCTTATCAAGATTAGCCATTTCAAAAAAAAAAAAAAAAACTTAATAGCTGTTTTTATCCAGGATAGCTGCAGAGTAAAACCTTATCATCGGGACACAGTTATAAAGACTTCCTGCACTTATTTGGTTCCCACTATTAAAAAAAAAGGTGTAAAAAGTGCTGATGCTCTGCGATTCTGCAAACACAGGCATACTCTTCTTGGATGCTTCAATTACTGCAGAGTTTTACTATATCATTTGCCTTGATCTTTATTGGAAAAGGAGACTTTTTTTTTTTAAATCTAGACATTCTTACACCATGCTCTGGCTTTTAATTAGGTAGGCATGCAGTGCCATCATTTCCATGGTGGTTCCTCCTATCACCCTTGTAGGGAGTCTCAGGAGAACCTGGATGTAAAGAAGTGTAAGGCCTTCTATGGGATTTCTGCACTGGGAGACACTTTTTATTTTATGTATCTTTCAAAAGAAAAGTCTAGAACCCCTGGCATGCAGATACATACAGACACCCAAAATGGTGCTTGGCTATGTAGTTCTGTTGACTGAAATGTAGAACTGTCTCTTCCTGTTGGTTAGCTAGTGCCACACTATTCCATATGACAAGCTACTTTGACATTCAGTGTCTTAAAACAGCCATCACTCATTTTCCTGAGTCTGTGGGTCAGCTGGGATGGGCTTACTGGGGCAGAGCTCAGCTGTTTGACCTGAGGCCAGGCTGCTAGTCCCGCAGGGCTTGGCTCCTCGATTAGTTGTGTGCTGCGTCTGTTTATTCGGGGGTGTGGGTTTGTGGGCAGCACCCACCTGGGGAGGTGCAGGAGCACGGGTATGACCAGCAGAATGGATGGAGGATTCTTTTTTTTTTTTTAATTTTTTATTTTTTATAAACATATATTTTTATCCCCAGGGGTACAGGTCTGTGAATCACCAGGTTTACACACTTCACAGCACTCACCAAAGCACATACCCTCCCCAATGTCCATAATCCCACCCCCTTATCCCAACCCCCCTCCCCCCAGCAACCCTCAGTTTGTTTTGTGAGATTAAGAGTCACTTATGGTTTGTCTCCCTCCCAATCCCATCTTGTTTCATTTATTCTTCTCCTACCCACTTAAGCCCCCATGTTGCATCACCACTTCCTCATATCAGGGAGATCCTATGATAGTTGTCTTTCTCTGCTTGACTTATTTCTCTAAGCATGATACGCTCTAGTTCCATCCACGTTGTCGCAAATGGCAAGATTTCATTTCTTTTGATGGCTGCATAGTATTCCATTGTGTATATATACCACATCTTCTTGATCCATTCATCTGTTGATGGACATCTAGGTTCTTTCCATAGTTTGGCTATTGTGGACATTGCTGCTATAAACATTCGGGTTGGATGGAGGATTCTTAACGCATAGGTGGGACCCTGGAACACACTCATCTCTACGTAGCCGCCATTGGCCCAGGCGAGTCACGTGTCCACACCTAATGTCAGAGGATAGGGAAAGAACGCTCCGTCGGTGATGGAGCCACGGCAAGTTTGTGAGTGCAGTGAGGGGTGAAAAGTGGGGGCAAATCATATACCTTCCCTCATTATGTAATCAGATTCATTTGAACATGCTGATGTTTTGAAGAAGGCACAGATCTATCTGTCTCATTTTTTTCCATTTGGTCAATGGGCTGTCTCCACCGAGGGTGTGACTGTATCCTTCCTTATGACCTAATTAGATGACAAAGGTAAGATGATGGGTCCATCCCACTGACACCAGTCCCCACAAAGCCACATTGATTGGATGGATATAGACTGAACAGATAGCAAGGGAGTATTTAGAAATAGGATGAATAATATTAACCTTTAAACAGAATTATTGTAGTCTCCCCCCTCCGGTTCCTTGTGTGTAGCAGCTCTGGTTCCTCAATCTGTCAGAAGGAAAACATTCGGAATCACCTCCTGGGAGATTTTTTTAATCTGCTTTGATTTACTAGTGTCACTTTAAAAAGATTTGTAAATTTAGCTCCTGTTTTAAAACCCAGAATAATTGTAGATGAGGTCATGTATAATTGGAAGAAAAATACATTTAATCCTTTAGTTCAAACAAATAGGAGCCAACCTTTGGAAATTAGATGGTTAATTTGATCAATTTTGACATGTAAATGGATAAGCTAAATTAAAAATAATGCACACACACACACACACACACACAAAATCTCTCTGAAGTTTAAAACCTTTGCCCTGTCTTCTTCCATTATATCAATTGGTTGAACAGTTGCCAAATCCTGGTGGTTTCTGTGTTTGTCCCCCCAGTTTGCTCTGTAGTTGATTTGACCCAGCAGAGCACCTGCTGGATTTTAGTCACTCAGTTGTCTAAATTAGGGGTCAGCAAAGCGTGGCCCATGGACCAAATCCAGACTGCCGCCTGCTTTTTTATATCTCACAAAGCACAGAATAAGCATTAGGTTTTTAAACAGTGGGGGAAAAATCAAAAGAAGACTATTTTATGATATGTGCAAATTATATGCAATACAAATTTTAGCATCCATAAATCCAGTTTTATTGGAAACAGCCACACCCATCATTACGTGTTGGCTATGGCTGCTTTCAGGTTAACACCAGAGTTGAGTGGTTGCAATTGAGCGGTTGGCGGGAAAGCCTACACTGTGTGTTATCTGGCCATTTACTGACACACTTTGTGAATCTCTGGTCTAAAACTCTGCCTCGCGTTCCCACAGACATGGAGGACAGATCTACTGTTGATAGAAGAACAAAGGCCAAAGAAAGGGGGCACACATCCTTTGAGTGGAAGAGAATTCTGGGAACATTCGGATAAGGGCAAAATAAGATCAAACATTCACGTATCTGCCAGTATGTGTGGAGAACTGGGTATGTGTCCAGTGCTCAAAGAAAATTTCAAGAAAGGATAATATCTGGTTTCTACTCTCAGGATTCCTCTTGAATAAAAAGCACGATGTGTCCCCATTACAGGTCATAGAGTCTGAAACCTCTCTGCCTTGTCTAATTCTCTAAGTCACCAGAAAACCCTTTGGAGTTTTTAAGTTGAACGTAATATTTTTTTTTTCATGGCTTATCTTGTAAATATTCTTGGCAGAATCATTTTCACGAGCCTTACTCTTCTTACCAGTTCAAAGCTGAGGACTGAGCTCTGAAAAAATGTCATTTACTCATTGGTTTAAAATGCTGGCCCCTCTTGTTTTGCATTGGAGATTTTTACATTAGTGTGTCCAGAACTCCCTCAGAGGAAAGAATGTAAGGGGCCTCGGAGGGCTGACCTTTAAAACACCATAGTCTGTGGCGCTTGCTGCGCGCTTAGTCACAAGAGGTGTGTGGGGAGAGAGCTCTCAGTCCTGCCAGTGCAGCCTGTGTTTTGCCAAGGGATGTGGCCCCCTCTTATGCTTTGTGATGTTTCTCTTGGCTGACTTTTCCACATTCTTGTGACCCTTTGAATGGAGATGTCTTTACAGCGTTAGCCCCTACAACATGGCCTCCCGCTATCATTTCCTGCAGGTCTTGTCTTAGATCTCAGCAGCTTCCTGAGTAAATGTCACCTTGGTGTCTCCTCAGAGGAGCTTGGGAGGCTCACAAAACCTGTTTCCCACCAGATATGAAGCCTAACGTCTGTGAGTCGTCTTCTCATTAGACTCTGCAAGAGGATGAGCCTGGAATTCTCTTCAGTTCCAAAGTGAGGGGCAAGGTATGGCACCAAACAGGGAACCAGGAAAATGCCACACAAGGTGGGGATCAAGTGACCCCCAGAGGAGGAAATTCCAGTTGAAAATAGAAAGCCAGTCAGCACTGTTGTGAGAGCCAGTGTACTAGACTCTGAAACTAGCCACCTGTGGCCTGTGAAGGCTGCCGTCGGAAGGTCATGGATTGGCCTGAAGAAGGGTGTTGTGTTTCAGGGCAGTAATTGGGTGGTACAAACCCAAAACGAAACATTATTTATCTACTTGCACAGTTGTGCTGGGCTGGAGAGTTTTGCGGAAATGACTCAATTTCTTATATTTGACATGTTGACCAATGGTCAATTCATTAATAGAGAAAGGCAATTTGGGAATAATATTTTCTTCAGGACTATAGCGTACGTATTACATGACGGGGGGGGGGGCGGAATTCTAACTCCCCATGATAAGAATTTTGTTATTTTGTTAACTAAATTAAAATATCTCAGTAAGTGTTCCTTAAAATGACAGATCTATGATCGACTGTGAACTGCTCACATTATGGGGTTGCTAAGAAAGCTGGTAGCTCTTTGACTAGTCAGAACTTTCTAGAAAATCTTTGAAGAGAGTTTAATGTCTTGACACTTTACCAAAGCCCTGAGGAAGCTGTGGATCCGGGTGTCTTTCGGGAAAGTTTTGTTTGTTTGATTCGACCTGTGATCCAAATTTGGAGGAGATGAAACCTCTTCAGGGTTTCTAATGTAGATAAAATAAAGAATATGTGCCATAAACAGTTTTAACCTGTTTAACTTGGTGCTT
Organism: Mustela erminea; assembly: GCF_009829155.1. Taxonomy (NCBI): domain Eukaryota; kingdom Metazoa; phylum Chordata; class Mammalia; order Carnivora; family Mustelidae; genus Mustela; species Mustela erminea. Next base: position 7,844,503 of record NC_045635.1, on the reverse strand, counting down.
TTTTGTGGGAGAGGGATGCCGGAAGGGGGCAAAATGGACTCTCTTGATTTTAAGGAGGAAATCTTGCCCGATGGAAAAGTGCTGTCTGTTGGTCAGTTGTCACAGGCTTTTTATTTTTCAGCGCAGAAAACAGGTTTGCCAGACTGGTTTTCAGAGATTTCTTGGCAACCTTTGATTTATTTGTTACTTAAAAATTGTAAATATTAGAGACATCAAATCCTTTGTCTATAATTAGGATTTTGTTCATGGAGAGATATTTTTAAAATCTGTATTTTGTGTATGTGTGTGAAGATATAATGATTTCCACAAATCTGTAGCAACAGAGGGTAGATGAGTGGTTGTCTGGGCCTTGCGGGTGGGAGAGGGGTGTGACCGCAAATGGGCACCAGGGACGTTATTAAGGTGATGGAAATGTTCTGATATTGGATTGCGAAGATGTTGCAAAGCTTGGTGAATTGACAGGTAAGTTTTATGGTATGTAAATAGCATCTCAATAAAGTTGTTTTTAAAGAGGATGCACTGATTAGAGAATCAAAAAGAGTTTGTTTATTTGCAAATGAATTGAAAGCAATGCTATACAACTGAAGTTGAAATACATGCGTAGCATTACAGCCTTTCTTTTTCACTTCTAGCCCACCCTCTTAGAAAAACCAAGTGATTTATTAAAATGAGAAAAAGCTTCATTTTTTACTACTTATTCAAGAGTCACAGTAATCTGACCAAGCATACGTTTCTGGGTAACGTAGGAACATCACACTGAACTAATCACCAGCCTGGTAAGAAATTGGACTTTCTCAAATCAAAAGCCAAAAATGATCTGAGCTACCATCAGAATTGTCTATGTAATTTGTTGAAAATGTTTTAAGGCTGGATTTTAGTTATGGTTGCATAATTTGGGCATTGGCTGAAAATCATGGATCTGTACATTTAAAGTGGGTTACTTTGACTATGTACAAATCATACTGTGATGAAGTGAACATAGAGGACTTCCTGGTGACACAGCCCAATGCCTGAATTCCATATAACGAAGTCACTGCCTACAGGCCACGGTCTTGTCTTCCTCATCTTATTTGCAGCATTTTGGCCATGGCCATGTGATCATGAAGTTTGCTTGGGGCTGTGAAAATAATTCCCTTTGCTTAAAGAGATTCTACAGGAAACAACTTTTCACTTATTTTTTTCCTTTACTTTATTGTTTTGTGCAGTGGAAAGATCCCATTCCAACATTAGCTTGTTTCCTCTCCTCCTCCTTTTCTCCCCCCTAATTTCTCTTTATCATTCCCTTACTCTTGTGGTCAAGGTCATTCGGACCCTGTAGTTCCATTGGTATGGGCTTTCATTTTCCTAGCAGTTGGTAAGACTGTCCTGTGATAGCTGGAGATATGTGCATTAGCCTGACAGATGTGCGTGTTACATGGTCTCGCACAGACACACTGAGGTTGGGTAGCGATGCCCTCCTCTGTAAACTCGAGGGATAACTTTGTTTCACACATGTAAATAACAGCTCATACAGTGAGAGTGTACAGTTTGGTAGGTTTTAAGTATATCTGCAGGATTTCATAGTGATCACCAAGAGCTAGTTTTAGAATATTGTGTTCCCCCCCGCTAAAGAAAAGCCCATTCGCACTGGCAGTCAGATTCCATTCACTTCTGTGACCCTCCAGCCCCTGACTGCCACCCATCGCCTTTCTGTCCCCATGGATTTGCTTATCCTGGATATTTCATATGAATGGAATCATACGCTATGTGGTCCTTTGCGACCATCTCCTTTCGCTTAAAGTGTTCAGGGTTCACTGCTGTTGTGGGATGTATCAACACTTCATTACTTTTTATTGTCGTATGATGTTTCATCATATGGAAACACATTTTGTTTATCCATTCGTGAGTTGATGGACATTTGGATGGTTTCCACTTTTTTGCTCCTATGAATAATGCTGCTGTGGACATTCATGTAGAAGTTTTGTATGGCTGTGTATTTTCATTTCTCTTGGGTATATGCCTAGGAGTGGAATTTATGGGTCACTACGGTAACTCTAAGTTTAATCACTGGAGGAACGTCCAGGTCGCTTTCAAAGTGACCATGCCATTTCCCAGTCCCACCAGAAGTGCACGAAGGTTCCAATTTCTCCACATCCTCATCAACACTATTATCGCCTGTCTTTTTTATCTTTGTCATCCTAGTCAGTGTGGAGTGCTATCTCAGTTTTGTTATGATTTTCAGTTTTAAGCAAAGGCATAATAGAAGGTGATTATTTGCTTTACAACTCTCTTTGCTGTAGTGCTCTGAAATTGCCTATATATTTAAAACAGTGTCCTTTAAAAGAAATAGCTCACTGCAGTCTGCACACTCCGGCAGTATCCATTACAAAAAACAAAGTGCACACAAAGGGCTCCCTCCTTCTCTCCTTGCCTTGGCCTGTGTGTCTCCTGAGTGTGGAGGCCATACAGTACCTTTGCGGTGCTCCTGGGAGGACATGGCAGGGCTCCTCCAGCTCAGCAGTCCCCAGCCCTGGTGCTCGGCAGGCAGACTCTGAGAAGGCCAGAGGGCATGTGTTCCCAGGTTCCTGCTTGTGCTCCTGAGTGAACAACTTGACACAGATACCCAGCGAACCATGGGGTACAATCCAGAGACCTCCCTCCCCCTTCTCGGAGGGCTGTGGAACCAGATCAACCTGACTGTGGCACTTGTTGTATCTGTCACGGCTTGACCTAAACATCAAGACGACCAGGCTGAAGAGGCATTAGGTGGCAAAGAGAAGGAGAAAACACTCCAGAAAGAAGGAGTCCTTTGTGCAAAGACCCCAGGGAATAAGGAGGCAGAGCAGGTTCGAGGAAGTGAATGAAGGAAGTCTAAAGTGAGTGAGAGGAGGAATGGCATGAGAGGCATTTGGAGAAATGGGTGGGGGTGGGCAGGAGGAATTACTGGGTCTTGTAGGCCACAGAGTAAGGATATTGGATTGTAACCCAGGAGCAAGAGAGAGCCATTGAAACATTTTAAGCACTGCAAGGGTTGTGGATTTCGTATGTGTGTGTGTGTGTGTGTGTGTGTGTGTGTGTGTGTGTTATGATTGATTTCCTCATCCGTGAAAAGGACATGATGAAATTGTGTTATAGCCTTTTGAACGCCGAGGATAGGAGATCCTTTATCACCAGGACACCCATAGCATCTTCTGTCCCAGGTTTTGGTCAACTCTGGTAGGAAGAATTCAGGGATGACTGTTGTGGGATCCTCCTATGTTAAAATCTTCACTCTGTTCCTGGCTTCTTCTGCCCTGACACCCACTGAACACCAGTGACCACATCTGTCAGCTAACTAGCACCAGAGAAAGTCCCATTGGTTCAGTTAGGGCAGTGGCACGCATGCTGGGAAGGCTCTCTCACTATGCCTTCTCCCAGGTTTCTGCAGATTGGGCGGCTGCTGGATTGCCACCCCGGGGCCAATTAGCCAGGGTTCAGGGCTGGTCTGTAGGACCTGGGTGGACTTTTATGCTTAAGGAGCCCCCAGTGGCTGCTCACCTCAGGAGGAGGTAACCATGGGCAGGAAAGGACTTCACTGCCCTTCTCTGTAACAACAAGCAAAGCACTGCCAAGGGCAACAGTAAAAAATAATCTTGTAGGATTGGGGCAAGGATAACAGATACTGTAGGTGAAACACAATGCTTGCCACGCTCTTGACGACAATGCTTGTCACATAGTGTACCTTGAGAACTTGGTTGTCCTTTTTGTTACTGACCGTCCCATTCCGCCCAACCCCTCCCACATCCACACATCCCCTCAGTAGACTGCGTGACAGGCTGCCAGGCTGGGGTCTTAATATTTGACACAGGAGCCAATGATAACACCTTTGACCAATGGATGGATGACTTATAGTTCTATTTTCATAGCTTTTTTTTAAAGCTACGGTATTGAAGTCATTTGTTTTTTTTTTTTTTAGTTATTAATCTTACTGCTTCTTCCAACGTTTTGTTGAATAGCATTTCATCATGTTTTGGTTAAGTGATTTATGGCTGGCTCACAAATTCCAGTCTTAAGATTATAGTTACTTGCAAATTCCTCAGGACGCTCATTGTGCTAGCAGAAATTTAAAAAAAAAAAAAAAAGGAACTGTAGGATAACATTCCTGTATCTGATTCCTCCACAACTCTGTTGGAAGTTCTACCTCCTACGTCCACTCCATTGACCTCCAAACGGCCAGTAAGCATATGTAACATACATACAGTTGACCAATAAGGAGATGAAAAACGCTCAAAATCAGCAGCCATCAGAGAAATGCCAATCAAAACTACAAGGAAATACCACTTTATACCCTCTAGAGTGGTAACAATCAACACGTCAGATAATAACGACTGTTGGCAAGAAGACGGGAAAACTGGAACCCTCATACATGGCTAATGGGAACATAAAATGGTACAGACACTTTGGCAAAAATCTGGCGGTTCCTCAAAGAGTTAAAGAGACAGTTTTCCTATGACTCAACAATTCCACTTCTAGGTAGACACCTAAGAGAAAGGAAATATGTGCCTGCATACAAACTTGTATGTGAACGTTCATAGGAGCCTGGTTTGTAATAGCCCAGGGGTAGAAATAGTCCATTAACTGATGAATGGGTAAATGAAATGGGATAGATCCATACAGTGGAATATTATTTGGCATTTAAAAGGATGAAGTGTTGATACATGCTACAGCGTGGATGAACCTTGAAAACACTGTGCTAAGTGAAAGAAGCCTACCACAGAAGGTCGCATATTGGGTGATTTTAATGTAGGTGAAATGTCCAGAATAGGCAAACCCATAGGGAGAGAAAGTCGACTGGTGGTTCCCTAGTGCTGGGGCTGGGGGAGGGGGAGTGACTGCTACTAGGTGTAGGTGTCTCTCTGAAGTGATTAAAATGTTCTAAAATTGGTTGTGGTGGTGGCTACGAAACTCTGTGAATATACCAGAAGCTGTTGAGTTGAACATCCTAAATGCATAAATTGTAGAGTATGTGAATTATATCTCAATGAAGTGGGTATTAAAAAAATAAGCAAAGAAAGCCAACCAATGCGCGACACCAATGGCGCACTCCACTGTATGGTAATTGTCTAGGCCTATTTATTCACGAAACAAGATTCCTCGGTTCTCTATTTATGTGTTACTTTGCCATATATGTACTTAAGAAACTTCTCAGTTTACTTACAATATATATGTGACAGCCAGTTTATTTTATGTCATGGGAAACAGAAACAGAATGAGCAGAGGACTGTTTATGTGAGCACAGTCTGGCCTTTTGCTGGAGACTGGGATATATTTTAGTGCCCCAAACCACCCACGTACCCCACACATTAATCAGGGCCAACATGCTGGGAGCAGCCATGACTGCCGACCACAGGAAACAAGGATGTGTTTTATGTGGACATTTGTAGGCACATGTAGCGTAATCTATTTAACCAGTGCTATTGTTGTTGTGGTGGTGGTGGTGGTGGTGGTGGTGTGTGTGTGTGTGTGTGTGTGTGTGTGTGTGTGTTTACATTGTGTATGCGTGTGTGTTTACAGCAAGCTCAGTCAGAATGCCCTAGGCCAAAGAGTACTGTGAGCTTCTAAAAAGGAACAAAGATCAGTATCTTTGAAAATGTACTCTTGCACTCTCTCTCTGTTGTTCAAGGATTGCTTTTCCCAGCTGAGGCCCAGGTCAGTCTTCTGTAGCCAGAGAGTCAGGAATGGGAAAAAGAAGTTTCCCTCTAATATCCACTCCCTGTCATTTTATTTGATGCCTTGTATGTGTACTTTCTAACCCTTGAACACCTCTCTAGTGAAGTTTATTTATCCCATTTTTTTGGATGAGAAAACTGGGGCTTGCCAAGGCTAAGTAATTTTCTCAAGGTCACAAAGATGTTGAATGGTGGGAATCGGTTTTGAACTCATGCTAGCTAATGTGAAAGACCACCTTCCTCCTCCTTCGTGGTAAGCTGTTTTCCATCTCCCAAGGAGAAACAAGACCCTTTATTCTCTTGCTGTTGACTTAATTATACTCATTAATAAAACTGAAACAGAAATTAATTATTTGAGTAGAGATGAATTATACAGCAATTCAGTCTTTATACCAGGAACCAAGGATTTCCAATTTCCATGCCAGACCTTAGCAATTCAAATTCTAAAATTAGTTGTTGTTTTTTTTTTTTTCCTGGGAAAATATAAAATCATAGAGCAAACCCTTAGTTTTTAGGATAGCAACCTGCAGGAATTACTAAGGATTTAAGGAAAAAAAGAAACAAATAAACAAACTCCCCTGAGAAGAAAAGCTGGGGTCCAGAGAGCACCTGCTTTTACCCAATGATGTCATCCTTCATGGATCTGTCTTACAGAAGGAAAGAGATGTGGCAGCCCATTGGTGATAAGTACATGAGAAGCTCGTCTTCAGAATCGGAAAGCCTGGAGAAGCCACTGATAGATAATGAAGGGAAAAGCAAAGAGAAATATAGGAGTAGAGCTGGCCTGGTAGCAGCCAGCTGGCCACCTGGGACTTGGGTGGGCACCATGGTAGAGACGAAAAGCAACAGTGGGATAGCAGTTTGCCCATACTGTTGCCAGTGGGCACGAGAGAGGGCAGTGAAGAGGTAGAACCAATAACTGCTCTGACATTCAGAGGAGAGGAAGCCTGCAGTCCCTCACACGGGGCCCAGGAGGAGGCTGAGCGGAGTGCCACATTAAAGAGACATTATCACTCATAATGGATTGTCACTGGGGATGGCTGGAAACACATTCGCTTCATGTGGTCCTATTGTGATGGGCTCATTCAGCTCTGAATTCGAGCTGTATTTTCACCTATAATTATGCCTATAAGACTAAGTGGTTCAGTGGTTCAAAAAGACAAGGAAATGTCTCCATTACAAAAATAAAAACTTAAAATAAGATGGTTAGCACATAAACTTTGGGCTCTCCGGGATGTGTGCTTATCTAGAGTGACTCATTCCTAGATGATCCAGGGTCGCCCGAGGATTTGCTGTACTGGCCCTGAAGAATGGCAACCTGCTGTTTTAAAAAAACAAAAACAAAAACAAAACAAAACAACTGGAGACATTTTTCCTTCCTGAGGTTACCCACAGCAGTATCCTTAGACCACATTTTCTTTGAGCTCTAGATTAGAGGAAAAAAAAAATCCGTAGCCACCCACAAATACAAAATTTCTTAAGATGAGGCTTTCAGGGGCATAACAGTTATGAACTGAAAAGAAAATTTGGTTCCCGTTGGCAGGCGCTGTCACTTTCATTGAGTTCTAATTACATGGAGTAGTTTTTAGGTGAATTAAATGCAAAGCAAGAGGATTGTTTTTATATTTGCATTTATATGTTGAATTAAGGAGACTGAAGATTGACTTGAATAGATTGGAAGACTTGACAGTTACCGAGCCTAACACTCATCTTTGGAATCTTGCTCCAGTGAGTTATACAGATTTTAAGGCTTTGATGCATGGCTGACATTATTCGCAACCTGAAGTCTCCTTGCCATTATGGTAGTCTCTGGAGCCAAAGGTTGGAACGGCTTACAATGGATGAGTAAGTGCAAGACAGATCAGCCGTGGGAGATACAATGGGTGGAGAGGCTCCTGAGAGTGATGAGGAAGACGGCTTTTGCCTCTGACCCCAGCGTGACTCAGTCAGGTGGTGGTGGTAGGGACAGAGAGGAGACATGGAAAAGCCAGTGGTACCAGCAAAGCATAGAACGGTGGAGCTCGGCTCTCTCCGTGTACCGATCGCGATTATGGTATTCAACCTTCTCTTCTCTCTTGCCTGGTGCAGGCCTGGCCTCTCTCCATCAGCGTGTCTTTTTGAAGCATTGCAGGATATTCAACATCAGCACCTAATTATGAGCCTGTTCCAATGTTGGAGCCTGTTTCATCTCCGCCTTAACATGGTTTAAGTATGTCTGCAAAGGAAGAACATTTACTTACATTGTTAACCATCCCTTTTCATGTCTCAAAACAGCAGATTTGTTTATCCAACAGATTTTGCCAAGAAGGCAGTGAATGAAATTTCAGTTTTCAAGTACGTTTGAAGTTAACATTTTGTGATAGAGAGCCAAGCTCAGTCAAGCAACACTTTGTTACGAAAGCATCTTTGAGCTTGACATAAATCGTGACTTAAAGTAACATTTCAGCCTTCAGACCAGTGCTGTCCAATAGAAATGCAGTCCAAACCATATAGATAATTTTAAATGTTCTAATGGCCATGTTTAAGGAAGTTCAAAAAGTAAAAACAGTGATCTGTCCCCCCCCACCCATATATCTGAAATAGTAACATTTTGATACACAATCAGAAACATTAGTAAGGAGATGTATTATCATGGGTGGTTCTCATTCCAAGTCTTTGAAAAGTGGCATGTATTTTGTGCTCCTGTGAATTTCACACATCTTAATTTCAACTGGCTACATTTCAAGCACTGGAGAGCCGCAACAGCTAGTGGCTACCATCTTTGACACCAGGGCTTTAGAGGACTGGGTTAGGAGATGAAAGACAACAGATCTGATGCGGTTCCCTGCCGAGGAAGTTTTTAAATCCATTGGTGGGAATTTCCACTCTCCCCCATGCCTGTACCCCAGCCCCAGGCACCCCAGGACCACACTTCCCACCGATACAGTCAGTATTTGGCATCTCCGTAGGCCATCTGGGTACAGAGCCCTGTTTTCTTGTTGCATGCTAAGATCTAGCAGCTGTTCTCTGCTGGGGTGCTACTCAGCTTTGAATTTCAGCCCCTTGGCTTTCCCACACTGAACAGCCAACGCAAACTATTGTTTGCCATGATACCTGTTCCTTTCTAAGAAGATGAAGGCAGTAATCAGATTTGCACTTAGTACAAGGTGTTCAAGTGAAATTACCTACTGGTTTTGGCAATCCTCCCTCCCAAATTGCTGGGGTGTTATCTTCATTGGGGTTATATAAATAGGAATTGCCCACCTCCTAAATAGAGTGTGTAATCCTGGAGGTAACCTAGGCATCCTCCCACACCCTGCCACAATTGATGCCCAATTATTCCCCAGAACACCTAAGCCTTTATGTAATAGGGTCCTGGAAAGAAGGGAAGTGGCAGGCAAAAGTGGAATAGATATTTCAAACATCGCCCATGTGGGAAACATTCAGATCTGGCATTTTCGGTGCAAGACTCCTTTTGCTTCCAATATCAGGGTTTGTTCCATCGCGAGCATGCTGGGTGCTGCCAGGCCATCTTGGAGCTGATACATACAGAGAGCCCGCGATTTACTGCTCTTCTTAATACAAGCACGATTATGGCCAAAGCCATCCCAGAAGAGGAGATAAAGCTCGAGTGGTTACAATGCATTTCCTCATGCAAAATGGAGAGCACACTCTTCTATTTATTAATGAATCTGCTATATAAAGCTTTGCTGAAATTGGGGATGGGCTCAAAGCATAACTCACTGACAGTCTTTAATGTTTGGAGAATGTTCAAAGAAGATGGAACCAAAATGGATGGAAAATTTATATGCTCATTTGAACTATTCTTGTATGTTAGTATGTTTGTCATTTTTCTTCAAAATGAGACAGTCTTAAGCCATTTAGGTATGGTGTAATCATGTGGCCAGGAGCTTGGGAATCATACCCTAAGTTTCTGGACAGTGTCATCCTTTGGGTTTGTATTTGGAGTCGGGCATGGCTTCCAATCCTGAGTCTGGAACTTACTAACTGGGTGACTTTGAGCAGGTTCTTTGTGAACCTCAGTATTATTTCACAGTCGGGTCAACAAAATTATCTCATAGGGCTGGAGTCAGAACTAAGTAGAATGATGTATGTAAAGTGCTTGGATAGGGATCAGGACAAAGTAACCCCCAAAATAAATGGTAACTACTCAGTTTTAAAAGTTAACATGTTCATAACCCCACCCCCCTTCTCCCAACCCAAGGGGGGTGGGGTTATGGACATTGGGGAGGGTATGTGCTTTGGTGAGTGCTGTGAAGTATGTAAACCTGGCGATTCACAGACCTGTACCCCTGGGGATAAAAATATATTATATGTTTATAAAAAAATTAAAAATTAAAAATTAAAAAAAAAGAAATGAGAAGTGTTAAAAAAAAGTTAACATGTTACCAGATGTCTTTCAGTTATATGTGTGTATGTCTGTATATGTGTATGTGTGTGTATATTTATATGAAATGAGAACATACAATGTACTAGCTTTTAAACCTAATTATTTTATTTTTTTCGAAAGCAGAAAATATGTCCAATCGTGTTTTTACTAGTCAAACAACTTAGTCAAAAGTCAACAAACATTTGCTGAGTTTGGGTTATGTCAAAGAATTTACTGTCGGGTGATGAGGTGTACATTATTGTCAGGTGGTGTGTCTCCGAACATCCTGTACATACGAATAGCTGTTAGATCACAGCTTCCTTCCTGTAGCTCTTAGAACATAACACGGGTTGCCCTGTGGTCCTCAGCCGGGGACCAATTTTGCCCTCCCCTCCCCCAGGGACTTTTTTGGCAATGTCTGGAGACATTTTTGGTTGGCATGACTGGGGGAAGGGGGCAACCGGCCACTAGTGCGTAGAAGCCAGGGATGTTGTCCAACATCCTGCAATGCACGGGAGACCTCCCACCATGAATTGTCCCGCTCTAAAGGTCAATAATACCAAGGTTAAGAAGGCCTGGGTTCAGCCTACCCTGATCTACCCCCATTCCTGTTGTATACAGTCACACACTCCCGATGCCCAATGGGCAGCACCCCTTGACGACCAGTGAGGGCAAATGTCTCCCACATGTAAAGCCCCACTGCCTTTCCTGTTCCCTCCTGCCTTCCCCTTCCAAATGTTGGCAACTTATTTTAAAAATGTGTGTTGTTTGACTCCTGCTCTTTCTGTTTTATATTTAGAAAAAAAAATGACTTTGTTTATCATCATAGGTATGCTGCTAGTGAAATACCATATTAAGACCAATTTCCATCAGCTTTTAAGCCCTTGAAGTTGTCCAAAACTGCCTTTCAGAGCTGTATCACTCCAGTTTTAGAGGCCTTTCCTGGTCTTTCTCTTGTTAAATCCCTTTGTCCTGAGGCTTCGGGTTTCAGGGTAGGCACAGTTGTCTTCATTGGTGGTGTTCTACTGTTTCAGGTGACTAAGTAGCATTATTGCCTTCTGTGGGTCTTCACTACCTGTGTATAAATTCCCATGGAAATGTGGGTTAAGTAGATTTCTTTAAGTTAAGTCTAGCACAGTGGTCATCTTTTATGTCATGGTTTTTAAGAGAAAATGTGTATTGAGTTTCTTAAGAGCTGGCTGACAAATTAATTTAGAAAAAGAAAATTTTATTTTTAAAACATCATCCATCTATCAGTGGGGGTTGCGTGCTTGTTGTCATCTTATTCATAGTGACTACCTGTCGTGTCAGCATTCATGTGTGCAGAGGGAACAAAAAAACATGATAACAATTTTACCATGTGTAGGGTTTTTTTTTTTTTCGTCATGGGTAGGTTTAAATGTTCATTGCTTTGCCTTTTTTGCAGCTGGGGCAGTTTTTTTGTTTTTGTTTTTTGTTTTGTTTTGTTTATAGAAACAGTTTCTGGTTGCGGTCTGAGAGAGCACTGCGTAGTATGCCAGCTTGTAAAGAAATGCCCTGAACAGCCACTAAAAAATGTAAAGTGTCAGAATTATCAGTTGAGGATCAGTAATACATGCCTAATAGGGGCTGGTGAATCTGCTTCCCAGACGTCATTTACGCTCTAGACCATAGGTATTACCTGGGCAGCTTTGGTCCCAGGGGACATTTGGTGAGGTCTGGAGACAGTTTTGGGTTTCACAAAGAGGGTGGGGGTACCTACTACTGGCATTTAGTGGGCAGAGACCAGTGATTCTTCCAAATATACATTTTACAGGACAGCCCCCCCCCCCCAAAGAATTAACACAGCACTAAATGTCAGTAGGGTGAGACTGAGAACCTTCCCTAGATGTTATGTGTTTTTCTAGAGTTTATATCTTCTCTCTTCATTCCAGGTTTTGACCAGGCTATTCAGTCTGTGGAGGTAAAAACCAGCCTCTCTTAGGCTGGCTGGACATAAAGCCATGAGGGTTAAGGTCAAGGTGATACCTACCCATAAGGGTTGTCAGAGGGAATTTGTTTATCAGGTGGGCGCCTGGATTAGCTCCCCTTGGATGTCTTTCTGATCCCAAGATCTCTGTTCCCTTCCTTTGCCCCACCGAGCTGTGTTTCAGTGAGAATCCTTCCCAAAGTTTGTGGTCATCATGACCAGCCTGTTCTCAGATCCCGCCATTAGAGCCAAGCAGAGTATTTTTGGAATGTTGATGAATGTGCTGAGAATGTTATTTTTAAATAGCATTTTGCTATGCAACACCATGATACAGTCTCTTGAATGGAACTGATTCCAAGTGGAGGCATGACCTCTAATGTCTAATAGTAAACCATCGAAAACCTATGAAGACAAACAGCGCTAGGGGTTTCCAAATCTGTTCACATGACCAGCTGCTGCCGCTGTCCTCCATCCCCCTAGACACATAGACAACCCTGTCCTTGCAATTCAGGACCTTAGATATTGGGAAAGAAACAGAAGACTGCCCAGTCCTAGGACGTGTGTCATGATACAGTGGAAGGTTAAGCTAGGTGAAGGTTAATCAAGAGTCTGATACTGAAATATTTCTGGATGAAATGATATGATGTCTGGGACTCCTTTTGATAGGATCTGCTGGGGTAGAAACCTACAAGCCAATGTTTTTAAGGGCAAATGGTGAGCCACAGGAGCGAGTGTAGAGGCTTAGACAGTTTGCGTTTTGGCTGCCCGTTCTTCTGGTGACTTCCTCTGGAAGCAGAGGCAGATGTGCTTTGTAGCAGGGTAGGGCACACGCTTATGGATGGTACTGCCAGTGGGTGTTAGCCTTTCTTTTTGTGCCTGGAACAGCAAGCAGCCTCACTCTGTCTTCTTTTTCCTCTCACCTGAAGTGCCTTCTCTCCTCACCCAGATCCAGTGTATGTTCCTGAAGACCTGGCTTGGTTCTCATGGCCTTCTTGAAGCCTTGGAAGGTCTTTAAACATCAGCCATATTTCCCTCTCGGCTGAATTCCTGCACCCATGCCTCTTGGGCATCTTTTGTAAACCTCGAGATAGAACTCATAGAACAAAATAAAATTCACCATTCTAAGAAGTGCACAGTTCAGTGGGTTTTAGTACATTTACCGAGTTGTGCCTCTGTGACATGGTTTAGAATAGCTTTCAGCACCTCAAGAGGAAGTGCTGCATCCATAGCCATGGCCCCTCTACCGTTTGCTTTCGACACCCCTTCCCCTGACATCCAGTAATCACCTTTCAGCCTTGCCTTTTCTGCCTTTTTCCCCTTAGTGCGTTTTCAAGGGTCATCCCTGTTGTATCATCTGTCAGAGCTTCACTCCTTTTTAGGGCCGAATAACCTTCCACTGCACAGATAGACCACATTTTGTTTATCCATTTATCGGTCGATGGACATTTGGGTTGTTTCCCCTTTTTGGCTGTCACGAATAATGCTGCCATGAACGTTCATGTGCAAGGTTTTTATAGACACATGTTTTCATTTCTCTTGAAATGAAACATGACTAGGAGTGGAGTTGCTGGATCCAGTGGTAACTCTGTGTTGATCTGTGCCTTCCCACCATAGCAGGGTTCTCCTTTTCCCCCATCCTCTTTGACATTTTGAACGGCCCAACTCTGTTACTATGATTATTTGTCTTCCGGATGTGTGATCTCACATGTGTTAGTCTCACTTCCCCAATTCAAGGGCAAGTTACTGCAGGCGCAGTCCATCGGTTCAGTCTTTATAGTTCAGCAAGTGTTTCTCGATTGCCTTCTGTGTGCCAGGAACTAAGGAGTGAGGCTATGAAAATGAAAAAGTTCTCTTTAGTAGGGGAGGTACCTACAATCATGGCAGCCCATTTCTGGGTGACAGGTGCAGTAATTGCCCCTATTCAAGGAACAGCCTTTGCTTCTCAGAATTCATGTTGATTGTCTCCCTCCCACAATGTCATACTTATAACAAACACCAGTTAAACCTGCCATTTCATACATTCTATTTCAGAGAAGGAACAGATCTCTGTGTGTGTCCTCCTTTTAGTCCAAATGTAGGAGCTCTGATCTTTCCCTTGGGCATTTGCATTTCAGTACCACTTAACAAATAGGCTTAAGGAAGTAAATGCCAGCAATATTTCTAGCAGTCACTTTGGAAGTACAATGTGAGTTATTTTGAAACAGTGAATCATCAAGCATGTTAATCTGTTGACTTGTAAGTATAAAAGCTGCTTGAGATTCTCGGCTAAAGAGAGAAAAGGAACCTTCTAAAATTTTAATTCCTCGGGACTCAAAAATAGATTGTCCATATGTTGCTTTCACCTGCAGTCAGTCTGGTTTTGTGTTTGTCTTCCTTCAACTACAAGTCAGGGGTCAAGAGATGTTAAGATATTGGTGTCCAGATAAATGGTGTCAAGAATGAAGGGCATCAGACTACAAACCGTTGAAATGAAAGACGTGTTAAGCTATAGAAAGGTACAATTGTCTAAATATAGAGATACGATCATTAAAGTGCATTTTATATTGTGCCTTTTGGTGACTTCACAATAGCATCAAATGGTTTTCGTCTGAGTTGTTAATTACCTAATTAAAAATGTCAATGTCCGCAGCGCCAAAGCAGTGACTTAAAGGCATTTCTTGAATTTAGGAAAAAGTTATTGATCGTCTGGTGCATTCGAGGAAAGAGAACGGCACTTTTATTCCAGTTTGTAAATCACATTGATTTTAACAGTGACTAACAAATTCTTCTGTGATTTATTCGAACTCCGAAAAGAAGTTTGTTTGTGGTAAAGAAAAACTAAGACATTAAGAGTGAATTATGTGTTCATATTGAATATAGATGAGTGAAATTCGTTCTGACTCCTTGCACATAGAAGAACAATAAGGTTCTCCCATGGGTTCAGTTTTTATAAGCACTTACACAGCACTCAGTATTTACCAAGCACTGGGTTAGGATTTTTACAAATACTGACTTCTTTAATCTTCATAATAATCCTAGAGAATGTGTACGATTATTATCCCCATTTTGCAGATAAGGGAACTGAGAAATTCAGTGACCTGCATAAGGCCACCCAAGTAGTTAGTGTAACCTCATGCAATTTGGCACCAGATTGTCTGCTCTGGCCTGTCTCTCAAAGAATGCAATCACTGAGTTAATACCAAAGTGAGGATTCTGTTGGCTTCACAGCATTCCAGGTTTCGGAGGGCAGTTGGCTGCAGGTTTTTTTCAAAAGCCCAGGAGAGCACTGAACTAAGTGTGGGAGGGAAAATGTATCATACATTGTAACCTGTATTTCCTATGGTCTAGATGATGCGTTATCCATGCCATGTATTCTACATTACAGATACGATGGATTACGTTGCATTTCCCTATCACATTATGAATGTCATGCGTTGTACCTATATGCATGTGTATGTGCCTCCACGGCCTAGATAACCATGTGGGCTCTCCGCCCTTCCTCCTCCCTTCTCAGACTTCCAAGAACTGTGGACTGCTCCACTTCCTGAAAGTTATTACTCTTCCTTCTCGGTGAGGAGTATAGTGAGAATCGACAATGTCCATCTGTCTTCAGACACCAAGGTTAGATCACGGAAGAGAGGTCTGAAGACTTCGGGCCTGTCTACAGCTTGAACATCTCGTGGCAGTTGCTTGTGATATCAGCTACTTCCAAGAATGACAAACCTGCGTTCATCTTCTGGGCTGTGGCTTCTCAAAGATGGGCCCCATTTACCAGCAACTCCTATTGGCAGTAACTCTCCCATGTCTAATCATTTAGGGTGTGTGTGTGTCTATGTGTGTGTGTGTGTATGTATGTGTTTTAAAAGGCCAAAATAGGGCACATGGGTGGCTCAGGGGGTTAAGCCTCTGCTTTCAGCTCGGGTCATGATCTCGGGGTCCTGGGATTGAGCCCCACATCGGGCTCTCTGCTCAGCGGGGAGCCTGTTTCCCTCTCTCTCTCTGTCTGCCTGCCTCTCTGCCTACTTGTGACCTCTCTCTCTGTCTGTCAAATAAATAAATAAAAGGTTTTTTTTTTTTTTAAAAAAAGGCCAAAGTAATGAATGTTAACAAACCTATTATTCCAGGCCAAGAGGATCTCAAATTAAGTAGGACTTTGCAGGTGCTCATAATAGCAAGTTCATTGTAAAGGCGGGGAAGACACTCAATTAAAACCAGTATCTCCATATAGGCTCTGAGATTTCTTTTTTAAAAAATAGAGCTTACATTGAACAGATATAATGAGGAGAGTCATAGTTACATAGGCTTCTTTACCTTAAGTCAGTGTTTCTCATCTTGGCATTCATTCCAGAACTTATTTTTAAATGGGCTGCTGTGTGCACAGCATGTTGCCTTGCCTTCCAAGTACTGTGTCACAATTTGGACCGGTACCCAACAAGAATAATGAAATTATGAGTCCCGGAACAGTGCCTACCTATAATAAGCATTTGATAAATACTTGGGCGGAAAAAGTGGATTTTGGCGACAGTTGTAGCAGGTAACAGAAGGAAACTTGAACTCCTGACCGCCTGGGAGGAGGGAGCAGCTACTCGGAGAGGGGCAATCGCCCCAGCGCTCTCTGGGTACAAGTCACCTCTGGGCACAAGAAGGGCAGCGGAGGAGGGGTGGGGAAATTCGGGCCTGCTGCGTAGCAAGATGGCTCCCACCTTACACGCCGTCTGGAAGTGTCTCCTGTGCTATCATGCCCAGAGCCAGAATTTGGGTGACCGCCTCTTTTTTTTTTTTTAATTTCTTTTCAGCATAACAGAATTCATTGTTTATGCACCACACCCAGTGCTCCACGCAATCCGTGCCCTCCACAATACCCACCACCTGGTTCCCCCAACCTCCCACCCCCCGCCTCTTCAAAACCCTCAGATTGTTTTTCAGAGTCCACAGTCTCTCATGGTTCCCCTCCCCTTCCAATCTCCCCCAACTCCCTTCTCCTCTCCATCTCCCCTTGTCCTCCGTGTTATTTGTTATGCTCCGCAATTAAGTGAAACCGTATGATAATTGACTCTCTCTGCTTGACTTATTTCACTCAGCAGAATCTCTTCCAGTCCCGTCCATGTTGCCACAAAAGTTGGGTATTCGTCCTTTCTGATGGAGGCATCATACTCCATAGTGTATATGGACCACATCTTCCTGATCCATTCGTCCGTTGAAGGGCATCTTGGTTCTTTCCACAGTTTGGCGACCGTGGCCATTGCTGCCATAAACCTTGGGGTGCAGATGGCCCTTCTTTTCACTCCATCTGTATCTTTGTGATAAATACCCAGTAGTGCAATGGCAGGGTCACAGGGAAGCTCTATTTTTAATTTCTTGAGGAATCTCCACACTGTTCTCCACAGTGGCTGCACCAACTTACATTCCCACCAACAGTGTAAGAGGGTTCCCCTTTCTCCACATCCCCTCCAACACACGTTGCTTCCTGTCTTGCTAATTTTGGCCATTCTGACTGGCGTAAGGCGGTATCTCAATGTGGTTTTAATTTGAACCTCCCTGATGGCTAGTGATGTTAGAATGGCCAAAATTAGCAAGACCGCCTGACTTTTAAGAGGTTTTGGAGTTCTTCTGAGGTGGGCACTCTGGGGTGGGCTAGTGATCCTCGACGTAGCCTGTGGTGATTTGAAGTGCTGACGTTTCAACCTGCCATGCCATCTACCCTCATTTCTACTGGAAACAACTAAAACCAACAGTGAAGTCTTCATGCTTTTGCTCTAAAAAGTACAAGTTGCATGTCTCTGGTATGATAGTATTCCTACAGGGTGATTCATAGGTTAAATCATTAGAACAGAAAAGAGGAAATATTTTTACTTGGCTAAGCCCTCCTTTTTAAAAACAAATATTGCTCTTTAAAAAAAAAAACCCATATCACTGGCATGGTTTTCAGTTCCTTTCACAATTGGTTACTCTTTAAGCATACAATCTTTAACTATGAAATCATTTAGAGATAATTACTTTTGGAAGGAAAATGACAAGGGAAATAGTTATGTAGTTGATTTTTGATTATCCATGAGGATTTTGCCACTGGAATTAAAATTACATTTGAACAAATAGCAACAGTTACCTTCTGTCTTTGCTCACTCCTGGAACAGAATGTTTTGTTAGGAAACAGGACTGAATTTTGTTTCTCCTCCCGAGCCCTGGGCCTGTCCTGTTTCCGCTGCCTGTGCTACCGAATGTTTTCTCCATCTCAGCTGCGGGCTGGAGCCGGCTAGCCCTGGAGAGAGGACTGATTGGGTGCCTCTCTTTCCAGCCCCATGTTCCATTCCCCACCTTGGTCCCTTGGAAGCAGCCACAGTGGGAGCATTTACACCATGGAAATTGGCGAAGGCTGTAAATCGGGGCTTTTCTCCAGAGGGTCAGCTATTAAGCATTTCCCCAGCACACGGCTGCCCCGTTCAGTCTTTACTCGTCCTGATACATACCCTCTAAAATAGATGGTAGGCCGCCCTCCTTGCAAACATGTAATGTTTGTAATGGAAAAGGTCACTCTTTGCTCGTTGTAGTAATTCATATACCTGGGTCTGCTTTTCTAGTGTCCCTTTCTCCACGTTTCAATCAGAAGGAGGCATCTTCCTTCTGAAAAGCTTTGCTCACTTCTCATTAGCTCACTGTGATTGCCCACACGGCCCAGGATTTAGAGAGCCAAGGCATCTAGGTGTGCATATAAAAGAAAAACAAACGAGAGTTTGAGGAGTCCTATGATAGAAGAAAGTTCTCGAATAAAGTGCATAACCTTGGCCCAGGGCTTCTGTGGCAGCCGGTTTGGGTGCCAGGATTGACTTTCTGGGCATTAGCCATGGCCAGTCACTCATGGCCCCGGGCTCAGAAGGGCTTCACGCATGGTTTCCTGCTCTGCTGTCACATATCTTGAAATTCTGAATTCTTTTCGAACAAGAGGTCATGCATTTTCATTTTGCTCAGGGCCTCATAAATTATGTAGGCGATCCTGAGAGTTGTTCAGATGTCTTCTTTGCTTCTGATTTTAGAAAGTCAAATTTCTTAGAAGTCTGGTGTCTAGATCAGTGGGATGTTTCTATGTTAACCACAGATGATGCTTGGTCAGAACCCTCTTGAATCCTGAGTAAGTAGTCTGAAAAAAATGGTGTTTGTTCTCCCTTATTTTGATTTTTCTAAGGCGGTGGCCCAGTTTGAGTGTATGAAATTGGTTTCAGTCCTTCATTTGCAAGTAACTATTTTTAATTTTTTTTCTTAATGCGTACTTTTGAAATAATGTTACTGATGTATTTATTACGCATCATAAGATTCATCCAGCTGAAGTACACGATTCAGTGCTTTTTCCTGAATTTACACAGTGGTACAGACCTCCCCACAATCCATCTTAGAACATTTCGGTCACCAGCGGGATTACTTATGCCCATTTGCAGGTACTCCCTGTCCCCAACCCTAGCCCCTGGCAACCGCTCATCTCCTTTGTTTCTCAAGCCTTTTGCCTTTTATGGACATTTTGTGTAAATGGAACTACACAGTCCGTGACCTTTCGCGACTGGCTTCCTTCACTCAGCATCACGTTTTTAAGGTTCATCTGCGGTGTGGCAGGTAAATGCACACTTTTAGGCAAAGATTCACAGCATGGGTGACATTTGTGCAGGACGAATAATAATCATCCCCTTATCTGTGAGTGCACACTCATTGTACCTCAGATTTCCATTTAGATTGAAAAGCTAGCTCCAGTGCGTTCTAAAGGAACAGCATCTGCCCGTATACCATTTTGGCACCTTCCAGATCACCCATGTACCCCCACATCCGAAGAAAACTTAGGTGCTGTTTCTGAAGGTCTACGTGAGCTTGGTATTTGAATTCAGTGATTACCAAGTATACTTTCTATGCTTTCTAGAATTACCACTCAATTACAATGATACTCTGACAGTTGCAAAGAAGCTTTTCAGAGTCGATGCTCATTAAAAACATATTTTTTCAAGGCATAAAAGCAAATACAGTAAAAATTCCATAGATTCAAATTCAAACTCAGGACTCAGGCAGCCCTCGGCTGAAATCCTAGCTCTAGCCCTCAAAGCTGCTACCTTAAAAATAGGCTACTGTAGCTCTCCAAGATTCAGTTTCCTACAACTAGGTTATGAAATAACGTTAGACCCTACCTCCGAGAATTGGCATGAATTCAAGAAGCCACGTCTCACCTCGGACATAGCACTTGGCGCAGTCAATGTTCGCTGCATGTTAACTGCGAGGCTGATGGGTGTGATGATTCTGTCTGTCCTGTGAAGTTATCCACCACTCTTCCAAAGGGGTACCTGGCATTGTTTGGGTCCACATTGGAATTTGTTCCCTTTGGAAAAATCTGGCCTTTTCTTTTGCTTTTGAAAGTTAAGACAAAGATACATAGATTGCGTGGCCTGGAAGTTCTGATTTAGGATCGAGTAATTCCTTATTTGAGGAATGCTTTTTCGCACTTTCTATTTCACTTCTATGCCCACCTAGCACCCAACACAAAACCAGGGGCTCAACCGTTGATGGTTCCCAATGCCAGCTACACATTAGAATCGTCTAGGAAGCTTTTGACACTCAGTATTCAAAGTGTGACTCTTAGGCCAGCACCGTTGGTATCAAGAAATGCAAAATCGCAGGCACACCCAGACCCACTTGATCGGAATCTGCATTTTAGAAAGAACACGGGGGAATCTGTATGCACATTAAAGTTTCAGATGTGCTATACAGTATCATACCAGAGGCCAGGCCCCTCCCCTGGAGATTCTAATTTATTTGGTCTGGGGAGGAGCCTAGGCATCATAAATAAAAGCCCCAACCCCCAGTTGATCAGAAGAAAATGTACAGCCAAGTTAGCCCGTGGCATGGTCCTTCTCGCTCACAGGCCGTCGATAATCGGCTCACTATCTAGCAAGCACTTGGAAGTGGGTTTCATCGCTGATTTAAATTGCCTGTTTTAGAACTCCCGGTCATGTTTTAATGTGTTTGGGCCTCTAATAAATAATCTTAATGATTTGTAAATCTTCCCCTAAAGTAGTCTTCTAGTTTCCATTTAACATTACTCTTATCACAGATCTGAGGCTGGAGATGAAGGATTAGTTTTCTTTGTCTTTCAGCCAAATAAGACTCTTTCTCCAGCTTTAACCACACCTGTGTTCTCATATTTGAGGGTCATATCATTTCTCACTGTCCACATGCTTTGCAATCCTATAAAACATCTTAATATGCCACTTTCATTATGATTTCCATAAAATGAATAAATTTACTAAATGGTTTGGGAGAAATGAATATAAGTGCATTGCTTCCAAACCCTTTATTTTTCTACAAATACATAATTTGGGGAGTTGAAAGTATCATATTCCACATGAATATTTAATTTTAGGCATCACTTACTAAATATTGATGATAAAGCAGGCTCTTTAGAAGTCTTCAATTTGAAAAAAAGTCTCAGTTTGTCTGAGTGTAAAGTCAACTCCAACAATCAGATTCCATTTGAAATTCAGTTTTCACTTCAGTGTACTGGTTGGCCAAGGTTCTGTCCTCCAGTCCTTAATCTCTCATTGTGATAAGCCCATGGAATAATTTTGTTTGCGGTTCAGTTTTCTGTGGTTGGCCTTTTTGTTTTTCTTTAATTTGGCATATAATGTGTACACACTGAAATTTATTTTATTTGCATTGAGATGGGAATATTACCCATTATTTGTGGAAATGTGAACTGTGTTGTTTGAGCAGGATTTCTCCAGCCCGGCACCACTGGGCCAGATTTGAGGCCAGATGGTTCTGCATTGCCCTGGGGGCTGTCCTGCTCACTGCTTGCGGCTTCTCAGCCCCCCTGCACCCACTCAGTGGATGCCAGTAGCATGGTCCCCAGTTAGGACAATCAGAAATGTCTGAGACATTGCCAGACGTCCCCTAAGGAGACCAGACTGCCCCAAAGTTGAGAATTTGTAGACACTTTCTGATTTAAATAAGACTTTCTCAGTGTTGCTAGTTTCCACTCGTGTGTTTGGTTGAATTGTTACCAGTATGAAGAGCACTGGTGTATTGGATTTCTAGCTCGAGATGATTGCAAATATTCAAGATGATTAGTTGAGAAAACTTTCTTACTTTCCTCCCTCTGGGTTTTAAAGCTCCTTAAGCCAAGTGGAAAATCAAGTCGTTTATCTGCCAAGGTCAAAGAAGGAAATGACTTTGGACACAGTTACTGGAGGGCTTCAGGTGCAAGTGGCTATTCTGGCCTGGTGATCTAGAGACACGGGGACGCCACGCTTTTGCTCGATATGTGCAGAACAGTGGGTCTCAACCCTGGTTGCACACTGGAATCACGTGGCAGTTGTAGAAATTTCAGGCCCCAAGCCCCAGAGAGATTCCAGCTCTGTGTTTGAGGGTGGGGCATATGTATGTCTTGAAGCGGCCCAGGTGATTCTAGGGTGCGGCCAAGGTTGACAGCCACGGTGGGGGGGGGGGGGGCGGGGGGGGGCAGATATAACGCTTCACAGCCTTTCTCCTTCATCAGGCACTTTCCCACATTCACCTGGGCCTGGCTTTCTTCCTCTCTGCCAAGTGCCAGCCCAACTCTGTTGCCCATGTATTATTATTCTTTTGTGACCAAATGGTCTGTTGCAAGTATTTTTCCTTTGCTCAGACTTGTAAGGAAACCGCTGGCTCAACCTAGTCCCCTTAAATCTATTATGGGCTTCCTCTGACTGCTGCCTTCGCTTCACCTGTGCACCTCTTGGCACCTGAAAAACCTTTTTTTTTTTTTTTTAACGATTTTATTTGTTTGACAGAGATCATAGGTAGGGAGAGCGGCAGGCAGACAGAGAGAGAGGGAAGCAGGCTCCCTGCTGAGCAGAGAGCCCGATGCGGGGCTCGATCCCGGGACCCCAGGATCATGACCTGAGCCGAAGGCAGACGCTTAACCCTCTGAGCCACCCAGGTGCCCCCTGTTTTAGGTTTTAAACATGTGTTCCTGCTTCTGCAAGCAGTTCATGATCCCAGTTCCCGTGGTATCTTTTCCATCACCACCTGCATCGATTTTCTGCCCTCTGTAGCTTTCTCCTTTCTGCCCTCTGTAGCTTACGTTTCTTTCTTTCCTTTGTGGTCCCTCATACTCCTTTTCTCATCCTTAGATGACATGCCCACATTTTGCAAATTCTTCAGTGTGTTTCAAGATGCCGAGAGAGTGTCCTCGCTTGGCTGTTTTGATCTTCACCTGCCTGTTATTTTTAGCTCAAGACCAGTGTGTTTTGTTTGCACATTGGTTATTTAAAATGTATGCTTTTATGTCCCCGTCTGCCCCACCTGAGCTCTTAAATGTGACACCTCATGTCTGCAGGGCTCCCAGGTTCCTATTATGGCTAGTGGCTCCGGGCCAGGCCAACCCTCCCAGGCCTCGGGCATCACGTCACGTCTAGATCCACCTCTCCCCTTCCCGCAGGACCGGCTCACCTGCCTTTAGGGAGCGTGCGGCCGGCATCTCCCCCAACCCCTGTGGCCGGCATCTCCCCCAACCCCTGTCGTCTGTCGAGGCTGTTGCACTTCTAAATGGGATCAAAACAGTCTTTATCCTTGGCTTGCCCGGAAGTACTTCTGCTCAGTGCCACCAGCAGCTTTCATCTTGTTTCTTCGGCTAGTTCTTCCAAAATAAATCAGCTGTGGCCTCATCGCTAAAACTTATGTCACATGCTCTCAACTCTGGTGGCTGAATCACTCCACAAAGACCTCTTGGATTCATCTCAGTAGTTTTGCAGTGGAGGCTCCCAAGGTACAGTACAGTTTTGCAGTGGGGGCCCCTTTCGGCTTCCTTGTTCAAGCATAGGAACAGATTCATGGTGCCCGGTCTGTCCTGTTCCCTTTTCTAATTTTCGAGGAATTGTCTTTGTTTTCATATCTCCTTTAGGACCCCAGTAACAAACCTGTTCCAGAAACATCACTCTACCTGTGGTTTTTCGCCTGAGCGTCTGTTTGTGTCTACACAGGGACAAGACTAGTAACGTCGAGCCTGCTTTGTATAATTTCTCAGTATATCCACGTCAAGTTACACTTTTAAAAGCACCTTTCATAAAATTTCAAACTCAACTTACAAATCTTTTACTTGTAAATCTTTAACATGCTTGCATTAATGTTAAACACACAGACAGACACAAACACACTTTTCTGTTGAGGTTTCAAATACTAGCCAATTAGATTTTTTTTCCCCCAAGTCTAACCCTTAAAACTTCACTGAACGTCTAAATGTTCTGAGAGGCCTAAATTTCCAGGGTTTGGGGGTTTTTTTAAGAGATTTTATTTTTGTGTAATCTCTACACCAAATGTGGGCCTCAAACCCTCATTCAACCCCAAGATCAAGAGTCGCACGCACCACCGACTGAGCCAGCCTGGCGTCCCGAAATTTCCAGGTTACGTACATCAGATTTGATTAGCAGTTACAAATGTAAATCACTAAGTCCCAAGTATGTTAATGAAAATGATAAATTTAATAAGTCCGATTCTCCTAGTGCTCAAAGCAGAAAAGGACCCAGGATGGCATGACTCCTCCTGTCTAGAGCACTGGTTCTCAGATCTCTCTAGAATGGTCTGGGAAACTTTCGAATATCCCAGGCCTGAGTTCCAGCTTCAGAGATCCCGACTAAATTGATCTGGAGTAGTGTGCAGGCACTGATATGTAAAAAAACAAAACAAAACGAAATGAAACGGAAATCACCTTTCCAAGTGATTGTCACGTGTAGCCAGGGTTGCAAACCACTTTTCTGTACTCCCTACCTCACCTAAATTCAGCAGATCTCAAATTGGGCAGGCATGGGTAACATTTCCAGGAAATATTTCCCAAGGGAAATAAAGTATACCTTTCTTGTGTAGATCATGTTGTTGTTTTGGAGTATCATCGTGTTCTCGTGGGTTTCTGCAGAATTCTTTTTTCCCTTTTTTGATGTTTAATTTGGCATCTGTTCATCAATGTGAAATCCTTTAAGCTGGCTCGTTTGTCCATGTCACCACCATCTTTGAGAGCATTCATGCTTCCTGGTGGTGACGAAGTGTACCAGGTCAATTCTGATTCTTCTGCCACAGTTGTGGATTTGATTACTCTCCAAGGATCCCGGGGCTCCTTTTAGTGGAGAGAGTTGTAGAGACAAAATCTTGGCTATTGGGGTGCATGTCGGGGTGTTTTACGTAAGTACTAATAGCAGGTGGGTCTTGGACATCTCCAGCTGAAATCCTTGATTCTCTCAGTGCGGTTTCTGTGCATCTCGTTGAACATCCTATACTTCTTGTATCTCTGTCTTATCTACTCCCCCCCACCCCGCAACCGATATTACAGTGTTCTCTGTACATTTTTGAGCATTAAAATGCTCTCACTTCTTAATTTACTCTCTTCCAAATTTCTATTGTGTTTGAATCAGGAAAAATATGTGAGCGGTCTTTGTGTATTTTCTGGTTTATGTTCAGAGGCCAGGGGAAACACACTGTTCTCTTTTCCAGGCCCAAATTCTATTTCCTTTTATAGTTTGATAATTTCTCCCTTCTCCAGTCTTCATATTTCCTGCAGTTTCGTCACTTCTTAGCCGATTTGTTCATAAGCCATAACCAAGTAAGTTTTATGCACAAACTGGAAAGTGGATTTTCCTGTGCAGTGAGAGGAAGTCCCTATTTTGATACTATTTTAAGAAGTGGCGAACCACTCTCCCAGTCATCACCCCGGCGGGTAATTTGTATCTGAGGTTGTAGATTCGGGATAGGGGTCAGAAATTTGGGATTAGAACAGCACAGACACAAATGGCAGGGACCACAGGCAAACGATTAATAATAAAATTCACCTCAGGGTTATTTTTGGTGTCATGTATACTCCGTCTGGGTTGTTTTGTAAGGAAGGTGAAAGAAGCGTGAGGTAACTTCCAGCAGGGCCCGAAAGCAGTCTTCTTGACTTGATCTTAGAATAAGTCTTAACTTTAGAATTCACTCTGAGAAGACAGTAGGCAAACCCTCACTATCCAAAGGATTGCCCTCATTTGGGATCCTGAGTTTCGTCAAGTAACTTTAGATCAGCAATAAAATCCTGTTGAGAGTTTCCAGATTTTTCTCCACAAAGAACCATGAAGCAGGCTGTTTATTTGTGGAACTCCCAGTTCTGGTTCTTTAGAACTCCTTTCTCTGCTGACCTAAAGATAACTAGCAAAGAAAAAAAAAGAGGCACTTAAAAATACATGCCTTATTGATTTTGGAATGTTCTGGTAAATGCCAATCAGACTGATGTCCTTTATGTAGGAGTGGCTTTGGTACAAGACCCAGGATGATTATAGCCAAGAGGAAATAGAGTATCTAACAAATGATGTGAAGTTTGCGTATATATGTAAATGTTACATATACATAACACAAAATAACAGTTATGGTTGCTAATAATAGGACTACAGGCACCACGCCCATCTCTCCATTTAGGTATGTTTCTAGTAGATGAATCCCAGTGAAATTTGACATACACATAAGCTTCTTTGGACTTAATTATTTTTTAATTTTTTTACAGGTACATTTTCAATTATTTTTTGTTGTTGTTGGTTTCATCTGTACTTTGACTTGTTTTGGTGATTTTTTAGTGACTTAGGAAACAGTTTAATAAATATGCACACCCATGTTTCTGACTTGTAAATGCAAGTGATTTTTCTGAGAATACCCTCAGAAACTAAATCTTCTGATTGTTCTAAGATGGCATAGCTGTATTGGTTTTGGTTGTACATATAACACATCCTCATTGTAAAGATGTCACAACTGTAGGGAAAATTTTAAAGAGCAGATTGCAGTAAGAAAAAAGTTCTGTGTATATGGCAGACTCCATATAGTATGTGTATTTTCGCTTTTATATGGACATAAATGAAAATGGACCAAAAAGTCATCAGATGAAGAGCCAGCCTTTTACAAATACAGCTCTATGGGGTTTTATCTGAACACAAAAGCATTCTCTATGGAATAATCATTAATTTAGCATTTATGTAACAATAACCTTTATATCTATTTGCTTATTAATCTTTGTGTATGGGGGCCTTGAAAGGTTTTCCAGAAGGATACGGATGCCCTGACTTTAAAACAAGTAAATGAAAGGGCACCTGGGTAGCTCAGTCAGTTAAGCATCTGCCTTTGGCTCAAGTCATGATCTCAGGGTCCTGGGATCGAGTCCCTCCTGCTCTTTGCTCAGCAGGGAGCCTGCTTCTCCCTCTGCCTCTGCCCCAGCTCCTGCTCTGTCTCTCTCTCTTGCTCTCTCTCAAATAATATATAAAATCTTAAGAAATAATAAAACAAGTAAATGAAAAAGCTAGGGTTAGGGAGAGGCTTTAATTAGCTACTTATATAAATTGCTTTGTCCAGTCTTTGTCCTATGGGGGCAGGCTTTCACGAAATTTAGCTAAAATCTCCATCACCTTTGCCACTGTTCACATCTTCCTCACGACCGCCATCACTACTACTGCAAGCACCACCACCGCCATTGCCACCATCGGCAGCATCGCCAACCTTACTACATTATCTTTAGCAGGCAGAGACAACACAAGCCATTTCAAATTATCCTATGGACATGGGAACAATCTGAAAAATATCTGGGTTACTCTGTTTGCAAGTTTCTTCTTATATTTTGGAGGAGTTGAAAAGCCACACCAGTTACATTCAAACATACTATAAAAAGAAAGGTCTTAAAAATTGCAAACACAGGGGCACCTGGGTGGCTCAGTCATTAAGCATCTGCCTTCAGCTCAGGTCATGATCCCAGGGTCCTGGGATCGAGCCCTGTGTCTGGCTGCCTGCTCAGCGGGAAGCCTGCTTCTCCCTTTCCCACTACCCCTGCCTAAAAAAAAAAAAAAAAAAAGAAGAAGAAGAAGAAGAAGAAGAAGAATTGCACACACAGAATTATCAAGACAGGGATAGCGTATTCACTGCTTGCTGATGGAGTAGATGAAAATGCCAACAAGTGGGTAGGGATGTGAATGGCGTCGCCTTTTAATACTTGATTCAGGGATGCTAATGGACGGCCATTTCTCTCCACATTCTTTCAACAACTCACTTCTTCTGCAAAATAACTTTGCCGGCCACTGGTCATGCACTTTCTCATCTCCAAGGCACAGAACTTTCTCTTCAGTAGCATTAATTTTTACATGTCTTATTCCTAATGCTTTATCTTAACTGTAGAGAAGAAAGAGCACCACGAGACAGTTACCTTTGTCAACTCTTGCCTCCTGGAAACATAAATAGCTATTGCTATGGTGTTTGGAATAGAAAAGCTTCAAAGAACCTTATATACAGAAGTGGTTCCTACAGACTTCTCTGCTGAATCTGTGCCAGGAGGTATTTTTATCCCATTAGGAAGTAACTGAATTTATTCAACTCTGGCCCGCCAGCCTCTGCCCAGCGCATCTGACGAATGCTTGTGAGTGGTGAGAAAGTGTGGTACTCCTCCTGGTGGCGAAAGAGAAAAACTAAGGACAGTGCTCCTTCTGGGGGACCTTTGTTAGGATCTGAGATATGTAAATGTTGCTTTACCCAGTTAGCCAGTCTCTTGTGCAATTCTTATCTCAACTCCTTTGGTTGCTTTTGTTCTTTGGACAACAGCTGATTTTTATCTTCTAAGGTCATTGAGATGCAAGGGACTTGACAAGCTGGCAGAGCATTCTAGAGACGTCTTGAGAAACATAGCTATGTCTTCAATCAGGATTATTTCAGAATCACAACAGTATGTTCAGCATATTAGTCACAGAACCAGGTTTTGAGCCTCGTGACCACAGAAATAGATCTTGGGCTTCTTTTCTGGTTGCTGCCTCCAAACGCTCTGATTTCTCGAACTCGGTAGACAGAAACCAAGCCTTCTGCGATCAACAGAGTTTGGAGGGGGTTGGAACATACAAACAAACAAAGCCACTCACTACCCCTTCTTGAGGCCTGCTTCTGGGCCAGCCGCAGGCTACAAGATCAAATACATTCTCCTTCAGTTGGTCCTTCAGCACAGCTCTATGGGAGAGGCGAAACCATCCTCTTGATTAATGATTTGGACCCTGCTACCTTGAATCACGTGGGTAGTAAAAGGGTGCACCCAGAATCCAACTCTGATCTTTTCTATTCAGAACATACCCTCCAAGGCAGTGGTTCTCATGGGGGACAGTTTAGCAACCTGAGGACAATTAGCAATGCCTGGAGACATTTTTGCCTCTCACTCCTGTGGAGGTGAGCTGGAATCAAGTAAGCAAAAACCAGGGATGCTGCTTGGTGTCCTACAGTGCATACAGCAACCCCTACCGCAAAGAGTTATCCGGCTTTAAATGTCAGTAGTGGTGAGGCGGAGAAAATTTGCTCTAAACCAGCACTACTCAAAGGGTGGTCCGTGGACCAGCGGCATCCACATCACCTGGAAGCTTGTTAGAATGCAGACTCGTGGACCCCATCCCAGACCTAGTGAACTGGAAGCTCTGGGGCTGGAGGGTGGGGTCCAGGAATGTATGTTTTAACAAGCCCCCTAGGCCCTTCTTACACACTCAACTGGGAGAAGCTATGCTTTAAAACACCAGGCCATTCTGTGTCTTATTGAGCTGGACACAGTTGTATGGTTTCCTCATCACTTTCCAGCGTTCCATTGTCGAATAGAAGTTTCTCTTGAGGCATCCAAAAGGGGAAAGTCTGGCATACACAGGAACAAGTGTGACTCATGGGGAAATCAGCGCAATTGCAAATTCAGGAACCGTGCCCAGCTGAAAATCTAAAGGGGCTCTTTTTTTTTCCTTTTCTTTTTCTCTCCGCTTAAGGAGAGAAGTCTTGGAGACTCAGCCCAGGTTTAAAAAAAAAAAAAAAAAGTCAACATATATGCTGGTTTGGTTTGAGGTTTGATTATCTAAAATTAAACTTACCTCAATTTAATAAAACCACTTTTGGAGAGAGTAAGGGCCACAGAATTCTGAATTGCAAATGACTTTGAGTTTCTGCTTTACTGACAGTCCTCAAATAAATCTTGCTCTTTGTATATGCATATTTTTTTTTGAATCATGAATTGTCTTTTGGAGAACCAATGGGATAATCATTTTGATTCGGGCCTCTCTTCAAAAATCGCTATCACTTGGTACTTTATGTGATTGTTGTGGGAAATACATTATGCGCGAGGGTGAACTGTAAAGAAGAGAGTGGTCAGAACACAGGTGTGCCGGGATGCCGGACCATCTCTGCCTCACTCCTTAACGTGCTGGAACCTGAGAAATTAAAGTCTTTTTAAAATCTGAAAAAAACCCAGCATCCCTTAATTTAGAGCCATTTTACTCATTGACTCCTTTGACTTTGGGAGGTTAAACTTTTTATAAAACCTAAAGAAGGTTTTCTAACTTGTTTTTTTTTTTTTTCCCGCCATCTATATTATGGCTAGGGAAAAAAAAAGTCTTCTTCTAAAGTATTGTACGCAAGGATGACTGCATTAAAATCACCTGGGGTGATCTCCTTCTGCTGGGATCCAGATTCAGGAGCTGAGATGCTCAGAAACAGTTTATTTAAAAAAAAAAAACAAAACAAAAAAACAGCCAAATTTAGCAATTGGCACCCTAGCGTGAGTTTCCAGCATCAATAATTTCCTGACGGACGGAAATCATACTGATGCGTCTTAGTTACACTTTCATGATTTTGGGGGCAGAGTGTTTACTGTAAATATTTTATCCTGTTATTAAGTAGTCAGAAATATAAATTAGTGGACCCACCGGCTAACAGAGATCTAGAAATTCAATAATAATTTAAAGAAATAATTCACGAAGCCGTTTTTATCCCCTCTGTGTAAAGTTGCTATGACTTTGCTAGGGAGGGGGAAAGGCCCAACCTTGTTGCAGGTGGAAGAATTAGGGACAGCAGCATCACTGATGAATTGAATCTAGAATGATCCTCCATCCACCAGGCATTGCGGAGAAAGGCCTGGGAAATATCTTGCAGGAGTTTTCCAGATAATTGAAGTTTTACCCTTTCGTTTTCCTCAAAATTATTAGCGTGAAAACCTAAAACCGAGGAATGTCCGCTTAAGAAGTATGAATTGCACATCCACCGTGTACCCCCAGCTGGGGAGAGCCACGGCTGAGGACACACACTTTGACCCCCTCAAGAGGTCCCGCTCCTGAGGAGGAGAGTGGGCCGGAGCCACTCATGGCCGAGCAGCAGCCTGGGCGATGGCGCTTGCCACAGGTGAGCATGAAGGGCAAGGAGGCAGCACAGATGGCCTCTGGAGGTCACGCTTCTTGTCTCCGTGCATCTGACCTTCACCGTGGGTGTTCCCTGCACAGGAACTCTGCGGAAATGGGGAGGCCTTCAGGGAGCCTCGAGATGGGTCCGAATGTTTGCCTAGTTCCAGTGACTGCAGACACTCTGGCTGCTCTAACTGGTTTTCTTCTTTCCCTTCATCCACCACTGGCCTCCAGCCTCTTGGCTCCGAGGGCTGAATTTAAGGCTGTCACAGGAACCCAGATAACCGCGCTCCTTAAATAACCGTGGTGGTCAACACAGTATGAAACTCGTCAACCCTGGCCAGAGGGGGAAAGGGTCTCAGAACTTCCCTATCTTGAGAGGCAAGTTCATTGGAAAGCCTGGCGTCTACTTCCAGATTTAAGATTATATTCTGGATAGTTCAGGCCCCTAAATGACAAATAAGTGGAGGCATTTCTGTTATGTTGCTCTCAAGGACCCGAAGGAAGAAATATTGCCATTTGTTGTTAAAGGATTTGATTTGGTACATCTCACGACATGTATTTTTTTTTAATTTTTATTAACATATAATGTATTATTTGCCCCAGGGGTACAGGCCTGTGAATCGTCAAGCTTACACACTTCACAGCATTCACCATAGCACATATCCTCGCCATGTTCACCCCCTGGCCACCCTCAGTTTGTTGGTGAGATTAAGAGTCTCTTATGGTTTGTCTCCCTCCGGATCCCATTTGTTTCATTTTTTCCTTAATTCTGGTGAGAATTCAGAGAATTGTATGCTCTTCAAGAAGGTAATTTGTTTGGGCGCCTGGGTGGCTCAGTGGGTTAAGCCGCTGCCTTCAGCTCAGGTCATGATCTCGGGGTCCTGGGATCGAGTCCCGCATCGGGCTCTCTGCTCAGCAGGGAGCCTGCTTCCCTCTCTCACTCTCTGCCTGCCTCTCTGCCTACTTGTGATCTCTGTCTGTCAAATAAACAAATAAAATCTTTAAAAAAAAAAAAAAAAAAAAAAAGAAGGTAATTTGTTTGCAGGTTTCTCCTTGTCATCTTTGAAGGCTTCTGGTAGCCTCTGGATTCTGGGATAATTTATCTTTTCCTATGCCAAACGCAACGGCCACTAAGGGACAGTACCAGGGAGCACAAGTGATAGCAGAAAGAAAAACATAGAATATTGTTAAGAGCTCTTGTCTGCGTAGGTCCTGGCTCCGATGTCAAAACAGCACACTGGGTGGGAGGTACATCGTGTGAATGAAACAGGACTTCTCCACACAGTTTTTAGTGTTTTATACATTCACAGGTTCTCCAACATGAAAAATGAAATGTATCATGAGCACCAGGATAGGAGACGTTGTTTTAGGTCACTTGTATTCAGATGGGACCTGTTTTAAGAAAGATAATTCATGGAATCCCACATGTATTAGAAAGATAGATGGATGTTTTCTTGTTTGACTAAAAAGAATCACTGACTTTTTTTTTTTTTTTTTATCGAAGACACATTTCCGCTTCAATCCTTAAGTAATTCACTGGAGATGAACAACTTGTTTGTGTCGAATTTGGAAGGCAGGAATATTAGCCATGCTTCGTGATTTCCAGCAAAGGTATACCGGCTCTGACTATTATAATTTAAGACAATAGGACATTGAATAATTGAGACCCAATGATTAGTAACAAGATTTTACATTTGTCCAGGGCTGTAGAGTTTATAGACTCTGTTATGTAACAATCATATTAGCTATTCCTGCCCTGTGAGGTGGGGGGAGCAAGAAGGCATTATTAGCGTTGGTTTATAGAAGAAAGAGATGGAAGGATTTACCAAGATCACCCCACCTAGTTCGTGACAAGGCCAAAATACGAAGGGAGGCCTTTGATTCCTTTTTACGCTCACTTTCAGGATCCTTCACAACAGAAAGCGTGCTTCAGCATACTTCCAATTCTCTGATCAGAGAACTTTTGTTTTTGTTTTGTTTTTGTTTTTGTTTCTGAGATTTGGGGTGTTTCTAATATTTGTTTCCTTCTTTTCAGTCTTAAATGAAGATGGTCTTAACGTGATTTTAGTGCTGGAGGTGGGAGCTTCGGGTGAGGCAGGGATCCAGGTCGAAGGCAAGGCAGGAAGTGGGAGAAGGTAACAGGAATTTGGGGTTCAGAGTCAGCAAGGTGACACTGTTACATCTCTCTCCCTCTCGGACAGACCCCGGCTGGGGAAGGTTCTCGCTCTAAAGACCCATGGGATGAGAGTAGGCCCACTTGGATAATCCCAAATACCCTCTCGCCATCTCCAGGTCCATATGCATAATCGCTTTTGTCAAGCCCCCTTTTACAGGGACTTACCCTTACAGAGAGTTAGCCTCCCTTTACAAAGGGGACTTTACAAAGGGAGGGTAACTTGGTCACAGGCTCCAAGGGTTGGTGGGTGGGCCTTTTTGCGGGGCTATTACTGTGCTCACAACACCATGGCAGTCCAATCAGTGAGTTTTGGGGATGGCTCCCCCGACTCCACTCGACTGTGTTCGTGAGTGTGTGTGCCCAGTTGTCTCTTTATTTTCTCCCTTCTCTACTTATATCCTCGTTTTGTTTTCTCTTTTCATGATAGATCCTTGTTTATCCCGTTTATACATTCTCTGTGACCTTTGCTACGGGTTTCTTTTTTCCTTCATTATTATAGTTCTTGCTCCCCCCTCCTTACCATTTTGCTTGTGTTTCTTAGTCATTTAACTATTTATGGCTGTTTTGAGCTTGTTTTATCTTCCTATTCCTTTCTAATTTAATTTTCTTATCACTTGCTTTCCTTTGAGCCCTCTTGGTCTCCAGTTTTAGACACAACGACCCAATCTCCCTTTCCGAGCTTCTTCAACTTCCCCTCCTAACCCTCGCTCTCATCCAGAATTCTTATCTCCATGTGTGCACATGGTTTCACTTCTGTGGCTCCTTCAGCCCGGGCCGTGCAGTTCCTATCTTAGAAAACAAGGGAAGAGGGGAAGCAGACAGAACAGGGCAAAGTCATCTGTGCCCTTAAGCACAACCTAGGCTTGTACATGTCTGCCTTGGAATGCCCCAAGCGCTGCATCCAAACTTGACCTTCTGCAACTCTCGCTCAGATCTCTTAGGAAAACCTTGACGGACAAAATGTACGCAGTCATTGATGACACATATGTAAATATAAACATATGCCCAGTAAGAAGGGTCAGGATAGAATTTAGAATGACCTAAATGATTTAAGTATGGGTTCAATTCTTTTGGGTTGCAAATCTTACTACATTTACAACAGCAAGCCTTTAAAATATAAACATTCCCCGTGTGGTTGCCTTCTCAGTCTGTGCTTATCTATTTTCTACGATTCTAGTACAGTGAGCATTTGATCAGTCGCAGAACTTTCAGTTATGGATGTTGCCAGGAACAGTGTTACAGATAATGGAATGGCTTTACACACACACACATGCAACTGAAGTGCGTAGTCTTATCAGGCCCCAGATGGAATCCATATGGAGTAAGATCTGAACTGTGCCTTTCGTCTTCAAAGAATGGCACACATACGAAATTTTATATCCATTTTCAGAAGGTTCCGTTGATAAATTTGTTCTAAAAGTATTTACTGAGCACATACAAAGTAAACAAAACACAAAGACTGTTCCGGGCACAATGGATACATCAGTTAGTAAAATAGAAGACTTCTTTCTCTGGAGAGGACATTGTGGAATGGGGAGTGACCGTGGATCAGTAAGTTTTAAGCGTGCCAGGTCCCAGGTCCGAATAAGTAAGATAAGAGGACCACAGGCTGCAGCTGCTCAGAGGGTAAGGGAAGCTCTCTCACAAGGTGATCTTTAAGCAGAGATATGACATAATGGGGGAGCTGATATTTAGAGGATGAGTCAACCATCGTAACAGCTTGCTATCACTTAGGTTCCTGTGTGGGAAGGCAATTGAGATAGTCAGACAAAGCCCCCTTTGTCTGTTAATGTGAAAAACAGGTTTTAGTTTAAATTCCTACACATAGCCATGAGTAGGTAGAAATGAACACATTCCAGGGAAGACGTGCTGTTTCAAATTTGTTTGGTTTTGCAGTTTGACTATGCAAACATGTGATTATCCATTGAAACCGTAGCTCCAAAGCTAGGATTAGGTTGCCCACTTCTGGGGAACTGAGAGATCATCGCAGATCAGTTTTGAAAAGGAGATCATCGCAGATCAGTTTTGAAAAGGAAAGTTTAAAAAGCTGACACTTTCCATTTCTATAGCGTCTAGATAGGCAGGTGGTCCATTTTGGGGACGCTGGAAATCTTTCATAGGTGTTCCCCCCACCCACACTAAGCCCCTGTGGAGTGCCCCGGGGGCCAGAGAGACTAACTCTCAGCCTGGAGACTGGCCTCCTTAAGGTCTGAACAGTGGCTCCCAGGCACCTGGTCAACTAAGCTACGGTCCTCCCGGAGCCAGTTTTGAGTTTTCAGACTCCGTCTTCGGTCGCTCCCTGCCTGGTACCACAGACACCAAGGCTGTGGTGATCCTGTGAAGGAGGGAGGGCCCGTGGCGCAACCCCGCTTCTTGGCCTCAGCAGGCCAAGCTGTAGAGATCGCTCCTCGGGCTTGTGTTTCTGTCTTTGGATCATTTCCATGGGTC
This sequence comes from Mustela erminea, assembly GCF_009829155.1. NCBI lineage: Eukaryota > Metazoa > Chordata > Mammalia > Carnivora > Mustelidae > Mustela > Mustela erminea. The sequence continues at coordinate 7,808,706 of NC_045635.1, read as the reverse complement.
ATGCGGCTTGATTCGGTTCTTTTCTTTCTTTTCCATCTTCTGAGAAGCAGGTAATTGCTCAGTCTCAGGCGACAACAAGAAGTGGCTTCCACACTGGGAGAGTCATCAAAAGGATGGGTCCTGCCTCTGTAGGACGCCAGTCTACACAAATATGGCTCCTCGAGGAAGGGGAAGTTTGGGTGCAAAGACTGGGCTTTATTTGCCATCATTCAGAGCCCCAGTCCAAGAGAAAGAAGTAACAAATCCAGTGCACCTCATGTGCACCACTGGTGCCCACGTTCCTGAGGCGTGTTCGCCACTGTTCGGTGGTCCGGATCCAGGGCGGCCCAGCTGAGAAAAGCTAGTGAAGTTGAATCTGTGCCCTTTGCTTCAATTTCATCCTCAAATGTGCCCTTCAGGATGTCACTGCATTGGTGTGTGTGTCAATAACTTTTCAAAGTGAAGGCACAATTCCTTTGTTATTTATACGCTTGAAAGGTACACTTCCTATTTTCCAGATCCACAGATGCAATAATTGAATTTTCAAAGTTAGGAAGTTGGGGTCAGGTTTTAGCCCTCGCGCTTTAGACATTTGGGTAACCATTATCATTTTCTTTTCTTTCTCTTTGTTTCTTGCTTGCTTGCTTGCTGTGTGTGTGTGTGTGTGTGTGTGTGTGTGTGTGTGTGTTATAAACATGAGAGGAATAGTGATTTTTTTCCCTCCCAAAATAAAACAAAATCCCTTGTTTTACATTTTACTTCTTATTTGACTTACCAAGCAGAAATTTGTTGAGTTGGTTTCTTACCTACTGACATCTAACATCGGTGTGTCCTGGGGTTGAGCATTGGCTATGACATGCTCTTTAAAAGGCTGGTACTGATGGGCAGACATTTAGTATTCTTGTCTTTTTTATTTTAAAGATTTTATTTATTTATTTGACAGCCAGAGATCACAAGCAGGCAGAGAGGCAGGCAGAGAGAGAGGAGGGAGCAGGCTCCCTGCTGAGCAGAGAGCCTAATGCGGGGCTCGATCCCAGGACCCTGAGATCATGACCTGAGCTGAAGGCAGAGGCTTAACCCACTGAGCTACCCAGATGCCCCGTTCTTGTCTTTTTTTTAAAAGGTATTTATTTATTTATTTATTTATTTGAGAGAGAATGAGAAAGAGAGCATGAGATGCAAGAGGGGCAGAGGGAGAGGGAGAAGCAGGCTCTCAGCTGAGCACTAAGCCTGACTTGGGGCTCCATCCGAGGACCCTGACATCATGATCTGAGCTGAAAGCAGATGCTTAACCGACTGAGCCACCCAGACACCCCAGAGATTTAGTATTGTAATTACAAGAAATATATAGAAGCGTTGATGAAGTCAACAATACACTACATGTTAATTGATGGAATTTAAATGAAAGTATATAGCACTGAAAAATTATAAAGCATTCATGTAAAAATTTGGCATTATTTGAACATATTAGTTTCATGTTTAGGAATTTGTATGATTTTTAAAAATAATTTTTATTTTAATATCTCCATATAGTAAGCATTTCTTGAGTAATTTCTTTGTACCTGATAAGGAAGGAAGGAATAATGCAACATGAATTGTCTTGGTGTTTGAATTTCCAAAGTCTTTCCTTAGCCTTTCAGAATAATTGGATTGTAAGCCATTGTTCCAGTTATTAATAACTTCTTAATTATTATTTACGATGCACATGAAGTGAGAACTAGGAGGTCAGTACTCTAAACTGAAGGTGGAGATTTTTAAAAATAAAATCATTCTTTATCACTACCCATTTAGTTAATCACTGATTCACTGATCAGAGAGTATTTGCAATGTGAAAAATACATAATTTCACATATTGACTTCAAGTAATAAAAAGCTGATAATAAATATAGATATTAATTATGTACTTCATTTCCTGAGAAAAATAATTTTGTTGAATTTTCTATCTGATTATCATGACACAACTAGATACTGTGAAAATAAAACCACAGCAGGTACTCAGGGGTCTTTGAAAGGAGAGAGAGAGACTCTATTTCAAAAGTAGCCTAAATGTCCATTAACAGATGAATGGAGAAAGAAAATGGGAAGTACATATGCAACGGGCTATTACTCAGCCATAAAAAAGAAGAAAATCTTGCCATTTGCAATGAAATGCGTGGAGCTAGAGAGTGTTATGCTAAGCGAAATAAGTCTGTCAGAGAAAGAAAAACACCATATGATTTCACTCATATGTGGAATTTAAGAAAGAAAACAAATGAACTTAGGAGGGGAAAAGAGAGAGTTTGTTTTATGGCAAACCATAAAACAGACTCAGCTCTACAGAACAAACTTATGGTTACCAGAGGGGAGGAAGGGGGGATGGGCTAAATGGGTGATGGGGGTCAAGGAGCGTATTTGTTGTGATGAGCACTGGGTGTTGTACGTAAGTGATGAATCACTAAGTTGATGAATCACTGAGTTCTACACCAGAAACTATTATTACACTGTATGTTAACTAACCGGAACTTAGGTAAAAAAAAGAAAATTAATGAAAAAATACATTGGCTATTTCTAAAAAACAAAACGTAGCCTAGACCTGAGTTGCAAATTACTCATGTCCGATGGTTTTGTCTCTCCTTTTTTTTTTTTCTTGTGGAATGTAAGTATTCATGCCTTATAATTAACTGAAGCAGGATGCAGGGATAACCCTCTTCTTCATTTAAATATAATTTCCCTTTATTGGCTCTAGGTTCTCAAATAATTACATGTTTGCATTGAGGTGCATTAAATCTAAATTAAGATGGTACTATACTTTTATAGCGAGATTTCCGATATAACTCACAGAGGAGTCTTTTGGATGAACTTGTCTATTCCCAGTTAGCGTATCCTAAGTTAGGCTTAGGATATGAGCATAACCTCAAATACTAGTTTTTATTGACCATATATTTGTAGAAGTCAAAGATATTGAATATGTTATTCATATATATGTAACATATCTTTCTATGTTATTACCTGCCTTTTCCCACTTGAATTCTAATATGTAAAACTTTATTATCTTTAATAAAGATATTATAGTAATTATTATTACTAAAGAGAAAGACGTATTTTTCTCACCAATAATATTTGGTTTATTTGTTAGTGACTAACTATATACCAAAGAGATATTGGTATAGAAATTTTTAGTAAAAACTTCATCATGGTAGCTTTTTAATATCTTTAGGAAGGCTTATAATTATTTTAAATTATTAAAGAGATATATGAATTCTTCAAACCAAATCAGTATATCAATTATTTATCAGGGAGAGCTTGGTTTTTTGGTTTTTGATTGCGTGTGTGTGTGTGTGTGTGTGTGTGTGAAGTACATAGTATTTTAGTTAGGGCCAGATTGTAAATATTTTAGGTTTCGCTGGCCGTATGGTCTATGTTACAACTCTGCTGTCTTAGCACAAAAATAGACATAAACAATGCATCAATGAATATGCATGGTTGGTTCCAATAAAACTTTATTTCCACTAACAGGCAGTGGGCTGGATTTGGTCTGTGGGTCATAGTTTGCCAACTTCTGGCTTAGAGGAGAAACAGTTTTGTGCCTATAGAACCAGTCTGGTGAGAGAAACACTTGAGTGGCCATGTTCATGTTGCTGCTGCCCATGTCCTGGCCGCCCGTTGTCTAAGAAACAGCCATCTCTCCAATGACATAATGGAAATGTGCTGGAGATTTCTCTCCCTGTCTTCTTGGAGATCATCTTAAGGAATTTTTGAGATTTATGCACCAAGTGAGATCTGTCAGTGCCAAGGGGGGAAATATGAATTGTATCTACTTATTTTCTCAATAAGCAGGCTCTCTTTTGCAGCCTGATAGTTGGGCTAATCTTCTGTTATGAACATATGTTCTGTTGTACTTTGAATGCACTTAGATGTACTCTGAAAGTGGATGCCATCCGCCCGCCATCCAGGTGCCAGGATAGCCGCTGCAGGAGGGAGCTGAGTTAGCCGGTAGATAGTGGTGGGCCTCAGGCAGCATGTTCTGGTAGTTCTGTGAGTGCTCAGTGTGAGAGCCATCTTCTCCTTTTTTTTTTTAAAGATTTTATTTATTTATTTGAGAGTGAGCGAGAGTGAGGAAGAGAGAGCACGCGAGGGGAGAAGGTCAGAGGGAGAAGCAGACTCCGTGTGAAGCTAGAAGCCTGATGTGGGACACAGTCCTGGGACTCTGGTATAATGACCTGAGCCGAAGGCAGTTGCTTAACCAACTGAGCCACCCAGGCACCCGAGAGTGATCTTCTTATGTTCTTCATGCTATAGGTACTGTGGTCAAATCAGATGTGAAATTGATAAGTTATTAAGTGAATTGATGGAAAGTTATCATCTATAGTGAGCTTTGAATTGTAGGAGGTGAAAATAGAGCATGTTGTGACTCTAAACTCAACGTCTCATTTTACAATGCCTAATTAGAGATTAATTTTCCAGTGAGAAAATTATCCAAGTTTCTGTTCTCATTTTTCCCCTTCCATTGTTAACTCTACCCAGATGGAGAACTCTGGTTCCTGCATTAGGACTGACATCAGAGGAAAGAGAAATGTTTATAGCTTCAGATGAGGAAGAGGAGAATAATTTTGATGACTGCAACAATGATTGTGACCCCATAGATTTAAATAGCAAATCTTGTTTGCAGATTGCTATTTCAATCCTATCCGTTCATGATAGTTAAAACAAGAGTTCTGCTTATGTGGCTTTTGAAGGCCTAAAGGAAAGAAAATAAAACTAAAAGACTTGAAATTTTGCCTCCTGGTACCCATTTAGGAAAAAGAGGAGACAAAGCTTAAAATGAGACCCAGTTTTAAAAATTTTTAAAAAAATGAGACCCAGTTTGAAGAGTTCTTTTGTTCAAACTGCCTGTTTTTCTAATAGTCCCCCCACTGGTTCTTCTGCCAGTAGTACTAAGTTTTAGAAGAGTACACACAGTTGAACAGTACCTGCTCCTGGCTGCTGTTACAGACGCACGTGAACTCGGGGAGGCAGCCAGAGCCCTGAAACCTCAATTTGCCCAAGTGACAATGGAACATCTGTGAACTGGGGTTAATCACCATCTTTCAACCAAATGTTTGTTCCTCTTTTCCTATGGCTCTGTTCAAGTCCTGATGGCAAGTCTTGCACGTGCTGACCACTGGGTAATCTGGCATGCCCAAGTGTCCTTTTTTACGGCGCTGTTCAAAATACGGCTCGTTACCCTCTGATGTTTCCTTGAATGAGTACCCTGTGAGGTTAAGTTTTGAACAGAATGGGAGAAGTCGCAGGGAAGTGCTACACAGAGTGGACGGGAGAAGAATATGAGCTGTAGTTTAATGACTGTGATGATGACAGGTTTAACTACCACCATTTTTGAACATTCACAATGGGTGAGAGACAGTATTGTTTCATAGTGGTTATGTCCTTTCATTCTCACATTAATCCCCTGAGATGGATCTGCTTTCTCTCTCATATATAAGAAGATTGAGCCTTAGAGAGATCAAATACTTTATTAGATCTTGAAGTCATACAGGTAGTAAGGGATAGAGGCAGGACTTGACCTCAGCACTATGGCGTCTAAAGCGCACATTCAGAAGTACTAAGGGGAACTGTCTCCTAATGGCTGCTCTTTACGTTTGTGGCTAATTAGGAACACTTGCAGACCCTTGACTCTCCAAGTGTGGCCTTCAGCCCAACAGTACCGGTAGCATCCAGGAACCAGTTAAAAATGCAAAATCTGGGAGCACCTGGATGGTTGAGTCGTTAAGCGCCTGCCTTCGGCTCAGGTCATGATCCCAGGGTCCTGGGATTGAGCCCTGCATCTCAGGTTCCTTGCTCAGCAGGAAGCCTGCTTCTCCCTCTCCCACCCACCCTCCGCTGCTTACATTCCCTCTCTCGCTGTGTGTCTCTCTGTCAAATAAATAAATAAATAAAATCTTTAAAAAACAATGCACAGTCTGTGTTCCCATTCCAGACCTGCTGAGCACAATTGGAATTTTCACAGCTGCCCTAGGTGATACATACACATATTAAAATTTGAAAAGCGCTGGCCTAGATTTTTCTTAGACATCTACTACCCAATACCCAATGGTCTGAAGGTCCACAGAAATGGTTTACATCAGGAAGGGGACTGGGGAACAAAGCAAACAGAAACTACTGCAATGTACATGAAAGTGTTCACTGGAGGCCCCTGAAGTCCACATATAGAATATTGTAGAGGGGCTCAAGTGAGTCCAAGAGAGTAGTGGACACAGGTTCATTCGGACCAGGATACTTTTGAAAGGGAAAGTGTCACTAGTAATAATGACACTGGGACATTAGGCATAAACTAACACTTCCTTGAGGAAACTGGGACATATGGTCAACTCCATTACAGCACCTAAGCCTTATTTGGTGAGAATCCATGAAAATATTAGGATTCTCTAGTCTGTAAAAAATGAGAGCGGAGACATGGGAAGTTTAAAACCTGCAGATTAAAAGGGGGTGACAAGTACTTGTTTGTTAAACTATTTAATTTTATCCCAAATATTTATTAAGCCCTCTCCTTCTTTGTCAGGTATTTTATAGGCTGCGGGGATAACAGAGGTGGACATAATACAGTAGAACCCAACAGGACTAGATAATACCCTTTACGCAACATTAAGAAACATGGTTATAGAATAAGAATTAAGCTTGTGGGAGTTGTAAATGGAAAACATGTTTGTTCTATTTTTAAACCTGTATTTTAAGAAAGTGATATAGCCTAACATTTTTAAATGCAGAAATTCTAAAACAAGTTTAGATGAAATCATGGAAGATGAATCCAACAGTGATCATCAAGGCAAGTTAGGACGTTAGTATTGGAGGAGGGATAAGAATGCCATTTGAGATGATAACAAAATGAACTTGCCCTCTCTAATACGTCACGTGGGTCTTCTGACACATACGGAACCTGGGGCCAAATGTGCCATGATAAAACTTGAACACATATAAGTTTTGGAGTTCATCCTCTTTTGTGGGTCCTAGAATGGAGTATTTATCTTAAGGGTTTGTCTGCCCTGAGCCGTACCTCATAAATGCAGAGTACGGCATGTGCGTCTCCCATGCTGAAGAATAAACAGCAACCTCATCTTTCGTAAACAGTAATGCAATATGCTTAGCGAGATTTACAGATGCATCCGTTTAGATAAACAGTAAGAATCCTTATTAATAATTAGACCTTATGCAAGACCCATGGCCATGTATACTACATGGGAAAATTATTTCATGACCACCCCTCCTCTCCAGTGCCTACAACAGATTCTAGCACGTAGTAGGAAATCATTTAAAATTTGTGGGACAAGTAGATGAATCCCATGGCGTTTCAGAGATGCTGAGAGAGGAGAGCAGTGTTCCTGGTTCCTATTTCAGTTCTTTTCTCAGAGTGCTGTATTGCTCCAAGGCAGCTCACGCCGGTCATCCTAGCTCAGCACAGGAAACCGGGTAGGAGAGGGCAAGGATTGACCTTGTGGCTTCGCCAACTGTCTCTTCTGTTCTAGTTTTGTTTCCTTCATTGGGAGAAGTAGATGTGCCTGCCCGATAGGGCGGAAGCCTGGAAGCCCCAGGATCTGGAGGTAACAACGTCCTGGTCTCTCAGACTTCCTGGGTGATTCATTGGCCGGCCACAACTATAAATTCGTCACTTCCAGAAACCCAACCCCATCGGTTCTCTTGTGAGATGGGCTTATATCCAGAGCAAGTAACAATAACTGGCAAAGTCCAGACAACTCTGTTGTTTACACATACTACTTTGTGAGCTTAAAGCAAACAAATTTAAAACTTGATATATATTCCGGGTGCCTGGGTGGCTCAGTCGGTTAAGCCTCTGCCTTCAGCTCAGGTCATGATCCCAGGGTCCTGGGATCGAGTCCCGTGTGGGACTCCCTGCTCAGTGTGGAGCCTGCTTCTCCCTCTCCTTCTGCCCCTCCCCCCGCTTGTGCTCTCTTGCATGCATGTGTGCTCTTTCTCCCAAATAAATAAAATCTTTAAAAAAATAACAATAAACATGAAATCTTTAAGAAAAACCTTGAAATATTCCTTTCTTTTTTATTATTTATATATCCATTCTTTTTTAAAATTTTTTATTTCTTTTCAGCGTAACAGTATTCATTGTTTTTGCACCACACCCAGTGCTCCATGCAATCCGTGCCCTCCCTAATACCTACCACCTGGTTCCCCCAACCTCCCATCCCCTGCCCCTTCAAAACCCTCAGGTTGTTTTTCAGAGTCCATAGTCTCTCATGGTTCACCTCCCCTTCCAATTTCCCTCAACTCCCTTCTCCTCTCCATCTCCCCATGTCCTCTGTGTTATTCCTTATGCTCCACCAGTAAGCGAAACTGTATGATAATTGACACTCTCTGCTTGACTTATTTCACTCAGCAGAATCTCTTCCAGTCCCGTCCATGTTGCTACAAAAGTTGGGCGTTCGTCCTTTCTGATGGAGGCATCATACTCCATAGTGTATATGGACCACACCTTCCTTATCCATTCGTCCGTTGAAGGGCATCTTGGTTCTTTCCACAGTTTGGCAACCGTGGCCATTGCTGTTATAAACCTTGGCGTGCATATGGCCCTTCTTTTCACTCCATCTGTATCTTTGGGGGTAAATACCCAGTAGTGCAATTGCAGGGTCATAGGGAAGCTCTATTTTTAATTGCTTGAGGAATCTCCACACTGTTCTCCACAGTGGCTGCACCAACTTGCATTCCCATCAGCAGTGTAAGAGGGATCCCCTTTCTCCACATCCTCTCCAACACATGTTGTTTCCTGTCTTGCTAATTTTGGCCATTCTGACTGGTGTAAGGTGCAGTCAAATGCTCTACCCCTGAGCTATACCCCCCTGACTGGTGTAAGGTGGTATCTCAATGTGGTTTTAGTTTGAATCACCCTGATGGCTAGTGATGATGAACATACTTTTAATGCCATTCCAATCAAAATTCCACCAGTATTTTTCAAACAGCTGGAGCAAATAATCCTAAAATTTGTATGGAATCAGAAGAGACCCCGAATCGCTAAGGAAATGTTGAAAAACAAAAACAAAACTGTGGGCATCACGTTTCCTGATTTCAAGCTTTACTGCAAAGCTGTGATCACCAAGACATCATGGTACTGGCATAAAAACAGACACATAGACCAGTGGAACAGAGTAGAGAGCCCAGATATGGACCCTCAACTCTATGGGCAAATAATCTTCGATAAAACAGGAAAAAATATACAGTGGAAAAAAGACAGTCTCTTCAATAAATGGTGCTGGGAAAACTGGACAGCTATATGTAGAAGAATGAAACTCAACCATTCTCTTACACCATACACAAAGAAATATTCCTTTCTTTCAGGTAGTTCCCTGTGAAAGTACTGTGTCAGTTTGTTCTGTGGTAAAAGATCTGTCCAAATGAAAGTCAAATAAGCAGCACAGACCCCTCTTCTTCCCATCTGTGGGGTAAAGACATCTGTCTTTCTAACCAAACCCCATGCAGTCGTGCTTCCTCAGGGTCCACTCCAAATAGTACCATCTCACTCTCCTCCAGCTTCAACTTCTCTACATCCTCAGTTATCTCCTCATGTCAGAAATCCCTCTTGAGCAAACCTCTCCTGAAAGGCCTGTCTTCTTTTTCAGCTAAACCTCACATAAGGATAATTTATGCTCAAAGCTATTTTACATTCTCATCTCTATTCACTTGTCAACCTTGGGCCAGCTGACTTTCACACCATGACTCTGAATCTCCTTTATACAAGGTTATAGAAGACCTCATCACCAAGTTCAGAAAGATGAACCCTTATTGCATTTAAATTTGGAGGCCTTTGAATCCAACTCTGTTTCTTCCTGGCAACCTCTTTTTCTCCATTCCCTACAACTCCTTTATTTCTCTGGATTTCTCTGAATAATATCCCTTGATCTCCTCTGCATGCATCTTTTCCTTCTTCTACTCTTTAAACACATTTCTATCTCAGCTTTCTTCCCTTATCACTGTATACACATTCTTTTCACCCTGTTTCCAATTCCATGGCTTTAGCTACCATTTACTTGGCTTTAGGATATTTTTTAAACTATTTTTTATTATGTTATGTTAGTCATCACACAGTACATCATTATTTTTGATGTACTGTTCCAAGAGTCATTGTTTGTGTATAATACCCAGTGCCCCATGCAATCCGTGCTCTCCTTAATACCTACCACTGGGCCAACCCATCCTCCCACACCCTCTGCTCGAAAACCCTCAATCAGTTTCTCAGAATCCACAGCCTCTCATGGTTCATCTCTTTTGTGTTGCAAGGAACAGAGACATGCTTGCTTATTTCAAATAGGAGGAATTCATTATAAAGTTACAAGGGAAGGAATGCGAAGAGGAGAGAAGCATTCTTAGTCCTTGGGAGAACTGGCACCCTACTCCAGGCAAGACTTAGAAAGAGCTCATCACTGTGCAAAATATGAGTCTTCAGCAATGCAAGACATTTACCAGACTAGAGACTCAGCTTGGCTCACTGTCTTTTTCAGTCTCTCTCCTCCCCACCCCTGGCCCACGTCATACCTTCCTCCCTTAATCCTGCCTCTCTTCTTTACCCATTCCCTCTCTCTAGTCTTAAATACCTTCTCTTTCCCACATGGCTTCTGCTCTTTGTGTTGTCTTTTGCCTTCTGGATTCTGCTTTTTCTCTGACTACTCATAATTCCTTGGTATATACACTTTATTCTAGAGCTTAAAATATTGCTGTGGTGTTTCCGTTTGCCTTCTGGCTGCTTTCAGTGCCTTCTGGGAGTAGATGGAATATGTACTTATACATGTATAAATGTATATACATGTATAAATGTATATACAGTAGATGGAATATGTACTTATACATGTATAAATGAATGAAGGAAAGAAAGAAAGGAAGGAATGCAACTTTGAACCAGATCCGATTTCATCTTTGTGTCTTCAGTGGCTGCCCATGACACTGATAGTGTCCAGTTACTGAGCACCTAGTATATATCTGACATTATATCATTTACATACAGTTCTGAACTTCACACACTTTAAAAAGGGATGGCATTTTTCCTTTCTTTTCATAGAAGGAAACCATGGCTCTCACAGATTAAGATACTTGTACTAGATCACAGTACCAGAAGTGGTGTACCCAGGATTTTAAAACCATTATGCTTTTCAGTAAATACTCGAATACCTGAGTAAATGATTGTGCAATATGGTTTTGTTCTTTTTTTTTTTTTGCATTCCTTTTTAAATAAAACCAATAGTAACCATGGTATAGTTTGACAATAGTGAATAAGACAATAACTGGTTGGTGTCTTATGTCTCTAGAATTCTTAGCTTGTGAAAATACAAATCAAGAGGAGAAATAACTGTCTTCGACTTTGGGAGTCCTGTTGGATGGGTGGGATGGGTAAGGAAGCATTCAGCTACAAGTAACAGAATACTCCCCCTCCATCAGAATTAAAGAGCAATGAAATTGCAGTCTAACATCATAAGAAATCCAGAGTGGCATAAGATCCATGTGCAAAATATTAGGGTGGCAGGTCTTTCTCTGTGCAGACTCTGTCCTGCTCTCTTTCTTGGTTTTCAAGATGGCTGATTGGTAACAAGATGGCCGCATCAGTTCTAAACATCACGTTGCTATCTGACAGGGACCAGGGAGAGAAGTACAGGCCACGTCTTCCTTCCTCCTCCTTAGCAGGGGACTTTCCTGGAATCTCGTTCATAGCTCATTGGCTGGGATTGGGTTGTGTGCTGTGCCAATAACTATCGGTCACTGCCCCTCTCCGCAGCTGCCCTGCACTGCTTCCCATACAGCTAATTATGGCCATGTGACCAATGAGGGCTTCCTGTTGGCTGGAGGACAGATATGTTTTCTGGAGCCCGAGCAGCCATGTTGGGCCCGAGGTAGCACTGCAAACTGACAGGCAAGTAAGCTGGTGGGAGCCTCCTCCCTTATGGCGTTGGGTGCTCCAGGATGCCTGACACCCGGCTTCTTTCTCCTCCAGGGAATTCTACTTGCATCTTATTTGAAGCCACTGTTATTTTTATTTCTCGCTCTTTTTGTGGTTGTTATGCAACTGAACTTAATCTGATGTCCATTTCCCTCCTGAAAACAGGCCTGGCAAATGTAAGGGCATAACCACAACTGACTAAAAATAATGCAGCTTTAGCATTGGAACCAGGGATGGGTCACGTACCCTTCATCACCCGGGGGCAGGTTGAAAGGCTTACAAACGTCAGACTTCCGGAAGGAGGAGGGAAGGGGAATTGACTGCTGGAGAGACAACTAACAGAGGCTGCTCACCAAGTTAACTAGCTTTCCCAAGGTCACATGACTAATTATTGGTAGAAGAGAAATTCTGGCTCAGGTTGTCTACAAGCAAGTTTGGTGGACTTAACTTTACCAGCGGAGTTTAGTTGACACTTTGTCGTTGATATTAAAAGGGAAATTCATACAAATCTGGGAGATGGCACCCCAGCTCTTAAACATCTCTTGCTTCCTGGATTCCCTCCTACCAAGATACAAATGGTTAGCAGTTCCTTCTGCACTGGAGGGGATCGTAGGCCTATAGATGATGTTACGCTCACGTGGAAAAATAGCAGGCAGCCAGACCACTTTAGAGTTAGACACTAGGCCATGGGTAGTAATGTAAGAAAAACTTGCCTTGCTCATGTTGTGTGCCTGAGCCAAATGTTGAAATGGCATGTATTTGCCTAGCACGTGAGCGGGGAGGCAGTGGGGCCGGGGGGTGGGGTGAACTGGGATTGTTTCAAGTGGTAGGAGGAAGCCAACCCAGTTGTATGTTTGTGGGCTTTTTACAGATTGAGATCATTTGGAAAACAATCTGCACTGCATCGTGCACATGGGTTTCTTTGTCAGTACTATCCCAGTGCTGACCCTAGAAGTTTCACTTCCTTCCCATACTGTGGCTCCATTTGGGGATACTGTGTGGCACGTGGATTTCAAGGGTGGGGGCCTCGTTAGCAATTTGTAGAACTCAGTAGCCATCTCAAACAAGCAAAACTGTAAGAATGATACTGCTGGAAAATCCTGTAACTCAGCTTTCTTGTGTATGGTTTTATCTTTTCCTTCTTGTTTTAAGAGGGCCTTCAAAGTGAAGTAGCTGAGGGCAATAGTGCCTTGTCATTATATGTCTATATCTAGATTGATTTCTCTTATTCCAACTGAAAAGGTGGGAAAAACATTTTGTGTTTGTGGACAGTGTTTGCACAAGATCCAAAGGCAAATTTGATCTATGTGACTGATGATATGTTGTGAATCACCTTCTGTCCCAGTGGATTTTACAAAATGAACTCACTGTTACTGAGCGAGGCAGGAGAAAGAAAGCAAATCTGAAATCTGCAAGATCCCTGGAGAAGTATCTTCTCAGAAGACAAGGGCAGGGATATTTTTCTAAATGTGAAGCAATACAATATAAAATTATAGTGTTTAATGATGTTTGTGCCAAGATGATTGGGAATTTTGAATACACTGGAATCTGGTGGTGGGAGGTTTGGTACTGATTGGACTAATCTTTTATTATAGGTTTAAATATGATTCAGAGGTTTTATTGACAGGGCTTATGGGAAAGACTGATTATATTTAATCTTCCTTTAGGGGCTCTTTACAAAATTAATTTGTTAATTTTAAGTAAGTTCCTCTTATTACCGAATGACATTTATTCTTCTGTTATTCTGAGTAATTAAGTGTTCCTGGATGTAAAAAAAAAAAAAAAAAGTTGCTTATCAAAAGTGAGGTTTTTCTGGCATCACTAATTCAGGTTGGGTCAGTTGTCTCATGGAAGATGGATGTGACCCTATGAGATTTCTCTTTAAATGGATGTCATTACCCCTTGAAAGACTCGACCCTCATAGAAGGAAGAAATGGATCATACAGAGTACCATTAATATTTGTTCTTTTAAGGAAATGCTATGGCAGATACTACTATAAGAAGGTGTTATTAATCAATGGAGAATTTACCCATTCTATTATCTATAGCATTCTTCTAAATAAGATGTTATTTATTTTTAAGAAGATAAAAGCCTCAAATTTAATTTTGACTTTCTGTAGGTCTTTGCATTAAACTATTCATAGACACAAATGGATGGCCTTTAGAACAGAATTCTACGACCTAGAAATTCCACTCCTAGATGTCTTCCTAATAGAAATGAAAACCTATATCCACACAGAGACGTGCACAGGAATGTTTATGGCAACATTATTTGTAGTAGCCAAAAAGTGGAAACAATCAAAATGCCCATCACCTGATGAATAGATAAGCAAACACGATATAGGTAAACAATGCAATATTCTTCAGCTATAAAAAGCAATGGTAAGTGCTACGACATGGACGAGCCTTGACAACATTATGCTAAGTACAGCGTGCAGACGCAAGAGGCCCATGCTGTATGATTGCTTTTATATGAAGTACCCAGAATGGGCTAATACGTAGGGACAGAAAGGAAATTCATGATTGCAGGGACTGGGGAAAAGCAGAATGGGGAGCAAATGTTATTGGGTATGGGTTTCTTTTTGGAATGATGAAAATGTTGTAAAATTGATTGTGGTGATGGTTGCACAGCTCTCTGAATATATTTAAACCCTCTGGACTGCAGACTTTAAGATGGTGAATTTAATGGTATGTGAATTATATCTCGGTTTTTTTAAAGTGGTAGTTAAGACACAAGTTTGAGCAAAAGCAGACCTGGTTGGTAATTCTAGCTCCTCCCTCTACACAGCAGAGATTTATTAAGAAAATTGCTATGTCCCTAGCACACCACTGGTCATGACTTACAGGCTACCCAAGATGATCCCTGGGCTGCAGGTGACTTCTTAGCACAGAAGAAAGACGCTGTGTGTCACTCAGGCAGATCTGTGCAGCCAGCTAGAGAGGCCCCATATTTGAAAGGTGCTGTGACATTGGGGGAAGAAAGGAAAAATAATAATGCAGCTGTTTGAATGCAATGGCTAGAATTAGGAGTCCGATCAACTGACCAAGAAACAGCAGATTTGGAGACCAGTAAAGGCAGGAGCCCAATCATGAGAGTGTAGGACACAGATTTCTCCAACTCCACCCCTAACTTAAAAAGAGAAAGAATTTCCCACCAACTGAATGGGAGAAAAGCCAGGAATCCTGTGAATCAGAGCCCCTTGGATTTCATCCATCTGCATTGCTCTGGAAGTGATTAAGTCCAATGATGAACCAGTGTCTGTAAAGAATGACGCATTGTGTATGTGTCTGTCATTTTGATATTAATTAAAAAGGTAACCAGAAGAAAATGACTTCCCAGTTCAGCGCAGTTTGGGGGTGGTTCATAAGCACAACACCATGGTAATCAAAATCCACAATGAAATGCTCCGAGACTGCAGGAGCGAAAGCCACGGCATTCTCAGTTGACCCAGAGAGTCACCTACTGGCAGGTCATAAGGCTGTGGTGAAATTCCCCAGCAATACAAGGTGAAAATGAATTAACGGGAGCCACAGACTCAGTTAGGACCAAGTGCATGGCCAAGAGCAATGAAGAGGTAAAGCAGATATTTGGAAATGTGCTCCTTCAGCAAGTGTGCCCTACAATCATGTTCTAGCCTTGCTTCAGCTCTGTAGCATCATTGTCCTCGTTTCTGGGTCAAGGCAATATGGACGTTTTGTGTTATTTAATGATGTGATAGATTCTCAAGTTGCTTTGGTGTAATTTAACTGTGTAGCAATTAGATGGTGGTAAATCTTCTAGAGAGTTTTGTTAGTTATTAAAAGGTACCTATATTATATTAAAACACAGTGTATGCTATGATATTGAACCATTAGAGTACTGAAGTGCAGATTAACAAAATTGTTAGTGTCCCATCAGACACAAAAAAAGTATATTTTTGAAAAGACAAGTTAAAAAAAAATGACCAGCCATCAGAAAATTTAAGGAAAAAAAATACCTGTGTTGACAGACTACTATGATATTTTGCCACAAAACATCCCAAACCATGTTTTATCACTTCGATGTCCAAACACTTCCAATTAGGTTCAGGATCGTTCACCCTAGTGAAAGCACTAGACTGCCACCATGGGTGAGTCATTCCTCATTCTTTAACCTGAATCCTCTGGAGAAAAAGCCAAAGGTAACTGAGCAGCAAGGGGCTGGGGAGCTCTGGCTGCGTGCCTCGGAGCTAAGCTCTTGGGAAGACGTGAAAAAACGTGAGGCAGCATCCATCCTTCCGAGGGCACGGATAGCACATAGGGTGCTAGCAAACTGTCTTCCCCACATTGTCTTCAGGATAGGATCAACCTTAAGTGAACTTATGAAGTTTGGTTCAGGCCTTTATTATTTAATTAGCGTGGATCTATGAAGGAGGCTATGCCACCTGCTACACCCCTTAGCCACCCAGAGCCATTGGTAGACTTCGTGTCTCCCGTTTCTAAGCATCTCCTTCTCCCTTAATGAACCCACTGCATCTTCTTCCTGGCTGTCGTCAAAAGTCACGTAGGAGAATTGAATGACAGTGGTGGGACCTCTAAGGCCATATGTTTGGCCTTTCCCGCAAAGCAGAAATCCTTTTCTCCACGCTGAGAACGGGAGAGCCCATGGTTATCTGCACAAACCCCTTGAGTGTTGAGTCCCCTTACCCCTAAGTCACTTCTTGGGTAAATGTTTTCTTTAGAAAGATCTCCTTGGGAAAGGCCAGACCTACTCCCTGGAATTCCAGCCATTTGAAATCTTCTCTCTTAAAAGATAGGCCTGATCTACTACTGAATTTACCTGCTGGCTAGTCAGCATTTCTGTTATCCCTCATTTCTACTACCCCAACCCCAGGCAAGACTACACAGCCTTAATGCCTTTCCAGAAACTTTCCCTCCTAGCCACACTGCCCTGTGCAGGGCTTGCCGGATTGTCTTTCAAAGCTGTGCTCCTCCAGCACAGTTTGCTGCTCCTGGAGTATTGTAGTCTGGGTGGACCCCAGGGCATTATCACTTTTCTTGAGTTGGATTCTCAAGTTCTTTTCATGCAGCCTAAGTTAACTTTACCTGGTTTAGCCCTATTGTCAGCTTTCCTTTGTGCTTAGTGGATAATCACAGAGCTCTACCTATTCCTCAAGTCACTTCTCTATCTCTGATTAATTTTTTTAATAATTTAAATGCAAACTTCTTTCTGATTTTTTGAATCTTTTTGTTTTAGCCTCATTCTAAACATTTGGATCTAATGAAATTATTATATGTAAATTTAAACTATATTTTAAAACCCTAATTCTCTCTTATTAGCTATTTTTCCTAGCTTAGTGCCACCCGCAGATTTGGTAAGCAGGATCTATACTTCTGTGTCAGTTTTTGGTGAAGTTGTTGAGCAAGGCGGAGCCAAGTGTCTACCATTGTAGTCTTGCCCTCTTTGTTAATTAGTTCTTTCCCATTTTTTTTAGACGGGGGTGGGGTACAGGGAGGGGCAGAGGGAGAAGGGGAGAGAATCTTAAGCAGGCTCCATGCTCAGTACGGGGCCTAACTCAGAGCTCAATCTCACAACCCTGAGATCATGACCTGAGCAGAAATCAAGAGTCAGATGCTTAACTGGCTGAGCCCCCTGGTGCCCAGGTTAATTAGTTCTTAAGTTCACATGAAGGTACAACCATGTCTGCTGCATTTTACTGTCTGGTCCACAAATGTTCCAGAAAGATTTGTCCAGTACTTCACTGAAATTGGTCATTTATGTAAACCTTCAGGCTTCTGGGTAATGTGAGGAAAGTGGAGATAGACGGTTTGTTGAGGCAAGGTATATTGAGGCTGATGAACTGTTGGGACATTCTTCTATATAAAAGAAACTGTAGATTACCATGTTTACCTTTGAGTTTACTCTATCATAGATCGCATTCCCTTCCTAACGAAAACTCTATAATGAGTAGTCCTTCTTTTCACATTGAAGGATGATGATAATAACGATATCGATGGTAGTCGTGGTGGTGACAATGATGGCGATGGTGATGATGATCATGATGATGGTGGTGAAAACATACGTGTATGTATTTCATTTAATCGTGACAATGAGCTTGTAGGATAGATGTTGCACACTGACCCTGGACCGTGACTAGTTTGGACATTCACAACTATTAGGTTCTCTTGTAATGGAAACCATTAAGGAAGTGCAAGGTGGTAGTTAACCTTTAACTACTGCTCTACCGTATCCCTATCAGGTTTTATGAAAGACCAAATTCTTCCATACATGTAACCATTTATTAGCCATCAGGCTCCTTTCAGGTATTCTGAGCATCTCTTTGCATGAAAAGTTTGCCTGCTGCAGTCACAGAAGACTGTTGGCTCATTATAAATCCCAGGCAGTGACTTGTCTAGAATATGACTGCACCCACTTTACGAACACACCCTTTCCAATGATGGGGTCAGGGAGAGTGACCAGAAAGTGCTCAGAGGAAGCCGAGCAATTAGGGAAGAAGGAATTGAAACAAGGAGGTACCTGGCAAAAACTCATTTGGGCCGCTTGCCACGTATTCTAACTCCTTATCCTAAGCTGGATTTGATCAACTACCAAGAAATAGGTGTGGCCCTTGGGACAATTTAGCCCAATTAACATGTCTGCCATCCTTTTTTTTTATATATATATATATTCTTTTTCTGGTGTTTTGTTTTGTTTTGTTAATTCTGAGTATAGTATAGCCTTCCTGTTGAGCAAGACAGATGGCTTCTGGTCAGGCAACTGTACCCCAGCAAGTGTATCAACACCCAAGACTTGTAAACACTGGTCAAGTCTGGTCAACTCCCTGAAAGGAAGAAGTTTAGTTCTCAGGGTGACTGGAAATTAGGACTTTTTCAAAAAAGCTATTTTTCTTTTTTAAAATGCTTTTGCCTGGGAGAAAGCCCTGTGTGGAATTAATACCTTTTTCTGGTTCCACAGCACCATCCAGGTCTACCTAATGTGGATGAGGAAGTTATTTTTTTGCCTTCTTTCCAAATGCCCATGAAGGAACACTTTCTTTCTGGGGCTTACCTCTGTGTATCAATCAGACTGAGCCATCCAAGGAGCTATGGCTGCTCCAGAGGATGGACTTGTGTTGACGCTTCTATAATAGTATAAAGAATAATACTTTTAACAACCGATGTAGATTATGAACTTGCATCTTACTTTGGGTTTGGAAACCTGTTAGTGAGACAGTAATTTCTAATTAGCAACCCACAGATAGATGTAGTCCTAGGTACGCTCGAACTCAGGAGTACAATTTGAAAGCATTTTTAAAGGTCACTTAGCATCCCTATTGTATGAAAAAGCAGTATGTATATATATACATATATGTGTATATATATACATATGCACGGTGTATATAGATCAATCTAGGTGAAATATAAAATATTTATTTATGTTTATATATATTCTGTGCCAACTAAAAGATCATTCTCAGGCATTTATTTTAAGAATAAGCCCAAATCTGCTCTTTCTTCATTTCAGATTCCCCATGGAAGTGAGAATATTTTATCCTTGGGGATGATTAAGTAAGAAAGATGGTGGTGGGTATCACACGGATTGCATGGGGCACTCAGTGTTATATGTAACACTTGTAACGCTTGTAGTACTACATCAAAAAGTAATGACATACTGTATGGTAACTAACCATAACATAATACAAAAATAAAATAAATTGAGATATGATTAAAATACCATAAAATTGGGCCTCTGGTGGCTCAGTTCATTAAGCAACTGCCTTTGGCTCAGGTCATGATCCCGGAGTCCCAGGATCGAGTCCCACATCAGGCTCCCTGCTCAGCAGGGAGTCTGCTTCGCCCACTGACTCCCCTCTCTCTCATTCTCTCTCTCTCTCTCAAGTAAATAAATAAAATCTTCTGTAAAATACCATAAAATTTTAAAAAAGATATAACAGCAAAGCTGAAATATCATTACTGGCTCTGTACTGAAAATGATTCATGTGTGCTAAAATCTCTTCTGGTCCCCTCCCTGGAGGACAGGCCACCACACTGAACTTGGTCCTTGTCTCTGCCCTTGCCCTTTGCTGAAAGACCGATCGACTGACTTAAGAAGATAGCAGATTTGGGAAACCCTTGGCTCTTCCATGGACCACTGTGGTCTTCAGTGGTTCCTGTGCTGTCTTTAAGTAAATAATGCAGCTTGGGCTTTCTTGGGCTGCAAAGACTGAAAGTATGTTGAATGTACTTACTTCAGCATCACCACTGTCTCCCTTGGACAGGTTAAGAGTGTGCATTTTTAAGGCTCCTAGGCAGTGAATATTTTTCATCTCCTAGCAGAATATAATCTGCTGATAAAATCATCTAACATCTCCTCTCTTGCACTGTTAGCTCTGTGTATGTGTGTTGAAACGATTTGGATTTGCAATTCATCAACTTTTACCAAAGTCTCTTTGCCATTGATGAGAATGGGATCCTTTACATGTGTAAGTTTCACTAATCCAAGAGGACTGTTATGTAAGAGAGAGTCTCTCAGTTGATTTGAACACGATGTTATTCAGATCCCAGGTCTAATCTTGATTATAGCTCTTTCACTTTCTGTCCCATGCTGAGCATCTCTATGCTTTGGCCGGTTGTCCTATAGTTGTCTTTTTGGCCTGGGGAGGAGCCAGCTGATGTAGATGAACAAGTACAAATCAATCCCCAGAGCAAGAAAACAACAGCTAGAGTACTCATAGTTCAAGCCTGGATCATGGTTTATTCTTCTCCCAAGAAAAGACAAAGATACTTCTTTGTAGACAAAAACATGTTCGCATGGAACATGGCACGGTGGAGTGTGTGCATGCATGTGATGGGTCTCAAGTGTCCCTAATGAGTGTGTACATGTGTATGTGTGTCAGGAGAGAGGCAGATCTGTTACTGTATTGATGAGGCAGCAAATATGCCTGTTAGTTACCATGGCAGGTGCCGAGTGTTGAACCCACCGTATGTTTATCTGTGTAACGTTTTACTCTAGCGATCACCCAAGCACTTCCAGAAAGGAAAGGTGAGGATTGATTTGTCAATGCCGAAGGGTCTCCCAACGTGTGGTCTACAACCATGTTTGTCAGTGAGTTGTTTGGGCCTCGGCAGGAATTTTCCCACAGAAAGGATGTTCTAACTGGCAGGCTCCCAGGACCGCCCACAAATCCATTTAACCATAACAGAGCTGATGAACACTGTCAGGGCTGGAGTTGGCTTCCAAGTGGGAAGTCAGCCTAGTATTAATAGCACAGTTCCAGCTGTACTGTGGGCCCAGCGGACTTCTGATGGACCCGCCTGGGAACCAAGGCGCTCTTTGTAACATTTATAGGAAATGGATTCCTTGGTGAGCATGGTGGGAAGGGAATACTGTGGTGGCAAGAGCACCGTGGCTTCCCATTTCTCCCTTCTACTCTAATCACTGCCAACACCGGTGTCCAGCAGGAAGAGACCAAGGGGAATCCTTCTCCTGCCTTCAGACCTGGGGAGAGCCTGCCCTAGTCCTGGTCCAACTCACCTGGGTTGGCTCTTCCCACATACAGGATATTTGTAAGTTGGGTGTTTCTAGGTCACCTGTATTTAATTATGTGATATAGATATTTTATTTTAACATGGTAGCTGTTGATCCAGGCAAAGTTATTTTAGAATTTAAGGTTTATTTTTGTCTTAAAAACCTTTATTCATTTGGACTGATTTCAGCCCTGATTATGTTCTTTGTGCTTCTTTCTTGGTTAAAACCGTTATTTTTTATGCATATTGAAGGATGTGCATGGTTGCTGTAAACTGTTCCATTTTCTGGTTACAGGAGGAAACGGGGAAGGTGGCTGGTGCCGTGTGTGTATGTGTGTGTACGATCGGAATATGTCCCAAAGGTGTGTGATTTGAATATGACCTGAAACTATGTTGTTCAAACCAAGACATGCTTTAAGGAATTAAAAATTGTGGTTGTACTCAAGGGAGCTCTTTTTCACTAGCATATTTGGAAATATTTCAGACTATTTTTTTCTTTGGGCAAAGGTATTAGAATTAAAAGATTTTCTCCCCTGGGAACTCTTTGAATAGGTTACTTTTTAAAAAGGACTTTTAAAGACTGGATGCAACCAGTAAATTATTTTCCACTAATCCTAAGTAAATTTTTCTGTGATGTCAGTGCTGTATTCAAGGTATCTTCTAGGGTGCACGTGACCCAAAGGGAAAATAATTTGTGTGGTAACTTGATTTTCTTTCTTTTCTCGTTATTCACAGGTTGTCAGATTCATCCTGTTTGGGTAGTATAAATGTGGGAACTTGTAAATGAGGAACAATTTTAAAGCATAAATCAACTGAAATGTGTATGAAACCTTGCTGAATTCTTAAGAGGTCTCTTGGTATTTCTGAACCACACTTCTCTTTTCTAGGATTCTCTTTTGGGACACAGTCATAAATGCAAAAGGAAGATTTCAGCACCAAATTTTCATCTTTAAAATGTTGGGCCTCTTCAGCCCCTCCCAAACACTGAAAAACTCTCTGGAGTTTGAACTGCTGAGACATGGACTGTAACTCTTCTTCCAGAAGACTTGTTTGGGAAAAATTACATCTTAGGGCTATGAGTCTAGAATTACAACACACACAATTCACAATACTTAATAATCCTGTGTAGATACATCTAGATTATCTCTATAAGATCTCTTTAATTCATCCAGCCCCGTAATTACATACTTGGGGAGGTAAAAGTGAGTGCACAGGATTTTCAAAGGGGAAGATCTATTTGGAATCATTCTAACACAATTGTTCATCTTCTAGGAGCAGAAAGTGGAGACCAAGGGGTTCAGTGACTTGGGCAACCTGTTGCTATTGGGGGCAAAGCTGGGAGGGTGATGGGAAGCAATGGTGAGAAAGTCATCGCCTGTTGAAAGTTCTCTGTCTCCTGGGTTTACTTACATCTTTTCATTTCACCCTCACAACAACTTCGAAAGGCAGTGGGCCATCTTCTGGTTTTAGAAAGGAGTAAACTGAAAGATGGAAGGTGCTCTAACTGCTCAAAGTCATTAAGACATTAAGGCATTAAGAGGCAGAGCAGGAACTGAAAGGCACACCTACCCATGCTGATGGTCTTGTTTCTCTGTTGTATGGGCTAGCTCCCAGGCCTCAGGGTAGCCTAAAGTCCAACAGCAGCCCTTCTTTATACATGTTTAGAGATAGGCAAGAGCATCTGTATTTAAGCAACCACTCCAGTTACTGAATTTGCTGGGTAGTGGTCTGGAATACTGGGTCTCCTTACCTTAATTTTTCTGACCAAAAATGATTGTCCTTCTCCTCCTAGATTTAATAAGATTCCAAGATTTGTCTTCCATTAATGCTTCCTTTTCTTTTTTGGAAAGTCTGTATTTTGAGTTATCTAGCTCCTCTATTTAGATCTAAAGCAGAGTATACTCTTTTCTCTCATTCAGTGATTCATATGTTCAGTAAATATGTGTCGAATGTCTACTCTGGGTTTTGGAGATACAGCTCTGAATGAAACAGATGCACACCCCTACCATGTCAGGGGATAGCCACTAAATGGCAAAAAATAGACTAAGTGAGAAGGGATCACTGTCCCAGAAACAAAAAAATAAAGAAATAAGGTAAAATCTCAGGGAAAGGAGACACCAGAAAGGTGAGGTGGGCGTTATTCAAAAAGGGTTTCCCAGAGAGGCTGAATTTGTGAAGTGTTTGTTATCACATTATTGGTTCAGAGAAAAATGCTACTAGGTGTCTCTATTTTCAGGAAGTTCCTTTCCAAAACCATGATTCTCCTATACCCACCAGTGGTCTCTGTCTCCATCCTAGTGATACGTCTTTCCAGCCACCACTTGTGGCAACCATTATTATCCCTATGGTGGAAAAAACAGGAATAAAATGGGTTGCCCACCAATCTGAGGGGAGATGAATAGATGGCAAGACGAGCATAGCACCTGGTCTACTCAAGCATCTAATTCAGATTCACAGGGAAGGAGACTAATTCTCAAAGATGGTCAAGTGACTAGCCCAGAATCATACTGTGCTCATTATTTCATTTAACCAGCAAGTTCTGGATGGAGAGCCTATGGCGGGTGGGGCAGGCTACTGACATGGACCCAGGAGATTCCACAGGACTCACAGGAGATGGTCTCTGGTCTAAAGCCACCGAAAGGGACCTCTGACCCCAACCCAGTGCTCTTTCTCCTATACCATGATGGAGGACGCCTCTTCTTACCAGGGTCTGAGATGAATGAGAATTGTGTTCCCATTTATTTTTATACTTCCCACTCCGCACTTCAGGTTTGTTGTGGGTTAAATGAGACCACATCAGGTGGCCCGAGAACCCAAATCACTATGCATATGATTGTTTCTATGGGAAAACACCAACCATCTTTACAGACCTTCAAATTGCCAAGTGCCTAAGTTGGAAAATATGAACAAAGATTGTTTAGGGCTCCCCAGCCTCCAAGATATTGACCATCTCCTGGAGTAAACAACTTCCTCTTCAGTCCGGAAGGCAGCATCAAATGAGATACAAATGAGTAGTAATGGCTTCCTGACAATTGTATGGAAACATTTTTCTTCTCTCCACTATGAAGGCAAATGGGTGTTTATAAATATTTTCCTTTAAGAGAAAGGTCCCCAAATGCTAATCTGTGGAGTGTGCCTACTAGCCATTCTGTACTTTCTCATAGTTCTCTAGGGCCGTGGGGATCTACGAGGCAATCGCAGCTCATTTTAGTCTCTGCTTACTGCATTGTCTAGGGGTGGGGCTCACGTTCCCCATCCATGGCGAGTACCGCACATGCTTGTCGAATGGAATGGAGTGGGGACAAATGTTCTCTTGGCCATTGGGTATGCTAGCAAGTGGCAAGTGTTGTTTTCCCAGCTTTTCCCCATGAGAGGAGTGCCATGGGCATTTCAGTTCCTGTTCTTTACTCTTGTCATCACTTGCTTGATTAGAATGATAATGCTGTAGATAATAAGGACTTTGAATTTATATAAGCTTCCTAAGGAAACATGAACTTGGATTGAACTATAGTGGATGCTCCACCGAAGTTCAAAGGAAATATGGTTATGGTTGCCTTGGCAACCATAGCTCTGCACTCTGTTTTATTTCTTCCTATTTTCCTATTCTGTGATCATTTTGAGGAGAAATGAAGGGATATCAGTAGGGTCTTATTTTCAATTTATGAGGCTACTGGGAATGATACAACTTTTTGTAGCTGTAAAAGTGCCTTTTCTTAAAATTTCCCCAAACACTGGAAAGGCCAGGCCTGTTATGTTGAAACATAAATGTCATCTTTACTCTTTATAAAGGTAATTATTTTTAAAGGGCTGGAAAGGAGATCACCTTTCTCTCTAGCATACAACTATGACTTTTGTATTTCTTTAAAAAGGGAAGAATTCTTGGTTAATAAATTTTCATAAGTAGTTTTACATGTAATGCAGTTATTCAGCTCCAAATAACTGTACAATTAAAATAGTTTTACGCTAGGAAAGTGCCAGTTTGAGAGATTGTCAACATGTTAAATTATTAATCATCAACACACATCCACCGTTAGGTTTCCTTTGTAAGCCACACCAATTTTTTTTAAAGAGAAAAAATGGTAGTTAGTATTTGAATCTCTTATAATTGGTTTGTGAGTATTAAAAGAAAAATAGAGATGTGTATTATCATATGACAATAGTATGAAAAGTCAATTTTTCCTTTTGTCTAATCTCTTATTATTGTTTCTATGGGAAAATTTTATATGTTAAGGAGTTCAGAAAGTTTTTTATGAAGGGCCAGATGGTAAATATTTTAGGCTTTTGCCCGGGGTTTGTTATAACTACTCAACTCTGATGTTGTAGCTGAAAACATCCAGAGATAATATGTAAAGTAACAGAGCAGGCCGTGTAAAATTACTACTGTATTTACAGAAACAGACAGCAGACTGGATTTGGCCTGCGGGTTGTAGTTTGCCAACTCCTACTCCAGGAGAAACACTGTTCTGCTTACTTATCTGATCACAGCCTACACTCGAGTGTAGTGCTTCCAGCAAATTGGTTCTTTTAATTAATTAATTAATTTTTAAAGTGTGCTCCACACCCGGCGTGGAGCCCAGTGCAGGGCTTGAATTCATGACCCTGAGATCAAGACCTGAGCTGAGATCAAAGAGTCAGGCGCTTAACCGACTGAGCCACCCAGGTGCCCCCCAAATTAGTTCTTTTAAAAGATGCACCTAAAGGGCTGTCCTCTTACTCCCTTTTTTGTAAAATGTCACAATTATCACCATATTGCTTTCTAGAAATAGAGACGAGTACGGGGGAGGGGAGAAGCAGATATTTCATAATATGTTGCTTAGTGTAAAAGCTGGTAGAACATGTGACAAAAATAAACTCCTTCCATGCAGGGCAAGTTCAACACTGATCTTGAACGTCAAAGGCCTGATGTCTGCTACCTGCATATGCCAGTAGTGGAAATAGAGCCAGGCAGTCTGAGGTGGAGCCCCTTTTCCTCCAGCTGGACTTCCATCCCTCTGGGGGTCTCCTTGGTCACCTGACACCAACTAAAACATGTCTTCTTTATTGTTCCTTCAGAGTATTCTCGGAGGCTTTGTTCCAACTGATCTTAACATATTCTTTTAGTTTTAATCAAATATTTCAAACATATAGAAAAGTTTAAAAAAATAAAAAACCTTTGTATCTGTTGTTCAAATTTAATAACCGTTCATATTTGGTATTGTTTGCTTCAGATACCTTGATCTTTCATTTTTATTATTTATTTTAAGGATTTATTTATTTATTTATTTATTAGAAAGAGAGCATGAGCAGGGGGAGGGGCTGAGGGAGAGGGAGAGAGGATCTCAAGCAGCAGTGAGCATGGAGCCTGATTCAGGGCTCTATCTCATGACCCTGAGATCACGACCTGAGCCAAAATCAAGAGTCAGATGCTTAACTGACCAAGTCACCCAGTTGCCCCATGATCTTTTTGTTTTTCTAAAGAAATCATACATATGGACACAGTTGAAGCCTATACCAGACTCCTAATATATATAATTTTTCTACTTTGTAACAGTTTTTAAAGAGGTTATTTACCTTCAGATTAATTGGAATCCTCTCCTACTTATTCAGATGAGTTATTGAGAGCCAAGAGGGTAGAAAGATTAGGGATTTGATTTTGGATGTGCACATTATTGTTGGTGAACATTATGACAGTTTGATCTGATCTAATACGTTTTTCTAGGACTAAATAACACTACCGGTTTACTCCTAAGAAACACTTTGCAAATTCCCCACATCTCTCGCCTATTGTAAATGAGGTGTGCATCCAAGAGACAGTAAATATAAATCGTCCGAGTTCATTACAGAGGGCTGGATACAGCTTTTGCACGGCATCTTTTTCCAATCCATTATTTCTCCCTGCTGCCCTTAGCATTGTGTTTGGTGGAACATGTGCTTTTACAGGTGATCTGTCATTCAATCCTTGGGACATTCTGTGTGATAGCTAGAACAGATAGCATTGCATCCATCTCCCAGGTAAGGAAATTAAGGAACAGGGATGTCAATACAGTGTTTGGAGGTCTTGGCCGCACCTGAGCAACACCTGGTGAACTTTGAGAGAGTACCTGTGGACTCCTGAGCCTACCCGAAGATCGGCTACAACCCGGCTGGGATGGACTGTGGGCATCAGCATTTTTAACGGATTCCACTGTGCAGCCAAAGTTGAGAATTTCTGGTGGACCAATAGAAATGGGACACTTTATTCTTGCCCCTAGCACCTAGTGGGTGGAGACCTGGGAGGCTACTAAAACGTCCTGCAGCTTCCCTCCCACAGAGAATTATCTGGCCCCATGTGCAAATAGCACTGAGGTTGAGAAACCCCCACTTAACCTGTACAATGCTGGAGTAAAGTCTCGCTGACTCTAAGCCATTGATGTTTCTTCAGACCCAAGCTGCTAGGTGATTCAAATTAGTCATCCTCTTATTATTGCTGCTAATAGCTTATATTTTAAATAGGTAACTCTGGGGCGCCTGGGTGGCTCAGTCATAAAGCGTCTGCCTTCGGCTCAGGTCATGATCCCTGGGTCCGGGGATCAAGCCCCATGTCAGGCTCTCTGCTCTGCGGGAAGCCTGCTTCTCCCTCTCCTGCTCCCCCTGCTTGTGTTCCATCTCTCGCTGTGTCTCTGTCAAATAAATATATAAAATCTTTAAAAATAAATAAATAGGTAATTCTTTGAAGCTGAAATGTCTACAATGACTTTTTAGTTCATCAGGAACTAGGTGAACTTGCGTCATAACCACACTAGGATAGGCAGAAACCCCACTTTTGTCAGAATACCAAAAGAGCACAAAACAAGCGAATAGGCAAGAACAAACAAACAAACAAACAAAAACCCCAAAAGCTCATAGCATCAAAAAGAAGAAAGGAGCTATTTCTCAGCTTCAGTGTATATATGTCTGATCCTAAATGAGTAACATGTATTGTGTAAAGTTGTGGTTCTCACACCTGAGCATGCACTGAAGCTCGCTGGAGGGTGTGTGGGAACACAGATTGCCAGACCCCACCCAGAGTGTCCGATTCTGTAGGTCTGGGGTGCAGGACAAGCTCTTGCATTTCTAAGAAGTCCTCTTCTGAGGCTGGCCCCGGGGACCAACTCCTTGTGGCTTAACTGATGGGAAATATGTTTCCACAGTAGCTTTTCAAAGGAATATTAACCTTGGGGGTCTCTATTGAAGTCACAAGTTAATACTTCTAAAAATGCCAAACTTACTTCTTCATAATGTACAAATAACTTAGAAATATGATTCATTAGGAATGACAAGGGCCTTCTACCTCTAGCATTATGATCCAGACAGACCTATGGAATGGAGGCTTTTGCTCCCTCCTCTGAGAGCAGCAGGGGCTAGCTACGGTGGGCTTTATGGAAAGAACGTGTGTATTGTGAAGAATGCGTGCTCTCTCCACCTGATGAGAAATGAAAAGATGCCAGTTTGCTGAGACATTTAAAAAGGCATCTGGTCCGTGAGAGAGTCGAAGTGTCCTCTGGTACCTGATCCACGTTCTTCAAATCAGAAGTAGGTGCTCGGCTGAGAAGTGACTGGAGCCAGATTGTTTCCTCACTCTGGGTTCGTCAACATATGACTGTGGAAGGGTGGTTAGATACCTAAAGTTTCAGCAAAATGTATCCCCTATGTATAAGATGACACACACAATTCCTGCACTAATTAGAACATCAGCCCAGGCAGCCGAATAATTTTGAAGTAGGCGATTGGAAACCTATTTTGGGTGTTTTCAGGAACAAGCCAGTTATTCTTTCAGTCCATCGGCCAGTGACACTTTACGGACAGTGATTGAGATGGTGTGTTCCGTGATTGTCCTATGCTAGCCTGAAGTGAGATGTTACAGCATATTTTGTAGGTGAAAAATCGAAACCCCAAAGTGGCAGAATTCAAGAGTACCCGTACCTTATTTTCTACAGCAAGAGCTCAGAGAAGAATATCCCCTTATCTCTGCCTCTTGGTTGTTTTCTGAATCCCTTGATAGTGAAGATTTTGTTACTTCTTTCTAGAGCCTGGCACACTTCCTAGTACATACCAAGTGATAATTACATGTTCATTGAATTTACTTAAATAGGTATATGAGAAGTCTGTGTAGTCCTCCATTTCATGAATTTCAAAGAATATATTTCAGTCCCATTTAAACTTAGGATGCTCATAAAGAAAATCCTAAAGTGGATCCAGCCTATACTGTCCAAAGTGCAAATTTTTAATGGGGAGCAAAGGATTAAGATGAATAAAGGGCAACCATGGGTGAATTTTCCAAGAAGTAAACACTTCTCTTATGCTGGTCTTGATGATATCTATGGCAGTCAGCAGTGATAAGACTCCCAAAGGAGAACTAAATTACCCTGTACAATAAAATATGTTATCAAATTAAAACTGCTAAGAGAACATATAAAATCTAAGGATTGAAAAAAAAAACCCATACCTATTAGCATCATTCTGCTGTTGTGTGTTTAAGAGCAGATTGGGAGGTTGCTATGACATTGACTCATGCGTGCATAGCAACAGAGCGAGCTCAGTGATTCAGCTCGATAAAAGAGGAAATTAGCTCACTATTTCCCTTTCCCCAAATCAGAGTCAGATATCCAAATATTTCATTTAGAAATGGTATATCCATCAACATGTTCTAATGGATAAAAGTCAATAGTGGGGGCTGGGGGGAAAGGTCACAAGATGAAATTCATATGCCATGGGCTTACTTTAGAGAATGCAACTCATATCTAAAGAATCTATTAATATCTGTGAATCCTGCTTTCTCCTGATAGAATGGAGTTTCTCAGTGGCATATGTTGGGTGACTATACCATGATGAGTAATAATTTGGCAAAAGAGAGCAATTTTTCAGCCCATATAACTTTGTTCTAATGAAAGTTGATCATGATAATATTTTGAGAAAGAAACATTGTTCAGCTGTGAGACTATAATACTTTGTGTGTAACAGCCCTCCAGGGAAGGGGTAGATTTTGCCAGGGTAATATGTGAAGTTTAGTCATTATCTGCTGCACAAAGCAGAGGTCAGCCGTGGGTGTGTATGTGGGAGGCACCATTGTGAAATCAGCCCACAGCCACTGCACCCGTGGGGTGAGCCAATACAAACAGAGCCAAGTGTCCCAAATGCTGACATTTTATCACATGATTATTTTAAATATTATTTTAACCACTGTCTTTTCTTGTATTATTTATCTCCACATCTTGAGTTTGTTTCCGGTTTCCTTTCTTTAAACTGATAAATGAGAAATGAGGAAGTATGGTTTGAGTCAGTACTTGACCATGAACATGGGGAGTTAATTGACGCCCCCTTCCCAAAAGAGCCCCAAGCCTATGAAGCTTGGATTCTTTGACTTGCTCTGAGTTGACTTGGGTTTTCGAAACACCACAATTTTATTCATTTGTTTTTTAATTTATATACAGTAAAATGCATCTTGTCGGGGGGGCAGTACTATGAGTTTCGATAAATGCATGATGTTGCATAACTACCACCACAATCAGGATGTAGAAGAGTTCTGTCACACTCCCCCAGCCCCCCGCAAATTCCTTCACGCTGCGTCTTTATTGTCAACCCCTCCCCGTACCCCCAGGTCTAGCAACCACAAATCTGTTGAAGTCATTCTATTTTGTCTGTTCTTCTCTTCTTTGTTCATTCATGCAACAACCATTTATTTTGAGAACTATGCTCTGGGCTTTGAGGTGTGGGGATTAAATAGCCAACAAGACTGACATGGAGCTTTTCAATGCAAAAACAAGACAATGAACAATGGTACAACAGTAATTCCAAGTTGTGGTAGATGCGGTATAGAAAATAGATTTCTGTGGTAACAGATATCAGAAGATGGACTCTAATTTTAGACAGAGTGCTAGAGAATAGTGCTCTGAGAAGGTGACATTTAATCTGAGGGCCAAAAAGAGAAGGAGCCAGCTTTGCGAAATGGGCAGGGGGTGAAGGCACATGGGGCAGTCATTCCAGGCAGAAGGAACAGCATGTGTAAAGCAGGGTCTGGTAAGAGAAGTGAAGATGAGGGACTGTGGACAGATAGGCAGGGCCTAGCTAAAGGGTATGTACTTTATTCCATTGCAGACAGAAGCCATTGAATTAGAATGTATCTTTTTTTAGGGATGATTTGATTGATGTTTTGAGTTCTGTGTAGAACATGGATTATTATTAGAGAGTGAGAATGGATGCATGGTGGTCATTGGGCCACGACAACCATCCACTTGACTGTTGAGGGGCGATTGGGCTTGTGTAGCAGCTGTGGAGATGGAGAAGGGATGGATTTGCAATGTATTTTAGAGGTAGACAAAAACAAGGCTAGGTGTTTAATTGACTATGGGATAGGAGACTGATGAAGGAAAAGAAGGAACCAAATGCAACTCCCAAGTTCTTGCTTGGGCAGCCAGGTTGGTCATGCTATCTACCCACATGCAGGAGATACTGAGAGAGAAACAAGATTGTGGGGTGGGGGGAGTTAAGTTTGGTCTCTGGACAGTTTTAAGAAGAGAAACCCACTAGATATCCACGTGGAGACTTGGGCCCTCTAAATGGATATATACCTTTAGAATTCAGAGGAGAGCTTGGAGCTGGAGAGAGAAATTTATGCCATCATTTAATAATTATTTATTATATTAATATAACATCGAAATATATTTAGTGTATGTATTATTAATACACTTTTGATGTATTAATATTAACATAATATTAATCCATATCATACATATTAATTTAGTCACTGATATTTCTTGAGGGCTTACTATGAATAAGGCTTAGATGAAGAAATGGGAATATGATGATAAAGAGAAGCCTACATGATCTGAGCCAGGCTGGCTGGAGAGAGGACTTCGTTAAATAGTTGCACACGTGTGTATAAAATTAAAGTGAAAGTAAATTCCTCAAAGGAGAGGATTCTGTGAGGGGGCCCAATAGAGAGATCTGACTTACTTTGGGTGGTATTGGGGTTCAGGAAAGACATCTCCCAGCATGGAGGATGAGGAAGAGGGGAGGGTATTGGGTCAAAAAAAGAGCATGGATGAAAGGTCATGTGGCAGAAGACCAGAGATTTTGGTTCTCAGATGTCAGATTGACTGTGATTCCAATTTAGAAGTCCAGGGATGTATCTCAGATTTTCAAAAGCACCTCAGGAAATTCATTTCTTCAACAAATATTTCTTGAGCACCAAGGAATGCCTGGGACTCTTTCAGATTCTGGGAATTCAGCACTTGATGTGAAAGGTTTCCTTCCCTGATGGAGCTTATTTCTGGTGAGACTGATTCAAGAGATCCATAGACACTGAGCACCTCTTGAGAAGGTTGGACTGAATAGATACCAGCCTAGGACAGAGCGATGAGGTACGCCATCATTTAAAGCTTGAAAAAAGGAAGAGCAGCAGCAAAGAAACAAAACCAAGGGGCTAGTAAAGGCAGAAGTGAGGAAAGTGATGTATTTCGCAAAATATAGGAGAGGAAACAGGTGCAAGATGACTGGGTGAGTGGCCAGCTCAGCCTAATGCTGCTGTGGAATCAGGTGGAACGAAGGCAGAACAATTTCTTCCCTCACCCCTGCCCTGAAATTTACAACACGGTATCATGGGTGATCTTCACCAGACCAGTTTTATCTGAATAGTGGAAGCAGAAAGAATTGTATTAAAGAGCAACTGGGAAGTGAAAAATTGTAAAGTGAGAAGACATGGACAATTAGAAAATAAAAACGTGCTGATGGGTCTCAAAAAATTTGCCTGCAGCTCGGGGCTTCATCATTGTCCTGTAGAAAAGAGTCTTACGGCAGTAGTGAGGTTTATTTTATTGAAAAATAAACACACTAATAATAAAACACAAGCAAATTAAATTCACCAATTATTATTAGGTGTCTATATATATGTGTGTGTGTGTGTGTGTGTGTGTGTGTGTGTGTGTGTGTGTGTATAAACCAAATATATTGCATCCTGGTGTATTTTTTCCCTCCAGTAGAAATACTGTGATTATCAGTAGAAAGTACCAGTAGGAAGATTACCCAGAGGGCCAGAGATCAGGAAGCATTCTCAGGACTCATTAAGGAACCTAAAGATGATGGGATCTAGGAGTCTCACGGAAAGCTTGAAAGGTGTGTATCACCTATTGAAAGAGAAGACTTAAGGAAAGTAGACTTACTCTGTGCATGTCTCCCTGAGATCTTACTTATGGGCTCAGAGGAACAGCCTAGAACAAGCATGTGGAGAAAGCCCAGGGACATTGGACCCAGTACTTGGTTCCATTATTCCCCTGCAGTGGCAAGAGTGATCTGTAGAAGCTCTGCTTTCTGGGCCATCTCTGGTCTGTGTGAGTGTTGCCTGGGAACTAGAGAAGGGAAATGGAGCCAGACCACCCCCCAGATTCCTTCCCAAATCTCTTGGTTTGGGTCACTTGAAACTGCCATCTTTATAGGTCCAAAATTGTCAACTGTTAACTGTTTCATGAAGTTCAACCAAAAAGTATGATTCTGATATCGTAAGTGAAGAGGTATGGATGAAGGGAGACCTTGTTGGTTTAAAGTTGGATCAGTGAGTAGAAGCCTAGAACCAGATATTAAGACCTCTCAATTCTGTGAGCCAGAGCCAAGGCAATTTTGTTCCCAACTCTGTTTGAGTAGCATCTTGGATGAGAGAATGCCAACATCATCTATTTATTACCTTCCGTGCTCAGATTATTTGAAGAGAAAGGAAAAGACCTTTAAAGCTGGAGTGATTGTCTAGACAGTCCTAAAATAGCTGCTCCCAGGTGCAAAGGAAGCAGTAAAATGCAGACAAAGCATGAGGGTCCTTTGCCAAAAATACAGTGATTGAACTTTCATAAGCTCCCTGTAAATTCCAAAGGAGAGAATGGCCAGGAGACTAAATCCCAGTAATTACGGTCATTAGTTACTTGAAATTACCACCACTTACTTCAGACAGAGGCATTCTATGCAAACTAAATTAAATGAAATATTTTTGAGATAATAATTTGGATAATTCAGAGCTAAAATAGTCCCAGCTAAAATATTTAGCTGACTGAAACACCTGTGCAAGCTTTAACTTAAAATATGCAGAAAATTGACTGCATTTTCACTTCACTGTGGGGGTATTGTAATAAAAAAACAAGGTGGTTTATGTAATTCCCCACAAAGTCATATTACATTATATAGCATGGGTGCAGATAAGAAAATTGCATTGAATCAAAAATGCTTTTCTGGCAAAACAAACCATGGTGTGGTCATACCACAGAACACAGTTCGATCATAAAAAGAAATGAACTATTGATGCACTCAGCAACTTGGATGGATCTCAAAGACATTATGCTGAGTGAATAAAGCTGGTCAAA
Organism: Mustela erminea; assembly: GCF_009829155.1. Classification (NCBI taxonomy): domain Eukaryota; kingdom Metazoa; phylum Chordata; class Mammalia; order Carnivora; family Mustelidae; genus Mustela; species Mustela erminea. The sequence continues at coordinate 7,773,978 of NC_045635.1, read as the reverse complement.
AAAGGCTACATGCCATATGATTCCATTTATATAACATTCTTGAAATGACAAAATTGTAGAAATGGAAAACAGTTTAGTGGTTGCCAGATTTAAGAAGGTGTCAGGTTGAGAGGGAGGTGAGAGTTGTTATAAAGGGGTAGCATGAGGGATCCTTGTGACGATGGAATGTTCTGTGTTGACTGTTGTGATAGTCCCATAAATCTACCCAGGTGATAGAATTGCATAGAATTAGATACACACACATTCACACACACAAATGAGTGCTTGCAAGATTGGTGAAACCCCAGCAGAGTGGTTGGATGGTATCAATGTCAGTTTCCTGGCTGTGACATTGTACTACAGTTACACAAGGAGGTCTCCCCGGGGGCAGCTGGGTGATGGGTACAGGAGAGTGCTCTGTATTATTTCTTACAGCTGAATAGGAATCTACAATTATCTCAAAATAAAAAGTTTAATTTAAAAAAATGCATTTTCTCAAAATTGTTTAAATTGGGTCGGACTCTGGGTCTTACTGTTGGAAGAGAGGCTCCTTTATACATTCAGTCCACTAGATAGCAGATGGAGGACCCTCTGATATCACCAGCAGGCCAAACCACACATATACCAGTGGATGGGGTTTCTCCACTGTGGACAAGGGAATGCATGCACCCTGTAGAACGTTTTAGTTGGCTTTGCGTTTGTATCATTAAAATTTGCAAATGAAGGTGAATATATGTGTAGATCTCTACAATTCATCAGCACTCAAATATAGGAATATACCAGATGTCATGGGGAGGCTCTGTAATGGGAAGTACGGGAAACAACTGAATAATTGGAATTTATTCAGACAAGGCATATTTCTAGGGGACAGATCTAAGAGGAGCTTGTTAATGAAAATAGTGGTAGTGGAAAGGGTCACCAAGTTTAAGCAATGGTTCTTAGGAGAACACGTTCGCTAAACCTTTAGGGACTAAAATGAATAGACTAGAATGGGAAGTAGACATATCATTGGGAAATATACTTGGGCGCTTTGTTCTCACTGATTGATCAATATGCTCAGTTTTGTTTGTTGTTGTATGTAGCTTCACAGTTACTCTTAAAGTAAGCCATAGCCAGATATGGCTCTGATTTCTCTATGATCAGTTCCATTTGCCCAGGGAAGTCTAATCAACAAAGAGTTATCAGTTACCCATGACAACCTTGGGTGAGGTGACATATCAGGATTAGACCAAAAGTGCTTCTCTGTGATGGCCTCAGACCTTCAAACCAATAAAGCAGAAGAAAAACACATGGTAAATCAATTACAGATACGTAGCATTTGAATTCACATGGATGGTTTGGTTAGTGCGCCTGATTAAATAACTTCCCTTTGCAGCTCAAAGAACCTTGTATTCACTCTGCCTGCCTGTCTCCATCACAGTTTTGTCCTTTAGAGCATAAGCAGTTGGCTTATTCTTTTACTTAATTTTATTTAATAAACTCTTCTAAAATGCAGACCATGTGCCAGGAACCATTCTAAGAGCTTCATAAGTAGTAGTTCATTTTAATAGTCAAAGCAAAGCTATTTTATTTTCAATTTGCATTTGATTAATTGCAGTTTGCAAATGAGGAAGCCAAGGCACAGAAAGGCTAAGAAAGTTGCCCACAGTCACACAGCCAGTCCAGTATGATTTCCTTTGGGGATTCACCTCTTGACATCAGTCTCTATGATCAAGCCATTAGTACGTGTTCCGCTAGAGTCCTAGGTGGGCCTAATTGATGAAGCTGACTGAGAAAGCAGGGAGGATGCTTCTACCTGATAAGCCATGTCTGTCCATTCCCTCATGCAACTTCATCCCTTCACTCCTTCATTTGATTCTTCCTCAAGTGTTTTTCAAATGCCAGCCGTGGTCAAAGCATTATGATGGGCAACGTAGATAAAAGTATGATTTTGGTTCTCATAGAATTTACGTGCTGTGTGGGAGATGAGACTTGTTACACAAGTTTTTTTGGATGAAAGGCCTTCGGGGGCAAATGTTCTGACAATGGCCCGGATAAAATGTCTAGCTGGGAGCAGATAAAGCAAAGATCGTCTCCAGCTGGGGAAGGAAGGGAACATCATGGAAGCTGGCCTGGAAGAGAGAGCATTTGAGCGGATCTCCAGAAGAGGCAGCGTGTTGATACTTGGGAGGCTACTTCAGCCAGCTGGTCTACTAGGGACGTGTTCCTGAAAGGTAGTGAAAGCCCTAGGACTGGAGACTCTGTAGTGGTAGAGGGGAGGGGAAGGGAAGATAGGGAAGTCTCAGAAAAATGGGGACTACACCGAGGGGTAGGTTGAAGCCAGCATGGTTGGGCCAGCCCATGTGGGCTGTCCAAAGCCCTGAGGAGTCTCTGGTTGTCCTTTTACAGTATGGGAAGCTGTTGAAAGTGTCGAGGCAGTGGAGTGCCATCTGTAGACTTCTGCTGGCAGTGAACAGGAAGGATTAGAGAAGGAGAGGCTTTGGGCAGGGAGACCATCTTGCCACGTGAGTCCAAGCAGAAGCGTATGAGGGGTTCATCGAACATTTAAATAGAAGCACCACACAACCCAACAATCCAATTCCTAGGTGCACACTCCAGAGAAGCAATTCTACTTCTAGGCATGTGTTTCAAAAGAATTGAAAACAGGTATTCAAAAAAAAAATACTCATATGCGAGTGTTCATTGAAGCTCTATCCACAGTAGACAGAAAGTGGAAACAACCCAGGTATCCATCAACAGATGAACGGGTAAAATGGGCAAACAAATGCAGTCTGTCTTTGCCATGGATTATTGTTTGGCCATAAAAAGGAAAGAAGCACTGATTCATGCTACAGAAGGGGTGAATCCCCAAAACATTAGGTCACGTAATGTGTGGTTCCATTTATAGGAACCATTGAGAACAGGCAAATCCATAGAGACAAAAAGATACATGAGTGATTTTCAGGGATTGAAGGAGGGAGATTGGGCATTACTTAGTGGCCCCTGGCTTTCCTTTAGGGATAGTAAAAGTGTTTTGGAGCTAGACAGAGTGGATGCTTGCGCAATACAGTGCGTGTCTTGAATGCCAGTGAACAATACACTTACAAATGACTGATTTTATGTTAGGTGAATTTCACCTCAATAAGAAACAAAACAAAACAAGAAAGCCTCTGTGGACCTGGGCCAAGATCGTGGGAATGGAGGGGAAAGAGAGAGAGGTCTAAGAAGAACCTCAAGAGAATTGGCCAGTCTCGGGGAGGCAAGTAGGGGAGAGATCCTGAAGTTTCTACCCTGACTGCCAAGATGAATGGTGACACCATTTGCCAAGTGTCCCACGTGATTAACCAAATCTATTCTGTTCACGTTGTCTCTGCCACTTCCTAGCTCTGGGTCTGTGGGCAAGGTTGTGTACCCATCTGCCTGTAAACTGGGGACAGTGGTGGTGTTGTCATGATGAAGTGGGTGAATATGCCTAGAGCATAGAGCTCAGTGCCTCGCACACAGGAGGCCCTCAATTAATATTTGTGAAATGCCTACAGGACCACGTTTGTTTTTCAACGTAAGACAGTTCTATGTAGAGATGCCAAGAGGGTAGTTGCCATGCTTTCTAGAATTCTAACACCCTCGCGTATCTCATTAACCCTTGAGAAGTTCGCTGCGTTCCCCCAGGATTCTGAAGCAGCATGATGGAGTTCCCAGGGGGGCCTAGAACCACAGTGCTTAGAGCAGTGGCCGGCCCACAGGAAGTGCTAAGAAATTGTTAGCTTTTGTTGTTGTCATTGGGGTGGTTGTGTGGTTATAAACTGATGGCCAGAGTCTGCATGGGAATGTACTTTAACACAGACGCAACTCACAAACACCTTGTCATGGAAGGAGCTGGGATAGATAACAGAAATAAGGGTTAGCTGCTTGGGCTCTTTAATTATGAAACTCATCAATTCATTAAACACCTGTCTATGTCAGTACTTAAGTTGAAGTACGTGAGGGGGGAAATGGCTTCAATTTTCCAATTTGTCATTCTGCCTATCTAAACAAATAGCTGCTGATGATAAGAATGTTAGATTATTGAATACTCAAGCCAGACTTGTGAAATATTGAAAAGGGACTACTTCAACACTCACCCATAAAATCCTTACCATCAGGGAGAAAACGAATGACTCATTCCCCCAACATCAGCTCCAGGAACTTCCTGTAATGATCTCCTAACCCCGGTGTCCGCCTTGCCCTGTGTTGTCAGCCTTCAGGAAGTCCATTATTGAAGGAGAAACCTGTTTTTGTGTAGGTGTGATGGGGTCAGTTGAATTACAAAGATGCTAGAGCATCTTTGTCTATTTAGAGGAAAAGCTTACGTCTAACCCTTGCCTGTTTTAATGAGTCACCATAATGCTTTTGGGATTATCGAGGTGGTTGCCTTTCACAGAATTGGCCATTTTGCAGCCTTGGGAGGATTTGATGAGAACATTCCGTCCTTTGGTCTGAGGAACAACCTGGCTATGGGTTAATATTCTTTGGATTAAATGTGTTGAAAATTAAATGAAAATTAGAATTTTGTACACCGAAGCCTCAGGTGACTTTTGGCGACTCCAGGGCACCAAAATAACTCTAGATTTGGACACAAGTTGTACTAAAAATACTTCATACTGCTTCCCACCCCATCCAGTCAACCCATCCAGCCTTAAGCTGCCCCATTAAGTAGCTGGGATGTGTTCCTATAAAATAGCTAATCCTGCCACATGGACTAAGGCTCCAATGTTTGGGGATAAAGGTACAAGGTATGGAAACGATTTTGGACACTTTTTTGTTCTTCCTTCAGTAAAATGAGAACATTATCACTAAGCTAATACCAAAACAACAGCATTTACAAAACAAAAATTATTTTCTTCTAGTGTAAGAAGTTCCATATAAACTGTTACTGAATGCTGTCTGAATGGGTGCCACCTTGATGCATGTCCAGAGAAGCAGGCCACACTAAATCAGCAGGGGCTGTGTTGCTGCATTTGGCCACCCCTCTAAAGGGCTTTTCTAAAGGAGCAGGTTAAGCAAAGATTTGAGGGGACTTCAAATCCAGTCTTTTTTATTTTGATAAACATAGCCTATTTCCCTCTTTTTTATTTTGATAAACATAGCCTATTTCCCTCTCTAGCACAAGATCACACTCAAAAGCAGGCTCTGTTTGACTCCACATTCTTAGGTACCCTTGTAAAGTCAGGCTCAGATTCAACTATTTGGATCTTTATATCCCAGCACCCACTTTCCGGGCACTGAGAGGGATTGGTAGGTAGTCACTAAATGAACTTACGGTATCCATATTTTGGCTGAGGGATGCTTCTTGCTTTTCTTTCGGTTTCCAAATGCCTCTCTACTCCCCAGTAGTGGCCTTCTGGATTATGGTGCTCACTTGCTGTGCCCTTCCCAGAGGGGTTTACCATTTTAGAACTGTTTGGTACTATGTAAAGCATCCAGTAACATTAAGTCTCTCCCAACCTTTAAAAAAAAAAAAAGATTTATTTATTTAGAGAGAAAGAGCAAGCAAGGGAGGGACAGAAGGAGAGGGAGAGAATCCCAAGCAGACTCCATGCTGACCTCGGAGCCTGATGCGGGGCTCGATCTCAGGACCTTGAGATCCTGACCTGAGCCAAAATCAATAGTCAGAAGCTTAGCTGACTGAGCCACCCAGACACTCCTCTCCCAGTCTTTAAAGGGCTGAACTCAGTTTGGCCTTAGAAGAAGTGGATTATGGTCATGTAATCTATGGTGATACAACACAGTGATATATTTTGTCCTGGACTATTTAAAATTCAAGAGGAACTTTTGTTTTTCATTTCAAGTCTTTGAATGGAGTGTGTGAGCAAGATTTCAAGATTTCTAAGATCTCTTAGATGGAGTGAATGCCAGATGTCCTTTGCTTGCCTCAGTTTCTCACTCCTTACCCATTTAGAAACTTGAGACCTGTTTCCTGAGATGTTGATGACCTGTGTTATCTAAAGAATACCATGGGCACTCAAGGAAAGTAAACACACAGGAAACATTTCTCTTCCTTCCTAGTGTGAAGTTTTCTATTTTTCTTTCCTGTGGGTGGGGTAAAACATGAGTAATTTACACAGTGCTAGTCCCTAATGTAAAATTATAAAGTAATTTGTATTTAGGAACATGTTTTCCCTTTTTTTAAATTATTGTGTATTAATTGTGTAATCAACGAATTATTTGTGTCAGGTCTATCCTGTGACTTAATCAAAGAGTCTTCCTTGGCATTCTTTATTGAATTAAAAAATGGTTTTATTTGGAAATGATACACTGACCCACTAAAGAGAAATTGTAGTCGAAGTCGGACAAGTGCTTTGTTCGCAACGAGGCATTTGCAGCTGTAAGCAATCATATTCCTCTGCCATCACTTCAGTTTCATGAAAAATGAAGATGTTTACTTAGGGCTGTTAAAAGTTTGATTTTAATAGCAATTCCCAAGCAGTGCAGAATATCCCTTATGGCTGACATCAGGGGGGAAAAGAACAGTTATTTAAACTGGTTGCTTATGCTGTAGCTTGTATTGATTTTTATGATGTGTTTTTTTTAGCACGTCAAGTGAGTCCCATTTTACAGGGAAGGCATTGCTTCGACTCAGTATCCAAGTACATCCCTGTGGTTCATAGAAGATAGATTCAATTAGAGACCAGCATCAGGAGGACGCCCCACTGCCCACTTAGGGCTGTTTTTCCCTCAACCTTCCATTTTCTTTCCTGCTCCATCAGATGCCAACAGTAATAGCAAGAAGGGATAGTTAAAATTCCACCAGCCACGGAAGGAGAAAAATCTCTTTGGTAAAATATTGCGTGCTCTCCAAAAAGGGATTATCATCACAATATATTGAATTTGGTGCTTCTTGCTTTGTTGTGCCGATTACACCAGGCTTTCCCAGCCTCAGCCCTTACTGATTGGCATTTGGGACCAATCTTTTTTTTTTTTTTTAACTGAAATGTAGTTGATATACAATGTTAGATTCAGTTCAGGTGTACAGCATAGTGATTCAACAGCTGTGTACGTTACACAGGCTCCCCACTTGTGAAGTGCTGTCCAATGCATTGTAGGCTGTTCAACATCATCCCTGGTCCCTACCCAGTGGTGCCCTCCCCCGCGTGGTGACATCCATAAATGTCACCAGATATTTCCATCTGTCCTGTGAGGTGCAAGGCACCCCAGCTGAGAACCACTAATCTAGCAAGAGCAATATAGCTTTTTATCTTCTTAGTTTAAATTTTTTTTTCTTTTTTTAGTTATGTTCAGTTAACTGGCATATAGTACCTCATTAGTTTTTGATATAGTGTTCAATGATTCATTCGTTGCGTAAAACACCCAGTGCTCATCACCACAAGGATCTAGGATGTTTGATCTAGGATGCTTTTCTCCTTCAAATGAAGTATCTTTTAGACCATTATAATTTCAACAATCAGTGTCAAATAATTACAGAAGTCAGAATTTAGATTTGAGATGTTTATCTGTGTGGGAATGTGAGTAACGTAGTGACAGTATTTTCCGAAGGAATAATTTATATGTACAGACGAACATATTTTTCTGACTTGTGCATTTAATTATATGAAATGTCTTTTGGTGAGATGATAATGTGATTATATTTAGTGATAAATGAATCATCTTCGTGAGAAAATTATAAAAGGAAATGAGGAAGAAATGAACAATTTAGAAAAAATTATAGCTTTCATATTTTTCCCTTTATTATTGAAGTAGGCATGTTGTCACCTCTTGCTCAAAAAACAAAATACATAGATACAGAGAACAGAATGGTGGTTGTCGGGGTGGGGGAGGAGCTTCGTATGGTGATGGATATTAACTAGACTTACTGTGGTGATCATTTGTGGTATATACAAATATCAGATCATTACATTACATCGTACACCTGAAACTAATACAGTGTTATATGGCAATTATACCTCAATAAAAAACTATTCTTAAAAATTTCCAGTAGGAACACCTGAGTGGATCAGTCAGCTGGACATCCGACCCTGGATCTCAGCTCTGATCTTGAGCTCAGCATCATGAGTTCAAGTGCAAGTGTGGAGGCTACTTAAAAAAAAAAAATCCAATATTGCTTGTCAAATTTGAGTAATTCCTCTGCATTGTCACTGAAGTATTATAATTTTAGTAGTTATTGATAAGCATTTTGATCTCCAGATTTATTATCACTAAAAAATGTAATCACATATTTTAAAATATACTTAGCCAAGAAAATGTGCATATTTTCTTTATTTGGAATATTAATTTCTCAGGTTAAAAAACTAAGAGTCAACAACCTTTGGCTTAATATACTTTCTCTTTGTTCGTTTTACTAGCAAGTTCTACTAAGACAAATTTTAAGGACAAAAATCTCCCTTAAATGGTTATTGTGATTGAGGATTTCTGTAATAATTTCACTGGGGAGTTCCCCCCCACCACCACTGATTACTGTCAATATTTATCTAAGATAGATCTGATAACAATAACAAAATCTTTAGAATTTCAGGGTGTACCGTCCTCAGGAATATTACTCTGAGATTCTCTTTAAACAGGGGAAACAGACTGTTTTCCTTCATCTAAAGTATAACAATAAGCAACACGGTTCTTCTTACACAGTTTCCAGTGCTAACACAGTCTGTGCTTCCATTCTGAAGAGAGCATTATGTAAAACAGTGATAATGTTTTGACTTAAGCCCAAAATCACAAATTCTGGATGAGAATCCTTGGGTATTTTCATAAAATCATCAGAAGTATTTTAGTGTATTTCTTTAAATGTTTATACCTAAGAAACAGTCACTCCATATTTGTCAGTCGTTGTGATTAAATATGAAAATTTGTATACGACACTTTGGCAAAATTTGCAGAATGACTTCTGCATGAATGTAGGATTTTGGAGAGTTTTATAATATTTATGATGTCAGTTGATCAGCTAAGTTTATGTAAACATGTGCTCCCAGTGCTTTTCGCAGGGTGGTGGGGAGAGTTTTGCCCCCCAGGACACTTTGGCCAATGTCTAGAGACATTTTTGTTGTCCCAGTTGGGAGGGGATGGTTTGCTACTTGTATCTAGTGCGTGAAGACCAGCCATGGTGCTAAACACCCTTCAGTGCTCAGGACAGTCCTCTACAGCCAAGAATGATCTGGCCCCAAATGTCAAGAATACCAAGGTTGAGAAACTCTGTACTACAGATGATTTATGAAAATATTATTCTTTATTCTCCAATAAACTCTTGAGATGTTTCTCAGACCTGAGACATTTTGTGACTCTAAAGTTGGCATCCGTGTCTCCGTGGGTGTGCCAACTGTCTTACTCATGTAGGTCCCATCACAATACAAAGACGAGATAATCTCTGATCTCTTATCTCGTTTTCCAGAGCTGTCATTTTAACTGCAGTCCCTTCCTAATGATTTCTCAGTAAGATATGGGCAACTTTGATATTTATGGTCAATTTATAGTAACAATGGGGGTTGAAAGTTTTACTCGATTCCTGGGACAAATGTTTTTGAATTTCTGATGCAAGCTTGTTTTGAGTCTCTGCTTTGTGTTTTGTCTGGGCACAAGTCTGTTTTTAACAGGATTAAATTTAATTTGATAATGAGTGTGTGTGTGTGTGTGTGTGTGTGAGAGAGAGAGAGAGAGAGAGAGAGAAGGACGGATGGAGAGAGTGAGGGAGAGAGAGGAAGGAAGCTAAGAGGGAGCTAAGACTTGAAAACCAACAGATTTTTAAAATGCATTCTTTTTTCATTCATTTAGTTTATTACGGTTATTTGTGAGGAGCATTTATTTTGCTATTTTATATATAAAATATTACATTTCTTTAGAAAAAATATTAATTTTGGCAAGTGTTTGATTTTCCTGTCTTTTATACTGAGTTTTACTTCAAAATGCCATTTTGCAACTCAATTTGTGCCTAATCAAACACGATTTAAAAAAAATTGAAACTACAGGCCAGTTTTTGCATCTAGATACTCTTAGGAACAGCCCATCTCTTCTACTGCAGTGATTCCAATCAGTTCTCTCCACAGCACAATCTGTGACAAATTACCTTTTATACTGGACGTATCTTTAGCACCAAAAGAAGAAAGAAAGAAAAAAGAAACACCACTTAAGCGTATCTACAGCTGTAGATGCTAAAATGAAGATTTTTTAAATCACAAAATCTGAGCGTGTGTGCACACACATCCACCCATCCATCCATCCGTCCGTCCGTCCGTCTAGCAGTATACTAAGGGAGAAAAAGATATTTTCTCTGAACTGGCCAAAGCACACATCTTCCTTTTCTCTTTTAGGGCACAAGTTTTGTTCCTCTTCTTCCCTCTCTCGTGCTGTCCTGAAGTCAGAGACACCTGCGGCAGATCGCAGGTGGCCGTCATTAAGCACCATTTCAGTAGTGAAATCCATCATCCTTGGGCTCACTCCCTGTCATTGCACATCACCTCGTCGCCCCAGACAGTCTTTGCTTTGACCTCGTCTGTAAACACGTACCTCCCTTTTCCGTGTCAGCATTTCATTTCCTGGAGAAGTAACCTTTGTGTCTTAAGGATTTGAACAAATGGAATATGAAGTTTTTCCTGACTGCACCAGCACAGAGTGACTGGCTTTTTTTCCCCTCAGTCTTGCAACTGTTTACCCACTAGAATTACCAATTACATGTCCTTGTGTACATGTCTTGTCTCCCACTAATTAGTACCCACGGAGGTCTGAGACAGCACAGCCCATATTCTTTTAACTTGACCCTGAGGAGATGCAGGCCTAGCTTTTATTTAGCTTAAGTTTGGCATCCGGGGAACTGTGTTCCCATTACACGGTGCAAACATGAGCCAATACAACCCTTAGATCCAGGGCTGTGAAACTAACACAAGGAAGCAGGCTTTGTTCCTCTTTGTTCTTCGAACCACACCTCGCATATGGCTAACTAACGGGCTTGACATCCAGCAAAGCCAAAATTGACTGGAAGTGATGTGGTTGGTTTGGGACTTAGACAGTGACTTGTAGACCTGAAAAAAAGAAGTTAGGAGAATAACATCTGCTTTTCTGTGTGATATTTTCTCGCCGTTGTTTAGAGAATTATAAATTGCTTTGTCAAGCGCCTGTTTACAAAAGCTTGGCCAATTTCAAAACGAAGCTGCCTTTGAGTCGTCCCTGTTTCGTCTCACTGTTTGGAAAAGAAACCTGAATTGTTAAAATGTAAATACATCAAGTTAAAAGCCAAAGGCAGTGAAAGCCAAGTCAAAGCAAGAAGTGTACCGCAATCGATCCATTCTCCTGGGAGGAAGAAGATACCTGGCATTCATTTTTATATCTGACAATTTTTGTTACTCAGTTAAGTGGAAAGAATTGGAAAGCACCATAATATCTGTTTTCTCTTGTATGTGACGCTACGGTTTATATCGACAAGTGGTGATAATGGAAATTAAAGTATGTGAGGGTGGCCATATGTTCCCTAAAACACAAATTGGTAATGAGATAGAGGTGAAGTTGGAGGCGTAAGTGTAGGCGACGCTTCTCGAAGCATAGTCTCCGCACCCATGGCAGCTGCAGCGCCTGGGAGCTGATTAGAAATGCAGACCGTGATGGGCATTAAGGAGGCACGTGTTGTGATGAGCACCGGGTGTTAAACACAACGGAGGAGTCACTGAACACTACATCAGACACTCATGATGTACTGTAACAGTGGCTAACTGAACATAATAAGAAAAAGAAATTTATTAAAAAAAAGAAAAGAAAAGAAATGCAGATCATGTGCCGGGGCAGAGACATGCTGAATCAGAAATTCTGAGGATGGGGGTGTGCGAGTCTTGTTTGAACAAGCCGTCCCGGGGATTCTGGTGCACGTTCAAGTTCGAGAGCCACCGACCTATAGATGGATGGATGGGTGTGGAGACACAGCTACAGGTACAGATGTGGGTACAGACATACGGACAGGTGTGAATACAGACACGAATACAAACGTAGATACCGATAGACATGCAGAAGCATGATAGTTAAATGTGTATGCAGATATCCGGAATCGCCGCCCCGGGATTTCCGCAGGGGAGCAGATGACTTTTTTGTACTAAGGATCTGGCTGGGTAAAGCCTGTTCTTTTCCTAGGGAATGGCGTTATGACTTAACAAAGTGAAAAACTGTGAACTCGTTGAACATTCCTCCGTGCTGTTGATTTAGTGCCCGTCCCGTCGAGTCCGTCGCCGGAGCAGCTCCATCCCTGAGAGACTGGTTTGCTCTTGCCTCGTTTTTGCCCTCTTCGAGGTTGCTTTCTGAGATTGGCTCGGCAAGGGAATGGTAACAGAATTTCAAAGCCAGTGGTATCCTACGCACCGTCTACTTTTCAGATTTCTTTTGTGCTTGTGTTCGTCCCTCCCGTTTTTGGTTTTGAGCAGCGTCTAACTGATGTTCAGCCGGCCATTCATATGAAGCGCTGTCTGCAGTATGGGTGAGTTAGAAACAACATAAAGAGGTGATAGGAGGGAACTTAAACATACATTACAGTAGATTTCAAAATAGTAATGATACCATTTGGGAACAAAAATCTCAATATGCAAGAAATGTATTTGGGAGAATAGTCACGAAGACGTAATCGGTGATTCTTGGATTATAGATTATTTTTATATTATCTGTTTTGCTTATTTCTGTAGTTCTGGTGTTTTTGGTTAGAAGCTTGCATTGCCTTTATAATAGGCAAAGGTAATATGATAAATTCATATAAATTCATATACATAATAAAGGGAGGGATTACGATTTTATCTTCTTCCCCGCCCCACTGCACCATGAATTAAGTGGCAGCTCTATTTGTTCTTCGGTTTTCACATTAAAAAAATTACTGCTGGATGGTACAATTAAATGACACCTCTGCCTGTGGAAATGACAGGAAGTCCATTCCAAGTAGATCACTGAGTCGTTAAAACCATGTAGCATTCCTGTTTAGGGAGAAGGGAATATTTAAGTGTATGTGGCCATAAGAAAATGTCTCCCTTTGCTTTTTATGCAAGATGTATGGTGACTTGTCCTGCTCAGGAAGTGTTTTGAAATGGCTAATGGCTCTTTTCCTGATATTCGGAGTCACGTGGCTTAATCCTCTTTTGAAAGCCTTCCTTTGAAGATAAACAGAGGCATTGGCCTTTGCTTAATTCTCCTTCCCTAAAATCCCTTTCTGCTCTAAAATTCTACAGTTCCATAATGAGTGTGGATAAGTGGCAATTAACAAATGGGAAAACGAGCCATTTTATTTTTGTCCTGCACAGGAAACTGAACCCATAGGATCTTGCCCCAAGGTGGGACCTAGGTTATTTGGCCAAGCTGTAGGATGGCCCAGGATAAAGCTGTGTATTATGTGTGAACTATGATGTGGACCCCAGACCCCTTTGATGCCCCTGGCTGATAATAACAGCAAAATCCACTTAAATCAGCTTACATAGTTGGGAATTACAGATAATCACAGGTATGGTGGGTTTCATGTAGACACTCTGGATCTTTTTCCTGCCATTTTCTTCTCTTTCTGTTCCTCGAAGCATCTCTAAGCCAGTACAGAGACAACCTGTGGCAGGCAGTCAAGATAAAGCTGACAATGTTTAGGCCAGTGGTTCCCAGCTTGGGGTCATCCCCACCACCACGACCACCAAGGGACACCTGGCAGTGTCTGGAGCGATTTTTGTTTGTCACAGCTGAAGAGCTGCTGCTGGTATCTAGTGGGGAGAGACCTGAGTCACTGCTAAACTCCTGCAGTGCCCGGGACAGTCCCCTACAACTGAGTGACCCAATGCAGAATGTCCGTAGTGCTGTGGTTGAGAAACCTTGGCATACAGGAAGAAAATGTTCCCTTTTCCCACGTCTCTTCCTTACATTTAAACAAACATTTTGCAGAAGACCCCAGCCACCTCTCCTTCAAGTGCCTCTGGCTGTAAGGAAGGCTGATGGCTTTAGGTCTGGGTTCCAGAATCATTCATGGGCAGGAGGGGATGGTATCCCCAAGATCAGCTCACTCATCCCCAAAATACACGGGAATGGCCGCTCTACCCACTGTTTGTGTGAGCGACAAATGCACATCGGGGTTCATACTATTGCATTATGAGCAAGAAAGTGTAATTCAGGGCTCATTAAGAATCCTGCGAGCTGCTAAGGAGTAAACACCTTCTCCACAGCCATTCAAGTTCTCCCTGCGGGATTTGGGGCAGTTCTTCTGTACCTGTATTTTTTTTTCTGGGTCATCTGCATTAATACCTTTTTAAGAAGAGGATAAGACTGGAAGTGACTCATTGACTATCCAAAGATTGCTTCAAGAAGTTGTCTTCATCAAGGAGAAGTGACTGTTTTAGAGACGGTTTTGCAAAAGCAGATTTTATTATTTTTATTTATTTCTTAAAAGTTTTAGTTTTGTAAGTAATCTCTACACCTCTGTGGGGGGCTCGAACTCACAGTTCCAAGATCAAGAGTCAGATATGCTTCTGACCGAGCCAGCCAGGCACCCCAGCAATCTTATTATTAATTGAGGTGAGACACGATGTTAGCTTGGACGAGGAGGGAACAGTGGAAATGAGTAGAATAGGTCAGATTCAGGCATGCTTTGAAGATAGAGCCAACAGGCTTTTGCTAATGGGTTGGCGTGGAGTACGATATGGAGTCAGAGGGAACAGGGAGTCAGGGTTTTGGCCTGAGTCACTGGAAGGATGAACTTGCCATTGACTTAGCTGGGGAAGATCCGAGAGGAACAGGTTGGGAGGAAGTTGAAGAACTCCGAGAATTCAGGAAAAAACAGCCACTTTTGTCATTTGAGCAAGCCAGGAAGCTCTTCCTGCCTTCAATTTTAGTTTTCTTACCACTATCCACTTATAGCCTAAAACGTAGTCAAGTTAAAGGCTAAAGCACTTACCTTACTATCCTTTTTATCTGGCTAAATGGTTCATCCATCCCCTCCAAGGTGAGAAATGTCTGTTTCTTTCTTTCCAGGTGTACATGCAGGCTATGAAAGACATTTACCAGGGATGACTTACCCAAAAAGGCTACCGATAATGTGCATTTATGGGCCTTTAGTGAGCTTAATACAGTTACTAGTGTATGTTTTTCCTTTAGGTGAAATGTTATCTTGGATTGCTCAGAATTAAACCATACATTTAAAGAGTGGACACCGGATCTCTGTGGTATATTTTTCTAAAACAATCCATATAGTCTAGATAGAAGTAACAGCTCTCAAATTTTATTTGCCTAATAATTTCCTGGAAAGTTTCTTAGAAATACAGATTCCTGAGCCCCAGAAGGCCTACTGTGCTCAGTTCAGGACTGGACTCCAGCTAGCCCATGCCATCCATTACACATCATTATCTGATTACAGGGCCCAAGAACCCCAAGCTTTCCAGGAGCCCACACAAATGTCTGCAAGCTGAAAAGGAAATTATTGGCTCCCAAGGCAATTATGCAAATGCTTACCTAAATATCTAAAAGCATAGCACGTATCAATTTCATTGTCAGTGTTTCGAAGCAGTCTTATCTCATGTGAAAGCAATCTATAATATACACTTTTCTCTCTTAGCGAATGTTCCTCAAAGTGTACACTGATTACTACAAATCACAGCCAAACCGGTCTTCTAGGAGTTACTCATTGCCAAATCATGTCAACATCAAAATTACAAAAATTCTTTAGAAAACTGGGTGATAGACCTCAAAAGTAGGTGTTTAGGGACACCTGGGTGGTTCGGTTGGTTAAACCACTGCCTTCGGCTCGGGTCGTGATCCCAGCATCCTGGGATCGAGTCCCGCATCAGCCTCCTTGCTCAGTGGGGAGCCTGCTTCTCTCTCTGCCTCTGCCTGCCACTCTGTCTGCTTGTGCGCTCTCTCTCTCTCTCTTTGACAAATACATAAATAAATAAAATCTTTTTAAAAAATTAGGTGTTTAACACAGAGTCCGTGGGACTCTACTTTTGATTGTTTAAAAAAAAAGTCATCTTCAGGTGAATCTAACTCTGATCCTGCGCTCACACTCAGAGAACCTAAGGTCTGGATGGGTGTTTAATATCACCAAAAAATTCTTGCCTGTAGCCAATCGTTTATTAGATTTTTGCAGCATCTACTATGTACAGGCGTGATGCTAGATGCTGGAAATACAGTGGTGAACAATATTATTGTTCAACTTCCATGCCAGTGAGAGAGACCAGTCAATAGACCAATGAACAAGCATATGAAAGCAAATACAAGTTCAGATAGATGCTGAGAAGAAAACCAGCAGGGTGTTGACATCAAGAAGCCAGGCGACATTGACCTCAGACTGGGAAGGCGGGAGAGGGCTTCTCTGAGGGTGTACAGAATAAAGAAGGAGGAGCCAGCCCTGGGAAGAGCAGGGAACAGCATGAGCAAAGATCCCTACCCGGGACCAAGCTCGCTTTGTCCTAGAGTGTCAGGAGAACGGGAGGAAAGAGAGAGAGGCTGAGAGGGGAAGGAGGAAGTTGGCCGACACCCTCTGGCACAGGGACTTCCTGTGCAGATGGATTTTACTCTATAGGTGCAGTGCAAGTGAAGTGACAGTCTTTTCTTGCTTGTCTGTTATCCGATAAAGCTTGGGTATGGCATGGTACTTTGTGTAGAGGTGCCTGGCCCTGGAGTGCGAATTCTAGCTTTGCCTCTTAGAGGCAGAGTGACCTTGGACATGTTCCAGCCTGTCTTCGCTCAAGTCCTCACCTGCAGAGCGGAAGTAACGGCACCACCTGCCACCGAGGTAGTTAGGCGCATGAATGACTCCCTGATCAGCACTATATACATCTCAGTAAGGAAGCCGCGTGTGTCTCCGAGCATTCTGGCTTCCGACATGGACAATTAACTGGGCAAGGGCAAGAGCAGACACATTTAGGTTGGTTAGGAGTCTGTTAAATTTGTTTGGGAGAAATGTGGTGGAGGCTGGAGGTGGGGTGATGCGAGCAGAGTTGGAGACGAGGGCTCAGATTCCTGGTTTGTGTGGAGGGCAGAGTTGATGGAACCCCTGGGAATGGATTAAACATGGGACACAAGGTGAAGGCAAGAATAAAGAAAAGCTGCTCCGTTTCTGGCTTAGCGAAGTGGGTGCATGAAGATCACAGTCATCAATCATCATCAATATCAGCAGCAGCAACATTTATTGAGCGGGTGTGCCTGCCAAGCACGGAGATAAATGCTTTATAAACACCTCTTAAGATGTGGGAGGCTTAGGTACAAAGACATATGCCAGAAGGGAAAGTCAAGAGTTCAGCATTGGTTGAGGGAAGCTCGAGATGACCCTGAGATACCAGCTGGAAGGGTCAGGAAGGCAGTTGGAGAGCCAACTCCATAAAACTCCGAGATGACTGGTTTGGAGATGATATTCACGAGTCATGAACTTTGCAACGGAATTCACCACAGTGTTCTTTTATATAATGATCTGGGCTGTCTCAATAACGTTTTATTTCTTTTGGCTGAAGCCTTTTTGAGTTCAAGGCTTGCTTCTTAACAACCTTCATGTCAATGGACTTTTCAGTTGATTCTCTATAGTGTGACATAAAGTATCACATTAATATTTCTGACTCCGAAACAGAACTCTACTGACTCAACTTGTCTAATCTGAAGTTCACGTTCCCTGTGAAACATATCCTATTAAAACCCAAAGACATTGTAGTTCAAGTTATGGTCTGAAGTCGACAGAATTATATTAGTTCATGTGGGTATAGAAAATCACGTATTTACAGTCTTCCAATTGACATTTAAATTGACATTTGAACGGTTTTTCCAATCCCACACAGTTAGTGGCATAAGGTCTTGAGAAAGCATGAAACATTTGTTTATCAGCCTCATATTTCATCGGGCTTGCCAAACACAGTTCATTTTCCATAGAAATTCACAAACCTGAGCAGTGGCCAAATTGTCAGAGTCGCTGAATGTAAGCCAGTGAATAAAATTGTTAAACCCTTTGATTTCCCCCACTTTTTTCCCTTAAAAAGTAACATAGCGTGTGCCTCTGAGTTTTATTATTTGACATCTATTACCCACAGCACCCAAGTGTGTTTGAGAAAAAGCCTGTATGAATGTTCTAGCACAGAGCAAACGCTCGCAGGGTCTTATGGAAACATTCACTTGCAGCCTTGCTCACCCTCCAATGGGAAAGACTATTCCTTCGTAGATGCACGGACATCCTTCTGAGGACAATGGTACCCACTTGGAAGAATAAATAATTTTAAGGACTTTTAAGGGTTGAAAAATTGTAAGGCAAATTCAGAAGAGGCAAAACTTATATATTGGTGCAAAATGTGATACATTCCGGACACTGCATTGTAGTTAACTGGGGTCACTAGCAAACCTTTCTCTCTCTCTCTCTCTCTCTAATCAGAGAGGGAGAGAGAGAAAGAGAGCAAGCAAGCACAAGCAGGGGGAGTGGCAGGCAGAGGGAGAAGCAAGCTCCCCGCGTAGCAAGGAGCCTAATGAGGTACTCGATTCCAGGACCTTAGGATCGTGACCTGAGCCGAAGGCAGCCGCTTAACCTGCTGAGCCACCCAGGTGTCCTGCAAACCTTTCTCTTAAGACTTTAGTTCTGGGGCACCGGGGTGGCTCAGTCAGTTAAGTGTCTGCCTTTGGCTTAGGTCATGATCCCAGAGTCCCAGGGTCGAGTCCCACATCAAGCGACTCACCAAGCAGGGAGCCTGTTTCTCTCTCTCTCTGTCACTCCTGAATAAATAAATAAATAATCGTTTTAAAAAGATAGATTTTAGTTCTAATAGCAGAATGCACTGATTCAAGCAACATCTTGAGCATGGGGCAGGTTGGAACTAGTTATCATGAAGAAAATAATATTCATGGGAATTGGTCCATTGTGCCCCCAAAATAGTTTGGAAAGATAAAGGATATGTAAATGAATAATAATCATGAATATTAATAGTTAGAATGGGTCCATAACTCTAATGTAATTTTCTTAGTGGATAATAAAATTATCTCCGGATGTTGGATTTTTTTTTTTAACTCAGCACTATGGTATTCTCTTCATTGAATCGCTTCCTTCATTGGCATCACCTGCTAATTTCGTTTTTACTAATGATAGTGAAAATGCACAGTAGCCCCTAGAGGCAATAACCTTATTTTAAAATTGCTGGGAAAAAAATCCTTTTCCTTCAAAAACGGTGAAGGGTAACAATTAACTTATGAATTTCAGCTATAAGAAAGTCACTCAGCTGTGAGGTCCACAGTGCAGAAGTCACATGGAATCTATTCGGGGAGGGCAGCCACACAGGACAACGGCAACTGTGTTCAAAAGGACTGTCACAAATGGGACCCACAGGCATGTTGGAAAGGGAGTCGCCACTTGGGAGTGGGGGTGTCATATAGGAGCAGGGCTAAACCACGAAGCTGGAGCAGGACTCTTGTCATCAGTGGCCTAGAAACGAAGTTGAAGAGAAAGGTCCCAATGTGCTAGAGGCCAGGATTTGTCACTCTGTGCTTGCTGGAAGCCCCCTCTCCCCAAGACCCCTGCCGAGCCCCATTGGTAAATCAACAGGCACAATGATGACCTCAGAAGCCCAGTGTAATTGGGGAAGGGTTGGGGCAACGGGATGAGAGCCAGCATTTCATTTTTAATGTAACGGTTTGGTTGAGATATAGTTCACATGCCATATAATTCAGTCACTTAAAGTGCATACCTTAATAGTATATTCACAGAGTTGTACAGCCATCACCTCTGTCAATTTTAGAACAGTTTCATCCGACCAAAAAGAAACCCCGTACCCCCTAGTCATTACCGCCTGTGATCTTCCCATCCCCCAGAACCCTTGACCACCACTCGTCTTCGGCCACTCTACAGGTTTGCCTATTCATGGAATCCTATAACATGTGGTCTTTTATGATGGCTTTCTTTACCTTAGTAAAGTACTTAGTGTACTGTTTTCAAGGATTGTCCATGTTGTAACATGTACCGGGACTTCATTACTTTTCATGGCCGCATAATATTCCATGGTGTGGATTTGCCACATTTCATTTAGCCATTCATTAGTTGATGGACATTTGGCTTCCTTCCACCTGTTGGCTTTCATGAATAATGCTGCTGCAAACACGCTTGTGTCCAAGTGTCATGTGAACATCTGTTGTCAGTTCTCAGGGATATAGGTAGCCATGGGATTGCTGGAGCATATGATAACTCTGGTTATAATATTTTGAGAAACTGCCAAACTGTTTTCCAAAGCATTTTACATTCTCATCAATGGTTCTAATTTCTCTAATTAGAGCGTAGGAGAGTTCTAATTTCTCTACGTCCTTGTCAACCTTTCTTTTATCCATCCTAGTAAGTGTGATGTGCTATCTCATTGTGGTTTTGATTTTGCATTTCCCTGGTGGCTGATGATGCCAAGAATCTTTTTTTTTTTTTGAGAGAGAGAGAGAGAGTAGGGAAAGGGGCAGTGGGAGAGGGAGAGAGAATCCCAA
Source organism: Mustela erminea (assembly GCF_009829155.1). Lineage (NCBI taxonomy): Eukaryota > Metazoa > Chordata > Mammalia > Carnivora > Mustelidae > Mustela > Mustela erminea. The sequence continues at coordinate 7,753,620 of NC_045635.1, read as the reverse complement.
GCAGGCTTCATGCCCAGTGTGGAATCCAATGCCAGGCTAGATCTCACGGCCCTGAAGTCACGACCCTGGCCAAAATCAAGAGTCAGACACCCAACCGGCTAAGCTACCCAAGCGCCCCCTCAAGAATCTTTTTGTATGCTTATGATCTTCAGAGAAATGTCCCTCCAGAGCCTTTGCCCACTTTTCAATCAGGTTGTCTTTTTATTATTGAATTTTAAGAGTCCTTTAGATATCTGGATACAAGTCCCCTATCACATATGTGGGTTGGCATCTCATTTAAATGAGTTGTTGCCTCCAGCATGCCTGTTGCCTCTCTACTGCTTACTGTCAACTGACATAGGTCTACGGAACCTTTTACCTCTGCTTCCTGACTTTGGAGTCTTCTCCCTGTAAGTGCTTGGTGCCTCTCTGCTTTGTGTGCTGAAGGAGGCCTTCCAGAGCTGACAGCTCCCCAGGGTGTCTGACTCAGAGGATCCCAGTGACCCCCCAGGCCTTCTCCCTCCCAGGGCCTCTAGCTGCACATTCCAGCCAGGGAGCCTGCCTGCCTGACTCCTCTAGCTCTTTCAGCAGGCTCCCTGTCTCCGGCCTCCGCCTCTGTTCCCACACTGGCTGGGGGCTCTGCGTGGAGAGCATGGGGGGTCAGTTCTGCCTGGAGCTGCTGTTGCTGCTGAGGTGTAAGGACCCTGGAGAGGTAAGAAGATGCGGCGCGTGCATTTCAGGCTCTGTGCCTCGTACCTCCTGCTTTGGGCGAGGCAGATGTGAAAGCCTTCACAGGGGTCGTGATCCTGGAGCAGCAGTGGGGGCAGGTGGACACGAGCAAGCAAGAGCAAGAGAGGCAGTAGCTTTGGAGGGCTTCGCTCCACTTACTCCAGCACTCGGGTCTCTTTTAACCTCAAAGTTTAGATGGTTCAGAGGACATTTACAGCGTCTCTGCCTGTTGCTTTAGGAGAAGGCTCAGAGCCTCTGAGCCAGGGTGACTGGAATGTTGTAAATCATCACGAAGACACTAATGTTTTTATTGCAAGCTCCGAGCACATCTCAGTAAGACCGTCGTTTCTCTGCACCTTTCCTTTTGGCTCTTTATTCAGGACTTTTGAATCGATGCATTTTGACTACGCATATGGATGTATGCTGTCCTTGCATAGTTCTTGGTGGCCTTCTAGTGTGGTGTTTTTCTGTGTTGGGTGACGAAACGGAGGGTGAATGTGGACCACGTTGTGTGAGGCAGGGTCAGCTGGCTAGTCTGCGACAGAAATGAGACTAAACAGCATTACTCTGTAGCCTCTCTCTGGGTCTGGTTTATTGGATACCGTATAATGACAGACATTTGGGACAAGGGCAAATGGTGTCCTTCCTCTCATTATGATAAAGGAGCAGGATTCAATGACATTGACAAGCAATATGTGTACTGGTGTGAAACCACAAAATGTGGCCAGCCTCTTCCCTGTGGCCACTCTATGCAACAAAGATAGATGATCATTCCAGAAAATCAGAAAACCTTGGTTCTGCTGCCTGCAGCTTCTGGTACAAATCTTATTTTTTTTATGCTTCCAGTTTTTCATGAAAGAGTCTCAAAATTCATCTTTTCTTATTACTAACTTAGAATATTATCGAAGTGTTTACAGAGCTTAGGTACGTGCTGGTTTCAGATAGCTCCGAGTGAAAGTTTCTTTGAATCCTTCCTTAAGGAACAAGATGGTATCACATTAGACATTGCTTTATTTGGTGAGTTAAAAAAACAACAACAACAAAACAAAACAACATACCAAGGTGAAAGCACAAGCTTTGTCACAGATTGGCTATGTATAAAGCAATGTAAACATGTATTAATTAGTTTGTTAAAAAACAAAAAAGCTTTTGGAGAAAAATTACTGCTCTCGATCACCATCCTTTATAATCTGTGCAATGAGGAGGGCAGAGAATACTGTGATTCTAATTATTTACGGTAATAGCAACTAGAAAATAAATCAACTCAGGTTGCCATCATGGCAGGTTCTGGATAGTGCCTACTTACTGTTCCTTGGGAGACTTTGTGTTCTGTTTGTGGGAAAATGAGCCACAGAGGCAGTAAATCCCCTTCTGTTTTCCAACTGTCTTTGTAAATCCCACTGGTAGGAACTGCACATTTAAGCACTGTTCAGTAAGTGCTTTCAAAAGCCACCACTGTGTTTGTTTTTTATGTTTGTTTTTTAAAAAATTTTAATTACTTTGAGAGAGAGAAAGAGAGAGTATGAGCAGGGGGAGGGGCAGAGAGAGAAGGAGAAGCAGACTCCCCACTGAGCAGGGAGCCCGATGCCAGGCTCCATCCCAGGACCCTGGGATCACGGCCTGAGCCAGAGACAGATGCCTAACCGACTGAGCCACCCAGGCGTCCCCTCACCACTATCTTTAAAAAGAAATAGATTTTGACATTGCTCTGCTGTGCCCATCTTGAGATGAAGAAACGAATCACTTGTGGAAACCTGAGTGAGCCCAAGTTCCACATTCAGGGTGCAGTTAGGACTTTGTCAATTCTCCAAGCCTGCATCCGTTCTTGCCTATGGCTGTGCGAGGTCGTGAGCATCTCCTCTTCTGCGGGGTCCTTGCAACAGCAGCCAGTCCTTGGCCACCTCCATAGGGAATATTTGGGGAAGCTTTTTTTATCTTTAATCTGGATGTCAAGGGCCAGGGAGAGAGTCAGTGTCCCACGAGAGATAGAGCAGCCACCCTCCTATTGTGGCCACTCTCAGCGAGCTTCCGAATGTCACTGGAGACGGGCTCCCTGCAGGTGCCGACTGGGCGTTTCACGGGCTACTTGGCAAGGAAGGTCACAGAGGGCTGGGGCTGGCCTTTTCTAACAGGACATCGTTGGTTCCTGCTGAACGAATCAGGGGGAAAGATAGCACCTTGCGGTTCCTGCGAGGACTGGACTTGGTCGGTTGGTTTTCAGTCCGTCTTTGGGAACCAAGGAAAGAGAGTGAGGGCCGCTTGTGTTCAGGCGCGCACCTGCCCCTGGGATGCACGGATATCTCCTATTTCCAAGGCAGCGCTGCCTTGGCATGCTGAAATTGCCCATATTTACAGAAGTTTCTTCCCCATCTGTGGGGGTTGACCACAATGGCACAGAAGTTACTGGACGGGACCTCTTCAGTTTTCTTTGCCATTAGCTCCTCAGCCCTCGGGAGTTCAAATGGACAGGAAAGACTAAGTGACAAAGGAGACGAGCTTCATGACTCTGGTCGAGCTGAATTCATACGTACTGTTTAGAAATAGAGGTGGTTTTAGTTAGGATCCTAGAGGCAGATGACAGATTAGTTTGCCTATCAAACCGCAGTGATCAAAAATGGGAGAGTCTGTGTGTGTGTGTGTGTGTTAAGGAGTGCATTTCTTTTTAAAGCTGAACGTTTAGATGAGTCCTCAACTGTAAATTGGGATAGAGACAGCATTTCCTCTAAAGGTCGTGAGCATTAAGTGAGCTAATATGTGTCATACGCTTAGAACAAGTCCAAGAGTATAATAAGAGCCCAATAAGTGTTCGATGTTACTACTAACATTAGTTTTATATTACAGTATGGTGGCTTTCTTATGCTAATGATGGTTCCTTGAGCAGATACTAAGCACCCTGACCAGTTTCTACGGATTTTTCTAAATCTCCTCAAGGAGGTTACGGGCTAGTGGAGAGACCAAAGTAGAAACAAGTAGTTGCTTGAAATAGAAGCATGCCCAACATATCCTGGGAAAGCTAGAGGCCTGAACACTCCAGCCCACCTGGACCAGTAGAAGAAGGTCCCTCAATGAGCCGGCATTGACCTGATGTTCATTTATGGCCCTTCTGCTGTGAGGTATACGGGGGACAGATGTCACATAGAGGAGTGTCTCGAGTTTGCTGTTCGGACAGATAGGATGTCTCCTGATCTGAGTTTGTCACATATTGTAGGTCGCCCGAAGTCTGCCTTCCAGCAAAGTGGGTCTCCTCTACTTATAGCACACCGTTTGTGTTCTCCATGGCTGTCAGAGGTTTTCTGGTAATAATATTGTAACAAAAACTTTGTCATACTTATCAAAGAATACTCGTGCAGAATGATGGTTCTGAAAATCGTGAGCATTATGGCATCTTAAATCCCTACCCACTTATTTCTCATTATTCTGCCAAATTCAAGCAAATCCCAGAACAGGACTCTTCCCAGACAAACTAAATGAGTTCTAATTCAATAGTTATACCAATGGCTAATAGTCTGGTTATTTTTCTCCTCGTTATCACTGAGGCAACACAACTTTTTTTAAAAGATTTTTTAAATAGATTTTATTTATTTATTTGACAGACAGAGATCTTAAGTTGGGGGAGAGGCAGGCAGAGAGAGAGAGAGGAGGAAGCAGGTCCCCGCTGAGCAGAGAGCCCAATGCGGGGCTCGATCCCAGGACCCTGGGATCATGACCTGAGCCGAAGGCAGAGGCTTTAACCCACTGAGCCACCCAGGCGCCCCAACTTTTAAGTAACCTCCCAAGAAACAATGAACACATTTTTAAGTAACTTTTATTTTAAATATTTTATTTATTTATTTGACAGAGAGAGAGAGAGAGAATGAGGTGGGGAGGGGCAGAGGGAGAAGCAGGCTCCCCGCCGAGCAGGAAGCCTGATACAGGCCTCGATCCCGGGACCCTGAGGTCAGGACCTGAGCCAAAGGCAGCTGCTTAACTGACTGAGTCACCCAGACACCCCTAAGTCACTTCTGAAGAAACGAACAACTATTTTAGTTTCTGCAGAATGGTTTTGACTTAGAGACCCCAGCTCCTTTAATCCTGGTGCAGCTATCTCTTTTCTCTTGCAAATTTTTTTAAAAGAGTTTATTTATTTATCTGAGAGAGAGAGAGAGAGAGAGAGAGCACAAGCAGGCAGAGAGGCAGGCAGAGAGAGAGGGAGAAGCAGACTCCCCACTGAGCATGGAGACCAATGCGGGACTCGATTCCAGGACCCTGGAATCATGACCTGAGCCGAAGGCAGCCGCTTCACCGACCAAACCATCCAGGCGTCCCCTCTCTTGCAAATTTTGTTTAACATCCTGGCCACTCCCCAAGCTGTTTGGATTTTGCTGATATAATTGGTGGAGGAAGTGAAAAGCCTACTGTATGAGGACCTACATCAAGTTTACCAACATTAAGATTTGAGCTCCTGGTTTTGCTTTCTCAGTTACATTTAAGAAATGTATACAGACATCTCCCATTTGTTCACTGTTACTGTATGTTAAGTTCTGAACACACAGCGTGGTTCAATATTGGCCTCGTTTTCTAGAGCAGTGTTCCCATCTTCAGCGGTGTTGACATTCAAGGCTGGATCATTGGTTGTTGTGGGACCTGTCCTGTGCACTGTTGGAGGATTGGCAGCATCTCTGGTCTCTGGCCACTCAGCACCAATAGTAGCAGCTCAGCCCTCATTCCCACCCCCTCATTGTGCCTCCGGGCGTTGCCAAATGTCCTCTAGGGGGCACAGCTGCCCTGGTTGAGAACCACCGCCCTAGAGAAAGAGTTTGGTAAGAAATCCCTAAAGTGGAGTTAGCTGACCTGTGACCAAAGCCAGAGCAACAAGGGAAGGGTTGGAGTCGGCAGTCACTATACATCGCAGCCGGGCCTTATAAAGAAGGTCAAGAGAAGACAGAGGGAGGAGGCCGAATGCTCTGGCCTCTAATGAGCCCTGTGCAGCGAGCCCATGAGACCCTACTGGTGGCTTTCGTCTCATATCGCCCTCAGGGTGACCTTAGGAGTGGCAAAGAACCGCCTCTGGGGGTGTCGGGTACAAGGCGGGGGTCATGTAGGGTAGGGGGGTCATGTAGGGTAGCCATCAGTAAGGAAGGCGGTCAGGGGCTGCACGTCAGAGATGGCACATTGGTAAGCGACATGTGTTTGGAGCCTTCGGCATAGAAAACTTCCATGTTGTGTCCAAATTTTACATCATTTCTGATTCCAGCTGTGTAGTGTTCCCTCTGCGGGGGTGGGGGCAGGCAGAGAGCCTGGAGAAGACTTCCTTTCTGACTAGAAGAACTATGGCCAACATTTGTGGAGCCTGGGGCTCGTTGATGTGAAAGGACGCAGAGAGAGTACATTTTATAGATGAGGAGACTGAGGCACACGGAGACTGAAAAACTGGTCCAGATTTGCACAGGAGATCGGCGGAGGTCGTGCTTGTGAAGCTGGATGGTCTGGTTGTGAAGTCTGCGTAGCACGCCGGCACGCTGAGAAGCCGTCTTTGCCCTTGTGCGTAAACCTAACTGACCGCAGAGCCCATACGTTCCACAGACTAGAAGCATGGAAAATTTGGGGGAGAGGAAGACAAGATTTGGTGGTTTTGAGGAAGATATTTAACATTGTTTAACACTTTTTATTATTTATAAAAAGAAAGTAAATGCTAGACCCTGGGCTATTTTTTGTTGACCATAGGGAAATGTTATTTGTAAGGGGGCTTTATTGATCTTCTTGTTTATTTTGTTTTGTTTTTTGTAGATTATTCAGGTGCAGTTTATCAAGGCAGATGTTTTGGGACCCAAAGGATCATTCCTGTCTTCACTCCTCACCACCACTCCTAGCCCGATCTTATTCCTCAAGTATTATTTATCTTCTAGAGGAGTCAGGTGTTTCAGATGAGGCCAAGATGAATTCTTCCCAGCAGGGAAGTATTTTTGGATAACTAAATGTCAGCCAGTGATCCCTGCTGATAAGGCTCTAGACCAGTGAGGGCAAAAGGAATTATAAGCCAAATCACCAAACAATAAGCAAAAAGATCAGTTAATAAGAATTTCACAACAAACATAGGCTGATGACTATTTTATTAAAGCAATATGGAACACTACTAGAGATCGCTATGTTCTGGAAGTGTGGGAATTGGTTGAAACTATTTTTCTCTTGTGATTCCCATATTAAGCTGTTCACAGTCGGATCTCTTTTGGTTTTTTCCCTAATTAATAGAGTTGTTAGCTCTTTTACATTCTTTTTAAAGTCTTGGTCTTAAACTCAAGCTTGGTATTTTCAGCAGTTGTTTACTACTAAGAGGCAACGTTCAGGTTTATGGGAAAAGTCAATGTTTTGATTTTAGTGGAGTTGAGAGAGGAGGTAGTCAACTTGACATTGCATATAAATAAGATAAGCAACTTGACCTTTCTTTCTTGATAGCATTTTATCTTGGAAGAGGTGTAGTGTGCCATAATGATAATTGATACAATAGCCATATCTAAATGATTAGAACGGAAAGAAGCTTTATGGAACACTACAAGGTTCTCAGATAGTCTGTGTCTCTGCCTGTGTCCTTTTACTACAGGTAAACTCAGTGGGCAGTATACACGCACAAACGTGTGTGTGCGTGTGTGTGTGTGTGTGTGTGTGCACCCATTTGTCCTATGTCACACTGTTGCTTTGAACCACTAAAGAGAAAAGAATGTAAATATTTTTGATGTTTCCAGGCAGTCAACCACCCTTAGGGATGGACAAAAGTTTGTGTTCCTTTCTTACTCTTATCTTTCCATCAGCTTAAACTTTGGCCTGTTCCCAGGGAAGCCCTAGGTCAAGGGCAGCCCCAGCCTTCGACCTCCAGCGTGGATGTGGCTGGTAGAGGTCTGAAAAATGAATGACTGTTCCTTTGGAACCAAAATAGTTTTTCTGATGAGGAGAAAAAATAGTGTAGCTGAACTCCGAATTCATCTGTTTTAAAAGAGAACTGGAGGGAAAACCATTTTGGTGTGTACGATTTGACCTGCGGCATAGAAGGGCGCTTCTACAGTTCTTCGAAAATTTCCGTACAAGATCAGGACTCCTGGAATGCTTCGGAAATGACTTGTTATGGATAGTTGAGATGTTCAGCTCTAACCAGCAAGTCTGTTTTGTTTCATCTTTTGTTTAAAATCTTTCAATTAACAGGATTTGCTCTTCTACCTCAGGAAATAGTGTATAGAGCAGTACTGTCCAATAAAACTCCTGGCAGTGATGGAAATGTTCTGTGTCCGCGCTATCCAATATGGTAGCCACTAGTCCCACATGACCTTTTAGCACTTAAAATGTGTCTCGTGTGACTGAGGAAGTGAAGTTCCAATTTTATTTCATTTTAATTCTTTTAAATTCGAATAGCCATGTGGGGATACATACTGAACAGGGCAAGTATAGAGTGTAATTACCAGTTAGTATATACCTCTGATTTCAAGTATTCTATCGTATTATCTCCCTACGTATCTGAATTTTCATTTGGAAAATGCTGCTAACTAGTCACTGTCTCTGTCAAAGTGAAGATGACTTCCGGCTAACCCTTTGAACCCCTGTCTTCAAAGCATACCATCAAGGTATGTGGTTGTATGCTATCAGGGTAGGTGGTTCTGGAAATCCAGGCCAAAACCCAAGTTTGTGAGGTTACATTTTCCTCTGCCCTTTCTAACGCGTGAGCTGGGAGCATTTTCTGATGATTTGGACCTAATATCATTAAACATAGAAGAGGAAAAAGCACATTGTAGCAAATTGAAGCCCAAAAGTGAAATTAGATAATTGACGAGTTTTAAGGCATTATTTCAATCAGAGGAGAACCCACTTAATGTGAGAAGTCAGTGCAAGCACCCAGCTCTTTAAGAATTTAGGGGTTAGATGTTGTGTTTGACCTCTCACCGGAATTTCAGAATTTTAGCGGGAGCTGCTTTGACGGTCATTTCTTTATTTTATTTTATTCGTGCTGTTTCTAGTTCTTCTTTTTCATCCTATAATGCTCATCTCTTTTTTGTTGTTTGATCTTGTTGTTCATTTTTGTTCCTGCTAAAGCCAGTAGTTCCTTTCCCTTAGCCCTTCTTCGGTCAAAATGTTTCTCTGAAAATCAAGTACGCATGAAGTCATTTCTACTTGAAATTTACCTGCAGGGTACCCACCAAGAACCAAAACTCACATCACAGGGAACTGAAGGAAAGAGCTATGTCTGCACTGAGGTAGAAGAAAGGGAGAACAAACTTTTAAATAAATAATTTAATGATTCAAGTTTACAGAAGCAACTTACATTGATTGTGGGAAAAATTGTGTCTTTGTACAAACAGTCGCATCTCGTTCCGAGTTTTTGCCAATGCACATTTATGTGTATTTATGTGTAAGTAAGTTAGTTACATGTTAAGGCCACGTGTAGTAGTACGTATGATAGATGATTTTGGTCTTAAGTTTTAGTTTGTCACGTTTTCTCCACTAATAAATTTTCTTCTAAAGCATACTTTTTTATCACATTACTCCTTCAGCTAGAGGTAAGAAAATTGAAATTTCTCATAGTATAACTAATGTTGTGACCAACACCTCTGCGTGTATCCTTTCGTGTATTTTGATGGCTCTCTTAAGGTAATTCCCGCACACACACCCCCAAAAGGATGCATATTGAAGTCCTCACCAACAGAGAGTAAACAGGGGCAGAGTAGATTTCAGATTTATTAGTGACATGAGAGTGGTTCTGACTGACTTATTTTGCTCCGCATAATACCCTCCAGTTCCATGCATGTCGATGTAAATGGTAAATACTCATCATTTATTAGTGACATGAGAGTGGTTCTTGTGAGAAGGGAGTTTCCCTGAGGTGGTTTCCTCAACTTCATCTGTCTATTCAGCTGAATTTCAAAGACGTAGTACAGCTTCTTAAATAATCTACTTTTGTTTGTTCCCTGATTTAAGAATTCTTCGGGCGAAAGTTTGGGTTTATTAGTGCACTTATGGCCAGTCCTGCTATCTATGTCAGCCTGTGCTTTGAGGCTCAGTCATTAGAATCTAGTGATTTTCTTCCATATTTTACTCAAGTACAGTGTTGGGCAGCTGGCTCTGCCTGAGTTGTAATGAATTAGAAATGCTCTGTTTATTCATTTTACATCAGATACATTCTTCTATGTGGTGACGGCCACATCCATGTCAGAATTCTGTCGGTTGCAGCCATCTGCCACAGTTGGGGAGTCAGGAAATAAAATAGCCTCAAAACCAGGGTGGAACTTCTGAAGTAACAATCCCAAGGCCAATGTACTTAATTTTGTTAGGGAGAATATGTTTACAAATAAGCTACACGTTACAAGATGTAAATATACATTAACAAAAAGAAGTGATAGCCAAGAGCCGAGAGGAACAATTACAGTGAAAAGGCAATTTAGAACAGGCGTTAAGAGCTTCGAGATCTCTGAAATGCCAACACAACACACTTCACTGACCGGTGTTCCTACGCCTCATTCTGGATCATCAGAGAGGTGCTGTGTTGTGGTTAATAGACATTGTTTAATGCAGTAGAATAATGTCCGTTGTAGCCTACCATGAAAATGATTCTATTAAAACACATGTTTGGCCATTGAATACACAAGTTTCTGTTTCTCATAAAATTAACTTACGCATTACATCTCATTCCATAGTGAGTACTTTTCAGAGTCCAAGACCTGACTTTTTCCCTGTAGTTCAAAATGTGATTTGAGTGTGTGTGTGTGTGTGTGTGTGTGTGTGTGTATAAGTTGAATCATTATAAAAGGAGAATTATTTTGTCAATGACTTTTCCAAATAGAGAGTCCTCTTATATCAGAAAAATTGAAAGCAACTCCAGTCTCACTCCAGAGTTTCTGGTTTTTTTCCAGTGTCACACATCGTCTCCCAAGTAACATCAGCCCTTATACCCTCCAAATGTTTCTCAGCAGAAATGAATGTAATGACAATATTTTCATCAACTGTGAAAGGCAGTGTGTGGGGAGGCATATGTTTTCTGGAATACACCAGGATATATATCTCTGTCTATCCACTGGCTTTTTTTTCCCCAGGAAATGCATTGACAACATAATTCTTAGTTCTGGCCAAATAAGCTTTAAATTATTGAAAGAGACATGACATGACACAAATTCCGGGGCTCCTGCTATTGATATCATGACCCACAATTGAAAAGTACTGTTATGGAAATAGAGTGTTTTATCCATCTAGGAATAGATGGTTCCAGGGTAGGTTAATTCAGGGACACAATGATGCCACCAAAGACTTAGGTCCTTCCTGGTCATATGGTAGACATAGCTCCAGGCATCATATCCTCAAACAAATAGACCCAAAGACAGAATAGCACTCTTTCCTAGCATGAGTGTGTGTGTGTGTGTGTGTGTGTGTACTTTTCCTTTTTCTTAAAAATTCAATTAGCCAGCATATAGTACATCATTAGTTTCAGATGTAGAGTTCAATAATTCATCAGTTGCATATCACAACACCCAGTGCTCATCACATCACGTGCCCTCCTTAATGCCCATCCCCCAATTATCCCATCCCCCCACCTGCGTCCCCTCAGTTGTTTCCTGCAGTTAAGAGTCTCTCATAGTTTGTCTCCCTCTCTGATGACTTCCCATTCAGTTTCCCCTCCCTTCCCCTGTGATCCTCTGCATTGTTTCTTATATTCCAGGTACAAGTGAAACCATATGATAATTGTCTTTGATTGACTTATTTTGCTCAGCATAATACCCTCTAGTTCCATGCATGTCGATGTAAATGGTAAATATTCATCCTTTCTGGTGGCTGAGTAATATTCCTCTGTTTTTATGTACCACATCTTCTTTATCCATTCATCTATTGATGGCCATAAGGGCTCTTTCCATAGTTCGTCTATTGTGGCCATTGCTGCTATAAACATTGGGGTGCCTATGGCCCTCCTTCTTTTCACTACATCTGTATCTTTGGAGTAAGTACCCAGTGCAATTGCTGAGTTTTAGAGTAGCTCTATTTTTAACTTCTTGAGGAACCTCCGTACTGTTTTCCAGATGTGTGTGTATTTTTTAATTGGAAAGTAATCTTGCCCCCCAGAAACTCCTCCTCATTCATCGTTCAGGTTCCACCTCAACCCGTCCCTCCGCCAGTCACTAGCAAAGGGAGTAGATTCCGTGTTTGGTGTGGATATGGTGTGTTATGGTAATTGATGCCATAATTGGCATGGAGAAGTGAACATTCATTCCCTGGGACAGGGGAGGGGCTCATCTGTCCTGGGTTTGTGGAAGGCCAGATGCTGGGAGCAATTCCAGCTCTGCCGACACAGAACGAGTGGTGAGGAAAGCTATCGTGCAGCTAGCTAAGGAAGTCTGCCGTATTTGCCAGGGCATCTTGACCGTACTCCTGTCCTAGTGTTAATGGTGCTAGGCCTTCTCTTGTCAGTATTTCTTAGCTCGTTTCATCCCTTTGGTAGGTTCTAGATTTCTTAAGGATGGGAACTTACTGCTTTCACCAGGGCATGGAATAGTGCCTTACCCTAAGGGGTGATAAATAAATATTTTCTAAATTGATCAGGATTGGTTCGAGTTGATTAAAAGATTTCTTACATTTTTATGGGATCCTAGTTCTTTTAAATCAAGTTATTTGTTTAACTATCAAGACCCTCCCTGTAAAGTTATGTTTATTCATGCCAGAAAATGATTAAGGAGCCTTGATCATAAAGGTACTGTGGGTGCTGTGTAATGTAAACCCTAAAAGGACTGTTTACAATTCTGTGTGGGCGTAGGAGGAAAAAAGTATTCAAATATAAATACGAGTGGGAAAGAAAAGTTGTGTTGAGTCCATTTTATGCATCTGTTAACATTTGGAAGACTATACAGTACAGTTTATCATCTTAAAAATTATTAAGTGAAAGAAATGACTTGTGTACAAAACCACTGTGAGTCTCTGTTTGAAGCTCCATTTAATAAGAGTTTTCTTAGGAAAACTGATTACCCCAATCATTTAAAATTCAACACATTGTTATACATATCACATAATTTCAGTTAAAAATCCTTTTCAGTAGAATGAGATCAAAAGATTGGATTTTGGTTACTAATGTGGTGCAAGGTATAAAGCCCGTGTTCCAAGTCTTAACTTGTTTTGTAATATAAACATTTCCCAAGGGCTTATTTTTTTCAATTTAAAGAACTCTTCATATAAACGTCCCTTCATTTGATTTAGGTTCAGTAACTATACATGTTCATAATTTTTCACTTCATCTATTATGATAACTACTGCATAAACTTCTGGGGTTTTTTTTTCATGTTTTGAGATGCTATCCGTTTTCTCCGCAAGGAAAAATAGCCCTCACTTGCCTGCAAAATGGTCAGTTGTGCAGGTGTGTGAGCAGTTCCTACCTTATCCGAGAAAGGCCATTTATAATACCTTCTCTGAAGTGACATGAAATTGTAAGCTTCAAACAACACAAAGATGTGAGTGATTATTAAACCATTTTATTGTTTGCTAACGGTACTGATTTTTAGTTACAGAATTTACTAAGTGAAGTGATGGCAGGCAAAACGCGTCGTGCTCTTGTGTCATTCTGGAAGCGCCTGAAGTGCTTCTTCTCATTTCCTGATGTCTTAATCCTTAAAATAATAACAAAAGGAAGAATTAAAATAATTTACAGATATTCCTAGTGAGTATCATTTACAATCACACATATGGCTTCCGTTTTGCCATAATGATGTACAGCCGTTTAAGTCGAACTCTGTAATTTTCCAAACTTCTTTGTTATCTCATTGTTATTGGAGAGGAGGTATCCAGAGTGAACGTTCCTGCCTTCAGGACACTTCCAACTCTTCCGTAATAATAAAGTACTAATAGCTGCCCTTTCCCTGAGGACTTCCTGCGTGCCAGGCTCTGAGCTCGTCACTTGATTTTTATTTTCCGTAAAACAACTCTAAGAAGCTACCAGTATTGGTACTCTGATTTTACATAAGAGTTTTTTGGCTTTTTTTTTTTTTTTAAGAGTTCAAACTACCTGCCCAAAGTCACCTTTCCAGAAATAGCTCTGGCAGGATGTGAGCACATTATAAAGTTCATGGCCTTAATCATTAATGAAGCAATGAATAAATGCACGTTCTATGTAGAGGGAACCGTACCTTAGACTAGAAGAATCGATGAGAGGCACCAAATTCTTTGGGATATGATTTCCAAAATTCTGCCCCATATTCTCCACAGATATGCTCATAATTATGAAGCCATAAATGGCAGGCACTGTAATTTTTTGTTGGGAAACTATGGTATTTGTACTTGGACAGAGGCTGGAAGTTATCAGAGGTAGTCACTTTTTCTTCTTTTACAAAAGGGAAAACACCCATAGATTTGAAGTAACTTGGACAGTATCGTTTTCTCTTCGGAGGCAAAGCCCAGACTGGAACCTGGGTATCCTCTAGCTCCCCATCCAGGCCATTTCCATCTCCGCCCTCACTGCACCTCAGTAGAAAAGTCCTCAATACTGTTTGTAACTTGGAATTACATATGCAGTAGAATTACATAATCTTATATACACAGAATATGGATTTGTGGATATGAATATGAGTCATTTATTTTATTGGCTTCTTCCCACTCATTTGGAAGAACTTTCTGTAATGCAGTTAATTTTGTGCTTGTGGAAACTTCTTGCTGAGAGTTTAATCTATAGAACCCAGTACTGAGAATGAATCTAATAAACCGTCTAGCTTCCTCCGAGTTAGATTAAAATCCTCTCTAGACTGGTAATCTTCCTTTAAAGAGATTAAAGAGGTCTTCAAAGAGATTTCCCCCCTACCTTTTGTAGCCTGTTCAAATATTTACATCCCCCTCCACTTTCAAAAATCACTTTTTTTTTTAATCTTCAGTGCAATTCTAGCCTAGTCTTCCTAGTCAAACCCTTGAACTATAAGGAGACCTGATATCCCCTTACACTGCTCTCCTTAAAATTAATGGGTTTCAGTAACACATATTCTGGGAGAAATTCAAAATAATCGTAGGATTTAAACCCACCATGAAAACTATGGTCATAATTCCTAAGCTTCACTGATAAACTTATTTATAATATGAAGTTACAACACACGCTTGGACTCATAGAGTCACTAACCTGTCTAGCTCCTGAAACTCTAGACCCTGGATTGTTTGAGAACTTAGAACTCGGGGGGTCAGTTTTGCTTTACCATTTTCCCAGGCACCACAGTGGCTTCAAGCGCTACTCACCACTTCCTCCCGCTTGGTCTTGTCAGTTGCTGGCCAGGCTTCCAGAGGCAGGTCAGGAAGCATGGGGGGCAGGGGCTGTATGGGGAACATCGGAGGCAGAGGTGGCTGTGGCGGCAGGGGCTGGATGGGGTGCACGGGTGGCTGGGGCTGGATGGGCTGGTGAGCCTGTGGCTGGACGGGCTGGGGCTGGAAGGGCTGCTGGGCTGGCAGAGGGAGGTTTGGCTGGTGGTGTTGGGTTGGAGTCATGGAGTGTTGGCCAGGAACTGGCATCATTGGTTGCTGGGGGACCACGGGCTGCTGAGCTGGCATCATGGGGATGTGGTGATGAGGCTGTAGGGCGTGGTTCGGGGGATTCTGCTGGGACAGCACGGGAATGATTTGGTGGTGCAGCCATCCACCCATGGGTTCGTAACCATAGGAAGGGTACTGGTGAGAAACAAAGAGTCAGGTTTACCATTGGCTCCGTTGACTTCCAGCCGGAGAAATAGTCATGTTTTCTTTGTCATTATTACTATGAGTATTTATTCATTTTTTTTTCCTGTGCAAGAATTTCTGACTGTGTACACAGATATGACCTTTTACAGGCTAGATTTTCCGTTAGTGTCTGTGTGTGGCATAGATATGTTATTTCATTTAAAGGGGAATTGAAATGCATGCTTATATTTTAAGGGAACAAAGAAAAAAAAATCTACATACCGGATGCCTTATCATGTTCTGGTACCACTTCAGGGGGGTAAGCACCTTAAGAAAAAGAGACATTAGAATACATTTGCTTTAATTTCGTTGCATGAAATGCAGACTCACTGTTGCAGTCCTGTCAATACTGATAGCCTGAAAGCAGGAGTTCTACAGAACAAGAATAAAGTTAACATTTCTCAGGAGCTTCCTAAGTGCTGGGCGCTACATTACCTCCATCACACACATGTTTCATGGGTTCTCACATACCCTGAGGCAAGTATCCTCACCCTCACTATTACAGACGAGGTCATGGGGAGTTCAAGAGGTTCATGGGCTTGATCAAGGTCACAAAAGTAGTAATTCTGGTCAACTCCACAGCACCTGCTCTTGTTTGCAAGAGCAAAACAAAACAAAACAAATAAATGTGCCATAACATTAGTCATATCCTTTTTTGATTTGCTGTCACAATGAAAAAATAAAGAAGCCAGAAAATCTGTCCCTCAACCTAGAAACTCGGGTTTTCTGGTCAAATATGTCAACCTTTTAAGGTTTCACAGGAAATCTTGCCTCTAAGTGTTACTCACAATTTCCTCAGCTTGTATGAGTAAACAGATTCACAGAATGTCATCTGAACCTTGGAAAGAAGTAAGAGTTTAGTCCTCCCTAAATGGTATATACTTGGTTAACCTCAGTTCTGGGGATTTCGTGGTGTAGTAGTACAGTATTTGATATGAATACAACAATTACTAACCTTGCTCAAATTGTACTTGACAAAGCACCTGCTATATTGCTTAACTATTTTGCTCCTCAAGCCATATTTTGAAGTGTGGGTATTATAATTATTTCCCTTCTCCAGATGAGGAAACCAAAGTTTTAGAGAGAGAAAACTATTTGCCTATGGTCGTGTGATTTGTATGGGGTTGGGAAGAGCCTCAAACCTGATTTCCAGAAATCTCTTGCTTTCCATTGCTCTGCAGAATGTCTCACAGACCCCTTGGTCACTGATCACTGATCTTTCAGTAAAGACGACAAAGGCAACACGTAGAGCATGAACATCTTAGAATCAAGAGTTTCTAGTTGGGAAGGATCTTAAATAGCGTCTTACCTGACCCCCCACCTTCCCCAGGCTGAAATAGAACAGAGCTGTTCAGCCAGAGTTCACTTTCTGCACTACCATGCAGCCCCACCCTGAGTGGGAGCTCACGATGAATAGCTTTATAGCCATGTAAGGAGGAGAAACTGAGTCAGAGAGGCCAAGTAGGAGTGTGCTGGGGCAGTACAGGCTTGAGGCAACCTATCAGGGCTTAAACCAGGAAGCTGGTAATGGGAACTAAAAAAAAGCAGGACTGAGAAACATCTTGAATAAAGAATCAACACACTATTCTTTACAGAGCCCGGGACTTTGTTAACTCAAACAATGGTCAAAATTAGTAAAGAGAAAAATTACCTCATAGCTGAAGTTGATATAACCAGGGTGCCCAGGATGAGGTGGTAGCTTTTATAGAAGGGAAAGGAGGAGAAGAAGAAAGAGGGAGAGGGAGAGAAGAGGGGGGGGGGAGAGAGAGAGGAAGAGATTAAGTCAATATGCAATTGTTCACATTAAGAGAGACTGAAGCTACTTTAAAAAAATCTATATGGTGCTGAATATATTTAAGGTCTACTTTTCGTTTGAGCATGTATGCTGTGTAGGACAGGAGTCCTCTTATTTTAAAGTGGTCCAGAGGAACTAAATGACTTTCCCAAGACCTAGAAGCAAAAACCAGCACACGTTTATCCTCCAGTGATCTTCGGACACCCCCTTCCCCCATCCGTGGGGTCAACTAACCCTGCTCTCTCCCGTCTGCCATTTTATGTCTTCCTGCGGCTCGCTCCATGTTGGAAAGAGAGATGGGTTTCTCTTACACAGTTAGGAGATACCAACAGGAAGAGAACTAGCTCACAAACCTTCCCTTATAGATCAGGAGGTGGGTAAGTGCTTCAGTATGGAAGACAGTCCTCACAACGGACATGCAAAGCACATGCACAACAACAGAAGCGACAACTACCTGTGAATTCTTGATGAGTGTGTGGGGATGGGTGTGGTCAGGTGGAAACGTTATGAGTCCCATGGAAAGTGAAAGAGTTGATTCATGAAATTTACTCTGATTCTTTTTATGATTCTGTCAAAGTTTTTATGGCAGAAAAAAAATTTAAGTTAAAAAAAAAAAACAGCCTGAATCATTATCTACGTAAGGACTGTCTGTGCCATCAAAAGGGAGGCCACGTGGCGGATGCCCGCATTGTGCAATGCTGGTTGGCCCTGGATGGGGGGTAGGAAGAGGAGCAGGGACCAAGCGGAGCCTCTCCTCAGACATTGAGCTGATTAAGGCTCTGTGATTTTTAAGTGGTCGCATTTTATAAGAGGGTTTGTTTGATCTCATCTGAATGTGAATTCTTCTAGTCAGAAACTGCCTTTCCTGTACCTTCTTGATAGAAGCCCTTAGGGAGTAGGGTTATTCAATTGAGGAGTGGAAAAAGGGCTCAATTTGTAATGCAGAGGCCCCTCAGGGGCCTAGAAATTGCCCCAATGCAGGATTGCGGGAAGGCAGAGCACAGAATCTTGGTCTTGTGGGCAAGAGAGGAAGAGAGGAGGCAGATACACAAGTTTGCTGGCTTCTGGTTGTATCAACTGCTCTCTATGCCACCGAAAGGCAGCTGGGTCCTGCTTTGCCTGCGTGGGATCTGAGCTCTCTAACCTTATGAATCTGTGTCTAAAGAGAATGGGTCAGACTTCCTGGTCCTTGGTACATTCGAATGGAGAAACTATCCGCACAAATTGGGCACAGTTAGAATTCTGGACGACTGCACGGAAGCCCCCATGTGCCGAGCAGGTGTGCGCAAGGGGACGAGGCCTCTGACAATGAGGAGATGGTTCAAGAAGGAAATTCCTGACATAGAAACCTTACCCTCTGAAGGATAACAAGACAGTAGGGTTCGGAGGGCAGGAAGAGAGTGGGGACATTCGTGAGAAATTGGGGTTTAAAGAGAACTGGCTTTTCTGTAGTATTTGCCTAAGGCTGATTGAGCACTTTCTCTGGAGGCCTTTCGAGGGTCCCTTCCAAAAGTTTCCTCCATCTAGAGATGGGCAATGATATTTACAAGCGACTTGTTTGCATAGACTCTCCTGAGGTGCTTGTTAAAATGCAGAGTCCTGGGCACTGCCCCGACTCTGGCCGTCCCGAATCAGAGAGAGGCTTGGGTGGAGGCCTCTGAGAGGACTTTTTCTAAGAAACTCTTCCAAGTGTTTCTTAAACGCAGAGACATTTGAGGACATCTGATCTCGTACTGTCTTAAACCCGCAAGTTGGCCAACTGTGGGGCAGATTTTTATTTCCAAGCTTGTGAAATTGGATATTGACATCTGCAGGGGTGTTTTACTCACAGGCATAGCAAAGGCTGCTCCCAAGAGGCAGGCAAACAAAATCCAGGTCCCCATGTCTTGATGGCCCTGAAATAGAAGTTGACACTTTTCAAAAAATGTTTTTGCAAATATGGACATAATTAATGCTCCCTAAAACCCACATAGCCCATATTAGTCCATTGCCAGTAAAAAAGGATGGGGGCACATTTTGTGAGGTGACTTCATTCACATGTGATTCCTAGTGCGGAGCTCATTCCATTGCTTTTGGAATCCCGATAGTAGTGAGGATGCTTCTCATTTCATCAGAGAGCAGAACAAACTGTAGCCATGTGAAGCCATCAGTACGTGATCTGCTGTGCTATTTTCCTACACGTCTGCAGCCTGGGGAGTCCTAGAAACTAGCTGTAGCTTATAATTAATGAGCCCAAGAACAGAGTGAGCTCTAAAAGCTGCGCAGATCTTCAGGTTGGCTATTTGATACGCAGTTGGCTATTTGATACTTCTAGAACCAGGAAGGCACAAAAATGGGGGTGTTGTTGGTTTTGTTTTGTTTTGTACAGTCCACCTGACCATTGCTACTGTTAAAAACAAAGACTAATCATCTGAGAAGAGGCATTAAAATAATCTTCCAACATAGAGTAAGGAAGGAGTAAAGTGGAGTTCCAGGTGTTTCGGCGGCGAGGACTTCCAGCAGGACCTGCAGGAGACACCTGTAGAGCTCTACATACGGAGCAACAGGTGTGGTCGAATGGAAGGGAGAGGGCAGTGCCAAGACTTTGTGGTGATCCCATGAATTGTGAATGACAGCTCCTTGAAACTTGCCATATTTAGTCAATGACTTCTTCCTTTTCGTTTGGCCCGGCACTGTAGTTATACACTTTATGACCCTTGGGACACGAAGCAAAACAGGCCATCCTAAAATATGCACATTGCTCTGTGGTAGGAATTGTTGACTATGAAAGCTGTCAGAAGTATCTTAAATTTTGCAGAGAAAGTGAGTAGCTTGTGTAATAATGTTGGCCATAAAAAGCACACTGATGTTTTCTACCTCCAAATGTGTTTAAGTTTGAATTAATGAGAAAAGACCACATTTCGTTGATGGTTCTATTTGATGTAATTAAACAAAATGGATTTTAAAGTAGTAGATGACAGCCTGTGAAAAAGATCATTTTTATCTTAATTGATAAGTAATTAAAATAAATATTTTGCTGTGAGATTTGGCCCTGAAAAGTGCTTTGGGATGCTGGAAGTAAAATTAAAAAAAATAATACAGAGAAACATTTTGCTGCATTAGAAGGTAAAATAATTCATCTAAGTAATCAGTCTAATTGAATTATGGTCCAACTGAAGAAGTAACCAAATATGACAGCATGAAGTATTAGAAATGCAGAATACATTTGCATCTTTTATACATGAAATGCAGAAAAAGAAGTAAGCACAATAGAAAGGGTACCAAAGGAATAAAATCCACATACCTTTGAATATGCGTATTCAGAGGAAGTTTCTGTCTGAAACTCAGGGATGCTTGATCCTGTAGCTTCCTTCCAACTAAGAGCTCAATTTATATCATTCACTGCATCTAGGGCAGCCAATCAGATTTCTGAAGGAAAATGTGTTGAGTATAACTAAAAACCCCTGTATCATGAAGTTTTACAAACTATGATCAAACAGAAGGCTGCATGTTGTCATTAGTGCAGATACAGTCTTTCATTATGGGCAATAATAGGTTTAACAGGCAAAAAAATTTCATCAGACTGTTTTTAAGTCCACTTTTAAGTCAGCAAATAAGTTGGCTGCACATGCTGATACATTCAAAGTTACTTTTAAGAAGTAGCTGTGTCGTGTCTGGTCCCCGGCTCCAGCAAACACAACATTGTTCTTGACCCAAAAAAGCTAGATTGTTGAATTTCTGTAGTGTAATCAACATGTCCCCTAGGGTTCCCCAGCTCTTTCAGATCAGGAGACGTTGATTCAAACTCCCATTCTGGTAAACCCCCAGGATTCTCCCCAGTATTTCTCTGAGGGATTCTAAGTTCAGGATCGCCACCTCTGTTTTCTACTTTCATTGGAAGTATTTTCTCTGTTCCCTGTGGCCATTCCTTTAACAGCAATCCGGTGTCCCCTGAAAGAGGGGACAAAGGCCCTTTCTCTGTGGCCCCATCCTACCACGCATCTGCCACGCAAGCAACCATGAACCCAAGACGATCACAGTAGCAAAACTTGGGCTGAAGGTCTGAAGGACAAGGCAGGAAAGGATGTCCCGCATCCCACAGAACAGCTCAGCCTCTCTCTGTGATGGTCCTCCTTTGCCCACATCCTTCTGGCCCAATCCCTCTTTCTCTTATGAACAAATCCAAATTCCTCTCTTTCTTTCTCAGAGCCTCTGAACTTCCCTGGTAGGCACGTTGTCCCCATGTTCTCAGCAGCCTCTCCTTTGCCTAAACGACAGCAACCAAAGCTCTTCCCTCACTGAGAGGACCTCTGATCTAGCTACTCAGTCCATATGTCTTTTACTCTCCTACCTTAGTAAAGCATATGGATTCTTTTGCCTGTTGTTCTAGCATCTCATCAGTTAAAAAGCAAATCTGTAACTTTTGATGAGAGGCGGCTGCTGAGCTGTCTATGAATATTAGTTCAGTAGAGGGAATGCTGAATTTATATATACTCAGACACTAGCGGTGGTATAGCCAGATCTCTTTTACTACTTAAGTAATATTTTTTTTTAATTTTAAAAGATTTTATTTACTTATTTGAGAGAAAGAGAGCAAAAGTGGGGAGCAGCGGGTAGAGGGAAAGGAAGAGTCAGGCTTCCCGCTGAGCAGGGAGCCCAGTGCGGGACTCGATCCCCAGACTCCAGGATGGTGACCTGAGCTGAAGGCAGATGCTTAACCAACTGAGCTGCCCAGGTGCCCCAGCTTAAGTAGTATTTTTAGAGTTTATACAGGTACATATATTTTTATATACACGCTTCGCATTGGCTGAATTAAATTCAAGGAGAAAATACCCGTGGGAGGCAATGTAGTACTATTAAGAACTAGAGCTTAGACTTACGTGGTTCCCGACCCCAGCTTCACCACACTCGGCATGCAGTAAGGGTCTAAAAAATGCGAATAAATAAGATTACAAGTTGATCTTTGTGGATGAATTAGTAGGGAACAAATAACCATGGTGAAGAAAGGTGGATCTCTCAAGCAGAGAGCGAGAGACAGATCGCAGAGAGGAAAGTGGAAGATGGTAACAGACAAAAGGTATGAGTAAAAGTGAAGGTGGACTGTAGTTCTAAAAGCCAGCTGTGTTCAGGGTTTGCATTTATTCCTGAGTGTGTTAGTGGTGAGTTGTCTATCAGAGGCAGGAAGGATTCCTTCCCTTTGAAGGAAATTATGAAATGGATTTTAAGAGAATTGGCATCAGCTTACTTCGAGGAGGAGAAGGTGGGGGTGTGATGCAAAGTGGCACGGGAAAGGCGAAGGGAGAGGAACGGCAGTGTAGATCACATCATCTTCTTTTTCAGTCCTTTTTTCTGTTTTATTTAATTACATATAATGGTGTCTGAAAAGATTCAGGACATATAGTTCTTGCAAACTCATGGTTCATCTCTACTAACAAAGTCACTGGTGAACTATTAGTGGTCTTGTGTGTTACAGAACTTACCTCATTACTTTGTGTCCCACTTCAAGACTGAGAGACTCAAGTATTTGTCCACAAGAATCAACAGAAAGATCCCGCATTGCGCATGAATTTCTCCGGCCCACTGGCTAGTGAGTTACTGCCATTTCACCGTGGACAGTTGTGCAGGCTTTGAAGGCAAATACAATAGTAACGATGTGGTTCTTTCTGTTTATTTTCTCCACTGTGTGTTCTGAGTCGTGGGGTATTAAAATATGGATCTCTCTGCTGAAATGTCTTCCGCTAATTTAGGTCCCACATATGCAGTTTGAAAGTTAATGTTGGGGGGGGGACAAAATTTCAATTGAAAATCTTTTGCTGTAGGCAATTATTTCATTTATGAATACATTGAGTTTATAAAAGAAAACAGAATTTACTGGATCGGCCGCTTATTTTGTCCTGTAGAGGCTGTAACATTTCCAAAGTATTTGTTCTTGTTTTTCTTACTCTTTGATGTCAGATACTGTCTTCTCTTTTTAAAAAGAATTGCTATTTAAAAAAAATGGATCATAAGTGTAAAATATTTTTCTCTCTGGCATTATCCCTGGAACAACTGCAACAAGATGACCCGAGAAGGTATCTTCGTTCACTTGGGCTTTCATTCCATATACGGATGCTGAATACCGAAGAACCTGAGACCATTCGTATTACTGTAGCACACAAATACACCCTGAATTGATTATCATCTCTAGAAGCTTTTCTCCAAAACGATGAATGAATAAACACCCTTATGGATTACAGGTTCCCATTCTTGCTTAGTGGGAAGAAAGAGCGTCTAAGAAAGGGTTATTTAAAAAAGAAAAAAATCACACTTGGGACACCTTTTTGCCCAGAAGCATCTGCTCTCAAGTCCTTCCTGAGACCTGTAGGATCAAGCAAGGCTGCAAAAGATGCAGCTCGTGTGGAAGGGCCTCAGGCTGGGAAGCCTTCTACTGTTTTTGGCACAAATCAAAACCCAGATGGTTCCCGCCCGTGGTAAGAGTTGAGGGAAAGCACGGGTTAATCCTGGGCGGCGGGAATCTGACCCACCACCATTATGTCTCCTCACGTGGGCCTCATCGGATCCATTTAATGGAAGGAGGCCATGGCAGTCAAGAGCCGAAGCAGTCTGGAGCTCTGAGAGGAAGCATGTCTTAAATGTCTTCACCTCCCGCAATGCCTGGCTTCAAACAGTAAGCTTTCAACAACAACAACGGATTTTATGGTTATTCTTTTCCTTGACTCGCAACTCATCGCATTCTGCTGTGTCCATGTTGCTGATGCCAACAGCTTCTCCCCTCCTAGTTGGCTGCTTCTAATTTACAGCATGCCGGGAAAATCTGAAGGCCAAGCTTGTTAGAATTTTGTGTGGACTTCAAGCGAAGAGATGCCCTAAGCGGTATTGGCGCTCGAGGCTCGCTTGTGAGAAAAGTTCAAACGTTTCAGTCTTGGGGCCTTGCTTTTTGACCGCTGGGAGGAGCTTTGGTTTTGTTTTGGAGGTTTGCCCCCTTTGCTTAACTTCCTGGGTTCGAGCAGTGATTGAGGCATACAGGGGACCTTCAGATAAGTCAGGTGTTAGGAGTTCCAGAAGCCTTTCTTATCTTCTAGGGGAGCTCCACTCTCAAGTCTTTCTTTTAAAGCAGGTCCAAGATTGTCCAATATTCTGGAATATTTCAAGAGTGAGTATTCTTAAGTAGTTGGAGCCAAAGTCAGCTTTTAAATGTTTCTTCTGTGGAAATTTATTTACAAGAAAATCTTGATCTCTAAGCTGCTGTTTTGGTTTGGTTTGGTTTGGTTTGGTTTTTTGCTGGAGTGGACTGTACCCTCTTGAGAACTCAGGTACACTGCTGCTAAGGGATTCCAGTCAACGTGGTGACTTCCCTTTGCAACCCATGGAGGTCAGATATTGTGTCTTAAACGTTTTGGGGAGCTCTTTGTTATCTAGAAAAATCTCTTTCTCAATCTAGGTGCTGGATGAATGTGTTGATTAATTAAAGAAAATGTAGAGAAATTATCTGTGTCACTCTGAAAATGCATAAAGAAGGTCCTTGATCTATGTGGCTTTTTCATAGACAAGGAAATCTTGGTATCTTGATATCTTGATTCACCAGGATGACAGATGACTCAGCATCACTGTCGAGTCCTCCAATGGACTTTCAGGCAAATGGCTTCTAATAAGAACCTTCAAAGGGAGATACTGTAAAAAGGTTTCCAGTCCATTATCCTAACATCCTTGTTATGTTTGGCTCTGATCTGTTAGTTCAAACTATTATTTACTCTGAACAAATATACTATGATAGATCCACTTGATCTTTTCTTATTTGTGACTGAGTTTGTTTGCTTAAGATAATAAAGCTTTATTATATTATTATTATTATTATTATTATTATTATTATTTTCTTGGGCTTCTAGAATCACTTCAGCCCAAGGAGTAATATGAAAAGAATAACAACAAAAAACCCTCTCTCACTCCCATTCACATACTTCGTTGATTGCAAGCCATCAGTATCTATTCCAGAATACCCTGGAAATAACCATGTTTTAGGACTGTTTGTTGGAAGCTATGAAAAAAAGGAGGGATTGTTTACTGGCTAACAGCATTTAATAAGTGAGTAGACTTGGGACAGGGAGCATAAGAAAAGCAGTAACAGAAGTAAGGAAACAGAAAGAAAAAAGGCACAAGTAAGAAGAGGGAAATGTAGTGATATTTCGAAGTGGTGATCAAGGATGGGGACAGGCTTATTAGCAAGCCACCAGTGTCCTGAAAAGAGCAGATAAAACTTATTAATGAGGGGTGCCTGGGTGGCTCAGTGGGTTAAAGCCTCTGCCTTTGTCTCAGGTCATGATCTCAGGGTCCTGGGATTGAGCCCCGCATTGGGCTCTCTGCTTGGTGGGGAGCCTGCTTCCCCTCTCTCTCTGCCTGCCTTTCTGCCTACTTGTGATCTCTCTCCCTGTCAATTAAATAAATAAAATCTTTTTTTAAAAACTTATTAATGAAGCAATAGGAGATAATACAGCTACACGGAAAAGGGAAAGGGCCCTTGGTCACAAGCTCTGAACATATTCCTTAGAGGCCAAAATCGTGATGTGACCTCAGCAGCTATGGAACACATGGTATATGCCTAACACAGTCGTCAGCGTTGGTGTATAAATGTGAAGACGACAGTGGTCCAATTCGCAAGCTCCTCAAGGCCTCTAGAAGATTTCTCCACTCCGAGTTGGAGGGGAGAATGCTGGGTGTGCTGTTGGAGCAAATCATCCCTCTTGCCTTCAGGAAGCTAACACACTCTGTGTCTCTGTCTGTGTTTGTGGATGAGAAAGGGGTGAGGAGGGAGCGGAGGGAGATAGTGACACCAAAAGGCAACAGAGGCTATGGTGAAGGCAGGCCTTCTGGAGCATTCCAGTTGTTCTTTGGGTGGGCTGGGAAGGGGCATATTAATTATAACAAGACCACTTCTGTCTTTCAGCCTGAAGTCCTTTACTTTCTGCTTCGGCATGATTGAGCATTAACTGATACACACACACTGAGTCGGTCGGGGGGAGACTTAGTTATAGCCAGCGCCTGCTGTTTCCATTACGAACTAACACGGAAAACGAAATGTCTGCCAGTAGGGGGCTGGCTCAAATCACCTGTGGCCTGTGCAATATTCAAAGTGAGAGTGTTAATGTGTATTGGCTGACACAGAAAAATGTCTGTGACACATAGTCTGGTGAAAAAAGGTCGATGCTTCAAGTTCTCTTTCTCTAAAATGATTCTTCCTCTTTCTCTTCCTTCTTTTCCCTCCTCCACCCTCTCCCTTTCTCCCCATTTGAGGAGAGAGTCACCAAAATATGAAAGGTCATTAGCTGAGACACTCATTTCTGAAAGTCTCTGGGAAGCCAAGACTTTATTTTATTTATTCTAAATAATCCATGAATGGAGCAAGTGCAGGGGAGAGACAAGAAGTTCGGGGCATAATTTCTCAATCATGTTCAGTAAGAGTGATGAGTGAGTGACAGTGCCATGTCTCCCATAGGCCCCGGGTTTATAGAATATTCATTCTCAGAGGAGGGAGGAAAAGCTGAACAGAAAATCAAAGACAAAAAAAAAAAAAAAAGATTGTTTTAAGGCAATAGGCTCCCTTTTAGATCAGTAGTAGAAAATATCCTAATAATATAAGCATTCACAGAAAATTTTCATACAAGCTTGTAATTTGAAAGATCTGTAAGCATTTGCTAAATATCTGGTGAAGTGATTTTCAATAAGGGAAATTATATGCAGATGGATCGTGTGTTGTTTGGGTTATAATTAACTGGTCACTGTCGGGAGTGAAAATGTTACATCTGTGTTAACAGAGATACCACAGTAATGTAAAAACAAGCATTCCTACTTCTGCTTGTCGGTCAAAGTACTCCAAAGTAAGCTGCACTTACCTCCTGGGGTTTCAGCACACAAATGCACAGACTGGTATTTTCTGAACAAAAGCAACATGCCATGGTGGAGAGAACTTGACTTTGGCAGGACAGCCTACATCAGAACTGTGGTTGGGCCACTGACCCACCATGCCTGACTTTCACCAATGTTCTTGACTCTTTGGTACACTTACCTTATGCCTGGAAAATGGGAAGACACCAGCAAGGGAAAGCTAGATGTCCCTCAATACACATTTGACTCTTCGTAATCATGATTTCCAGTATCAAGAGTGGCAATGTTAGTCATCGCTCAAGGGGCAGAAGGAGCAAATTGAAAGAAACAAAGGAAATAGTTGACCACCTTAAAAGTTAGAAATGATCCTTCTCACGTTATTTCCTCTGCAGAGTTTCTTCCATTCCTGGACAGAACATTCTTAGATTGTTAACAGTTTGGTGGCATACTTTCCATCTTCATCTCTTAAGGAACTGCCCACAGGGAGACAAATATAAAATGTCAGAATACGGTTTTCCTACGCTCTGCTCATTCAACAGAGGACAGGAAATAGGCGGCGAGACCTAAGTGTCAGCAATGTGTTGTCACTGCTGGTATCCATTCCAGTCATTGTTTTAGCTAATGGCCCTTCCAACGTGCACAGAGCCCTGAGCAGCTCTCCCGCTAGCAGCCTCTTCTTCATATCCCTAACTTATGTAAGATCCGGTGATAGCAGTTGAGAATCATTTCCAAACCTCTATTACAAAATCACATCACGAGTGGTATATCTGCTTGGAGTATTAACTAGATTTGAAGCTGATACAATCTTGAAAAATGAAATGAGTCAGGAAGAAGATCAGCAATTAATTTAATTCTATGCACATACATTTTATTTTAGGGAATTTTTACTTGAAATGAAATTAGACAGATGTAATTGTCAGTCACAGATATCTGTGGAGTGACTGCAAGGTTGTTCTAATTGTAGGCAACGTTTCCCCCAGTATAATGCTAATGTAGCTTTAAAATAATAATAAAATCTCCATTCTGGGCTCTTACCTAGTGCATCATCTTTATCATCCTCATGCTTTTAGGAGAATCATAGTCATGTGCTAAGTTTTTTTCTCAATAGCATTTCATGCATCTCCCTACTTTTTAAATCATTAGTATAAAATATTTATTGAGTATCTGTAATATCCAAGGCATAGGGATATGTGGCCTGATAGCCATATGATGAAATGGTATTAGCCATACAAAAAAATGAAGCACTGATACACGTCACAATGTGGATAAATCTTAAAAACGTGCTGAGTGAAAGAAGCCAAACACAAAGGACCGTATATCATAGGATTCCATTTTTAGGAAATGCCCAGACTGGGCAAATCCATAGAGACAGAAAGCAGATTTGTGATTGCCAGGGGCTGGGGAGAGAGGAATGGGAAGTGACTGCTAATGGGTTTGGGTTTGGGGGCGGGGAATGATAGAACTGTTCTGGAAGTTGTGGTGGTTAGTTGCATAACCTTGTGACTGTACCAAAAGCCACACTGCTGTACACTTCAAAGTGGTGAATTTTATGGTGTTTGAATTATATCTCAATCTAAAAAAAAAAGACCTATCAAAAATACATACATGTCGGTCTCTACTCTCAGAAAATTCAGTCTTTATACAAAATAAAGAGGGGCACCTGAGTGGTTCAGTCAGTTAAGCATCTGACTCTTGATTTTCAGTTCAGGTCTTGATCTCAGGGTCATGAGTTCGAGCCCCACTTTGGGCTTCATGCTGGGCATGGAGCCTACTTAAAGAAAAATTAAAATAAAGAAACCTGAAATGCTAAACACAGTGCAACAGTGAAGAATAATGGTACAAGAGTTGCCACATCATGGTACACTTATTGATAATCATGACCGTGATGATGGAGCTTTATCATTTATTGAGTGGCAACCAGTGTTCTGGCACTGTACATGTTTTTTTTTTTTTAACTTTTTTCATTTTATTTTTTTCAGTGTTCCAAAAGTCATTGTTTATGCACCACACCCAGTGCTCCGTGCAATATGTGCCCTCCACAATACCCACCACCAGGCTCACCCAACCCCCCACCTCCCTCCTCTCCAAAACCTTCAGATTGTTTCTCAGAGTCCACAGTCTCTCATGTTTGGTCTCCCTCTCCAGTTTCCCCCAAATCACTTCTTCATCTCCCCATATCCTCTGTGTTATTCCTTATGCTCCACCAGTAAGCGAAACTGTATGATAATTGACACTCTCTGCTTGATTTATTTCACTCAGCATAATCTCTTCCAGTCCCGTCCCTGTTGATACAAAAGTTGGGTATTCATCCTTTCTGTTGGAAGCATAATGCTCCATAGTATATGTGAACCATATCTTCTTTATTCATTCGTCTGTTGAAGGGCATCTTGGTTCCTTCCACATTTTGGTGACCGTGGCCATTGCTGCTATGAACATTGGGGTACAGATGGCCCTTCTTTTCACTACATCTGTATCTTTGAGGTAAATATCCGTTAGTACAATTGCAGGGTCATAGGGTAGCTCTATTTTTAATTGCTTGAGGAATCTCCACACTGTTTTCCAAAGTGGCCGCACCAACTTGGATTCCCACCAACAGTGTAAGAAGGTTCCCCTTTCTCTGCATCCTCTCCAACACTTTTTGTTCACTGTCTTGTTAATTTTGGCCATTCTAACTGGTGTAAGGTGGTATCTCAGTGTGGTTTTGATTTGAATCTCCCTGATGGCTAATGATGATGAACATTTTTTCATGTGTCTGTTAGCCATTTGTATGTCTTCTTTGGAGAAGTGTCTGTTCATGTCTTCTGCCCATTTTTTTTGATGTGATCATCTGTTTTGTGTGTGTTGAGTTTGAGGAGTTCTTTATAGATCTTGGATATCAACCCTTTGACTTTGGTGTCATTTGCAAATATCTTCCCCATTCTGTGGGTTGCCTCTTTGTTTTGTTGACTGTTTCCTTTGCTGTTCAGAAGCTTTTGATCTTGATGAAGTCTGAGAAGTTCACTTTCTCTTTTGTTTCTTTTGCCTTTGGAGACATATCTTGAAAGAAGTTGCTGTGGCCCATGTTGAAGAGGTTACTGTCTATGTTCTCTAGGATTTTGATAGATTCTTGCTTCACATTGAGGTCTTTTATCCATTTTGAGTTTATCTTTGTGTATGGTGTAAGAGAATGGTCAAGTTTCATTCTACTATACATAGTTGTCCAATTTTCCCTGCACATTTTATTGAAGAGACTGTCTTTTTTTCCACTGAATATTTTTTCCTCTTTGTCGAAGATTATTTGACCATAGAGTTGAGGGTCCATATCTGGGCTCCCTACTCTGTTCCACTGGTCTATGTGTCTGTTTTTGTGCCAGTACCATGCTGTCTTGGTGATCACAGCTTTGTAGTAAAGCTTGAAATCAGGCAACGTGATGCCCCCAGTTTTGTTTTTCTTTTTCAACATTCCCTTAGCAATTTGGGGTCTCTTCTGGTTCCATACAAATTTTAGGATTGTTCGTTCTAGCTCTTTGAAAAATGCCAGTGAAATTTTGATCAAGATGGCATTGGAAGTATAGATTGCTCTAGGCAGTGTAGACATTTTAAGAATGTTTATTCTTCCGATCCATGAGCATGGAATGATCATCCATCTTTTTGTGTCTTCTCCAGTTTCTTTCATGAGTGTTCTATAGTTCCTTGAGTACAGATCCTTTAGCTCTTTGGTTGGGTATCTTACAGTTCTTGAAGCTGTAGTAAATGGAATTGATTATCGAATTTCCTTTTCTGTATTTTCATTGTTAGTGTATAAGAAAGCAACTGATTTCTGTACATTGATTTTGTATCCTGCCACATTACTGCATTGCTGTATGAGTTCTAGTAGTTTGGAGATGGAGTCTTTGGGTTTTGCATATAAAGAATCATGTCATCTGCTAAGAGAGAGAGTTTGACTTCTTCTTTGCCAATTTGAATACCTTTTATTTCTCTTTGTTGTCTGATTGCTGTTGCTAGGACTTCTAGTACTATGCTGAACAACACACAGTACATATTTAAAAAATTATTGATTGTGCTCCCCATGCAGCCATGTTCTAAATTCAGCTACTACATCAGGGAGGAAAATACAGAGATCCCTGCTCACAATCCTGCGGAGAGCAACGATGAACAATAGATGTAATAAATAATGGTGCATTAGAAGGTGGAAGGGCTAAGGAAAAGGAAAAAGTTGGGCTGGCTAAGGGGGATTTGAAGTGCCGAGTGGCAGGTTTCAATAAGGCAGTTATTTATCAACAAACCCTTTGAGGAGATGAAGCATCTCCTGGGCATCCCTAAGGTCAGTACAGGCCAGTATGAAGGCATCAATATGGAAGTGCTCTTGGTATGTGGGAGAACTGGCCAGAAGCTGGTGCTCCTGGCATGTGATAAGGTTGAGGGCCATGTGTAGTACGAGATGATTTCCAAGAGGTGACATCTTGCCATGCTTCCATGGGCTTAGCAATTAAATGTCCAATTTCTTACCTACAATAACTGCTGTCAGTGATCATGAACCAGAGGCTCTGGGGAGAGGCGTAACAGTGTCTGGGCTTCAGGGATACAAAGAATTTGGATGGACGTAGATGCAGTTCCATCACAGGGCTTTGTCATTGGAAAGATCCAAAATGGAAAAATGCAGAGCATGTTTGGGTGTGCCAAAGGAGACCAGCTGGGTGGGAGCAGAGGTTTTAGATGGAAAAAGAGCAATAGAGAGGGCCCAGAAGAGAGAGGGCCCAAATGGCAGGCAAGGAGTGAGTCATATACAATAGGCAGTGGTGAAGCTGTGAGCATTTGCTTTCCCCATCCTTGTTTTCTTGGGTTTCTAACAAAGAAGTTAATCAGGAAGCTTAGACTTGTGGTGGGAATGAGGAAGTTGAGGCACAAAGCGGTCCGATGACTGGGCCATCTTCGCACTGCAGTGAGAACCAGAGCAGAGGCGAGACCCTTGGATTTCTGCCCTGTCCCAGCCACTCTTGACCTGTTTGCTCACAGATGAATGAACTGTATTTCAGGGACCCAGATCAAACAATTAACATTATGGGAACAACTGGAAATTAAGCTATTTTGGCAGTATAGAAAATCTTGAAGTCTCTCCTGTAAGACACAGGGTTGCATTTAAAAAGTGTTGCCAGAGAATATTCTCCACTCAAAACTAAAGCTACTCAAAAATGCTCTCCACTATTAGTTCTTGTGCAGTAAGAATAGGAATTACTGCATGAAAGACCTCTCAAAAGAATTTTAATAACTTTATCGATGTGGAATTTACATACAAAGTTCCCATTTAGAATGTATAATTGAGTGGGATTTAGTGTATGTTTTTTGTATCTTTACAAAGCTTGCCACCTTCAACTGCAATTTAATTTTCATCACCTGAAATGAAACCCCATCCTCATTAGCAGTCATTTCACATTTCCCTTTCCCCAAGCCAAGGCCACCACCAATCTATTTTCTATCTCTATGGATTGGCCTGTTCTAGACGTTTTGTTTCAATGGAATCATATAACATGTTTGGAAAATGAGTCTCTGAGAAACTGTCCTGGAGGTTTTGTCAACATTGGCACTCTTGGCATTTGGGGCTAGGTAATCACGGTGGGGGGCCGTCCTGCATGCTGGGGGGTGTTGAGCAGTATTGCCAGCCTCCGCCCACTACATGCCAGGAGCTCCCCCTCCCAGTTGTGATAGCCGATACTGTCTCCACACATGGCCACATGTTCCCTAAGGGCGAAGGGGCACAAAATTGCTCCCAGTAGAGTACCACAGATCTATGGTTACCAGACAACTGAGCTGGGCATAGAGGCGGAGGATGTGGGGTCGGTACCTGGACCCAGCGCACTATTGTGGAAAGATCACTGTTTCAGGGTTCTTGAAGGGTCAAACATTGAACCCCAAGTTCTAAAGTTCTGTGATTCCTTTTAGAAAATGGTGGAGAGATGAATAGCAGAGAGAAAGCACCATAGTTATTTGGATGAAATGATCGTTCCAAAAATATCTGGCAGGAAAAAATCACCCATTTTTCAGATTATTTCAAAAAGATTGAAATTGCTATTTTAAAAAATAAAATAAAGCCAAAAATGCCAGGCCTTTTACCTTCATTATAAAGGATTGGCACCACACACGGTGCCAATAATTCAAAAAGCATATAAATTTAAATTTGGCATGTTCTGTGTTAGAACCATAGAGGTGTATTAATGGTTCCCAAGGACTTTTGTTTAACTCAGCATTAAAACTGACCCCGTGAGCAAGCAAAAAGAAGCATGAGATTTGATTTATACTGTGGCCAACGAAAACAAGTGGGCAATCACAGTTTAGTTGTATCTTACTAATCTAACTTAGTCTCAGGAATGGAGGAGAGAGAGGAAGTGTGTGAGCTTTAGAAATACATAAATTTCGGGGAAAAGAGTCAGTTTATAAGCGTGACCTCTTTTCTGTTCAGAAATGCACAAGTGGAAGAGGCCCTCATCCTCTGCTAACTCATTTCTAGATGGATGAGCGAAAGGAGATGGTGCCTGTGGTCCATTCCCTTTCTTAGGCTGTGCCCTGCTCAGGGTGGGGACCTTCCAGTCATTGAGGTAATAACTGACATGTTTCCTGCTCTCAAACTGAAGGAAGGGTTTGGTCGGTCTGCCTTGGTCTGTGTGACCTTGACCATCTGGGAGGTCGATACCCTGTGTATGGCACTGCCATCAGACTAGTCAACTCGAATTGTGTTTATGAGTAGGTTACCTTTCCACAGTGGCTTCTCTGTAAATACAATCACAGAATGTTCCTCTTAGCTTTTGTTTCTATTAGGGATATTATCAAGTGCCTTAAAGTCATGCTGACTTAAATTTATTTCAAAATCCATGTTCTGAAGATGTTTTCAAGATTTTGAGTGTGCATATTTAAACAGTGTTTGTTTGTTTTTTTCTTTCCCCTTAACCTCTTCTCGCACTCTGTCAGTTAGGTGATAGAATATGTAAAAGTGTCCAAAGGAGCCTGGGTCTACCCGATCAGCGATAAAATTGGGTGAGAGCAAAACTTCTAGAAAAACCTATCTGTGTGGTGGTTCATCTGGAAAGAGCCATTAACACTCTGTTCTTTATAGAATTATTGTGGGGACCAAACAAAATGATTGAAATCAAGCCCACAGAACAGCGTTTAACCAGAGGGAGCCCTTCCCAGACCAGCAGCACGCTTCTCTATGTATAAGCTGAAACATCTGACACCATCACATGTTACAGTTTCACCCGGTGATCACTCTCCTAGCGGCCCTGCACAGTCTGAGACTGAGGCATGTGGGGTCTGTCTACAAAAATGCTTCTTGAAAGGCCACTTCGGACTTCTTTAATAATCTTAATTTAGAGGAAATTGGACTCAGTGCCGGCTGTACTTTAGAACCACTTGTGTAGCTTTTAAATAACACTCCTGCCTGGGTCCATTCCACCTGGCTGCCGATTCAGCTGGTTGGAGCCAGGGCTCCAGCTCCTAGGGTGTTTTTGAATTACCCCAGGAGCTTTCAGAAGTATCATTGCCGGCCAGGCACATCTCCGGATATTCCATTTCAGTTGAATTTAAGGAGAGCCGAGGTTGAGAGGCACAGGACACAGTCTATCCACCCATCGTGTACGGGTCTTAGACCTTTACTGCACTTGAAAAGTTGTGGTTTTATCCACTTTGCCCAAATCAGTGGGGCTTTTTTTGCTTTTAAGGGAACATCCATCCTGGGCCATGGGTGGAATTAAGAACACTCAACTCAGTGACACTGGCAATTGATTATAAAGTAGTAGACTCAGACCTACCCTTTCATCATGATGGAGACCCACAGTGAGCATTCAACAAACGTTTGCTGGTGATGGGCAAAAATAAGCAAACAAACAAACAAATAAATACATTAGAAGTGTTTCTTATGGTCTCTTGGTTTATTCGTGAGTATTTCATTTCAAACGGGATCTTTCACAGAGTATGCATGAGGCTGCTAAAATGTTGATTCAGTGAATGGGCACATTTCAAGAGCCGCCACCCATCCAAGCGGGTTACTTTGGGTGCAGGTGTTTGGATTTTTCCTTCCTCCGAATATATGTTTTTGTTCATTTAATCAAACAAATCCAGTTGTTGTGCCATTTTGCAGACACATTCTTGGTGTGGCCAAGAATCCTGTTTGCAGTGGCCATACCGTAACTAAACTTGAATGTGGAGCAGCCCAGCAAACAAGTGCTAATTTGAATCAGTTGGTAAGATTGCCAGCAACAAACTGACTTGACCTCCACCACTGGGTTCTGTTAGCTACCCTCCAGGCAGGGAACTAGGTTTATTTCGTTACCATTTCCTTCACCCATCAGAAACTCTCATCTTTACTGAATGATGAAATAATAACGATCTCAAACTTAAGGCATATTTTGTTCATCTTAACTTCCTATAGATGCTTTTTTCTGAGTGCAAACATAATACATATTTGTAAATAAATTCAACAATATAGGTATTAAGCAGAATGCTAAAGTCCCTAAGAATCCCATCCTAAAGTGACAGGTACTATTAACCATTTGAGGGTATAATTTTGTGGACTTTCTGTGCTTACACTAACAGGTATTTCCAGTAGAAATTATAGTAGACATGTTATCATACTGCTCTGAAACTTTCTTGTTTAAGTTTATATATAGTGGACATCTTTCCAGGTTTGTAGAGAGAGAGCTACTTCATTTTTTCTTAATGACGGCAAAAAATTCTATTGAGTAGACCCATTTTGTAGTATATATAGCTTGTCACCCACCGATGGACATTTAGGTTGTTAATGTTTATATATTCATATATATATATATGTATATATGTGTGTATGTATATAATGTGTATATGTGTGTGTGTATATAAATATATATGTATAAAATACGCATATAGAAAGATGCACAAGCTTACAATTTAATCAGTTTCCACAAAGCGAACACACCTATGGCAGATGCGGAAGCAACATGACCAGCATCCAAGAGGCCCCCTTGACTCCCTTCCAGTTACTTCTCCCCAAGAATAACTTCTTACCTGCTTTTCCTAACACGGATTGGTTTTGCCTGATTTTATACTTTTTATTAATGGTTTCACACAGCATATTCTCTTTTGTGTCAGACTCCTTTTGCTCAAAGGGGCGTCTGTGGGATGCATTCATCTTATTGTAGGTGGTTGGTTGGTTTATTCTTTCTCATTGCTGTGTAGTATCCCATTGTGTGGATATACCACAATGTATCCATTCTCTTTGGGTGGGTGTTTGGGTGGTTGACAGAATTTGGCTGTTGCAAATAACACTATGGTGAATGTTCTAGCACACGTCTTTTGGTGAACATACGCATGCATTTCTACTGTTTTTCTTTGCTATCAGAGATGGTGTTGAAATGAACATCTGTGACTGTATCTTGCACATTTCGTAAATATTTCTGTAAAATGCATTCTTAGCAATAGAATTGCTGGGTCAAATGATATGAGCAATCACCTTTTGAGCTGATATGGCAGATCTGTTCTCTGAGAATATTTTGACTTTTAAGCTTGGTCTGCACCCCAAGCAATCCATTGTGGCTGTATTCCTTTCCTGTTGCCATTATCTGTGACGCAGATGCTGCTGTTGTGTCTTCTGGACTACAAGGCAAAGCTAATGAAAACCAGGATCTTCTTTCTGGCCCCTCTCAGGCACTCCCTAGTGGGCTAAGGCCTCTCTCATGTGTTCAGTGAAAGACAGAAAGTAAAATGACCTGATGTCCCAGGGTGTCAGGGCATACTGTGCGACTACCGGCTGAAATGATTGAGTAAACCGATGCTGCGAGAAGGTGCACCAAATGGACACCATGGCTCTACGTGCCCTCCACCCCAGGGTGAGAGGACCTCATGTCCCAGGCTGAGACAGAGATTTCTAACTTGGAAATGAGAATGACGTATCTTACCCACAGATGGCCCATTCAAAATGCCTGGCCTTTGGGAGGCGTTAGGCTAAGGTAGTGTTTCCTAGCCTTGGAACTCTTTGACAGTGTGGGATCGTTCTCTGCTGTGAGTGTCTGTTGTGTGCACTGTAGGATGCTCGGTGGCCCCCTCGGCCTCCGCTCACTAGATACCAGGGGGGCTCCGCCTCTCGTTTGTGATGACAGAAGATGCTTCTGGGCATTGCCCATGTTCCCTGGGAGGTAGAATCACCCCTAGGTGAGGGCTCGCCGGGCTGCTGCTAATGGGAGACTGGCTCTACATCAGATTACATTCAGGTTTTGGCTCCCTTGCTTTTCGCTGCATGACCTTGGGTGAGGTCCCTAAATTCCCTGTACCTCAGTTGGCGTATATATACTGTACAGATGTTAATAGTGACACTTTCCTTAATTGTTTCTTAATAAAGATTAAATGAGAGTCCTTGTGTGATGCATGTAGTACAGGATTTGGCATAAAATAAGCATTCGATGTTATTAGCTCTAATAGTTGAAGTCTTTATTTTTATTTGTGTTATTATTATCTAAAAGCTGAGGTGATGGGAAAAAAGTATTAACTTTCTGGAAAAGGATGTGGATAATGCGTATTTGAAAAACATCAAAGGACCGTGGGTTCACAGCCCTTGGAACAGGCAGTGGGAAATGTGGAGAAAGCATTATTTAAGTGCTACAAAGGAAAACAACGGCGTTTGGTTGTACCTCTGTTCTTTCTCAAATGAGCATTTATGGAAACCAGAATTTGTGGGAAAGGGACTTTGGCAGCAGAATTAGGCACTTTTAGGAACATGCGAAATCACTGCGGGGAAATATTGCATTCTTCTCATTAATATAAAATTAGTAAATTTTCAATAGTTTATTGAATGCTTTTATTTTAAATAATAAGATATGTTGAGTGCTAAAGTAGCCATGTTGTTTTTGATATTATTGAGTAGAGAATTTGATCTGTTATGAACTTTGTTGGGTTGCTTCTTACCTGATATCCTTTCCTCCCACCAGAGGTTTAACTTAGAACTTGAGTGCCAGAAAAATGGTGTCCTCTTCTCAGTGGTACAGAGTGGCATCCTAGACAGGTTTCCAGATGCGGAGGGTAAAGCCAAGGTTGTGTCTTTGTGTTGCCAAAGTGCCAGCTTGGTGAGTCATTTCTTCCCTTTTGGTCTCAAATTCTCAGTTGAACAGGTAAGATTAGTTCAGCGGTTCCCAACTATGTTCCGAGAACTCTAAGGGTTGTGAAGACATATTCTGAAAAGAAAAAAAAAATGAAACAGAGGTGAGATTATAGTAAATGTATTTAGAAGATACTCTGAGTCACAGTTCTCCCTCTGCAGAACAATTTTTCTGTAGTTATTGTTTAACATGACTATTTAAGATGAGACCAGCATGAACAGCTTTCTTGTGAAAGCTAACATGAACTAACCTGATCATGGAGCAATTTAGGAAGTTTTGCCTTAAATGATTTATGAGTCCAGGGATGCCTGGGTGGCTCAGTCTGTAAAGCATCTGCCTTCAGCTCAGGTCATGATCCCAGGGTCCTGAGATCAAATCCTGCATTGGGCTCCTTGCTCAGCAAGGAACCTGCTTCTCCCTCTGCTTATGCTTTCATGTGTTCTGTCTCTCTCTCTCAAATAAATAAATAAAATGTTTAAAAATAATAATAAATGATTTATGAGTCCCTTGTAGACATAGAAATCTCCTGATCCCTTTTGTATTCATTTCTATCACTGGTATGACAAACTACCATAAACTTAGTGGCTTAGAACACCACATACCTATGATCTTACAACTCTAGGTTAGAGATCGGATACAGGTCTCACTGGAGTGAGATCAAGGTGACAGTAGCACTGCATTCCTTCTGGAGGCTCTGGGGAGAATCCATTTCTTTGCCTTTTCTTTCTTTTGGAAGCCACTTACATTCCTTGGCTCATGGCACCCCATCTCCATCTTTAAAGCCAGAAATGTTGCATTTCTCTGTCTCTCTCACTGTGAACTCTACTAGAAAAGGGTCTTCTATTTTAAGAACCCATGTGTTTACATTGGGTCCACCTTGATAATCCAGGAGACTCTCTCCATCTCAGAGTCATTAACTTAACTATATCTGCAAAATCCCTTTTTCTTTGTGAGGCATTTCCAGGTTCCAGAAATTAGAGTGTGAACATCTTTGGAGGCCCTTTAGTCTGCCGACCACTTTATCTGTTTCAGTGGCTTCTCTTTCTCAATTGTGGAGGGTGAGGTGTAGTGTTCTGTAGAGCCAGAAAGAAGCTCAGGTGATTATCCTCCTCATTTATTTGCTTCCTAGCAACTCATATGGCACGGAATGACTGTCTTGCAAGAGGTAGTAAGTCCTTCTGGCTCCCCACACCAGGAGCAATAAAATCAAAGAACAAAAGAGCAATTAAAACAAGGCTATTGATCTAATCAGTGCAATATTTTTATTTTTAGCTTCTCTCTTGATGTAGACAAGAATATTTCCTTGAAATGAACTAGGCTCCAAACTGTAATTTGTTTTATGTGAAATTACCAGACTAGATATTAACAGTTAGTCTTTGAAATTAAAATATGAACATAAAGGGATTAAAGACTTTATTTGCTTTTTTTTTTTTTTGGTATAGCCATTACCTGGTTAATTTCTAAAAAAAAATAAAATAAAATAAAATAAAAAGAATGCTTTAAATAAAAGCTTAAAAAATGAATGCCACCACAGTGTTTAAATTTTTCAAGCTACTCATGACCGTCAGCTTGGGAAAAAAAAGAAACTGAAGGATGTGTTTCTTCTCACTGCTGGGTAAAAGCTCTGATGGCCAGTCTGTATGGATTGGAAACACAGTATGGGTTTGCTGGAGGTTGTTGATATTTTATCTCTCATGAAAGGAATGAGGTGGAAAATGAGTTTTACACTACAAAATATTTTTAGATCTTGGTGTTTCAACCCATGTCACTTAAGTTTAAGTTCTTTTTGTTGGGCTGTTTGAGTTATCGTATGACCCAGCAATTCCATTCCTAGGCATATACCCAAGAGAATGGAAAACATATGTTCACGTGAAAATTTGTACCTGAATTTTCACAGCTGCTTTATTCATAATGGCCAAAATGTGGAAGCAATCCAAATATCCATCAACTAATAAATGATAAAACAAAATTTGGTATATCTATACAATGAATATTATTCGACCATAGAAAGGACCATGCTCCAACGTGGATGAACCCTGAAAACATGCTAAGGAGAAAGAAACTGGAAACAAAAGGCCACGCATTATGTAAGTCCACTTATATTTAAAGTAAAAAATAGGGAAGTCTGTAGAGACATAGGCTAGATTAAAAGTGGTCAGGGCCTGGGATGACAAGAGAATGGAGAGTGACTGCCAATGCATTTAGGGTTTCTTTTGGGCGTGATGAACATATTCTGAAATTCAATAATGGTAATGTTTGCATATATCTGTGAATATACTAAAAAAATTGAATCATATACTTTAAAGTAGTAAATTTTATGGTATGTAAATTTTATCTAAAAATAATTGCATCTAGAACTTTGGATATTTTGTCTGGAACATAAGAAGCCTAGAAGCCACCACTTCAAGTATAAGTCTGAACAAAATGAAAAATCAACAACTCTTCTTAGATCTGTAGGAGAAGTGAGTTCATAGGGCAAACTGCTAACTCTAAAAATTGGAGAGGCTGACAGATCAATATAGAGAATCAAACTTACTGGAGCAGCAATCTCCAAGGGAACCAGTGCCGGGGTAGGGACACCTGAACTGAAATTGATAAATTGCTGGAGGCTCAGTGTGGACAACTCTGACAGTTAAAAAGTCCAGGGAGACCCAGTCATCAGGAGGCCCTTATAGTTTTGTGGGCTAATTTAATGCTTGGATCTCCACTAGGTTCACAGATGATGTGATTAGCCATGTAAAAAATATGAAAAAAAATCAGCAAAAACAACCCTCTTGGAGCTGATAAGTAATTATAGCATGGTTGTGGGATACAAAGTTAGTATACAAAATCCCATCACTTTTCTACATACCAGCAATGAACAAGTAGAATTTGAAATTAAAACTATTATATTATTTACATTGGCACCCCTGAAAATGAAATACTTTGGCAAAAATGTATTAAAATATGTACAACATCTGTATGAGGAAAACCACAAAACTCTGGTGAATAAAGACAAAGAGCTAAATTAATGGAGAGATATTCCATGTTCGTGGATAGAAAGAGTCAATATTGTCAAGATGTCTATAGATTCCAAGCAATTCCAATCAAAATCCCTGCAAGCTATTATGCAGATATTGGCAAACTGATTTCTAAAGTTTATATGAGGAGGCAAAAGACCTGGAATTGCCAGCACAGTACTGAAAGAGAAAAATAGAGTTGGAGCATTGATACTGCCTGACTTCAAGACTTAGTATAAAATGGCAGGCATCAAGGCAATGTGGTATTGGCAAGAGAAGAGATAAATAGATCAATGGAACATAATAGGAAGCCCAGAAATAGACCCACATAAATATATTCACTTATCTTTGACAAAGGAACAAAGGCAATACAATGGAGCAAAGACAGTCTTTCCAACAAGTGGTGCTGGAACAACTGGACAGCCACAGTAAAAAAAAAAAAGAGGATCTCGACATAAACCTGTACCCTTCACAAAAATTAACTCAAAATGGATCACAGACCTGAATGTAAGATGCAAAAGAATAAAGTTCCTGGAATGTAACACAGGAAAAAACCCAGATGACCTTGGGTATGGTAATGACTTTCTATATACAGTTCCAAAAGCACAGTATAACAAAAGCACAAATAACTCATCAGCTGGCCTTGACTAAAACCAAAATCTTCTGCTAAATCTCTGACATCAAAAGACAATGTCAAAGAATAAGAAGACAAGTCACAGACAGGGAGAAATTATTCACAAAATACACATCTGATAAAGAACTATTGTCCAAAATATACAACTCTTAAAACTCTCAATAAGAAAACAAACAACAGGATAAAATGTGGGCCAAATACTTTAACAGACAACTCACCAAAGAAGATATACGGATGCCAAGTAAGCACATGAAAAGTAATATGTGATTATGGAGATGCCAGTTAAAACAACAGTGGATACGACTGCGTACTTAGTCTAATGGCCCAAGTCCTGGAACACCGGTGACGTCAAGTGCCGGGAGTGTATGGAGCCCAGGCGCTCCGGCACATTGCTGCTGAGCATACAAAATGGCGCAGCCCCTTTGGAAGACAGCTGGGCAGTTTCTACAAAACTAAGTATACTTTTATCGTTCCATCCAGCAATTACGCTCCTAGGTATTTACCCAAAAGAACTGAAAACTTATGTGCACACAAAATGCTGCACAGAGATGTTTATTCACCATGGCCCAAACCTGCAAGCAGCCGACATGTCCTTCAGTAGACGAATGAATAGATGAACCGTGGCCCATCCAAACAATGGACTCTTACTTGGCACGAAAAAGAAATGAACTATCGAGCCATGAAAAACCATGGGAGACCCTTCAATGCACATTACTGAGGGAAAGAAGCCAGTCTGAAAAGGCTGCATGCTATGATTCCAACTCTCTGACATTCTGGAAAAGGCAAAACTAGGGAGACCGTAAAAAGATCAGTGGTTGCCAGGTGTTCGAAGGAAGAGAGGGATGAATGGGTAGAGCATGGAGGATTTTAAGGGCAATGAAAACACTCCGTATGATACTATGATTATAAATGCATGGCATCATTCATATCTCTGGAATTGCCAGCACAGCTGATGATAGAACATAGAACACCAAACGTGAACCCTCATGTAAACTGTGCAGTCTGGGTGATGATGGCGGGTCAGCGTAGGCTCATCAGTTCTAACAAATTTCCCCGCGGGGGAGGATGTTGAAAGTGGGGGAGGCCGTGCAGGTGTGGGGCAAGGGGTAGTTGGGAAATACCTGTATCTTCTACTCAGGTTTGCTGTGAAACTGAAACTGCCCTAAAAACTCAAGTCTTACTAAAAATGCACCCATGAATGATAAGTCTCCAAGCTGCTGTAATAGATGACTGTATTTAGTTTGGGAAAAACTTCAGTTCCTGTACCTTTCGTTGCTCAAAGGAAGCGTTGTTTTCCTCATGCAAACACATTTAGCCAGGTCTGGGAAACACTTTTTAATTTATCATTTTAAAAAGTAGTATATATAGAAGGAAACATTTCCAGAAAAAAAAAGTCTGAAACATAGTAACTAAAACCTCGGATCTGTTCTAGTAAGTTCAGATGGTTGGTTTTTATGTTTTTTTATGTCATACCTGGCATTTTGTATCATTCTGAGAATTGATTTCTCTCTGTTCATGTGTCACTCTTACATGTTTTGACACTTGATAGTAAAAGCCAGGAAGCAAGATTTTTTCTTTCATTTTTACTGGAAGTGATTTTAGCTACTTTAGAACAAATGTTGTCGATATAAATATGGCCCACTGGTCTTGTTTCCGTGCTAATAGACACAGATAGCTTTCTGTATAGATGCTGTAGCTCTTTCCCAAGAGCTTTCTTTCAACCAACAGATATGCAAAAACACAAACCTCAAGTGCTATTTCTTCTGACTGCTGCATCTGTGCTTCCAGAATGTACAGTCAAACAAGGGAGAAAAGGTACAAAAGCAGAGAATCGATGTTTAAATCAGGGTCAAGAAAATAGCCGAAATATGTGTGTGGGGTGTGTGTGTGTGTGTGTGTGTGTGTGTGTGTGTGTGTTGGGGGGAAGTGAGTGTGAAGATTAGATAGGAGGGAGGTATCTTAGGAAGTTAGAGTTTTCTGGAAAAATAAGTAACATTGAAACATTCCCAGTCCTCTTGCTTCTCTCCGTGAGACATGGCATGGACATTCCCTACACATCTTAAGCATCTAGGTCATTTGGATCCTTAAAAGAAACGTGTAGGAAAAAAATAAGCTGTTGAGCGATCTCGATGGACCCATCTCCTCATCCATACATATGTATATGTTGTAATGATGGTTGTAAAAAGAGGCAGTTCCCTTGTTGTTTGACACAGTGAAACGCCCTAGGAAACTCTATCATTTCCTGTACTAAGTGTCTGGTGATTTTTCAGCGGGTGGAGAACAAGGTCAGCAAACGTTTTCTGTGAAGGGCCAGATTGTACATATTATAGGCATTAGGAGTCCTTCATCTCTAGTGTAACCTTTCTGCTCTGCTGTTGTATCAGGACACAGCCCCACACAAGACGGAAATGAATGGGTCTGCCTGGGCTCTAGTTATTAAACAGGCGAGGGCTGGGTGTGGCTGGGGCTGGACTTTGTCCATCCCTGCTATAGATCAACAGTTGGCACCTCAAGGTCAGTACATGCCTCAATCAATGTGTTAGGAGTAATATCGCCTGTAATAGATCATTTACGGACTTCAGAATTTTACTTTGTGGGGAAATGAAATGAGAATGGATTTCATTCTAATGTACTTTCTTGAGTCATACCTTGCCACTCCTTGAGAGAAAGTTATGGTACTCACCGGGAGGTCGCGTGGGGTGATGGTTAAGACCCCAAACCCTGGGGTTAAGGCCTATGACTTTGACCCCAGCTCTGTTACTTGCATCTGTTGCCTTGGGCGAGTTACTCAACCTCCTGGCCCTTGATTTCTACACCTGTGAGATGGGTGTGTATCAATAGATCTTACCTCCTAAAGTTACTTAACAATTAAAGCAGGGAGTACA
This sequence comes from Mustela erminea, assembly GCF_009829155.1. NCBI lineage: Eukaryota > Metazoa > Chordata > Mammalia > Carnivora > Mustelidae > Mustela > Mustela erminea. Next base: position 7,708,966 of record NC_045635.1, on the reverse strand, counting down.
TAATTGGGGCTAGGAATAGTGATGGGTACATATGTACATTCACAATAAATGTTAGTTATTCCTCGAATTTCTAAATCCCCTGGGGATGGAGCATAGCTCCCGGCTTAGCTTATCTGTGCTGTGAGTCACCATGAGCAAGACTTACCATTAATAGTTTTGTTGACTCCAAACTCTCATGGTGCTAATGGGCTGTAATTTTGTATTTTCTTACATTAAAAAGTTGCTCTACCCATAGATGGATATTTAATAAGGAAGAAGGCAGCAAAACTCAGTGTAGAAAATGTGAACATAAATCAACAGTGCCTGTGAGTGAAAACAGCATTGGACTATGTCAGGCTATGGCTATTGAGATTTGCGGAAAGGTTGACCAACTGTTATGTGCCTGGAAATCGTGCGGTATGCTCTTTGGTTGCTATCAGTGAGCTCTGGAATTCTGAGTCTTACCATTTTTAGGAATAAGGTGATGTGTATTAGCACACCCTTCCTTGTTCCACTAATAGTAACCAGCAATGAGTCAATAAAAATGAAGACACGCTACAATAAGTAAGTTGAATATTTTGTAAAAATCACATTAGCATATTCTTTTTTTTCTTCATTAACCACTCTCCAAATGGCCTTCCTATTGCCACGTTAATTAATCATGTGCTTAGAGGATGCTTTCATGAATTCCGCAATTTCCTCCGGAAAAGTTTGCCCTGCTATTTGTTTTAATCACCACAAAACTGTGTGTATGTGTGGCGGGGTTGGGGGGCCGTAGGGAATAAAAATCTGGCTCTAGGGCAGTGGCAGTGGGTGTGTCACCCATGTCTCATTCATCATGCAAATGACCTGCGGCACTCCACCTTCCCGACAGGGTCCTTCTTTATCTCCCCTTTCCCGAGGGTAAGGGAGACTGAGCAGGGTTAGACACCCACGTGGCTATTTGTGGGCTGAGCTCGACTTTCAAGGCAGTCAGACTATGGAAACCTCCGAGTGGCCATGGTGCTGTAACACTGTGTCCTGCGGGGAGGAAACAGCTGCAAATGAGCACGTGAGACCTGCTTATCACACTGCCCCCAAACCCCACGACCATTAGCACTATTCCCCGTGGCATCCGTGGCGGAAATCAGAGAGAGGCATCTGGATCAAGCCTGAAGAAAGGAAAAACAGTTTTAAGTTATGGGTGCCCATGTTGGGGGATTTAATTCCCAATCGGTAGTATTATTAGGCTTTTATTTCTGCTGCCAGTGGAAGAGAAGGGGAAAGGGTAAAAATCTGCCCTTGGTGTCAGAGAAATCTGGCAGGGGCAGTGGGTGAAGGAATACAGAGCTATAGTGCCCCTGTCACAGGGGAGTGTGGAGGGGGTGAGAGCGGGGAGGCGTGGAAGGAGAGAGGCACAGGTGCGTGGCAATGCTTCCGTGGAATTTGGAGAAAAAGGAAAAAGAACAAGGAATTTGCCACCCCACTGGTTTCCTAAAACCCCGGCCACTGCAGTGGTTCTCATCTTGGACTGCTCACAAGAATCCCCTAGAGGGCTTTGTAGACCTGCCAAAGCCCGAGCCCCAGCCCTTAAGAGTCTAGCTGTTCTGCTCTATACTCGCGCAGTCCAATACAGTAGCCACTAGCCGCTGTGGCTATTTACATTTAAATCAGTGAAGATTTAGAAAACTAAAAATTAAATGATTCCATTCCACTAGCCACATCTCAAGTACTCATTAGCCGCAGGTCACCGATGGCCCCCGTGTTAGTACAGTGATCCTAGAAAGGTCTGTTGGACCTCACTGGTCTGGAGGGGTGCATGGGTGTGGGTATTTTTGAAAACCGCACTAAGTAATTGCTTTTCTTTTTTTTTTTTTTAATTGAGGTATGCACCAAGTACTTCTCTCTTTTTTTTAAGATTTTATTTATTTATTTGAGAGGCAGAGATCACAAGTAGGCAGAGAGGCAGGCAGAGAGAGAGGGGAAGCAGGCCCCCTGCTAAGCAGAGATCCTGATGTAGGGCTCAATCCCAGGACCCTGAGATCATGACCTGAGCCAAAAGGCAGAGGCTTAACCCACTGAGCCACCCAGGTGCCCCGACAAGTGCTTCCAAGGTGCAACCATATTAGAGACCTGCTGGTCCTTAATACAGTTTGTTCTGACATTTATTGCCACTTGTACCCGAACTCATTTTGCTTTTGAAGCAAATACTCCAAGAGTATTATTAAAGCTGGACTCTTCATGCAGTCTAGCAGTGCAGATGCATATATTTTCATTTCAAATAGCTTACTTGCTCGTCGCTCAGCAACTCAAGGTTAAGTTAGATGAGTTAACTACCAGCCTTCCGCTGGAATGTATCAGTTGCTTTTTCCCATTGAGGTTGAAGAATTACAGCAATTCATGCTGATTTGGAAGTACTTGTTGGGGGAGTTTAAGAAGATAAGGTATCTTAAACTGAAACCCAGGGGCTGACCAGCCACAGCTCACACTTGGGGCCCAGATCAGAGGTGACCGATGTTCACACACTTGGTTGATACTCGAAACTAATTCATTCAGGTAATGAGTTTATTAAGTCTAACGTCAACCGTAGGAAGTTGTTTTCCTTTCCTGTTGGACAAAAACCTCGGTGAGGGGAGACTTTGCGGGGTGATAGGTGCAGCTGATGAAACAAAACATGGTCAAGTGTGGCGTTGAAATGAGAAACCAAAACGGAATTCACTCTGCTATTTGCCGATTTTGTCTTGCCGATGAGTTTCCAGCGCAGATCTTTCCCTCTCCTGAGTATGATAGTCATCTCTCTTCAAGGCTTGCTTTACTTCCTGCTGCTTTAAAAAGACCTGATGGGGAATCGAGTTCTCCAGTTTGGGTAACATTACTTCAGCATCCTGAATGTTTCAGTGAGCAGTGGACCCCCGACCCCAGGTCTGAATAAATGACCTTTTCTGCAGAGTCTGCCCGTGACATCTCCCCCAGAACCAGTGTTCTCTCATCTGAGGGGCCTTTCTTGGGTGAACCCTGCAGCCTTCATTCTTAAACTCAGCTTTCCTCGCAATGTGGGTAGAAGGAGCCACCTGAGAAAGGCAGGCCACTCTGTATTAAAGCCAGTGACATCATGTCCGTGTGTCTCTGTGAGAATGGGAAGAGAATGGTCTTTCCTAGGTCTACCCTGCCTGACCCACAAAATGACCTTCAGATTTCTCACTCTACCCCCCCCCACCCCCGAGGGCACTTCTCCCAGTAGCATACTGGGCCCGGCCTCCCTGGGGATCCACATTTCTTGGAAGAATTGAGGGACTGTCCTAAAGAAAGCATGCCTACGGGGTGCCTCGGTTATGGCTGCCGAAAGCCTCGTTTCGTCAGTCGATGTCGTGCGTGAGGCCTCCATTTACTGATCACGCCGCAGACCTCAAGGTCTGCTCGCCCTCTCTGTCCCCTTCCTATCCGCTCTGCTGCACTCTGCCTCATTCAGCTTTCCTCAAACGCCCCTTTCCTCGTGTTACATCTCTACCCAAAAACGTAGGATGCGTATTCCTGCTGGCAAAGGATGGGACACTCCGAAGAAGTTTTCTAAAATGCTTGCTCCTCTTCCCTGAAAACAAACCCCAGTCCCTCCCCTTGCTCCTGGAGGCAGTTGCCTCAACAGCTTTTCTTTTCTTTTCTTTTTATTTTTTTTTTCCTTTAGGCACTCAGTCCATAAGGGATTCATTGAAAAAAGGTCACTGGCTCAGCTGGGATGTACCCTAAGGGTTAAACCCCTTGCATTTGGAAACAGACCGCCTACGTTTGAACTCCTTACTCCCTAGTTAGTTAAGTTCCCTTTGTCTCCGTTTTCTCAGCTGCAAAACGGGGATAATCCTAGTATCTGCCTCCTAGACCGTAGCAAATATCCATGGACGCAATGAGCACTAAGTATTACGCGTTCTTTACTATGGTTTTGACTGTTCGGATCCGTGGCCTTAAGTAACTTTCGAGTTACCTAATACTTTGTGTTTTTTTTTTAAAGATTTTATTTATTTATTTGACAGACAGAGATCACAAGTAGGCAGAGAGGCAGGCAGAGAGAGAGAGAGAGGGAAGCAGGCTCCCCACTGAGCAGAGAGCCCGATGTGGGGCTCGGTCCCAGGACCCTGGGATCATGACCTGAGCCGAAGGCAGAGGCTCAACCCACTGAGCCACCTATGTGCCCCCCTAATACTTTGTTTTGATGTTAAGTTTTTAGATTTGAAGGATCTAAAATTCACTCTCTCTGGAAATGGGTCACAGTGGTAGCAGGAGGATGCTAGAGATAAGGCCAAAGTCAAGTACCGGGGCCGGGCGAGGACAGAGAGAGCTATGGTTAAAGAAGCAAATGACAGGAGCAGGAGAATGCAGAGTCCTCGTTCTGTGCTTGTTCTTGGCACCCCACTTCTGCAAGTTCTGATCAATCCAAAGGTAGGGTCCAATAGGTAATTAAAATAAAAGATACCACATTTTTGCTGCATGCTTTATGGTAGCAGGAGGACTAAAATGTCCTTCACTATTTGCATTTTTAATGTATAATCGGAAAACATCAAGACCTTATGTGCCAGTTCTGTAGCGTTGGCCAAAATAGGTTAATTGAACCAATTCATCAGTAATGAATGTGTCTAAATGAAATTTTGCTATGCCACTTTATCAGATGGAGTCGTAATCCTGAAACATAGAAGCATTACCTGTTTCTAAATATTGACTATATATTATTTAAAAACTGAAGGATGCCATTAGATATGCATTTATCTTCTTGTTCATAAAAGACTTTCTAAATTGTCTGCAAAACGGTTTATTAAGGTTAGTTTTTATTTTATTCTCCAGTTCACCAGCCACTTTCTTTCCATGCGAACATGTAGAAAGTCAAGGAACGAGCTGTTAGGCGGTTCAGTAGGGAGACGTATGGGAGAGAGTCCAGGGGCTGGTTTAGGTTAAGGGAGGTGAGGTTAGCTGCTACGTCACATGCATCCCCAAATCCCACCAAACAGGTGTATTCCTCCCTCATGTCATCCCCGTGTCCGTGGCTGCTGGGATGGCTAAGCCCCAAGCACGGAGTCCAGGGCCCGGGCTCTGCTCTCTTCCACACGGGAAGATGTTGATTTGCTTATCTGTGGCTGCATCACACACTACCCCAAGACCTTGGTGCTTAAAACAACCACCATTTTATTTGCTCGTGGCTCTGCGGTCCAACCTGGGCTCAGCTCTGCTTTTCTGCTGACCTTGACACTGGTCTCTCAGGACAACAGCTCGTTCCTTGACTTTCTACATTATTCAACCTGGAGGTTGGCCGGAGGATGGATCTCGCTGGGACGTTGGGACAGCTGAACTTCACACCCTCTCTCCACATGGTCTCTCCAGTACAGTAGCCAGACTTGAGACATGGTGGTGGGAGGGTCCCAAGGACGCAAAAGCAGCATTCTCCAGGCCCTCCATAGTCTGAGATCCAGAATCATCTCAGCATCATTTCTGCCACAGTCGATTGCTTCGAGCAAATGACAGGGCCGGCCGGGACTGCAGGGCAGCAGACGCTAGGACGTGAATACTGAGAAGTGTGGTTTCTGCCTGGAATGGCCACGTGTAGCTCTGAGAACGCTTGTCTCCAGGTTGTCATGGGCTAGAAGTGAAGCTCATCGCTTTCTCCCACAGTCCATTGGCTAGAGCCTAGTCACGTGGCTGCTGATACCTGCGAGGGCCTGGGGGCAGTGGCTAGGAAGGAGTGAGAGTCTGTGAGCAATCCATCGGTCTTTTCCTCTGTTTCCGTGCCTCCACCCCCTCCTCTGTATCAGAGAGTTGTGGCAGGGAGTGAACGCATGACCCACGTACACTGCTTAGAACTTAATACTGCTTCATTCCTTTTCTATTACGATCATTATTGTTGTTATTTGTTATTATGCAGTGACTACTTGACTTTACGCCATTTAAATCAACACACATGGATGGCAGTGGAGGCCATGCGGAGGAGACGTCCAATGGTTTTAAGCAAAATGGTGTTGTCATTGGAAATGTACTCACCCCAAGAGTTGGACAGAGCGCTTGTGTAATATTTTTGCCCTGAATGTTCAAAATGTCCCCAGTGGCCTATGCAGGAATAATCCAGAAGAGCCAAAGAAGAAGGTGGAGTGAATGCTTAGGGGCGTAGATTCTGAAGCTATAGGCTGGTGTGTGGCGCCCTCGTCTCGTGAAGAGTCAAGTAGATAAAGGATTGCTGTCGTGTTCTAGGCGCTTCCGCCGAGCAGGCCCTTCCGCAGATTGGACCTTTTCATTGCTTCCCAGTATTTATTTCTAAGGCCATCTGGGGGCATTTTTGGCCTCTTGTGGGTTCTACGTAAAGAGCTGATATTTAATAAAGAGAAAATTCTTTATCTTCGCCCTTCGTTTTTCTGGCTTGACCGCATTTTTCCAAAGAATGCCAGGGATACACAACTTCTCCATTATTTCTGCATTTCCTCTCCTGGCCAGACTCGATTCCACTCTTAAAACAGACTAGGAATTCCCCAAGACGTTGTCTCTTGAGATTATTTGAGATTTTTCACTTAAAGAAATAGTCACTTTCTTATGAAACATTTGTTAACCTGAGCATTAAATAATTGATTTCACAGGCCACTCCAGTCTTAGGTAATGATTCTTATTAAGTTACTGTGTCTAGTTCTCATTAGACATTTATGACATGGCGCTGACTAGTCTGGGCTGAGGACTGTGGCTTTGTCATCCAGTTAATTTGTAAGCCCGTAGTGGTTGGGAATCACAGCTGCGGTACTTACAAGCTGCGAATCTTCGGGCAAGTTACTTAACCTCTCTGAACCTCTGTTTCCTCATCTGTAACATGGGATATAATGTAACCCACGCCTTACAATTCTTTTAGCAGTTAATGAATCAACACCCATAAAATGCTTAGCAAAAGCGTCGGGAGCACTTAGAAAGCTCACAATGAGAACTGCATGTTGTTTTCATGTATTCATAATCTAAGAGATCACTTGCCTAGCAATGAGCAATGAACTGCATATTTATCAATTTCCTGTGAAGTAGTATCGAGATACATTTAAATGAGGGTCTCAATTCCATTAGCCAGTGTTCACATTGCGTGAACCGCTCTGCTAGCATGATGACTATTTTGCACATCTGAGTTTTTGGGGTAGTGGATGGAGGTGGAGCTCTGTGAGGAGACAGGTAGATTTTGACTCGGAATTTCTCTTTAAGTATAACTGTCGTAGTAAAGAAAACCATCTGATGTATTTTATTGTTTCTGAATTCCTTTCTCTTGCTAAATAAATACCAGCAGCAACAGAAGCTGTGTGTGGCTTATATCAAGTGATGATTAACCTCACAGAATCCTAGTAAAAAACATACCAGAATCTCTAAGTTTTGAGTAAGATGTTCCATGAAATCATTTCTCAGTTTGTCAGTTATCATCACAGTGAGAGCTGGAATTCACTTGAGACCACAAAAGAACTATAACTTCCTATCGACTGGAAAACTCAAATGACTTTTTGAATTGTTTTTTGCCTCGGTGCCATGTGGCACACATGGAACTCAAGGTAATTAGGGATCAGGATATGTTTTGAATCTTTCATCTTTCCTTTTCTTTCCGCTCTTCCTGGATTTCCCCCCGCCACCCTCAACTCCCACCTGCACCCTCTTAACCATGGCCACGTGATGAACATCCACGCTGCCCGCCACACCCCCTGTTCAGGAAATGAACAACTTCTCAAGGACTGTTGTTCCACAAAGAGCATAAAATTCAGAGCATGTGTTATGCTTCAGTCTCAAAGAGAATGAAATCTTTTCCTTTTTCAATGTTTTTTTTTTTTCCTAGTGTTAGAAAAATGAAGACGCCTGTGGTTTTAAAATATAATTTAGGAGTTGAGAATTGGCCCTACACAAGGAAAGCGTCCTGTGTGCTTTATCATGCCCTCAGGGGTTTTACCCGCGGCTTCCAACATTCTTTGGTTGATTCCTAATAAGGACAGTTTGCACAGTTACAATCCAATTACCATTTGTAGATCCCTCTGGAAACGGGGATTTTTTTTTAAGAGGAATCTTTTCCTAACTCCAGAATATCTCTTCAAAATAGTCTTATTAAAATAAAAATCAGGAAATCCAGTTGCAATTTCTCTGCATTCTTTTCATCCCTCCCCCTTCCTCCATTCTCTTTCTCACGCGCGCGCCTGCGCTGCGCGTGCGCGCGCACACACACACACACACACACACACTGACTCACTCACACACTCTCAGTGACACAGCCTGCCTCCGTTCTGAAGGGACAGGAACTTCTCAATAGTCCAATGACAAGATTGCTTTTTTTTTTGGGGGTCCCAAGATTCACAGTAGCAGAGATCTTTGGCACCAAAAGGTACTGTGGGAGAGTCACTGCCCTGCCAGCTGGGCCACTTCTCAGACACCCTTGTAATCTGCCATTGCACGCTGCATTTTTCACCAAAAGAATAATTTTCTTTTTTAAAAGAACAGACTCAAGTTCCTACTCCAAGCTTAGCTCGGTTAAATTAGGACAGCAAAGACCCGGCCGAATAGAATTCATGGGTAAGCGATATCAGTATCTCTGCTTATGCTTCTTTCCGAGAAGTTTACTGTGCTAAAATGTTGTGCTTCTTACACATCTATCTTGTAATTTGGGAAGAAAAGTGGATTGATCAGTGTCTGAGCTGTGCGACAGCCCAAGTACTGTCTGTGCCAGGAGAGATTTATGAGCACGTTATTTTTAGATCAGTTGATAATGTTAAAGCAGCTTGAACTGAGCAAAGCAGAGCCGAGAGGAGCCTGCCGTGAGGACATGGGCTGCGTTCTGCGAAAACTTTGGTGCAGGCCGTTTTGAGTTCTGAAAGAATAAAGTGGCTTATCTCCTGGGCTTCTTGAACTCACTGCAACATTTTTGTTGCTGTGCATATGATAAATAAGGCTCATAAAAAGAATTCTCATGTGCTCTATTTTACCAAAGAGGAAAATCTTAAGCTCCTGGATTTTTCAACACTGTCTGGCCTGCCCTGCTGTAGGGCTGTGTCCCGTAATGAAAAGACTTGGTGGGGGAAAGAGGCAGAATGGGACCCTTATGTCCCAGCTCCTGTTCTGTCATTGTAGGAGCTGTCTAACCTCTTTGGACCCTGTGTTCTTCCTTTGTAAATGGAGGGGCTTGGATCGGTTTATCATGAGAAGTGGTGAAATGCGTACAGTGGGTTGGGGTCTGGATTCTGGAGCCCATAGCCTGGCTTCAGATCCCAGCTCTGTCACTTACTAGTCACTTCAGACTTATGCCTATGTTTCCTCATCTGTAGTATGGGAATTATGATGGTAACATAGTCCTTAGGGTTGCTGTAAGAGGGAAACGAGCTACCACAATAAAGGCTCAGAGCAGTCACTAGCAGAGAGTGAGCTGTCCATGAGTGTTAGTGGTATCTTCAAGGTCCAGTCCATGCCCGGAGGTCAGCCATTTCTACTGTCCGTGAACTAAATCAAATTATAGAAAGATAAGCAAAACCATCAGCTGCTGGTCCTGTCACTGAGAATTTCTCATTCGTGCAAACGTTTCCATAGTCCATACTCTGGGATTGGTGCAGGCTGTGTTACCTCCTCTCCATCCAAGATGCAAGTGAAACTTAAAACTCAGAATTAAATTGGTGGTGGGTAGACCAGGCCATGATCTAACTGAGGATATACAGAAATGGAATTGGCCTTTTGTTCTGATGGTTTTGCCTTTGGGGACTCCCAACCTGTCACTGTATCCCCTCGATACTAACCATTAGAAAGGTTCCTTCCACCAGAAACGAGATGTGAGTGACATTTTATTTTTTTGAACGCTGGTAGTGCCATCCTCGCTCAAAAATGTTCATTTCTACTTCTTTGGTTTATCAGTAATTTAGATGAGTAGGTCATTTGCAGATAACCACTTTTATATAACCCTGACTTTTATATTCTTTCCAATATCCCCAATTCTTACTACGCTATGTGATTTCTTTGTAGTCTCTTTGGGATGTTGCCCAGAGAAAATCTTAGGAGAGGAGAAAAATGTTGATCCCAAAGACAAATCCAAATCATAGAGGTGCCTTTGCTTTCAGTCTGGTCCAGGGATCAGAAGGTTTTCTCTGTGAAGAAACAGATAATAAATATTTTCAGCTTTGCAGGCCAGTGAAAGCAGCAGTAGATGATACCTAAGTGAATGAGTGGCTGTGTTCCAATAAAACTTTATTTACAAAAGCAATCAGTAGGCGGGGTTCAGTTCACAGGCACTTGCCTGCCAAACCCTGGCTAGTCATCATTCCCGTGCCATAGTTTAGGAAAACAAAGCATAGGAGGGAGAAATAGCTTCCTAAAAGCCACAAGGCCGGAAGGTGGCAGAAGTGGAGTTTAAGCCCTGGCAGCCTAGCTTGCCAGCCCTTGCTTTTAGGCACTTCCCCAACTGCCCTTGTGTCAGTTCATCTCTGCCTGAGACTCTCCTCTCCTGGAAGCTGCCTGGCTCATCACCTCACCTCCCTACCTAAGGGTTAACTCAAATATCATGTTCTTGATAAGGTTGCCCTGAACCCCCTCCCCTACCCCAGCATGCCTGATTCCTCTCACCCTGCCCTACCTTTTTTTCTCCTAGGGTTTTAGCATCTTGTAGCTTGCTATGTAATTTACTTGCTATGTAAATTACTGTGCTCTGTAATTTACTCATTTATTATGTTGATTTCTTATCAGTTTCCTTCACTAAACAGGAAGCTTCTTGAGTGCAAGGTGCTTTGTTTTGTTTACTGATGAATCCACAGATTTATTATTAGATGTAAGAATAGTGCCTGGCCCTTAGAAGGTGCTCATTTAATACTTGCTGAATGCCTGAAGTGCACATTTCCATTACGCTATGGTGAATTTTTTTGATACTCTTTGTATAGCAATAAAGAGCTACTACCCCAAAGGAAAAAAAATGGACTGCCATACTTACTAACTGTTCAGAATTTTCTAAAATTCCTTCTTTAATTTAAAAAAACAGACTAGAATAGATTAATAAAGCATAAATATTATGCCCGACGTAGCAGAAGTATTAAATTTTCCTAAAGTTCTTTTCAGAAGGAGTGACTGACACATCAAGGGAAGAATTTAGCCAATGTTATTCTATTGAGTACCTCAAGGAGAACTTCTTTTAAGAGTCCAAACAGGGGTGTGACAGCTACACAGATACGGTTGGCTTTGCCCAGAAGCTCATCAAGAAGGGAGTTCCTTGTCATTGGTGATGTGTTTATTTTGGAGTTATAAAGGACCAGGCAGCTCTTTTCAGAAATGCTGGTTGCAAGCCTGGTATTTAAACTTATGCCATGCTTCAGCAACACAGTGTGATTATCTGGGAACCTTGGCTGTGCAGATGACAGCTGGCCACAGCAGAAAACAGTTAAAAAGACATTTAGCCCCTAGTATGGTTTATCTAAATGGCGTGCCATTTTTCAGGCCTCAACAGACTGATCTGATCTGTTCTTCTGCTCCTCACCTATGGGGAGCCACAAGCCAGGTGGTGAGCTTGTAAACACCTAGAGAAGGCATCTGACTCACAGTGGAGCCATTTATTACTGAATTCAGTGCACATTTCTTAAGAGTTTTTGGTGTCCCTAACCCGGCCAGGTTTAAAAAGGGGATGCAAATGCAGAGTCATGATGATTAATATTATGACGTAATTACCACGTATTCAGGGCTTGCAGGGAGCTAATAAGCCCTCTCCAAGAAATACCCTTGCATTACTTTATATGATTACTACAAACCCATGAGCGGTCTTGTTCTTTGCTCCATCTTTCTGATGAAGGCAGTGAGGCTCGGCGATGTTCTGCCTCTTGCCAAAAAGCTCATCTCCGTCATAACCCAAGTCTTCACCACCATACCAGTGGGTCTCAACCTTCATTGTGCAAAAATAAGAATCATCTGGGTTTATGATGAAGGTGCTCGAGCCCTACATCAGCCCTACAGCCCAGAAACCTGCATGTTTAACAAGATGATTTAACAATCATCTGCCCAGGTAATTGCATGGCCCTAGGTCTGCAGCCATATTTGGAGCAGCCCTGCCCCACTCCTTTCTGGCTCCCTCGGCCTTGGGAAGTTTACCGTTGGATGAGGTTAAAGAAATGCCACAATTAGAGACTAGTCTTGAGGACATAAGAAAACAATGTGGTATAGACCAAAACCAAAGTTATTTCAATCAATTTTATTTCATGGGAAAATCAAGTCTGTTTGTAAAGATGCAATTTAGCTCAAAAGAATGACCTTTCAGAATAAATCACAGATATTAGATTGTTGGTTTTTCAGTTTGTCTTTTGCCTCTTTTTTTTTCAAAATATGGAGACATGCGCTTCTGGTGGAAAGGAAGTCTCTTTAGTTAATGTTTTCGGTGAATCCGTTCTCCAGTTGATCCAGATTCTGTCGTATGGAGACCTTTCTTTGGTTTGTTTGTTCCACTTAAATTGTTTTGTGCTATTTGTGTTTCTTAATGCTAGTCTTAAATAACTTCCATAATTCTGTTTATTTATGTAATATGCAGAATAATACATGTGTAATATACAGAATGATGCATCAGGTACTTAAGAACACACAGTGCATGCATTTAGTGTTAAATCAAACTCATCAATGATTGTTAATAGCTCCTGACACCATCATTTTAAGGAGATTCTGAGTAATCTGGGCCTAACAGCAGACCTAAACGTATGCCATGCCAGGGTTTCTCAGCCTCTGGACTATGAACATTTTGGGCCAGACATTTCTTTATTGTGGGGGGCTGTCCTGTGTGTTGGGGGATGTCGAACAGATCACTGACCTTTACCCACTAGATGCCAGTAGCAAAGCCATCCCCAGACTTATGACAGCCAAAAATGTTTCCAGACATTGCCAACAATCCCCCAAGGGGGCAAAAATCACCCTCAGAGACCACTGCACGATATCTTTTTGTATCATATCGCTACCCTTGGTTAACGCTGTGCAGTAGTACTCCAGATTTAAAAGATATTTTTACAACTGTCACAGCCTTTAGTGTATCCTGAAACTGGGGTCAGTTTCAACTTCACCTTACACTTAAGATATTTAAACAAATTTGAAGTCATCCATTCTCAACCTCGAAAGAAAAATCCTATGGCAACCACTCGAAAGACTAGAGCCAGAGAGCCTTGAAATGAATCATCCATTTATGAGATGAACGGCCACCAAAGAAACAAGCTGGCCTGGAACACAATTTGGGGGTCGAGGAAAAGCCAAAAGCACATCCTAGCCTGCGCTGGTGGGCTTTGGCACTCTTCTGGCTGCTTGTCATGCGGATCGCAGAGCAGTATGACCTTTGTGTTCATGTCTTCCTGCCCGTGAGAGGTCCGATGGTGAGCGTGGGCATTACGGATTCATTATTCTTCAGTTCTGATATTATAATGTTTATTTTCTGCCCTCATATGCTGCCATTTTTTGGCTCATCCACAGACTCTGTTTAAAAAGACTGTTTCTTTTTTGTTTCTAAGTGAGAGGGAGTACATTATATGTTAATTAATTGAATATAAATAAAAGAGAGGGGGGAGAGGGAGAATCTTAAGCAGGCTCCATGCCCAGCGTGGAGCCCAAAAGACTGTTTCTTAGCAGTTTATTCAAATCCACAGGACATCTCCCACATAGATAAAACGTTACATGGGTGCTTTGTTTCCAATTTATTACTGAACTCATGATGTACCTGATTCATTTAGTCCATAGATTGACAAATATTAGTCAGTGACAGTTAAGAGCCAGGTACTGTCTTGGGTACTAGGAACATCATGGTGAGTAAACCAGGTGAGTTTCTTCACTGAGCGTCTGCCTTTGGCTCAGTTTATGATCCTGAAGTCCTGGGATCAAGCCCCACATCGAGCTTCCCACTCACTGGGGGGCCTGCTTCTCCCTGCCCCACCACCCCTGCTCATGCTCTCCCTCTTTCAAATAAATAAATTAAATCTTTTTTTAAAAAATAAGCAGAGGAGTAGGACACAGACATGTATTGAGAGAAGACCGTGTGAAAACAGAAAAGATGCCACTGAAAACCCCAAAGATCCTAATCTCTTTGTATCAGGGTTTGGCAAATCTAACCAGTGGGCCAAATCCAGCTTGCTGGCTGTCTTTGCACCACCAAGCCAAGAGCAGTTTTTACATTTTTAAATGGTTGAAAAAAAATCACAGAAAGAATAATATATGGTTCTAGGTGTCTTTCTTAGAGGCTTAGAGAGTGTAACTCTCTACTCATTCAAATTTGACTCGGCAGCATACCTAACCTGGCACCTTTGCTGATCTCTACGTGTGGAACGTGCTCCCTCCTTCAGTTTCTTTCAAAATCTGTTTCCAGTCATCTTTCCCATATGTAGATGTAATCCAGGCTCCGCCAGCAGTCAAGGTTCCTTAATGTCTAGCCATCACCTACTGAGTAAAGTCCAATCGACTTTGCAAAGCCCACAGAAGAAGCCCTATAGGATCCGGTCTTGACTTCTGCATGGCCTCGCCTCCCGCTATTTCCCTCCCTCCAACCTTGTGACTTCCCCAGACAAGCTCGTTCTCTCCAGTTCATTGGCCCTAGCACCCACTGTTGTTTCCAATTTTGCATTTCTACTAGGCAGACCCTCCCTCCTCTTACCCAACCTTCCGGTCTTCACTGAAGCATCACCTTCTCTAGAAAGCTTTCCTTGATCCCCCAGACAGATGTCTGAGCCTTTTCTCCTAGGCAGCCCATTGCATCTGGTACTGACCTCCAGTTTCACAGTCTCTGTGTTTGATGGATCAAATGTGCTTTTCCTTATTCAAGTTTAACTCCTTAGGGACAAGGACTGTGTTGTCACTTTGATAACCAAAAGCCTAGTACTGTTCTCAGCATATAATAGGTACTCATTAAATTTTTAAAAAATAATTAACCAAGGGGACATAGAAAATAAAAATAAAACATATCTTATAGGGGTTGGTTTATTTCCATCATAGGCTATGGTTCAGAGCTTGGCCAACTGTAGCCCAGTGGACAAATCCAGCCTTCCACCTGTTCTTATTAATGAGGTTTTATTGGAACACAGCCACACTCATTCATTTCTGAATTGTCTATGGCCGCTTTCTGCCACAAAGGCAGATTTGAGTAGTTTTGACAGAGACCACATGGCCTGCAAAGCCTGAAATATTTACTGTCTTGCCTTTTACAGAAGAACATAGTCTAGAGATAATTGAGCCAATTGGAGGTCACATTCTTAAATGCTTCTTAAATGAATAGGCATGTAATCCCATTTTGACACTTCAGAGAGCAGTGGGCTTTCCTGGATACCTAAACTTCCTATTTAAAAGTCACCGACTCATCTGGAACTTTCATTTGGGAGGAAAACACTGCAATTCACTGATACTGTACCTTGTGGTACCCTAAGCCTGAAGGGTGTGAGTGAGAGGTACACCCAAGGTGTGAGTCCCTAATCCCTGTCTAAACTTGGGTTTCCTCTGATTATACCAAAAAACAGGAAAAAGAAAGAAAAAATGCAAAACATACTGGGCCTGGAAGAATTCATTTTTCGGTTCGCAAAATGCGATGGCCGTTACCCACTTTGCCTAGATTTGCTCACTCACTTCCTTGCCCAGACTGTCCTCACATCATGCCCCTGAACCCAGCCTGGGCTCCTGTTACTTCTCACCATTATCCACGGGACACAAACTCAGACATGTGAAGACGAGCCAAAAGCCCTCACTTGCTTTAACTCCTTCCCGGTCATGGCGTTCCCTGTGTGGCCTCTCCTAGCCACTCTCTGAAACACAAGTCGTGTCCTCTCCCCACACTGCCAGTCCCTTCCCTGCTTTTTGGTCCATCCCTAACCGTTACCATATTTAACACACTATACCCTTTACTTACCCTGCTGATTGTCTGCCCCTACTAGAGGATAACCTCTCCGTCTGTTAAATGCATGCAACCCTACATAAGTGGGGAAAACACCAAAGAATGAACAGAGTGCCATTTACTGTCAGAAGGAACATTCTAGGCAGGAATTTGCTACCACGAGGGAGTGCAGATGTTTTACTAGCTGCCGGGGCCTTTCTTGTCTCTCTTCTGTGAGGTGAGCGGTGAGGATGGTGAGGTCTCAGGGGACTTCTTAAGGGTTCCTCAGGTCCCCAGCAGCTCCCGAGCACTGCCCTTGGGGGCCAGCACTGTCCCTTCCTTCTGGAACTTTTTTTGATGGTCAAGGCACTGCTAGCAGGTCTTCCAAACTCTTGGGTGATGGCTTTCTGTGGGTCCCAGGAAATCCTCAGTAAGGGGACGTCAGGCTTCAGAGGATCATGAGGACTTATTTCTTGGGGCATCACATCCTCACTGTCTGCAGGGAGGGCAGAGCTATTCGCCCTGCGGGTGTGTGCGTGCACACAAACATACTCACGACTGGAGGAGTCTTGCCTTTCCTTCTTTGATGTGGAGGATTTTAACATCAGATGTCTCTGTAATATACATAGTTCTCATAGATCACATCTCTGTACCTCTCGTGATCAAAGCAGCTCAAGAGTGCTGGAAATAGAAACTTCACTGGTTACAATTTAGCAGCGTTTGAGGGCACGTGTTTTTAGCTTGAGTTCTGATTGGTTCCCAGTCTTGTGAAGTTTTACGATTTGGGGAAAAGTACTTAACGTCTGCAAGCCTCAGTTTCATCTGCACTATAATATATTCACATATACTGAATATTACTATAACGTATCATACACATATGTTATAATCATGTATCATAAGTATATATTTGTATCTAAAAATATATATTATATAGTATGAATATACTAAGTTGTATTATTGTATAGAATACTGTATTATTAAATACTATGCAGTTTACTCTTGAACATTGTGGAAGTTGGGGCACCAACACCCCCATGCAGTCAAAATTCCATGTTTAATTTTTTACTTCCCCCAAATTTAACTACTAATAGGCTACTACTTGACTGGAAGTCTTACCAATAACATGAAGTCCAGTAACACATATTTTGTCTGTTACATGTATTATAGACTACATTCTTCCAACAGAGTAAGCTAGAGAAAAGAAGATGTGATTAAGAAAATCATAAGGGGGCGCCTGGGTGGCTCAGTCAGTTGGGCGTCTTCCTTCAGCTCGGGTCACAATCAGGTCCCGGATCAAGCTCCGCATCTGGCTCTCTGCTCAGCGAGGAGTCCACTTACCCCTCTGCCCCTTCCCCACTCTGCTCATGGTTGTGTTCTCTCTGTCTCTGAAATAAATAAACAAATACCTTTTTTAAAAAAGAAAGACATAAGGAAGAGCAAATATATTTACCGTACTATACAGTATTTATCCCAAAATATCCAAGTGTAAAGTGAGTGGACTTGTGTAGGTCAAACCTGTGTCTTTCAAGGGTAAACCAAAAGTGGTAACCACCTCATAAGGTTGTTGGTAGGCTGTCCAAACACGCTTGCCCTCACGGATCTAGCACACACGAAGGCAACTAGCAGCGATTGTTGCTGTTCCTGAGATATGTAACCACAAAGATCCCGTGCATTCCTAGAGAAGAGAGGCAGTAGGACCCTTGAAGTGTCTTTTCCAGAGCTTTCTTTGGCCTCTGTGTGAATTGTTATATGGGATCACGTGATCCAACAGCTCCTAGAGATTTGGATGTTTGCGACGGACGGAGAAAATTCCCGGTTAACTGAGAGTAGATTTGATTGGAGGGATGGAGAGACGATTTTGGAACCGAAAGAGGAAGTTTACTTGACTCTGTGACTAAGAGGAAGGATGATCTTTGTGAGACCTAGACGAGCTGTGTAACGCCTGGTGTGTTCTTGCTCTGCAGGGTGATTTCACCTGGAACAGCATGTCGGGCCGCAGCGTGCGGCTGAGATCTGTCCCCATCCAGAGTCTCTCAGAGCTGGAGCGAGCCCGGCTGCAGGAAGTGGCTTTTTATCAGTTGCAGCAGGACTGTGACCTGAGCTGTCCCATCACCATTCCCAAAGGTAAGGCCGTGTGTGCTGTTCCACCAGGGAAAGCTGTGAGTCAGACGTCTGTTTTGCCAAAGCTGCAGACTCATCTCGCACCTGACATTAACACAGGAAGGAAGTGACAGCTTCTCGGTTGTTGGCTGGCATTAGTGTCCACTTTGAAAGACGTATTCAAGGAGGACAATTGACATGTCGGCCAATATGTTTATTTAAAGGGAAGGTCAGCGTGAGGTATTAAAAGGGAAAGCCATGTGTGTCTCACTAGTCTACATAACTTCAGAACAGTCCATTGAAAAGAACGTTCCGAAAGGTCAACTTCAAGGACTCACGCTAAAACCGTGTCTATTTCAGCAGGATTTCAAAATAATCTGTTGAAAAGAATGTTTTCACAATCTATTAAACGTGTCATTTGACTTTATGCTAACCCAGAATCAGTGATTATACTCAGGTTAACTTGTTTTTATTGTCTTTCACCTGGCATGTCCCTGCTGAGCCATTCAGACCTGGTCATCTGAGGTTTTCACAGATGCAGGTCCTGATTCTGGTAAAGATAAGACGCATGCATTTGAAATCTTGTCATCTATGAAATTGTGTTTTTGAATGTTTACCCTCTTCTATGAGGGTCCTTTATACTTGGTGGAAGTGTGTAGCACAAAGGTGACTTGTTCTTTCAGTTTCTCAACAAAACAGAAATGTTGTTGGCAAACCTGATTTGTAGAGAAGGGAATGAGGACTCTAAATAAAGTTCTACGAAACAGAGATTGGATGCACATCAGATAAGATACCAGGGAACAAACATTCTTTGTAGCTTTGTTTTTCAATCCGGTTAATTTGATGTTTCTCTTTGTTCCTGCTTTTTAAAGACTCCACTAAATAAATAACCTTTACCAAACAGACAGTTTTATAAAAATTGTCTGCTGGAAGCTCTGTCTCCGTTACTCGTTTCCGAGACTTGTGGTTCCCAGCATATGCACGGAAATATTTGCTCTGTTGAGATGTTCAAAGATGTTTGGGCTATTGGAGTTATTTTGATACTTTCTATCAAAATAGGAACTAATGATTTACAAATAATTTCTTACTGATGGAGGAGAGAAGGAATCGTGTGGCTGGGTAGAGAGAAACAGGCATCAACCCACCCGAGAGATCTGAAGCTCTTGTTTGAGGTAGACAATTGTAGACATCAACCGAAGTCCTTCAAATCCAGGACCAGCGCTGAGTGCCAAGATGGCAGCTTTGGTCCAAGGGTGGCCACTTGGTTCCATGTGAACCCCCAAGTCTGACCCGAAACAGGGTCAGACTCACTGTGTAAATAATTTATTCAGGAAAAAGCAGTACAGTGGCCACAGCCTAGAACCTAAAGAAATGATGACAAACCTAATGAGACAGTGGGTATGATGAAAATGAAAACATTCTCGAGCTCACGCTTCTGTTCTTTGTCACTCTAGGAGGATTGTAGGGATTTGCTTATGGGTATCTGTTTGGAGACCCCTCTTCCTCCGGGAGACTGGTGCTTCCAGGGTTCAGATGAATGAAGCCTGGCATATTCATCAGCTACTGGGGTTCCCCTTCGAAAGGGAAGAATCGAGGAGTGGATGGTGGGGGAGTGACCGAAGCGACTCTCCAGAGTGACTGCAGGGATGGGGTCCAGAGCACCAGCAGAGTCTGACCTCTCGAGCTATAATGAGAGGTGGACATCGGCGACAGGGGCGCAGAGGCAGGCCGATTAAAAGACGCTGTCGGCGAAGTAAGAAGCAGTGCCATCTTCTAGGAGTGAGGGTGGTAAGGAGGTCCTGGAGGCTTGAGGAAAGAGAAGAGGAGGGGAAGAGAGGGCGGCTGATGGCCCTGCGGAGTTGCAGGATTGCAAAGCAACCCGAAAGGTCCATTTGAGGCTAGTGGCTGGGAATTCAAATTACAAAATAAACATCCTGGCAGTAAACATAGCTAAACCGGGACATACCACTTTGCGCTTTAAATTCCCAGCCCTGGAGAATCCAATCTCTCCCCAAACTTAGGATTTTCTAGTTGAGCTCAGTGATGGTGGAGAGGGACAAGGCCATTGTAAGGACATCAGTGGTAGACAAAAAACCGCACTCCCGAAGGTGGCCACGTCCTCCTCCCTGGAGCCCACCAGTGTTCCCTGGTAGGCCTCCAAATCTTTGCAGATGTGATCAGTCAAGGTCCTTGAGATAGCAAGAGGATCCTGGTTTATCTGGGATGGCCAAGGCTAAGCAGTACAGGGTTACTGGAAAGCAGAGAAACTTTCCCAGCTACGGCTGAGTCTGAGAGAGCCAGGACTATTGGAGGAACAGTCAGAGCGAGGAAACGGATTCTCCTGAGAGCCCTGGAAGGGATACAAGCCTGCTGGTGCCTTGATTTTAGCCCAGCGAGACCTGTTCCAGACTTCTGACCTCCAGAAATGTGAAATGATAAAATTGAGTTGTTGAAGCCACTAAGTTGATGGTTGTTTGTTACAGAAGTGGTAGGAGGCGAGTTAATACAGCGTCCGCGGGAGTGATGAGAATTCCAGACCGTGGGATCGCAGTTGGATAAGAAGAGGAGTTAGGAATAAATACAGAAGTCTGTATTTTTCTTGAATAAGAAGAATCCGTAAAGCAAAGATGTCAGTTATGTCATTGATGAGCTATAAACTGAGTGTGATTCCAAAAACCACACCAGAACAATTTGCTTTTGGATCATCACTAAATTGTTCTAAACATCTAGACAAATAACTGTGTACGAGTAGGCAGGGGAAATGTGAGAACGAGGTCAAGTGGAGAGTGTCCCTGCCCATTTATTAAAATGTCATACTACTAGAGCATTTAAAAGTATTATATTGCTGCCCATGGGCAGATCAATAGAAAGCAGCTGAGCCCAGAAATGAGCAAAAGTAAATACAGCAACTTACGACGTGATAAATACTACTTTTTTTTTGATCAAGGGGAAAATGATGGATTATTATTAAGTATTAGTGACAGTGAGACAACTGTTGAGGAGAAAAGGTTGGACTCTAACCTTAGTCCTTACGTCGAAGTGAGCTGATATAAACTGTCAGTGTGCCAAAACAAACCATAAGTGGATATTTATTTATTTTTACATTGGAGAAGGCGTTACCCAGAAAACATAAAGAAAGAGAATGACATGTATCACTATGTTGAAGAAGAAAAGATAGAATCATTTGCGTGGCAAACAAACAAATAGAAATTCACACCACATCTGACCAGCTGAAGGCTGCCTTTTGTACCGTATAAGGCTTTATTACAAATTACAAATTACAAATCTAGAAAAGACACATAATTAAAATATGCGCAGATTATGGGCAGCACACAGAAAAAGCAACACAGTGGCCGAGAGCTACTGAAAAAGGTGCTCACCCTCCTGTGTACCAAAGACATGCAAGCGAACCACCAAGGAGGGTTTTTTCCCCTCTTAGATTGGGGTGGCTCCAGAAGTTGGGTGATAAACTGTGCTAAACTCGAGGAGAGGACAGACACTCGCATGCAGTTGGAGGGGCCGCTCTTGTGGTAACTTATAAGGCAAATGGGCCACAGCCGACTTCTAAAGGGCTCAGCTCTCATACCTCACAGATACACCCCTGTGTTAGCTGAGGTAGGCTAACCCTCCGCGCCTTAGCATGACAGAAGTTCCTTACTCAGACATGTGTCCCAGGCAGGGTGGCAGTGGGAGTGGGGAGAGGGACCAAACCACATGCAATTATTCAGGGCCCTAGGCTTCTCATGTCTTGGGACTGCTTCCTTCCCAAGATCCATTCAGCCAGGAGACAATGCAAACTAAAAACGGATACTTATGTAAACCTTACAAAATGACTGATAAGCTTAATTCGCTATCCCTTCTAATCTTAAGCTGTTTCAAAAAAGGACTTTTTTTCAGATGATAGTTTTAATATCTGTAGAGTTAGTTGCATTTAAATTCCTTAAATAAAAATTCCACTACTGAGTTTCTGTAACTAGTCACATGTCTAGAAATGGCGTAAGGGACTAGAGAACCTAGAGAAATCTTCGATGGTAGCGATCAGGAGGTCTTTCGGTGGTAGGGATGCTACCTGTGACTTCCCGGTGAGCTTGAGTTTCCCCCATGGAGACAACCGTGGCATGTTTTTCCTCCTGATCAAAAGCTGCTCTCGGCATAGGCTTTGGAATCAGACCTCCTAGTCTGTAAATGGCCCAATCCTGAATAGCAGAACCAGGAAAACAGATGCGGGGAGCGGGGTCACGAAATTCAACGACACCTCAGGCCTGCGTGAACTTTTCATTTATTCACAACACATCAACAGAGTACTACTTACCTATCAGATCGCAGGTTAGGCTCAGTTGACATGCATCTGGTAGCTTTTTAATACAGATGGTCTGAGGCGGGGGTTAGCCACTGGCCTGCTGGTCCTACCCAGCTCCCCAACTGTTTTCTGTAACTGAAGTCTCCCGGGAACGCTGCCGTGCTGTTCCACGTACGTCTTGTCTCTGGGGCTTTCAGGCAGCAAAGGCAGACTTAAGCCGTGACAGCCCCGTATGTCTCACGGGCTCAAGTGTTTACTCTCTGGGCCCTAGCAGGAAAATCTCACCTGTCGACGGTGAGATGAAAGGAAATGACTGATTTCTGCCACAGTCAGAAAAGCACGCTTCTCCGGGCGCTGTGGCATCCCCTCGTTCTATGAAAAACGAAGTATTTGAAGCCGAGTAGTTGTTCCACAAGACAGAAATGCTTAACGCATGTTGTCTGTAGTGCTCTCCCCACCCCCCCGCGTCATTCAGCCAATTTCTGATAGCACATTGGAGAAAGGCTCAGTTTATGTATTTTGAGAGTACCCTGATGCCTCAAAATTGCTCTCATACCGCTTCCTTATAACATGGTCCCTCACCATTGTCACCGGGATAAAACCCAAGTAAACAACTCGGTGAAAATCAAGAAAATGGTATTTTTGGTGGGGTAACACTCAAGGTGTCTTTGGGATGTCAGTGTGGTTTGTGATTTAAGTGTTGATTTGAAAAAATAAGGGCAACCTGACGGACAAGGAAACGGAGCTTGGGTGTTCACGTGGCAGCCCTGGACAGGAGATCCGACTTCCCACGTCGCTCTTGCTGGCAGAGTCCAGGGGGAGAGGCGATGTGCTGGAACTGTTTGTCAAAGCCTTCTGTGTGTAAGTAAAAATGAAATCGAGAACTGGGGTAAAATCCACAAACTCCCCTAGAGATGGAAACATGGAAAGGAAGTCAGTGCCGCCCAACAGGGCGATCAGAGGATAATGGCACCACTGGGCTTTGAGGCACTCAACGTGGATCTCCGTGGCGTGAGCTGCCGAGCTAGGTGCGTCTTTTATGGGTCCACACTCACCTTTGCTGAAGCCTCCCAGAGGACTGTGATTCCCCCAGGGTCAGCCTCTGTCTTAGTTCTCTTTGAATCTGGAACACCAGGTAAACCACCCACTTCTCTGCCCAATTCCACCGCCCCTCCGCAAATCTTCGAGAACTGAATGAACACACACAGGCACCTCTCCTTTCAAATGAAGCTCCTTCCTCTCCTCTTCCCTAACTCCCCAAAGGGCATCACCCACGTCTTTCTCTCCTTTTCCCCAGGAGCCCCAGGAATGATTCTGAGACACAAGTGTTTCCCTGTTGCTTCACCCCATGCCCGGTTTCCGACTTTGGTTGATGGTCTCATAGGATTGATGTGAGGTTCAAAAGAAGTAAGAGCCATGGTGATGCTTCACACCTCTCCCGAAACTATGCACACTCTCAGGGGAAGTTACCTGTCCCCATCTCTGCCATCACTGTGGTCAGCACCAGGTTGCTTCGTCTTGCACCTGCCCTCAGCTCGTCTTTCTCTCTCATCTAAGCTACAGCCAGAGGTCCGCCACCTGCTTCCCTAAATTCGGGGCTTCTCCCTTATTCTGCCCACCACACCTGGAAACATGAGAGTGGTCTTCAACCACAGAATCTACTCCTTTCTTGGGGAAAAAACAAACAAACAAGATGAAACATAACTCCTGGGCCTCCTGTTGCCAACTAATGTCGTGATCCAAGCCATTTACTGCACCGTTGCATAGAAAAGAAAAATCCATTTTGCTTGCAGCCTCTTGTGGGAAAACACCACAGATTCATGCGCATATGTCTCAGAGCACTAGGTTTCAAACTCTTTGTCCACCGTCTACCAGTGAGGGATACATTTTACTCCTCAGTCCAGGAAACATATGAACCAAATGGTGCTCATGTTTATCAGAGATACACTTCGATGTTGTCTCTACTGTTCTGTCTTATCCTCTTTTATATGATTCTTTATCCTTTCCTAAAACACACCCATGTGACCCACTAAATTTTCCTTGAGATTCACTAAGGGTTTGTGACCCACAGTTTGAATAATGCAGTCTTGGAAGGAAGATGGAATAGAGGAAGGGGCATTCAGGAAGGAAAGAACAAAAATGTCAATGTGGAAAACTTGTAGTTGTTCTTTGCTTTGGCTCCTAGGGCCCTCAGAAGGTGGATGGGGCATTGTTTCTGTAGGGCCACAGAAAGGAACCAAGGTTGACCTTGGCCTAGGTACCTAGTCCCTTCTCGGTCCAGAGCCCAACTGTGGACGGCCAGCCAGGAGGCTTCCTTGTGCTGCTTCACTGCTCTCTCTCTCTCTCTCTCTCTCTCTCTCTCTGTCTGTCTCTCAATACCAAGCTAGGCATACAGCCCGGAGGAGGTAGATATGTGGGGCTTTAGCTTCTCAAGAGGTAGAAGCCTTTAACGAAGGCTGCAGTATCATGTCAGAGGTAGTCCATGTCCTCTAGGACTTCCTAGTCAGTCAATAGACAAAACACAGATCCATCAGTTATATGGAAAGAAAGAACAGTGGATGGCATTTATCCACGATACCACTGGGGACACTTAGAGATACGAACTGTCTCGTCTACCTAGTCCAGCAAAAGCTGGGAATGACAGAGCGGTTTCTCTGTAGGCTCCTCTTTCATTTTCTTCTTAGATGCTCTCCTCCACACCCCCGGACGTAGACCATGTCAAGTTCTCCCATGTAGGCCGCTGTATGATTCTGTTCTGCTGCTGAGTGACCAGCCCGCATGATAGCAAGTGGTTCTTCAAGCCATAGGCTCTGTGCCTTTGTAGTCATAAGTGGTTTGCTTTATGTTCTCAGACCATAGTTTTCTATCCAAGGTTTTGTCCCTACTGGTCACGTATACACGTGACCATGTTTTATATATCTTTTATATATATCTTTGTTGGAGCGGCAACTATCGTTACACAAGGCTTTAGCATCTTGAACAAAACTTTTGTCACTGCAGTTTCTGAAATACTCTGGCACCTTTCAAGGGTTTGAAGACTACACTATTCTCTCTGTCGGGATCATGACCCAAAAGTAAACCTGATAATTACAAAGAATGTCTCATCCCTGAAATATGAATAGGAGCTCCCATTTTTGCTCTTTTTCTTTGTTTCCCCTGGGGGGGAACAAAGGCAGGTAGGTATTAACTGAAATTAAATACTAAGTGCTTTTAAACCAATCAGGCTTTCCAGATCATTTGAAATGAAGTCCTCAGGATGATTTCCAAATTGAATTAGTGGGTGTTTATAAAATTGTTACAAAGGGAAAGCTCTGAAAAAGTAGTTTCGGGGGTCTTCACTTAAGATAGGAGTGAACAGACTGCAGCCCAGAGGCCAAATCTAGTCCACTGTCTATTTTTATAAATAAAGTTTTTTTAAAACACAGCCACCCCCATTTGTTGCTGTATTGTCTAAGGTTGTTTCAGTGCTACTGCAGAAGAGTGCAATAGTTTTGACAGAGACCATATGACCCACAAAGCTGAAGATATTTACAATCTAGACCTTTACAGAAATGGCTTGTTGGCCTCTGAGTTAAGAGATTAATATTAATTTGATATAGTAATTCAGTTATTATCTATGTAGTTGATCAAGCATACCATTCTCTTCATTTCAGTGTCTTCACTATCTTTATTTTGCAAGTGTTTTTTTAATGATCAGACCTTTGCAACTCTCAATGTTTTGAGTGTTCGTTGTGTTTATGCCTTTTTAAAAAAGATTTTATTTATTTATTTGACAGAAAGAGAGAGCGAGGGAGAGCATGAGCAGGGGAGAGGGGCAGAGGGAGAGGGAGAAGCAGGCTGCCTGCTGAGCAGGGAGCCCGATGCAGGGCTCAAACCCAGGACCCTGAGATTCTGACCCGAGCCAAAGACAGATGCTTAACTGACTGAGCCGCCCAGGTGTCCTTAAGTGTTATATAGTATATGCATATTTTATTTCTATTATAAACACTCAAATATAAGCCATATTATATTCATATTATATTATACAATATAATTCTGTTATATTCACTTATAATTCACTTATAATTCAATTACCCTCCTTATCATAGATCCCACCCAATGTACAAACATTCTGACTTTCCAGGGATGTTCTTTTGTAGGGATGCCTGGCAATACCTGTCAAAGCTGGTGCTCGTATAAGTAGAAAAACACATCCCACAGCAGAGTTTCGGATTATCCACTGTTAAGATGCTTTGGCTGCAAATTACAGAAACCCAACCCAAAGTGGCTTAAATAATAAAGAGACTGATTATATTGCTTTACAAGGAGCCCGTAGATAGACTAGTTTTAGGACTTGGGAATTTCTTCTTGGCCATCATGCGTGGGTCACTCTGTTCTTTGGCTGGCTTCCCTCGTCACAAAATGACTGCAGCGGCCCCCGGTATCCCAACCTCTATCTATAGCAGCACAAAGAAGCAGAGAAGCAGGGACTCTTCATCAGGTATCTTTTGAATAATAGAGGGGTGTTTCCCTGCGGCTTCCCAGTAGACTTCCCTCCCTTCCCCATCCCCAGAACGGCAACGTCTGCCAGTGCCCAAACCCACAGGAGCAAGCAGAAAGAAATCACTGGAATTGGTTTGACCTCAGATTCCTTTCCTGAGCCTGGGCTGAGTACTCACCCCAGGCTGCGTATGTGACCACTGGGAGGGTGAGCACCTAGCAAATCAGGGAAAGAAAAAATTGGTGGGGAACATAGTAGGGTAAAGGTGGATTTAGATTAGAAACTACCGGTATACATAATGGCAACGTCATCCGTCATTGCAAAGAAGCAATAGGAAGGAAGCCATTCTTCGGTCTCATGTATTTGCTTTGGTGTCTAGCATGGGCCTTGGCATAGATCTGTGGCTCAGGAGATATGTGAGAAATTGAAGGCAATGGATTTAGAATTCAATCAGAGCAGATTTATTTATACAGTGTTTTCTGTGTTGTGAAGAATGATTTCCCATGTCTCAAAGAATAATCAAAAGCAAGGATGGAAAAAGAAAGGATGAAGACCCTAATACTTTTCCTCTAATTACGTCATTGTCGGTAACTGCCTTTGTGAGAGCTGTTTTCATGGGAGCAACTGGCAGAAATTTGGAAGCATTCCCAAGGCTTAAAGTTTATGACTTAAAGATATTTGATTCTCTTCTTACGTGTTCACTATAAAACAACAGCTGTCAAAAGAAAGTCTGTAGCATTGGCCCCTTACGCTGATCAAAAATCAGACCGTGTGTAGACCCTTGTCTGTCTACCTTTTCAACTTGAACTACAAGCTTTGGCTTTAAAACAAGTCATGATGAAACTTCTTTAATTTGGAGTTTAATTTCCTTAACAATCCAGGGCATTTCTTTGGGATAAGTGATCTTTGTCTTTTTGTTTTCCTGCCTGCTTTCGTTCCCTTATGCTCCAGGAAAGAAACATGGCTTAAGGAAAAGACCTGCCAAAAGCCATTTCTCTTGCTCTGATATTTGGAAACTTCTGTCTCTGCAAGTATAATGCCTACCTAGGCTAAGTTAAAAGCATTGTTTTTGATTTAAGGAATATGCTGTAAGAAATGCAAGTTAGGATGCCTGGAAAGACAAAAGAACAGCAGGGCTGCTCCTTTGGAACATGGGCTTATAGCTTTTTATTTTCTTTACTCACAGCATTTAAATATGGAAAAATGACAGCAAGTAAAAGATCCTTCTAGGGCATAATTTGATCATGACTGGTTATTACAGCAAGCAGTGATTATGAAGAATGCCTGGTTAAGGAGAAACCATCGTTGAGCTTTTCAAACCCATGGAGTCCCAGCCATGTGATAAGCTTCCCTACCTTGCGTTTTGATAGAATAACAAGATGTGAGCAACACATCAAATATCTCAGTGATTTTCTGTAATAGAAAAACACCTGCTTTGAGGCTCAAAAATCTACAAAGTGTTTTTTTTTCCTCTTAAGGAAAAATTTCAGAACAGAGTACTTTGCCAAAATAATTTACACAAAGCGGAGAAGGCTTCTTAGCATTTAATTTAACGGGAAGCATGGTGACCTCCAAGAGCTGACTCCCTTTACAACAGTGAGAGAGACTCACAGAATGTTCTTGTTTTCTGACCGCAGCTTTGCTAATTTCACCACCACTTCAACATGTAAACTGCGAGGATTAGTACATTTCACAAGTACTTTGTGGAGCCTCCGCTCTAAGGAGAGGCATCTGTATTGCTTAAGAATGCCATAAATATTTTCTTCCCTGAGAAACATAGACACTTTGGAAACAGATTTTGCAAAATCTAACCCACAGGGTGCTAGCAGGCTAAAGAAACAATGCTTAATTCATTGGGGTTCACACCAAGAAAAATTACTCAATCACCGTGTTTCTACTTGCCTCCTATTACAATCAAGGTTAATGGAAGAACTGCTAGGGAGAAGGTGATATAAAAACGGAAACTTTGACCTTTGAACTTGATTAAATAACCAACAGTCTATAGCATGGAAGGTTTCTTAAAACCTGAAAAAATATATAATCAGATCCAAACTTGACCCAACAGTGGGACACGTTTGGGCTTGAATACATTGTTTGCCATGATTTCCATGTAGACTGTTTTCTTCCAGAATTCTAACTTGTCACTCTGCTGAGCCCTAGATCCCACTAAAGAAACTGTGGGGGTTAATAAGCTTCTCATCTTTTTTCCCCAATAGAGTGCTTGTTTGATAAAGGGTTGGATTACCAGGAATAAGAGGCTTAGGATAAGAAAGGACCTCCTAGACTAAATAGTCACCATGTGGTTTAGTGGAGGGAACCCCCACCAAAATTCAAAGGCCCCTGAGAGGCCTCACCTCGTCCTTTCAGAGTGAACGCGAACGTTAGCCTTCTCAAGCAGAGTTGGAGACACAGCCTTCTCACTTCTGACCTCCCACTGCTAGATGCCTCCGCTGAAATGTTTCTTCATTTCACTTTCGTGAGTTTTCCATGTATCTGTCTTTGGCACTAAACTCTGTGTCCGTTCACCTGGGTTCATAGCAGCAAGCTCCGTCTCCCCTACAGCATGGGCTGTATCGGTGTTGGATGGAGGGACGGATGGAGCAGGGTTGGATCAATGTACGGGGGATGAGCCCGCTTTCTGGGGGGACAACGCTGTTTCAACAGATAACTTGTAGAGTATAAATCATATTCCCATGCCAAGGAGATCCGTCACATTCTGTGGCACAGTATCTGGGGACAGAGAATATTTGTTTGCATACCGAGGCCAGAACGCTGTTTCAGCTCCTCTCCTGAACCTCTACAGTGAATCCCAGTTCAGCTTTCAGACTGGAGCATCGCACTGGCCACATCGGGTCCCCTATCCTGGGCTTGCTGCCGCATTTCCTGCCAAGAAGGAGAGGTGTCCGTTTTCCTGCTAGCTACCTCCCCCTTTTTATCAGGACTACGCTCCCTTCTGTTTCTCCAGAGGAACTTTGAAAAGGCAACTCAAAGCAGTAGGGACAATTTCAAGTCCATTCCACTGAGGATGGCGATGGCAATAACAGCTGTCCCCAACCCACCCAGCCGCCTTTTCCTGGGATGGGTCTTTGCCTGGCGTTTTGTCATCAGTCCTGCCAGGCTTTCAATATTGACTTAAACACACCAGATGAACTTATACATAACACTGAGATGAATCACTGGAAAACACTAGATGTGGAGTATGGGTGCAAGGAATGGCCTTCAGGTGCCAGGACCACTAATAATAACGTAACTTCTTTGACCAACCTTCCTGTCCCAAACTGGAAAGAAAGTATCTGATTTAGTCTTTTTCTTGCTTTCGATTTAGAAGTCTGTGGCCTGAGAGCCCTCAAAAGGGGAGGCGGATGAGACTAAAGGATGAGTTTGAGTTTTAGTGAGGGATAAAATATAGTTTCAGTAAACATTGTGATAAGACATTCGCATCCATTGTAGAGCTTGCCTTAACCATGTAATTTGAACACTGTATTTCGGTTCATCACAACAGTCATGGGAACTTGAAAAGGAAACAGATGTATATACATATCCGTGTTCTTGGAGGCAAACAATCAAGCAACAAGTCTGGATAACTTACGCAGAAAAGGGATTTAGGGAACCTAAGAAATAGGAGGGATCATGGGACACTCTAATCCGCCACCTATGAAAATATCACCAGCGCCGTAACAACACGTGGTCGAACCTCTCATCTGCCCACTCCCTTTCCAGGAAACGTGCTACACCAGAATGGCAGGCATAACAGATGCTTTACATTGGCCCAGACCCCTGGTTTCTTCCAGATCAGAGAGATGTGACTAGGAAGATTATTTCAGGAGTTCCAGCCAGGTCAGAAACTCTGTCTTGGGAGTCACCTTCTCGCCATGAAGTTGAGCTCTACGGCCTGTGTGTTTCCGAGGATCCCCGTGAGCAGTGAGAGCCTCCACCTTCTCGTGTGTGTGACAGATGAGGCCTCAGCCTTTGCTTGAATTCGTGCAGTACCGGGGCAAAAGGGTTTTTTTAAAACATCAACACGACTGCTTTATTCTAGAATAATTTTAGATTTATAGAAAAGTTATAAAGACAGTTACAGAGTTCCCTTCTACCCCTCAGCCAGTCTTCTTTAATGACCTTGTGCCCTATGTAACCTTGGTACACTTATCACCACAAAGGACCCAACATCGATACGTTGCTATCAGCCAAACTTCAGACTTTGATCTGATTTTACCAGTTTCCCCACGAAATATCCTTTCTCTGACCCAACATCCTATCTACGATATGCCATGCACTTGGCCAGGCATCTTTTTTGTTTTTCTTTTCTTTTCTCTCTTTTTTGAAAATAGTAAACATTTCTGATCTCACACAGTTTCCGGGACTATCACAGCCCGGCTGCTCTGGTTTAGGTTCTGATCTGTGAGGTTTGCCATCAAGCTCAGCTGGGGCCGCAGTCATCTGAAGGGTTGACTGGGGCAGGAGAATCGGTGGCCCGGCCCACTCACAGGGCTGCTGGCGAGAGACCCCATGTCCCCACCGCATAGCCCTTTTCATAGCACTGCTCATGACGTGGCTTCCCCCAGAGTGAGGGATTCGAGACAGAAAGAGCAGCGAAGACAGAAGCCACTGTGAGCAGTGCTTTCTTTTTTCTTTTCTTTTCTTTTTTTGGGGGGGTGGGTGGGGTGAAGCAGCTCATTCCATTGCTGAACAGCTCCATTTGCTGAGAAAACAGCTTTCCTGTAATCTCCTCCTGGATCCTTGCTCTGGCCAGTGGAGGGCTGGCCAGGAAGTCTCTCCATCCACCATGTTTAGTCCTCAAAAGAAAGAAAGAAAAAAAAAAGAAAAAAGAACTAGTGTCCCCCGAGTCTTCCCCACCTGCTAAAGACACACTTATGCATCCATTCAGACAACCGGTCATCATCAAATGCGGTTCCGCACCTGACCTAAACAAGGGTGAGATGCTTCATACAGAGAAACGGAAGGCTGTT
Organism: Mustela erminea; assembly: GCF_009829155.1. Classification (NCBI taxonomy): domain Eukaryota; kingdom Metazoa; phylum Chordata; class Mammalia; order Carnivora; family Mustelidae; genus Mustela; species Mustela erminea. The sequence continues at coordinate 7,677,347 of NC_045635.1, read as the reverse complement.
TATTCAAAGAATCTGCTCTATTCCCCTACCTGTAGACAGGAATCTGGTAGAAAGATAGCCATAGGCAGACTTGCCTTTCTTTCCAAATTGAAAGAAATTGTTATTCAACTGGATACGTAAAAGCTCAACACTTGATAAACATTTTTTATTGTTCTGCCTCAAACAGAAACAGAGATTGGGTATGGGTCGAGCATTGTAATAACTGGGAAAATGTGACTCTTCTGGGGTTGGGTGTCACATGGCTGGAGCCTATAGCTGTCCTCTAGGTAGAGTTATGCACAGACCAGGGCTTCTCAGCCAGAGTGATTTTGTCCCCGCGGGACATTTGGCGACATACAGAGACATACATTACTGGTTTTCACCACAGGGACTGGGTGGGCTCTCTGGCATCCCGGAAATTGAGCCCAGGGATGCTTCTAGATATCCTACTGTGCACAGGACAGTTCCTCCCAGCAAAGAGTTACGAGCCCCCAGCGTCGCTAGATGCAAGTCGAGTGGTTAGGTGCCATCTCTTAAGGGCCACTTCCCGTTCAGCCACCAAGTGTCTCTTTTATAGCATTTTCCCTTCCCTTTTCACGGAGCGCCCCTCGCTGCCTGTGAACTCCTTCAGTTTGCCTTCTCTGAGAGTCTAGGTTTCTGGTCCAACTCAACAGCAAAGCAGCTGGGGTTGGGAAAAGTAAGGGAAGCGGTGCCAAAAGGCATTCTTTCAAACTTCCCTCAGCAGGAATTTTCTGGAGATTGGAAACAAGCTAGAACCTTCCTATGAGGCTAGGATGGAGTACAAACTCCAAGACTTGCCAGGTGTGCTGTGGCCCAGGGTCACTTATCCATGCTGACCTGGGGTGAGTGTGAGGACTGTCTCATGAAGTGAAAAAGAGAATGTTTGTATCTGTTGTAAATAGCTAAGCATTTTTAAAATTGTAGGCCACTATTCACAAAGATCACATTTTTTTTCCTCTATAAGGAGGCTTCAAGATATTGTTTGGAATCTTGGAATTTGAAGTACACATTATCCTTGTGGGACTATGTGAACTCTCATGCTGGTGGGAATACAAATAAGCAAACCTACCTGGAAAATGTTTGATGTTACCTAGTAGAGGCCAAGATTGCATACGTGCTAGCCTGACAACACAGCTTGTACATATCTCTCCCCAGAACAGTGGTTCTTAGATTTCAGTGGGAACTAGCCCCTGGTGGGCTGGGGAAAGCACACATTGTGGGGCCCCGCCCCAGAGTTCCTGAGTCAGTAGCTTTGGGGTTGGACCATAGAATTTGCAGCTCTACAGAGTTTCCAGGCACTACCGATGCCAGTGGTCCCAGAGCAACATTCCAAGAACCACTGTCTGAGAGAGGGTCTTGGACATGGACATAGCAAGACATGCACAACATTTCTCAAAGACATTGGTCCTGAGAGTCTCAAGCTAAAAACAACTCAAATTTCCAGTGAACCGTGGTATATTCGTACCAGAAAGCAGTATACAGCCACCTGAATGAGTGATCCGCAGCCATCTGCCTCCACGGGATGAATTTCCAAAGTGTTGATGAATGGCATAAAAGAGGCAGGAGAGAATACCTACACTGTGACTCCATCGAGGGGATCCCAAAAGTTGGAAAATAAACTGTATTCTTTATAAATGCATCTGTAGATGGTAAAACTACGAAGAAAAACAAATGCTTGATTATTGCAAATACCAGACCAGTGATCACCTGGGGGGAAAAGTCGGGAGACACACAGGGGGCTTGGGCATGAGCGGTGGTCGACCTCTGAACTTGGCTGTTGTGGTGTGGGATTTGGCCTCTTGTTATTTATTTAAACTGCACATTTGTAGTTATTCACATCTTTATATATGCTACAGCTTCCAATTAAAAAGAAGTTTTAAAAAAACGATCTTTAAAGAAGATGTCCCCTATCGTATCTCTCTCTGTGCTGGTTCTTTGACAACTTGCTTGAATTTTAGGATCTGCCCACTGGTTATGAAAACGAAGTCTCTTTAGCTTTACTGTATATAGTTATTCTTCTATTTAGTTATTATTCTTTAGTCAATGATTAAAATGAAGGAATGATGGAATATTATTAAAGAAATATACCCTTGTTACAGTCAGAGACACATGGAGATGTGAAATGATGAACAGTGTTAACAAAGTAAAAGTCCTGTCCTGTTTGGAGAATGGGATTTGAGTCTTGTGTTGTTAGTATACTTATTGTCATATATTTTATAATAAGTTATGGGTAGGCCATTTAAATAATCATCATCTAGACACTGGAGATAAGAACATACCCATAGTGAGAGGTGGCTGTCTCTTCACCGCATTACAAGTGACTTACTCTTGCCCCCCTGTACAAACCTCATGGCTGTAAGGGTGCAGGCTCTTACGAACTATGTCCATTTTGTGGGAGGAGAGGCATTCTTGCAATATTTCTTTGCTTTTTGAAAGAAGAGGAATTGTCTGTGTCTGTTGATTATACTGTGATATCTTTTGCCTCCAAAAGTCTGGAGAGAAGAATTGGGAACATCTGCAGCCCCACGAGGATCCTGGGAATGCTCATTTCTGGTTAAGCATGTGCATGCTGTCTTTTTCTGATATCAGCGTTTGGCTTTGAAATTTTATTGGGCTGAGTCTCCTTCTGGACTATACTTTTGAGTGTATCCTGTAAAAAAAAAATTCTAAATCCTCCTTTTAAACCCAAGTTTCCTTGCAGCATGGGCTGCATTTCCCCTACTTGCCCTCGGTGTGGATTCCCGAGGTGTGCCTCCCACACGTTAGGTTGACGGTTGTGTAATCTTGAAACACATTCTTGCCATGATGACTGGCAACGTTTTCCGATGACATCCCAGGAATTTGATTGCAGCTGCCTACTGATATGAGTGGTATCTTTATTATTTGGAGAGTTAGCCAGACATGCTACATACGTTTGTTGCAAGTGCAAGATGCTGGAAGGGGTATATCCTTTACTTACTGTAGTGAAAACTTCGAAATGACCCAAATGTCCATTTAGTGGGGGGATGGTTAATAAAACTACAGTACAGCCACAGAGATCTACAGAGAAAGTAAATCTGAATTCATGCCTATGAGTCAGGGTCCCCATGAGGCATTTGATGTACAACGTTTCATCAAGTCTCACAACAACCTCATGAGATTCCCATTTTATAGATGAGGACGCAGAGACTTGTCCCATGTCACACAGTTAGTAAATGGTGCAGCAATAGTTAGATCTGACTTCTCTAGACTCCCAAACTCATCTCCTTATCCAGTTACACTCTACCAGCTTATAAATGTCAAAATCATATGTCCTATTGACTTTCCTCTCATGGAGATTTGATTCAAGATGACATTAGTTTGCATAAACATGAAAAATAGAAAGAGACCCATTTAATAGCAACAGCAGACATATCTAAGTGTCAACACTCAATTAATTCTGAAGGACGTACGTTTCCTGTACTTTCATGATTGAAACAAAATTTGAGAGCATACATCAAGGTTCTCGTTGCATGCACTATCAAGTCAGGGATTTCTGTGTATTTTCAGAGCCATTATTCTGCCTAAAATGTCCAATTAGGAGCGAAGTAAGTGAGAAGTCATGCTTTTGCTCAAATGTAGGTATTGATGGTATAAGATACCACATGTATGCTTCTGTTTACAACTTTTCTTTCTTTTAATACTTACAGATGGACAGAAGAGAAAGAAATCTTTGCGAAAGAAACTGGATTCACTAGGAAAGGAGAAAAACAAAGACAGAGGTAAGGGACAGAATGAACTAGAGCCGAGGCATCTTCCATGGAGCATAATGGTTGAATTTGGTGGAGTTTTTGAATTGCATAGATTTATGCGGTTCAACTCTATTATGCAAACTGGATTTCTACAATGGAATGTCATTAAGGCCTGTTTTGGTCTACTCTTTTGTGTTTGAGTGGCCCTGTACTGAATTGATGAATTCAACTGGTTTGAGCAAAGTGTGACTTGGGCCAAGTTTATGGTTCCAATTATGATGCTGGCCAATCAGCAGCGCATAAGAAGACCCTGGGTTGAGTAGCCATGGACAGCATCTCTAACGCTAACCAGCTGTCTGGCAAGGCCAGATCGTTAGGCAGGGCTAGTTGAATGAGAAAAAGTTTGGATTCGCCTACCATGGCTACTGGAAAGAAACAGTCTCATCTTCGTGGGCTACAGGAGATGGGCCATTCTCAGCATTTTTCTGTCCGATCACAGCATGCTTATTTTTTGCCCTATATGTTTTGGGAATTGTTGACTCTGTCCATACTGGTTTGTGTCCCCCTCTATGTCTATTTAGGGAACTGACACATTAGCCACTCTTTCAGAGGTATTTATGGTCATTTTAAACTAATATTCATTGAGCCTGCATAATGGGCACCTGGGCCCCATTAGTGCAGTACAACTCTCTGTGGCTTGTTTGTATGGTCCCATATGAAATGACTGCTGAGTGGTGTGGTTGTGTGAATGTATTTCCATTTTATGTGACATAATGAATGAGTGTTGAGTGAGCTGAGCCATATGTCTCACCTTGAAGTTCTTTTCTATAATGATTGAATTTCTGCTTGAAAAATTATGAAAGGCAGTCAAACCGAAGGTATAAAAATAAATGCACTATGGTCAGTACTGGACAAGACCTAGTCCACACCATTGATCCCCGACTCTGCACCCATGTTGTGAACTGTGCCTAAAGTATCATGACATTTGGTTCTCCGGACTAAAAGGAGATAAAGAATTTAAAAGAATGGGAAGTCAATGTTTTACTTCCCTTAGAGCATGATTTCTCAACCTGGGTCTATTGACATTTTAGACTGGATAATTCTTTTTTTTTTAATTATGTATTCATGAGAGAGAGAGAGGGACAGAGAGAGAATGAGTGGGAAGAGGGGCAGAAGGAGAGGGAGAGAAAATCCTCAAGCAGATTCTCCACCAACCACAGAGCGCTACACAGGGCTCCATCCCAGGACCCCAAGATCATGACCTGAGTCAAAATCAAGAGTCGGCTGCTTGACCGACTGAGCCACCCAGGCACCCCCAGACTGGATAATTCTTTGTTATGGAGGCTGTCCTGTTCACCGTGTGAGCTGGTTAGTGGCATCTCTGACCCCTACCACTGGATGCCAGTAGCACCGCACCCAACCGGAATATCTCCACACATTTCAAGTGTATGCCTCGGACTAGAGAAAGGGAGTTGAAAATGTGAATGATCCCTGCCTCTCGCTGCCGAATCTACTGCCGGAATGATCAAGGCAAAGGGCATTAGCTCTTGTCCAGCTACCTATCGCTGTGTGATTGATTGTATTCTAGTTCATCGGTCCGTATGTTCTTACCCTTCTTTGTAAATGAAAATTAGTAATCAGGGTAGCTTTTTCACATGAGACCCTTACTCATCACCTTTACCTCACTAGATTAGAGAAATTCTTAGTGTTTATTGAGAGGATTAAAGGAGCCACTCAGACTGGCATTAGTAATGTGTATCTTTGAAGTTGGTTTACTCTAGGCTGATGTTACTGATCTGAGGACTGAATCCTCATAATGGAGACTTTTGGTGAGTCTTCCATTCAGGCTAGACCAAGCAGAACGAGATGATTGAGATCCCCCAGCAGAGAGAGATGCGTGTGTGCTCGCTTAGGTTACAAAACAACAGGAAGCGAGGATGTGAATGAGCAGAGAAGGGTGGGCCAGGGGAGGTGATTGACCAATGTGTACTGGGCCATTATACATTTTACAGACCTTATTGTATTTACATATTACATAAGCTCAGGGAAAACTTGGCGGTGTTCTGGAAGGCTGTACAGGTTGCTGGCTGGGGAAAAGGAAGGCAGGTTCTGGTGGTCCAGAGAAAAGACACATCGCCCAACCAACTAAATTAGGGAAAAAGATCAGGATTCGGGGCGCTTGGGTGGCTCAGTGGGTTAAGCCTCTGCCTTCAGCTCAGGTCATGATCTCAGGGTCCTGGGATCGAGCCCCACATCAGGCTCTCTGCTCAGCGGGTAGCCTGCTTCCTCCATCTCTCTGCCTGCCTCTCTGCCTTACCTGTGATCTCTCTCTCTCTCTATGTCAAATAAATAAATAAAATCTTTAAAAAAATATATCGGGCTTCATAGCAAAAGAGGTTTGCTTTTTTTTTTTTTTTCCTCTTTTAAAAGCTCTGATGTTTAAAAAGATGTCCTGGGCTTAAGTGAAACTTAATCACCGGGCATCTCTTCGGAACAGAGAGTCCTATCTGTGCACTCACATCCATTCCACGGCTGCCCTGGGAAGCAAGGCAGGAGGGGTCAGCGTGCTGGTCTTGCCGAGCTGTAATGGTTCACATGATTTTCTTGCACTTGAACATTAACATTGGGGTTCCTAACAGCTGCACATGTGGAAAATGATAATCACTGGAGTCCAAAAGTAAAAGAAGGAAAACAGGAAGCTCTCAGTGACCTCTTGGGTTAGGGCATCTAAAAATAAGTAGGAGCAGCTTTTTAGAATCCAATTGGTCTCCCAATAAAGAGTGATTCATTAAGTGTTTGATATGCTGCTGGATTATTGATTCAATCAGAATGAATCACGTCCTGTATTTTATTTAATTGCCTTGACATCAGACACAGCAAATCACATGACACTCCCGTGTCCCCCCTGCCACTTAAGCCAGTGCCCGCATGACTCTTGAATTCCGAATGGAAACAAATTCAAGATGGATGCTGGGTGGGAAAACATATTTTCATCCAGAAGAGTTCCAAGCCCTTAATTTCTCTTAGTTAAATTACTTGGCAACCAAAAGCACTTTTTAAACTTCCAGAACTTCAGCAAATTTCTTTCATGGGTCCAAAAGAAACCACTTTTGGGGAAGTGATTTTAAAATAGCCACTTCATTCCAGTTCGTGTGGTTCCTAGTTGGAGCGCAGGGGCAATAGGTTTTACTGCGGCATATGTCTGGGAGATAGGCCCCCACTTCACAGGACATTTCAGACTAATATATCTGCCACCTATTTATTGACATGAAACCTGGGGAGGATTCAGGTCTGGCACATTCCTTTAGGCGGCAGTAGTATCATGCCATGTTTTATTGTTCCGAGTATGTTACTACACTCCAGCTATGACTTAGCACTGGATGGGAATAGTTGATACAATTTTATTTTGCATCACATTAAATAGCAGGATACAAATCAAGTATCAGTTATCACTATGTAGAAATTCTCAAAGAGAATGTATCGAATGCTGTCTTTGGGTGCTGTTACTGGAGACGAGAGAATCCTGGGGAGTGCAAACCCAAGAGAGAATAGGGAGGGGCCACCTCACGCTGGACTGTGTGAGCCCCCCAAGGTGTTTGGTCTGTATGCTGAGAACGTTGAGACGCCATCAAAGTGCACTAAGGAGGGCGCCTCCTAGTGGTGTGTTTTAAGAGCTCGCCACCCTGCGGTGTGGAACATGAACTTGGGGTGGGGGGGTAAGATAAGAGTGGAGGGAGGAAGCCTGATTCTTGAGGCGAATCCCTTCTGGAGAGGACAAAGGCCAGGATGGGACCAAGGGAGTGAGTGGAAAAGGTGGCATGCGGGAGGAAAGTAAGGGGAGAGCAGATGGTCAAGGTGATGGGAGATGGGGAATTAGATGGGCCATTTAGTAGGCATCCAAGCTGCCGAGAGTGATGGTAGCCTGGGGGTCTGACCGCTAGTCAGTCAGTGCCAAGAGAAGAGAGTGATGGGCAGGAGACACAGGAGCCCTGTGATATCTGGTTTCGGCCACACAGTGGGAAGATGCAGATCTAGAAATGGCAGTAGGGAGCCGAGGATGGCTGCCACCTCCTGACCCCGCCGTTCACGGGCTGGGAGAGGGCACAGTTGCTGCTAATGAGTGCAGCAGGAGAAGCAGTCTCCTTGGTGAACACGTACTGTAGATTAGAACACGATACACACTGTCCCTGGCCCCAGAACACTGAGTCTTGGGAAATGTCCATCTGGTTTTAAAAACCTATTATCAACTGTATTAGCCACTATCAACACAGAGTCTCCAGGGGTTTTTTCCCCCGAGAGAAGAGCTTTGAACCCACAGATAAGCATGTATGCCCAATGTTTTATTTACACCTGAGGAGTCTATTTGCTAAAGTCTATTTGCTAAGTAGACTTGCAGTGATTCCTCAATTTCACAATAGCCACATTTTGAGAAGCAGTCACAGTCAAGGAATCCAGCCCAGAATTTTCCAGAGTCTAGACACTGCAGCACAAGTTTAGGGCATAGGGAGTCCTCCTTTCTGAAGCTTGTAAGGGTTCTCGAGAGAAAGCAACAAGAAACAAGTGACCACATCAAAACTCTAACAATAAACTCAGCTAGGAAAGAAAGCCCATTAGGGAAAAATAAAAATCTCTTAGCAGGTCATCTCTTGAGTGAGAATCAAAGAGAAAGAAAAGTCAGAAAGAACGACTTCGTGTGTCCCATCTATTTAATTTGTGTCAGTTATTCCCATTTGCAGGGAGAGTGTCAGACTTTGGGACGTTGAAAATGACAGGTACCAAAGGACACCAGTTTTCTTCTTTTTTCTAGGGATATTAGAAACTCTAAGTGAGTGCAGTTGGTTTTCCTCACATGGCAAAACTGGCTAAGAGAAGAGTCAGTAGTTCCCATCTCCTGTGACAACACGGAAGTGAGTGTGCCTACATGAGCAGACAAGTGTCACTCAATACATTTATCGTCCTTTCTGCTATTGTCACCCCCCCCACACACACACACAGTTTTTATGTAGTCCCCATAGCTGTCAGCCTTGGCATCCACATGTTTCTAGACTCTCCCCGGGTTTTCTGAAGCAAGACTCTTTGCTTATTCCCATACACAAGAGAGCACTGACTTACACCACGTATCCTGGGGTGCGTGGCACGTGGACTGCTATTCTAATTGTGCTAGTAGAGAAGATGGCCTTTTAGCAATAGTGAGTATCAGATCTTGCTATGCCGTCTACACCGATCACTCAAAAACATGCCGAAATTTTGGTTTGCGTTATTATTGTATGCCACCTAGTTTGTCTATCAAGAATGGTAAGCATCTTCCGAAAATCCCCCAAATGCTGACATTTTGATTTTTCACTTCAAAACAGACTGCATGTTGTGATGGAACCCGAGGTTCAGACCTCCTAAGTGCCATTTCTGCTTTTAACATAGACTTGGCCATTAACCCAGTGATGGTACCATGTTGCATGGACCAAGGAGGAAAGCCTTTTAAAGCCTCTTCCCACCTGATTTGAAGTTAGCCTTTTCTTTCAAAGAACAAACCCTTAGAATTGTTTCCCCGTCATCATTCTGGTTCTAGTCATAGGGTTATAAAAACAAGGGAGAAGCTACACTCCCATATTCTGCTGCTAGATGTAATTTTGAGTCTAAAAGAAATAATGCATTGAATTTCATTATGAATGCTTTTTGGCATAAATCTAAAATAATACCCAAGAGGTGGCCGGCCCTAAGGATCAGTGTGCTTATTACAGTGTATGTGTATGAATGTGGAAACAAAGCAACTGTGTGTCCATCTCCAAATGAAGCAGTAGATTTCTGTGATACGCTCCTTCCCCCAGATTGTCCTTACTGGAGGATTTAGCGCATTGTATCGTGAGCCCTTCGCTGGTTCCTTAGTGAGGAGAGTTATTATATAAATTTATTATATAAATTTCTCACAGGGCCCTGCAGAATGGCTTGAATACATAGATCTTGAGAGTGACAGCCCCAGCCCAGCAACTGGAGGCAGCCAGTGGGGACAACAAACACAGAGGGAAAAAGCAGACTTGCCCCGAGCTGCTCCCCTGCCTCTCGGGTCCTCACTCACGTATCTGGCTCTTTTACCGGGAACCCCAAAGTGTATCCACTTCACAAAACGTCAGTCTTTGCTCCATGCACCTGAGAGACACCTGTGTAATTCTTTACGTATCTGACTCCCGCTGCCCCACAGGCCCCTTGCTCTGGACCCTTCAGGAGCCAGCACTACACCTACGACTACCCATCACGGTAGCTGTTCTGTGAGTCCCTGTGGACTAAGCAGATGCACCTAGACCTCTCATGCCTTGTAAATTCTGGGGGCTCTTGAGACACATAAACCCAAGACTAACGGTTTGTAAAATGGTATCCTTCTGAGGATAAGGCATCGTGTACATTCTGTCAAAAATGTCACATTTCTCCATACAGTTCTTTACTTTAAGACATACTTGAGATATGTGGGGGGGAAACTAGTGGCCTAGATTTCTGAAAACCCATGTTCTTTACCCATACTGGCCTCCTTGACAGTAATAGAAACTTGGGCCACTCTGACACACACCAAAGTCCCTGTATTTGACTGAAGAATCAGTTCTTCAGGAACCAGTCATTTGAATGCGGCTGCGCTTGGGTCTGAAGCGTGGGTGCGAGCCTTCCCTGGCCCAGCCATGTCTGAAAGTGTTTTGTTTTTTGATTCCAGAATTCATCCCGCAGGCATTTGGAATGCCCTTATCCCAAGTCATTGCAAACGACCGGGCCTATAAACTCAAGCAGGACTCGCAGAGGGATGAGCAGAAGGATGCGTCTGATTTTGTGGCTTCCCTCCTCCCGTTTGGAAATAAAAGACAGAACAAAGAACTCTCAAGCAGTAACTCATCTCTCAGCTCCACCTCGGAAACACCAAATGAGTCAACGTCCCCAAACACCCCAGAACCGGCTCCTCGGGCCAGGAGGAGGGTGAGTTGGCCAGGACTTTCTCTGACACTACTGCTGAAACAACCGAAGCATTACTAGGTTATTCTCTGAGTCTCTCCGTTCTTGTGAAAACTGGAAAGGGAGCCCAGGGATCTGTCCATGACCCCATGCGGGGACAGCATTCCCTGGGCCATGTGGCATGTGACACAGCCTCAAAGCCTTTTTCTGACCACTCTCAGAGCTGCTGGGTGCCCCTCCTTGGATCCCCATGTGTGTGCCCCGTGATGTCCTAAACATTCTAGAGCATCACTGTTGATCTTGCTATAGCGTAATCTTCTGTCCTGTGGACTTACCCTGGAGACTCTGCGGGTTGGGGGCGGGGCCTCTGCGGGTTGGGGGCGGGGCCAGGCGGTTCCTTAGTCTCTTCATCTCTAATCCAAGAACCACACCTAGCCCCCCAGCGACCTACCAGTCTTCATAAGCGAGGATATATTTTTTTATTTGATTATTTTTAATCAATGGAACTTTTTCCCCCCCGACAAGAAACCTACATATATATCGTGTATCATCTATCATCTATCTGGTACAGCATATCATATATCACATATAGAGAGAGAGAGAGAGAGGAAGAGAGAGAGAGAGGGCACATATGTCCTCTTTTCTTCCTTTATTTTTTAAATTTACATCCTCTTTCAAATCAATTCTGTAACAGAATCAATTTCTTGTTTCAGGTTTCCTGTTTCAATTCAGGAAAGCTGAGTTCTCAGGCAAACTGGTTGGTGATGGGCTGAGCCGGTTGAGAAGCATCTCTAAAATTTCCCAGGTCCTTGGGAGATCTTCTCTCCTTCTCCTCTTGCCCGGAGACCCCCCAAATCTTTGCCGCCTCTAGCCACTCACTACTGCTCTAGTCAAAACCCCAAACACTTCCCACTTAAAATCCACACTCAAGATAAAGGGGTACCTGAGCCACTGCTCTTTTTCAAGGTTTTGGTTATGTTTAAAAGCGGAGAAGTGCCGACTTCCCAGGGTATTTAAATGGATGTGACAGAACTGTTCTACAGTCCTGTCATCATTTGGGTGTCATAAGGCCATAACACCCAGACTCCACGTGTTCGCTTTCTGGGAATCAGGAGCGCAGGCAGCGGGCCTCCCAGATGCCCTCCCCTCTGTCCAGGCCTTGCTAAGACATGAGCAGTGAACCCCTTCCTCTCCGCTTCATCAGCCGGGTTGGGGGGCGGGGTGGCTGTGCAGACATGGCCGGTGCCCCGCTCCCCTCCGCTCGGCCTTTACCAGTCCCAGGACACCAGAGCCCCCCTTCCACTTGCCAGCACCTCGCCCCTGCCAAGGGCTTTCACGACGATCAGAGGCACCAACCCATGCAGGTGATAGGCTGCAAGGGCTGAGATACTGAATGTCACCTCCCCGCCCCGACCAGAGTTGCTCTTAATCAGTGACTCTTGCGGCTGTGGTTCCCGTAGCCCAGCACCCTTGCTCCTGACCGCAGTGGGCTCTGAGCTGCTCGACCCACACTGTCTCCCAGAGGTGCCGGGAACTTGGGCACGAGCTGCCTACAGGCTTGTCTAGACCGGGGGACGCTCTCCATCCGCTGCCCTCCGTCCCCTTTCTCGACCCCCTTCCCCCTAGGGCTGTCTCCCAGCGCCACGTCCCTGATCAAGTTCTTGGTGCCAGTTCTGGGGGGAAGCCCAGCCAGGGCGGTTCCATGGAATGCAATGTTAAAAATCTACCTCCTTGAGTCCCAGTCGAGATGTTTGGTTTTTATTCACGAGGCTTCTCGGACTTTGCCTCATTCATCAAGCATGTGATCTTTTTCTTGTTTCAAGAAACGAAGTGATTGGGTCAAAATACAACAACGCAACGGCCGCCCGCTCCCGTCTTCCATTTGGCGAATGTTGTTTGTGGAAATTGTAACTGCCATTCCCTTCCCCTGTTGTGGTAGTTTCCTGACTTCTTCAGGAGGTGTTGGCCGTGTTCCTTTTACGGAACGAACGGCATGATTCGATGAAGTGGCGTGGTTTCAGGGGGACGCGCAGTCCTGGGCAAAAGCGTTACCGGCTGGCATGCGGCGGAACTTGCTCGTGCTTTCTCCATCCGCGCCCTTCATTCACGCCTCTGTGTGGTTTGCAGGGCGCGATGTCAGTGGACTCTATCACAGATCTCGATGACAATCAGTCGCGACTGCTAGAAGCTTTGCAACTGTCCTTGCCTGCGGAGGCTCAGAGTAAAAAAGAAAAAGCCAGAGATAAGAAACTCAGTCTGAATCCCATTTACAGACAGGTCCCCAGGCTGGTGGACAGCTGCTGTCAGCATCTTGAAAAACATGGTAAGCAGATTTGTCTGTTGGTGATGGAGTATGAGAGATTCTCGGTTATTCAAGCTTGGTGGATTTAAGCACCCAGTTCAATGCTTTGTTCATCTGCTTAGACTCTGGGCTGAAATTTCCTTTGTGAAGAAAGTTTACAGCTCGGACTGTTGGCTTTAGAGAGTACTGGGCTATACATGATTATGGGAGAAAAAAATCAACTTGATGGTTTTCAGGCCACCCAGCACCCAAGGGTCCTCAGACGTGAGCCTGGAGGCCAAGATCTATTGGGCTGGGTCTGTCCCCAAGCCTCTCGTCAAACACAGCCCAGCCACTTTTATCTTTTTTTATGCATCAGTGTTGCTAGCAAGGCTTCCTTTAAAAAAATAAGAGTCTAGCTACTTAAAAAAAAAAGATTTACTAACCATTCTTTGAGTAGAAAATACATGGTTTCTGACAACAATTTTCTATATTGCTATTTGCATTTTTGTGGAAAGATGTTCACTTCAAACTTCTTCACAATGACCCTTTGGCAACTCTATACCAATTAATATGTGACTTAAAAATATACTTTTTAAAAAATTTTTCTGAAGTGTAGACTTACTGGCTCATCAAACTGCTATTTCCATAACCTGAGTGTGTTTCGTGTAGTGTTAGCGTGTATTTTATGGACACGAGAAAAGTTAATTGCTTTTTTACTATAACATAATACATTCATTGTAATTAAGAGAAAAAGAAACAGAAAAGCTAAGAAAATCCCGAGGCCATCCTGGAGACACGACTACTGTTGATATTCCCATCTCCATTTTCCTAGTGTAAGCGGGACTTCGTAAGAAATGATGAAGGAGATACCTAGTTATCTTAATCACTAGATAACATGTGGATGACTTAACAAAATGAGTACATATTGAAGCTTTGTCTACACAAAATTTTTTTAAAGATTTGTTTGAGAAACAGAGAGAGCACGAGTGTGGGGAGGGGGAGAGGGAGAGGGAGAGAGACCCAAGCAGATTCGTGCTGAGCCTGGAGTCCGATGTGGGCCGAAACCAAGAGTCAGATGCTCAACCGACTGCGATACCCAGGCGCCCCTCTGTACAAGATTTTTATATGTACCTGTGTGTATGTGTGTATCTATCTGTCTCTGCTCCTAGGAAAGCACACTGGGAGTCAAGGAAAATGCCTTCGTATTTTGAATTCCCAACAGTTAGTATCATGATTAATATAATGTAGGTGCTCCATAAATATTACTTACACAGAATTATTTTTTAAAATAGCTTAACGACAAAAGTGTTCAGTACCATGAATATGTAAGTTCAGCCTAAATTCCGCTGTGAGGCAGAAAAAGAGACTCATGCTTTTACGATTATAGTTTTTCTCCATAAAGAATGTAGAGAGTGGACTGTAAGCAGTTCGAAGAGTCCTAAGTGAGAAAATTCTGCTCCAGTCCTGCAAAACTCCAGTGCCAGGCTGAGTAACTCTTTACGTGAAAGACAGCTTGGTATGTCTTTCTATTTTCTTTTTCAAAATGAATTTTCATAAATTATAATTTGTAAAATAGCATTTCCTTGAAGCTTACTAAGAAACTGGACAGTTCTTTCTCATTTTGGCATGGTTAACGTGCAATGTAGGGCCTAAAAGAAAAAAGATTATCCTGTCAAGGACCTGATTCTGCTCCTGGTTTCCATGGTGTTTGGCTCCAGAAAAATACAAGACATATTCAAATGCAAACGGATATTCTCCCTGGTTACTTGAAACCAATGCAAAAAAACCAAGCCTTAAAAACAATTCTCTCATAAGACTTTATTTGCCTATTTGGGAAATGGGTAAGACAGAGTCGTAGTCACTGTATCCTTATAAACATTTGTCAGAGACTTTTTCATTCCCTCCACAACTGGTCTTGGACAGTTATCTTGACTCTTGTCTGTGTCTGTGTATAACACCCTTCCCTACCTATATTTCACCCAGATGCTTTCTGAACTGTTAGCTCAAAATTCCTTACGCATCCTTGATTTCCCAGAAGCACAAATTAAAACAAACAAACAAACAAATACCACCACCACCAACAACAAAACCAGACAATACAATGGAGGCTCAAGCCCTATTACATTTCTGGGATTGGGGCTGATTTTAGGGTGGGGCATCCTGCTTATTCTGCCTGCCCGCTTTATTGGAATTCCCTAAGCTTGAGACCCAGGTGCTCCGGGGTCATGTTTCCATTCCAGTTTCTGCTGAAAAGGAGAGAAAGATGATCATGTCAATTTCTGGGACAGGCCACTCAAAGTCACGTTCCTTTGCCAGGTCAATGCCTTTTTGGATGTACGCCTGCTTTATCAATGACTGTCTTAAGTCAAGGTTACTAAATGCCTAGACCGTATCTCCTCTCTGAGGAAAATCACCGTATAGCTTGTGGGAGAGAATGGCATTGGCCTTCTGATGGCTGTCAGTTGCTCTCCCTAGAAACAAGCAAACAAGATATATTTCAAAAAACTTGAAACAGATTCTAACCAACTGAGATATATAGGAATTATAGCACTTGATCACTAACTCGTTATTTCTTCAATTACAGTCATTTTTGCTGAGTGAAAAAGTAATCTAATTGAGGAAATAATAATGTCATCAAAATGGGCATTTCTGAAGGCTGGAGAGATTTAGCCGAATGAATGATTTAGCCTGTGTAGAAAATGCTCTTATGCTATTTCACTTCTGTAGAAAATTCAACTCTCCGGAAACCATCAAAAAACTAAGAAAAAAAATGCAGCCAAAATTAAAATTGCTAACACCTGCTATTATATTAAAGTTTTCTCTCTTGTGCAAAGGAGGCTCATTCCGTTCAGTCAGGGTCCGTTTCTCTCTCTATAATAGATGCCAAATATGATTCGAAGAACTCTATATGCATTAATTAATTGAATCGTTGCATAACTCTTCAGACGGATACTCACTGTGTTCCCTTTGCAGGTAAAAAGTATAATTCTGGAGTGACTCAAAATAGCTCGATTATCCTGTTCACAAGCTCCCATCGAGGTAGAAGCAATAGATTAGGCTAGGGGTTGGCCTCACTTGTGAGGAAGACAGACTGAGAGCAGCAACAAGGAAGGTATGGAAGTCTTTTGAAAATAGATGCAGGGGCACCTGGGTAGCCCAGTGGGTTAAGCCTCTGCCTTCTGCTCAGGTCATGATCTCAGGGTCCTGGGATTGAGCCCCGCATCGGGCTCTCTGCTCAGCAGGAAGCCTCCTCCCCCTTCTCTCTCTGCCTGCCTCTACCCCTACTTGTGATCTCTTTCTCTGTCAAATAAATAAATAGAATCTTAAGAGAAAAAAAAAGAAAAGGAAACAGATGCAGAGCAAAATCCTACCCGAGGGCAGTCACCAACAAGTGATTCCACAAATCAGCAAGAATTAGCCTCTCAAATTATTCCGGAAGTTCAGGATACCATTTGTAAGCTATAGAACTGATAAACAGGGTTTATGGATTTATAATTATATTTATAAATGAGATTGTAATTATAGATACTAATCTTTTCTAACTAAAAAGCCCTGGAAATCCAGCCAAAAAGGGATTATACTTAATACATAAAGTGGCAAGACCATAAAATAAATATACAAAAAGATATCTATTTCCTATGTAAGAGCAGTAATCAGTTATATACTCTAACTGTAAAATAATTCATTCATATTAATATCAAAAACATAACCAGAGTATCTATAAGAAGCAGCAAGGAAGTTCTATAAAGAAAACTGTAAAGTTCTACCAAGAAATCTAAAACATGATTTAAACAAATTAAGATGTTGACTTTGGTTCTGGATTGAAAGAAATAATGTTATAAAGATTGTAATTCTTTCCAATTTAATGATATGTTGTACTACTCCGAACTCTTTCAGTGGCAAGAGAGAGGAACCCATATAAAATTAGATTAAGGAAAGCACCCCCCCAAAGATCCTATTTACAAACTGGAAGTCTCAGTATTATATCGAGATTGAGACACAGCTGGAGCCAGGATTGAAACGATGGTAGGAGAGCATGAGTCTGTCCACTGGCTTTCCTCGCGGGCCAGCTCTCTCCACGTGGCTACAGAATGTCCAAACCAGCATGGGCGGCTCCAAACCAGCATAACCCTCATAACTGATTATCCCAAATGAAGAGAAAATGAGCCACCAGTGAAAAAATAAATGTAGGCGATGACCATCAGTGATGATGATTAATGGCTTGCGCAGGAAAAGGAGAGCCACTCAGACATTCCGTGCCCCGCTGAAGGAAGGAAGTACATCATACTTCTTAGGAAGTGTTCTGCTGCCCCCTCCCCCTGCCCCAGAATCAAACCTGAATCAGAGAAAACTCTGGCTCAACTATGTAAAAAGAAAAAATACACACACACAGACATACATGGAGAAAAGACTGGATAGAAATAAAAGAGAATATTAAGAGTGGTTATTTCTGCATCAGGTATTTTTAAAAACATTATCTTTTACATTTTTCTGCATTTTATAGATTTTCATATGTACTTGTTTTAATTCTAACCAGTGAAACAATAAATGTCTATTTTTAACATTGATAAAGAACTAAGACTTCATATAAAATGCGTGTTTAAGTAATGATGAATCTGAATGATGAAGAAAATTGTATTTTTCATATGGGGAAGATATGGAAATACATAGTATCACAGGGAAAGTTTTTCATCAAAAACATTTAACATGATGGGTCCCTGGTGTTTAGAGGGCTACGCTTCAGGTACCTGCAGAGGCTACTGGGGAGTAACTAAGCAAGCATTCGTGCACGCCCTTGTGACGTTGCTGTTCCGCGTGTTGCTGGCACTCTATTCTATGTCCACAGTGCTTTCCTCCAATTTCAAGCCACAAAACGGGACTGTTGACTTTGTTTTCTTCTTTGCAGGCCTCCAGACGGTGGGGATATTCCGAGTTGGAAGCTCAAAAAAGAGAGTGAGACAGGTAAGTGAAAAGCGAAGACTGTCTTGTACGTTTCTTGACTTTCAATTGAATTACCTTGCACGAAGCTCCAGCTTCTGCAAATGCATCTCAGAGCAGCTCTTCTGAATCCTCCCACCAATTACAGGATAATCGACTCCCAAGAGGTAAAAGGCAACGACTCAGAAGCTCAGCAAGGTTGTGATGGAGTTAGGATCAGGCCTTTGAAATCAAAACGTTTGGATGTGTTCATGGTGTGTCCGGCCAAACAAAGATTATATATAAACATCTTATTGAAACTGTAAAAGCAGGAGATTCAGAGAGCACCTAATTTGGAAAGGATAATAAACAGAAGACAATTGTCTAGGACTTGTTTTTACTAAAACATAATGAAATGATGCCCTTGACATTGCCTTCATATAAGATGCTGTATTTATAGTTTTACTTTCTCAAAAAGAAATCATTCTTATTTCATTTCCGTGGAACCACTGGTTCCTCCCACCCCCAACTCATTGTACACGCGGGGACCGTGCCCCTTGCTCCTTCAGCATCGTACAACATTCCCGCGACAGAAGTTTGATGCTAGACCTTCAGGAATAGGTTCCTGTGAGCGGGCAGGTAATTGTACTCATGAGGGCTTCACAAAAGGCAAACCGCCCTTTGAAAAAAGAATTCATTTGTTGGCTAAAAGAAAATTAAAACGTGACGTTTCCTCCATTGGTCCCAACAGACCAGTAAGCAGTGAGGAACACAGCAACTCAAAAGTGAAGCCAGATGAAAATAATTTTTAGCTGATAAAGCTGAAGGAATAATTGTTCATAGTGTTGAAACTAACTGAAATCAACACCCCCTGATACTTCTTTTTTATCAAGAGAAAAGGGGCTTCCAAAAAGGAGTCCTTTTTCTGTTTATTTGGTAGGTGCCTTTATTTGTAATAGCCACACAAGGGACTACAGAACATACAACACTTTGCCACAGGGCTTGCAAGAAGGAAGGTAGAATGATAACATTCTGGGGCCTTCTTGCCTGGGCAGAGCAGCAGAATATTTTCAAAACATTATCTTACTGACTCCAGCCACCGGCTGTGAGAGGGGCCCCTTCGCCCACTTCTTTCGAGGCTTAGAAAAATTAAGAAACTTAATTCAAGATCACACAGTTTGCCCCAGGTTCCGTTCAGGCTCAGGGTTAAACTCAAGATCCCACAATTTAGAGGAAGCCTCTTCCCATGGTTCATTCTTTCTGCATGTTCGTGTGCCGGGGAGAGAACCTGGCGGGTTTGAGTGATCACAGGAAGGAGTGGTGCCAAGGGGGAGACTCCCGTCCTGGCTGCCTGCTGCACACTGCTGTTGAGTTGCCGAGCATCAGTGGGCAGCTCGGGACGGGAATGGCATTCTCACCAGGCGGAGAGGTGGCTAGTCTCAGAAGTTAGTCCTCACTTACATCGGGACCCACCAAAGGGAAAACCTTTGCATAGAGATTTATTTAAGGATTATCCAATCAGAATATAATTTGTGGTTATGGAGACTTCGATTCCCAGGGTGACATATCCTCTAACCCACCATTTTACTCTTGAACATCACTTCTTAGGACCCTACACTTCTTAAGTCAGAACAGTTGTTCCAAATAACAATATTAACAGCGAATTAATCATCTCTGGGATTACCAGTTGCTCATCAGTCTCTCCAGCAGCCTGAGAGCTGGGGAGGGGATAGGGACATTGCCTCTTTGTTCCCTAGCATACTTGGAGAGCCTAGACATCTGCCCGGTGCACAGGAAATCCAGTGAATGAATGAATGAGTAAGTGAACCAGTGAACTCTTAAAGAAGCGTATTGCATAGAGGAGATTCAGGAACTCGCGGAATTGTTTCTACAGCAGAAAACAATACATAGGAGAAGTTGAGCTGTCGGCCATAGAAGTTGGCTGCGGAGTTATGACTCCCTTCCTCTTGCTATTGTGCTTTCATGTTGTCATAAACGCTAATGAACCCAGGATAACGAATAAGGCAGGGACTCCCTTTGGGAATTGTTAATAAGGCTCCTTTGACTAATCTAAGGCAGCTTTTATTTAGTAATTGTCATCTTTTGAGGCTTAGTCACAAATGGCTTATCAGGGTTTTTAGTTTCATCGTGCGCAGCAAAAAATCTTGCTTTCTTGTTGAGTATTTCTGTAAAATGTCAAAATTCCAACCTGGTAGGATCGCTGACATGCAGAACTGCTGTGTGATAGATGAATTCCTCCCTCCCACATTCACCCTTGACCTAACCCCCTCAGCTCTTTCCTCCCAACCTTCTGGATGTCATTCTCCAGCCCTTCTGCTTGCATCATTAACAGTAAACCTACAGATGCATTCATTTAATAATGCATTTATTTAATAATGCATAATGATGCATATATATATGCATGTGAAAATACATTCATGGTTAGACTCTGTAGATCAAGGCAACACGTTATTTTCTTCTCCTTTCTGGTGTCTGTGTAAACTTAAGACCAGATACTGCATGTCCCCGCACTTCGTTTGCTGGGCTCTGAACATTGAGATAGGTGTCGTGGGGTATATGTGATATATGGTGAGATATGTCGTGAGACTGCCATTGGAACCATTATTTTTCCAGTTACGTGAGGAATTCGACCGTGGGGTTGATGTCTCTCTGGAGGAAGAGCACAGCGTTCACGATGTGGCTGCCTTGCTGAAGGAGTTCCTGAGGGACATGCCGGACCCCCTTCTCACCAGGGAGCTATACACAGCCTTCATCAATACTCTCTGTGCGTAACGCGGCCATTTGCAGGAACATGTCTAGGGATTTACTGGGATGACCGACTCACTCATTGGACCTTGTACATGTGTTTCCCAATGACTTTTTTTGCTTCTTATTTATTGGTCTCTAATGAGTGGCCTATTTGGGGAATTTTCTGAGATTTACCCTGGGGAGCATTAGCAAGAAGAAAGTTACCATAAAACAAAGAGGAATTTGGGATGCTTTCAGATGACCCCAGCCCAGTAGAAAGTGCTATAAACTGATGCTTTGCAGGAACAGCAAGAGCTCACAGTGAGTCTGTGCCTTAAAAATGAGTTTGCGTTTCTGGTATGAGGAAGGAGGGAGCCATAGAAACCCAGAGTGAGGAAAGGGGGCAGGCAGCATTCCGGGGAAAGCAGAGTGGCATAGCCCAGGGGCAGGGCTTTCAGTATGGCTGCTTGAGGGCTATCGACCCAGATCACATGGAGGAGCAAAGGAGGAGGGGCGGGGAGAAACAGGCCAGACTTGTGACAGCCTCCGTATTTTTCTTCCTCCGATGCCACAATTAAAACAGGATCACGGAAGAGCGTGAAGACTGCCATTGTGCCCTGGCTTTGGCTATTGCCAACAAAAAGTCAATTCCTTGTGGATTCCTCAACAGAAAAGGGCCTCAGATCTGCTATAAACTCAGCTTTTAGAATGTTCACCAAGTCCCCGGCACTGTTAGCAAATATTTCCTGAAAATGGAAGATCGCAGTCTACACAGTAAATGATGAGAATGGCAGGGAAGGGAGAGAGAGGAAAGGGCGGGAACTGAAGCTGCCGTTCTTCCCGGGGTGATAATGCTCGCTGCGGCTGGTTCATGCCCAGGTCTGCCTGATCTTTACGCCCTTCATAGGACCTTGTGCTAAATGGCGAGGCCAGCGGGAGGATGGGTGCGGGGGAACGTGACTGGCCTGGCTCATCCCTTTCCGAAAGGGGTTGAGAGGGGCCTCCTCTCGGGACCTGAAGAGTGGGAATTCCCCCTTTAACTTACTCAGAATGCCTCCCTTTGCCTTGCTTAGTGTTGGAGCCCGAGGAGCAGCTGGGCACCTTGCAGCTCCTCGTCTATCTTCTACCTCCCTGCAACTGTGACACCCTGCACCGCCTCCTCCAGTTCCTCTCCATGGTGGCCAGGCATGCCAATGACAACGTCAGCAAAGATGGACAAGAGGTAGGACGCGCCCCCAGCGGCCCTCGATGCTGTGACTCTTCCCTTTTCCAGTTGCAGAAGAGTGGGCCATCAGTTTGATGATCTGCTTCCCCTGGAGGAAATGGCACCTGCCCTTTCCTGACCCAGCTGTTGATGTAGAAGGAGAACCAGTGCAGGCTTTTTTCAGGAGGGACGGTTCCTAGGATCCTGTGTTTCCAGAATGCTTCTAAACAAGGCTGCCATTTTCCCTGATGATGCTTTATGCAAGACCTTGAATTTCCATTTGTGTGAAGAAGACGCGCGATGGGCTATGGAGGTGTTTACAGCTGTGAAAAAGTGGAGTAACGGGGGCAGGGGGAGATTGCTGTCATTGTCATTAATTTGATCTGCTTCCTTAACTTGGGCCCCCACTATGCTGTCACCTTGTGATTCTTCCAGATTGTCCCTCAAGCTCCCATCTGCCCTATGGCTAAAGGTGTGCTATCCTCCTTTTAAGAGGTTCTTTCTCTCCTTAAACCCTTCCCCTCAAATCGACTGGCTTAAAGCCATGGAGAGTCAGTCCTGCTTCCAAACCTGGTGGAGAAGGAAGTAGAAGGATCTAGAAGGCCTGATCTACCATCGCCATACATCTCGATGCCACAGCATGTCAGCTACTGAACAGATTCTGCACAGTCCCGTGGGCCCTCCTGGGATGTTCTTGTTGAACCTAGTCCCCACTAGGGCCCTAGGGTGGCTCCACCCCCTGCGCATCTGAGGTCCTGGGGTCCGGTTCTCTTTGGTTCATATGCAGCCATATGCTTCAAGGTGGTTTTGGTTTCACCCTCGGACAAAGGAGATGCTGGCTTCAATTTTAGGTGACCAGTTAACAAGCAGCCTATTCAGTCTTCACCGTAACAAGAGATCTGTTTCCCTTTTTGGTACCATCCAGTCATACTTCTCCTTGACCTTGGACTGCCCTGGTGATCTCAGACCCTTTCCTATGCTAGTAACACTCATTACAAATCAAACACGAAGATGCCAAAGGCCTTATTCCACAGCAGAACCTTTTCTTTTCAATCATTGTTAAGCAGAACTCAGCCCTATGGTGGATTCGGTTCTATATTTATCACGTTTCTTTCCTAAAAATCCTGGTCCTGTTTTTTTTTCCACTTTAATCCAGAAAGGCAGTTCTGCATTTCTTGAGGTCATCCTCGCCGTTGGTGCAAGAATGGAACTTTCCTGACTTAGCCATGTCTCTCTATCGTAGTTATAATTAGTGAACCCTCTGCTGGCTTCAGGCTTCGTAATCCGGTACCGACATCTCATTTTAGCAGACACAGCTCTCCCTGGGATATACTGTAATTCTCATAATTGTTAAGTGGTAGTTGGACTCCCCGCCTGGGTGTCATCCCTTATCAGCTGCGGATGCAACGCAAGCGGTGAAATCACCTGCCAAATCACTGGGTGGAGGCAGGGCCCTGTCTGCGTTCCTAGGCGCGCCAACCCCTTCTCTGATGCTCCTGCAGTAGCGTGGGAGCCGATGGTCGGGTCTTAGGTGATGAAGAAGAAGGCATCGATGAAAGCAGGAAGTCCGACCAAAGCAACTCTTGCTTTTTTAGAATCCTTTGCAGGCACTCTCTCAGTCCAAATGCTGAACGAAACCCCATCACCTAGACCCAAAGGAAGAAGAGATTCCAGGCTGGGGACCGACAACCCTTGGCCTGTTGGCACTGTAGCTGTCATCGCCCTCTCTCCGACCTCGTGCGGAGGCACCCTGGACCCCATAGACACGATAGATTTGCAGAGCAAGCATGACAGGACCCTAGAAGATGGCAGGAGAGAGAGGGAGGGCCCGTCATTTTCATTCCCACAACCTTCCCGTATGGAATAGTGGTCGGAGCCATCCAGTGACCAGTGAAGTCGCAGCTGTGGCTCAAACCCAAACTGGTCTAGCTTACTAAGAAGACAGGAATCTAGACTAGGAATTGGGGGAAAAAACCCCATGGGTCTAGCTGGGGGTTTTCTACCCTCTGTATGATTGATATTTGGGACCAAGTAATTGTAGGGCTGCCCTGTGCATTCTGCGATATTTTAGCAGCGTCCTGGGCCTTTATCCTAAATGTTTGACTTCGGTAGCGGCTCCCTACCATGCCCCCGTTGTGACAACCAAAAGCATCTCTAATTGCCGAGTACCCTGTGAGGGGTGGGGAGGGGGCAGAGTCACCCCTGGTTGAGAGCTCTGGGTAGCTTTATCACTAACTGACCAGGTGTTCTTGGAGAAATCTATTAACCTCCCTAAACCTGAGTTTCCCTACCTGAAGTTTGGGGATACAGAGTCTCCACCCGGCACGGCACAGTTGGGAAGACTGCGTTACTCTAATGTGATGGCGTCCCGGGAACAGCAAAGCTGAACCTTGAGTCAAAATGAAGCACTAGCAACCAAATGTTCAAGCGGCTGGGGAAAGAGGAGGAGCGGTTTGCTTCTGTGGAATGGTGAGATGTCCCAGGCGAGCAGGCAGCCCACGCGGCCATCTCGGTTGGAGTAGAGGCTCTGGAGTGGGAAGGTCCCGAGGACGTATGAGAGGAATCGGGCTGTGTTCACGGACTGCCGAATGCCTTTGTAAGGGCGTAGGTGCCGCATTCCTTTAAGCCCTGCACATTTGGAAGGATTCTGCTAAGGCTGTATGACCCATGCTGTAGCTTGGTAGAGGTGGGGAAAGTGTTGGGAAGCCTCTGTGTGACTGGCGATGTGGAAAACAGCAGTTCGCGTTGTCAGTGTCTCCATGGAACAGTGGCCTTGGTGTTCGAATCACGGACATCCTGGGCCCCGATCTGAGTGTTGTTCCAAAATTGTCCAGTTGCTGTTCCTGGGATGCTGCGGCCCCTAGGAGGTGGAGGAGGTGAGGACACGAGGCAAGTGTGGAATTAGGGGAGGCAGTGCAGAGTCAGCCCACAGTGTCGGGAGAAAGGCGGTGAACACGGTCCAGGAAAGTTAGGAGTGGCTTCCTGGAGGAGACGTCTCAAGGGGCTCGAGTGAACGGACCATGTAAGACCACGTAAGCCCTGCGTGGGGATGGGGGTGAGCCGGAAGCCCCTCTGGTCGGGGCTCAGAGTGGAGGGGGAGGACTGGTGGTTGTTTGTGAATATTTTGTTGGTGGTGGCTTGGCACAAGCACGTGGAGGCCACGGGATGGGCGCACTGCGGCGAGGCGGGGCTCCAGCCGTCAAATATGGTCCAGAAACAGAGCTGCCTTCAGCTTTTCCTCTCGCCCGTTCGGTTCTCGGGCTTAGACAGGTTCTGTCTCTGCTGGGTAGTGATTGTGGCTTGCAGCGTGGAGAGCTGCGGTCAGAGAGCATCGAGGAGCTTGGAGGCTCCCATACGCCACCAGCGCCGCGCTGCCCAACCTGGTTTCTATGACCTAGAGGAAGAGAGAAGAGAAGGGAGTTGGGCCGGGGCATGGTCTCAGCTTCCTCCTCTGTGAGATGAGCAGAATATTTCCTTTCTAATCGGCACTTACAGTGTCCTGCATCATTAACTAATAGGATCTTAAGGATTTTGACAAGAAGGACATGAGAACATTTGTTGGCTGGGAAATTGGGGGGAAAATGATAATGGCATTTCGCTATCTATGCTCACTTTGTCTGATTCCATTTTATTTGCTTTGCTCCTTGGGGAAAAGAGAAATTCCCAAAGGGAATAACGATTTTCTTTCTTTAAGAAAGAATACTGCGGGAACATCGCTGAAACCTCTTGAGCCTGGAAAAAAAAAAAAAAAAAACCCTAGTGGATTTTCAGGTTGTCTGAGATTGCTCTGGTATTGCAGAAAATGTGGTGTGGATATGCTCGTTTTTGGTGGGAGAGTCCATAGCCGGCCCTCAGTTCTTCACAAAGTCTGCGAGGCAGAAAAGACTTTAAGAGCCACCGGCATAAAATTAGGATTACTGATCTCTGAGGTGTAGACCTTCAGGAAGTGGGAGGTTGGCTTTGGAACTGGAGCAGGACCAGAGTCTCGCCCTCCCCACCCCAATCCCAGCCCTTGCTTTAAAGTTTAGTTTTCCCATTGCCCCATGCTGTGACCAGGGGGAGGTGCCGGCTCATGGGGAAGATTGGGGCTGGCTCCTCCACTCCCCCCACCCCGGGCTCCGGGCTCCGGGCATCACTTCCCTGGGTGTAAAAAAAAGGACAACAGCCCAGCTGCTTCCCCAGCTTATAGCACAAAAGAACTGAAACAGCCTATGGAAAGTTCCTAGTCCGGTGACCATGCACGCCAGACTGATAATCAATGCGAGCGATTCCTGTTAGGTTTAGAAAGGCTCTGGGATGCTTATTTAGTGAAGATAAAATCGGTGGTTTAATTGGCTGGCTCATAATTAGCTCATGAGCTGCCCCCAAGGGCACGTGCTGTAACCTAGACCCCCGTAGAGGTAGAAGCTGGACCACGGGCTGCAAGGCTGGAGGCTGTCTTCGAGCGAGTCCCCTTTCCAGTCTCAAGCACAGTAAAACAAAAACAAATCACAACCCAGCAAAGAAAGCATTAACAAGCCACAGCAGCACGGTCTCCAGCTGCACTCTCCCTGCCGTTCTAGGACGGACGGATTGGATTGCGTTCCCAGAATAGCAACAGGGGAAGGAGCGAACGGAAACAGAGTTTTGGACTGTCCTTGTGCTAAACATTCTTTTAAAGGAAAACAAAATCTCCTATTTGTTAATGTTGAAAAAAAAAAATAGGAAAACCCTGATACGACTTTAAGGGGGTAGAGGGAAGCGCTCCAAAAGCCTAAGTTCCAAAGGGATGAATTTGAACATGACACATAGTTGATTTTATCCTCAGCCGTAAATTTCCAGGAAGAGAAAGGAAAAAGCAAATGAAAAAATGGCAACTTTTATATCCATGAAGTAAAATGCAGAAGAAAAATAATCAAACAGTCCTACGGATAAAGAGTATTTCCGTGAAAATGCCCAGTGTTTACATGTGAAAGCATTTCGCTTGGCAGGAGGCCTAAAAAACAGGCTCACCTTCTAAAAATAGCACCTGCCGTGTGCCATGCCAGGATCGCAGGCCTGGGCTGCCACCAGCTCCAGCTCAGGGCTCCCCAGGACAAGGGTGGGACCAGGAGTCTTTCTTGTGGCTGTGAATCAGGACTCTTGAATTCCATGCTGGGCACCCAGGTGCCTCTCAAAGGCTCCGCACGTCTTCCCAGACCAAGGAGCCCCACCGAACAGCCACAGTCCCCACACGTATCCCTGTGTTCCTAGATTTGCAACTAATACCGACAAGAGAAAGAAAAAGTTGCCTAGCCTAGTGGTTCTCAACCAGGGGCAGTTTTGCCCACAGGGGACACCTTGACATGGCCCTTGCCCACCTTTCCCGCAGAACCCCCTGTGATGCTGTTGCCGGGGGGCGGGGGTTGGGGGTACCTGGATGTAGTTTACGTGTTTCTGTTGTAGCATACGGTGTTCCTCCTACTGTGAAATCGTCCCTTGCCTCAGCTCCTCTGCTTTTTGGCCTAACCAACTCCATTCCTCTTTCATGGTTTTGTGCAAATATCACCACGTCTTTGAAATGTCCCTGGGGCCGCCAGAGTTGATAGCTTCATACTTTGTACCCAATCCCTGTAACTGATATGTTTACTTCCCCTCTAGAAAGTGACCTCTATAAAATAAGGACTGTACTGTGGTCATTATTGGGAAAATTTTAAATAATTCAAATCCACAAAAATGGTGTAGCCTGTGGTAGGCCCTGAGTGGGTGATTTCATAGAGGGGTGATGGGCTGATAGATGCCAGGACAGGCGGAAGGCTGGCTGGCTCAGATGGAGGGACGAGTGGTTGGTTGGATGGATGGGTGCGTGAATGCAGACAGGGAAGACATTTTATAAATACCAGTTTCACAACGGATAACTTAGAGATGTAAAATTATACTTAATATGCTATCGAAATGACCACTAAGCTATGAGAGTCAATCCAAGATATGAAACAAAAGGGAAGTGACAGTGCTCCTCATGGATTCTGCCAAAGGTGATATAGTCCTTGCCGGGGGGGGGGGGGGGGGAAGGAAAGGAAAAAGGTCCCTTTGATTACCAACCCACCCAGCAGTTTGAAAAGCAAAAATAACACCAATCCTTGTGTCGTCCACTCTTACAGGTCACTGGGAACAAAATGACCTCTCTGAACTTGGCCACCATATTTGGACCCAACCTGCTGCACAAGCAGAAATCATCGGACAAAGAATTCTCTGTCCAGAGCTCAGCCCGGGCTGAGGAGAGCACAGCCATCATCGCTGTGGTGCAGAAAATGATTGAAAATTACGAAGCCCTGTTCATGGTAAGTGGCTCTCCTTAGGCAGGACACCTCGGTAAGCTGCCTCGTGGGGCTGCTGGGCTGCAGACCCAAACTCACTCACACCATCTCTGGTCTGCAGGGCCAGTCGTTGCCCGAATTCACTGGAAGCCAGGCAGTTTCAATGGAACTAGAAAGGTACAGAGCTGTGGTGTCACTGGAAGTTGGTGATCCCACGTTTAAACAAACATACCCAAGTTATAAATGCATTTTGTTGTCCCCTAGACCATGGCCACATTTTGGAGTGATTTAATTATCCAGAAAGAGAGGTCCCTGCTCAAAATATTGATAACATCCTTCTTTTGGGAGTTATCTGTGGCCCTCCCAAATTCACGTAATCCATAACGACCCCCCGTCGACGGCATCTCCTCCAAGGTCAACGTTGACATCTTACCTCCTCCATGAAGCTTCACCTCTCTCTCCCATGTCCTTCTCATGTCACTTCTTTGTCCCTTAAAACCCATCACTCTTCTTATTGATATTTATCTTACTCAACATTGTGTTACAGTCGTTTATGACTAGTTCCCTGAGTGGTTTCTAAATGCATCTGAAACATGGGCTGTGCTCTTGTTATCTTCTCTCTGTATCCTCTGTACACTCTTGGAAGGCCCTCCATCTGGCAGGCACTCAATAAATAGTTTTTGTATTTGTATTGAATTACAAGTTCCTGTTTTCCTTCAAAAAACTGCACTGCTTGCTCCAACTTCCCTTGAAACATTAGAACAGATGCCAAGCCTCTTCTATTTCTGTTCGCCACTCATATCGCATGTCAGAATTTACAGGAACTTTCTCCATGTTTCCTCTCCCATTTCTCCTGTCAATTTGCAAACGCTCACCATAAATCTTCCCCTATTCCACTAGAGCCTCGTGTGGCCGCTTCAGCCGAGCGTGTCAGTTCCCTCTTTTGCAACCCCTTAGTATTGTGTCTGCATTGATCAAATGCCCTGCGTGAGATTTACTTCCACGCCTATGGTATTTTTGTCAGTTTGAGAGCCGGTGCTTTACACTCTGCCCTCTGCGTCTTACCTGTGTGATCATGACCAAGGACTTCAGTGCTCAGCAAACATCGATTTTGGCTTTTGTGAAATGGAAAGGTTAAAAGTACACCCTATTTCCCAGGGTGCTTCCCAGAATCATTTGATACGTGAAAGCTTTCTGCAGGCTCTAAGAGTCTATGTTAATGTTCATTAAGAATCTCGTTGGTTGGGCAACATGAGCTGGTCCAAATCTCAGGACTTCAGGACAAACAGACGTCAAGATCTTGTTGATGTGAAGTGTAATCAGACGCGTGTCAGACAGCTTTGCAGCTAATGATTTAGGGTCTTGAACTCCTGGCATCTTGAGATGCTGTGATCCCCTAGGATGTTACGGGCCGTACCTAGAAGGGCATCCATCACGTCCACTCAAATCCCATTACACAGGCCATGCTTAACAACAAGGGAAGCTGGGAAAACGGATTCCTGCTGGATGCCCAGGAAGAAGAGAAAATGGATTTACACACAGTGGGAAAGTTCACTGAGGTAGAATGGTGTCTTGCTCCCCTCTGAGTCCCTGAAGCGCTGTTCTGTTTGCAAACAATGAACTCTCAGAAAATATGGAATTAGTCATTGCCTGTGTGTAAATTTCACACTTCAGCCAAAACCCTCATAATTAACTATATATTAAGATGAATCAAATAACTGAACTTTTCACCATTTTCTTCAAGTTTTAAGTCTCATGTCATCTTGCCAAGTAGCATTGGCATGACTTCATGCTCTCTGGATTTTTTTTTTTAACAAAATAATACCTCTCACCAATCTGAATTCTGTTCTGTAAATTCCATATTCTAAGCAAAGTTCTTTAGATGAGACCACAAATCATCAGGCATTTCTTTTCCATGCGGATACCAACACAACCTTTCCTGGCCGCCGTTTCCTGCTGCCCGGACTATGGAAAACAGCAGAAGAACATCAATCCATCGGTTCCACCTTTTCCAGCATTTTCCTCGCTTGCTCTTCTTGGGAGATGTTGATGCCCGGGGTCTCTGGGGTAGTAGCTTACATTTGTGCTCCACAACCCAACTGTGGTCTTTACTTCTCAGGGAGGCCTTTCCTGGCCACCTGGTCTAAAATACAGCCCCGCCACCACCTCCATGTGCACACCCCCTCACTTCCTAGTCCCTCTCCCTGCTTTTTCCCCATGGCACTCATCACTACGAATACAGGATTTTACTAAGTTCTCTCGTTTGTTGTGTATTTCCCCACTGGAATGCGAGCTCTGCGACAGGATGAATTTGTGCCCGTTTCCACCTGCTTTCTTCACTGCATCCCCCCTGTGCCTGGCACACAGTAGAAACACAAAAGCTATTGGTTGAATTAATGAATAAATTGGTGGTAGTTCTGGAACATACGATTTCCGTATTGTTAATTTTTACTCTGTATACATATGAAAAAGTTTAGACTTGGAGGAATTAAGGATGCCTTTCCAGAGTAAGTTAAAATTAATACAAGCATTCTTGATTTCCTAGACATATAATGGGAATTACGTATGGAGGGGACAAAAGGGAGGAGAGGTGAGATGAAGATCCCAAGCCAAGGTCAGTAAAAAGCAAACCGGCTCTGGAATCAGGAAGCTTTGCTCTAGTCCTTTCTTTGCTCCACATCAACTTTCTGAGATGCCTGCTTCTTTAGGTATCAGAGGGCAAGGTTAGAACAAATGAAAACCAAGTTCCCTTCTAGTTCTAAAATCTACACGGTCCTGTGCCCTCGCCCTGACTTTACCTCTTTTATTTCTAGAAAGCACAAAAGAAAATGAACCTTATCACTGGTGGGTTCTCTTGGCATATTTGGCATCTCAGAATCTAGTTGGTTATCCTCAAGCTGCTGGCTGATTGGCAAAGCCGGTCTGTGTGGGTGGACAAAAATTCAGTGGTGTATGTCGCTGTTTCATTTTGTTTCTTAAAGAAGCTTTCAGAGTGAGCACAATAATCCCAAGCAAGGATGGCCGAAGCCCAGCGGTGGAAGGTTGTTAGCCATCATGCCATTTCATGGATTTGCGGGGAGGCAGGGTTGATGAGCTCCGAAAGGGAGACCTTGCTCCCCACTGGCATTAGAAAGGCGGACTTGTCAGGAAAGTTGAATGGATGGAGGCAGAATGGATGGAGTGGTCATGCAAATCCCCAGAGGCCTGGCGACCACTCAGACATTTGTTCTGAGTATTAATAATGTCCTCCATGTCCTAGTGTAGACACTGCCTCTCCCATGCAAGAGAGGCATCTGACTTAGTGAGAGAGGCCCGATAAGAGCCTGACTTTGTCCCATCATCAGGAGAGGGGCCTACATTCAGAGGCTGGCGCAGGCTTTGAGAGGCTGGCTAGGATCGGCTTTCACACTGGTTGTTTGCTTTTCAGCCACTGGGTTGGAAATCCTAGAGCTGGAGACAGGTCCTGATAACAGAGCCCTTGTGATTCCTCTGTGGAAAACTGAGGCAGCAGATTATAAGAGTCACTCTCAAGCTTGAGCTTGCAGCAGAGGAGCAAGGAAACCACATCTTGGGAAACCCCCAAGGTGCAGGAAAGACCATGAGCTCTGGAACACACTTGCAGAGTTCACATCCTTGTTCAGCCATGTATTTGCTATGTGACCTTGGGCCCATACTCAGCTTCCATGAGCCTTGAGTTTCCTGTTGTACCAAAATGAGATGAAGTTATCTCCTCTTTAGGATTATTTCGAGAATAAGAAGTAACATTTAAGGTCCTTGGGACAAGAACTGACATATACTAAGCACACAGAAAAGATCGCTGGTGTTACTGCGTGAAATTGATAAGAAGCCCCCCTCTCACGCACTCCCAAACACGTCGGCTGTGCGGGGACGCCCCCCGTGCGCTCTGTCCCAGCGCCTCACGCCTCCCTCCTTCCCCACTGTTCGGTTTGCTCTCACCCTTCAGCTCACTGTGTAATAAATATATTTCCTTAGGATGCAGATTGAAACCTAATAGAATGTAAACTTGAGGACAGGGAATTTCACCTGGTTTATACAGTTCGCCGATGTCCCATAGAGCAAACGGGTGCCCAGTAATGATGTGTTGAAATGCATTCCTGTTTGTTTGTGCTTGGTTCCGCGCCCATGCCCCTTACTCCCTCACCTCTAAATCCTGCCCCTGCATTTCTGCTATCAACAGTTTCAAAACCAGATAACATAAAATGATATGCGCGGGGAACGCTGGAAATAAAAGAGAAGGCTCCTGCCTATCTAGAAACCCTCCCCGGTATCACTGTAAGGTAGAAAACATTCCCCGACGAAACCGTTAGCGGGCGCGTTGTCCCGCAAGCTGTTGCTTCCGTAACTGCTGTTGGCAATCCCAGAGAAAGCTCATCGTTGCTCCTGGAATTAAGAAGAGCTTCAGAGCAGAGTGGGGAAAACTGTCAGCTCGTTCTGAGGGCCGATTCTAAATGATCCCTACCAGGGTTCCTTTTTTGGAGAGAGGGAAAGAGGAGAAGGCGCTACCCTTCCAGGCTGATGAACAGCCCGGGGTGCACTGGAGACGTGGGAACGCCGGCGAGCTCCCAGCCCGCCCGGTCGTTAGCCCGAGCTGGGGACCAGCACCGCGCACATGGGAATTTTCATGAGAACCACTGGGAGCAGGGGTCAGAGGCCGACGTGAGGATTCCAAGCTCGGAAGCCAAGCTTTGCTCCATGTTCCGTTCATTCTCTGACATAAACTGCAGGTTCTTAAAACGGCTTTTGCATGCCAAATCAAAGGGAGTCAAGCTGTGATCCAGGTCCTGGCACAAGGAAGCAGCCGCTACCAACATAGCCAGATCATTATATATCATGTCCATTTCCTTTGTTTATATAATCGCTGTTTTTTAAAAGGACCACTGTTTACGGACCAGGGGTCGGGCCGGTCGTGATGAACACCACCAGCTCATCTAAATGTCACCACCGTGTCGTGAGAGCAAGCCAAGGTAGTTTGCCCAAGTGATGCAGCAACTGAGTGAATTATTTCTACAGCATGATGCCTCCCCACCCAGAAGACAAGGTGCTTGAATGTGGTGTCTCGACTATGGAGTCCATTTGCGGGGGAGAAAGAGACTGTGTTAGCCAGTTTGAAAATGGGGAGCAAAGAGACGTTAACCCGCTTGATGTTCAGGCCGGCGGGTGGCTGCAGGAGCGGCCACGTGTTCCCGCGGAAGCCTGCTCACCTTGTCCCTGCCCGCAGCGACAGAACACAGGTGTACTGGTGACACAGGCAGAGGGGGCAGAAGCCGGCGCCGGTGCAGTGTCTACCGCCTTCAGCCTGACGCGGTGGAGTGAGGACTGCTCGCTTTTTCTTCGTCTTCCTTCCTCCCGTTTTCCTCCAACCACAGCTCTGCGAATCCTGGGCTCCTTGACTGTATCTGTTCCCTCACGTGCCCCGGTTGCCAGACACGCTGCCTGGCACGTATCAGGCCCTTGAGAAAAATGTGTTGAGTTTCATGCTTACCGACCCTCCGATACACCCAGAGCCCCTTCCCATAATGTGAAGCCATCCTCGGCAACAGTCACATGGAAGGTTCTAGGCTGGGCCTCCTCATGTTTGAGCTTATACTCCCGTGAGCAACCCAAGAAATTAGTGATTTCTGTCAACACGTGTGTTGAGTTATAGAAATGTCATCATGACTTCCGGTGCCACTTGCTTTGGCTGGAAAGTGGTAGAGTTTGCAATGCTGAAGCCTCCTTCCTGGTCCTCTGCAAGGGGATGGGTTGGTATGGAACACTTGGAGTAACTAACGTTTGTAAATGGAGAAAACTTGAGCCATTTTGCCCTCTCTCTGCATTATAGAATAAGCTACACCGTTAAGTGTTACACCCTAGGCGACCGTTCAAGGTTTCATTTTTAATTTGATAGGGTGGATTTTTATTGTGACAGTTTTATTCCTTCGTATGTGCAGTGTTTACATTTTTTCTCTGAAGCAGGAGCGTCCAAAGTTCTTTTGATTTTTGAAATAGCATTCTGCTTTGAAGGAACACATGAAAATCTAAGGAGTTGAGTCTCCAGATAAACACAGCCATAAATGGTACCCTTGGAAAATATCTAAACTTACTACATAGTTGACCAAAACCCAGTAGAGATTTTGATGTGAGACAATAAATTGTAAGTGAAGAAGGCGCTGGGGCTAGGTTTTGTTTCTTTACTCCAATGTGCAGAATTGGTTGATTTTTTTTAAACTAGTGTGTTTTTCACAGTCCTCCTTAGTTTCTATTTTGCTATGTACAGAATCCCAGAAGAAAAAAGATAAAATGTGTTTGGTTATGGAGTCATACTTTTCGGTTTTTTCTCTTTTTTTAAGTAATCTCTATGCCTAAGGTGGGGCTCAAACTCATGACCCTGAGATCAAGAATCACATGCTCCCCTGACTGAACCAGCCAAGCTCCCCTCATTTCTCATTTTTTAAAAAAGATTTTATGTATGTATGTATGTATGTATGTATGTATTTGACAGAGAGAGGATGCACACATGAGTTGGGGTTGGGGCAGAGGCAGAGGGAAAGGGAGAGAGAGGTCGGGAAAAAAATCTCAAAGCAAACTCCACACGGAGCTGGGACCCCAATGCAGGGCTTGATCTCACAACCCTGAGATCATGACCTGAGCTGAAACCAAGAGGTGGTTAACCCACCAAGCCACCCAGGTACCCCTCATTTTTCATTTTTCTATTAATGAGACAGTAGTTTATGAACATGTCAGAAAATTTCTGATGATCCTCAGTTGGGAAAGGAAATTTATTTTCCAACTCTAAAAATTAATAGGAAGGAGATTTTGCTAGAGCATGACACTGGCACTGTTTATAAGCACAGAGAAGCATCTACGCAAAGGTAGCAGAACCAGTATACATATGCCATAAAGACCAGTAATTCTGGGTTCTTCTTGATTATTATTTGTCGCCATTCTGACATTTTTTTGAGCACCCATTGGGTAGGAAAGTGCCCCTAGCTTGTGTTCTAGAAGAATACAGTTTTGACCTGTGAGAGTAAGTGAGTGAAGTGTCATTGGTGTGCAGGTAGGAGCTTCCGGAGAGAAAAGAGCAGGGAGCAAAGAGGAAGAAGAGGCATAATGGAGAAAGCATTTGACTGCTGGGAGGAGAAAACTCAACTGCTGATGGCTGCAAACAGCAGGATTATTACATCACAGAAACAGCCTAAGGGGCGGGTCTTTAGTGGCTCACCTGCACTTCAGCTTCAAGACACTCCAGTTATCTCCAGCATCTCTTGCCGCCATCGTCCCATCCACTGATGAGAAGAAAGGTTTCAGGACCCCCATGAGGGGCAACCGGGCCAGGATTGGCCCTCGTGAGCTTTCCCGTGCTGCGAAAGAGGCTAGCTGACAGAGAACTACAACCTTGGGAGCCCCTATCACTTCTGGGCAGACAAGTCAGATCGCCCCTGCCCTCTGGCAATTTACCTTCCACGCATGTGATCAACGGAAGACTTGGGGTCTGGTGGAAGAGAAGGAACCAGAAGGGGGAAGCTACATGGGGTTGGTCAAGACCGTTACAGCTGAGGGGCCAAGAGATCACAAACTTCAACTCTAGAAATTCAGGCAGAGGTCAGGAGCAGAGACATATTAAGAGGATATCCCACAGCTTAGTTACCCACCCAAAGTCTTAAGCAAAGGAGAAGAGAGTGATGCTTCTCTAGGAGCGCACAGGATAAGAGGCAGAGATGGATGACTGAGTCAAGAAAAAAGTTGTGGAATAAATATTGGCCATCTCCATGTTATCTGCTTTTATTTGGTTCTTAAAAGTATTTTATTTATTAATTATTTTGTCTATTTCTAACAAAATTTCTTATTCTGAACCTCTTTGCAATTGGTAAGGTACTTTCAAAACTGTTGGTCCTTTTGATCCTCATCACGCTTAAATAAAGGTAAATGGGACAGATAGGATATGCCTGGATTTTCAGATGCAGGAACAGAATCCTAAAGAAGACTGTTGATGTATCCAAGTTTACATTAAGGAATTATAAGCAGCAAAGCTGATAAAACCTGGACCTCGGGGGCTATCGACTCTTAATCAGAAATTCTTTTGACAGCATCCTGATTCCCGCAGAGGAACATATATAGGAATGATGTGTCTGGATATTTCTGACTTACCGTAAGCTCCTGTTTCCTATCAGTTCATTCCCTTGACTTGTGTTTTCTCTGTTACATACCTAACTTCACAGAAAATGAATGTTCATCCAATTGAACTGAGCCAGTAGTTTGAAATTTGTATTAAGTAATAGGAAATGAAACATGCAAATAGAGACAAAGATTGGAAGGATTGTTGGGGAGACAGCACTGAAAGCCATTATACGAATATTACAAGTCAGTTCTAGGCATCGTTTCAAATTCTCTACTCTCATTTTCCCACTGGCCCCAATTTTCTGTACCATTCCTTAACAAACAAACAAATGTGGTTTTATCATATGAATTTTTAAAGCTGCTTTAAGTCATTTTGTAACAAGATGGGATATAAATAAACTAATTAAAATAAATGGATTATGTACACTGGAGTCAGTCTTAGCTAATACAGAGGAAAATATTACCTACCCTTCCTGTAGTACATGGATCCACATTTTGAAGCTATAGCTTTAAACTTATTTTTAAAGAGCATTTCCAAACCAGAATGGCATTATGGGCCTTTTAAAAAGAAACTATAGATAGATTTATAGCCCTGGCCCTTTCTATTTGCATTTGTTAGCAAGTAAAAGTCATGTATGCTACATAAAATAAACCTCGATGATTATAATTGGTTGGGAACCGAGCCGAGTTGAGAGAGTTAAAAACTCTGAATTATGGAATAATTTAACAGAACATTATGGAATGTTATGTTTTAAATAATGATACTTCCTGTAACCTATTCTAATAGTGTACCCAAGTTAATAATTTATTGTTAGACACACTGTCTACTCTCACAGAATTAATACCATGATACCCCACTCCAAAGGATACGCATGAGGGTTGTTTATTCTTCAGTGGGAATAGATTAGTGTTTGGAACAAAATTTTTTATTACGTGTCTAAGCATAGAAAATTTTAAATTAAACTAACTGGATGAAAAACAAATATTTTTCCTCATTTGCTCATGGAAGTTTCTTTTACAAAGTGTTCAGGATATACGTTTTTGGCTTATATTATTTTTTGCTTTCTGTTCATTTTTCACAAATGAGTTCTCTCCTCATTTTTACCCTTCAGGCATTACTTTTTTTTTTTTTTTTTTTTTTTACAGATTGGTACAATAGTGTGTATCTGTTGGGTCGTGTTGCTCAAAAAAATAAAAGTTATCACTCCTTTGATGTTCAATTTAATCAATAAAGTAGAGAATCGAAACCCTTAGCCTTGACCTAAAAACCCTACCCCTTCTCTTCTCCTTCCCATTCTCATTCCCGGGGCCGCTGGATTTGGGCACAGAGCTTTAAATGCCATCTATATGCGTCTCCCAAATTTCTCTGTCCAGCCCAATCCTCTCTCTTGAACCCCAGAGCCTTATTCCCAGTTGCCTCCTACATCTCTCTTTCATTTGGATGTCCCCCAGGCTCCCCGCTCCCTTACCCTAGCGAAGCCACCCTCCCAGCTGTGACCGTCCACCTCCTCCACCTGCAGCTTCTCTGTACAGGTCAGTGTTAGGGGCAACCCCGTGCCTTCAGGTGCCTGCTGGCTCCAAACGTTGAAGCCGTCTTTCCTCTTCTCCTCCTCCCTCTCCAGCCAGCAGAGTAGCTAACTCGATCATGTCTATCTTCACTGTCTCCAGGATGCACAGATACCTCATTGGCTCACCAGCCTGGTCCAACCCTCTGCCATCTGTCTTCTGGACATAGCAGCAGCCCCTCTTGGCGCTCCCCGCATCACCCCTTGCTTCCCTGCGATCTGCTATCAGTGCAGCAGCCAGCGATGCCAATTCACATTAGTCTTCAGCTCAAAACCCCGCAGTGGCTCCCCAGCCACCTAGATTGAGAGCAGATGTCCTTATCCTGACCCGTAAGACTCCACAACATCTGGCTTTGGCTACCCGACCCACTTCCTACTGCTCGCCTCCTTCCTCATTCCTTCCAGCCTCATTGGCCTCCTCTCTGCTCCTGACTCATGAGCTTGCTGATTTTTGTTTCCTTCTGCTTGGAATTATTTTCTCCAGGTCCTTCATCAACTTCAGTTCTCTGTTCAAGTGGCAGTTGCTCTGTGACCTGCCATCCTACTTAAATGGCACTTTCCTGCCCCGCCCTCTCCCCCCCAGTCCCAGTCCTTTGCCCCTTCCCTGTTTTGTTCATCTCCATCTCCGTGTGATCCGCGCTATGTTTGCTTTGCTTATTTGTTTAATGCCAGTCTTCCCATAGCAATTGTCAGTTTCAAGGACACAAGGGTTCTCGTCTGTTTGGTTTATAGCTGAATCCCCACATCCAGTGCCTGGCAGTCGATAAGCAGTCACCAAATATTTATGTAATGAATGAAAGGAATGAGGTGGGAAAAGGGCAGAGTGAGAAGCTCAGTGGTTGCTGAAGTAGAGAGCAGGAGAGGGTGGCCACCAGGGGACCAGATGGTGAGTGGGGGGCTTCCACTGTAGGGATAAAAAGGTTTCTGAGAAAACGTCTTGATCAGGGCACTCGAACAACCACAGAGAGAAGAAATTAGACACTGGTGGTGAAGGAAATAGCCAGTGTCCAAGTTAGCAAGCAGTTGCATCAAAGGCCCATGAAGGATGTATCTTTCTTTTCAACCAAAATATCAAAGTAGTTTAAGGAATTTGAGGTCCACAGGCAAACACGGCCTCGGGCATAGGTTTACCTAGGACTCATGCTATCCAGAGATCCTTTCCTTTTCTTGCTGTAGTTTCTTCCAGCGTCAGCACAATCCTCAGGCCCCCATGTGGCTTCCGGCCCTGTGTTGTCTCTTCTCAGATGCCTCAGGGACACTCCCCCGGCTCTTCATGACCTTGAATGGAGTCCCATGCCCATGGCACAGGCAGCGCCGGGAATCTGGGAGGGGCATGATGGCAGCCTTCGACCAGCTTACACATCACCCTTGAGCTAAGGGTTGGGGAGCACTTGATTCTTCAGAGGGAACTTGGGGCAGAACTGTTACAACAAGAGGGAAATGGAAGCTGGTAATGGCCAACAGATGCCGCTACAAAGGGGTAACAAGGGCTTGAACTTGGATCAGTGTGGTCGGAGTGGAAGATAGAGGAAAGAAGGAACAAGCCTCCCAGAGCTGAAGTCAAGTAGGTCTCCCGGTTCTGAACAGGGAGGGGAGAAGACACAGAGAAGCTTGAATGCAACCCAGACTTTGAGTTTATGTGAGTAGGGTTTGGCAATGTCATTAATGAAGACACAGGATTAAGTGGGAGGAGCAGATTTATGGGGGAAGGAAAGTTTTGTTGTTGCTTTCTCATCCCTGTTTTTATTAATAAAATTGTTTCCAGCTTCTCAGAGCTCAAGAAGAATTGAGTTCTGCAAGAGGCAGGAGGCAGATTCTTCTACCTGCCGCTTATTCTCTGAAGACTTGTCCCTGCATGTTTTAAGAGCCTGGTCTCCAAGCCCTTCTGTGAGAGAATCAGACACAAATGTTGTTTCCTCTCAATAATTGGAATTTCCTTTACTTGCGCTACCAGCATCTGTAGAGTAGAAAGCCTGTTGGAGCTGAATTCAGTCTTTTCTCATAGAACATTTTCACACAATATTGTGGCTCAGGATTATGAGGCCATCTTCTAATATGCTGTGGGTGAGCCTAGGGAAACGTGACACTCAGCTCCAAAACTCAAGCAAATGCCTTGTCAAATGCTGAAGCGAGAAACCTTTTTCATTGTCGTTGGAGCAGGACGCAAGGACAGAGTGAGGGCGAGCACCCAGTGATCAACTGACATGGGCAAATACAGTAGTCAGCAAGTTTTTTCAAACATTGACTACCGGCTACTGTTCTAAGTTTGCAATGGGTACTAAGTCATTGGATCACCACAGCGACCCCTTGTGGTGAGGCCTATCATTCTCTCCACTTTACAGATGAGGAAACTGAGACCAAAAAAGGTCACATGCCTTGCCGAAGGTCCTACAGCTAGTAAATGGAATGGGGACTCAAACACAGTCCGGCTCAAGGGCCTGTTCTCTTTTTTTTCTTTTTTAAGAGACAGAGAGGGGAGTGCGTGGTGCAGAGGGGGAGGGGGAGAGAGAATCTTAAGCAGGCTCCACCCCCAATGCGGAGCCTGACATGGGCCTCGATCTCACGACCCTGAGAGCATGACCTGAGCCAAATTCAAGAGTTGAACGCTTAACCGAATGAGCCATCCAGGCACCCCAAGGGCCTGTCCTCTTAATAAACTAATCTTATGTTCCAGAACTGCCCAAGACAGTTATAATTTATGCCTGTCGTCTTAGCTTAATTATAAATAGGAACTCTAGAAAGTGTCCCCATTTGGACAGTAAATTATGAACACTGCCCCTCGTAACCATGATATTTTGCTTATTCAAAGCCAGGAAAACCTCATCTGAGCAATAGAGGTATCAAGTGATTAGGCTACCTCTCCAGTCATAAGAGGGTGACAGTTCGGACTGAATATGACATTTTGGTCATTATCCACTTTTTCCTGAGAATTAAAATGGTTGAATGAATTGGTGTAAGTTTGATTTTAACTGGCAAATCACTCTGTCCTGTTACGACTTTTAAGGCTCTGTTTTATGTTACCGTAGAGTTGCCCATGACCATATTTTTCCTCTTCCCCGAATGGTTTGATTTATGCCTCAACATTTGGTCCCTCCAGGTTTCTCCAGATCTCCAGAACGAAGTCCTGATCAGCCTGTTGGAGACCGACCCCGACGTGGTGGACTATTTACTCAGAAGAAAGGCCTCCCAGTCCTCGTGAGTAGACCAGTTGCTCATCTTCTAAAGCTGCCATGGGGATTCCTCCTTTCATTTCTAAAGAATTAGGGAAGTTTACATAATTCCACACAGGGTGACTGGAAGTGGACATTTGGCAACTTTCTGGCAAATCTTGTCAGTCCACCTGCCTGGAAAATGCTTCACGTTTCCTAATCCACTTATTGAACAACAAACTGGAGGTGTGTTGTTTCATTTTTGGCTTTTTCTAGCCCCCTGAGGTCCCTTTGACTGTGTTTAAGGGGTGGGGGGGGCACTAAATCCCTGGCAAGAAGCACAAAAGAGTCTGATGCACACCAGTGATCCTTCTTCTAGAATCCCGATTAGCTGTACTTCCTTCCGGGTCCCTTAGGCTGCACCTGGGTGCATCTAACTTGTGTAACTTACTAGTCCAAGTGACATATCACCAAAACCACAAGATGAACCTCTACCAAAGCCTAGGTGCCCATTTGAAATTGGAGGGGCACGCCCTCCTGACTCTTCTGCTCTTTATAATGAGCATCCTTTTGGTAAAAATGCATGCTGGGCTCCTCACACAGCCATGTTTGCAACGAATAAAATGCAAGCCGGGCTGTAGGCTGTGTGCTTAGCCGCCATTTTGCCCCGAAAGGAAGACCACTAGATTTTGCTTTATCCAGATTTTAGGATTAATCTCAAACATTTGGTACACAGACAGCGTATATAGAGGCGCTGAACACTTGGCAAAGCCAGCGACAAGGGTATTATTGTGTTATTAACCAGAAGCAATGCTGCCACCGCGACGCCCAACCTTAAATTTGGCCGAAGAGTTGTTGTCCTCTCACGAAAGCGTCGTTTATGTCGTGCTTTTAATTTGCTGAATGTCAACAACTCTAAGACACATTTTGCCCCTTATTTTATCATCTCTGAAATTGAGAATCATCTTAGTAATCAATGACATGTCCTAATATAAATCACGGCATTTTTTGGTCTTTCTTAGCTGTACGTAGCAATGGTATGTCTTATCCCACGGTGTCTCAGAAATATTGATGCATGTTGAATTGTTCCTTTATATCGATGTGGAACTCGAGAGACTGGTGTTCATTTGAAACTATTTCAGATATAAAATCTTATATTCTTTAGAGAAATGCAGTGAAAGGAATTCCACGTTGCTCAGACCTCCTTCTTTCCCACACCGTTGCATGAGTAGCACCGTAAGACCCAGCTTCAGTCCATTTCCCGCAGAGCAGGAAAAATTTTTAAGTGGTTCGTCTTTTCAAATGCACTTTTTCAAAAGTTCATCTTTGTGCCAATTATCATCAGACCAGATTCTGGTTCAAGTAAGGCGTTTCGCCTGGATTCCGGCCCTAAGAGCCACGAGTGAATAAGAATATGATCAAATTGTCTAAATGGGCTGACATTTTATGGTCTTGCTTTTCATTTCAGATAATTGGGCTCCCTTAAATTTTCCCAAGATTTCTAACTGTCGTCAAGGTATAAATTCTAGTTTAAACTAATGCAAATGGCTTCTCTTCGTAGCAGATCTTACATCACCAGAATTTTAATGAACTCACTTCTTTCCCTCCCCGTGCAAGAAGACAGACACAGTGGCATTTCTGTTTGTGAATCCCTTGTTAAGCTGCATTTATGACATTTTATGGGTATTCTGGGGAAAAGCTGGAAAACACACACCCGAAAAAAAACACTGGTGTTGACTTGCCAAATTTCCACTTTGATATGGCATGTTGAAATACAGAAATATTGTGCTTTGAAGAATAGTTGATAAAAGTTATTTTTATGTGGTTTTCAGGTATGCTCTTTGCATATAAATACCAAGAAGGGAACCTTTTTTTGCTACTCTTAGGAAAAAGAAGGAGCTTACAAACTAAGATCATCTGAAGCTGTACAGTTGTCTAGCTTCTCCCATTCTCTATCCCCGTAAGATTAAGAATTGTAAGGTCAAAGCAACCTGGCCCTAGACCAGGGTCATAGGTCAGTGTCAGAACCTCAGGGGAAGGGAAGTGAGCTCCCAGGTGCTCTGTGGATGTCAGAGACTAGCATCATTGGACAGAAAACATTTGGAGAAGACTTTGTCTGTTTTCCTCTAGGTACAGGCCACGGAGCAGCCAAGAAGGGTTGATAATGATGCCGTGAAGTAAAAATACATAAATAAATACGTATTTAATTAAGTAAAAATACATAAATAAATACGTATTTAATTTGAGTTGCTTTTGAGGCTTGAGAGTCCTACTCCTTGAGCTGTAGATAGTGTCTTCATACCTTACGCCCATGCTTTCTAAAGCTTGCTGTGTCTACAGATCATCAGGAGATCTTGTTAAAAACAAAAAACCCCTGTCAATCAGGAGGTCTGCGGCAGAGAGCCTGAAAATCTTCATTTCTAGCAAGCTCCTAGGTATTGCTGTGATGCTGCTGGTCCGTGATTCACACTTTGAGTAGCGGAAGTTTAAAATCTGAAGGCATGTTCTCGACTCCCAGAGCTTGCAGACTTGTTGAAGGAGGCCTTCGAGGATAAAAATAATATGAAGCCTGTTATTAAGTGTGTCTCAGAGGGCAGAATGGTTTGTGCTGGGCCATTGGTTCTTAGACGTGAATCCCCTGGGGAGCTTGAAGAATGATCATGCCTGAGTGCCTCCCCTAGAGATTGTGATTCATTTGTTTTAGGGCACAGTGTGGACAGTAGGAATTGTTAAATCTCCCCGCCATG
Source organism: Mustela erminea (assembly GCF_009829155.1). Classification (NCBI taxonomy): domain Eukaryota; kingdom Metazoa; phylum Chordata; class Mammalia; order Carnivora; family Mustelidae; genus Mustela; species Mustela erminea. The sequence goes on along the minus strand of NC_045635.1, from coordinate 7,633,700 downwards.
AGTGTACCGAGCAGCCCCAGGAAAGAACCTCCAGCTTAGACCCGCCATGTTAGATGTCACAGATTTGCCATCACCAATCACTTTATTTGAGGTGGGTGATTCTTGACATTGGAAGGGAGTCTTCATGTTGACAAAGGGAGGAAACCAGCACTCCAGACCAGAAGTTGGAGAAGAGAAAGAGATGTGACCTGTAGTCACAGGGATGGCTTGTGAGAAGAGCAAGGATCTGCAGTGGATTTTGAAGACTGGAGAGGGGTCCACAGGCCTGGACGTCTGGGAAGCTTGAAGCAGGGCCTAGACAGAGTAATAACTGTGTCAGCTGGCCATGGGCACAATGAAGGTGTCGGCCAGCACAGAGGGCAGAAGTCCTTAAATGGCAGGCTTCGGGGTGGCACTAGTATTGAGAAGCAGTGGCCCCTGGTCCTGACCGATGACAGGGATGACAAATCACAAACTGCCGGACGTTGCGGGCTGCATCGCTATGTCAGTTGCACGTCAGTTGCCCATCAGTAGCGCGCCCCTGCAGAGCTGAGCACACTGGTTCTGGCGTTGGGATCCAGAGCCAGATCCCCTGTGTCAGAATTCATTTTCCACGGCTTTTTGAGCTGTGATCTTGGGTAAATAGATTTTCCCTCACCTCAAACCAGAGATTAAAAAGCAGCACCAACTTTACAGAGTTTTTTTTTTGCTGTGAGAAGAGTATCCAGTCTCTAATAACTGCTTAAGGGAGGTCAATGATTTACTTACTATCATGTTATTTCGAACCTCACCATTTTGTTCATTTACAACCACTTAGCAAAGACTTTGGAGTCACTACTTTCTACCTTTCTATGAAGGCAATATGACACAAGAGAACCTGTCCACCTTAAACTGTGGCAGTGTCTGAAGGCAAAACCCACCGGTACAGGCCTGATCCCACTAGCAGCAGGAGGGTGGCATCGATTCTAGAACAGAGAGAGGGTGAGGACAAAAAGACACAGACGTGGGAAGGCGACCTGCTCGTGCAAGGCCAGGGAGAACTGGGGAGGATGGGAGGCCATCGCGCGTCTGCAGGAAGTGACGGAGAGGCCTGGACAAGCCATGCCACTGTGGTCACGGACAGAGTTCTTGTTTTGAAGTTTTGAGTGAAGACTCAGCTACAAGGCGGAGAGTAGGGCTAAGAGAAGTAAAGACTATGGGGATTGGCGGGACAACCGCTGAGCGGGAAGCAGCAGTCGTCTGCTAAAGGCCGTCGTTAGCGGTTCAGGTCATCTCCTAAAACGCCTACCTGAGTGCAGTGATGCATGGTTGGTTTTCTTTGTGATTCTCCTCCGACCCTTCTGGTTTTTTCCTGAAGCTTCTGTTCTTTGCCATCAGTTTACGTACCTAGATAAAGTGTTTGATTCCTGTGTCGCACATGGCAACAGCACAAGACTGAATCGGGAGTGGAAACGTGAGTTTTCTGAAGGGTGAGAACCAAGAACAAGAACATATTTATGATAATTTCTGTCTTGAAAGAGCAAACAATTCGTGATATTTGGGAATTTAATGTTTTGTTTTCGTTTGACTTTTTCTCTTGTGTGACAACAGAATCAGGGCAGCGGTGAGAGGAGGATTCGTTATTTTTTCTTGTGTTTGTCCACTGACATTTTTGGCTTCAACCAAAACGCAATACCAGAGGGAGATTAGAAGAGATTTATATTCCTGACAATGCAAGACTTCCAGTTTTTTCATTGCTTGTCTGGAATATTTATTAGAGTCTATGCTCCTTTCTTCACACACACTCAAAATAGATCCCCCCCTTGATTTAGAGATGGAAGGCGATAGGGGATGAGAGCACAAGGCAAATCCAAAAGGACAAGGCATGTTGAGCGCGGGTATTTGCAACAGAAGCAAGGCCCTGTGGCAGGGCGGGGAGTAGGTCGAGGAGAGTGAGGTGCTCATGTAGGTGCCAGAGGGAAAGGATCAAAATGAACAACGTCGACATGTCATATTTTTAAAAATCAAAGTTAGCACCAAAAATCTATGCTGAACAAAATAGTTGTAAAAATTTAAAAGACTAGTACGATGCCCAGCCATTCTGGAGCCTTCCTGTACGTCCTGTACGTCTCCCCCTGTCCTAAGGCAAAATGTATCCTCTGCCCTCCACGGAAACAAACTCATCAGTGATGCTTTGAAAATGTACTGCTTTGCTTATCTTATTTTTCAACCAAGAGAACTGCTGTGTTTGACAATATCTCCTGACCAAGTAACAATCCTTAACTAAGTTAACCTGAACTAAATGATACAATTCTGTTTGGGCACGAAGGAAGCATCTAAACTGAATATAACTGTTATAAGTTCCAATGTGCCAGCTTAGGGATTTTCAGTAGTTTTCAACTGCTTTAAATGTTCTGGGGAAAAGCCTAACCATTAAAAATTACATAAAGCCAGGTCTACCTATACAGTATACCCATGTGGTATACAAGGCTCGGTAGAGCATTATCCTTCCTGTATTCTGGAAATACAATCAAAGTACATTAAACTGCACTTGGGGAGAAAGCCAGTACGGATGAACCAAACCTATAGGTGTACATTTGTGAATTTCATTGTATTTAATTCTGTTTGTGGCCTTCACACGGTTTTTACTGCATAATAAGTTTTTACATAGCAAAACTGGCGACCAGGTGATCAAAACCATGGAAGAAGACTCATAGCCATCTCGAAGGATAACATTTCAGAACTGAAAAGTAATTGTTTAATGAACTGGATTCTCCTCCCAGTGAATTAAAAAAGTCCACCTTCTCATTGATGGAGGAGTGTAAGGCTTTCTCATAATTTCAAGGCACCGTATTTAAATTATCCAATAAATGTCCTGTAGATCATTTATTTTAACCTTTCAAAGACTGTCATGGAAAATGTCTTCTTCCACAAAACCATGGAGTGTTACAAGATGAATTGTAATTTTGATTTTCCTTTCACTAGGATTTGTAAAGTCAAAAAGTTCTCAGGAAATTTTAAGAGATAAGAAATCAGACTTCGTCAGTGTAGTGTGCCAGCCATGAATCCATTGACTGACAGTAACTATGGCCTCAACTGTCATTCTGCTCCAACATCTTGGAAATTAATGAAGCATTAACACCTGTGTCCCCCACCCCCAACACACACGCTGTTCAAGAAAGCCTTTTTTTTTTTCCAGCCAGTTTTAGGAAAAATGTATGTAGAATAGGGAATCCATAATGAAAAATTCCAAAAAGTCTTGAATGTGCCTTCTAGGAAAAGCTGATTCAAAATGGAGGGTGAATTTATCACATCATCTCTTTCTTCCAAAGTCTTTGTGGTTCACAGCTTCTTTATAAACTTGGAAAATATTAACTTGAACATGTTTTATCAGGCATACTGAACAAAAAGAGAATAAGGTCAGCATCGTTTTCTCTTCCCTGTCCTAAATGCGTTCATGGGCCACGGCTATTAGGAGGGAATTCATAAGCGCTAAAAGGGAGGGGAGACATTTCACCAAAGCCATGAGTAAGTCCTAATGTCCAGGGCGCTGACCTCATCTCCTGTGGGGAGTTTGGCTCCATCGTCAGCTTCTTCTTGGAAGGGGGTGCCTTTGTCTGCATAAGGGCTGCTTTGCAGAGCCGAGCATGACTCATGTGAAAATCCTCCATAAATCCAGAGCTGTCATGTCCGTGGATTCCATTCCCTGTACACCGAATCGTGTCTGAGACGGTCATGTGCTTTGCGTTCCAACAGACAGAGGTTTATCAGTTGAACGATAAAGGCAAGGATGAAGCCAACACAAGCTGGTCGTCTCCGAGGATGTTCCGCACTGGGGTGGCTCAGCAAGGGGCTGGGCCGACACACCCGGTGGTTGAACCCCAGTTTTCCATTTATCCGCAGAACAAGTTCTGTGCGGCCGGCGGCAGGGCAGGCCTGCCCACAGTACCCTGCCGGCAGCGTCCTAACCCCCTGACCTGGAGGGACCAGCGAAGGGTGAGAAAGTGATTCGCTCTCCATGTCCATCTCATGCTTGTTTTGTTAGCTGAGATTGGCCACGCCAGTGTGGATGGTCCTGGGGTGTTCAGGTCTCATGGAGAAAAGCCCCCCATTCACGGAGGCAAACCCTTGCCATCTGGTTACCTATCCACTCACCATTCCCAACCTCCCTCGGCTAAATTCCAAGACATAGAGAGTCCATTACCTGCCTCCAGACTATTCCTCATCTAGTGAATCACTATTTTCTGTAGAGAAACACAGATCTTTTATTACGTTGACTTGCAGCATTGAACTGAAAATTGTCTTCACAGAGTTGAACCATCCTCGAGGCGAATGTGAATGAAGGCAGTGGTGGCCACTTGTCCCGTCTTTCAGCAATACCCAAAATAGTGGTTCTGGTTTTGTTTCTAGTAGATTTAATGATAAAGCCATGGAATGCCACCCATTTTGTTTTTAACCTCGGAACTGCCTATGTTATCAGTGAGAGTCCCAAGAAGTGAATAAAATAGTTTGGTTTCGTTGACCAACTGGCAGGCTCCCATGCAGAAAGGCGGTTCTGGGATGCGGGTTCTTAGCCAAATGTGGCCACAGCCTGACGGACCTGGGCTGAGAAAGTGGAATGACAGATAGGAAATAGCTCCAGCATTTAAGAGGGTCATTAACTCAAGGTGTAACACATGGCATTTTCCTAGCGAGATTTAATAAGACTGCCGTTTTTCACGTAAGTTTGAGAAGTGGCTCAAGCCCTACAGTCCCGGCTGCTAGAAAGACACACGATTGCCTCGTGTCTTTCGCTCACCTCTGGACCGTGATCAAGGACCAGGAGTGTTGTTGGCCGGCCATGCCGCCTGAGGTCGGGGTCAGCACCAGCCCTCACCCTTCTTACAGGCCAAGGGGCTGTCTCACATCCATGCATTTCACGAGCCGCTTACCGTGTGCTCGCAAACCATAGCCTCGTCTGTTACTGAGCTGTGCCACGCGGCTGGGGGAGGAAGGCACCCCCTCTCCCCTGTCGCTCTGCTCCTGTCCCTGGCTGCAAGCCCAGCCCCCCCAGCAGGGGGTGTGTCCTCGGGTTTGTCCCCTGATTGGTGCCCCAGACGTCGTCACTTTGGTGGCTTGACTTCGGAGAATGAACCAGAAGAGCAGAGAAAGGCAGGTTGGCCTCTCCTGCTCCCTCTCGCCTTAACGCGTTCGGACCCACAACCAAGCTACATTCAGTGACCTGGGTCCGGCGGACTGGAGCCTGTAGGGTGGGCACACGCGCCCTTTCTTCACACCCCCGCATCCCCACCGTCAGCGGGTGCTGAGGTTTGGGCCACTATCTGCGGTTTCCTTCCCGATTTGACTCAGTGGAGCCTCAGCCCGCTGTCCTCTCTATAGATGAGGGAGGGAAGGCAGGTTCCGCATGGACGTTCTCAAACTTGCCCACGTAGCACACTTCCCCGGAGGGGTTTCTGAAGCACAGTTTGCCAGGCTGGCACCCAGATGCCCTTTCAACAGGCAAAGCCGGCTTCGCAGTCTGTGACCCGGGCAGGTGCACGGGACCCCCATGGACCAGAAGCCCGCATTTGGCTTGATGATCTGTGGTCACCACCTTGAAATTCTTAATAGTTCCCCCGGGGGTCCCAGCTGTTACAGCCAGTCCCTTCAGCAGGCCCTGAATAGAGCTAGAGAATTGGCTTTTCCAGCAAGTTCGCAGGTGGTGATCCCCAAGGAGCAGAGGAAAGGGCCCCCAGCCTTCCACCTCGTCCTCTCCCGCCTCCCCCCACCAGAGCCAGTCACAGGCATGAGCGTGGAAGGGAACTGGTGTGGCAGCTTCGAGTATTTTTGTTACCGCTGTGATTGTTCTTTGTTTTACTGTGTTTGGGTTAAGCACATTCAATGTTCTCATGAAGCCTTTTCGGTACCCGCAATAATTCATGTGCGTGCGATTTCCTTGTCTGTACACCAGTCCACAAAGAGTTTGTGGAAGCAGCTTGCCGAAGTACGTGCGTGGAACAATGTCGTAGTGAATCGTCTGAGAGCCGAGGGAAAGGAAAGGGGCAGAGCGAGCGATAAGGGAAGATGAGGTTGGGGCGGGGGCGCCCCGCGGCGCCCACAGGCTTCCTGTGTCCCGACCCCCGAGCGGAGCCCGGCGCCTGGGAGCCCTTCGCAGCCTTTGCCGAGAGACGTGCGTGGCTGATGACGTCACACACGCTTCCCTGGGGGTGAGGGGGCGCCACCTACTCGCTCGGCAGGAGCCCAGATAGATGTTCCTGGTACTGAGACTTGAAACAGTTAGGGGACCTTTCTTTATGCACGTCACTACTAGCAGAATCTGCAACTTGTCACATTTTGCTGACTATATTCTCTGTTTTTTAAGACAGATGAACGAGACATGACACAGAATAATTGGGGTCTCCGTGAGTGAAAATCTCACCTTTCTGACATTTTTCCTCCCAGTGGGAGGGACCAGGAAAGCCTTCGTAGCCCTGATGGGTATTCTCTGTTGGCTAATGAACTGACTTGGCTCTCTTTGAAACCTCCCGTGAAGGAAGGCTTTCTGGCCCCGCTGGTACTGATAGAGTACCCTGACTTACTCTCGCCGAGTAGACAGAAGACATTTTCATTAAGGATTGGGGAAAACCCGTCAACTAAACGGGGAGAACAAACGGAAAGGGGCCCAGTCATAGAATTTCTAGCCCTGGTCTGAACCCTGATTCTAAGCCGAGCAATCTGATCGACACATTCAGTTTTTCTTATTTTCATAGTAAAGTTTCCTCAAGCAGAGTCAAATTCATGACAGACAAGCATCCATTTGTTTTGCTCTGTGTTTCCCCCGCTAGAATTAGGGAGGAACCCCCGCCCCTTGAATTAGAAGTGGAGGTTAAGTAGTGCCCCCCACACACACACACAACCCCTTCCAGCAGAAAATAGTAAGTTCTTTTGAGTTCTCCTTCATTCACTGGAGGCCTAACTAGTTTCTGGAAAAACATCTTCATGGTGGTTCTCTGGCTCTTTCCCAGAAGAGTGTCTGTCACCAGTTTAAAGAGGAGGCAGGGGAAGGACTTATTTATTCCATGTGGGTAAGAAATTGCCTCAGCAAAAAGTGCTCGGGCCCTGGCTGCGTCAGTGACAGGCGAGGCATGTCACAGATGCTGAAATGCTTTTCTCCTGGACACCAACCCCCGCTGGAAACCCGAGAGGAAGCTAGGTCCCCTGTGAGTGCAGGTCCTCCATCGTCCGGGCTGCGTGCACACAGCCAGCTCGTTAGGAAAAGATTACTCAGGCATGTGTTTACCTTTAAGATCCCAGAGGATTTGTTTTGAGGAATTAAACCAGAAGAAAGCAAGGACTAGTAAAGAGGAGTGAAGCAGGGTTGGCAGGGAGAGATGGAAGGGGGTTCTGGAACTTTTAATCATTCTGTGATCATTTCCCTTTAAGATGTCAGGGCCACTTGTTTTGAGGAAGGTAGAAAATACAGATGTTCCCAGGTAAGACTTCAACACTCCTGATGTTCTCATTTTCCTGTTCCTCTCGCATTCTCACTGTTGTTTCTGTTGGTGTGACAGCCCATCCACGTAGAAAACATCATGGACATGCTACTTAGCCTGTTTTATATCAGTTTAGGAAAGCACTAGAGCCTGGTAGAATCATTTCAGGAGTATTAAAATACAGTGAACTCTGGTGATGGTCATATATTTATGTCGTTGGCCTGTACGTGAAACTGTTACTCCCCCCAGAAGCATCAGCACCGCCATCACCATCGTCATCACAGGAAAGATGGATTCACGCCCATGAAGTATTTGGGCGGGGGAGGAGACATTATCTATAAAGCCATCATGAACTTCTTGTACAGTTTCAATCATAGTTTTATTCGAATTATTTTTAAATTCAGGATATGGAGGAACGTAAGAGAGTTCTCTGCCAGTTTCGCCTTCCTTAACAGATAAGGAGCATCAGACTCTCATTTCCCAATGGCAGTGGGAGTAACGCAGCAGGCATGTCAGCGCTGCACAGTGAACACAGGGATCCATGTCTGTCCCATCATCCCGCACCCCGCCCCGTTCCCCTGCCGACGGTGGGGTGTCACTGCCCTCTGCCGGCCGTGTCGTGGAAACGCTTTCACATTCTTGCTGTACAAGTCTTGGAACCTTGCTCCCAAGGTCTTTTGTTTTGGCCCCTGTGCCCATGCGTTCTCCGCCTGTCATTTGTGTGACGATCATATTGTTGGCGTCTGGTCGCTGAGTGTTAACACGCTCACACACTTGCCATTTTCTCCTTACACCAGAAGCCCTGACATGTTACGATCGGAAGTTTCCTTTTCTGTGGGAGGAAGGCACTCGTCCACCGACTCCAACAAGGCCTCCAGCGGAGACCTCTCCCCTTATGACAACAACTCCCCAGTGCTGTCTGCACGCTCCTTGCTGGCTATGCAAGAGGATGCGGCCCCGGGGGGCTCGGAGAAGCTTTACAAAGGGCCGGAGCAGTATGTGCTGGTGAGCCACTTGCCATCGTCGAAATCAAGGGAGAGTTCTCCTGGACCAAGGCTTGGCAAAGGTAACTGGCACCTGGCTGGCGCTGGCCAGATCAGTGACTCTCATTACAGGGGCATGGGAAGGGCTCTCGGACCTCCTCTTCATCTCTTTCTTTTTCTTTCTTTCTTTCTATCTATCTTTCTTTTTTTTTTTTTTCTTTTTTTTTTTTTTCTAGCAGAGTAAGGGTTCCGTGGTCAAATACATTTGGGGAATGCTGGGCTAACCAAGCTAATAGTTTCTCTATCGTACAATTTCTCAAACCCTGTAAAGTGCTAACGGGCACCATTAATTCGCACAATGGAAGGGACAGTGTGGTTTGCAGTTTTTCCCGAATTTCTTTGACTACCAAATGTGTGGCTCTGTTCTTTTCCTCCACAGAATAATTCCTCAGTGCCAGTACTCAGCAGGGCAGTCTGAGAAATAAGTGGAAGACAAAAATTCTTGCTCTCTTATCCTACACGTATCACTTAATCCAAAGAGACCCCCTGAAAGGGCTCTGGTTTTTGATGGGTTGGGTTTGTTTTTTTGGTTTTTTGAGGGTTTTTTTTGTTGTTGTTGTTGGTTTAAATCCTAGCACATTTATTTTTATTTTACAAATAGTCATGTCAAAAATAATTTTTAAAAATTGTAATGAAAACAGTAACCCATGTCCCCTTCAAGCATAAAATTTGTTTTTAAAATGTGAAACTTCATTTTTTCTAATCCTTGTCCAAATGCACCTCTAATTTGATATATTTGTTTTCAAAGCATAGCTACTTTTGAATTAAGCTTATTCTACTTAAAATCGTATCATTAACATTTTCTATTTTGCTAATATTCTTCATGCCCACTGTATATTCCCATTAAATCGGTGTATTGTAGATTTCTAACTGTTCCCTTTCTGATGCATACAGATGAGCTAGCTCTCATTTTTGCTCTTAACAATTAGTGACAAATTTTCTATATGTGGTATTCTCTGCAATGACAAAAAGAGATTTTTGCTCTCATGAAAGGCATGGTATATTCGGGTTTCTTAATACAAATTCAAGGGGAGATGAATAGACAACTTACAACCAAGAAAGCTTGATTCTTTCTTCCCAGGATCCGTGTGTTTGCTTCATAGTTTCTTAGCACATTGGCTAAGATACACATTCGCTCCGATTAGCAGGTGGACTAAAGCGCGTGTCCATGCTTTCTGTGCATTCGTCTCAGCCAGCTCTAACACTGCCATCCTCAATTCTGTGTCCCCAGAGACATCTGACAATGTCGGGAGGTATTTGGGGTTGACACAGCCTAGGACGGGGTGCTGCTGCTGTGTAGACGGTGAAGCCCAGGGCTGCTGCTCAACATTCTACCTCACAGAACGGCCCCACACAGGGAAAGTTCTGGCCCCAAATATCACTGCAGCGGGGCTTAGCAATCCTGCCTAACTGCAACTTTCTCCCTGGAAATAACCGCACCCTGTGGGAACTTGAAACAGGTCGCCGGCACCTGGGTGGCTCAGTCGGTTAATCATCTGCCTTCGGGTCCTGGGATCGAGCCCCGAGTGAGCCCCCCGCTGAGAGGAGAGCCCGCTTCTTCGCCTCCTTCTTCCTCCCCTGGCCTCTGCTTGGGCTTGCTCGCTCTCTAATAAATAAATAAAATCTTAAAAAACAAAACAAAGCAAAAAGAAACAAGTCGCGTTAGGGGCGCCCGGGTGGCTCAGTCATTAAGCATCTGCCTTTAGCTCAGGTCATGATCCCGGGGTCCTGGGATGGAGCCCTACTTTGGGTTCCCTGCTCAGCGGGGAGCCTGCTTCTCCCTCTGCCTGCCGCTCCCCCTGCTTGTGCTCTCTCGTGCTCGTTCACTCTCTCTCTGTCAAACAAATAAAATCTTTAAAAAAAGAAAGAAAGAAAGCAAGCAAGCAATCATGTTAGAACCCTATGGGGGTAAGAGCCCTCGATCTGGATTCAGTAACCATCTTGGTACTTTGGATCTGCAGGATCTCGTGTGAAAGGCTGAGTGCTTTGGAGTCCCTGTTCTTCCTCGCATGAGAACTAGGAAACACGGCCGTATTAATTCATAGAGTTTAACCAGCTAATCCATGTAAAGTCCTCAACACAGACCGTGGCATGTAGGAAGCGCTCAATAGTCCCTCCCCGTACGCGCGGGCTGTTCTTAGCCAGTTCCTTCTGCTGCCGGCCTCACCTCTAAAGCAGACTCAGGCCATGGCCTGGGAATTCAAGGAGAGCCTGGCAGACGTTTGCTTGGAGAAATACTTACAATCACATCCCAGGCTCTCACACACTCTCCCTCTTTCTCTGAAATAAATAACTAAAATTCTAAAAAAAAGATAGAAACAATGCACGCATTTATTATCTTACAGTTCAGGACCTCAGGAATCCAAAATGGCCCCACAGGGCTGCGTTCCTTGAGGACACTCTAAGAACCAATCTCTTTCCTTGCCTTTTTCAGCTTCTAGAGGCCGCCTGTGTTCTTTGGCTCTTGGCGCTTCCTCCGCCATTAAAGCCAGCACTGCACCATCTTCTCTTCTGCCTCCCCCTTGTAAGGACCCTTGTCATTGCCTCGGACCCACCCAGATAAGCCAGGATCATCTTCTCAGCTCAAGACCCATCATTCCATCACATCTGTAAAGTCCCTTTGGTATATAACACCTTTACAGGTTCCAAGGATTGTGGCGCACACATCTTTGGGGGGCCTGATTCTGGGTACCACAACCATCATAGAGAGAACCTTTCTGTAAATCGCAAATGGGCGAAGCCCCCGAAGGGCAAGCATCTTCTGTCTTGTATCCACCACAGCCTTGAATGTGGTGCTATGTTACCAGAATATTTGTTTCTTGGTTTTTTCCCTTCACTTTTCATTGTGAGTGACGTGCCTTTCTCTATACACTTTCTCCTAGATATGTCAAAGGAGCCTTTCAATATCTGGGGAACTTGGCATTCAACATTAAAAAGTGGTTCCAAAGACCCAGGAATGACAGGTGACATATTATCTTTTAAAGACCGTTTATTGCATTTACTTTTAAAATTAATTTTCTTTGATTTTTGCCTTACTCTCGTATTACATACTTGTCAAGCATTATTTGGAAAATGCTGAAAATAGGGGGGAAGACAGATCAAGCTGTACTTAGCCTTTCCGCCAAAATACATCAGTCTTTCACTATATTTCATTTTACTTCCTTTGCAAGAGTTTTTAAACACAGCTACCATCATTCTGTCCATGCAACTTGATATTATCTGTTTAACTTCCATTTCCTGCTTACTTGTCATTTTTATTGTTAAGGGCCACATAGTATTCCAGAGGACATAGTCATATTTTACAACCCATTTTTTTTTTTGGTCATTGTTGTAGTAAGTTATGCTGTCAGGAACCTCTTTCATGTACTTTTTGTTTTGTATTTTCAGTGATTAATAGATTCACAAAATTTTGGAAAGCAAGTTATACATCCAGAATAGGACAGTGGAAATTACGCAGCTTTCCAAGCAGTCCTGTCAGTGTTGTACATCACTGGGTTTGCATTTTTGCCAATTTGAAAACCAGACTGGGGGCGCCTGGGTGGCTCAGTTGGTTAAGCATCTGCCTTCGGCTCAGGTCATGGTCCCAGGGTCCTGGGAACGAGTCCTGCATCGGGCTCTCCCTGCTTATCAGGGATCCTGCTTCTCTCTCTCCCTCTGCCCCTCCCCCTGTTCATGCTCTCTCTCTCTCAAATAAATAAATAAAATCTTATTTAAAAAGAACAAAATTGTATTTATCATTTTCATTTGCATTTCCTTCTCGCCATTATTTTCCAGTTTTTCTCTTAATCAGCTGAACCTCCCCAAGCTGGTGTTTTGTATTTTTTAATTTTTAATTTTTATTTTTTAAAAGATTTTGTTTATTTATATTTGGGGTGGGCAGAGAGATCAAGCAGGGGGAGGGGCAGAGGGGAGAGAGGGAGAGAGAGAGAATCCCAAGCGGACTCCAGGCCGAGCTCAGAACCTGATGCCGGGCTCTATCTCACAGCCCTGGGATCATGACCCAAGCCGAAATCAGGGGTCAGCAGCTTAACTGACTGAGCCACCCAGGCGCCTCCTCCCATATTCCATTTTTAAAGCTCGGTGCCTCTTTAATCTAGTGGCCTCTAAGCCAGCTGAGTTTAGTACCGATCCATTATCTAACCACATTGCGTTGTACCCTATGAAGTGATTTACTGCCTTTTCCCCCAAGGAGAAACACTTCCAAGATGTTCCGCTCCATTTCCCTCTGCTATTTCAACTCTGATCGGTCCCTGTGCAAATGCTCATGCCTCCTGCCCAAAATGATCTTTCTTTCCCTGCCTGCTTTTGAGTAAGCGAGAGGACGAGGCCGGTCTTGCCCACAGTGGTGGTCATGACGTCCACACAGCAGCTGCTGTCTTCGTTACCTTCTGGCCCGAGATGGGGCATTTAGCTTCAGGTCATTCATTCCAGCACGTTTTACTAACACGGTGGGAACATCAGAGCATCGTCCTTGGTTTCTCCTCAGGACTGCGACTCTCACCGAACGAGAAGAGAACACTTGCTTTCCCTTCCAGGTTCAGAAGCCCTGTGGAAGGGGCCTTTCCCGAAACAAATCAGTGACAAGGACCGTGGGATCTCGTGTGACATCTGCAGCTGGAGCTGATCCCTGAATTGTGCCAATAACCAAAGTGTCACTTACTTCCTTTCCCAGGACGCGTCTTACTTTAGCCAGTAGCAGGAGTGGCCTGTGCTTCCGCGATTTTTGAAGTCGGCCGTGGGAAGGAAAGTAGCAGGACACATCCCAACAGGGATTCTACAAACTAATTGCATTTCTTGCCCTTCTCTCCGGCTTCCAGGTTCCTATGGAGACATTTTTGAAAGCAGCTCCCTACGACCGGGGCCCTGCTCCCTTTCACAAGGGAACCTGTCCCCGAATTGGCCCCGGTGGCAGGGGAGCCCCACAGAACTGGAAAGTGGCCCACAGGTCATTCGGAGGACTCAGACCACGGCCACCATCGTGGAGTGCAGGGCCTGCCCTCCCGTGTCCCGTGTCTGCAGCACGCCCCACATCCAGGGCGGCGGCAGAAGGTCTGAGCAGACCACAGCGAAGTCAGAGCAGTATTTGACTCTGAACAGCGCCGAAGACCTCGCGGAGAGCGAGCTCGATGTGGCCTGGCGGCAGGGCAGGCGAGCCAAGCCTTTGCACCAGAGAACTCGGGAGAGTGAGAAGCATGACAAGAGGCCTCCTCCTCCTTACCCTGGTCCAGGGAAGCAAGCTGGGGCGTCATCCCACCAGCCAGCAGAGCCGCTGCTGTGGAGGCCTCAGAGGCCAGAAGAAGGTTCCAGAACAGCTTTGGAAGAGGGAGGCCAAACAACCGAGCGAGAGCGAGAGGGAGAGCAGCAGGCCGCTGAGCAAACACTGAGCAGCGCCTACTCCACCTCCGCCAGTGATCGGAACAGTGAGACTTTGGGGGATGCCACGTGGCTCGAGTGGCAGAGGGAGCGGTGGCAGATCTGGGAGCTCTTATCACCCGACAACCCCGACGCCCTCCCGGAGACGCTCGTGTGAGCCCGCCCAAGCTCACGCCCCCATGGCCCAAACAGCCTCCTTTCACTCCGCAGGGAAAAGTTGGTGTTGGACGGTTGGACGCGGACTGATTTTTCTTCTTTAACACTTAAAAAAAAATAACACAAGAGAAACCCGGTTCACTTAAAGGTATAGAGCACTAGTACCCTTGTCATTTATAATAAACTTCTGTTGCATAGCCAGCCTTAGGAGAAAAGGAAAACAAAAATAGATGGTGATACCCAACCTAAAAACTACTCCCATTGGCTTTGTAGAAGATAAAATCCCTTGCTTTGGTATAGCTTAATTGTATTTATGTAACTTAGTTTTAACTGTTGTATATTCTGTAACAGATTATGTATGATAATCATATATGTTATAGTCACAGAAACAGAACAATTTTAAAAAATCACTTCACTTATACTGAGTAAGGAGATTCTATAGAATGTTCTAGAATATGCACAAGCAGGTTTCTGTGCTTTTGCCATAGCTTTTTAGCTGGGGACAGCCCTTCCTTCAACACCGAGGAGAAACACTAACAAAACAGATTATGCCAAGCCATATTTTTATATAGTAGTGAGATACAAAAGAAAACGTAGTCACTGAATGCTTTTTCGTACTGAATGTGTTTTAAGGAAGATATTAAATTTGATACATTATGGAATATATTTTTAGAATCTGTTTAGAAATGATTCAGTTACTCAAACAAGAGAAAGGCCGTGCCTAACAAAGACAGAATAACTAAGAAGTTGTCCTTCCCATTTCAGATCAAATTCAATTTTATATAGACCCTATATAATATATATTTATAATGTATACTTTTTATGTATTTTTCAAAAGTACAAACTGGAATCCAACTATAAAGCGTTTAAACACCCAAACAGAGTATTCAAATCACAGGACAAAGTTTTTCCTTTTGCCCCCTAATCAGTATTAACCCAATTATACCCAAAGCGTTGTAAAGTGAGTCGTGTTTGGACAAAATCCTCAGCTTTGTAGTGACATCGTGCCAAAGGCTGAGGACATGTTTTCTTCGGTAATTTTGTGTGTATCGTAAATACTCCTACCGTACTTCAGTAGTTTCAAGTGTTACAACCGCAAAACCACTTTTGACCAGCAGGTGGCGATTCGCTTCAGTATTTTATGAGTTTTTTTTTTTTTCACTTCGTAAGGGAATGTGTCTTATAGAAAAAGAATTTTTTATGAAACATGCTACTCTTAGTTTTCATGTCAGCAGTGACATTTTCCGTGGTGTTTCGTAAAGTTCTATCTTGTGCCATGATGAATAAAAAGTTAAACAAAGGCTTTGCTCTCTGGCATTCAGTCTGATGAATGAACTCACCACTCCCGGTCCAGACATCCGCTTCGCTCGCCACGAGTCCGCTGCCATCAATAGCAGCGATGCCATGCGTGCACGGCTCCAGAGCTAGTGAAGGCTGCCTGATGGTTTGGGGACACTGACACACTTGGGATGTCGTACTAATTACATGTTGCAAGTGAAGACTGAGGGTCGCTCAGTTGAAACCTGGTTGTTGGTGAGGAAGAGTTTGGTGTGGTGCAGTCCCTGTCCACGTTATATCTGTCCTAAAAGCCTTGGATGCTTCTAGACATGGTGTCTGCCGTTTCGTACTGGGCAAAGGATCTGGCTGTCTTCAGGCTCCTCCGCTGGGACTCGGGAAGGATTTGCCCACAGGTCTCTGGGTCTTCCTGGCTGCCCACACGCAGCCAGAAGTTGTACCCAAGACTCGGAGCAAATGCTACCTGACTGTGACTCACCAGTTGCTCTTCTGGGTCACCCACCCCCATTCGTGCTCACCGTGTGTCCTCTGGGCTTTGAGTCCGATTGGGAGCTGCCATTCTAGACTGAACCGCCCCATGTCTGGGACCCTGTGTCCACCCGGCTTCTGCTCTAACAGTTCTATTTCATCAAACTCTGAGGTTGATGTCTGTGACACAAAGGTGCATCCATCTGTTGACAGGTCTAGAATAGCCGGCCCAAAAAACAGGGCTTGGATGTGTTTTAAATAAACTGTGTGTGTGTGTGTGTGTGTGTGTGTGTGTGTGTGTGTCTGTGATGAACGATATTCACAGCATCACTTTCCCTTTCTCTTTTTGTGGCCGTATCTTTTAGCTGAATGAGTGAAAGCTAGGTATTTAGATACCCTTATCACATTGAAAATAAGCTGTTTTAAAACACACACACATGGGGCACCAGGGTGGCTCTGTTGTTAGCGTCTGCCTTCAGTTCAGGTCATGATCCCGGGGTCGTGGGATCGAGTCCCACACCCCGCTCCCTGCTCAGTGGGAAGCCTGCTTCTCCCTCTCCCACTCCCTCTGCTTGTGTTCCCTCTCTCGCTGTGTCTCTCTCAGACAAAGAAAATCTTAAAATAAAAAAAATAAAGTAAACACACACGCAAGACTCACGGACCTGAGCAGAAATGGAAAAAATGTATAACACCTGGTCAATGATACAATAGCTGACAAGAAGAAAATGGAATCCAAGCTTTTTCAAATTGGACAAAACCATTCAAGAGATTGTTCAAGCCCATGGTTCCTGTGAGCAGAGAGCAACTCGGAGCGAGAAGAGAGCTCGCGCTGTGCCAGTGGAGTTGGTGCAAACGGAGGAAGTTTCTAAATTTAAAGCCCAGCTTGCTGCTTTCCTCGGGTGCATTTTACCACCCCTGGGCTCGGCAGAGGGGCAGAGGAAGGGCACGGGGAGTCCTCGTCAGGAGCCGTGGGGACAAAGTCCAGGCCCTTGGCATGTTGGCTGATAAGCTGGCCGTGGCGGGCGGACTCCACAGAGCGGAGAGGAAGGAAGGGCAGCGACAGGAAAAGGGGCCCACGGAGATGAAGACGGGACCACAGCTCGACCAGACCGAATTTTAAAACGGGACCAAATCAGCAGCAAATGTTCAAGAAAAGCAAACAAAAAATCCAAAAAAAACCAAATGCATAGCAAAGGAAAATTCTAGTAAGGGTTGAGAATCTTCGGCACAGCCAAAGCAACAGACAGCGTGGTGCAGAGGGGGGGCTGCTGAGACGGTTGGCTGGGGTGGGCACCCCTGGCCCACTGAGGCCCCCAGTGCATCCGGCCGCAACCGAGGGCCCCCTGCCCCCCACCCCGGGAGATGGCTGAAGGTCAGAAGATTCCCAAATACAGTTTAGGCGACATCTGCTCAGCCTAGGGTGACCCGGCCCCCCCAGTTCGCCTGCAACATCGCAGGTTTAGTAATCACAACTCCATGTCCGGGGGCACAGGCCATGCTCTGAGCCGGCAGGCAGGAGGTAGGTGGGTCGGGGGCATGGAGCCCTCTGTCTTGGCACCTCTCAGGTAGAGTCACCAGAGCAGATAGAGGACACCCAGTCCAACAGTCAGATAAATGAATGTCCATGTTTTATTATGAGTATGTCCCGTGCCATATCTGAGATGTAATTCTATCTTTTTATTATGTTACGTTAGTCACCATACAGTACATCATTAGTTTTTGATGTCGTGTTCCATGATTCGTTGTTTGCGTATAACACCCAGTGCTCCATGCAGTCCGTGTCCTCCTTAGTACCCATCACCGGGCTCACCCAGCCCCCCCAGCCCCCTCCCCTCTGAAACCTTCAGTTTGATTTCCAGAGTCCACAGTCTCTCATGGCTCATTTCCCCCTCTGATTTCTCCCCCTCCATTTTTCCCTTCCTTCTCCTAATGTCCTCCATGCTATTCCTTATGCTCCATAAATAAGTGAAACCCTATAATTGACTTCCTCTGCTTGACTTATTTCACTCGGCCTAATCTCCTCCAGTCCTATCCATGTTGATACAAAAGTTGGGTATTCGTCCTTTCTGATGGCTGAGTAATATTCCATTGTGTATATGGACCACATCTTCTTTATCCATTCATCTGTTGAAGGGCATCTCAGTTCTTTCCACAATTTGGCTATTGTGGCCATTGCCGCTATGGACATTGGAGTACAGATGGCCCTTCTTTTCACGACATCTGTACCTTTGGGGTAAATACCCAGTAGTGTGATTGCTGGGTCATAGGGAAGCTCTATTTTCAACTTTTTGAGGAACCTCCACACTGTTTTCCAAAGTGGCTGCACCAACTTGCATTCCCACCAACAGCGTAAGAGAGTTCACCTTTCTCCGCATCCTCTCCAACACTTGTTTCCTGCCTTGTTAATTTTGGCCATTCTGACTGGTGTGAGGTGGTATCTCAATGTGGTTTTGATTTGAATCTCCCTGATGGCTAATGATGATGAATATTTTTTCATGTGTCTGTTGGTCATTTGTATGTCTTCTTTGGAGAAGTGTCTGTTCGTGTCTTCTGCCCATTTTTTGACTTGTTTATTTGGTTTTGGGGTATAATTCTATTTTAAAAAAACAAAAGATTTCTTGCCCCAGATGCGGCACAGGACATGCTTACCATCAAAAGTATTTAAAAGTCATTCACTGGTTAGCGAGTGTCTGTTGGCTAAGTCTGATATCCCCGATCTCCAGCCTTGGTAGCCCACTCGGTCCCCAGTGGCATGATATCTTCACTGAGAGTCGCACAGAGCCCCATCAGTCCTGAAGGACCAGCTGCACGCCTCGACTTCCATGTGGAGCCACACTCTCTGCTGCCTCCAGCCACCCGCACCCCCCCACCGCCCCGCCTAGGCATCGTACCCCAGCCTCCCCGGGGTCCCTCCCAGCTTGCCTCCTCTCTCGCATGTGTCTCCCGTGTGTCTGCCCTCATCCTCTTAGCCTCCGGGTTCTTGGGTTCCCTTCTGGCTCCTTCCTCCCCGCTCCTGCACACCAGAGCCCCTTACACACACCTCGTCCCAGGCACGTCCCTGCAGCCAAGCCACTGGTGCCCTCCTCCCCCTCTGGCCCACAGGACGAAATCCACACTCCTCGTGGTAACCTCAGAGCACCCCACAGTCCGGCCTCCACCGGCCTTCCTCCCGTCGCCTCTCCCCAACACCGCCCCCTACTCCGGCCCATCTGGGAAACGCCGCTTTCCCACACGTGGGGGGCACTTTGGCACTTCTGTCCCAAGGGCCTTGAGTGCTCCTCCCTGCTTTTCCTAGTCATGCAAAAGCTATCTTCCTTGTCTGGTTAGCTTGATTCTTCCCCTCCCATAAACGTGCAGGTTCATAACTTATTCAGACACTTGGCTCACGTGGCCGTGGTAAGGAGCGTGGCTGGGCGTTATCAGGAAGGCTGCGAGTCTTATCTTGAGGTCATTCCCACTCTGTCCTTGATGGCAGGGACTGTGTGCTCGGGACTGGGCAGAGACCCAGCTTATGGCTGGCATTTGATACATGCTGGCCGAACGGATGCATATGACCGCAATCCGGTGGTTTCCCGTATAATGGAGAAAAAAATACGCATGACCGTTGACCTCCCGCCAGAGCTTTGCGTATAAAACCCACTGCTCCATGCGATGCAGAGCTCGAGGTATGTTTGCCCAATAAAAAGGCTTTTGAGGAAATGGGGACACAGTCTGGGGAGAAGCTGAAGGCAAGCGCCGAGACGCTGTCTCCTAACCAGCCAGGCCGCACAAACACGCGTTGCCCAGCTCTGTCCTATCTGGGACAGAGAGGGCAGGTGGCTTGGATGTGGCCCCTTTCCATTCTTAAGAGGAAAAATTTACTAGTAAACATGGCAAGTAAATGCATATTTGCATGCTTCCTGGTCGGTGCTCACTTCAGATTGAAGGAACAAGGACCTTTCCAAGTGTGGGCTTTAGGGTCAAAGGCGGAGGGGGGGAGTTGAGTCCTGGCTTTATCATTCATGAGCTGTGTAAGCCCTCCCCCCCCCACAGGCCCGTTCACCTCACTTCTCTCCATCTGCTCCGGTAGTCAGGGCATAACAACACCTCGCCTTCAGGATTGTTCTGAGGGTTAAGGCAGAAACAAGCTAGCGCAGTGCTGAATGAGGAGTCAACAACCAGCAGCGAAGTGAGGTTCCACGTGCCGTCAATTTTGAAGAAACAAGTTGGGACCGTCTGCCGCCGAAGGCCTGTACTGTTAACTCACACTAACAGCATCTGCTCAAACCCAGGTGTTTTACTCTGACACCCCTTTAACCCCCACAAGCAAAACACAGGAGCCCCAACCTTCCTCTCTTGCCAGAGGGCAGAGAGGACTCAGAGTCACAATCAAATGGGTTGCCCCGGGTCACACAGCTGCAGGGTGGCAGAAGCAGCTGTCCAGGCGGGCCAGCCTGCCGTCTGGGTAATTCAGAGTGACGCGAGCGAAGCTCTGTGGTTCCCAGGGCCCTGGTCTCTTTCAGGAAGGAGCTGGGCTCACCCGGAACCCCGGGGGAGGAGCTCCTGCCTCTGGAATGACAACCGAGTCAAAAGGAGGACTGACCTTCCATTGTCCCCGGGGGTGCTAGGAGGAGGCTGTTCATTGTTTCCCTACAGATAAGCTGCCCGCATTTGCTCAGAGGCTGTAGAGGAGGGGAAAAAACTCCAAAGCCTTTCCTCCTACCCTTTTAAGTGTCTTAACCAGAGCCTGTGAATTAAACCAGCAAAAGACAGCTTGACAGGAGAAAAGGGTTTGTTTCATACGCAGAATAGGAGCCGACAAAAGAGTTGCTGGTTCCTTAAACGGTTCAAGTTAAAGGTTTGGATATCTAACTTAGGAGAGGAAAGGGAGCTGGGAGAAACAGCTTCTTTTTTTTTTTTTTATATTTGGTTGATATGCATTTTATTTATTGTTTTAAATTTAAGATTAATTAACATAAAATGTATTATTAGTTTCCGGGTATAGGTCTATGATTGGTCAGTCTTATATAATACCCAGTGGTCATTACAGCACACACCCTCCCCAATGTCCACCCCCCCATTACCCCACCCTCCCGCTCCCTCCCCTCCGGCAACGCTCACTTGGTTTCCTATGATTAAGGGTCTCTTACGGTTTCTCTCCCTCTCTAGCTGCGTTTTGGGAGAAACAGCTTCCATGAGAAAAACAAATGGGTTTTTAGGAGAGCAGAGGGGAGAAAAGGAAGTTTGTGATAGTGTTTGTACAGGTGGGACTGATTTCCCTATCTCCTTCAGGACCATAAAACTCCCCCAGAGAAGGGATTTGTGGTGGCTTCATTGCCCGAGAAGTTGCTGCTCTTAGATACGGGAAACTCTGAGAAGGTCTTTATCAACAACAGTTGAATCTCAAATGTGTTCAGCTTAAAGTCGTCTTGATGCCAGCTCTGGGGTTCTGAGTGGGTCTCCGCAAGGGTAAAATGAATTAGAGAAGGAATTAGAAACACGCTTCTTCCTTCAGGAGGGGAACGGGGGCAAATCATCATTCAGGAGCCTTGTCAATTACTTTGCTTGGTCCAAGATCAAGGATCGGGTCCAGAATCTGTTTGGGAAAGTCAGTCTCGAGAGGAACAGGAGGGCAGATGAGCCACCTGGCTCTTGTCCTTCCTCCTGCGTTGCTGGACTCTCTGCATCTGGTCATCTTGCCCCCCCACCCCCACCCCAAGAGATTTCCATCAGCTGCTTAGCCGGCTGGGGAAGGCTGGGTGCCACTGTGGCCATAAGCACATCCAAGCTTGGCAGAAGGGTGAATACTTTCGAGAGACCAAGCCAGTGCTGGCTCTCAAGGTCACTGCCGAGCCAAGTGTGCAAAGGCAGTGCAGCACTTCAGCGGTGACAGAGCTGGGAAGCCAGAGGGACAAGCTGGACCAGCCCTGGGTGAGGTGTTTCATGGACATCCCGCAAACGGCCATGTTTTGTGTGGAATTGTGTCTGCCGAAAAGATGTTGAAGTCACAGTACTTGTGGATGTGATCTTATTTGGAAAAAGGTTCTTTGCAAATGATCGACTTCAGATGAGGTCATTAGGGTGGGTGCTAATCCCATGTGGCTCGTGTCCTAATAAAAAGGGGAAATTGGGACGTAGACACAGACACACATGCATGTGAGGACTGGAGTTCTGCTACCCCAAGCCAAGGAACTACCAGAAGCTAGGAGCGAGACCTGGCACAGAGTTCCCCTGGCACCTTCAGTGGCCCGGCTCTATGGACACTCTGATCTGACTCAGAGCTACCAGAACTGCAAGAGATTCACTTTCTATTGTTTAAACCACTCCGCTGGGGGTGCTTCATTGTGCCCTAGCCAACTGACACTGTGACCAGGTTCAAGGATGCGCAAGGAAGTGCCGCTCACATCACAACACCCCCTGCCCCCCCACACACACCCCCCACCCCGACCAGCCGGCAGCGGTCTCCTGGGAGCTCTGTTAGGAAAGCAAGTCCTCCCTGACCTGCCCAGTAGGGACCCTGGGGGTGCCCCCCACCATCTGTGTTTTAACAAGCCTTCCAGGGCATTCTGCTCTACACAAAAATTTGAGAAGCATCGAGCTGAGGAAACCACAAAAGGGAGAGAAGTGGCGGGGGGCAGGACAGGCGGCAAGATCCAAGATGCGGCTCTAATGCAACACTTTGCCTGACCAATATTGGATCATATATATATATTTTAGAGTTTGCTGAAACAGGAAGTCATAAAATGGTTAACTGCTACATTTTAATCGAAAAACATGTAAACATATATCATTTGTTCATCGGCCACAGTCGTGGCTGCCTCTCCGTGTGTGGGGTGGGGGTGGAGGGTGGACCTCATCTGTCTACTGGTCCGCTTCCGGTTTCTCCAGGGCAACTCGAAAAAAAAGCCATGAGGCCATGAGCAGAGCATGTTCTGGAGTTTTACAAATGTTTTCCCGACTCTTTCGGGGTTCAGGGAAATATTTTTTGTGATTCTCCTTCAAACCCTTCTTAGCCACTTATTGGCATGTATAGACTTGGTTTCTGCATTTACATGGCCTTGTCTTGTCTTTTGCTTCATTAAAATGAAGTTAGTGGCTCTTGGAAAGCTGACATTCAATTCCCAGTGCAGGGCTCGGCCAGCACAAGTTCTTCTTTCTTAAAAATAGCTTCAGGGAGCTGTAATTACATACCATGGGGGTCCCCCATTTGCAGTTGCCAGTAGAGTCACCGAGGGGTCCAAGCAGCAATTTCAGAACATTTCATCACCCCTGAGAGGAAGCCCTGCTCCCACTGGCAGTCACTCCACATTACCTCTCACCCCGGCAGCAGCCGCCGGTAACCTACGTTCTGCCTCTATAGCTTTGCCTGTCCTGGGCATCTCTATAAATGGAATCATACGGCGTGTGGCCCTCGGTCTTTGGCTTCCTTCGCTTAGCGTGATGTTTTCAAGATTCCTCCGGGTCGTAGCAGGCCTTGGTGCGTCTTTCCTTTCTATGGGTGGGTAGGACTCTAGACTAGTCTAGTGCTAGGTGGGTAGGACTCTAGTCTAGTATGGCTAAACTACCACTTATCTATTGGTTCGTCGGTTGATGAATGTTTGGGTCATTTCTAAGCCAGCACATTTGACAGAAGGAAAACGGTGGCTGGCTAGGAATTAGCCCAAGTGTAGGCCAAGCGAGTCTACTGATGTTCTTTCTGTGAAAACTAGTTTGAAGCGGGCTTTCGAACCACATTATTTTCCCTTTGCTTGTGCATCCTCAGCCCCAAACATGGCACGACCCAGCCTGTCTGAATGTGAGAGAAGCAGGCTGCGTGAACCCTAGAAATCTGGTGTGGAAGGAACGTGGAAGATAATCTGAGGAAGGTGAATTTTCTAGATCTAAAGTGACTGTCCGCATAACCCACCTGGCAAACACCAAGAACGAGCGCACAACGAAGATTCTCTTCCGCCTTCCGCTGTCACGCTAGCCACCCGCTCCAGATTTGAAACCCTGGCATCAGAAAGGGGCCCAAATGAAGGGAAAATACCATAATGAAATGATGATTAAGTGTGGGATTTAAAAATCCATAGTGAGATAAACCTCCGGTGGGTACCACAGTTTATTCTAAATGATTCATCGGCTAAGGCTAAGCACCAGACTCTCTCCTGGGAACGGACAAGGGAAGGGGGTGGCAGGACACAGACCTGATGCTGACTGGCCCGGTGAGCTTCCAGTTACACCACTTTCCCATTTTGATGCTTCATCCTATACTGTCCCTGGCTGCGGGAGCCGCCCTCCTGCCCCACATCACACCTAGCGGCCATCAACAAGCATTATGAAGCTCGGGCAGCAGCTAGGAGCCGTCTGAGGATGCTGGAAGGAATCCACCCTCTCGGGACCAAGCTCAAACCAGGCATGAAAGGAACAGCATGAGAGAGCTGGAATCGACCAGGCGCACACCCAACCTTGCACTTGTGGTGAGGAGTCCGAGCAAGGGCTCTGAACTTGCACCCCCCCGGACTACTGCAGGCTGTCTTTAAGTTGGAATTCCAGAACTTACCACCATTTCATTTACAGAGTATCCCTCAAAAGACTGGGTACCTCGTACCTCTCTGGTCGGGGCTGCCCCTTTCACATATCACATCCCCGGGACGCGGCAGGGGGCACCGCTCCCTAGACGACAGGGAACTGCTAGGAATGGTTGTTTCATACATGAGCCCAGTTCCAACCCCACCTCATCCACCGATACCTGGCCTCGTGACAGGAGTTTGTTGATTATGAATGGGGCTAACGCCACAGAGAGAAGACTTAGCCTAAAACCCTGGACGTCTGAAATGAATTCCAAGTTCTAAATGAGACTTCCTGTCAGAGGAGGGAAGTACTGACCCCCGGACTGAGCACGATCTGGCCCCCGAGCTCCGAAACCTAGTAGGCTGTCTTCTCCAGAAGTGCTGGAAGGTGGAGCGACCCGTGACCTTGTCCTTGGCTTTGCTTGACAGTTTCCCGCCGGCATGGCTCTTCTCAGGAACTAACTAGTCTGGCTCTTTAGAACTGTGGTGCCCGCGTGTGGCTCAATTTCCAGCTTCCAGTTATACCACTTTCCCATTATGATGCCTCATCCTATACTTATCCAGCAGCACTGAGACCCCCCCCCAAAATATGGCAACAGTACTTCCTTTTCTCAGCCGTCTGAACCGTGGTGAGGGGAGAATGGCCGCCAGAAGAGAGACTGCAGCCTGACTTCTGCAAAGATCATCTCTGTAGAAAGGACTGCGACACGCAAAGTAACTCTTCAAGTCCAAACCTGTCAACTATCAGCTTTATTTTATTTTAAAATATACAAATATTTTGACATGTAGAAGAGCTTCAAGTTGTTGGATTTTGAAACCAGCACACAAAACTGACACAACAAAGAAATCGGTACCAACCGAATCACTCCAGACTGCCAGTTCCTTCTGCTAACCTAACGCTAGACTCCAAGGAAATCGAAATGTTATCGACACTTAAGAAAAACCCCGACAGTCGCCGGGAACATGCTGCTGTAAGGAGAAAAACCGGTTTATGAATCACACTGGCGTTGATTTCGACGGCAAACTTAGAGCGCTTTTAAAAAAGAACATCTGCCCCGAGAGAGCGAGTTGATGCTAACACCGTGTATCTAGGGAAAATACTCTTCTTCTGAACCCTAACATTCAACAAAACGGAATCCCATTTTCGAGAGGGACCGTCCTGCTGCTATGATGCGTGCCCAGCCTTCAAGGCTCTGGTGAGGCCGGCGGGGGCGGGGGGGAGGCGGGCTTCGGGCAGGAGGAGAAACGGGCTCAGGCGTGGGGGAAACGGGTCAGGGGCCGCGGGCAACGAGACTCGCTTGCTGGGAGCTGCGGTTCGTAGCAGGATAGTGGGAATTAAAGTCTTTAAAAAGTGAAAACATAGATCTCAATGCACGTGCATCCTCAAACCAGGGGGGCGTTGAACTATTCTAGAACAAAGTCCAGCCTGAGAAATTCTCACCGCTGAGAACTCGGAGCCAAGATGCCCCTCCGTTTGCGGAGTCCGTTGCCAGCGGGTAGCTCTGCGTTTTCTTAAGGGCGCGCTACTCCTGCAGGGACAGCAAGACGCTGGTGACTTTTCCCAAAGCAGAACCACTTATCTGTGACGCACAGTGTTGGTTCCAACCCCCGGCCAGCTAAGCTCCTCCGCAGAACACGGGCTTCCGGGTGTGCGTCTCACGGACCCCAGAGAGCCGGGAAGGGAAAAGCAGCTCTCTTCACACGACAAACGTTCTTTTTCAGACGTTGTTCACTTTTCTAGATCAAATACACAGGCAATACCACGGCTGAAGGAGAAACCAAGGGACTGCTTCCCACTTAAGCCAAGTGGGAAGGAAACCTCCAACGACCCGCTAGAAACTGGGGAGAGTAAAAACCAAAGAACGTGGCGCGGGGCACCCTCGCTGCGGGCCGCGAAAGGCAGCCTCGCCCCCCTTACATCACGAGAGCGATTCAGTTTGGGGAAATAGTTTAATGTATTGCTCGGAAAAAAATAGTTTCTATCTCCCCATCTCTGGCGAAGCAGCGGCTAGGACGTCCAGCGCCACCACGCGACCTTCATCCTGTCCCACACGGCCGAGAGCGAGTCCAAGGCGGGCCGCACGTCCAGCACGGTGAACTGGTAGTCCTGGTTGACCTCCCCGCCGTCGTAGTAGTCGATGACGTACCGCACTTCCGTCCCGCAGCGGTTGATGATCCAGTCGTGCCTGTCGAAAGGCAACTCGTACCTGAAATGAAACACGTTTCTGAGCATGAGATGCCTGCTCCCGGGCGCCGGACCTCCCTCTGGCAGGTGAGGCTCAGGGGAAGACGGGGCCGCGGAACCGTGCGGAGCCCAGGTCAGGCGACGGCTCATCTGTCTACAAAGGCAACGCGGTCAGCGGGGAAGAGCCCGAGGCCGGGGAGGTCGCGGAGATGCTGCAGAGCTCCAAGTGCGAGCTGAGAAGCGGCCTAGGCGGAAAGGAAAGGCGGTGACTAAGTGCCGGGACGCAGAGAGACCACAGGAGGGAGAGGGCGGTTCCGAGAACACAGAAGGCAACTCAACTCAGGGCGACGACAATCAGACAGGAATGACGCACGGCGCCCGGAGAAGCCCGCCCACCGACGGGCAAACTTGAGGGAGAGCAAGGACTCTCCGGCTGAGCGCCGGTACATTCTGGAAGGTGGCCCCGCAGTCCTGAGACTGCTTGGCCTGGGTGCCACGAGTGGAGGACTGGCCGGGAACATTTCTGCAGCGCCACTCACCCCATCCAGGACCGAATTCTCGCCCTCGGTGAATACTCTTTCGCTTTACCTCCGAACCGGATCAATGATGGACCACAAGGACACTCCCTAGAAAGTCCCAAACAAGAAAAGCCTATTAAAATACTTCCCCTCCGTTGAGAAAGGCGGCACTGCCGTCTCTTAACAACACAGTTTTCTGCATGCATTTTACATAATTTCATGTTGACAGAGTGAGGGAACTTTCAGGACAGCTCAAAGAAATGTCCCTATTCGGTAAAAATGCTGCTCTTTGCTCCTGGATCCAGTGCATCCCACCCTCCCCGGCACTCCGAGCATCCGCGTCTTCCCAGGAGGCAGAAGTGCACTTCGCGTCTGCTGGGGGGGATAGAGAGGCATATTCTCAGGGGAAAAAAAGAAAAGAAATGTGAAGTACTGAGCATTACACTTGACTTTCACACCCTGCAGCTGGATTTTTTGAAACAAATAAATGAAAATCTACTTTTCTTTCATTTGAAACCAATGAACAAGGCTTCATGAAGAAAAATGCTGCAAGAATCCCTAACAAATGAAATTCATGCTGCACTGGCCCTTTAAGTAAGTAAGTACGGGATAGGGGGCGGATCTTGGTTAGCTGCCATCACCGTTAGGAGAGACTTCAGCCTTACCGGCCTAAGGACGTGGGTGGGAGAGAACAGGCCCGAGGGTGCCCGAGCCCTACTGTGAGGCCCATCAGAGTCACTTTGCTTCCTGACTTATCAAGGACTCACTAGCATCTCTGCTCAAGAGGGTCCCTGAAAGCTGCAGCAGGTGTCTTCAAAAGGCTGACCTAATTTTGAGGGACCCTGGAAAATGACTAGAAGGGGGGCTGAAACTGTCAAAGTGGCATGTCCTCGCCTGTCTTCTCTGCTCTGTCCCGCCACAAGTGGTTGGCGGGGCTGTGGCTCGGCATACGTCCCACCCTCGCAGCTCACGTCACTAGTGAGCCGGAGGCAGGGCAGCTCTGAGTGCCGCTGCCCTCGGCTTCCCGAGAAGGGGTCCTGCTTGCTGCGGCATTCCCTCCTCACAGGGACCCCTCTTGGGCTTGGTGTCTGGCCATCCACATCCAGCAAGTGCTACTAATGAAACTCAGAGTCCAGGTGTTTAAAAAAAACAACAGGACATCTACACCAAATCGTTCCGGGGACTTTTGCTAAGAAATTAACCACAATTTATCATGAATTTATTTTTTTTAAGATTTTATTTATTTGACAGAGAAAGACACAGCAAAAGAGGGAACCCAAGCAGGGGAAGTGGGAGAGGGAAAATCAGGCTTCCTGCCGAGCAGGGAGCCCGATGCGGGGCTCAAACCCAAGACCCTGGGATCATGACCTGAGCCGAAGGCAGTGACCCACCGAGTCACCGAGGTGCCCCTATCTTTTATTTTTATAAAGATTTTACTTGTTTACTTGAGAGAGCAAGTACAACCTGGAGGAGCCGAGGGAGAGGGAGCAGACTGCCTACTGAGCAGGGAGCCGGATGTGGGGCTCCATCCTGGGCCCCCACACTCCACCATCATGACCTGAGCCGAAGGCAGACGTTTAACCACTGAACCACCCAGGCGCCTCCTATCAGGAAGTTAAAATGTAATCCGCCTGGGATAATGCAATCTGGCTATCTGTGCTGACATTCCCCACCCCTTCTCAAAGTGGCCTCCTCAAACCAGGAGCATCTATGTTGTTATGGAAATGTCAAGTCTGGGCCTCAGCCCAGATCTACCGAATCAGAAACCCTGGGGTGGGGGCCCGGCACTCAGTGTTTCAATAAACCTGCAGGCGACGCCGACGCAGCTCAAGCGCGAGGACCACCACTCCAACAGACTGACGGTCCATCGCTGCCGAAACACTCAACTGCATTCACCGAGTCCCTCTGAGGAGGAGGCCCACGGGCTAAGACTACCCTTGATGTTTAATCCTACTGGGGAGTCAATAGGGCTACGGGAACAGAACTGGTTTTCTCCTCAGCCCTGGGGCGGAGAGCACTGTGCCATCTCCCAGGCCACGTGCGGCGCCTCCACACACCACAGGATTCCTCCCGAGGCACCGCAGGATTCCTCCCGCTGAGAGGTGCAGTCCAAGGTCCCTCCCCTTGAACCTGGGCAGGCCTGCGGGACAGCTGAAGCCAGGTCATCAAGAGAGATGCAGCTTCCCTGGAGCTTTCTGGAATTCTAGCTCTGGCAACCCAGCCACCATGGTGCGAGGAAGCTGAAGCAGCCACAGTGAGAGGCTGGGGAAAGGCGTCCTGGCTGACAGCTGGCACCAATCAGCAGACGAGTGAACCGTCCAGCCTTCAGAGGATTCCAGCCCAGCGCTGCCAAGCCATCCCTGATCAGAACCTGGATGAGGCCCGAGCCGGTGGAAGCACAGACAAGCCATCCCTGCTCTGTACCTTCTGCACTTGGGACCCACCGAATCCACAAGCACAGTGAAATGCTTGCCTCTCACACAGCTGGGTGGGAGCAGTTTACCCCGCCAGTCACTGAAGCAGGCCTGCTGCCGAAAGCGCTGTATTAGAGGGATGCCGGCGGGCTCCGTCAGTTAAGCCACTGCCTTCGGCTTGGGTCATGATCAGGATCTTGGTATCGAGTCCCACATCGGGCTCCCTGCTCAGCGGGGAGCCTGCTTCTCTCTCTGCCTCTGCCTGCCACTCTGCCTGCTTGTGCACTCTGACAAATAAATAAAATCTTTTAAAAAATAAATAAATAAGATAAAAATAAATAAATAAATAATTAAAATGTTGTATTAGAGTGACACGTTGTTTGAATAAAAGGTTTAAACTCTAGAAAGCAGAGATGAAGTAAGACAGATGTTGGAAGGATGGTTTTTTTTAGAAGATCTCAAACATACGTACGCAGCATGAAGGGCTTCCCACTTCAAGATCTCCTTCCAAGCTTGCTCGTTATTCTGATTGTGAATCCTGATGATGTTATACATGTCTCTCGGGCTGATATCGTCATCCTTCCACTTCCACCTAGGAAAGAACGGCTGCCAGAACTTACCAAACCCTTACCGAGAATGCCATAAAGCCATCCCACATATTCATTTCACCAAGTGACCAAAACCCACTCACTCACGTATCAAGGAACCACAAGGGGACACTTTTTCAGTAAGTACCACTGATTAGGGATTCCTCAACTTTTTCTAAGTAGTTTATGTAACTGTATTTTTAAAAACGACTGCTGGCTATGATGGGTTTCTTCTGTGTCAACTTGACTAGTCCGTAGGGGGGGTAGGTATTTAGTCAAACATTATTCTGGGTGTGTCTGAGGGTGTTGTGGACAAGAGTAACACTGGAACGGGTCAAACAGAGGGCTCTGCGTAGCGTGGGCGGCCTCATCTGAGCAGCTGAAGCTCTAAACAACACAGAAATGAACCTCCCGCACGAGAGAACTCTGCCTGCCTGACTGCCTTCCAACCGGGACCCTGGTTTCTCCTGCCTCTGGACTGGAATGAAAACATCAGTTCCTCCTGGGTCGCCAGGCTGCTGACTGCAAACCGTGGGACTTCTCAGGCTCCATAATTACGTGAGTCAATTCCTTAAAATAAATCTCTTTCCATGTATAAGGACACACACATCCTCTTAGTTCTGTTTCTCTGGAAAATCCCAGCTGATACACTGGCCTTGAATTTAAATTCTTTTAAGTCTGAAAAATCAGTTGAATGTTATATACTGATGGGTGTTTGGGGATGAAAACATCTTTAACATTTAATTCTCAGATGAATTTGATGAGCCAATTTATACCCTCAGTAAGACGCTCACTCACCCTTTCCGTAACATGGCATTCCAGAACATCTGTTCGGAAGGATACACCCAGTTTTTCTCCGAATCTGCTCTCGGAATGGATGACTCCTCTCTTGCAGTAGACAGTGCAAACGGCTGATCGGGGGCCGGCATCTGATTGGGCGGTGGCATCTAAAGAAATTAAGCAGATTTTTTAAAATGTTGGAAACAGGACGTAAAGTAGAAACAAACAATACTAATCAACGACTTTCTGGAAAGCAGCGCATTGCACACAGGGTACAGGTCCCGATGACGCCAGTGACGGCAAAAGTTCAGCTCTCTCAGATAACCTGGCCACTCTGAAGAGCCAGAGTTCCAAAGTTTCTCCTTGTTGAAGTTCTCACAGATGGTAAAATCACACTGTGCTTAAGTTTTCTGTCTCTTTCTCCCCAAGGATTAAGTAAAAACTAATACCGTGACTGCCAACGTTTCTGTAAACATTTCTACGATGAGCTTTTCAAAAATGACTGTTCACTCTTCTGAGGGACAGCACCATAAAGTACAGGTGTGCCCTCACTTTCTTTTTAGATATTCTTTACTCTTTAGGATCTGGCTGATGCTCAGTCTCTGGGCTGAATACAAGAGAGACGAGCAGCGACACCGCACCGGTGGACTGGAAGGGGGGGCAAGAACCCTTCCTCCCAGACGCCAGGGGCAGCAACACTGTTGTGCGAACACCTTCCCTGGACCAGGGTTCTCACCCCAGGCCCCGATGGCATTTGGAGATGGACAACTTTCGGTGATGGGGGTCTGTTCTGAGCGCTGCAGGATTTTCAGCAACCTCCCCGGGTCTCGACTGTCTTGGATCCCTCCTCCCACACTGTGACAACCCATGTCCTCCCAGGGGCAAAACCATCCCTGGCTGAGAACCCCGGGCCTAGAACTTCTTCTGTGTTTCCAGGTTGAAGATCCAGCAGATGCCCGTTTACTATTAAGTCACGCTATGGCCCCAGCTCGAACGGTGGCCGCGGGAGAACTGGGTGCGTCAGGCGCCACAGCGAGCACGTGACCTGCATCGTCACCACAGGGGGCTGAAGGACAGGTCAGAGGCAGCTGGGATTCACTGGGGACCGCTGCTTCCCCGCTGAGCTATGTGGGGCGAACTGCACCCTCGCTCATTCTCGGTGGCTTCAGCTCTGAACATGGGGACATTAACACCCCTGGCTGCCGGCGGGCGTGAGGATTACTGGGGTGTGCGTGTGGTGCCCAGCGCAAGGGCTACAGATGTCTCCAGAAGCAATGCTGGCTAGTATTAATTAATATTCTTGCTACAGGCAACAATCCCATGAGTAAGAGTCCAGGTCTGTGGGATTCCAAAAGGCCCACTAGGCTATGAGAGATTATCTAGAACAGCAGTCCTACGGTGGCACTTCCCGCGACGTCCGGAGACACATTAGGTGGTCGGGACTGAGAAAATAGGGAATCATGGCATCTGGGGGTGACGACTACGGATGCTGCTAATATCCTGCAGAGCACAGGACAACACCCCGCCTCACGGAACTGCCCAGCCTCATCTCAACAGTGCTAAAGGTGGGGAGATCCTGATCTTGTCCGCCAACACAACAGTTTCCTTATAGCTTGGCAAGCTCATTACTGACTGTTGCGGCTGCATGTTCGTGTCCCTCCAAATTTACGGAAACTGCCAACACCTTCCAATAGGACTTCTCGGCCTCTGGAACTTTGAGAATGGCATGTCTGTCCTTTACAAACCACCCAGCTGATGGTACTGTTCTATGTGTGTGTGCATGCGTGTACATATATATATGACATGTATGTTGTCACACACACACACACACAATCCCACCGCCCTTTTCTTCCAGACTAAGTATATCTGGTTCCTTCAAATGTTAGCCAAGATTTCTAAACACCTTGGATAACCCTAGCCTTTTTTTTTTTAAAAAAAGATTCTATTTATTTATTTGACAGAAAGAGACAGTGAGAAAGGGAACACAAGCAGGGGGAGTGGGAGAGGGAGAAGTACACTTCCGGATGAGCAGGAGCCTGATGCAGGGCTTCATCCCAGGACCCTGGGATCATGAACTGAGCTGAAGGCAGCTCAGTTTTTTTTTTTTTTCAGTTTTAAAATGTTTTATTTCGCAGTTTATTAAAAAAAGTATTATGTACAAGACTCAAAGTAAACAGAAAGGCAGCTTTCAATCACAAATGGATGAGACAGTAGTCATTCAAACTCTACTGTGGAAGCATATTTAAGGCACACACCTCAATGTTAGGCATAAATAATTTTAACTATGCAGTCCAAGTTCTGGGTTTTATATCACATCTGCAAATATAAGACCCTGTGGTCAAATTTTAAGATTGGTAAAGTCAATCTGAAACTGCTTATATACTGAGTACAGGCTTTACTTTTACAAATACAAGATGTTAACTAACAGAATAGCAGTCCTCAAAGATCTTTGTCCCACGCTTGTACATCAGCAATCTGCTAACGACTGCTTAACTACTGAGCCACCCAGGTGCCCCAACTCTGGCCTTCAAAGCACCCCGTTCTGGCCTTCCAGAGTACGGATCCGAACATGTCTGTCTCTCCATTAAAATGTGATTTCAAACAGGAAACCTCCATTCCCTACACTATTACAAAATGTGGAGGCCATGCTTGTCTCGCCTTTGCTTTCTCAGTGGCATTCCACTGGTGGCCGCCACTTGATGCTGCGCCACAGCAGTGACTCTCACACAGGCTGGCACCTGGCTGTGCCAGAAAACAGAGCCCTAACCAGGCATCGTGCCTGTGAGGTTTCTGAGGACCAGAAATACCTTTACCCAGTGTTGCAGAACCCCTAACGGCACTTCCCTGCCTTCTATTATCCCTAAAGGAAAATCCCTTTGCTCTGGCTTCTTTCCAGTCAATCTATTCTGGCACTTCGCGATCAGTGTTTCCTTTACGAGGCACTCTCTGAAACTCCGATTAGTGATGCGTTCAGGAGTTTCAGTGTGGACGGAATATCAGACTTCTTTATTTTAAAAGGAAAGAAAAATGAATTCTAGCAGTCAGCAGTCTGTCTTAGGAGGCCATAAAAACATCTCTGCAGAAAAAGTTCCAGAAGCGGGGCTGAGTGTAAATTACCAGATTAGAAGGATCTAGGTTCTCCTTATTCTTAGCCACAGCGCCCGTAACAGGACATTCCACATACTCGTACGCACGATCCTGGTGGGCAGGCACGGCATTCGTTTTGTTCTCACAAGCTGGTTTAGATGGCTCTGCGCTCACTGGACAGCCTGAAATAAATCAAGTCAAAAACAGTGTCACCACAAAGGCAGGACATCTGGCTCTCTCAATCCCGGCCCTAAAGAGCTGGCTTTCTGACCAGTGATCACCATCAAAGGCAAAGCCAGCTTTCTACTGTTCCAAGCTGCCAAGGGCTAAACCAGCTAACGTTCTAAAATCCTATAGATGAGGGGAAGGTTCTATAAATTTACTTTCCCCTTGAAATAGAAATGGGTACCCATTCCCTTATCGTGTCATGCCTGTAGCAAAACTAAACCAAAACCAACCAAACAAAAAAACCTCAACATTTGCAAGAGAAATGTACTGTTCATTGCACGGTTTTAGCGATGGGTGAGAAGGTTCCCACACGGGTCCCCGGCAGTGAGCTGTCACCAAACAGACTAAGCAGAGGCCCAGCCATGCTTTACCGGGTCTCCCTGACTTTCAATTCAGAGTCCAGACAAGGCCCGGCCTGACCAGGACACAGGACGTTGGGCTTACCAACACCCTCCCCCAGGAACTGGAGACGGGAGATGGAATTGAGCAGAGGAGCCTTCAAAAAGGCTCCTGGAGACAAGTCCAGATGGTGCCCTGCTTATGCTTTGCTCCAGGACAGATACAAGGCACAGAAAGCTACCCCTTGATGGCGTTCTATTCCCCATCAGTGAATAGCAAGCACTTAGCAAGAAAAGGCACATATTAAAGAAAATGGTCCATAGTCCACGTGGGACCCGCTGCCACTTAAGAGGGAAGGTGTGAAGCTACAAGAGCCCAGCAGGAGGGGCAGCTGACACCCAAGAATCCAGGGTGCTCCTGGAAGCAAGCATGGGGACTGAGAAACGGGTCTTCTGCTATCGAGAGGGGGCAGGCACCTGGAGAGCCATGACCCAGAAGACAGCTGCCCCAGTAAGGGATCCTTGCGTTAGGCAGCAGCAGTGACACCAAGAATGTGCTAGATGCCCATACACACCAAAGACAAATTTCTTTTCACTTCCATTCCTCTGTTCCTCCTCGCTGACCCTTACTCCCTAGGACCCTGTACGGCTGTCCGCTTGAGGGGTGAAGGGAGACTTTTCCACCAGCTTTCCACTCCACCATTCAAAATGCCCATCTCTCCATGGTCACTGATCCCAGCTGGGCGTGAGAAAATACTGTTACGTTTTCCATATAACCAGGAACCCCATTAGTCGCCTACAGATATCCATATTCTTTACTTTTGCAAACAAATCTGACCGACAGCGCTTCTGGATACATAGTAAATGAAATCAAACCACATTCAGGGCTCTATGATCCACCCGGGGACACTCAGCACAGATAACACAGATAACTGGACAACAGCTCTGTCCAACTCTGTCTCCACTCTTCCTGTACAGAGGGAACCCTGGAAAAGCACTGGGTCTGTCCTTGTCCAAGGTCACAGAGTTTTTGCTGGCTTTGCCACTTACTAACTGTGTGGTTTTTAAGTTTTGTGAATATAAAATAGACAGAAAACCTAACCACACTGGAGTACGAGGATGAGAATGCGTACTCCACCAGGAAAAGGATTTCTGTGTTCTATGCACTGCTATCTCTCGGTGCAGAAACAAAACCAGCCGGTGCTTGGCACAGAGTGGGCGGTGGGTAAATTCTTGCTGAATGACCAAGGGAATCAAAGAGTACAAGGCAAGAAAGTGTTTTTCTGGTCATACTTTTATATAAAACATCTAAAGCAAATGTGGACCAGTGAGGAATAAAAGACAGCTTTTCCATTCTCGCCTCTGCAGCTAAGGAAACAGCAGGAAGGCCATAGTGATGACTTACTTTTACAAAGATGAATAATGCAACGGGTGTAAAGTTGCCTTAGTAGATAGAGACAGATCTAGACCAAGGTTTCTCAACCTTGGCACTGCTGATATTTGGGGCCAGGAGATCTTTGTTGCAGAGGTACACTGTGCACTACAGGATGTTTACCAGAACTCCTCGTTTCTACTTGCTAGATGCACCAGCTCCTCTCAGTTTTGACCAACAAAAATGTTTCCAGACATTTCCGAATGTCCCCCCCTGGAGGGGATGGGTGTGGCCACCCAGGTTGAGAACCTCTGATTGCAAACTTTGAGGGGTAAGTGCTAATGTATGAAGCCACCACTTCACTCTCGTGCACTGTCTTAATTGTCACAACAGCCCTGTGAAATATTATTATATCCTCACCTTTTGGATGACAGGTTGTGACTTAGAAAAGTAACTTGTTTATAGTCACATACCTTGAAAGTAGCACCATAAGGACAGAACTCACTTCGCCCCACTACTGTGCTGTGCTGCCTCTTCCTTAAAACCCTTTCAAGAATTCTTTTTTGTTTTTATTTGCTAGACAAAGGGTCAATTACCTTTCATTTTCCCTTCATGCATGGGACATCCGGAAGGCGGGGATGCTGTCTGATGATCTGAAGCATTTGAGGTCTGAACGGCAACAGCAGGGGTAGATGCAGACAAACCCATGGCTGGAACCAACGCGCTGAATCCAAATAATTCTAAACTCAATCGTGCCAAAGCAGAAAGACAGGTTAATGCTGATGCCTGGGCTCCGACAACTCCCTCGGTCTTCTTAATCTGTCCAACCCTCCTTAATCTACCCAACGGTCTTACTTCCTCGTCATTCTGATGTAAATCTACAGTGCAGGGTATCCACTTCAAGAGATAGCTTTAATGTATACCCTTTGGGAAATAACAGTGTGAAATCTAAACCACACCATTCTTTAGGGTCACGTTTCTAAGATGCGCGGATTTTGGGGGTGAGGTGATGGGGTCCCTAAAAAACTACGTCACGGATAGAGAGCGTGGGTCTGGGGAACATGGAGCCCTAAACGTGGTGACCCAGAGGGGAGTCCAGACTAAACCCTCAGACCCAGGCTTAGAAAAGAAGTGGGAATCAGGGCAGGGTACCGCGCGAAAACGAATTCGAGGAAGGAAGGAAAGGACCTCCGCGGGGGAAACGCGGCCAAAGTTGTCTTCACACGGTCCCTCCGCGTCCCACCTGTTCCAGTCCCGGGACCCCGAAACCCACCTGCCTCAGCCAGCCTCCTCCTCCGCACCTGACTCCTGTCCCGAACCGCTCCGAGGAGCCGGCCCCGCCTTTAACCGCCAAACCGTGGCCGCCTTCTCCTCTCTGGGTCACCGCTATCGTCGCGGTCACCGCTGGCGCCCTAGCGCACCGCTACTTCCTTTTCCGAAGGCGGGACTTCCGGGCGCACAGGAGGCGGGGCGAGGACTGAAAAGGAAGGGCTTCCGTCGAGCCCGAAGAAGCGGGCCCGCCCCCTCCCGCCTCGACCTATAAGTGCGAGTGCCGGTCCCTGGCCCCGCCCCTCCAAGCCAGCGCGGGCAGGGAGTGTTTGGGCTGAGCCCGAGACTTCCATAGAACGAGGCTGTCCACTCTAGCTCTTTGAAGCCGTAGAAGGGTTGCTTTGGAGGTGTTAGTTTTAAAAGTCTTTCTCTTTTAAGCTGTATCCCATCAGCTTTAATTATAGCAATGACTCAAGTACTATCAGTAGGAGTCCAGAACTGTGGCCGACTCTGGAGATCCCAAAATGAACAAATCAAGGTTCCGGCTCCCAAGGCCTTCTTAACTGGGTGTGCGGACTTGAAGGTCTGTATTTTCACTTACCTCTAACAGAAATCTAGTATTTTTTCCACCAGGAATGCAGGCACAAATTGTTAGCAATATGCAGTACTAATAGAAATCACAGAGAAATTGTCGCAAATGACGGTTGTTTCTGTCTTAAGATAATTTCATCTTGTTACTTAAAAGTGTTACTAAGAGGCATATGCCTTTCTGTATCTGTGATACACTGTGATGGAACTGTGAAGCATGCCCAGATGGCCCTTTAGGGCCTGCACACCATCTCCAGGGTGCTGGGGGCTGTTAGCCGCTGATACCGCTGAGCTGAGTCTCTCCCCAGGAATTGTCCTCTGCCAAAGAGAACTGCATCAGGCAAAATCAATCCCCTCCCTGAGCACAGGCTGCTGCCTCCAAATGGCCTCGGCAAGGGCACATAACCCCCAGGCCCTCGACTCAAGGAGGTCACCTCAGAAGGCCCCCCCCCAGTGTCAGTGGCTGAGACTTCCATGGTGACTGCATCACAGCTCGACTTCTCCCTTTGCCTAGACCTCCCGTGACTCTCCTGTGTATGAGAGCACTCCGCTGCACATTTCTTGGAGTCTCAACCATTTTAATAAGTTTAATTATTAATTATTATTTAGATTTGGTGAGGTCAACGAATCAGGAAACAACTGCCATTGAATAAACAGTTGATTATGCTCCCAGATCCCAAGAGAGGGGTATACATCACACGGTGGGGTGCCACATGCAGGAGCACTAGATCCTTCATGAGCCAGCGGGAGACGGGGAAGAAACAGGAGAGGCAGGCTCTGGGGCAGGCACACAGCGTATAGTGGTTCAGAGTATGAGAGCCCAACACGGGAGGTGGTTGGCAAGTGTGGACTTAACTGCTCAAAAAAGGGAATGGACCAGCCACTAGGCAGGGCCTTCAAAGTGGATCAAGACAGCATTTTAAAATCTATGTTATATCAGTGTATATCTCCTGGGGAACCTGACCTTTAACGATCAAAATCTGTTTTTCTAAAATATGTGGATAATTTTGTTTCAATCTACTAATTTTTAAGTGATTTCTTAATTCTGTTTTACGCACATAAAAATATTACTCTGAGAAGATACTCAGAGATTTCACCACAATCCACAGGGGCACATGGCACAGAAAGGCCCCACGCTCTCTGGTGATGGGAGAGACGGGCATGCTAACAAATAACCGTATTTACATCCCAGGGTATGTATGTGCAGACTCTTGGAGGCAAAAGGGAAGAAGTGACTGTTTCTAGGGTCATGTGCCAAAAGTGGTTAGGAAGGAAGGAGGTAACAAGGATGCTTTATAAAAGAGCTACCAAACAGGGTGTTGAAGGAGAGCTGTATGTGGCTAGGGAGACTGGGAGCACGCTTTCACCCTCAATTCCCACTCTACCCAAAGACTTACTGCCCCTTCACTGTTTCTTCTACTTTTCCTTCATGTTTCAAACCACATGTGTCCCTCTCCTGCGCCAATAGCTACACAGTTTTGGATACATCACAGTTTAGTATTTCTATTATTGTGACTGTGAAAATATTTGTTAGGACCAAAGATGGATTGTTTTTCAATAGAATTTAATACTTGCCTTTTCCCCCTTTGTCTAGATTTTTAGGTTATCCCTAAGCTTTCTGTCTGCATTGTAAGACTCCTCCTCCCAATGCATTTAAATATGTCAACTACTGCGTATGTTTCCCCTTTTCCCCTTGAGACCTCACTCAGATAAGCAGCTCACTTCGGCCACTGCCTAATTCTAAACTGTTTGGAAGTGACTTATGCTCATCATCTTCTAGGACTTCCTTTTGACCTTTTCCTGTCTTGTGTTGGAGCTCTGGTTCTTCGATATCCTGTATCCTTCTTTGCATTGTTTTGGGAGCACATCAGTTTTCAAGGTCCTGAAAATCAGAAACTGTTTTTGGTTTACCCTCCCAAGTGATTAGTAGGTGGGATATATAATTCCAGGTTTAGAAACGTTTCTCTCAGAATTGTTAAGCGGTTGCTTCATTGTCTTTTAGTTTCCACTGCAGATGTTGAAAAGTTAAGAGTTGTTTCTTTTTTTTCCCTCAACAATATTATTAACTTCTCTTTCTTCTAGTAGCTTGGAAAGATGTGCCCTGATACAGACCTCTTTGCTTTCATTGGCTGGGCACCTGATGGACCATTCATTCTAGAAACCTATAACCTTCCCATTGGGGATATTTTCTTGTATTATTAGTTTTCTTGGTAACTTGCTCCAGTTTCTCTTTCTCTTTTAAGGAACCTCTCTTCCTCAAATGTTGGATTTCTTGACTGACACTCTAATTTTCTTCTATTATTCTGTCACTTTTTCATCTTGTTTTATTTTTCCTGAGATTTTAAAAATTTCCCAACCATTTTATTAGTTTATTTCTGTGATCATGTTTGAAATTTGTGCGTATATACTTGTATGTGTGTGTGTTTGCGTGTGTACATGTACACACACGTGTGTGTGTCAGTCTATGTGAGTATGTTTACATATATGTCTGTCTGCCTAGACAAGGCAGTGTGTGTGGGTTTGCGAACCTTTGGTAATGTGATATGCACTCCTGCTGTCAGACCCAAGGGTTTAGGAAAATTTGAAGCTCTTTTATAATTACAAACTGAAGTTAGGACTGGTTCTCGTAAAATAAGTCTCCTTTCCAAACCTTTGGTTACTTAGTGTTTACAAAGTGCAGCTTTTGTACTTCTTAGAGCTTCCACAATTCCATGTCTTGTGCCTGACTCTCCTTTCCCCCCCATAATTCCCTGTTTCTTTTATAATTCCCCATCTCTCCCCAATCTCCACTCTCTTTCCCAATTCTCTGCTCTCTCATACTGTTCCTCCCATTATAGTTCCCCGGTTGTCCCACAATGCCCCTTCCAACAATTCTCTGTCCTTTCCCAGAATTCCCCATGTCTCCCACAGTATTTTATGATTTCCCACAGTTCCCTGTCTCACACAATTCTCTGTTGTTTCCTGTGATTCTCTGTTTCTTCCGTAACTCCCTGTCTTTCCCATAACTTTTGTGGTGGGTTTTAGAAATACTTTTTAAATTGAGTTTTGATTGACATATAATTTTTGATTAGTTTTAGGTGTACAACATAATGATTGGATATATGTGAATACTGCGAAATGATCACCCCAGTGAGTCTAATTAACATCCGTCACCACACAGTTAATAATTTTTTTTTCCTTCCGATGAGAACTTTTAAGATCTGCTGTCTTAGCAACTTCAGATGTCTCAGACGGCATTGTTAACAGTTGTTACCATGCTGTGCTTTATATCCGCAGGACTTAATTTATTTTACAACTGGAAGTTTGTACCTTTTGGCCACTTCCATCTATTTTACCCCATCTCCACCTCCAGCCCCTGGCAACTACCAGTATGTTCTATCTATGAGTTTGGTTTTTTTTTTTTGTTGTTGTTGTTTTGTTTTTAGATTCCACATGTAAGTGAGATCATACAGTGTCTTTCTCTGTCTGACTTATTTCGCTTAGCAAAATGCCCTCAAAGTCTGTCCATGTCACCAAGGACAGGATTGCCTTCTTTTATATGGCCAAATAATATTACATTGTGTGTGTTACCTTTTTTTTATCCATTTGTCTGTCAGTGGACATGTAGTTTACTTCCGTGTTTTGGCTATTGTAAATAATGGTGCAGAGAACACAGGGGTGCATGTGTCTTTTTGAGTTAGTCGTTTCCTTTGGATAATTACCCAGTGAAATTGCTGGATCATAGAGACGTTCTGTTTTTAAGTTTTTGGGGAATTTTAAAAAATGATTTTACTTATTTATTTGCTAGATCAAGAGCACAGGTAGGCAGAGCAGCAGGCAGAGGGAGAGGGAGAAGCAAGCTCTGTGCTGAGCGGGACCTTGATGTGGGGCTCGATCCCAGGACCCTGGGTTCAGGACCTGAGCTGAAGGCGGCCGCTTAACTGACTGAGCCACCCAGGCACCCCTATTTTTAATTTTTTGAGGCACCCCCGTAATTTTTCTATACTGGCTACGTCCATTTACATTCACACCAACAGTTCACAAGGTTTCCCTTTGCTCCATACCCAACTGGCTATTTCTTGTCTTTTTGAGAGTAGTCATTCCAACAACTGTGCAGTGAAATCTTAGTTGGGTTGATTTGCATTTCCCTGATAATTAATGATGTTGAGCACTGTTTTAAAAAAGATCTGTTGATTGCTTTGAGAAAGAGAGAGTGAGCGTGCGCAAGTGCACCTGCGCGGGGAGAAGGGTCGAGGGGAAGGGCAGGTATCCTCTAGCAGGCTTCCCGCTGACCGCAGGGCCCAATGTGGGCTGGATCCCAGGACCCCAGATCATGAGCGGAGTTGAAACCAAGAGTCGAAGCTTAGCTGACTGAGCCACCCAGGCGTCCCTGTTCTGCACATTTTGTGTAGCTATTTGCCATCTAGGTCTTCTTTGGGAAAATGTCTACTCCGTTTTTCATTGGACTTTTTTTTTTTTTTTTTGCTTTTGAGTTGTATGAGCTATTTATATATTTTGGCTCTTAATGCCTTACCAGATACCTGATTTGTAAATGTTTTTGGCCATTTTGTAGGTTGCCTTTGTGTTTTGTTGGTTCTTTCCTTTGTTGTGCAGAAGCCATTTAGGTTGATGTTCATTTTTTACTTGATTACTTGTTTATTTTTGCTTTTGTTGCCTTTGCTTATGGTGTGAAATCCAAGAAAATTATCTCCAAGACTGATGTCAAGGAGCGGACTACTGGTGTTTGCTCCTAGGAGTTTTATAGTTTCAGGTCTCATGTTCATGTCTTCCATCCCTTTTGAGTTAATTTTTGTGTCTGGTGTAAGATAGGGGTTCGGTTTCATTCTTCTGCACGTGGCTGGCCAGTTTTACCAACACCATGTATTCAAGAGATTGTCTT
Source organism: Mustela erminea (assembly GCF_009829155.1). NCBI lineage: Eukaryota > Metazoa > Chordata > Mammalia > Carnivora > Mustelidae > Mustela > Mustela erminea. The sequence continues at coordinate 7,591,158 of NC_045635.1, read as the reverse complement.
TTCCCCATTGTATAGTCTTGGGTCTTCTGTTGTAAGTCAGTTGGGCAAGCATTCATAGGTTTATTAAGAGGTTCACGATTCTTTTCCATTTTTTATATGTCTGTATTTGTGCCAGTACCAAACTGTTTTTAGTGCTAAAGCTTTGCAATGTGGTTTGAAATCAGAAAGTGAAGTGCCTCCAGCTTTACTCTTTCTCAGGATTGCTTTGGCTTTTCAAGTTCTCCTGTGGATCCATACAAACTTCAGGATTGTTCTATTTCTGTCAAAAATACCCTTGGAATTTTGTTAGGGATTGCACTGAGTCTGTAGAATGCTTTGGGTAGTATGGGTTCTTCAATATGGATTCTTCCAATCCGTGAGTATGGAATGTCTTTCCATTTATTTGTGTCCTCTTCTGTGTCTTTTATTAACATCTTACAGTTTTCAATATGCAGGCCTTACACCTTTTCGGTGGAATTTATTTCTAGGTATTTTGTTCTTTTTGATGCAATTATAAATGGGATTATTTTCTTATTTTCTCTTACTGATAGTTCAATATTAGTGTATGGAAATGCAACTGATTGCCCACAATTTCCTGTCTCAAGCACAGTTCTCTATTTTTTCCATGATTTCCTGTTCTCTCCTACAATTCTACATCACTCCAACTATTCTTTTATTTCCCAAAATTCCCCTTGTCTTCCACGTTTCTGTTTTTTCTCCACATGATCTCCCACAATTCTCCATGTCTCCCACAATTCTCTGCTCCCTCTCATAATTCCATGTGTCTCCCCAAATTTTCTATCCCACCCACAATTCCCTGATGCTTTACAGAATTCCCCATTCTTTCCCAGAATTTCCTTTGTCTCCTATACTTCCCTATTCTTTCTTTCCAACGATTCTGTGTTCCTCAGAATCCCTCTTTTCTCCTACAATTCTATTTTCCCCCACAATTCTCTACTTGCTGCCACAGTTCTCCCTTCCCTTTCTCACTTCCCTATGACTCCCACAGTTCCTTGTCACTTCAACAATTCCCTTTTGTCCCACATTCCCTGTTCTTTTCCACAGTTCCCTCTCTCAAGTATAATTCTCTGTTCTCTCCAATTTCTTTATTCTCTCCCACCATTTTCTGTTTTCTTCCAGAATTCCACATCTCCTACAGTTCCCTTTTAAACACAATTCTGTATTCACTCCCACAATTGTCTCTTCTTTCCCACAGTTTTTCCCTTTATCTCTCACAATTGTTTCTCTCACAATTCCCTTTATTTCTGACAATTGTTTATTCTCTTACCCAGTACACCATTATCTCTCACAATTCTCTCTTTTCCCATTATATTCCTTTCTCTGACAATTCTTGTTTTATCTCACAATTGTCTTTTTTTCTTCTTACAATTTTCTATTCTCTCCCGCAACTCCTTGGCTCCCACAATTCTTCCCTTTCCCCACAATTTCCTAGTCTCCACAATTTTGTTCCTTCCCACAGTTCTTGTTTCCCACAATTCCCTGTTCTTTCTGAAAATTTCCCTTGTTCCCCACCATTCTCTATTCTCTCCCACACTCACTTTGGACCCCCACTACTCTGTTCTCTCCTACAGTTCCCTTTGTTTCTCACAATTCTCTATATTCTCCAACAACACCTCTGGTCCTGCACAATTCTGTTTTCTCCCATAGTTCCTTGTTCTCTCCCACAGGCTCTCTTGCTTCCCACAATTCTCTATTAATAATCTCCTACAATTTGCTTTGTTTCCCACAATTCTCCATGCTTTCCCACAATTCCTCTGCTCCCCCATAATTCCTGCTTTCTCCCATAATACCCTTTGTTTCCCATAAGTCTCCATGCTTTCCCACAATTCTCTGTTCTACCCCAAAATTCTTCTAAATTTCTCCTAAAATTCCTCTGGTCTCCCCATAATTCCTCTCCTTCCCCACAATTTCTCTGGTCCCCCACAATACTTTGTTCTCTTTCACAAGTCCTCTTGTTTCCCACAATTCCCTATTTTATCCGACAATTCCTTTTGTCTCCCATGATTCACCATGCTCTCCCACAATTCCTGCTGATTCCCACAATTCCACTGGTCCCCCATAATTCTGTTCTTTCCCAAAATTCCCTTTGTCTCCCATAAGTCTCCAGGCTTTCCCACTATTCCACTGGTCACCCATAATTCCTTGTTCTCTCCCACAAGTCTAGTTACTTCCCACAATTCCCTATGTTCTCCCACAATTCCATTTGTCTCCCATGATTCTCCATGCACTCCCACAATTCCTGTTGTTTCCCATAATTCCACTGGTCCCCCACAATTCTGTTCTTTCCCACAATTCCTGTCATCTCCCATAAGTCTCCAGACTTTCCCACAATTCTCTGTCCTCTCCCATAGTCCTCTTCTCCCCCACAATTCCACTGGTCACCCACAATTCCTTGTTCTCTCCCACAAGTCCCCTTGTTTCCCACAAACCCCTATTATCTCCCACAATTCCCTTCATCTCCCATAAATCTCCATGCTTTCCCACAATTCTCTGTCCTCTCCCACAGTCCTCTTCTCTCCCACAATTCCACTGGTCACCCACAATTCCTTGTTGTCTCCCACAAGTCTACTTATTTCCCGCAATTCCCTGTTTTTTCCCACAATTTCCTTTTATTTCCCATGATTCTCCATGCTTTCTCACAATTCTCTGTTCTCTTCCAGAATTCTGATCATTCCCACAATTCCCTTTTCTCACCCATAATACCTCTGGTCCCCCCCACAATTCCCCCGTCTCCCACAATTCTATGTTTTCTCCCACAAGTCCCCTTGTTTCCCACAAATCCCTATTATCTCCCATAGTTCCCTTTGTCACCCATAATTCTCCATGATTTCCCACAATTCCTGTTGTTGCCCACAGTTCCTCTGATCCCCCACAATTCCATTTTCTTTCATATACCACAGATATGCTTGAAAATGTGAGAAATGATGTAAGTACATTTTTATTCATTGTAGTGTTGTTTGTAATAGGAATATATTAGAAACCATCCAAATTTATATAATTAATGAAAGACCAGTTACATAAATTATATTAATCCAGGCAGTGGAATAGTATACAACTGTATACTGTGTTTTATGTGACTATATGGAAATCCTCCAAGATATTTTAGGTAAAGAAAAACACGGGTAAAAACACTCTATGAGGTATGATGCCATTTGTGTAAGAAAAAATGGAGGTGGGGAGAGAAGCGCTCTCCTGCAGCATGTGACAGTGTCTGCTAAACTGGAGTAAGCCCTCCTTAGCCGTTAAAGTCAATTCTGGGTGACGGTTGCCCAATACTGTAAATGTGCTAAATGCCACTGAGTTGTACATTTAAAAATAAAGTTGGGGGGGGGTCAATTCAGAGGTCATCTCCTCCAGAGTAAGGGCCATGGCTAAATATATTTTCCTTATATTCCCACAGTAACTTTATAAATTAGCCACAATCAATGAAATTGTCTGAACATCTGTCTGTCTTACCCCCTAGCGTATTGGTGAGACTGTCGGTGGGGACCATGCCCCCCCCCATTATATGGACTCTGAGACTGGCTCCACATCCAACATATGGTAGGTGTTCAGGAAATATTTCCCTGACAGCCTGTCCTACAGACAGCCTGGCAACTTCTGCTGAGTTTGATATTTGCATATACTACAGAGTGATCACCCTGATAAGTAGTTACCATCCATAATCATACAGGTGGCTTCCTTCACCCTTTTTTGCCCACCCCCATTCGCATTTTCCCCCGATAAGCACCAGTCTGTTCTCTGTATCTATGCGTTTTGTTTGTTTTGTTTTTCATGTTCCACATGTAAGTGAATTCATATGGTCTTTGTCTAATTTCTTATGATTTCTTTTAAATTTATTTTTTTAAGATTTTATTTATTTATTTGTCACAGAGAGAGATACATCACAAGTAGGCGGAGAGGCAGACAGAGAGAGGGGGGGAAGCAGGCTCCCTGCTGAGCAGAGATCCCAATGCAGGGCTTGATCCCAGGACCCTGAGATCATGACCTGAGCCGAAGGCAGAGGCTTTAACCCACTGAGCCACCCAGGTGCCCATTTTCTTTTAACTTTAATTACCTCCCTGAAGATTACTAGCCCTAAAGTAATATTTGGGGTTAAGGCTTCAACATGTGAATTTTGAGTAGGACGCAGTAAGTCCGTAACAGTAAGTTAGACATATTTTCTGTTTATCATTTTTCTTGTTTTTTTTTTTTCTTATGGTGAGTTTTGCTTTAAGTAAATTTTATGCACCTTAATTTGCACAGTTTTTTTTATGGTTTCTGGGTATTAGTAGCATAGTCAGAAGTACTTTCTTTTTAAGTTTTAAATAAATTCTTTCTTATTTTTTCAAGATTTTCAAAGTTTTTACTTTTTATTTTTAAAACATTAATATATTTGAAATTTATCCTGGTGTAAGGAATAAGTTATAGCTCCAGCCCCGCTCTGTATTTTTCAGATTTTTACTTCATTGTCCCAAGATGATTTATCCAATGTTCTATCTGCCCAGACACTCCTTCACCCATACTTAGATTTGAGATATCTCCTCGTTATTAAGACATTAAGTCCCCATGTATTCTTGGGCCTATTTTTGGATTTTTTACTCTGAGCCATTGTTGTATTCAAGAACACACCAATGCCAGATTCACTGAAGTATTGGGACCATCTGGCCAATCACTAACCTCTCATTATACTTCTTTTTCAGAATTCTTCCTGGTACTTTTGCTTATTTATATTTCTGAATGAAATCTGTAGTTGGCTGGTCAAGTTTTTTTTTTTTAACCTGGATGGAAATTTCATTGAGGTTATGTTAAATTTATATGCTAGTTTAAAAAGAAGGGGCATATGGACCCCAAAGTTCATAGCAGCAATGGCCACAGTCGCCAAACTGTGGAAGGAGCCAAGATGCCCTTCAACAGACGAATGGATAAGGAAGATGTGGTTCACATACACTATGGAGTATTATGCCTCCATCAGAAAGGATGAATCCCCAACTTTTGTAGCAACATGACGGGACTGGGGGAGATTATGTTGAGGACTGGGGGAGATTATGTTGAGGGAAGTAAGTCAAGCAGAGAGAGTCAATTATCATATGGTTTCACTTATTTGTGAAGGACAAGTAGCGGAGGACACTGGGAGAAGGAGAGGAGAAGAGAATTGGGGGAAATCAAAGGGCAAGACAAACCATGAGAGACTGTGGGCTCTGAGGAACAAACTGAGGGTTTTGGAGGGGAGAGGGATGGGGGATGGGTGAGCCTGGTGGTGGGTATTAAGGAGGACATGGATTGCGTGCAGCACTGGGTGTGGTGCATCAACAATGAGTTTTGGAACACTGAAAAAATAAAATTTAAAAAATTGTATGTTAATTTAAGAAGACTAAAACTCTTTTTTAAAAATTTTTATTTATTTATGTGATAGAGAGAGATCACAAGCAGGCAGAGAGGCGGGCAGAGAGAGAGGGGGAAGCAGGCTCCCCGCCGAGCAGAGAGCCCAACGTGGGGCTCGATCCCAGGACCCCGAGATCACGACCCGAGCAGAAGGCAGAGGCTTAAACCACTGAGCCACCCAGGCGCCCCAAGAAGACTAAAAATCTTTAGAGAAATTAGTCAACCTATACAAGAATATGCAGGACCCTCCCAAATGTTTAGTTCTTCTTTTATGTTCCTCAATATCGTTTTTAAGTGTTTCTTCAAATCTTAGATATTTTTTGATGAGTTATTTATTGGTATTTAAACTTTGTTGTTGCAGTGGAAGGGAAATCCTTTCTTTTCCTATGTCTTCAAACTTACTGTTGGCATATTTATGAAAGCTATTGGCTACATTCACCATATGTTCTACAATGTTTTGAAATTTTTTATTGTCTTTGGTCTTATTTTCTGTTTATATAGGGTTTTCCAGGGATTCTTCCATATCATCTCAACTAATAAGAACTTTAGTTTCTTGTTTCTCATTCCTAAATGTCTTGAATGTCTTAAATGAGAATGCCTAAAATGTCTTTGTGCTGCTAATTGCATGGGCTAGGGACTTCCAGCAAAATATTAAATAATAGAAGTGGTGGTGGGCATTTCAAAATTTTTGGGAACATTGCTAGTGTTATTTATCCATGGGACATTGTATTAACTTTTAGATTGGCTTAGATGTAGTTTTCTTGTTTTTTTAAAGATTTCATTTATTTATTTGACAGAGAGAGAGAGAGATCACAAGTAGACAGAGAGGCAGGCAGAGAGAGAGGGGCTATGCAGTCTCCCCGCTGAGCAGAGAGCCCGATGCAGGGCTCGATCCCAGGACCCTGAGACCATGACTTGAGCTGAAGGCAGAGGCTTAACCCATTGAGCCACCCAGGCCCCCCTAGATGTACTTTTTTAAAAATCATGTTCAGAAAGTCTCCGTATATCTCTGTTTTTTTATGAGTTGTAACAAAATCAACAAACGCTTTGGTGAATGGATTTCCACAGAAGATGATAAAGGGGTTGTTTGCTGTCTGAGTTAACACGAACTGAGCCAGCACTGGCCGAAGGAGGAGTCCACAGGCAGAGGTGACCGTGGGAACGTGAGTCCTTGGAAAGTATCATGTAACTCAGGGAAACTTGATCTTCATGGATCTGGAGATTCGAGTAAAGCAGATCGTGAGCTCCAGGGGATAGGGAGACCAGGCCAGCTGACAGTGGCTTAAAGTTTGCTTAAGGGTGAATTTATTAAATACCTATTATATAAAATATGGTGAGTTGATCATAAAACATTCTGTGGTCTTAAAGTTATATGCGTGTGTCTGCATGCCTGTACAGTTGCTTTTGATTTTATAGTTCGGGCCGATGCTTCTCATCCTTGAACGTGCACACATGTCCCTCCAGGGGCGTGTTAAAATGTGAAGTCTGATTTAGCGAGTGTAGCTGGAGGATGAGCATCTGTGTCCTCACGAGTGCCCCGGTGACGCGACTGCTGCTGCTCCGATGCCATACTCTGGAGTTTTAGAGTAGCCTGTGTGTTTTTCGTACAAAAACATACAGAGATCCGGAGCAAGTATTTGGAGAGTTTTGCAGCAGTGTAAGTGATTTTATATCTGGCGAATCCGAACTTAGGCTGGTGTTTTGTATATTTGCTTTTTATTCCATCTACAATTTTTTAAAAATTATTTATTTATTTATTTGACAGAGAGAGAGAGAGAGAGAGATCACAAGTAGGCAGAGAGGCAGGCAGAGAGAGGGGGGGAAGCAGGCTCCCCATTGAGCAGAGAGCCCGACGTGGGTCTTAATCCCAGGACCCCGAGACCATGACCTGAGCCGAAGGCAGAGGCCCAACCCACTGAGCCACCCAGGCGCCCCCATCCGCAATTTTTTTGTTTTTCTTGTTTTACAAAAATACTGGTCTGTAATTAGAAATTTTAAAAAACCCTAGTCCTTCACTGTAGTTAGCTCAAGAAGCTCTACTTTAAACTACCGTGTAGTGGGAGAAAAATGCTGCTTTCTCTTTTCTCACATGGAAGCAAGAGCATTTCTCTGAAGTCTTCAGTTACCCCAAACGAATTCATCTTTGTAATATATTCAGCGACTAGCAGAGATGAGTATGACTGTGCCACTATTTACAGTAATAACGTAATTCACCCCACCTTTATTTACGTAACAGTTTTTTTTTTTAAAGATTTTTATTTATTTATTTGACAGAGAGAAATTACAAGTACACTGAGAGGCAGGCAGAGAGAGAGAGAAGGAAGCAGGCTCCCTGCTGAGCAGAGAGCCCGATGCGGGACTCGATCCCAGGACCCTGAGATCATGACCTGAGCCGAAGGCAGCGGCTTAACCCACTGAGCCACCCAGGCGCCCTATTTATGTAACAGTTTTAATAATAATAATATACTTGGTTTATTTTTAAAAATTGCTTTATGGTTGCTCCAAGTGGTCTTATTCTTTAATTCGCTGCTTTTTGCAGTATTGTCGGCTGAGCACTGAGCCGCGCGAGGTGAGAGAGGAGCGCGTGCGCTGATGGGGTTTGAGGCCCACCTTTAAGAGCCTCCCGTCTGAACCCCTTTACCCCCAGGTGAGCCTGCGTGGGGCTGGAATTCCTCACACTGAGGAATGGCTGCTAAAATGGGGACGTCATGCGATGCATATTTACTGTGTCAGGTGAAATAGAAACAATTGGTTGCATTTGATATTTACAAGAAATTCCATTTCTGGGAACTCCGCTTGACTTTTTTGTTATCATTGTTGTGTGTTCTTCTGCTTCGTTCTCACATGAGAATTCCACCTCCATGTATGCTGGAGAAAGGGTGAAAATTAAGAATGGTCTTCTACCTATTCATTTAAAGATTTCCTTTAAATCTTTAAGGAAGATTACTGTGTGTGGTTACTGTGTGTGTTACTGTGTGTGTGTTTGCATGTGGCTATTATTTTATTATAATGGTGACCAGGTCAGTCTTGTCCCCAAAGTATGAGAAAACTCTGAGAACCATCACTTTGAACCATTAATTCTAATAGATTAATTTGTTGTGAAAGTTATGTCCCTGAAAAGAAACCTCAACAGCATGCTTAGATCATGTGCTAAGGAGGACAAGGGGATATGTCATGACTGGGTGGTGTTTATTAGCGGGAACGTCGGGTCTTTATAACATAATTTCTTTCTCTACCTTTCCTTTCTATATTATTCCCTCTTTTCCCTCACTCTCTCCTTTTCTTCCGTCCTTCCTTCTTCCTTCCATCCTTCTCTCCTCATCATCCTCTTTCCCTTGCTTTTATTCTTTTTAATTTTTATTTATTTCTTTGTCAGAAAGAGAGAGCACAAGCAGGGGGAGAGGCAGGCAGAGGGAGAAGCAGGCTCCCCGCTGAGCAAGGAGCCCGATGTGGGGCTCGATCCCAGGACCCTGGGATCATGACCTGAGCTAAAGGCAGAGGCTTAACCGACCGAGCCACTCGGGCGTCCCTCCCTTGCTTTTAACAAATTATTGAGGACCTACTATGTGCAAGCTATTATGCTAGGCATGCACAAGAAGATGTGCTTTGGCACTAATAATGAGGCTCCCAGACCACTGGATTTAAAATGAGATTTGATTAACTTTACCCTTCAAAGTGGGGATTATCCCTGTCCAGAGGAGAAGAATGTTCTGTCTGGAAAGGAAATAAGATCCGAGTAAAGGAAGCTGAGGGACATGCACTTCCGCTCAGGACTTCCGAGTAGCAGGAATGCTTGGTGTGTAGGAGGTTAGCAGCGGGTTAGTATTATTTACAGGACGATGAGCCTGGCCTCCAAGCCAGAAGGGGCGTGGGGGCGAAGCCTAGCAGGTGGCAAAGCAAAAGAATTCACCGTGATCTGAAAACTCTCGAAATACGGACTCCATTGTGGGCAGAGAGGCAAGAGCCTTCCCTGTTCTGAGCTGAAGGTGTGTTCAGTCTGGACTTGCTTTCTTGTCCTAGTTCTTCCCTTTCTAGAAAATGAGGTGAAATGCTTTATACCAACCACAAAAAGCACTGACTGTCTATAATGCAAATTTGTGAGCTTATTATGCTATACAAATGTTCCTTGTATGTTTCACGTGTAATGTATGTTTTCTCCCACAAAATAGTACATATTTTTGGAATCCCAAGGAGCCCACCACTTGTTTTTCAGAGAAAACATTCGGTGGCTGTCGCTAGATGAGTTCTCTTCTCTATTCTATGCAGCCAAGGCCCACTAGGTCTCTAGGCCATCTGGATGCCACCCACCGAGAGTCTTTTCTGGGCTTAGGGATTTGGTACTGGTTATTTCCACCTTCTCTGAGAAAGGAGCCTCGGAGTAGAGACCAGATTGAAAAGTCTGATCACTCTCTTTTGCTTCTGGAACCATGAAAGCAAGTACTGTATCTTACCTATCCTTTCTCTTTGGCACCTCACACAGTGTCTGGCACCTGCCTAACGTAGGGGTGGGCGGAGGCAGGTCATCAGGTAAGAGAAACGGAGCCCACAGCACACTACTAAGTAGCCTGCGAAGTCATCCCTGCACCCAAGACCCACTCCTTCTCCTTCATTTTCTGTAGGGTGCCTTTCTCAGCCTAAGTGGGTAGATGGGAGCACGGGCTGATTGGTGGATGAGGAGCGGATGGCGTAGTAGGTGGGCGGAGGGGTGGGCGGTGGATTAAATCTCGTATGTCAGTCCCTACTGACCGTTGAGACTGCTTGGTGCCCTTAAACGATGTTTGAGGACTCGGGGTGCCGGTGTCACCTGTTTTCGGGTCTCATCTGCTTGCAGTGTGAAGTCACTAAAGCTTTTATTCATTTCGTTCTGCCACTTCATGTATAATCCACTCAAAGCTTTGCCAACCTGACAGTGATATTTCTGTGTGCGTTGTGTGCGTTTGATGTCGGCTTTTGCAAAGTTATACATATATGGTTTATAAACCTTCACTTTTATTGGTTTGAATATTTTCTCACCTCCTTGGACAATGTTACAGAACATTTTATGGTGGAAAAGTTTACAAAGGGATAGATAGCACAAGTCCCCAAAAGTCATAGTAATTACTAACGGTTTAATTGGACCAGAAACAATGGAAACCCGGGTCTGGATCCTCTAAATAAAAAACAAACAAACAAACAAACAAAAACCTAATTTGAGGTAATTGCTTTAATACTGGACTTTGCAGCTATGGTAGGTAGGAATTTTTTTGAAGGGGCACCCCAATTGGTGAGATCCGTCCAATTGTATATTTCTTGTCCGTCCCATGAATCTGTGACCCCCGTGACCCAGCAACTATTAGTATGACGTTACTAATACGTGTCCACACAAACTTTTCATAATCTTCAGTGTGAGAATTAAAAAAAAAAAAATTTTTTTTTTTAAAAACAGCTTCATAAGGATGAATCCCAAGCCTTTTGAAGTGAGACTATCCCTGACCAAAAAAACACTTTGCCACTGGGTGGCGATGGAGGTTCAGAAACCGCCCTCTTATTCCCTGAGGCAACCGAGCACTTTAGCTGGTTTATTTATTCAAAGCTGGAATTTGGACGTTCGAACCACCAAGCTCAGAGAAATTCCTGGACGAGGAGCACAGTCCTGGGAAAAACCTACCAAAGATGGAATTAGCACCTTGGCAGACCGCCTTTAACACAAAGATCTTTCCTTCCTTGTGGGTCGTAAGAATTGACTTCGGCTCCCATCAGCGTGAAACAGAGGGAGCCAAGTTAAACTGCGAAGACCTGAGACAGCACAGAAGCGTGCTTATTTATCCGTACCTGCAAACACACTTGAGCGTGCCGTTCACGTCGCTTGGCTCAGCGTGCTGGCTGGCGCGGGCAGGCCTCAGGCCTCTGTCAGGTCCTCTCCTCTGCAGAGCGGGCAGACGTCGTGGAGTTTCTCGCAGGAAACTCTGAGTCATAGCTAACGCTTGAGGTGACAGCTGTAGAATCCAGCCAGGCAGAGTTTGGACAGGTTCAGAGAGGTGTCGGCCGTGCTGGGCCCACTGGTAGGTTTGGGGTCCAGCCCTGGCACCAGACTGTGCCTTGCTCACTCTGTGAAGCATCATCAGTGTGTGGGCCCAGCCGTAAATCCTACGTGGTCTTCTTCTTTTCCCCAGATGGATTCCATCAGTGGCCCAGCCTAAGGCTTTTGTCTTGCTTCTACTCCAAGATGGGCCAAAGGATAGGGAGATGCAGAACTCAGGAATACATATCGAAGAAATGAGATTGTGTCCCGTGTCCCATAGGCTGTCTGTTTCTAAGTCCCTCTGGCCTGGCAGAGGGATGGCCTAGGGGTTCTAGGACCGCCACTAGGAGGGGCCCCCCGTGGATCCCAGCGCCCAGTGCCCTGTGCCCTCTGGGAGTTGCTGATGCATATTTCTGAGAACACTCGGAAAATCTAGAAGTTTGTTATATTGGTGAGGATCTTTTGGGTTTCGAGTGAGAAGTCCGACTTGGACTAGTTAAGGAGACAGACGAATGTGTTGGTTCACATGCCCGGGAAGGCCTGGGGGGGTGGTAAGAGCTCAGGAAGGGCTTGGTGTGGGGGGGGGGCTCTGCCTCCCTGCCTCCCTCCGCCAGCACAGCATCCCTTTGTTGGATGGCCTCTCTCCCGACTTCTTTCACATGCTGGGGACTTGGCTCCCATCGGATCACATAGTTTCTCTTGTGTCAGCTGCTGTATCTCAGGGTAGAACGGGGCGATACGATTTGCAGGGCCCTGGAGTGTTGTACCTGGCAGCCCATCTAGGACCCCATGAAGTAGGCACGAGGCCGCTGCTTGGAGGAAACGATGTGGATACACAAAAGCACAGCACTCCGCAGAGCGTTCGTCTGTGCACAGCACTCCGCAGAGCGTTCTTCTGGTGCCAGGGCTGGACCCCAAGAAGATCAAGAAGCCGAGTCCTGGGAAGAGTCCTTGAGCCAACAGTAAAAGTCATCCCAGTTGCCGTTTTGCTTCCTTAAATTCCACCGTAGGCCTAGTGAAAAGGCTGTGGGTTCACATGCGAGGAACGCCTCCACGAATTCAAAGAGGATCTGAGAACTGTTTCCCATCCACAAACGTGTCCATAAACAGGAACCGCAGTTGTAATAGATACAATGAGGAAAGCAGCCTGAGTTCAATGTCAGATGCTGAAAAGGGAACATACTGGCTAGTAATGAAGAGGACCAGCGATTGCATTTAGGACTAACAGTCGCAAAATTATCCGTGGAAACCCCTTAAGGTCTACATAATTATTTGCAAGGCTCCCTTGATGCGCAGGATCTGCTTTCTATGTAAATGCTAATCATACAAAACACATGCCCTGGCACAAAACAAAGTGAAAGAAAATAAAATTTCAAGAAACCGAGGACCTGAAATAGCTATAAGCAAAAACTCGCCAGGTGTGGATGGGGACAGCGGGACATTCGGGCCTGAGTGACAGCAGGCAGGGAGGCTGAGGGGGAAGCCGTGGTGCTGGCGGGACCATTGACCCAGGCCGCAGGCAATGCAAGGGTCTAGGAGAAAGGCCCTAGGTCCTGTGGTGGGGTGGCCTGGAAAGGGCTCCCTTCCCCGAATGAATGTTCGAGATCTTCTTCAGGCTTGCCGGCTCTCGTCGTAGAGCCTCCACCGCCTCATGGGTGACGTGGCAAGCAAGAATGCGGCCTAGGGAGTCTTCCTGCGGAGGAAACGAGCTGTCGTCTGTTGGCCCAGAAGGGCTGAAGAGGAGTGGTCGGGGGCTCGGTGAGCCAGACTGGCGGCCGCTCGGCTCTGCCTCCTCGCAGAAGCCTGGGCCGTGTGTCCGTGGTGGCTGTAGCCATGCAGCAGTAGAAGTTGATTGACAAAATCCAAGTGGCCTTCCTGAGTAGGCCTGCGGGCCCTAGTGTGCGGTCCTCCCGTCCGCCCGCCTCTTCGTCCCTGCTCGTCCTCTTAACCCTCTTGCCCCTTGTCAGAGGACGTCTTTCTGTGGACTCACTCGTGCCCCCCAAGTTCATGAGTTGAAGCCTTCATCTGAGATGGGACTGTCTTCGGAGACGGGCCTTTAAGGAGGTAATTCAAGTTCCATGAGGCCCTGAGAGTGGGGTGTCAGCCTGGCAGGGAGAGATGGCGCAGCGCCCTCTCTCCACGAGACGAGGACACAGCAGGGCAGCACCCCCGGGTGACACCCGCAGCTCAGGCTCCCTGACTTTGGCACTGTGGGAAAATAAATGTCTGTCACTTAAGCCACCCCGACTGCGTCTGCCCATTAGTTACCTGTACGAGGGCCGTGGCACCTGACGGGTCTCCCTTCTCTTACCTTCTCCCTCCTCCCGTCTTCCTCCTTTCCTCCCTTTCCAGAAATGTCCACGTCTCTCCAAAGGAGCTAAAAAACACCTGTCCTGCGTATCAACCAAATCTGGGAGAGGCTTAATTTAATAGAAGACGTGAGGTACCATATAGGACGGGCGGTCACTACGGTGTTTCTGCTTAAGCTCCGTCCCCCGTCATTGCAGAGAGAAACTACCCCAGGGGACAGCCGACCTGGGCCCAAATGTCGGGGCCCCCGCGCCCAGCCCCCACCCGAGGTTACACGGACATGGAGTGTGTGTGCCACAGGCAGAAGGGGAGAGGAGGTCGGGCTCGGAACAGAGGACAGTTGAATGAAGGAAATAATGACAGACTTTGAAGAAAACCAGCTGGGTCCCATGTCGGACGTTACAGGGGTGGGTCTGCTGGAGACAAAACCCACAGTGTCTGTGGCCTCTTCAGCTGCCCTTTGTCCTTCTCTTCTGTTCCCTCAACCCCAATCTCCAAGAACAGCTCCTAGTTCCTCCCAGAAATGTTGAATCAAGTCGTCTTGTTGGGATCATTCCTCACATGATTTACATATACAGGTCTAGTAATAGTAACGGCTACTATTAAAAGGTACTTCTGGCCTGGGCACTCCTCCGCTAGGCACTTTCTGGTAATAAACTTTTAGTTTTAGAATAGTTTTATTTTTAGAGGGAAGTTTTCCAGACGTGCAGAGTTCCCGCACACCCCACACTCAGTTCGTCCTATTATGAACATCTTACCTGAGTATGGTACATTTGTTGTAAGCTCTAAGCCAACTTTGATACGTTAATATTAACTAACATCCATTCTTTACTTGAATTTCATCCATTTTTACCCTCATGTCCTTTCTCCGTTCCAGGATCTCTTACAGGATGCCACAGTACAGTTGATGGTCATGTGTCCTCTCGGCTGTGACAGCTACTCGGACTTTCCCTATTTTTGATGACCTTCACAGTTTTGAGGACTACTGGTCAGGTATGTTGTAAAGTTCCTCCGCTGGGATTTGTGTGATTCAATGCATTGTTTCTTATTCTCATGACTAACCTTCAGTGTCAGTGTAAGTTACTCATTTCATCCTTACAGATGAAAGCACTGAGGCACAGAGAAGTTAAGGAGTTTCCCTAAAGTTGCACAGCTAGCAAATGACAGGAACAATGATTCAAACTCAAGACTGATACACCTTCACGCCATACGTTTACTTTTCCTCCCCAGTCCCTCTCTGCTGAATTCCTGACAATGGAAGAGGTCCCTTCGAGGCTGTCAGGGTGATTTCTTTGGCAATTGTTCCTTCCAAATAGTTTTAGATGATTTACTATGCTAAATTAAATTAGAGCAATTTCCCCAATCGGTTATCCGCTGAATTGATTATTTGTGTAACTTCAGTGGCTGTCTTCTCAGGACAGTTGATTAATCCAGAAAGAACTTCACGAAGAAGTATTCAGGTGTCTGTGTTTCTCCAAGTGGCTCTAAAAGTGTGCTCACCTGGAAGGCATGAGGATCACCCGGACTGCTTGTTAAACGCCCGCTTCCCTGGGGTGGGATGACCAGCCGGCCCAGTTTGCTCGAAACTGGGCAGTTCCCCGGATGTGGAATTTTCTGGCTAAATTCAAGCCCGGGACGGTCCCAGGCAAGCCAGGATGCTTGGTCAGCGTACCACAGAGCTGTCATGAACGCTGGGGCCCCGCAACCTCCTTGTAAGCAAACCACCCAGGAGATTGTTCTAAACACACACAAGTAGGAGATCCCCTACGTCAGATATGGGAATGAATTCCCGGAAGAACCGGTGGTGGATTTCTGGAAACGCTGAGAAAGTACTGAGTTTCACCTGGGTTTGATTCTGCCTGAAGTCGAGGTAGAAAATTGTCACCCAGCGTTCGGCCCAGATGACATCAGTGGGGATGCTTTTTCACTCTTTAGGTAAGAAATGAGCACTACTTTTCCAGCTCTACAATTTTGTCAAGGGATGATGGGAGTGCCCAGAAGGTCCTTCTGGTCTTTCTGAGGCCGTTATTTATCAGTGGGGATCGATGGCTCTGTGTTAACCTGGGGCAGTGCTTCTCTAACTGGCAGATGAATAGAATCAGCTTGGAGAGTTTAAAAACACTACTGCCCAGGCTCACCCCAGACCAGTTTCATCAGACTCCCTGGAACTGGGAGCCAGGCACCAGTAGTTTTCTAATGTGGATTGAAAGCAGCCCTGTCCAGTAGAAATAATAGGTGAGCTGTCCTTTTCTAGTAGTCACATTTTAGAAAGTAAAAACAGCATGTGAATTTTAAGAATTTATTAAATTTAATGTAGTATATCTGAGATTTTATCTTTTTAACCTCTAATCTTTATAAAAATGATCAATTACACATTTTATGTACATTTTTTCATCCTGTGTCTTTGATATCTATACTTCACAGTATTTTGCAGTTCAGATGCTGAGTTTTCATCAGAAATATGATCTGGATTTAGATTCATACATACCCCAGTTGTTCCAAACGTGTTTAGCTTAGAAGTAGTCCAATCACAGCATCAGGCATTATTTTCCAAATTTTAATTTTAATTAAAATGAAAAATGCAGTTTCTCGGTCTCACTAATCACATTTCAATTACTTGATAGACACGGGCAGCTAGTAGCTTTGGAGATGGTTATCACGGTTCCAGGGCAGTGTTTCACAGACGAATTCGGGCATATGAATCACCTGCAGTCAGTCTGGTTAAAAGCTACGTTCTGATTCAGGAGATCTGGGGTGAAGCTTGAGAGTCTGCATTTTTTTGAATTTTTTTTTTTAAGATTTTATTTATTTGACAGAGAGAAAGAGAGAGATCACATGTAGGCAGAGAGAGAGAGGAGGAAACAGGCTCCCCGCCGAGCAGAGAGCCCAATGTGGGGCTCGATCCCAGGACCCTGAGACCAGACCCGGGCAGAAGGCAGAGGCCTAACCCACTGAGCCACCCAGGCGCCCCAAGAGTCTGCATTTTGAACAGGCTTCTAGGTGATGCTGATGCTGCTGGTCTAGGGGCCAAATTCTGAGAGGTAACAGACTAGAATTATCTTGAATGAGGGGTGCCTCGACTCTGATTTCTCTACCGGCTCACTGGTATTCTCTCATATTAAAGGCTGGCAAAGGTGCGTGCGATCTTGTGAATACACATAAAATACACTTGTGTACATACAGACATGCAAATGTATGTTATGTGGCTGATTACGCTGAACTTGTTTTATCTGAACTTGGTGTAGACCCCTAAGTTAGCCTGCAAATATTATCATTCTTACATGTGTTCTTTGCCCTCACTTTCTTTTAAAGTCAACTTACTCTTCTTTGGTCACTGGAACTGAACAACAGCTGACTGTTTAACCTTGATTTAAGTCCCTCTGTGTATTTGTTTGCTTTTTTTTTTTTTAACTGAGTGCAATAGGTTCCTGCATTGTATTTCAGTGTTTGAAGGTATTTAAAAAGCATTTGATGACCCATCCTCTCTGCGGTTTTGTGTATAGTGCAGGGTAACCTCCAGTTCCATCCTGTTCCCTTGTACTTGTGCGTGGAAATATTATGCCCCAGTGTCTGTGTTTGTTTCTGTAGGTGGTTTCTCATTCTTCTTTAGATGTCAGTACGGAAAGGTTGTGAATTACTTCTAAAGTGTTGTCCCAACATTTACCACCCCCCCAAACCAAACAACAAAAACTAAAATTGACTGAGTTCTCTTTTTCAGGATTTATAATCTGAGAAAATTATTGGAACATCAACAGCAACCAAAGTCATAGTGAAGTTAGAGAAATTGGTCATGCTTCTCCTTTTATTATTCTTTAGTTTCTTTTAAGGGACAAGTTTTCCATGGGAAAACACCATTATTTTTGGCAGTTACTGGAATCACACAAAGGATGAGATGAAGGACATAGCTATTATATACTTTGGGGGAAAAAACGGGGAATAACACTTCCTTCCACTAAAATGGAAGGAAATAAAATGAGGGATTACAACTGGGTAT
Organism: Mustela erminea; assembly: GCF_009829155.1. Classification (NCBI taxonomy): domain Eukaryota; kingdom Metazoa; phylum Chordata; class Mammalia; order Carnivora; family Mustelidae; genus Mustela; species Mustela erminea. The sequence goes on along the minus strand of NC_045635.1, from coordinate 7,573,489 downwards.
ATCAAAGCAGGATGGAGGGCGAAAACATTATTTTTTACTCTAAACCCAGTTTCCATTTTATTTTCTGTTATAGGCCATGTGTGGTGGAAAAAATTACATATTTTTCTGAGACACGATACTTACTCTGTGTACTGTTATAGATCCCAATAATTACAAGATTTGGCATCATCCATGAAAATGGCTACTAATTCAAAAGCTCAGTTCATTGGGCTGCAGTCTGGAGAATTCAAAAATCTCCAGGAAAATCAAGCTAGAGCTCAGTGTAACTAGTCTCTTAATTTTATTTCTTTTGATTTGGCAAATGGGTGTCTCTAGGTGAAGTTTTGGATATGTTACATTTTCTATTTCCTTTGGATCATGCTGTATTTAATTATAGCTAATAATAATATCTAACATTCATTAACTGTTTAATATGTGTCAGGGCCTTATTAATTATTTGCTTTATTTTATTTAATTCTGATTGCTACTTCATAAGATAGGTACTGTCAAAAGTATAATTTTTAAAGAACTAAAAACATAATCTGGTACAAATACAGAAAGAACACCTGTCAAGAATTTATTCAACTCATTAATGATCAGAACTGTAAATGGGTTAAGCTGATTCCAAGAGCATTGTGAGAAACTTGGTATTTATAGGCATTTTGAGGGGGAAAAAGGTGTTGCAATAAGATTTCTAGGGTAGATTCAAAGCTGATTACTGTCCTACAGGGCAATAAAACCACAACCTTTGGGGCTGTCTTTTCTATTGGACAGAAGTCTGTGAATTAACATGTAACTACAGAGCATCTGAACTCTAGTCAAGTGAAAAAACAGAAAGTCAAGCACAAGTGCATTCCCGAGGTAACGAGGTAAGTCGTGGGTAGGCAGGTTGGTGCCTCAGTAAGATTTTGAAAGGTCATGCCACAGCCCATTTCACCTCACTTAAATTTTGGGAATAGTTTGCTTAAGAAAACTATATGTATCCTCATTGTACCAGTGAGGATGCTTAGAGATGTTAAACAGTATGATAAAGGAGTCACAGAGTGAACTGAAACCTACTCCCTTACACTAGGTGAAATCCATCTGACCTGGTTTATGAAAGTCTGTGTGTGTGTGTGTGTGTGTGTGTGTGTACATGTACATGTACATGTGGCAGGAAAGAGGATTTGGAAACTGGCATTCTAACCTGGGTATTTCAGGGGCTTTGACTGGCAAAACTTACTCAGATGATACTAACATTTTGACCATTTCTTCCTTTTTCTGAAAAAAAAAAATCTCATCCCTTGCCTACTAAAACATCCATCATTAGAGGAGGAGTCTAATCTCTTGGTTTCTTAGGAATGGGGAGGGGGAGGACTTGCACTGAACCATCACACGTGTTATCCTTGCCCTTGACCACCAGCACACGTTTGAGAACTAGCTGGCTAGGGGGTGTTAGACTTTGAAGTTCTGAAGCAGGATTTTCCTTGGTACGAAGCAGACTGTGTTCATGAACCCCAGTCTGTAATCAACACAGCTACCTAGCTTTAATCCAAGAGAGTTAATACATGCCTTTTAGGTGTAATTTGAGTGAAAACCAGTCTTAAATCTACTGGATTTCAGACAGAGGGAGAGAGAGAGAATGAGAGATTACATTAATTGAAGGCAAAGTTGAATTCTGTACCCATTGGGAGATCAGAGGCCGGATTGAAAGGCTAAAATGTGGGGGTGTGTGTGGATATGGGGATTTGGCAGTACAGCAAACTCCTTACCCCTTCTTGGGTCTCCCACCTCTAGCCTGTTTGCCTCCCACGAGCCAGGCAGCTGCCACAAGGCGGGGGGGCGGGTAATTAGAGCAGGTGCGGACTTGGGCTCTGCCAGGGCGCTTGGGAGTTGGAGAGAGCCGGGTTAGACTACTGCACGGGGGGTCACCTGATGATGACCAGAGGATGGCAGATCCCGCTCGGGCCTGGATGATGATCCCACCTGAGCGTGCTGGCTGGCTGTGATTCACACAAACAGTAGAAAATGAAAGGTGTAAAAACTGCACCAAAAAACCCACAACAGGTCTTGTGGCCAGTTGTAGACATGAGGATGGCAATGGGCATATTTTCTTCCTGTTGTGATATGGATGTGTCTGTACATATAATAAAATTTGGTCTTCTTCCCTCTGCCTATTATGTAACATGAGGAATGAGTTGGGGAGGATGGGGGGTAGTTGATTCAAGTAGGACAGAAGCATCACGTCGTTCACTTATTTGGAAGTTGAAAATGCGTGAAAGGACAGTGTTGGGACGCTGCGCTAGCCAAGGGATGGAATGTGCTGGACTGTCCGTGGCCAAGGAGGCATCACCACCACCCCTTCAGAGATGTCTTCCGAATTCCTGAAGAGAAGCAGGGCACTGCGTCTCCTGCGGTCCCTGTCCCCAGACCGTCCCGCGTTAGGGTTGCCGATGTGGTCACGTCTGCTGTTTTTCAAGTGAAAGAGAAGTAGAAGCTGGTGTGCTCAGGGGTGCTTGCAGCTGGGTGTTGGGCAGACAGGAGGCTCGTGGTGGCTTTGCCGTGGGAGCTCGAGAAGCAGTGGCTTTTGCTGGATGGAGCACGCTGAGAGGCGATGCAAGGTTTCTCAGATGATCTTACGGATCGGAGATTTCCGTAGAGCTTTGGATGGGCGCCCACATCGCTATGCCAGGCTGAGAGATAGTCAGCGTCTGCTTCCCAGGCCTTTCCTAGTGACTTTCTTGACCCAGCTGTCTCAGTGTATTCCGGCATTACGTAAGCCCTACTTAACATATTAAGTCCTTTATTCCTGGAATGTTTAGAATGACTTGATTTTCTTGACCGAATCTAAGCTCATGCCAATAGTTGGATAAAAGATGTGCATCTCAATGCATTTAAGGAAAATGCTGTTGGCAAGCAGACACCATAAGATCACACAGGAATCAGGGGTACTGCTAAGCGCATTTTAAAATACAGCGAATTAAGAAGCAGTGTAGTTTTCAATTTGACCTTGCGATCTGCAGCTTTCCGTAGGTTTCCGTCTGTTGGAGAGCCATCTACATATTATTTGAGGGGTTGGCAGACTACGGGCTATGAGTCAAACCCAGCCCGTCAACTGCTTTCATAAATGCAGTTTGGCTGGAACACAGCTCTGCCCATCGGTTTACAGCCCGCCGATGGCCGCTTTCAGCACAGCGGCGGAGCTGAACGTTTGCAAGAGAGACCGTGTGGCCCACGAGGCCAAGGACGCTGGCTCTTGGCCTTTGACAGAAAACCTTTGCCGACCCCTGTATTATCCTAATTCCTGCTTCCTTCAAAAGGGAAAGCCTTTTCCTCTGTCGTCAGCTTGGCTCGCTCAGTGGGATTAGGCTAAAACATTAAGGCTTTTTGGCAGAGCAGTTGCAGATGTAAGTACCCACTTACCAACCCTTCTAACTTGGCATGGCAACATGTCATTTTTAAGTCGTGGAATTCCTCCTTAATCATCCTGGCTACCTTTGCGGTGTCTTGCTCCCTGCATGGCTCAAGGCGGACCAATCTGCCGCGGCCCTGTTCATGCACCCCAAGTGCAGTCCCCACGCGGGCTTTTCTGCGGAGCGGCTCTGTTCTCTAACGGGACTTGGAGTGTCGGCAACGCGGGAGGTGTTCATGTCTGTCCTCATCGTCACACACTACAAAGAAAGGTTTAGTAGAACCGTGGAGCCTTACTGTATCCTAAATTTAACATTTTAGAAGCTACTGACGAGTTGTTATATACATTACTGGAAATGCAGACGAATGGTGATTAAGATGCTTTAGAAGCAAAACCTTCGTCGGTGAGTCTGTTTGGACTTTTATTTTTTTTTTTTTCATCACTTGGCTATGCTGATCTGTCTTTGTTAGTAACACAGCGGAGCTTGCCCTCTCCTCTAAGCAGTGACAATTGAAGAGAAACTCCAGAAAGGTATAGTTCAGGACTTGTAATAGCCAGGTTGAGACATCCAGAGAGAATTCTTCAGCTTTTTGTTCTGATACTGCATCTGCCACCATCCAGTGAGCCCACAGATACATAAGATGATGACTCCTTTGATAAATGTTTTCCATCCCTGTGCACATGTCATTAAGTCCAGCTTCTGTTTGCTGAACTCCTGTAAAAAGTATGTGCGTATTTATGCGTATGTATGTACGTATTTGGATCCTACTATAGGCCGGGCCCCGCTTTTGTTTTGGGCCATATGAGCACAGGAGGTAAATAATGAGAGAAAGGAAAGTTCTAGAAACCTCTCCATCACTCATCTTATTTTGGAGAAGTAGCTCAGTTACACGAACCCTTTATTTGTGGCTGTGAAGCTGAAGGGCTCTGGAGTGGCTCGGGCAGGCAGCCCCCTCCACGCTCACTCCTGGCTTGTGTCCTCTTGCTGTGTGAGCTCTGCTCACCGAGCAACCAAAGGAAAAAAAAAAAAAACAAAACAAAACATAGGAGGATCATTTTAAATGGATGTTTTTGTGAAGAGTCAACTATAAAGTTTGTATTGGACCGAAGTTAACACGGAGCAGCAGGAAGCCTCTTGCACTCCCCCTTCCAACTCCATAGTCTGAGATTTATTCTTCTTGACAGGAAGATAGACTGCCAACTTTGTTTTTAATTATTTGAATAAAATTACATACATCATTCTCCCTTTTCTTGTGCCTCCCTCTGAAATCCCATCTTCTGTGTAGCTGATGCTGATGAAATTGCCGGTTTTGGCATTAGTGCTTCTGTCAGCCAAGTGAGATGAACTGAGTTAATATCCACACCCTGAACCGAAGCCAGGAACGTTTACCCCCGGGTTACTCCCCCGCCCCTCCCCTCCGCTCTTTACCTGCCACCCTGCAGACATACCGCACGTCTCCACGCGTCTAACCTGGCACCTGAATAAACATTTTCCAAGTTTCCCTCATCGTCCTCTTTTCTTCCTTTCCTTTCCTTTCTTTTCTTTTTCCTTTCCTTTTCTTTTTTTTCTTTCCTCTTTCTTTCTTTCTTTCTCAAAATGGTCGGACCCTCCTTTTTTGTATTCCAGTATAAACATGGAACAAATGTGTAGCTCATCATAATGGACATCTGTTACATGAATAGTGGCGAACTCGTATCTCTCAGATTAATCACTGTTTCTATTCATTTGGAATTAGCAACCTGTGAGTTCAAGTAACTCCCTGATGAAACAGAACACACATTCTTTTCACAGATGTATAGAAACAGGAATAAATCTACAATTTGGCAAGTGCGCCAGATGCAGAACACAGTGCATGCTTATAATAAGAAAATATAATAACTGTCCTAGACTAAGACATGGTAACTCTGACAAAGAGGAATTTATATAGTCGAAACTTCTTGAAAACAGCCTCACCTGCGTAAGTGTTTTCTAAACTCTGGCCCTGAGGGCCTGTCATTTCCTGACAAAGTTTTCTCCTGTTATTTGTCCTCCTTGGAGACTCGAAATTCTTCATCACTTAGAAGCAAGATAGAAATTTGGAGGCTATGAAGCATAACAGAATTATCGTCTGTAGGAACCAGGGTCTTACTGGCTACCCTTCTTTGTCAAGGTATGTTTTCAGAAAGACTGCATTTCTGTGGGCTAGGACTGAGGATCCAAGACATCTATCATATACGGACCATTGACTAGAAGTCCGCAGAAGCTAATGATTCACAGTTGTATCCCACTGTACAGTCACACAGAATATTGCCCTTGAACCCAAATAAGGAGTGTCCAACACAAAGTATTTGTTGAATTCATTTGTGCTGTGAATAATGCCAGCTTTTACAACGAGGTCGTTTATTCATTGAGCAATGGCTTATCAATCCCGTTTTATCAGAACCTACTGGTCCGATCCTGGGGCTGTTCTGATTTGGGGTATGAACACATGAACTTTTTTCCTAAAAAAAAAAAAATTTCTCATAAAGGAGCTAGGTGTGTGTACACATAAAGCCAATACTGTGACAGAGCCTCTGAGGGGCATCTGGACTGCAGAATGGTCAGTCTCTCTTCAGTGGGCTACAGGCAGCAAGAAGAAATCCAGAAAAGGCTAGAAGGAGAGGATAGTGTCTTAGCAGAGTCTTGAAAGAGAGTTATTGATCTGGGGCCTTGGGAAGAGTGTTGGATGCAGGGTGGGGACAGAGGGGGACTGTTACTGATGGTCTTCCTTAGCTTGCATCCTGTTTCTATTCTGCTTCCAGAAACAAACTTAGAGTGTAAGAGATGGTAGTAGGAAAATTCTATAGCAGGGTCAGGGTTTGAGAGGCCGAGATAAGGGACAGTTGAGGCTACTTACAGTGAATATCATCTGGTGGTAGGAGAAACATCAAGTAGTCCACCTCTGGTTTCCTTTAATCCACCATGCTGAGGGTAGACAAGGTAATAAGAAAATTGTGGATCAAAAGCGGTCAAATATTGGGTCGCATGGCTGGCTCAGTCAGGAGAGCGTGCGACTCTTGATCTCGAGGGTTCTTAGTTTGAGCCTCACATTGAGTGTGAGGTTACTTAATAATAAAATCCTGAAAACAGTTTTCTTAAATGGTCAAATATTGGTAATTCCATAAGGTTTGGTCTAATACGTATGACATGCATGTACATGGCACAAAATCCCCAAAGCACAAAAGACCATGAAAAGTATGTCTCAGTCCCTTCCCTCTCCCCTGCTCATCCGTTTCCCTCCTCAGAGAAGACCACTGCTAGAGTTCTTCCAAAAGATATTTGTGCCACATCCAAGCATTTCCATAATGTAAAATGTTGTTAAAATGGGGCTCTTCTAGGTCAGTTTTGGCTAAGGAATGAAGACAATGGCCACTGCATTCCAAGATACCACTGGGACAGTAATTCTCAGTTGACCACGGAAAACCTGAAGAGAGGAGTCACTGACATGGGAGGTAAGAGTTAAGAGGAGTTTGTGGGTGTATGTGTGTTTGGAGGCACTTCTTGGAGGAAGTGGCACCGAGAGTCCCACTAATCCTTACCGGTCGGAATGAGGGCAGGGGACTCCTGCCTCTAGCCCCTGGCCTCCTGAGGGGTGCATCTTTGGGATCAAGCTGAGACACATGAGGTCTGTTCCTTGCATCTGAGAAGCCCAGAGGGCTGGTGCCTGGCTCATCTGATGGGCCTGAGCGGCTTATGATCAGAGGAAGGGGGCTGTATCTGGAAGGAAGCTGCCCTCCCTCCCCAGTTGCATGGATTCAGGAGATCGTATGTGGAGTTCGTGATGGGAATCTTAGCCCACCGGTGTTCTAACAGGGATCTGGTGGCATGGTGTTGCAAGTCGGGTGCTCCCGGAAGCATACCATGAGAAGGAGGTCAGTGCGCACGTGTCTAAAAGGGGTCAACACCTGAAAGGGGAGAAGAAGGAAACCATGCTGGGTAGAGGGAGAAGCTGAGCGGCAGTGCAGGCCAAATCAGCCTTGGCCACACCCCTGGATAGCTCTGGCATGAAATGGCCCATCCTAGTGATCCCTCTTGGGGACAAATAGCGCAGATTTCATACCTTTACTTTGATCGACCATCGTTGGGTGTAGGCCACCCTGGGAAGGATGCATCCTTGACTTGGACAGTCCTCTGGCGCTCAGTTGCTGCCAGCAGAAGGCTGTCTGTCTACCTGCAGCCCTCTCGACAGCTGGGGTGACCAGCCGTCCCTGGAAGGGGGACCTGGACAACACATCTCAGTGTCCATCAGACAAGGTCAGGGCACCTGAGCATTCGGGGGCGAGTGTGCATAGTGCTGGGGGCAGGAGCCAAGAGGGGACTGGGAACAGTGAGTCAGAGGAAGGGCCTATGAGATTTGAGCCTCGGGAGAAAAGGACACCAGTGTTGAAGTTTCTGTGATTTCGTTCGTTGCTTAGAGATGGGCGCTTAATTCTGCTCTGAGGACCATTGCTCTTCAGCTGTGGGAACGAACAATGACCAAAGCAGACCCTTTTGTTTTGCCAAAGAGAAGCTGTAACTTGTGCCGTCTGCATAATTCCTCACCGAAGGCCGGAGTTGTGCCGTCCCAGGAGCGGGAGCCTGGGGCTGGCGTTGGAGTATAGGCTGCTGCTTCCTCTCTCTAGGTCCCAGCAGAGTTCGGGAAGTGGGGGACACAACGGCCAAAAGCCCTCCCAGGGTGAGAGGATAGTGAGGGGCGGGCTCGGCGTCCCTGCATGGGGGTGGCAGAGTTCATGAGGCCTGCTGGCCGAGGCTGTGAGGCAGGAAGTGTTGAAGTCCCATAGCCACAGGGCGCGAGGGGGAGCCGAAGGAATAATCTGGGAATTTCTGTAGCAGAGCGGGGGTAGAGAACACGTGGTGGCCCGAGGTGGGGCTTGGCCACGATTACAGGGACCGGAAAGGCAAGCACCACCAGGAGGGAGGAGCACTTGGCCCATCGGAACACAAGGACCTTTTGTGGTCTCGCGGAAGGCCATCTTGTGCAGCCCCTGTGTGGGTGTCTGTGGCTCTGGTTTTGTGTCGTTGGCCGGGGCCACTTCCTAGAAAATCCTTTCCAGTGAAAATTAAATTCAGGTTTGCTTACCTGCCTCTTCCTAGCAGTCTCTTTATTCTGCTCCCTTCTGCACGTTTCAGTTCAGCCCTGCTTTGATCAAGAGGCATGGCGTATAGTAGAAGCATTGCGTGGGAGTCATGAAAACTCCTTTTCAACATTGACGACTTCTTCCTGGCGGCCAGGACTGGCCCAGATGACTTAGCTTCTCCCAGCCTGAGTCGGTAGAGCTATGACTTAGCAACTTGGCTGCACTTACTCTGTTTGCTGCTCAGATCACCACAGATTTGACTAATAAGGGCCTCTTTAAGTTACTTTCAATGTCCTTCTGAAATGACTGTATCTTTGAGATCTTCCCTGATTTCTGGCACTACGTGATGTCTCAAGCTCGTCTTATATCTTCTCTGCCACTGAGCGAGATCTGGAATTGGCCATTTTCCCAAGAAACTCTGACACCTTTCAGTGGGGATTGGAATTGGAGACCAAAATCTGGGGGCTTGGTCATTTATTTCTACTGGTCGTTTTAGTTGACCTTATGCAACTAAGAAAATAGAATGACTGTTTTCATGTATTAATCAGAAGAACATCCGTGATGTATTGGTCAATGATAAAAGCAAATTGTGGAGTAATATAATACTATTTTGGAAAGAAGTTTAAAGGAAATAGGCATATATTACAATGAGTGTAAGAAAGATGTAGAAGGATATGTAGAAAGTGCTAAGAAAATTGTGCAATTTGAGAAGAGTTAGGATATCTTTATTTATGTAGCTTAGTACTATATGATTTCCTACAATGATTGTGTATTACCTTCTTTTGTATTCTGAGATCTGTTAAAATAATCTAAATCACTCATACACAAATACAGAGAGATGAATTTGGGCCTACATTTAAAAAAAAAAACCTTCATTCCATTTTATTTTGTCTACTGTAAGCTCTATGTGTTGCTACAGATGATCTCGGGCTCTATCAGGGGGAAACATGCATGATGGAGCCCATAACAGACCTTCATTCTTAGATTTATGTAAGTCATTATACCTTTACAGAGTCTTGTTTCAAATATGTGTTACTCTCTGGCAAAAAGACACCATGTTATATTCCAATGATAATTACTGTTTCAGTCACATAAGAAAAAGTTACTTGTATGTATTTTTATATCTCCTCGTTCAGTAAAAATCGATTTTTGCCGGATTTTTCAGTGGTTATACAAGTCCTCTCCTCTTCTCCCATGTCTGGTTCAGGGACATCTCAGTTTCACTTTTGACCTCTGTGAAACACCAGAAGGAAGTGTCAGTAGCTAATTCAAGACCTATGAGTTGGTGATCCAGTGTAGCCATTTTAGGTAACTCCACTGAAATGGTCCCTGTCACTCCCCTTGGATGCCATTTGGTCTGCTGGACAGTGGTGGCAGGAGTGTGATTTATGCTCAGGTTGAAGGTTACTCCTCCTCTTTCTCTATATTTTGTCCCGTGATAAATTGCCAAGGCTTCTCAGCAATACAAAGGAAAACAGGCACAAGGATGATGAGAATGTGACCAATTTCTGACAGAAAAGAGTCCATAAATCCAATATGAAGATTTTATTGAGAAACTAAAGTTTGTAGATGCTTTGAATTTTTATTAACAAGTTTTAAATGCTGTATTTATGAAGATGCCCCCACCCCTTAATTAGGATCTAAAACAGTAAGCATTCAATCTTCAAAAATTTAAATATGAATAATCGAATAATAGTAATGATTTAGGATTAATAGGATGTAGTTCTAGAACATTCTTTCAAGCTCTTGTGGCTAATATTTTGGAAAAGATATTTTGTCCCATATAGTTTATTCTGTATATCCTCAGTGAACATTTAGTTAGTATTTTAATATATTTCCCTTCATGACCTTTCTGCCAGCTTCTTTCGGTCAGAGACAGCATAGTGTTAGGTCTGAGTTTGAATGCAGTCTCGGTCCAGTTAGCCAACCCTTCAGGAACTTGGCTTTCTCGGCTCTGAAATGGAGATGAAAATGTTGTCTCAAGGGTTAAATTATGTAATAGAGAAAGGAACCTAGGATTCCTGTTTAATAAATGATAGTTCTTAATATATGGAAGTAAACATTTTATAGCTCTGCATTTCTGAGGACTGAGCCAACGAATGGACGCAGGGAACACCGGCAGAAACGGGGAAGGGGTGAGAAACTGCACGAAGGACCTGAAGACGTGGGTAGAGGGTGTTACGCTGAGTGAAAGAAGTCAGGCAGAGAGAGAAATGCCATAGGATTTCCGTCATCTGGGGGATTTAAGAAACAGCACAAGCAAAGGGGAGAGAGAGAGAGAGAACACTAAACAATAGACTCTGAACTACAGAGAATAAAGTGACGGTCACCAGTTGGCAGGTGGGGGGGGAACTAGGCGATGGGGGTGAAGCAGCACACTTGTCGTGAGCACTGGTGATGGGTAGAAATATTGAATCACTGTATTTTACACCTGAAACTAATATAACGCTGTATGTGGACTAACTGGAATGAAAATAAACACTAAAAAGAAGAATACTCCCTGTGATACATTGAATTCTGGTGGCCTAATATTACAGAGAATATGTCAGTATTTAAGCGAGCCCTCAAATTTATCATAGGACTGCATTGTGTAATGAATTATTTATAACTGTGGTTCCTACTTTCACCAAAACAGCATAGATTCTCCTCGAGAAGATTCAGCGCAAACGTATCCTCCTCAAAATTAATCGTATTTCCTTCAATCCAATTAAACTAATTGTTGCCAATTCACAGGAAATTCGGTTCGAAGAAAACGTTTATAATTTTGGGATATCATTCATTGGAACGCCACAAAAGTAGAGCACAGATTAATAGAGAAACCGTTTCCAAACCAATGTCTGGGATTTTATTTGGAATTATCCTCAAAACCCCAATTCTGGAGCTTAACTGGTAGTATCAGATGACTTTCCATGTCAGTTCCTCCTCCCAGTCCATCCTTGTCCCTCTTTTCTGCCAAATACTTTTCCCCTATAACTACGGTATTAATTCGTTCAACTGAACCCCCTTGAATTCAAGCAGACTGAAAAACTCACATGGTGTCAAAGATGGAAATATCAGCTCATGTTTCTGATTGTGCTGTAATGAGATCTAGGCTATACACCGTAGTCGTTTGTGTTGCGTCCTTTTGGAAGGTCTTGTGCACCACTGACACATGCAGTCGATTGTGCCTTCCCGGAGCTGGAACTGTTACAGATTTCGAGAAGCAGTTCTCTGCGCTAGTTTTGAAACGCAAGCTCCTTTGTGTGCTATTCTACCCCCCCCCATTACTGGTATGAAGCTGTATATTTCAAAAATGTCTTGCTTATGAATACTAGGCAGAGAGAGCACCCACGTAAGCATTTAGAAAGGAGAGAAGCAGACTAAACCAGACGAAGAGAAGCATAGTGAATTTTGGAAACCTTGCTTGTTTTTCCGAAAGAAATTCCCTGGTTCCTTTGCCACTCCCCTCCTCCCAATCCTTATGGAGTCATTTTAGAGCCAAAAAGAAAAAAGAAAAGAAAAGAAAAAAGAACAAGAAAGAAAAGAAAAGGAAGAGGAAAAGGAAGGAAACAGAGAAGAAAAATGGCGTTTCAACTTTCATAATGTTGTAGTATTCCTTTCCTATCTTTGTGCTTTTCCTTTCAGTTGAACAAATAATACATTTCTCTTTGTCTTCTACTGAATTTCCTGATGAACTGGCATTTGTAGCACTTGGCCACTGGGGAAACATTTATAAAACAATTTAACCCATTACTGATGTTTGGATTTTGCCTGTAGCGGTCACTAGTGTCTTCCGATTTCCTGTCGGGTGCGCCTTCCCCTTGCCCTGCTCCGCACAAGCAAATCCCTGCGGCTTTCTTGCCTGTCCTAAGACTATTGCGCATCTAGGATTTTTGTCGCTCTTATTACTGATTTTGGGACCTTTCACAATTTTGTTGCCCACCATTCACATTTCAGTCCTTAAGGAAATTCTACAATAAGTAATACTTTTGATCCTATAGCCTCTCTCTTGGCAAATGGATTCATTTTATTTTATTTTATTATTTGTAAAATTAAATTAATTTCATTTTTTAAATTTTGGGATTTTATTTTTTAAATCTTATTATTTTATTTTATTTTTTAAATTTAAAAAAAAATTTTATGCTTCATTTTGAATCGTTTTATGCGCAAGATTACAGGCAAATCAGCCGCGTCTGCCATAGATATAATTCCGGAGAGGAGAAACCGTTGGATTCAAAGTATAATTGTTCACATGAATTTATTAAGGACTAAAATTACCCATGTCGTTTTGTACACCTTCATTTATTTACATCCAGCTGTATTTATATTGTCTATTGCTAAATTTATGCAAAGACCAAAACATCAAGAGAATTGGAGAGAAGAATCAAGGAGAAGCAGTGCCCTTCCTCTCCGAGCCTTCTCTTTGGTCACACAGGCTTTGCCGGGTCCATGACTAAAGGGCAGGTCATATCAAGACAGGAATCTTTAGTTCCCTTTATAAAAAAGGAGGGGACTCCTAGTTCCTCTGAGAAGAGAGGGTGGCGCTCTGAGAACACCCGCTCTCCAGATCCGTATAAATGCTTAAAATGCGATCATTACTTTTGCCTTAGGATTTTGGATCATTTCTTTTTTCTTTTTGTGCTCCACAATTTTTTTATTTGAGCCTCCAAACAACCCTATTGAGCAGATAACATGAGGATTATTTTATTTTTTTATTATGTTCTGTTTTGTAGTAGAGTAAAAGCATCACTTTTAATATCCATCTTCTCATTACTGTGGACTCTTTCTTTTCTGTCCTCTTCAGCATGTCCCGTAATTCTCTTTAGCACCTTATCTAGAGGAGAAATGTATCTGGAAAAAATTTAGCTGGGATAGACCTTGTATCAAGCATCAGAATGAAATTAGGGGATTGTGATTATCATGTTTATTTAAACTATTACCAGCTCCTGATAACACACACACATCCTCAATTGGAGTGAGATTTGACTGACTGCTCCCAAACAGCAGAGGTTTGAATAAAATGTTTAGAACCTAAGTGGATGTTAAGATCACATTGTTTTCCTTCCTGATTATATGCTGTTATGCCTGATTTAGGATTATTTCATTTCCTAGCAGTAGAGAGCCAATTCAAACTATTTAAAGAAAGAAATAGAATATACTGATTTATGTAACTAAGGAAAGAATTAGGACCGACTTCAGGCGTGGTAGGATCCAGGGGCTCAAATGATGTCATTAGAAGATGTGTGTGTGTGTGTGTGTGTGTGTGTGTCTTTGTTTTCGCCTATCTAATCTTTTTTTTCATTTTTAATGGTCTTGGGTTTTTTAATAATTTTTATTGTCATAAAATATGTATGACATAAAATATGCCATTTTAACCAATTTAAATGTATAAGTCAATGGCATTCACTACGTTAACAGTGCTGTGCCATCACCACTACCTGTTTCCAAATCTCTGTCACCCTAAACAGAACCTCTGTAACCAGTCATTAAGCAGTAACTCCCCATTCCCCTCTCCCCTCAGCCCCTGGAAACCTCTAATCTTCTTTCTGTCTTTATCAACTTGCCCATTCTAGAAATCTCATGTAAGTGGAATCGTACGATATTTATCCTTTGCTTTCTGGCTTATTTCAGTTTGCATAATGTTTTCAGGGTTCATTCATGTCATAGCAGGTGTCAGTATTTTATTTGTACTTATGGCCAAATAATATTCCATCATTCAGATAGACCACATTTTATTTATCCATTCATCTGTGGATGGACATGTGGACTGTTAACTTCTTTTGGCTGTTGCAAGTAGTGCTGCAACAGACATTGCTGTACAAATATCTCTTGGAGTCCCTGTTTTCCGTTCTTCTGGAATATACCTGGGAGTAGAATTTCTGTCTGGTCTTGATTCCTCCTTCCTCTCTGCGGTTTCATTCTCAGGTAGACAAAGGCAGTTTGTTCCTTACTCCTCAAGTTCCTGAAAGATGGCAGAGATTTTCTCTCCCATTGCCTATATTAACCCCCGAAGAGCAATTCTGATTGTCCATATTCAGATCTCTACCTCTGGGTGGGTCATTAGATCTAGGAAGAAACTTCTTTATGACTGTGTGTCTAACAACCCACTGGGTTGAAGGGCTTGGCTTCTAGATATTTCTAGATGCCAGTGGGCAGAGTAAGAGATGTCCACTGCAGTCCCATTCGTGGTGTAGGCAAAAAACTCATCTTTGCTGTTTATCAGGGACCCTTGGATGAGAGAGACAATTTAAGAATGACAAAGTTGGAGTTTGACAAGAATGAGGGTGAACCACCTGTCAGGGCTGCTGATTGGAATACTAATGCTCTTACCTCTTGGGAGAACATTTCAGTGATATCTAGCATGGCTGAAAATGTGCAAACATTATGACCCAGCAGCTCTGCCTCCATCTAGTCCCAGGAAAACCTCTTCCACCTAAGTCTCTGGAAACAGGGACAAGACTCTTCTTTGTGGCATTGATTGTAATCGTGAAAAATGTAAAAACCCCGGAGGTTTCATCAGCTGGCTAAAAGAGAAATTGTGGTGTATTTATAGAAGGGAATGTGTTGCCACATTAAAAATGATCTAGGGGCCCCTGGGTGGCTCAGTGGGTTAAAGCCTTTGCCTTCAGCTCAGGTCATGATCCCAGGGGCCTGGGATCAAGCCCCGCATCGGGCTCTCTGCTCAGCAGGGAGCCTGCTTCCTCCTCTCTCTCTGCCTGCCTCTCTGCCTACTTGTGATCTCTGTCAAATAAATAAATAAAATCTTTTAAAAAAATGATCTAGATCTATAGGTATTGGAATAGATAGGCCCAAAAGTATAACAGGGAATGAAAAAAATCAAGTTGTGTTATCATAGGTGCTGATTTGATAGCATTTATTTACATATCAGAAAACATACAAGACCCTGTTCTGCATTTTTGAAGCCACATTTAAGATATGTGTGTATAAAATAAAAGTATAAAACCCTGTCCTGGAAGGGTTCTCAGCCAATTAAATAGTTATAGGCAAATGGGACAAGGTGGGGGGAAATCAAAGGGATTTCAGTGTTTTCTATATTGCTCCTTTTTTTTTCATTTAAAAAAAATTATTTACTTATTTAAGTAACCCTATGCTCAGTGTGGGGCGCAAACTCCTGACCCCAAGATCAAGAGTCACATGCTCCACCAACTAAGCCAACCAGACGTACCCCCTCTTTTTTATTATTTTAAAATTAGCTCAGTTAAAATGGCTAAATGTAATCAATTGTTAATTTAATCTGGTTGGTATTGTATTGTTTTTTGTTCACCATTCTCTATTTTTCCAAGCTTTTCACAATTAAAAAAAGTAGCACATTGTTAGAGTTCAAATGCAAATCTGATTTTTTCCCTTTAATCTTAAAATTTGGGGGTATGTATGCAGATAGATGAAAAAGATAGATGGATAGATAGATAGATAGATAGATGGCATATTACAATTCTTTTACTTCGTGTTTTTCCCAAGTAATCATAAGAAGAGGCTCTCGCCAGACTCTCCCTGCTGTGCTGGACTACTTCACGCCATTTTGTGTCACTTCTGTGTTAGAGTACATTTCTCCTTAATCTTGCCTGTGCCCCAGTATTTCCCCAACTAGCAAGATACCCAGTATGTTTCCCATTAACCTCAAAATTCCTACCAGGATTTAGTTTTCGAGCCCTGAAGTGCCTCCTATCGTTTTAGCAAACAATCAGACTGCTCCCCACACGTTAAAAGCTGGCAAAAATCAACTACCCAAATCAGTATTCCTAAGAGAACAAAGTCCTGGGAGGTGCAGATGGATTTCAGAAACCCTATTCCTACCACAAGGGAAAAGTCATTAAATAATTGTGCTTGAGGCAGTCGGTGACAGCGTGTCTCTTTCGGTTTTGCAAAAACGCTAACAGAAAGATTTGCAACATCTTGCCTGATTCTGAAGTGGTTAAAATTTTATAATAGGAACCTTAATGGCAAGAAAAAATATCGCAGCGAGAGCATTGCTCACTGAGCACTGACATCAGCGCATGGGAATGAAGATTGTCTTACACAATGGAATGCGCTCTATCCCTCCTCCGAGAGGGAATTTGGCTTGGTATGCAAATTAAAATATTGTTTTGAAAAATCTGTTGCATCAAATGACAGAAACACTTTTTTTCTGATCCGGCTCTTCGGTGCATTATTGGCAAAGCAGTTGACAGCGTGCTCTTGTAGCTGCTTCGTCTGGGCCACGCACGCTCTTGGATTTTGTAATGGAGCCCAATCAAGCAGGATTGTCCTTCGGCGACGATGTCAAAGAGCCCTAAATTCTTGGGGTCTCTGTTTCACTAGTTTTATTGGGCATAAAGGAAAGGAAGGCTCATTTACTTGAAATGCTTGCAAACCCTTAAAAGCATTTCGAATGTGAGTGCTATTTTGTTTTCCCTTTGTTGGAAGTGGGCAGGGGAGGGAGGGGCGCGCTGGCTTGTTTGGGTGGCCGCCTTCCTTTCCGCCTCTCAAGCTTCCTCCACCGGGTCTCTCCCCAGATGAAGTCTTCCAGTCTTAAGTTCTGCAACCTGGAAATAATTTGAAACGACTCAGAAATGTTACCCGTTTCACGGCTCTGCTCTGCAACGTCATTTGACTGGGGTTGAGCCTAAGTTCACAGGTGGGGATTCGGGGAGTGACCGAGGCCATCACTCATGCTCACGGCTCCGGCGTCACCCCGGCGCACTGGTTCCCCGACGGTGGCCCTCAACAGCCTCAGCGGCATCCCCTGGGAGCTGGTTAGAACTGGCGATTCTTAGAGCCCACCCTAGACCTCCTGGGCCGGGACCCAGCGATCTGATTTAACCAGCCCTCCGGGTGATTTGGATACACGCGCCAGTGTGAGAACCTCTGCTCCAGGGAAATCTGTCTGCTTGGGTGTAGAGAAGCCCAACTCTGAGCCCTTTTTACTCTTCCTTCTCCTGCCATGGCTGAAGTCCGTATACCAAACCTGTCATCAAATACTTTATGATGGAATAATTTTAAATGGATTGCCGTCACATGCAAGGGACTTCCGGGGTTACCTGGAATTTGCAGGGCCATGTTTTTCCACAAGGAGGTAAATGTAGTCATCCTTAGTTGTAAAGAGGGGACTGTTAGTCTGGGACTAGTCCCCTTATAAAAGAGGCCCCAGAGAGCTTCCTTGTCTTTCCGCCATGGGAGGTTATACAGTTCGATTAGTGTCTATCCGGATCCCTTTTTTCTTCAAGAGATAAACTTGTAATTAATATGGAAAGAGTCTTTCCCTGAGATTGTATCTCCCCTAATGACTCCTTTCACTTGTTTCTTGGTACAGGACTCTTTTCAGAAATGAATTTCTGATCTTGTTAAGAGTCCTCAAACAGACAGTGATACTTTTGGTTGCTGGACGTAAGTGTATTATGTATATCATAATACCTAAGCGCGAGGAATGGAAAACTGTATCTAGATGATTCACCTTCTGGTTTGCTTGGTGTCTAGTTTTTAAAAATCTCCTTAGGGCAATAATGCTATAATTATTGATGGGGGATGTTGAGGAAAAAATTGACATTTATCAAGCAGCTAGTATAAGCCAAGTGTGCTTGCCATATGCCATCTTATTTTTTAAATATTTATTTGTTTGAAAGAGAGAGAGAGAGAGAGAGAGAGAGAGCAGCAGACTGCCCACTGATCAGGGAGTCCTGTGTGGGGCTCGATCCCAGAACCCCAGGATCATGACCTGAGCCGAAGGCAGATGCTTAACCGACTGAGCCACCCAGGCATCCCCATACACTATCTTACTTAGTGTTTCAAACAATTATGAGAACAGATTATTTTGCCCAATTTACAAACAAACTGAGCCTTTAATTACTTATAGCCATTCATTGGCTGCCCAGTGGTGACTTCTTTTTTATCTATTGTTAAGAGAGGAACTCAGAATTACTGTGGTATCAGGTAAAGTTATGTGCTCAGGTAGGAGGGTTCAGTCTTGGGATATGAAATGTGATTGAGCTCAAGTTGAGCGTGATTATTCTACCTCAGAAAATTTGTGGGAGAATGCTGTGAAAAACCTATCCTCCCTGATAAAGTGAGACCGGTACAAATAAAAGACCTCATTCCTTCTTACATTGGACTGCTGTCTTGTAAGGATGTGGTGCTTTGTTCGAGCTGCAGCAGCCGTCTTGCAACTATGAGGAAAAGGCCAAGGGAGAGAGCTGTAGGGGTTGTCCTGCCTGGCATTGTTCTGCTTTTGGATTTCTGGTTGTGTTAGTTAACAAGTCTCTATTGTTCAAGCCACTTTTTGTTAGACATCCCATTGCTTGCTATTAACAGTAAGTATTCTGAGAACGTACATGTTTATCAGACACCAGATTAGGGACTCAAACCCCAGTTTAACTAATGGTAAACACCCACCTGGTTTGGTCTCCCTCTTACCCACCTGACTTCCAGTCTTTTCTTTTAACAAAAGTAAACTTCATCTATCATCAGCCTACAGAATTTGAAGTCACGGGAAGTGACCAACAAAAATGAGACGGTCTTTGGAAACATTCTGTTAAGTACAGTATATTCCAGACCAGATCGTGACAAGGAATGCTTCGTCAGTATTTTTCAAGTAACCTGATACATTTTCGGCATGTATGTGATAAACACATTCTTCTTGTAAAAATCCAGATATTACACCAGGCCAAAATTGTCCAAGATTTATTCAATCCTGTTTTCCCTTCCAGAAGTAATCATCCGTTGGCTCTTAGTCAGATATCTCCCTAAATTATTTTTTATGCATTTATATATTTACATGCTCAGATAGAGATGAATTTTAGAACACAGGTAGTGTTACATAGCCTGTATCATTCCGTGATTTTTTTTTAAAACTTCACAGTATGTCTTGTAGATTCTGCCACATCAGTTGATTAGGTGTATTTTATTCTTATATTCTTATTGTATGTAGCCCAGTGTTCTATAGAGCAGTGAAAGGTTTTATCTGCTTATCCCTTTGGGTAAAATAATACATAGCATACAATAGGCATTTAGTAAATATTTGTTAAACAGATTTGTCTTTGAAGTTCCTTAGGGTGTTCATAACTTTTCCTTGTTTCAAACACTGTTTCTACTTAAATTGGTGAGTCAGTTTTTCTTTTTGCCCAAAATTAATCCAATTGTGACTTTGATTGGAATTTTATTGGCAGGAATTGACATTTTTGTCATACTGAGCTTTTTCCATGCATTTTTTTTTTTTTTTTTTTGCGTAAGTATCTCTGCAGGACAAATACCTTCGAGAGAAATTGATGATTCTAATGGAATAGAAATTTTTAAGATTTAATAGTTACTGCCAAAATTATTTCTAATAAAGCTCCTACGGTTGTCTATACTACCAACAGTATAGGGCGGTGGCAGTCATGGTGGTGATGGTGGGAATGGTGGTGACAACAGTGGCGTAGTGGTGGTGTTGCTGATGGTGGGAATGGTGTCCTGGCGAGTGTGGTGGCGCCTGGGAGGGCGGTGGCGACGGTGGTTTCTGTCACAGTTCAGTTTAGCTGCGATCATCCTCAGATGCCTGATCACTTAAATTTTATGGCTCCTCAGCGGTGCCTGGGTGGCTCAGACAGTTGAGCTCAGGTCATGTTCCCAGGGTCCTGGGATCGATCCCTGGGATCTCCCAGCTCCGCGGAGAATCTGCTTCTTCCTCTGCCCCTCCCCCTGCACATGCTCCCTCTATCTCTCTCAAATAAATCAATAAAATCTTTAAAAAAAATAAAATAAATTTCATCGCTCCTCCCTTCAAGTGTGGAGAGAAGTACTGATTCTTCAGCTAAACCCACGTCTGGAAAATTAGGCTTGCCTGAGAGTGTACATTTTACAGTTGCTACCAAAATAATGGGCCAGTCCTAGGTGAATGGTCACATTGCAGAGTTGAGTAGTGCTGCATTTCGTTTTAGGAGTAGGAACTCCCACAGTCTCCAACAGCTGTCGTAAAGCATCCCAGGACGGCAAAGGAAGACTTCCAGCAGGAAAGGCGAGCAGTGAAAATTAAATAGTTGATTGTTGGTTCATGCCTATGTGCCAGGACTCTCAGCGGAACTGCTGCGTGTCCCCATTTCCTAGTAAAGACCCAAACCCTGTATGGAGGTGGATCCCGGGACCTCAGAGGAAACACAGCTGCCTGCTTCATTTAGACCTTGTTTCCACGTTTTTCAGCTGCCTGTGCAGGACCTAGTACTCCTGACCTTCATCTCACGGTGACTGGCTCACCTTCGGGAAGTCGCAAAACTATGGGCAGACGAAAGACTGCTTTTGCCACCGTGTTTGGTGTGTGTGTGTGTGTCTGTCTGTCTGCTGTAGTTGTGTGTGTTTCTTTGACAAAGTATTTTTGTGCCCAAGGATTAATGCCACTAATCTAGTTAGCAATAAACCAGATCAGTTGCTCTAACTTGAATATCATGCCACATTCAGTATTGATATTTCTGGTTTTACCTATATAGTTTCATTCTGAGTGACGAGTTAAATGCTGAAGTAAAATGGTTGGAGAAATTATGAATATTCTGAATTATTGAGATTCGGTAATTCAAGTGTATTTCTAAAGAGGGTCTGGAACACTTGCATAGAGATAATATTTTAACTTAAATACTCTATTTTTAAAAAGATTTTATTTATTCATTTGAGAGAGAGAGAGTGAGACACAGAGGGAGGGACAGAGAGAGGGGGAGAAGCAGGCTGCCCGCTGAGCAGGAAGACAGCCGTGGGGCTCGATCCCAGGACCCTGAGATCATGACCTGAGCCAAAATCAAGAGTCGGATGCTAAACTGACTGAGCCACCCAGATACCTCTTAACTTAAATACTTAAAAAAACAACAACTTAAGACTCAAAATACATCCCCACGGGATGCCAAATATACTGTCACTATGATTTTACTGTCTCTTATCTCATATATATGTGATATATATGTATGATATAAATGTGGTATATATATATACCTTATCATATATATATACCTTACTATCTCTTATAATCCTTACAATCCAAAGGTCACTTTGGGGCAAAATCTGTTTCCTTTATATCTGCCTGAGGAGCAACATTGTACCTAGCAGTCACAAGGACAAGAGTCCCCACTTGATTATAGAAGCAGGCTCTGGCCTGTTTCAGGGAAGGACTCACTGACCTGCATTCTTCCCTCCCTGGCTGTCAGGCAGAGTGTTCCTGCCAACCAATGTGAGCTGAAGTGTTGGTGAGATGTTGCCTGCGGTCCGTTGCTCTGGTCCCAGATGATTCTGGAAGGTCTGCTGCCTACTCTGTGGCAGCTGCACGTCAGTAGGAGTCCTACAGATTGGTGATGGGAATACATCAGAGAAGATGTATGATTTTGATTTAATACAATGATTTTGAGCTAAGACATGAAAATTAGAATGCCTTTCCAGAAAGCTTCTTTTCAATTCTGAAAGCTACCCTTTGTCCATTGCTGGGACGCTGGCTTGTATGTTTTGACCCTAAAGCAGTCAAATGTTGAAGCCTGAACTAAGAATGCACACAAGGAGAGAGGTGCCTTCTAGAAACAGAGAACATAACCATAGAGAAAAAAATACCTCCCCCTGACAACTCAAAGTGTGGACCACGGACTAGCAACACCTTGTAACCTGGAAGCTTGTTAGAAATGCAGACCCTACCTTGGGTGCCTGGGTGGCTCAGTTGGTTAAGCAACTGAGCCTTCAGCTCAGGTCATGAAGCCTGGGTCCTGGGATCAAGCCCTGCGTCCGGCTCCCTGCTCAGCGGGAAACCTGCTTCTCCCTCTCCCACTTCCCCTGCCTGTGTTCCCTCTCTGTCAAATAAATAAATAAAATCTTTAAAAAAAAAAAAAAGAAAAGAAAAGAAATGTGGACCCCTGGGCTCCACCCCAGACCTACTGAAATCAGAATCTGCATTTTAACAATATGCCCTGGTGATTCCTATGCACGGTCAAGCGTGAAAGGTGCTATTTTAGGCAGTATTAGGACTGTTTTAGGCATGATCACCTCTGGAGTCACCCCATCGCATAATACCACTTGCCATCACTATGTCCCAAGTCGCTTCTGAGCGTTTCAAAGGAGCTTCCCAGGAAAGCATCCGCACGGACTTGCACAGAGTTCGGATCAGAAATGGTAATGACGAGATCATCAGGGAGTTAATGGTAGAGCTCGAGCAAGCCATGTAGTCGATAAGCTCTGTGCGGTTCGAATGGGAAGCCCCGGTGCTTTAAGGGCTGACCCTGAACAATTATAGGCTGACACAGAGATTAGGGCCATGACACATGGGCAGGTTTTGGGTGAATCAGCATGAGATAACGCTGGCTAGAGACAGATGAAAGGTTACGATCACTCATTAGGTGCGGGGTTGTGCCTTTCTTTTAATAGCAAGTCCTGTCGTGTCTGCGCCCGACTGTTAAATGCTATGAATAAGAGAAGTGCTGGGATTGTTTTATGTTGACCTTGGGTGGCCTGCAGGACTTGGCTATTAACACTTGTATCCTGGACTCGCTTTGGAGCTGACTCATTCTCAATATTCAGAAATGGTGACATTTGACCTTGTACATTTTAAAAGTGAGGTATAATTAAGCTATAATAAACTGCACACATCTTCATTTCGATTACATTTTTGACAACTGTATGTATTAACTGTCCAGAACACAATATAGACCATTTCCATCATCCTGGAAAGCTCCCTTATGCCCCTTTCTGGTTGATTCAGCTACCATTTTGATTTTCATCGCCACACATTACTTTGCCTGCTTTAGAACTTCATACAAATGGATTCACGCCTGCCTGGCCTCATGCTTGGCTTCTTTCCTTCTGCACAATATTTTCAAGCATCATCCGTGTTGTGGATCATCGTGTCTAGTGCTGAGCAGCGTTTTGTTGTGCGAACGTACAGAGTTTAACCGCTTGCGTGCTGATGAACATATACGGGTAGTCTGCGTGCTGATGAACATATACGGGTAGTCTGCGTGCTGATGAACATATACGGGTAGTCTCCAGCTTGGAACTTCTCTATGTTCTCTCCATCTCCGCTAGTTGCACAGCAGTGGAATTGCTGGTTCTTAGGACAGCCGTATGTGGACCTGTTGGAAACTGCCGAACAGTGCTTTAGGCTCTGACCGGAAATGTCTGAGAGCTCTGGTTGCGCCCTGTCCTCACCAATATTTGATGTCAGTCTCTTTGGTTTGGGGGTAATTTGCATTTCCTCGGTAGCTAAGGACATGAAACATTAGGTCACATGCTTTTGCCTTTCATATCATCTTTCGCAGTGGGTGGGTCTGTTCAGGCAACTCTTTTGCTCATTTGTATTGAGATGTTTGTTTGTTTGTTTGTTTGTTGTCAGCTTGTGGGAGTTGTTGCAGATGGATTTCTTTTACCATACCTGGCAAGCCCCCTGCCTCTAGGACCTCAGAGCCCAGAGTGCCCCTGATGCCTTTTCCTTGGTTCTGCTTGTGGAGAATGGTGGCTTTGCCCCTGGGAAAGGCCCTCTTCATCTCAGGGGAAAATCCTTCTGCTGCCCTGTTCCAGCGTTTGGCATGATAGCCCTGAACACTTGGTGACGATCGATGGGAATGACCCATCAGGGTCAGTGCTGACGTGTTCGGTGGCCGAGGTCCTTGGCACCCTCCTCTCATCCTGCTGGACCATGGGCAGCCATTGAACTTTCACTGCGATCCTGACGCACTTCTCCTTAGCCTTTTCATGCGGCTTGCTTCTCCGCCCATCACTCTGCTCTGAATGGGAACAGTCATGGCTCTCTTCTCCCCTACGAAGGGCTCTTTGTTCTCTGGAAATCTGTTCGTGCATGTTACTTTGCACTCCCCATCCTGAGATAGATTTGATAAAACTTTGGTTTTGTAGCTAATCAGGCTTCTCTGGGTGGTTAGGTGAGAATGATGCCCTCTTGGGGTGCCTGGGTGGCTCAGTGGGTTAAGCCTCTGCCTTTGGTCTGGGTCATGGTCTCAGGGCCCTGGGATCGAGCCCCGCATCAGGCTCTCTGCTCAGCAGGAAGCCTGCTTTCCCCTCTCTCTCTGCCTGCCTCTCTGCCTACTTGTTATTTCTCTTTCTCTCTCTCTGTCAAATAAATACATAAAGTCTTAAACAAAAAAAAAAGAATGATGCCCTCTTGACTTTTCTACACTCTGGCCAGAAGTGAAGTCCTGTACGTTCCCTCCACTCCATCCCTTCCTACAAGGTTCCAGAAATGCTCTCTGGACTGAAACCTAGAGAGAGAGATTGCCTTAGACATAAGAAGCCAGAAGGTTCACCGTAACCCAGTGTGGAAACCCTGGAGTTAGTAGAAGACCCAAACTATGTGACAGCAGTTGACATCACTGTGACTCAGTTTTCTTGTCCATGAAAAGGGAATAAAAAGAGTCCTTGCATCACAGGGTTATTGGAGGACCAAAGAAATGTATGTTTAGAATCATACTTCTGTTTTAAAGATATTTATTTATTTATTTATTTGAGAGAGAGAGAGAGAGAGAGAGAGAATGAGTCGGGGGCAGAGGCAGAGAAAGAGGGAGAAGCAGACTCCCTGCTGAGCAGGGAGCCCAATGAGGGGCTTGATCCCAGGACCCCTGGATCACAACCCGAGCCAAAGTCAGACGCCCAACTGACTGAGTCACCCAGGTGTCCCTGGAAGCATACTGCTAAGGCACATAGTAAATACCTGATAAATGAAACAGCTGTTATTAATAATATGGTACTACTGGGCCTCCCGGGTAGCTCAGTCAGTTATCTCAGTCTTGATTTTTGGCTCGGATCATCATCTCAGGTTATGAGATCAAGCCCCGAGTCAGGCTCTGTGCCCAGGGGGGAGTCGGCTTGAGATTCTGTCTCTTCCTCTCCCTCTGCCTCTCCCCCATCTCTCTCTAAAATAAATAAATCTTTTAAAAAAAACAAGCTATGTTAGTACAAATGACAGTAGTTATAGCATAACAAGTTCCTTTAATCAAGGACATCCGTCTTCTCTGTCAGTCCCTTTCATGTGTTAATTCAACTTGAAGTTAAAGCCTTCTCTTGGGATTAGTGAGGGTTTGCGGATACAGTCAACCAACACTAGTCAGTGTTCCAGTTCCCCGAACACATGGGTCAGAAAACTGTGGCTTAAAACTTGGTCCCCATGTTGATAGTTAATAATACTTAGCAATATCTTCGGTCCTCCTGCTTTTGGGTGGGATTGTATCTCTGTGCCTCCTTGATATGGGGCAGGGCTGTATGACTTGCATCGGGCAACGAAATGTACCTGAAACTTATCACTTCCGGGCAAGCCTTGAGAGCTGCTTTGCAGTGCAATGAGCTCTCTTCACCCAGCCACCAGAACTCGAACAAGTGGCACAGCTTCTGAGTGAGGGTGACTTGGAGCAGACTCATGGCAGGCCCACGGCGAGTATGCAGAATAGGCCAAAAAATGAACATTTGCCTTAGAACACAGAGAATCCAAGGCTGTTCCTTACAGCAGCATCACCAAACCTATCTTGATGGAAGGCACAGTGCCCTCAGGCTGTGGGCCACAATGAGCTTTGCTCTGGTTGGGCAGGACTGAGTCTGGTGGATGCACCAGCCGAGCAGAGGACTCCTAGAGACCACACTTTGGCTGGAGGGGTAGCGAAAGGTACGGGTGCCAGAGAGCGAGTGCAAACCCTATCTAAGACCAAGTGCCAAATAGTCAAGTGTCCAAATCTGTCCAGAGCGCAGGTGTGGGCCTGGCAGCAGGAGACAGGAACGAGAGCCGAAAAGTCTGGAGCCGAGTAAAGACAGGGAGGGAGCAGGAACTGGCGAACAAACCCTGGAACCGGATGAGAGGGTCTGCCCGTGTTGTTTTGCCGGGGAGCAAAGGGAGAGCCAAGGCGCGGTGTTATTGGGTGCAGCTGTTGGGTGTGTGGTGGGCTGGCTGGCTGGCTGAGAGTCGCAAGGTCAAGTCGGCAGCGCCTTGGGGCTGTTTCTCTTTGGACGCGTCAGTCTTTATACCAGCAAGATTCCTTGGTACCCCAAGGTTCGAGGAACACCACAGAAATTCACTCTATTCTGGACAGTTCTCTTTCTTACGCTGAGAATCTCCGAATCCAGATTTAAAGAGGGATCCCTCTCTGATTAGCTCAAGAGTCCTACTCACTCTGCCAGGGTCACTTCTGAAACATCAAAACATGTACGCTGGCTCCCTTTTAAGGTACCATGTCATGTAAACCGTGTACAATGTTGCCAACACAGAGCTGTCCATGTATGTTTCTAATTGGGTCAGCAGAGTTAACACAGCAGAGAATTTAAAAAATTTTCCCCAATCCTTTTGGAATTCAGCTCTTGGGCTTAACAGACATGTATTGACATAACTAACTTGTTCAGCATGTCTTTCTGTAAGTTATAAGTGAGGGGAAAGTAAAGCTTTGCATTAAACTAACAGATGAGATTTTTGTATTAGGAATAATATACTAATACGATACATGCTAATAGGGTACATGTCCCAAAGTGCAGTTTCATCACTTAATGCAAAGTTACCTCTTACTGGGAACTGAAGATTGTTTTACAGACAATATAAATAACAGAAAGCCTTTCTTGACACTCATCAACAACCTGGGATGTGGAAGAATTTACTGCGTACCATTGGCCATGTGCGATCTTCTCACATTGAAGACCATCAGTGGTGAATGGCTTGTCAGGGCTGGAGGGTGGGTAGTTCGTGTTCTGACAACCAGGGACCAAAAGCTTGTTTTTGCTCTCACTTGTCCCATTAACGAACTACAAAGGTAGAAAATGGTCGCACGGATCTGTTTCTATTTGCAACTGTGAAGTTGTTTAGCATTATTACTTACTGGTTAAAGCTGTGTGAGGTTTTGAGGTAGTCGACTTGTGGGTAATCGTTCGAAGTGATATTCACCAGTACACCCATCTCGGCAGAGTAGACGTTTAATGAATGGTGAGAGTGATTTTATTTGTACATTTATGAAGTTTGGAATCTACATGGTCAGAAAGTCAAAAAGAAACCTTCAGTTAAAAAAAAAAATTCAAAGCAATCTGAAACATTTGAATAGTTTGTAATATATGTGCGTGTGACATGTGTTAGACATATAAATATGGAAATATTTGACAGGAGATATCTCTGAAGAAATAGGAGCAGATAATCTTTTGGTGGTTAGAGGAAGACTTGTACGAGGAGGATAGATTCAAGGAGAAGAGCTGCCTGAACTTATTTTATTGCTTCTTTGCTAAAGGTATTTACTCGAGACATCAGAAGTAAAGCTTTAAAGTCAAATGTCTGGAGAAATTTAAATATATGTGAATGCATGTGTTTAAATTGAAGAAGAATGTTGACAGAAATAAATCACTTTTAGAGAGAATTCCCAGGACCTGGTCCCTTTTAGGAAAGCTCTCTTGGTCCTTGTGCAAATACACGGTCCTTTAAAGTACTGGCACACGTAATTTATGGGTTTATGTCTGTACGCCTCTGTTTATTTTTGGCATAAAAATCCTTGCTTATAAAAGGGGTAGTTAAGTACGGTACTACATAACTGTGATCCCTTTTGCCTGACTTCAGAATTTGTACTTGAGGAACATAAACGAGAGTCGAAGGTAATTCAATGAACATTCTGAACACACAAAGGTATGCTTGCTTCTCAGCTTTAGGGCACGGAGCAGAGCCATCAGATTAGAGCAGTAATTACAGCATGTGTACACATTCTTCAAAGTTTCACGAATTGCAGGACCAAGCTCTAATTTCTGATGTTTGTCTGTCTGTCTCTGGAGAATCAACTGAAATAGAAATCTTGAAGCCAGAGAGAGTTGAGCTCACAAAACAAAAATCACCACCTTCGTTCACAGACACGTACCCAGGTCCCCCTGTTTTCTTACCGCTCATGCTAATTCGTTACCAAACTCCGTGGACACCAGGTCTGAAATAGCTCTTGAACCTGGCTACTCCTGCCCGCTTTCTTTGCCATGGTCCTGCGGCAGGATGCCATCTTCTCTTGCCCATGTCAGTGTCCGTGATCTTGTACGTGTTCTCCCTGTCCCCATACTGTCTCCTCCAGCCTCTCCTTCGCTTTGCACAGGGCCCTACTTGTAATAAATAAAATTGTGCCGAGAAGAACGCTGTGAGTCTCAGCTTAGACAGACTTCCCTGGGGCCATCCCTGGTTTCATCTCCCTTCCTCCGCCCTCCCGAAACCTCTATAATTCCTCCGTTGTGACAAGTGTCACGCTTGATTGTGACTCCCGGTCTAGTCATCAATTTCAGGAAATCACAAGCTCTGTGAGGGTAGGGACTGTGCTCGTCTCGTTTCCCTCTGAGTCCTCGGATTCCAGCCCAGCACGGACTTTCACATTACAAGAAGTTTATCAGAGCTCTATAGCACGAGAGCAGTCCTCGAGCCAAGGCGTGTACCAACACTCTCTCACATACCAGTATGTTCTTTGTCTCGTGCAAGAACGTTTATGTCTCTCAAGGAAAATTCCCTGAACTGGTGTATCCCCACAGGCTTTATTTTAACTAGTGAGGATAGTAGAATCTTATAAATTCCTCCTTGAACAAAGGGTACCGACTTAAATTCCTTCTCTTGACTAAGGCTAAAATGCTAAGAAGGGCGGTTCCAAAGACTTTTATTTTAGGCGTGCTTTATGACATGTTAATATGGAATTACCTACAACTGTGGTGTAAAATGTATGAAAATCTGCACATGTGTGGAAGGCGGTGTAGCATCGTTTCCCTTAACTGTTAACATGTTAGACGACTTTTCGTGCATTTTTCTTATTTCTTCCTCTAACGCCTTATTTACGGGTTTTTTTTCCCCATGACTGAAAAATCTGGTTTAGTTTAAGCTAGAAGAATGTGATATAGGAAGAAAAATTGCATGTGTCTCTGTGTGTGTATTTGTATGTATGTATATATGATGATGGATTAATGACTATTATGAGCAATAAGAAAAATGGAACGTGTGGGAGTTCGTGGAGCAGAAGTTCATTCATGGCTCTATTGCGAAGGAAAGGTCACTGTCAGTTCAAATGAGATCTTTTTCCCCCACCTTTATTGAGATATAATTGACATACAACACTGTGTAAGTTTAAGGTCAAAGGAAATCTTGTCTTCATTATAAATGTTAAAAATGAGTAGCATTGAACAGACTTGGTCCCTGTTCTGAAAATAGTAGAAGTGAATGTAATTCTCCTTGCAAAAATAAAAAATACTCATTTAGTTACGGCCATTGACAAATTTGGCATAAAATCTCACACAAGAAATATAAACTTTAAACATATACGTACGTACAGAACTAGTGATGGGTGAAATGGTATAGTCTGGGGTAAGTGGGGTAGGGGTGGGAAGGGGGCTAGGGGTACGGAGGAAATAAGAAGGCCCTGAGTTGATGTTGCTCAAACGGAGTGTTGAGTACATAGTGGGTTGTTAGATATTCTGACCTCTGCCTATGTTTGAAAGTTTCCATAATGAGTTATTTTTACAAAGAGAAAAAGAAATCCTTTATGTAGAAGTAGAAACATCCTAAAGCTGATAAAACTTGAGCCCGAGGACCCACCACTGAATGGGTCCCTTCTGGAACAGTTGGAGTAGCCCCTGTGGTGTTTTCTAATGTTTATGTGGTTTTGTTTTGGAAAATTTGCACAAATGAGATAATTTAACCACAGTGGGCTAAGACAGCTGTCTCTTCCCATTTCAAAATCCCCTCCATTACACTTCCCTTTGTGGTGAGAGGTGTTTGAGAGGCTGTGGGCTTTTGAAGGATCTAGCGAAGGGGAAGTTGAGTTGGGGACACAAAGAGCCACGTTTTGCTATTTTTACTGGTGGATGAAAGATACAGCTTTCAGATTCCCAGCAGAGACATACATGTCGGCACCCCCATAATTATTGGTGGGAATATTGATTTATTATCCGTCTCTTCTGTGTGTATTGGCACTAGTTCATTGTGCTCATGTAGGGATGGCTTCTAGCAAGGCTCCTGTCCAGGCTGCTGACTGTTGTGACTTGAGGCGTCGGACTGCCGACTGTATCGGAGTGTGAATATGCCCCACGGTGCCTGGCACGAAAGCATCTAGACAGGAGAGGAGAAACGAGGCCGGAAGTGTGCGAAGCCAGAAGCCAGTCTATGGATGATTTTTCCGCCTAACAGATGTGTCAAGTTACAAGCTTCAGAGTTGGCTCCTCCTGATAACTGGTTAAACGAGGAATCCTTTCGAGTCAGATATACTCAAAAAGGCTGCAAATACAGTTATAAAGGCATCATACTTCTTGTGCACTTCTATAGACATCGAGAGAGAGATAATTTAGCAAAATGTTGTGTTGATAGTGCACAGACCTCCACCAGCGGAAACATAAACTTGAGTTTGACTATGTGTAGCTGCTTAAATATCCACTCATTGTGTATTAGCTTATCGAATGCATTTTCCCCCTGAAGTAGTGTGGGCTTCCAAATTTAAAGAAACACAAAACTGCCTCTGATGCAACAGAATGACTGGAAGCACACATGTGTGCCTGCAAAGACATGCACGCGCGCGTGCACACACACACATGCACACGCACACGCGCACACACACACACACGCACACTCGCTGGATTGAACCAGCAGTTTGCATGTGACAGGCATTCAGACATGAGTAAGTGGATGAAAATGTTGCAGTCTAGTGAATATTCCTATGAACTGAAAGATTTTTGGAAGCCCGCTTCCACAGTGACTTAAAATACGTAATGTGCTCCTTGAGGATAAAATTTAAAATAAAATGAAATCAGATGCGTTTCTAGGTTTGAAACCAAAGTTCCTTACTACTTTAAATTTGAGCCCTTTGTGAAGATGGTTTCAAAGATAACAATCTAAGTCTTTTTTAAAAATAGAGTCCCCTCCAGAGAACTGAAGTGCAGCCAAATCCCTCCACACAGAATAGAGCAGTCACTTAAAAGAGAAAAGCAAGTCATCCTGTTTCACTTGGTTATTTTCTCTTCCAAATAACGGAATCTAGGCATCTCGAAAGGGCAACAGCAAGTTAATATTCATCATGTTTTGTTTGTCTTGGCTTTTAAAATACCCATTTCTTAAATTTCTGCTTTCTGTAATTTCCCTATTTACCCAAGCCGCCTTATATCTTTCCAAGTTTTCACTTTAGAGTGAAGATCTTAGTCCCTTTTCCTCAGGTTTTCCTTCTTTCTTCCCAGACATTGTTCATTATTTTTTTCTAAGAGTCTGTTTCCTCAGAGCGTGGCGGCAGGATATTTTGTCTCTGAAACCAGATTTAAACACATTAGCACACAGTCGGTGCTATGTGTAGTATGTGTGGGTGAGCGCAATTACATGATCCACTGATCTCTTCCATAGCTAAACACAGGTTAGCTGGTTCTTGGTTTGTAAGTGGTTATGCCTTTGATTAAATTATCTCAACTAGCTATGCCTGTAACAGCACAGAAGTCTTTCTTTTTCTTCGCTGAATTTTCTAGGCTATTGTTATGGATAGGGCCTCTATGAGACAGGGTTCCTCAAATATCAAGGCATTTTCTCACAAACGTGGCTCTCAGAGCTGCATGCAAATACAGCAGCAGTCGATGTATTAAGGTACAGAACATTCTGCAGTGACAAGTGACCTGCGGATCTCCATGCCATAACCCAAGCATGGCTGACATTGCGTGGGGAAAGGCTTTATTATGTACAGATATTCGGGGACCCAGATTCCATAAGTTTTATGGCTCTACCCTTGCCCACAGGCTCAGGATTTGCTGGGATCATCTGCGACCAAATGGCAGAAGAAAGAAGAGAGAATGCATGAAGGCCTGTGCCGGGCTGGGGGGCGGAGGGGGGCGATTCGGGATTCAGGGACCTGGCCTAGTAGTAGCAGACATCACGTGCACCGACATCCTATGGGCCAGAATTCAGTCGTATGCCCGGCGGCATCGCAGGGAAGGCTGGGCAAATGTGTGACAGCGAGGCCGGGTGGGCAAGAACCGGAGTTTGGTGAGTTCACAGCATTGTCTTTGCACCATTCGGGTCAAACCTGCTGTGATTCCGGTGGCCTGGGCTTCGTGGATGTTTAGCGATATCCCTGGCTTCTACCCACTAGACGCCAGTAGTGCTCCTCAGATCTGATGACCAAAAAGAAATTTCTAGATGTTGCCAAATGTCCACCAGGGGTCCAAGTCATTCCCAGTTGAGAACAACTTGGCTAGAAACTTCAGCGAGAGGCAGCACTTGCCATGACAGCAGCTTGTCTGTGAGCAAGGGACATTACTTTTGTTAGGTGAAAAAGTTAGGAGTGTGTTTAATGCCTATGGAAGTCCAGATGCTGACTCTCTCTCGGGAATTCTGCACTTGCGGTGGGCGTTTTATTATCTATTCTTGACGATCTGTCCGCTTCACAAAATATCTCTGCAGTTGAGATCTGGTATATGGACCCGATTTTCCCCAAAGTTAATAGTTCAGCTTTTTCAAGTGTTTCTTATGGAATATATAGTCATGGAATAAAAAGATCATAGTTAATAATCATTTGTTTATTATTTTTTGGAAACTTTGACCAGCAGGGAAGTATGAGGATTTTTAGAAATCACCAGGGTACAGTGAAAGTTGCCAATAAAAATGTAAAATAATACAGATGTTGTTATGAAGCAGAAACATGTTATGTTTTAAATAAATCAGTATCCTTAACTATTTAGCAAGAGAACTTGAGTTTTTAAAAAAGAACAATGGTATTATAATTTTATTATCTTTTTCCTACACATCTGGAATTTTGAAAACTTTTTGAATAAAAAAAATCCCATTAGATTATTTAAGTCATTTTTGAGTTTAATTGTAGTTTTGAGAGTATATGGAAAAGTTCTGTTTCAAATCTCTTACAGAATCTTTTTAACATTTTCAAAGAATTTATCTGTGAGTTATTGCCTAATATATGTAGGGGAAATTCAGAGAGTCTACAAATTTTGCTTTAAAGTCACACTACTTTTCCTACAAAACTATAAAATTTGAAAAATAGAAACAAATATAAAGAAAGTAAATGTGATTTGTAATTTTTTTTTTTAGATTTTATTTATTTGTCAGAGAGAGGGAGAGAGAGCGAGCACAGGCAGACAGAATGGCAGGCAGAGGCAGAGGGAGAAGCAGGCTCCCTGCCAAGCAAGGAGCCCGATGTGGGACTCGATCCCAGGACACTGGGATCATGACCTGAGCCGAAGGCAGCTGCTTAACCAACTGAGCCACCCAGGCATCCCTGATTTATAATATTTTTATATAATTTTATAGCTTTATTCTTTGATTATATTTTAGTGCTTCCCCAGCTTTAATGTGCATAAGAATCGTAGGGAGAACTTGTTTAAAAACCATGTTCTACGTTCACTGCAAAAGAAGGGTACGGTGTGGGGCCCAGGAAACAGCATTTGAACAGATACGCCAGAGGATTGTGATTCAAATGATCTCTAAAAAGCGCTTGGGAAAATCTGAGTATGTTCTTATGTTGCCATAATATCAGGACCATTCATTGACTGGTTAGGGGTGCTCCCCACTCCTTATAAATATGAATTCTTTCTACAACAGTTAGCTTCTATTTAAAGACACAGCAATCATTTTAGTCTTTTAGTAGCTTTTTTAAGGTTATTTTCCATGAATTGATAATCACTCAGTGTTTTTTGTTGTTTGTTTTGCCTTATGTTATTTGGAAGATACATGATTAATCCATTTAAGATTTAATAATCTCCGCTGAACAACTATAACACTTGACTTGTATTTCTCTTGAGATGTGTCAATTCTAGGCAGGAGATAACAGGCGGTGAGGGGTGTGAAACACACATTGTCAGTGTGCAGGGAGAGGAGTGGCATAGACCTGAGTGAATTGGGGGGTGGGGGGGGTGGAAATCTGTAGTAATTAGCACCTGTTAAAGTGCAAGGGCAGATGAGAAGGAGGTGTCTAGATGACCTCAAGTTTGTGAGTCTGAGCAGCAAAGAGGAGCTGTGTTGGGGAATTTGGGGTTATGGGAGCAAGGAGTATAGAAAGGGAAGGATGATGCAAAGTTTCAGGGGCCAATGGCTCACCCATCAGGAATGTGTATAAGCAGTTTAGAAACTTTGAACCATGCTTAAGAAGTCAATCAAGAATTGACATAGAGAAGTAGGAGCCCAAGAAGTGAATGGACTGAGCAAAAGCGGGCAAAAAAACAAAGCTATGAAGTCTGTCTTCATCTAGAAGCCTGGAGAGGGAGGGCGGCCTGGGTGGTGCAGTCAGTTAAGCGTCCAACCCTTGGTTTCCACTGACCTGGTGACTCCGGGTTGTGGGATCGAGCCCTGCTTCAGGCTCCACGCTCTGTGTGGAGTCTGCTTGGGACTCTCTCCTTCTGCCCCTCCCCCCTGCACCTCCCCAGTGCACTCTCTTTCTCTAAAATAAACAAATATATTTTTTCTAAAGAAGCCTGGTGGGGGGGGGGGGTAGAAAGGAATAAAACAGATCAGAAACAGCCAGAGAGGAAGCAGGAACATCAGAAAAAAAGCCTGTCCTGGAACAAAGGGAATGCATCGGCAAGGAAGATGTGTCCAGCAGCGACAAAGCCAGTAGAACTGAAAGACTGAAACAAAGTAGTTGAACTGGGTGGCCCGATTTCATTGGTGACCTCTGATGGAATTTCTGTTCTTTAAGTAGATTTAAATTATTGAAAAGCCAAGAGCTTACAAGAGAACTTGAAACTTGGAATCGCAGCAAACATTTGACTCCTCCGTCTACTCATCGTGACTTCCTTACTTTGCTCTCTCAGCTAGGTGGGACGCTTCAGTGGAGCTAACGGGTTCAACTGGCAATTCATGCCCAAGGCAGCTTGTCATCCCCTGACTGAGCTCCTGATGGGGTATGCCGGGACATGAGCGAGGACTTGAACTACTTTTCTCTAACCCTTTCACTTAAGGGCTACACCACCATCACTCTCCCTTTTGCTTGGCTATTTCACCCTCAAATGCTAAAACCACTCAATTCAACTTATCAAATCCCTGAAACAACTTAATAAAATGATATAATTCAGACATTTGGAAAAGGCCTATAGTGGGGGTTGATATGTACCTGCTCCCATTCTTCTCTGAGATTCAAAGTGCATATTTAAGAAACCATTTAGTTTTCTTCAGTGAGTCCTGTTTCAGTGTAGTAGCTTCTCTACTGGGAACTATATCTAGTGTGGTAATATGGCCATGAACCTACACATAGCTTTGGAAAGCTAAATAACCTGGAAGTTGCAGAGTTGAATTTGACTTCAGTTTGGTCTGACTCCATTGCCAATAATATTTCTGCCATACCATGCTACCTTGGCAAGTCATTTTTCTCTTCAAATTTTGCTTTATAAGAATGGATAGTTGACATATTTTCTTTGTGCTGCCTCCTATAGAGTACATAAATACAAGTAAGAAATAAAACCAAGAAAATGCATTATCAAATTGATTATGTATGACCCAAATGCTTAGGAATGAAACATTTAACCTTATACTTATTCATTATGCATCAGCAGCCAAGAACAAGTCCTAGTTTTCTAATGTACCTCTGGATGGGCTAAAAAAGGACCATAATGAGCTCATCTTCCATAACACATCTCTAATGTTTATAAATATTTTATATAAAGTCGATTCATGGAGTTAAACTTGTACCAGATTATGGGGCCTGACAGATCCCATCTTTTTAGGGAAAAGTTGAAAATCTCTAATTCAAAGCCATCATAAATTATTTATATGTAAATTAAAACTTTTAAAGTCTCATTTTTGGCTTGTCCTCATTTTCAGAGAAGGAATGGGTTGTTCTCGATATGATAACAAGCTGTAAGTATAGTTATATGAGATGTCAACTTATTTCCAGATACTGGGTTGAATACCCCATAAAGCATGCTGGGGAGCTGTGTATCTTATTTCTGGATTTGAACACTTGGAGGCATGGGCTAGGGTGAGCTTGAGGACACCGCACTGAGGAAAGATGTGGGTTTGGTTCTGAATGGTGGATGTGTCTAAGGTAATATGATCTGGCTGCTGAGTCAGGGTGTCAGTCACTGGAAGGACAGACTTTGTGGTCATAGATGATGAGTCCAGCAGAGGACCACCCCAGACAGTAGCTGTGGGTCTAGGGGAAAGAGTACCTCTCATCAGGGGACAAAGTTGGCAAGAGTTAGGAAAGGTAGGGATCGTAGGAGAGCTCCAGGCCATCCTCGTGGAGAACCCAGAGGATAAGGATGAACGCTACAATGGGAATTAGGGAAATTATGATGACCAGCAGTTGGGTAGCACTGTCTCCTCCTGATGGGAGCATGTGGTATTCCATCGCCACATTGTCTCAAACTCGATGGCCTTCAGCTTGCGGTGATAAGCTCAGTTACAAAGGGCTGAGGAAGAGGAAAGCTGACATCTTCCAATCTGTTGGTCTTTAATCCTACAGTTCCACGATCTTAAATACTTTATTTTGATTTTTATTTATTTTTTTGAGAAAGGGAGAGAGAGAGGAGGGTCAGAGGGAGAGGGAGAAAGAGAATCCCAAGCTGGGTGTGGATCCCAACATGCACGGGGCTTGATCTCATGACTCTGAGATCATGACCTGAGCTAAAGTCAAGAGTTGGACATTTAACCAACTGAGCCCCCTCGGCACCACCCACGTGCCCTTTAAATACTTGAAAAAAATTTATTTATTTATTTATTTGACCAAGAATGAGAAAGAGAGAGAAAGAGAGTGAGAGAGAAACAGCACGAGTGAGAAAGAGAGGGAGAGGGAGAAGCAGGCTCCTTGCTTGCGGCTCGATCCCAGAACCCTGGGATCATGATCCAAGCTGAAGGCAGACACGTAACCAACTGAGCCACCCAGGCGCCCTAAATACTTGATGTTTATGTGCGTGTGATTAAGCCTCTCGAAAGTCAGCAAAGCATAGTGGATCTGAGCACAGACTCTGGAGCCAGACTGCCTGGGTTCAGCTGTGGGCCCTTGGACGAGTTACTTGACCTCTTCGAGGTTTAGTTTCCTCATCTGTAAGTTGAGAACAAGAGTCCTACATTGTTAGTTTGTTATGAGGATTAAATGAGTTAATATTTATAAAGCATTTGGAACTGTAGCTGGCAGAGAGTAGAAGTTCTCAATTACATTGTGAAATCCAAAAATAAAACTTCATCTAGCTTAGTGGGGCCATTTATAGCAGTCTTTAATAGGGGCATTATTTAAAATGCAGATTCTGGGGTGTCACCCCAGACTTACTCAAATTCTTAAGGGTGACCCTAGGAATCTGTATTTCTCAAGAAATTCTTTTGGTCCAAGTCAGATTTGGGAATTAAATAAGCCATGTGACCAGTTCACAATAGATTTGAGGGCATTAGCAAATTATTTTTCGACTGATTTATTAAGAAAGACCCTTAATACATGGGACAAGGATGGATTACTTATTTGGAACACAAAGGATATAAGCAAATCAGACTTTCTTCCTCTTCTAACTCCAGGTACAAATATATTACATATATTTGATAATATACATATATAAGATAACACTCTCAGTTATCTTTTTGGTATGTCATTTAGTAAGACTAACCTGGAATTTGGTTTGGATTATCAGGTATTTATAATACAATATAAAGACAATGCAGTTGTTCCAAATGTTAAGTATCCTAAGGAGAGTGCTCAATTTCTAAAGGAAAAAAAACAACAACAACACTGTGATAGGCAATCGCCAACTATTCATGGATACATTTTTTAATAGTATAGTCATGATAGAAAACCAAACAAAAGAGCCTCCACAAAGATTTAACCAACTGTAGCTGCCAAGACAGTAATGTTGCATTTTAGCAGTAACATGACTTGATCATCTTAGTTAAAACAAAAACAAAAACAGAAATGTGATCTGGTCTTCTGTAAACAAGTTCAGGAGAACAGTAATACACAAATGACTTATTTGAAAAGAAAACGGAAAATATTTTTTTTTTACTCCTGTCCTGAGTGTTTATGGGTGGCCTCATTTGGGCAAAGAAGTCCCCATGTATCTTCAGCAGATCCTGTGCTAGAGGAAATGGATTTACCCTGAGCCATTCTTTTTTGTTGTTGGCTTTGTTCGGTTTGGTTGTCCTTGTTAGCAGCACTAATTTTAAAGGTGATTGGCTCCAGTTAAGGACCCATTTCATGACCTCGAAGCAAAGCGGAGTTAATTAACATAGGAAAAGATTCTGTTAGCACTTGTATCTCAACCATGAAACCAGATGGGCAAGGTAACCTAACTGAAAAATTAACTGTATCTTTTCTTGCCTGTGGGCTTTTAACACACGCAAATTTAAAAAAAAAAAAATCTTTCTTCCTCTTGTTTTTAATGTAGGAAACTAGGTGTGGCAGATTATATTTTCTGAAAATTGCCTCAGCAATATATCCAGTCCCACATATTCCTCCAGAAACATGCCACACTCCTACCAAGAGGTGGAATCTATTTCTCCTCCTTTGAACTTGAATAGAACTTGGAGACTGGCTCACCTAGTAGAATGCAGTGGAAATGACACTGCATGACTTCTGAGGCCAGGTCATAAATACTACTACGTCTGTATCTGGCTCTTTCTTTGGGGACACTCACTAGGCTATGAGGAAGCCTCAGACACATGAGGAGACCATTGTTCATTCCTGAATGATAACATTAGCTGAAGTTCCCTATTGGCAGCTAGTATCAGCTGCCAGAAATGTTAGTGTGCTGGCTTCCAGATAATTCCATATCCCAGTCCTTATCCTGTGAGCAGCCCCCAAATTGCAGAGTTTTGAGCAAAATGAGTGTTGCCATTGCTTAAGCTGCAAAGTTTGGGGATGATTACTTGTGTGTATCCTTTTTTTCCCCTTTTTTCTTCGGGAGATAGATTAGAGGCCCTCATTTTCAAAAGCCAGGGAGAACAAGATCAGGGCTCAAAGAATTCAAGAGGTGAAGCAGCAGTCCAGCCCTTAAAAGTAAAATTCCTAAGCCCCATGGATAAGATCTGGGAGTTCTGAGAACAGTGCACATGGTGTTCCAGTCCCAACTGGGCGCTGAAGAAGGGGCAGGACCTCTGACAGGGCTGGCAGTGTGGAGGCCTGTGGACCAAATACTAAGCTCAGTGATCTTGGGAGTAGTGGTAAAGGCTGTCATAATCCCAAGTGGGGTGTGGGATGGAAGGGGGGAGATGGTGTCAGAAAAGCCAGCTGTCTTCAGATGTGCTATGAAGAGCCGGAGCAAAGAGAGGTGGCGGAGTTCTAACCACATACTAAAGGACATCCTTGGAATTCCTGTCAGCCCCTGGCATCCTTGTCTGACCCTGGGATGAGGACGGGACTTTCAGAATTTATTCTGATAAAGATTTTATATCTATGTATATGAAAATTGCTAGTCATTTGTTATAATATCATTTATCAACTGGCTGGTTTTCTGGTTAATCCTTTTCTTACCAGTTTGAACTATTCTATTATCATATACCAAATATTTTTATGTATTTGGTTTTGCTTTCTTGTTCCATTAATCTGTCTATAACCACCATATGATTCCACTTTAATAATTTTATATTTACATTTTAATATCTTGTAGAGAAATGTCTCATCTTTGTTTTTTTCCCAGAAGTTTCTTGGCTTTCTCACAAGTGTATTCCTCCAAATAGGCTCTCAAATCATTTGGCGAGATTACCTCCCAAAACTCACTGGGGCTTTGATTTTGATTGTCTTACATATAAATAGTTAAGAATGGCAGATTGAACACACAGGTACCTGAACTCCTCTTCCTCTCAGAATCCCACTAAATGAGAGTAAAGGAATGTTTAAGGAAGATATGAGTACACAAGGACAAAGAACGAGATAGGAGACCATAGTAACAAAATTTTGGAAGTTGGTAGGCGGATACATGGGAGTTAAACAACTTAGCAGATGGGGGAAAGCTGAATCCTAAACTGGAAGTTGGGAAAAGGGGAGAAATAACCTAATGTACATTGCAGAATCCTCCAAAGGAGTAGGATTTGGCAGGTGGAGAGTTGGTTGAAAGTCTGTTTAAGAATTTAGTACCTCATATCTCCATTCCAAATTTAGGCACCTGAGCAAACATCCTTCCCCCATTCTGGCAGGAGACTCGAGGTTTATTCTGTAAAGAGGATAAGCAGATGATCTTTGAACACAATACCAGGCACCACTAAGATGGAGAGACCAAGTAGAAAACATAGGGATTAAGATAAACCTTATATATGGGACTTGAGATCTTTAGCCTTCTTCCTTCATATGACTCAAGAATTTTGGCAGCCAGATATGTACCTCCTAAGCAAGAGGTCAGAAGCTTCTTTTCTGGAAACCTAACATCCAAGAGAAATGAGCACAAAGTATTCAAATCTGAGATCTTCCAAATATTACCCTGGAGAGAAAAACACTGTTGACAGGCATCTTCCCCCAAGAGCTCCCAGTCATCTTTTTTAGTGCCCCACTCTTAAACATGACCAGATGGCTAAGGACTGCCAGACATCTATTAAAAAAAAAAAAGTGGAAATACCAATATAATGGAAAGAAAAAAGTCTATAATAACTATTATTATCTTCAGAGAAGATATGAATCTATGAAACAAGAAGTGGATACTGTAAAAAAGAAATATTTAGTAAACACAAAACGTTAGAAATTAAAAATATGACAGCACAAACTGTTGGAAGATATACTGCAGGGAAGCCTCTAGAAAGTAGAATAAATGCCAGAGAGGAAAAGAGGAAATACACAATTAAAAAAAAATAGAGACCCATCTAGAATGTTCTAGGATAATTGAAGTTCTGTGAATAGAGGATAGAGATAACAAAGGTAAGGAAACCATCAATAAAATTGTTCAAAACAGATTTCCCAGAATTGAAGAACATGAGTGTCCTGATTGAATGAGATAGTAAGTGTCCAGAACAATGGATGAAATACCAACACCAAAGCACGTTATCAAGAGATTTCAGTAAGCTGGGGACAGAAAATAGATTCTGCAAGCTCTCAGGGAGAAAAAAAAAAAAAAAACAAGTTCGTCCAAAGTATCAAGTGTTAGAGGACATCAGACTTAGCAATAGTAGAAGCTAGAAAACAATGGAGAAATAACACACTTGGAATTCTGAGGAAAAACAACTTCAAACATAGAATCCCATATTCAGCTCCTAAGAAACAAAACTTAATTCCCATGTAGCCCTTTCCGGGAAGCTGAAATGTGCTTCTACAAAATTATGGAGTTAGTCAAGAAAGAAGAAGCATAGGGTTCAGGAAATAAGGACTCCAGTCTAAGAGAAAGGCTAAGGGGATTCCCATGATGGTAATGAAGGGACATTTTTGGATGACTTTTAGGTATTAGGTACAGTGGTGAGCAGAATTATTCTAAGATGGTTCCCAAGAGTCCCACCCCCTGATAAATGTATCCTGAATAATCCCCTCCCCTGAGTCTGGGCAAGACCTGTGAACAGGATGGGCTATCAGTCCCATGATTATGTTATGTTGATGATGAGGGCAAAGAAGTTTTAGAGATGTCAAGGCCCCTAACCAGTTGAATTTAAATTAATCAAAAAGGAGATTATCCCTGGTGAATCTGACCTAATTGCGTGAGTCCTTTAAAAGAGGAAGTAGAGATAACAGAGTAAAGAAATCAGAGAGATTTGAAGCAGCAGAGTTTCTCTCCTGTTGGCCTTCAAGAAGTGGAAAGCCATTGTGTGGAGAGCATCACCTGTCAGGGAATGGTAGGTAGCCCAGTTCTATGTCCAAAAGCAACTGAAGAGCCACAGGAGTTTGGAAGAAGGTTCTGTGCCTCAGATGAGAGCACAGCCCCGGCCATCACCTTGATTTTAGCCCACTGAGAACCTGATTAGAGAACAAGTTTTGCCAAGCCTAGACCTCTGGCCCAGGGAAACAGTGGGATAATAAATATGTATTGTTTTCAGCCACTAAATTTGTATCAGTAGGTAACTAATGAAGCTTCCAGAATGGAGCAGCACAGGACATTGGAGGGATTTATCCAAAGTTGTAAAATTGTCCCAGAGTTCTGAAAGATGTACACACCTTGAGGATAATTAGAAGGTATATTGGGAGTAAGTATACACAAAACTAAGCAATCAAACACAAGACCATTGGTAAGTTTAAGAAAAAATGAATTTTTCATGAGAATATAGTCCTAGTATATAACCAGACTCAGTTATAAATACGATTTACGGAGTCATAATAATGTAAAACCCAAATTACAACCTAAAAAAAATTACCTGATAAATACCGTAGAGGACGGAAAAGTTCCTTGATCCTTTTCGGGCCCCTGGCTGGGTCAGAAAATTAGATTGACAAAGATACATTAACAGAACAGCTTACAAATTTATTTAATGTAAGTTTTATGAG
This sequence comes from Mustela erminea, assembly GCF_009829155.1. Taxonomy (NCBI): domain Eukaryota; kingdom Metazoa; phylum Chordata; class Mammalia; order Carnivora; family Mustelidae; genus Mustela; species Mustela erminea. The sequence goes on along the minus strand of NC_045635.1, from coordinate 7,530,787 downwards.
ACATCGGGTCCTCCATAAGGAAATGAAGACCCAAAGAAATGGCCGAACCTGAGTGCTTACATGCTAGGTTTGGCGAAGTTGTGGAAAAATGTGATAGGACTTAAAGGGGTATGTGCTAAATGTGTTATCTGAGAAAAGGCACAGCTAGTCCTCTTAGTTCAGATTCCTCTTGCTGGGCCTTCGTCTTCAGAGATAAAGCTGCTCCTTTCCTCCAGGTATGGGAAGGACACCTGTCACGTGTTTCTCAGACCAGCTGCAGGGTGAGATCAGAGAGTTATCCCTGCACGTGCCTTTTCTCAGGTTCCTTCAGCTGGAAATATTCAGTACGGCGAGGTACCATATTTTCGGGTAGCATGTCCTAAACTCTGCTAATACATTGGAGGGTTGGAGATGGAGGTCGTATGTGGGAGTAGGCATGACAGTGAGACGGAGCAAGATCAAAAATCATCATCATCCCTGGCAGAAGTCATAGCTAATGACCAGGACTGAAAAATTTAAGAGTAGCAATATATATCTACCCCAGTGGCTGAGGGAAGGGAAAAACTGGAGTCGATGAGGCAGGTTACTTTTGTAATCAACTATTATTATGGACCTTGCTAAAACCTTGGGGAAGTACTTGACTTTTTATTTATTTTTTTAAGATTGTTTATTTATTTATTTGACAGACAAGATCACAAGTAGGCAGAGAAGCAGGCAGAGAGAGAGGAGGAAGCAGGCTCCCCGCTGAGCAGAGAGCCCGATGCAGGGCTCGATCCTAGGACCCTGGGATCATGACCTGAGCCAAAGGCAGAGGCTTTAACCCACTGAGCCACCCAGGAGCCCCACTACCTGACTTTTTAAAAAATTGAACATAATACAGTAATTTAAAAAACAGACTGCAAGTTACAACACAATTAAAAATGAGACAGAAAAAGAAAAAAAAGAAAAGTAAATAAATAAATTATGTGAATATATATATTGGACAAAAGTGAAAACGAATCTAAAGCAAAGAATTAAATGTTCAATAGAATAAAGATAACTAAGATTGGTTCTTGAAATGACATTTTCACTTAATTGCATTTTCAAATTCCTCCCGTTTATGGGTTCTTTATAAATGAACAAGATTATAAATGGTAAAATTCAATTAGCTTATTCCATGTGTGAACAAATGCCACAAAAGACTTTGTTTTCACAGTCACCTACATTTCCCTTGAAAAATGACCTTCAGGAAGCTGACCAAACCAAATAAACAAGAGCTGCTACTTGTCAGTTTTTAGCACATCACCGAGTGAGAGGATTGTTTCTGTTTACCCTTCTGTTTCTGAGAGTAATTAAAATATTTGATAGGGACACCTGGGTGGCTCAGTCAGTTGAGCATCTGACTCTTGGTTTCAGCTCAGCTCATGATCCCAGGGTCGTGGGATCGAGCCTCACGTGAGGCTCCCTGCTCAGCATGGAGTCTGCTTGGAATCCTTACCTCCTTCCTCTCCCTCCCCCTCTGTTTCTCCCCTGCTCATGCATGTGCATGTGTATGTACACATGGTCTCTTTTAAAACATTAAAATACTTGTGATATATTAACACCCTCAGTCTGGTGAAGGATCAAACATTTCAGTGTTTGTTTCTTCAGTAATCAATTTCTCATTTGGAATAGTGGGAATCTAATTCTTGTTTCTCACACTTTCCACTCTCCAGAAGCTATGATTTGGATGGATCCAGAAAGAGATGTATTGTGCTGGTTTCTATATTTTCTGTTGAAAAGTATTCACTAGCTGTGTACCAGAACTTGGCATGCACCAGCGTTGTGCATCCTTTGTACAGACACTCACCGTGCAAGCTCCTAAACCTTGTTCAGCAGCTGTTTCCGTCTCTGTACAAAGGATCGCTTAAATGAGATAAGTAGGTGAAGGGCTTAGCACAATGACTAGCACAAAGTGAGAAATCAACAAGCATTAGCTGTTGTAATTATTCCAGAGAACACAATTGCCAATAACAAGCATTTATAGTTAATGTTTCATGAATGTAACAATGAAATTCTAACTTTAACCCAGTAGGAGCTCTTCAGTTCTGTGTATGGAATTTTCCCCTCCACTCCAAGAGGTAAATGGAAAGTTGATCCATTTCTGCCCTCTTTCTGAAACTCAGACTTCATAGAGCAGTCTGTGACTCACATACTCCTTTTTTATCCATTTAAATCTGTGCAGTTGAAAGGAAATTTTGGCCACAGGAGCAGGTATAGCCATGAATTTTACAATCATTTTTACCCATTTATTTCTTGCTGAAAAATTTTAAAGCACAAATATCTGTGCTTTCATTTTTCTGAATGATAAATTTTTAAAAATTGCTTTTAGCAAAATGGTCATCATTTCTCAGGAAAAATTCTCAACATAAATGTAAAGAATAAAAGCCCATAAAGACATTAATCTTTTGTTCTGTTTTTTTTTTCTGTTGTTACCTTGCAGTCCCTTAAAGACCAATGAATTAAGAACCTTGGAGTAGGGACTACTGAGTTGAGAATTTCCCTAGAATGCTTTCTTCCTTTAATAAGCCCATGGAACTAAACGCAAATTCTGTTACCATACGATCTATGTGCAAAGTCCAAATTTTAGAACAGTTGTCAGGAAATTCCAAAGGTTCTACAGCCCAATTATGTGGGTGTTGTGGCCTAAATGTAATTTTTCTATTCCTCCTTCTCTTGAAAATGTATACCTTCAATGCAGTTCTGTTCATGTGGTAAAAACTGTGTCAGAATTTGCCCAGGGTATATAATTTGGCCAAGTTCTCATTGCTCCCCAAATCCTTAACTAGGCATTTCCTGACTTTTGATTTTTCACCCTTTAAACAATTTTGCATTAATGCGTACCATACAGAATACCCACTTGACAGAAGAGGAAGAAGCTGAGGATTAGGATATTTATAAACACATGACATGACATCCGCAGAACACAGTTCAATAAAGCCAGGCTTGCTGTGTGAATAAATACACTTTTTTACTCAGTCAGCTTGTCCTTTTAAGCATGACGAGAGAAAGAGAAAGACACATCTTGATTTTGTATTTTGTATAAAAGCTGTGCTAGGCTTGCCTCATTCATCATTCGGCTACAAAATGGAAACTTGGCCTTTGTTCACTCACAACTCTAATTTTTCAAGAAAGCGTGCACAGATTTGAACAACTCCCACTTTTTGTGAACAGTCAACATGAAACCCTCGGTTTTTAGAACTTGGGGAAAATTTTTTTCACAAGATAAGGAAACAGTTCAGCTTGGAGATTCAAACCCTGAGGTACTGGAAACCTATAGGGGGAATTGGGAATCAAGAGAGACCCGAGATTTCCACAAACCACAGTTAAAATAAAATTAGTTCCAATGTGGTACACAGTGAAATTACTGTTGACATAATTAGTTAATATCATAGTGCATTTAAGGGTATCTTTTCTGTACAACCATAGGAAACCGTGACTGCTGTCTAATTAATCGAGTGGGGTTTTTTCTTCCTGTTTCTTAGCTGAGTTCTGTTCCCACCTCCTCATTCCCCGACCCTCTTGCCTACTCACCTTTCTCCCTATTTCAGTTTGCCAAGTGGGACAAAGTTGGCTGGAGATGGGGGTCACAGCTGCAAGTAACGTCTGCCCTCTTTTTTTTTTTCTTGTCTAAATCTTCCTATTTCAGAACCCCAACTCTGTGGATTCACATTCTCTTGGCACCTGGGTTCTCCCTTGCCTCTGCCACATGGCTATCCAGCTTCTGTGTGCTCTCTGATGGGGCAGCTGGCAAAAAGAGCCAATAAGAATTTATTGCATATAACCGTGTATCTGGCATGTGGATTGCAGTCACTCTGATGGCTGGTGTTTTTCGAGCTTAACCTAAGACTCTACCTACAGCTACCTCCTTGCGGCCCCATGCCACAGCCTGACATGGTGAGCACGCTTTCACTCATTTTTAGTGATCCTGGACTCCCAATTTTGTTCCCTTAGCCTTAGGAAACTGTCAGATGTTCTGCTCAACTTCTCAGCCTTTCAGTCCCTTCTTTTGGACTTGACAGATGTCCTTAAGGGAGAAGGAAACCCCAAATGGCAGGCTTACCTCTATGCAGTTCTGTTTCCAGTTCTTTGATCTTAAAATTATTTACTCCTTTGTAAGCTGCTTAATGCCTTAAATCAGCTGTTTTTATACCATGTCCAGTAGTTCATAGGGGGATGGGTGGTTCCAGTGATCTAGTCTGTCATTATTGGAACCCTTGACCTTTTAAGATTCATTTCCACATTCTTCCTCTATGAGATTATATCTCTGATACCCCATCCTTCTGGGCAGAATTCATCATGTCATCCTCTGTGTCAGCAAACTCCTGGGCATATGCCTGATTAGAGAGGGTATTCATTTCATAATAACGTAATTTAACATCAATTGTAACCAATAGACAGTTCACATGTGAAGGGCATCAGTTATATCTAACCCATTTTTGTATTCCCAATGCCCAATATTGATGCATATAACTAGCAGAGATGGTTGGCATTTCATGTAAATTTCATGTTTGTAAATTCAGTGTCTCGAACAAAAATCATGTAACAGCTATCGTCCTAGAAGAAGGAAAACAAAAGAAAGAGCAAAGGTTCTGTGTCTCTTTCAGCATACTTGAGACAGGGAAATTTTAAAAAGTAGGTGTCTTCTTTGGTTTTGTCAAAGGAAAGATGGGGAAATAGGCAAGGAGAAGTACGGTAAACATAAAACAGTGCATTTTTGGCATAAGCATGGATGGGAAATAATTAAGGAAATACTAATTTTTACTCTCAGTGGAAATTCTTTTATAAGATAAAAATTGCCTCTTCAATGTATGGTACATTAATTACTGCACACAGCATAAGCAGATGGAATTTGTGTGGAATGCTTAATTAATCAAATAATATGAAGAAGTTTATCCACAAACAGAATGTTGCCGTGACAAACCATTGCCAGATGTGATATTTTATTTCTTCAGCTCCTAGACTATGAAGCAAGTAGAAAACAAACATGAATAAGGGTAAAAGGATGAGAATTTGTCTCTTTTTTTTGAAGATTTTATTTATTTATTTATTTTGAGAGAGAGATTTTATTAAATTTATTTTTATTTATTTATTTATTTTGAGTGTGCAAGCAGGGGGAGGGGCAGAGGCAGAGGGAGAGAGAGAATCGCAAGCAGATTGTATACAGAGCATGGAGCCTGATACAGGGCTTGATCTCATGGCCCTGAGCCTAGATCAAGAGTTAGATGCTTAACTGGCTGAGCCATCCAGGAACCCAGAGAATTTGTCTTTATAGTAAAAATGTAAAAGTATCAGAGGATTCATACCAATTGTACTGTTCTCTATTATAAAATACGTAAAGGAATATCGTATATGACACTCATTTCTACCATTTCATTCTTGTCCCCCTTCCCATTTTTTGTCTCTATACCTTCTCTATACCTCTAAGAAAATTGGCACATGGACAATTTCCCTCTGTTCTTTAAGGAGGTCCCATTTGTAGAACAGTACTATCCCATAATAATGTTTCTAAAGTCAAATTTTATAGTAAAAACAAGAAAATGAACCTGCCGTTCATATAGGATCAGTAGGCCACAGAAATCATGCTGTGACAGTGTCTGAAGCTGCTTTTCGAATAATGAGGGAAGCAAGCTTCACCATCATCTGTTCATTCAGCAAACTTCCAGTGTTAAGAAAAAACTAGAAGGAAGCCTATATAATAAGCATTATGAACCTTAACACACCAATCTTGTATTCTTCCCAACGAGCCTGAGAGGTAGGTAATATTACCTTCCTAGAACCAAGGAAGCAAGCCTTCTGAGAAATGTGAGCTCTTATCCAAAGCAAGGAAGTGAATGAAGAGAATCAGAGCACAGACATCTAGAATCTCTGCTCTGTCCACTTGACCACCCTGGCTTCAGTCTTGGGGCAGGGCATGAATGGATCATGGTCCTAACACATGAAAAGTTCAAATCCTCCAATATAATGCAAAATAAAATAATGCCAAACTCTAAAATAAGGACAAAAATGTCCCACAATGTTTTATATTTTCCCCAAGGTAATGATTTTGTTTGGTTATGGAAATATCAGTAACCATGTATTTTCCAAGAAGCCACAACCTCTACACACACTTTTCCCTCCCTCCCTCCCTCTCTCTCTGTCTTGCTTTGGTGTTGTCATAAGCACAGGCTTTGTCTTCCATTTGTGTAGTCTGTTACCAGGCAAGATAGGAAAACCTTTTCTCTGGAGCAGAGGTTCTGAGGTAGCATATGGACAACTAAGTGGCCAACAGATGAACTAGCAGAGTTGATGAGAGCCCGGGAATGTGTGCATGGGCACTTTTTTGGAGTGAAGGCCAGAGCTTCTGTTGCCATCTCAACAGACGAAGAGCTACTGCTCTAAACAAGTTGGGGACTCTAGGAATTCATTGAGAGCAGGAGAGGAAACGGAAGAACAATTAAAGAGAAGATTTTACCAGAGAAATGCTAGACATTTCACTCATCTGCTTTTATTTTTTAAAATTTTTCATTCAAATCCCAGTTAGTTACCATGCGGCGTTGTGTTCGTTTCGGGCGTATGCTCTAGTGCCACCACACTGCCATCCGTCACCTGGTGCTCGTCCTGACCAGTGCCCTCCTTCCTCCCCATCGCCCATTGAACACTCAGCTGCTTTTCCATCAAGAGCAAGGATTAAATTTTATGCAGTACCTGCCAAAAATTAAGTAATGGTTCTACCTTTTATGTATGAAACTTTTTTTTATTATGTTACGTTAGTCACCATACAGTACATCATTAGTTTTTGATGCAGTGTTCTATGATTCACTGTTAGCGTGTAACACCCAGTGCTCCGTGCAATCTGTGCCCTCCGTAATACCCACCACCGGGCTCACCCGTCCCCCTTCCCTCTCCCCACTAAAACCCTCAGTTTGTTTCCCCGGAGTCTCTCATCATTCGTCTCCCACTCCAATTTTCCCCCTCTTCATTTTCCCCTTCCTTCTCCTAATGTCCTCCATGCTGTTCCTTATGTTCTACAAATAAGTGAAACCATAGGATAATTGACTTTCTCTGCTTGACTGATTTCATTCAGCATAATCCCCTCCAGTTCCATCTAGGTCGATGCAAAAGTTGGGTCTGAGCAATATTCCGTCGTGTATATGGACCACATCTTCTTTATCCATTTGTCTGTTGAAGGGCATCTCGGCTCCTTCCACAGTTTGACGACTGTGGCCATTGCTGCTGTGGCCACTGGGGTGCCTATGGCCTTTCCCTTCAGTACATCTATATCTTTGGGGCAAATACCCCAATCATGCAATTGCTAGGTCATAGGGAAACTCTATTTTTAATTTTTTGAGGAATCTCCACTCTGTTTTTCAAAGTGGCTGCACCAACTTGCATTCCCTTCAGCGCTGTAGGAAGGTTCCCCTTTCTCTACATCCTCTCCAACACTTGTTTCTTGCCTTGTCAATTTTTGCCATTCTCACTGGTGTGAGCTGGTATCTCAATGTGGTTTTGATTTTCTCCATACCCAGCATGATTCCAAGCATTTCACACATATCCTCACAAGAACCCAGTGAGGTTAATATTATCATTTCCATTTTATTTAAGATATTTAATAAATAAAAATGTATCCTAGCTCTATATTACTACAGTCCATAATGGAGAAAGACAGAATAGGGGAAGGGAAACAGAGAAATAGGAAGGAAAAACAGAGCAGAGGACGGGTGATGGATGAAAGGGCGAGGGGGAGAAATCTAATACCAAAATGCTATAGGAAGAAAGAGGAGTCCTAACTATGTAGAGACTGGCGTGACCAGAGCTGTAAAAACACAATTCTGCTGTTTGCCAAAGCCACATGCACGAACAGATTAATCATTTTAGAAGAAAAAATATATATAAATGATTAGATTAAAAACACGTATAAACACTGTCAAAATTTATTAGAAGCAGTGTTTGAATTTCAGCCTAATATTTGGAATTACAGACATTTCTGAAATGTTCTCTTTTCTTCATCTGATGGTGAAAATCCTCATTCACACGCTGCAGAAACAGCCTGAGAAAATAGTAGTTCCACTGAATAAACAGTGGTCTCCCACCTGGTCTTTTGGACTTTTAATTAATGGCCCATCACAGCTCGCCCTGTGCATCGGTGAACTTAAGCCAAGAACTGACTGGAGACCACAGGTGAATGCTAGTCCATCCTTCCTTGCTTGCCAAGTCTAGCATGAAATTAAACCCGGGCTGTCGTAATTGGAAAGTAAATGATCTATATTGTACTCTAGTGCTCTCAATATGTTTAAAGTAGCCCGTATACTACTATGATAATAAACATCCTACTGTAGCAATTTCAACTGGTTTCAAAGAAAAATTAGCCAGGAAATTTTATTAAGAATTTGTAAAATGTTAAACTCCACTCTATTGTTTTCTTTGTTTTTTTATGAAGTGTAGTTGACACACAGTGTTACATTAGGTTCAGCTCTTCAACTTGGATTTGGCCACTCGATACACTGTGCTGTGTTCACTTCAAGTATAGCTACTGCAGTGAACACATTTAGCTCAAAGAAGTTTGAAGTTTTTCCTCTGAAATTAGAAGAGGTTTGTTATGCAACGGGAAAGGGATGATTCAGTGTCAAGCTTCTCATTGTATGTTTTCATCTTTAGAAATATGGAGAGAAGAATGGATTTAAATATTAAACTGACTTTGTTTTTCTACCTTTGTTCTCAGTGATCAGAGTGGTCCGAGGATGTATCTTTTCTGAGTGTTTTCTAATAGACTTTGTATTTGTTGCGAAGAAGCCTGCCCTACCTCATTCCCATCGCCCGCATACACCATCTGCTCTCCACGACTGCAGGGCCATGGTATTGCACAACTTGGGGGACAGGACTGGGTGGCCACAATTTGGGCCCTACATGAATTGTCTCACTCGTGGAACTAACTGACACGTAACAATTAATTTTCCCTAAGTGTTTATCAAAGATCTATGTTAAATACCTAGAATTGGCTCCAAATGACCAATTATTTTTAAAAAAAATTTAAGCATATGTATTTCAAAGAAAGAAGGGCAACTTGCTTATTTACTACTCTCTTAATGTTCACTTATACAAATATGTACTCCCTACTTGCCTGTTCCCTCTCACTGGACATAGACTGTGGTCACAATCAGCTCATGAAGCTGTCAGCAGGTCCGCGGAGACCACTTTATGATGTCAAAGTGAAGGCACAATAACATCGATGCAAATCCCATGGTTATTAACAAAACAAACAGAACTCATTTTAAATGACTTTTACAGTTGAGGCCCCCTCTCTGGACTCTTCCCCACTACTATGTTTCCATTTTAAAGTCACATCTCTGTTAATAATATCATGGGATTCTGAATTCAGATAGCTTGTGCTTTGCTAAATCTTAGGGAAGACTCGTGCTAGAGTTCCAATTTCCCTTGGGCATATTAGAAAACCACAAACTATTTAAAAGTTTGTTTTTAATATTGGTTAGACACATTGTTCATTATAATGCTATATTATTGCATCAGACTTTAAAATAGTCCCTGGAATTGGAGGTATCGAGTAAAAGAGAATTCAGCTAAATTGCTAAAATGTTTGCAGATAGAGAACATTTGAATGAGGACTTCTCCAGTTTTTACTCTTTCTCCCCAAAAGAACATTTATTAAGTGCTTACCTTATGCCAGACTTTGGCTACATGTTAAATAGGGGGAAGAGACTAATGCAAAAAAGGAACAAGAACACCCACGACACTCACGGGTTTTATGGAGTTTAGGAGTGAGGGAAACACAAACCCACAATTCCAGGACGGCGTGCCATGGCACGGGTATGCCCTGTGAAATTGGGAGCCCAGTGCCTGAGGGAATGTGGTGCTGAGTCTTGGAAGGAGAACACGAATTTGGCCATCAAAGCGGAAGAATGTAGTGGATGGTTGCTGCCTAGATCCATGTACACACTCTCCTAATAATTGAGAAACGCTTGGCCTCCCAAAATAGAAGGCAAAAAAACTCTCCCTAGCCCCATTTGAAGCTAGACACTTGCCCATGACCTAGATTTCAGCAGTCAGAGGTGCTTGTAGGAGACGTTGCTATAGAAGGGAGCAAGAGAAGTAGTAAGTATGTGAGATTTATCCTCTGGAGCCAGAAGTAAAGTTTTGGGGTGAGCTCTGCAGGAAAGGGGAAAGTTGTGATGTGTCAGTTGGAGGAGAGTAGAGCAGTTGGTATTGTTTTTGGCTTCAGAGTAAACAGGTTGGCCCCTGGTTTTCCTGAAGATTCTGTAAGTTTCCCCATACCACTCAGAAGATGGTATGAGTGACTAATATCCTATTAAAAATCTCTTTTTGCTAGAGCAGTTATGGTGTGGACCCAAGGATCTTTAACCCACTGAGCCACCCGGGTGCCCCAGGACCCCAGGATCTTGACTGATAGAAATATGTATATATTTATGGTCCAGACAAGGTGGAGGAAAAAGGATGTTCAAAGAAAAGGAGTTAAAAGGAATAGACCAAGTTGGGTATATGACACAGGTGGTTTCAATTGGATTATTTGTGGTAAAGCTGGAGTAGGGAGAAATACAGGATGAAATAAAAGGAAGTTGATATCAGACTTTGGGGGAATGAGGATATAATTCTCTTAATCCAGACTTTGCCTCAGAGAAAACGGAACCTCTAGAAGATTTTAATTGGAAAAGTGGCAAAGATATTTTTGATATATTTTCAAGCGAGAATCCTGGTGGCAGTGAGAGGAGGCAGAAGTGAAGAATTGTTCGCGATGGGGAAACGGGTTTGGAAGTTGAGAGCGTAGTTCACATAGGAGATAAGGAGGCCCTCATGTGATAGTTATAATGAAGAATAGAGTCGGGGGCGGGGCTGTGAAGTCTTTGGGGGAGAATCATTGAAAGTGGTGGATAACGAGGAAAATAAAGAGTTTTCTCATTTAAGTTACTAGGTGAATGGTAATGAAATTTATTGAGATGGGAAGTATAGTGGAAGAGGCAAGTCCTAAGATGAATTTGCTTTTAGACATAGTGAATTTTAAGTACTTGAAAGAGAAGCGTAGTTAGGAGACCTTTAGAGTAGTCAGTGTTGCAGCTAAAATTTGGAATCATTAGTAACTCAGTGGTAGTTGGAGTCATGGACTCGGGTACAGTAAACACGGGAGAATATGCAGGGACCGAGGAGCAAAGATCTGAGTGGGGGGCTGGGGAGGTGTCACATTAAGGGGCAGAAGGAAATCAATAAAGGAGACAGAAAGCTGGAGAAGGCTCATCAGTGAGCCTTAATTAATTGATTGTTGTTAATGTAAAGATTTTGTTTATCTGAGAGAGAGAGAGTGAGCAGGGGAAGGGAGAGGGAGCGGGAGAATCCCTAGCAGACTCTGTGCTGAGCGCAGAGCCCAACAGAGGGTTGGATCCCACGACCCTGAGGTCAGGACCTGAGCCAAAACCAAGAATCAGAAAGAAAACCAGAAGAGATGCTCAAACAGACTTGAGTCCTTTAATTGTTCGAAACCCATGGCTTTATTTTTATCTGACCCACATGAAGGCTGTATTATCTCATAAAATATTTTCTTTTCACTGGACTATTCCCCACAGCATACATTGGAATGTCAGCTACTAATTCATCTTGCAAACATTGTAGTCAAGGTTGGAGAAGGTGTGATGTGCATTAGATAAATACAACAGAGGAAACATGAAGCACAAGGGGTGGGTGTCCTGAGACTGGTGGTTGGCCTTAACTTAGCTTTTTGATTGCAAGGCACTGAGCCTCTTCAGTTTACCCTGGGCACACCCTACATGGTCCTCTCCTCATGAGGTCTCCCCTCACTCTGGATTTCTATTCCTTTCACGACTCATTGACCAGTGGTGTACCAAAGTCTGGGGCAGGGGAGTTGGTAGTATTTTATCACTGACGTTGTTTAGAATCGCAAGTGCATGGTAACAACGAAAACAAGACCAGCTTTTAGCCAGTTTTATTATTCTTTTCAGATTATCTGTAGATAATGTACCCCTTTTTATCTGCATTCAGGGTGGACTGGTCCCCTGTAGCCACTATGGCTGGTTCATTCTGGTTCATTCCCCAGCTCATCTATCTTTTCCTTACCTCATAGCTTCAGCTTACTTCTGACTCGTGTCTCCTCCTAACCACAGCTTCTGTGTTCATGGCCAAGGTTGCCAAGAATGGCTACCTAGGTTATGTACTACACAACTATGGGGATCCTGCTTGTGGCCCTTCTTCTGCCTCACTGCCTTTTAGCTGAGGCTTTGGATCATTCTAAAGAGCAGGAAAGAGAATCTACAATTTCTTTTTGCATTTGCTAATTTAAATTTCCGGGGGACAGGAATCTGGTTGGCTTGACTCTTTTTTGTGGTAGGCCACATGGAAGGATTAACTCCATTGAATCATGGACCCATCTTGGATCTAGTAGGTGATCACCCTGCCGTGTCTTAGACGGAGTCCCATGAGAGGAAGCTTCCACTTACAAAAAAGAGAGTTAGACATGCCTTGGCATACTAGTGGCAACTTTTTTGTTACTTAGATTTTCATTTATGATATAAATTTCCTACCAAGAGAACTCTTTTAACATATAATGTATTGTTTCAGGGGTACAGGTCTGTGATTCCTCAGTCTTACACAATTAACAGCACTCACCATAGCACATACCCTCCCCAATGTCCATCACCCAGCCACTCTATCCCTCCCCCCTACCCGCCAGCAACCCTCAGTTTGTTTCCTGACATGAAGGGTCTCTTATGGTTTGTCTCCCTCTCTGGTTTCATCCTGTTTCATTTTTCCCTCCCTTCCCCTATGATCCTCTGTCTTGTTTCTCAAATTCCTCACATCAGAGAGATCATATGATAATTGTCTTTCTCTGATTGACCTATTTTGCTCAGCATAATACCCTCTAGTACTGTCCACGTCATTGCAAATGGCAAGATTTCGTTTCTTTTGATGGCTGCACAGTATTCCATTGTATACATATACCACATCTTCTTTATTCATTCATCTGCTGATGGACATCTAGGCTCTTTCCATAGTTTGGCTATTGTGGACCTTGCTGCTATAAACACTGGGGTGCATGTGCCCCTTCGGATCACTACGCCACCAAGAGAATTTTTGTAGAGGATCTTCTCTGCATAAAACCAGCAGTCTTCATTTCTGTTTACAGATTTCTAAACAGTTAAACCCACAAACAATTCTTTCTGATAAATGACAGCAGACAATCTGGGGAGTTTCCTTATGTAATTACTACCCTCAAGGATTTTTGGAAAGGCAACCACACCAGCATAATACCGATAATCCAGACACCTTAGTTTGACCTCTCAACAGATGATCTAAATAAGAACAAGTTTTGAAGGGTCGGGAAGTGGGAAGTTGGGGGGGGGAACCAGGTGGTGGGTATTAGAGAGGGCACGGATTGCATGGAGCACTGGGTGTGGTGCAAAAATAATGAATACTGTTATGCTGAAAATAAAAAAAAATTAAAAAAGGAAGGATTTTAGAGAAGAAAAAAAAAAAAAACCAATCAAGTCTACATGTTCACAGGATTTGAAACATTCAGAACCTCTACAGAAACCTTTCTTTACAGAACTTGATTGAAGTTAGCAATCATGTGTTCTTTTCTTTTTTAATATTTTATTTATTTGAGAGAGAGAGAGAACAGGAGAAGGGGGAGGGGTAGAAGGAGAAGGAGAAGCAGGCTCCCTGCTGAGTAGGGAGCCCAACATGGAGCTTGAACCCAGAACTCCAGGATTGCGACCTGAGCCGAAGGCAGTTGCTTAACCAACTGAGCCACCCAGGCACTCCAGCAATCATGTTTTCTAACCAGGGAATTTTAATCACTATCCTTCTAGTGACTCTCAGCATTGACAATAGCCTCAAAAGGCCAGAGTCAGCTTGAGTACATTGACTCCCTATCTGTGATTTTTGAATACTCAATTTCCCAGACTCTTCTACTAGCATGTATTTCTCCATCTTGGAGAATTCTGGGAGGAGGAAAACATTCTCCACTCCTTTATTATTATTATCGTTATTATTATTATTATTAATTTAAAGATTTTATTTGAGAGAGAGAGAGTGAGCAGGGGAAGGGAGAGGGAGAGAGAGAATCCCTAGCAGACTCTGTGCTGAGCTCAGAGCCCAGCAGAGGGCTCGATCCCACGACCCTGAGGTCAGGACCTGAGCCAAAACCAAGAATCAGGCACCCAACCAACTGAGCCACCCAGGCACTGCTCTCCGTTCCTTTAATGTGCTGTTGCCATTTTGCCCTGTCTTACCTGGAATCATCTCTACACTCTCCCTCTGCCCCTAAATTTAAAGAGAAGGAGGGACCCTTACCCCATTTGTATAAGAAATCACCACCACCATCACATCGAGTGTCCCTTCGTCCTACATTTACTTGGTACTCCTGGTGGTTTATGCAAAGAATCCCGAACAGAACTACCCTGATTGCAGATAGGTTTGTGATGGTAACCAGCAGCACTTACGGAATTGTTTAGCACCTTCAGTACACACCCAAGTGCAGGCAGAGTGAAGGACCGCTACAGGTGGAGGTTGTCAGAGGTGGATAGAGTGAACAAGTTGAAGGCTTCCAGGAGAGCTGATGAAGTGACTGACCCTGGAATCCAAATTGGAAAGGTCAGTTTATGAATATATTTATTCCTTTAGCTGGTTATTGTGTGCCTGTTTCTCACCAGGGCCCGGTGACTCTTCTATCCCCAGATATTTGCCTTTTTCTTTTTTTCAAAAATGGAAAGGATTTAAGGAAGGAAATGACAGCCTTTAAGCCCAACTCCTTGACTCTGCTTTCCCAGATTCCCTGTCCGGTGTCCCTAAGACGGTCTTGCAGTCTGTGGCCTCTTGCACTCCAGTCTCTGAAATGCATTTGATTCTTCTGTCTTCTGTACTGAGTTCCCAGGAAGAGCTGTTGTTCCCATGCTTTGTTCTGTTTTGGCCAATGTGAAACCTTCTTTCCCAGATTTGTATTATAGCGAGCATGCCACTCAATAAAGAAGAAAAACTTCAGTTACAGTAGAAACCAGTCTGCTGAGGAGAGAGGGAACAGAGTGGGTGTGACAAGGGAAGAAGGAAGAGAAAAGGGGGAATGAAGACAGAAACAAAAAAGAAAAAAGAAGTTTGGAAAAGCTTGACACAAGAAATTGGAGGAATTAATTTTGGCTGAAAGACTATGGGGAGAGGTCATTAAGAAGTCTTTAAGATTTAAAAAATGATAGTATCCGAATCTGGAGGGGTGAAGAGGGCATTAAGCATCGCTGGAGGTGGTATGAATTAGTATGGCTCTTTTGGCAAGAATCTAGAGTTTGGCAAGAACCTTAAAGATGTTTGTACTATTTGGCTCGATATGCTTCTCGGAATATGTCCTTTAAAATATTTCTAAATCTTGAAGGAAAAAAGAACTTTTTGTAGAAAAATTTCTTCTCAGTAATGTTTGCGTAAGTAGTGACAACTAGTATGACTAACAATAGATGCATGATTAAATAGTTTTAACTATTTAATTCCTGTCACTTGATTGGATATTAGGTAGCCAACGAAAATGGTGATTTTGAAGACCATGTGATAGAGAAAATGCTTCTGTTGTCATAAAAACAGGCTATAAAAAGGCCATATGATCCCAATCATGTTTACAAATGAAAAAATGTCTGCGATAAATGCTGAGAAACACACCAATGTGTTAATAGTGGTTGTGTCTGAGTAGTGAGACTACCAGGCTGCTTATGTGGTTTTCTTTCTTTTTAACAAATAAATTTCTAAATGGTTTTATTTAGATCTGATAAAATTCACCCGTGTTTAGTATGCAGTATAATGAATTGTGTGGTATCATATACAATTAGTTGTCACCACCCTAATAAAAAAGTTTCCCAGTGCCCTTTCAGAGCAAATGCCTTCTCCCCTGTCGCTCTCGCCAGCAAGAAAGACACGGAGACACGCGTGGAGGCAAGCTTCTTTAATGGCTTCTTTTTATCTTCTTCCCCCTCTGGTGCAGCACAGCACGCAGCTCCCGCGGGCGGCCTGGCTCCCAGCGGGCCCGCCCCTCTACAAGTACATTCAAGCATATATACACCGGCAGCTTAGCCCGCCTAGCCAATCACCGCAGTGCTCATGCACCTCCCGCGTGAGTGGACCTAAATGAACAGCCAATCATATTCAGTCCCTTACAGCTCTTCTAGTAGGCCTCCTGTACTGGTTCCCGACATCCCCCACCCCGGCTCCAGACAACAGATCTGTCATGAAAATTTTGCCTTTTCTAGAATTTCACATAAATGGTATCATATAGAATATGAGATTATAGTTTTTGAGTTCTAATCTCCTTTTAAAGTGTTTCTTCAGTGAGCGCATTGAAACATGTTTTGAACCTAAAACATAGAGATTTTACCTGTGCTTTCTTGGTGGGTAAAATAAGTCACAAAGTAAAAATTTTCCCTCTCAGTGGGAATAGCTGTAAGTATTTATTGCTTTCATGTCTTAGTACATGGGCTACAGCGTCTATGACAATTTTAGAAAGTGTGGTGCTATTGAGAATGCATTTGTACTTACAGTTAAGCGTGAGACTGTTTTCCTAACAGAGATGTTAATTATTATGTTATAGAAATAGTCCTGGATTCTAGGACTTTTAAAAATTGGAAACAAGTATTGAATTTAACAAAATAGCCCCTTAACATCTATTTGAAATAATGTTTTTCTCCTTGGATATATTCAAATGTTTAATCAAAATAATAAAATTACTAATAATAAATCTAACATAAATCCCATGTTTTCAAGGCATGTCATTCAAATAATATACAGCAGTTGTTTTAGTACTCTTTCGATTTGCTTTTATTCGATGTTGATTTTTACTTATGGACTTAAAAAATATTTTAGGCTATAATTTTCTCTGTAATGTATTCTTGTCAGATTTTTAATCAGCTTTATGTTTACTTATTTCTTATGGACTGAAATGTGCCTAGAACAGCTGTATTCCATCTCTTGAAGATTTGGGAGAACTCATTTGTAGAACTCTGTAGACATGGTGGAACTTTGGGGAGATAATTCTTGAAACCATAGAAGAAATTTTAAAAAGTTTTTGTTGTAATCAGAGCTTTTCTATATCTTCTGTCAGTTTGGTAATTTATAGTTTGCTAGAAATAACCCATTTATTATGACTTTTAAATATGTTGGCATATAATTATAATAATATTTTAATATTTTTAAAAAATCTCTGTGACTGTTATATACTGTTATATATATCCCTTTCTCTTATTCACATTTTTGTGTTGGATACTTAATTTTTTTTACTAAAACTTGACTGAGGGTTTTACCTGTATTTATAAATTTTTTCAATTAGTCAAGTATTTGGTTTTATAATTACTTTATTCTATTTCCTTTCCCTGACTTTTCTTATTATCTTGCTTACTTCCTTTTTTAAAGTTTTTATTGAAATTTCAGTTAGTTAACATACAGCATAATATTAGTTTCACATGTACAATATAGAGAATCATCACTTGATACAACACTCAGTGCTCAGCACAAGTGCTCTTCTTAATCCCTATCACCCCGTTAACCTCCCTTCTTGTTTATTTGTTAATTGAGTTAGCTCATTCATTTCCATTGTCTTCTTCTATTAATATCAACAAAATCTGTGAAGTTACCTTTGGGTATAATTTTGACCCAGCGTGTATGTTATGATATGTTGTAATTAGCTTTAATTGTAGAGCTTATTTTCCATTATAAATACGATACAAATTGAGATTAATGTTTTAAAATTTGTGACTTGTTAAATTTTGTTATGAATTTCTAGATTGTTGCATTATAGCCAGGAAAATTTCCACTTTGGGGGACTATAAAAATTGTTTTGTTTTTTTGTAACTGATATTTGTTTTTTTTAATTATTTTTATTAACGTATAATGTATTATTTGCCCCAGGGGGTACAGGTCTGTGGATCATCAGGCTTACACATTTCACAGCACTCACCATAGCACATATCCTCCCCAATGTCCATCACCCAGCCACCCTATCCCTAGCTCCCCATTCCCCAGAAACCCTGTTTGTTTTATGAGATTAAGTGTCTCTTATGGTTTGTCTCCCTCCCGATTCCACCTTGTTTCATTTTTTTCCTTCCCTACTCCCCAAGCCCCCTGTTCTGCCTCTCAAATTCCTCATATCAGAGAGATCATATAATTGTCTTTATCTGATTGATTTATTTCGCTCAGCATAATACCCTCTAGTTCCATCCATGTCATTGCAAATGGCAAGATTTCATTTCTTTTGATGGCTGCATAGTATTCCGTTATATATATATATATCTCACATCTTCTTTATCCATTTATCTGTTGACGGGCATCTAGGATCTTTCCATAGTTGGGCTATTGTCAACATTACTGCTATAAACACTCGGGTGCACATGCCCCTTTGGATCACTACATTTGTATCTTTAGGGTAAATACCCAGTAGTGTGATCGCTGGGTCATAGGGTAGCTCTATTTTCAACTTTTTGAGGAACCTCCATGCTGTTTTCCAGAGTGGCCGCACCAGCTTGCATTCCCACCAACAGTGCAGAAGGGTTCCCCTTTCTCCACATACTCGCCAGCATCTATCATTTCCTGGCTTGTTAATTTTAGCCATTCTGACTGGTGTGAAGTGGTATCTCACTGTGGTTTTAATTTGTATTTCCCTGATGTCGAGTCATGTTGAGCACTTTTTCAGGTGTCTGTTGGCTATCTGGATGTCTTCTTTGCAGTGTGGCTGATATTTATAAACATTCATCAATGTGGATACACATTCTTTGTAGAGGGCAAAGTTCTATGTGTAACTATTAGGTAATTTTGGCAATTAAATTGTTCAGATTATCTATATTCTTATTTTTGTTCTATTTAATATTTCAAGATGGTTTTATTTATTTTTTTAAAGAATTATTTTTGATAGAGAGCGTGCACGCACATGGGGGGAGGGGCAGAGGGAGAGAGTGAAAGAGAATCTCAAGCAGACTCCGCACTGAGCACAGAACCTAATGTGGGGCTCAATCCCACAACCTTGAGATCACAACCTGAGCCAAAATCAAGAGTAGAATGCTTAACTGACTGAGTCACTTAGATGCCCCTCAAGATTTAACATTAAAACACTCTCCTTTTAATTTTAAACATCTACTACATATATAATGATACCCAAACATGTACTGTTCAATATAATAGTCACTCACCACATGTGGCTTTTTTAATTTAAATTTTAATTAATTAAAAATAATTCAGTCCATCTGCTACTCTGGCTGTACTTCAAGGGCTCAATAGCCACTATTGGCTAGAGTCCACCATATTGGACAGCACAAGTATAGAATATTTCCATTGTCCTGGAAAGTTCTATCAGCACTGATCTGGACTATTATATTTTATTGTAGATTATGCTTTTGGTCAGTATAATATTATTATTTTTATTGTAGTCTGTTATATTCTGAATTTAGTATTTTCTTTTTTTAATTTAATTTAATTTAATTATTTTTTATTATGTTCAGTTAGCCAGCATATAGTATATCATAAGTTTTTGCTGTAGTGCTCAATGATTCATTTGTTGCATGTAACAGCTAGTTCTCATCCCATCATGTGCCCTCCTTAATGTTTTCTGTCTTTTCATTTAATCACTTGACACATGTTTGCTATCCTTTTATTTTTAACATTTTATATGTATTTTTATTTTTTTAATGTCAGTATCTTATTCTATATATCCTCTTATAAATAACCTGCAGTTCTATTATTTAAATTTTTTAAAAGAGTTTAAGAAATTTATGTTTATTTTTATACTTTTTTTTAAGATCTTATTTATTAATTTGACAAAGAGAGAGAGAAATCACAAGTAGGTTGGGGGGGGAACGGCTCCCTGCTGAGCAGAGAGCCCAATGTGGGGCTCGACTCCAGGAGCCTGAGACTAAGACCTGAGCTGAAGGCAGAGGCTTAACCCACTGAGCCACCCAGGCGCTACTATTTTTCTACTTTTATTTTTGATCTTCTAACATCTTAGTTTATGCTTTCCTGTTGGTTTCCACCTTTTGATGCATGTGTAGAATGTTAAGACCACTAACTCAGGCATATGCTTGCCTGAGCTTGGATCCATTTTAACATTTCAAGAATCAATAGTGCTTACATTTTTTTTTTTAAGGTTTATTTATTTGGGCGCCTGGGTGGCTCAGTGGGTTGGGCCTCTGCCTTCGGCCCAGGTCGTGGTCTCAGGGTCCTGGGATCGAGCCACACATCTGGGCTCTCTGTTCAGCAGGGAGCCTGCTTCCCCCTCTCTCTCTGCCAGCCTCTCTGCCTACTTGTGATCTCTCTGTCAAATAAATAAATAAAATCTTCTTAAAAAGATTTATTTATTTATTAGAGAGAGAGGAGGGGCAGAGGGAAAGAGAAAATCCTCAAGCAGACTTTCTGGTGAACATGGATCCCAGCTCAGGGCTCAATTCCAGGACCCTGAGATCATGACCTGAGCCGAAATCAAGAATAGGCCACTTAACCAGGCCACCCAGGTGCCCCAGCTCTTAAATTCTTTTTACCTAAATGTCCTCATTATAAAATGTATAAAATGGGCATAAAATAATACCCAATTCACAGTATTATTAAGAGGGATCTAGAAATGAATATCTTGAATGTGCCTGGTACATAGTAAGTGTTCATAACTATTAGTAGTTAATTCCTGGGCTGTTTTCCTCTAGAAACACTGAATATGTTTTCATTATAATAGTTCACATTAAATTTAAAAAACATAGCTATCGCTAATTTTTGATTTCATAGAGGAAATACAATTATTTGAATCCCACATAAGATGAGGTCATTAGCTTGTTTTTATATCTCCCTCCTCTTTGTATACCCATTTCATGATTTTTGTTGGAAAATCTTGAGATTCCAGAGCCACATTATTTAATATTGAAACGATTTTAACCCATAGGTGTTTGCTTTCAAGAATGATCAATTGTTTTTGCAAATCTGTAGTATATAAGTATTTGATTCATCTCAGATCGAGTGTTTTCAGTGCTTACCAGCAAACCTTTTAAACCTTTCTTATATTCTTTTTCGTTTATATATTTACAGTTTTTAGCCAAGCAGTATCACACTGTGTACATTTTGAATCTGCCTTTATTTCCTTAGCAATTTTTGAAAAGCAGAAAGAGTCATCCCAAGAGTAAAAAATAATTAGAGTTCAGCTGATATGCCAAAACACGTGAAATACAAACATCCAACTTTCTCTGCTTATTCACATGGTTTGGACTGTAGAGTTATCTGTGCTTGGGTGGTGTCCATTTGGCCATTTCATTATGGGTGTGTCACTCTCTACATGCTTTGCTTGGAGGCTGAAATGCATCTCTTCCCTCTGCTAAGGCGAAGTGTATCATCATATATGATTTCAATTACTGCATGAGCCTAGACCACTCCAAAATCTGCGTGTACATTTCTGGACTCTCTTCCTCTTTCTAGTACAATAACTCCAGTTTGGTTTTTTTTGTTGTTGTTGTTGTTGTTTTGTTTTGTTTTGTTTTTTGTCTTGTTAAGCATTTTCTTTTTTTTAAAATTTTTTAAATTTATTTTCAGCATAACAGAATTCATTATTTATGCACCACACCCAGTGTTCCATGCAATATGTGCCCTCCACAATACCCACCACCTGGTTCCCCCAACCTTCCACCCCCCGTCCCTTCAAAAGCCTCAGGTTGTTTTTCAGAGTCCATAGTCTCTCATGGTTCACCTCCCCTTTCAATTTCCCTCAACTCCCTTCTCCTCTCCATCTCCCCTTGTCCTCCATGCTATTTGTTGTGCTCCACAAATAAGTGAAACCATATTATAATTGACTCTCTCTGCTTGACTTATTTCACTCAGCATAATCTGTTCCAGTCCCGTCCACGTTGCTACAAAAGTTGGGTATTCATCCTTTCTGATGGAGGCATAATACTCCATAGTGTATATGGACCACATCTTCCTTATCCATTCGTCCGTTGAAGGGCATCTTGATTCTTTCCACAGTTTGGCAACCGTGGCCATTGCTGCTATAAACATTGGGGTACAAATGGCCCTTCTTTTCACTACATCTGTATCTTTGGGGTAAATACCCAGTAGTGTAATTTCAGGGTCATAGGGAAGCTCTATTTTTAATTTCTTAAGGATTCTCCACACTGTTCTCCAAAGTGGCTGCACCAACTTGCATTCCCACCAACAGTGTAAGAGGGCTCCCCTTTCTCCACATCCTCTCCAACACATGTTGTTTCCTGTCTTGTTAATTTTGGCCATTCTAACTCGTGTAAGGTGGTATCTCAATGTGGTTTTAATTTGAATCTCCCTGATGGCTAGTGATGATGAACATTTTTTCATGTGTCTGTTAGCCATGTTAGCCATGTTTGTATGTCTTCATTGGAGAAGTGTCTGTTCATATCTTCTGCCCATTTTTTGATATGATTGTCTGTTTTGTGTGTGTTGAGTTTGAGGAGTTCTTTATAGATCCTGGTTATCAACCTTTTGTCTGTACTGTCATTTGCAAATATCTTCTCCCATTCCGTGGGTTGCTTCTTTGTTTTGTTGACTGTTTCCTTTGCTGTGTAGAAGCTTTTGATTTTGATGAAGTCCTAAAAGTTCATTTTCGCTTTTGTTTCTTTTGCCTTTGGAGACATATCTTGAATGAAAAGGGAGAGATCACAACTAACACCCAGGAAGTAGAAACAATCATCAGACGTTATTATCAACAGTTATATGCCAATAAGCTAAGCAACCTAGATGAAATGGATGCTTTCCTGGAAAACTATAAACTCCCAAAATTGAACCAGGAAGAAATTGACAACCTGAATAGACCGATATCTTGTAACGAGATTGAAGCAGTGATCAAAAACCTCCCAAAAAGCAAGAGCCCAGGACCTGATGGAGTCCCTGGGGAATTCTACCAAACTTTCGAAGAAGAAATAACGCCTATTCTCCTGAAGATGTTTGAAGCAGAAGGAAAATTTCCAGACTCTTTCTATGAACCCAGCATTACCCTGATCCCCAAACCAGGCAAAGACCCTACCAAAAAGGAGAATTTCAGACCAATATCACTGATGAATATGGATGCTAAGATTCTCAACAAGATCCTAGCATACAGGATCCAACAGCACATTAAAAAGATTATCCACCATGACCAGGTGGGATTCATTCCTGGGCTACAAGAATGGTTCAACATTCGCAAATCAATCAGTGTGATAGAACAAATTAATAAGAGAAGAGGGAAGAACCACATGGTCCTCTCAATTGATGCAGAAAAAGCATTTGACAAAATCCATCATCCATTCCTGATTAAAACGCTTCAAATTATAGGGATAGAGGGAACATTCCTGAACTTCATCAAATCTATCTATGAAAGACCCACAGCAAATATCATCCTCAATGGGAAAAAGCTTGCAGCCTTCCTGTTGAGATCAGGAACACGGCAAGGATGCCCACTCTCACCACACTTGTTCAACATAGTATTAGAAGTCCTAGCAACAGCAATCAGACAACAAAGAGAAATAAAATGTATCCAAATTGGCAATGAAGAAGTCAAACTCTCTCTCTTTGCAGATGACACGATTCTTTATATGGAAAACCCAAAAGACTCCACCCCCAAACTACTAGAACTCATACAACAATTCAACAATGTGGCAGGATACAAAGTCAATGTACTTTGTATTCAGTGGCTTTCTTATACACTAACAATGAAAATACAGAAAAGGAAATTAGAGAATCGATTCCATTTACTATAGCACCAAGAACCATAAGATACCTGGGAATAAACCTAACCAAAGAGGTAAAGGATCTGTACTTGAGGAACTACAGAACACTCATGAAAGAAATTGAAGAAGACACAAAAAGATGGAAGACCATTCCATACTCTTGGATTGGA
Organism: Mustela erminea; assembly: GCF_009829155.1. Lineage (NCBI taxonomy): Eukaryota > Metazoa > Chordata > Mammalia > Carnivora > Mustelidae > Mustela > Mustela erminea. Next base: position 7,506,936 of record NC_045635.1, on the reverse strand, counting down.
AGAATAAACATTGTTAAAATGTCTATACTTCCTAGAGCAATCTATACTTTTAATGCCATTCTGAACAAAATTCCACCAGTATTTTTCAAAGAGCTGGAGCAAATAATCCAAAATTTTGTATGGAACCAGGAGAGACCCCGAATCGCTAAGGAAATGTTGAAAAACAAAAATAAAACTGGGGGCATCACATTACCTGATTTCAAACTTTACTACAAAGCTGTGATCACCAAGACAGCATGGTACTGGCATAAAAACAGACACATAGACCAGTGGAACAGAGTAGAGAGCCCAGATATGGACCCTCAACTCTATGGTCAAATAATCTTTGACAAAACAGGAAAAAATATACAGTGGAAAAAGGACAGTCTCTTCAATAAATGGTGCTGGGAAAACTGGACAGCTCTATGTAGAAGAATGAAACTCGACCATTCTCTTACACCATACACAAAGATAAACTCAAAATGGATAAAGGACCTCAACGTGAGACAGGAATCCATCAGAATCCTAGAGGAGAATATAGGCAGTAACCTCTTCGACATCAGCCACAGCAACTTCTTTCAAGATATGTCTCCAAAGGCAAAGGAAATAACTCCAGTTTTAATGCGTTATTTCCACAGGTCTATTGTCCATAAGATACGTATTTCTTTATCCATAAATAATGAGGTTAGAGTAAATGATCTCAAAGGTTTATTCCAGGAATAAACACCTGTAATCTATAAGCTGCCATTCTTTGATTATGCCACCAAGAGTGTTCTTTAAAATGCTTTTAAACTCCTCCCTCTGAATTTGTTCTTTTTTCACTGTTGGTCTGGAAGGTAGCCATTATTTCTCTAACAAATTGAGCCCTACTTCTACTGGGGTGAACAGCGTTGGTAAAACACCCACAATCTTTGATCCCCTCAAGCCTGCTCCGTTACATTTAGGGGCTCCAGTATCCAGCTGCTCACCAGTTCCTTCTTGTTTACTCATCCACACGTGCTCGCAACTCTTCAAGTCACCTGATAAGTCACATCTGGGTCCTGCTCAAAAAATGGTATCCGAAGAGCCAGTACAGGGGTATGAGGGATCAGCTCAAGGGATGGTGGCTTTCCCTCTGTTTCTATTTTCTCTTTCCTCTTAAAGACTTTTGGTAGCCCCTTACCACCTCTCTCTGCCTTCTTTCTTTCTTAGCTGGTACTCATTTCAGTCATTTTACACCATACCGTTTACCTCAGGAGTACTGGCACCATTTTAGTCCAATAGATGGGACACATGCCACATACTAGGAGCACCCGAGAGAGATGGGTAGACCTCGGAGGCTCAGGGGGTCACTTCCATCAAAGGATGATTACATTTGGGCCATGATCTCCAATGATGGTTTTTGGCTCCAATTTACTTGGCTAGTCAGAACACCTCTCTCACTCACTCACACACTTTCCCTCGCTCTCTTTAGCATGAGTTTTGGCCTCTAGACCATACCAGAAAGATTTCAGGTCTATGTCCTTAAACAACTGCTGCTCCCAGTACTATTGTGCAGGCTTCTGTTACGGCCACAGCCACAGTTGTTGTTCTTGTAGCTCTTACTCTGTGACAGGAAATGGGCAAAACTCTTTACACACATTATCTCATTTAATCTTTACAATAACCCTTTTGGGTAGTTTTTACTATGAGCCCTACTCAAGAGAAGAGGAAATGATCTTTGGGCGGTTAAGTACATTTCCCAATATGTCTGAGCTTGTGCTTTTCAGCTGAGGCCTGGTCGATTACAGAGCCCACTCGCCTAACTGCTACCAAGCCCCAAGCTGGAAAATTTCTGCTCATAAGCTGACACCGTCTCATTCTGGATTACTGGCAAATGTTGTGAATAGTCTCTTACCTTCTGTCTGCCTAAACCCAGATACCATCTCAGAATCCCTCAGAAAGGGCCTAGGCAGCCACTAGGGAAACTCCATCAGATTTGGCATATGAGCCAAATCTGAGTAAAGCCTGTTTGTGAGCCTTGTCGCGCTTGGCACAAAATGGTGTCTCCCCTCTGCTTTCCATTCCATGGTTCTCCTCTGGAACTGAGATGACAGAGGTTAAATTCTTGAGAGACACAGTAATATGGAGCCACAGGCAGAAACTGAAGCTGTCGCCACAGTTTACTCCTGTCCCTTTTCTTGAATGACACATATTGATCACGGCTGCATATGCTTGAACACTGGCATTGAGTTGTGAAGTCAAAAGAAACCCAAATATTTTGTATATATTCTTCCTTAATATTTTTTAAAGTGTGGACAGCTCTGTAGTTCCCACATCATTGACCACATCATCTCTCCTCCCTGGAATCCATTTTTGTTATTTGGAGAATGGGATTTATAGTACTGAGAACTTTCTATAACTAGAAAGCTTTCAAATAATGAAATGTACATGTATGAGAATCACCTGGAAGTTGAAGACAATTGTAATTGCTGCAGTGAAGCAAAATGAAGCTAAAAATGCATATCCGTATGACCGTACCCTTAGAAAAATGTCCATTTATTCTTTGTGTTGGTGTAAAATGTGTCAATCCAAGGAGAAGAAGAGATTTCTTCCTGTTATTATGAAGCATTGCCAAAAAGAAAAGATCAATTATTCTCAAGACACATTTAGTTGAGCCTTCTTCCCACATCCTAAATGCTTATGTTTATGTGAGGTATACATCTGTACAATGCAGCGATTGTTTCATCTTTCCCAAACTAATAGAGATGCTAGAAACATCTGGTAGTTGATAGTTAATTCATTTTTTCATTGCACCTTTTCATAGGAAGCAGGGAACGCAATTCAATATATCCCCTGAGAGCGTCTTGCATTTATGACAGGTGTGTATTTCTTAGCAAGTCGTTGTTTGACACCATTGCTTCTCCTAAGTCCAGCTGGAAGTACACTCATCTGGCAAAAAAAGAGAGGGGAGGAAAAGTGAAATTTGAAAGGAAGTTGGAGTGTCAGGTGGTCGTTGCATAAAGCATCCAGTTCACTCTGGTCGTATTTATTCTGCTTATTTTGTGCAATTTCCTGCAACTGCCTTTTACAAGTCTGTCACGATGATGACTTTCTCTGTTTTGAGCGTTATTTAGGTGCATACTACTAATTTATTTGAGACAGTAAAATGAGGTTTCTTTTCAGCATGGAACCAGGAATTGATTCGATGTAAGGCTTGACCACCAGCCGCCCCCTCCCCCAATCCCAGCACAGCATCCCAACCCCCTCTGAGGGTCAGAAAGAACAGAAGGATATAAGATGAGTCATTACATCCTGAATTTTCTGACCCCTTCTCCGGGTACCTCTTTGATCTCTAAAGACTTTTTTAGCTCCTTGTGACCTCACTGAGATTATCTCTATCCTCCCTAGCAGTTACGATTAGCTAAGGTTATTTTTACTGAAAACATCTCAGGGCTTGAAGTGGGAGGGCGAGGATACTGCATTCTTGGTGGAGGGCCCAGTGTTTGGAATTCTTCCCTTGATGTGACATAATGAATCTTAATTGGCCTGCCCTTGGGCCATGGCACAGCAATCCCAGCTGGCTAAATTGAAGGACCGGAGCTGTTTAGGGAGAGGTTCAGAGGTAGCCCCAAGAAGTGCCATTAGTAGGCAGACAGTGACCACAGGGCCACCTTGATGGCCAAGAACATGGCATCTACCCTACTGGCTCAGCGACTTTCTCATTTGAAGACTTAGCTTACTAGATAGCTACAGAATATTTATTCAAACAGAATCAATGCTGCTGGTGTTTATGTCACTCTTGCTTATCTCAGACTTCTCAGACTCCTAGGTGCTGTTGACACTCCAGCCTTGTAGTTTTATAGTTGGCTTAAAGTATTCTTTCCTAGACACACACACACACACACACACACTGAATGCAGAAAAGCTCTTTTGTTAATAGAAATATTTGATTGGTCTCCTTTTAATGTCCAATGTTAGGCAAAATATGATGCTTATCTACTGACTCAGTGACTTCCTCATTGGATTTCAGTGATGAGAGCTTGGAATATGGACTATTTCTAATTTGTTCTTGAAGGTAAAAATTAAAATGCGTAGAAAATTATAGAACACAGGACAGCAGTGCCCAACTCTTGTCATCCATTTCTTTCAGGAGTCATCCAGTAATGAGTTGGTGATACTATTCCCACTGGGCTCATGAGGTCACTGGAGCAATAAGGGGTTTAATAATTTGACCAAGGTCAAAGCTAATGAACAAAGTGACCGTGCCTCCACACTGACTTGCCCAGCTAGTCCTAGTCATATAATTTCACTTAGCACGTGAAATTATTTTGAGTTCCTTAAGGTATCTATTGTAAGGTGGCAGAGCTAATCCAAATAAGCAGTTGGATTTAGACAGGACCAGGAGGTGGTAGGGTGGCTGATTGAGCTCAGATGACCTCAGTGCCCAGGCATCTCCATCCCCTTGAAGTCTTCTCCTGCTGATAAGTTTAGGAAGGAGTTTGCTCAGTTCATGCTCTTCCATGATTAGCTGGCATGCCCTCCCTTATCCTTACTGTCACTTAGTGGCTATAAAGAAATGTGTTTTCCTGAGATATCCACTTGGAAGTGGCTTTAATAATTGCTGTTTGTGCCTCCAGTCAGTCTTCTTTTCTTTGTCATTAGAGGTGGTCTGATGGCCTCAAGAATGCTACAAATGTGAGGAATGTGCACAAGTCTGGGGCTCTGATTTCAAGGCAATTTCACCTGAACTCCTCTCCCCTTCCTTTGTGACTGGAGTCAAGAGAACTTTAGTAATTAGGTTAATCTCTTAAGGAAAAATTTCTTGATAGAAGTTGTGTGACAGCACTGGAAAAATCACTACAGAAAGGTATTCTGATTCATCTTGGCCACTCTGTCTTAAAAGTTTTCTTTGTCTTAGAAACCAATGTAATAGATTTTGGAATGACCTAATGAGTGTTATATTTCTTCCATAGCAGGAAAGAGAGAAATTTCTTTTCCCAAGTATGGTCTTCTATTCCTCTTTTCTTTAAGTCCCAAGAGTGGTATTTAATCTTTGAGAACATTATGCTTTGCATATGGTAAAGATTGTTAAAACCAATGGGGAAATTTACCAGGAAATTGGCGCATTTTTTCCTTCTTCCTTTTCTTCACCGAACTAACAATGATCCTAACACTGTTTTCTGTGATCTAAGACTCACAGAAACAGGGTGAGTTTTAAGGATTCCACCAGAATCTCTGCAAACTGGCTTTGCCCATATCTACTTGGCCATGTGATTGACAGTGAAGCTCCATTTGATGGAGATGCACCAGAATCACCCAGAGAGTTTGTTTGTTTTCATTTTATAGTATTTTTTATTGAGATATAACTGACACACAATAATATATTAGTTTTGGATATATAGCACAATGATTCAGTATTTTTTATGGACATTCAGCTAGCCGACTTACAGTTTGTTAAGACTTAGATTACTGCCTACTACTTGTATGGTCTCTGATTCATTGTGTCTGGAGTGAGTCCCAAAGTTTTGCCTGCAACAAGTTCCCTGGTGATACTGATGTTGCTGGTCCCTGGACCACAGTTTCTGAGAACCGTTGGAGAAGGAGATGAGAGTATGTAACAAATGCCCCACAGCCAATATCTGAAACGAGTCTTCCCTGTGCTAGGGTAACTTGTGGACTTGCTCTGTTGGAAGAGTTAGAACAACCTATGCTACTACCAGGAACTTGCTAATTCTGTTATTGCCCTGTTAGGATGCTTGAAAAATGGGCCAGGAATATATTTGCAAAATTTGACTCTAGCTTCTTAAGAGATACGCAAGATACCATTATTTTTGTTGTTTTTTGTTCCACTCCTTGTCTTGGAATTGTTGTGTTGTGGGAAAAATGGCTATAAAAGCCACCAGGAAAGTAAGGTCTTAGTATGATTTTCAGTTTAATACCTCTTGGAGAAGGACTTGTTTTTCTGTGTCACATGGCTTAAAAGGTTAGTTAACCAGGACAAGCCTTGATGTGTCTGGATTGAGCTAATGACTAACTGAACAGTTTACCCAGAAGTGTGGAGTAATTCTCATAACCATATGATATAACATGGAAAGTAATCAACAGTTTCAGAAACTGACATCACCCATCCTATTGTTTTCATTTGACTTAACTGATAGTTCCTACGTGCCTTCAAGGGAGAACTGGACTAATTAGTAGAGGAGGGAGAAACCACCTGGCAAAGAGGCACAACTCTAATTACATAAGCAAGTCCAGCCACAGTTTTTCAGTTACAGCATGTGGAGATGGGTGAGAATACAGGGCAGTAAGAAGCCAGTGCCCGGCAAAGATTAGAGGTAGATCCTGCTGCCAACGGACTTACTGACAAGTTCCAACAATGTCACAGATGCTTTGTGAAAGGAACAACCAGATTATAATAAGCCAACAGGTATAAATGAAGTTAATGATGTCTTCCTCTTCTAAATGACCTCTCAAGAGATCTATCTATATCTGTATCTATCACTCCTGACAACTTAGTGATAAATCAGTAATCTCTAAATGCAGAAGTATATTTGGTGCAATTGTAAATAAGATTGCTTCCTTAATTTCTCTTTCTACTGCTTTATTATTGGTGTATGGAGATACCTAGGAATAAATCTAACCAAAGTGGTGAAAGACCTGTACTCTGAAAACTCTAAAACACTGATGAAAGAAATTGAAGGTGACACAAAGAAATGGAAAGACATTCCATGCTCATGGATTGGAAGAAAAATATTCTTAAAATGTCTATTCTACCCAAAGCAATCTATGCACTTAATGCAATCCCTATGAAAATACCAACAGCATTTTTCACAGAGCTAGAACAAACAATCCTAAAATTTTTATGGAACCACCAAAGACCCCGAATAGCCAAGGCAACCTTGAAAAAGAAAAAGTTGGAAGCATCACAATTCCAGACTTCAAGTTATATTACAAAGCTGTACTAATCAAGACAGTATGGTACTGACACAAGAACAGACACGTACGTAGGTCAATGGAACAGAATACAGAGACCAGAAATAAATCCATAACTATTTGGTCAATTAATCTTCAACAAAGCAGGAAAGAATATCCAATGGAAAAAAAAGAATGCCTCTTCGACAAATGGTGTTGGGAAAACTGGACCACTTTCTTACACCAAACACAAAAAAATAAATTCAAAATGCATTAAAGACCTAAATGTGAGACCTGAAACCATAAAAATTCTAGAGGAGGACACAGGCAGTAACCTCTTTGACATTGGCTATAGCATCCTCTTTCTGGTTATGCTCCTGAGGCAAAGGGAAAAAAAGGCAAACTATTGGGACTTCACCAAAATAAAAACCTTCTGCACAGTGAACAAAATAATCAACAAAACTAAAAGGCAATCTACAGAACGGGGAAGATATTTGCAGATGATGTATCTGATAAGGGGTTAGTATCCAAAATATATAAAGAACTTATCAAACTCAACACCCAGAAAATAATCCAACTAAAAATGGGCAGAAGACATGAATAGACATTTCTCCAAAGAAGACATCCAGATGGCCAACTGACACATGAAAAGATGCTCAGGGTCACTGATCATCAGGGAAATGCAGATCAAAACTGATGGAATTTGAGTTTTGGGGTTTGTGAGCAAATGGCCAAGAAAGAATTCTTGACATGTTCTTGGTGCGAAAAGGTGATTTCATTATAGCGTGGGGACAGGACCCGTGGGCAGAAAGAGCTGCACGGGGATTGTGAGGAGTGACTAATAATATACTTTTTAATTAGTGGGAGTTAGGGAGAGCATAAGTCTCTGAGGAATTTGGAAGCAAGGCTTTCAGGACCCTGAGGGGCTAGCTGCTCTTAAGATAAGGCTACTTTTAGTCTTTAATAAAACATAAACCTTAAGGCACTAAGGCAGCCATGAGTTCCTTGAGGAAGGTCACGCCGTGCATGGTTCAGGTGTCCATCAGTGGGTACAAACGGTAAGGAGATTTAATTTAAAATGCATTTCTCTTACCTTTGTTTCCCTCATCAAAAACCACAATGAGGTCTCACTTCACACCTGTCAGAATGGCTAAAATCAACAATACAAGAAACAACAGGTGTGGAAGAGGATGTGGAGAAAGGGGAACCCTCATGCACTGTTAGTGGGCATGCAAACTGGTACAGCCACTGTGGAGAAGAGCATGGAGGGTTCTCAGAAAGTGAAAAAGAACTACGCTACGATGCAGCAATCGTGGTACTAAGTATTTACCCAAAGAGTATAAAAACACTAATTCAAAGGGATACATGCACCCCAATGTTTAAGGCAGCATTATCTACAAGAGCTAAACTATGGAAACAGCCCAAGTGTCCATCAGCTGATGAATGGATAAAGAAGATGTGATACACACACACACACACACACACACACACACACACACACACACAGTGGAATATTACTCAGCCATGAAAAGAATGAAATCCTGCCATTTGCAATGATGTGGATAGAGCTAGAGCAAAATAAGTCAGAGGAAGAAAAATACCATACAGTTTCACTCTTATGTGGAATTTAAGGAAGAAAACAGATGGTCAAAGGGGAAAAAGAGAGAGAGGCAAGCCAAGAAACAAACTCTTAACTCTAGAGAAGAAACTGATGGTTACCAGAGGGGAGGTGGGTGGGGCAGTGGGTTACAAAGGTGGTGGGATTAGGGAGTGCCCTTGTGATGAGCACTGGGTATTGTATGGAAGGGTTAAATCACTATATTGTACACTTGAAATTAACATTATGTAGTATATTAACTAACTGGAATTTACTATTTTTTTTCCTTAGAGAGAGTGGGAGAAGGAGAGAGAGAATCTTAAGCAGGCCCACACCCAGTGCAGAGCCTGACACGGGGCTCAATCTCATGACCCTGAGATCATGACCTAAGCCAAAATCCAGAGTGACCCTTAACTGACTGAGCCACCCAGGCACCCCAACTAACTGGAATTTAAATAAAAACTTTTAAAAATGCAGAAGTTTAAAGCTTTTTACAATTTTAGGCAAAAATTAGTTTCTGATATTTAATGGCAGGAAATAGTACAAGACTATAAAGCAATAATAATAGGCTAACAAGTGACTTATTGATGGATAAACTTGCTTTTTGAACAACCAGCTCCATGCCTCTGTGTTGTCCAATGAGGATTTTCCCTGACGAGTTAAAGAACTGGGGGACAGCTATACAGGTTTTGGGCTGTGGATGCCTCTGGTCATGGGGCACTTTCTATTCTATTCTCCAGAAGGCACCTGAAAAGGAAAGCCTAGCCCACACCAGTCAGAGAATGTGTCGAATCCCAAGCGAGTCTTGTCTGGCCTATAAAAGATCTCAGCTCTTTTGGGTGCTCCCAACCAAAGAAATTTTTGCTATTTCAGTTTTTGTCAATTGCCTCAAATGAGGCTGAAGAACCTTGGTCCACCCTGGAACTTACAAAAACAACTCCCTCCTAGTGCCTGCCCGATAAATGGAGAGCCAATAAAATAAAAGTCCTGTCTGACCTAGATTGAGTACTTGGTATGGTAGGCATTTTTCCAAGCCCTTGGATCCATTGACTTATTTTAGCTGTATGCAGTTATCCTAATATGTAGTTACCCAAACTGTTCCCATTTTACAGATGAGGGGACTAGGCACCATGTCAAGTAACTTATGTAAGTTTCCCCAGCTAGTTGCAGCAGAGCTAGGATTTAACTCCATGTGCTGATCCTGAGTAGTGAATTCTCCCTCCTGCAAGGGTATCCACCATCTCCCTTGAGCACTGTCCTGCTCCCACTAAAATCCAAGCAATCTCATCTTTCTACTCCCTCCTAGTTGGACAGGATCATTTCCGGCTTCCCCATACACAGGAAGCACCAAGCACAGAGACCTCTGGGGAAAGAGGGGTGAGGCCATAGAGAAGCATTCTCAGTCTTGCTTATTCACTGAAAAAAAGGATTGAGATATTTCTCTATCAATAGTGAGAGAGCTCTCCTCAATACTCCCCCCTCTTTAACATCAAGATCCCAGCCTTTCAAGTAAAAATAGTCCTGATTAATCGGAATGGACTTAACCGGTAATCTGGGATAGGCGGTGTTTCTTTATAAGATGACTCCATTCCATTTGAGTTGCTGAGTACAATTAAGATAGAAACTAATTGTCACATACTCGAAACATATACAATTTTACAAGAATATACTTGTACCTATATAGCGCTTTATTCTTAGAAAAATAGAGATAAGTGGATGGCTGGGTTTTATGGACATTGGGGAGGGTGTGTGCTGTGAAATGTGTAAGCCTGATGATTCACAGACCTGTACCCCGGGGCAAATAATCATTATATGTTGATTTTAAAATAGAAATAAGAAATCAGGATTTAAGAATTGACTTTCTTAAGTGTGAGAAAAGTGAATTCGACTTGCTTTGATAAATGAATAGATACACTAGTTCTGGGGGAAAAATCCTTAAAAATGAAACTTTCGGTTTCCATATAAATTTTGAGCTCATTCATGTCTTCGTCTAACAAGTATTTATTAAGTTCCTTCTGGATGCTTAGCAGTGAGGAGACAGCCCTGAACAAGAGAGATGTTTTTTTGTCCTAGTGGAGTTTAAAGTCTACTGGGAAAACCAAATACCGAAGTGATTATGGTCAAATCTGTTGGGAATAAGGGTGGTGGATGATAGATGGCCTGTGAAGCCTTCGGTAGGGGACCTAACCGTGGTAGAAGTGAAGGCCTTCCAGAATATTTATCATTTATGCTGAGATCTGAAGGATTTGGAGGGTCAGCCTGGTGATGAGTGAAGGACAAGCATTCTTTCCAAGTAGAAGCAAAAATCTGAGATGATAATGTATGTAGTATATTCAAATAGCTGAAAGATCCTCCAGAACCAAATTTCATTCAGTCAGTGAGGACATTTGGACCTAGAAGGGTGAAGAAAACTGTCCAGTGGGGCCAAGTGTAGAGTGCAGTTCACCTGACTTTAGCAGCTAGCATCCTGCCATAAGCCCATGGCCTTCTGTGGACCGAGTAGGCCTTTTGGGAGGGGCCGCTGCTAGCTCATCTGGCACCTTCACGTGAATTAGGAATATATCCTATTTCTAGATCATCGTGATACAAAAAAATATTGCTAAAAGAAGTCTGCCAGAACATTATGGCAATAAATATCTAAACCTATAGCATCTGCCTTCTTAATGGTTCCCCTTAGATATACAACATGCAAAATGGTATTGGCCTCTGTGGATTCCCATCAAACCTGAAGTAATAATCTTTGAAGCTTCTGTTGGGGAAGAGTCTATAACCATCCTATACCAGCGGCTTTTTAATGGTTTCTGATGGGCTGCCTAGAGTGGAACCATTGACCTTGACCTCGGCGCAGGCATTTGTGTTCTCTCAGTTTCTGATTGATAACCCATTGCCTGCTGTGACCCTGTGACCTTCAACACTTCCTGTCTGTTCTACCACCTGCTTGCCTTCTAGTTTCTGATTTATTACTTGTTCCACTATCAGGTTAACTTTTTCTGTCCAAGACGACCATAACCACCAAATCATAGAATTAAACATTTAATTTTGAGTTTTCCTTCCTTATTGGGTTTCTCCCCTTCTTTTATTTAGTCTCTTTTTGTGTGTGTGTGGTTTGTCATAACCCTTACGGCTTTGTTTGGGAATTTTACTGGAGTCTCTTTTATAAGGGGCAAGCTGGAGGGAAGAATGTATTCCACTTGGAAAACACTAGTTTTGCACAGTGTCCACAAGTGTAAAGCAAAGAGGGAAGATTCATTAGTCGAATCATCCTGGACAACTGTGGGATAAAAAAGGGCCACCATCTTTCTGCACAACCGTCTTCAGAGTCATTATTATGCTAACATGGTTATGAATATGTATGTGTATGCAGCGTTTGTTAAGATTTATTTGACCCTTTAAATAATGAGGTTCTTGTGCCCCAGGGCCTACCCTTGCCACCTTGGCATGGTGCTATAATTAGGCCATAGAGGACTTGGTTCAGAAGAAGGAGAGTAGCCCAATCCTGGATGCCCATGGAAGCATGGCAAAGGAAGGGCTCATTCTGGGTGGGCTGTCCATATCCCAGGCAATATTTAGTGGCAAGGAAAGGAGTGGCTAGGGAAGGCCAGAGGCAGAATCCTGCTCCGGGTAGGAGAAATGATAAAGTCTGGTGATCACAGTTTCCGTTAGCTGGTTAGGGCTGGCCTGGAGCCACACTCAGAAATCGGAATGCCCGTATGGAAACAGGGACTGGAAGATAATGGTAGGGGACAAGTTTGGTGCTCCTAATAACTGCCTCAAGGTCGTGGCAGAGTGGTCAAAAGCCTTGAATCCAGAGTCATACAGATTTTTGTCTTTCTCTCATCCAAGTCTGAGAGAGAGTTGGTGGCCCTTGGCCATCTTGAGGCACAGGCAATTATATATGCATGCATCCTTTTACTTATTTATTTAATTTACACAAATGGCAACTTATTTGTATCGTGTTCTGTACTTGGCAATCTATCAGTGAAATCACTCTATATAATGCTACTTCAATTTTAAAATAATGACAGAATTCTCATGCATGGGTGTGTCGTAATTTACTTAGTCTTGCATTGGCGGGCATGGATATGATTTGTAGCTGAGATGTGCCCCTGGATATGGCATACTGGTCCTAAAATCTCAGGAGATTTGGATAGTTCTACCGAGATTTGGACAGATATCCCGAGACATGTGTCCTGAATCTCCCATCCACAGCCGGAGATCTCATGAGATTTGGATCAGGTGTCCCCATATCTGAACTGCGGTCCAACTAGATTGGCCCCTTGATCTCGCTGACCGGGCCCAAGGTCTCAGGAGAGATGGATGAGTTCTCCCGAGATGTAGACTACAATCAGGAGTGATTTTCCCCTGGATCTTGCAGAGGGGGCCCAAGATTTCACAAGATGTAGTTTCTTCTTCTGAGATTCGGACTGAAAGTGCACAGGTTTTTACCCTGGTTCTTGCTGTCTGGACTTGAGAACTCAGTGACTTTGGGTGAGTTCTCCTGGAAATTGGCTTTAGGTCACCTGAGATTTGCTCCCTGGATCTCACTGACTGGGCCCCAAATCACCCGAGATTTGGACTGAGGCTATATGAGGTTAGATGCTGGCTTCTCACAGAATGGCCTTAGATCCCAGGAGATTTTGAGTGAGTTCTTCCGACATTTGGACTAAGATCACATGAGATTTGCGGGTGAATCTCCCTGCTGGGCCCGAGATCTCAGGATCTTTTGATGAGTTCTGACCAGATTAAGACTTAGATCCTGCAAGATTAGCCCCTGGATCTCACTGAGTGGGCCAGAGATTTCATAAGATTTGGAGAGTGCTAGCAAGATTTTTAGAATCTGAATTTTTAGAAAAGAAGATTTAAATTAGAAAATCAACTTTTTAAATTTAATTTTATCTTTTCCGTGTTCTGGGATTTACTGTTTATGCACCACACCCAGTTCTCCATGCAATCTGTGCCCTCCTTAATACCCATCACCAGGCGCACCCAACTCCCCACCCACCTCCCCTCCAAAACCCTCAGTTTGTTTCTCAGAGTCCACAGTCTCTCATGGCTCCTCTACCCCTCCAATTTACCCCAATTCACTTTTCAAAACTGAGCATTTTAGATAAGAGAGAGAAAAAAATAATGATACAAATAAAGAAAAGAAAATCAGGTTTTATATTTTCTTGAAAAACTTGACTTTGGCCCCACAAACTCACAATCAGTCAGCTAGGGTCAGTAGTGACTGTCTTCCTTAGGTGGGCAGTGAGCACTCACGGTGATCATAGTCTCCTGTATTTCTTTTTTTTTTTTAAGATTTTATTTATTTATTTGACAGAGAGAGCAATCACAAGTAGGCAGAGAGGCAGGCAGAGAGAGAGGGGGAAGCAGGCTCCCTGCTGAGCAGAGAGCCCGATGTGGGGCTCGATCCCAGGACCCTGAGATCATGACCTAAGCCGAAGGCTTAGAGGTTTAAACCACTGAGCCACCCAGGTGCCCCAGTCTCCTCTATTTCTTATCACATCCCAACACTGAGCTATACTTTAGATGCCATTTACCATCATGTATTTATAAAATGTATGTGTGTATAGGCGAATTATACACTTATACATATATACATACAGGAGAGTTAAGAGGAAAGTGAAACATTTCTTGTCTACAATAAAGAGGGAAATGTGTGTTGATTATGGTCATATTACATACAGAGCCCAAACAACTCTTTGCCCAGTGCCCCCAGCAAATAGGAAGCACTTAATGAAAATATGTGTATTAATGGTTGGAAGCTGGATTAACTGGGGTTGGTCTAGAGTGGACTTGCCTCTTGGGGGCCTTCAGTACCTACAAATGACTCCAGGGCTGATATTCAATACATGTTTATTGAATCAAATTGAAAAATCTAATTTTAAAAATGATTCTTAAACCCTGGGATCTTTTTGCTAAGCATGCATATATTTTAAATGGTTTAGTTTTACAATCTTGATTTAGGATTAACATCCTGTCCAAAAAAAAAAAAAAAAGACATAAAGAACAAGAAAAGGAGCTTCAAATACCAATAATGGAATGTGAGAGACTCAATACAAATGCCTTAGGTCTAATATTTTGCATTCCTCTAATATATCATAGAGAGCCAGGCTTTGATTTCCTCCTTAGGTCTTTATTTACACTGTATATGTTCCAGGCCGTCTCCAGGGGAGACTTCGCGTGGTGATCGTCTGGGTAAGGGAAGGATCCTGGGTCCCCCTTTGTCTCCTTAGTGTGCTTCAAGGAAGGCAAGCTATCTTGGCTTTACTTTCCCTCATCCTAAGGGGAAAGACTTGAACTTAATATGTTTTCATAACTGAGGTGGGGAAGTAGGATACAGTGACCTCTAAGGATCAATTAGGAGCCAGCTTAAGTTATAAGAATAGTAACTCTGCTTCCTCCACCCCTCACGGAGCTGGGTGCGCAGCGGTCATGGCAAGTGTTCTTGTAACATCAACTTCTTGGACGACCTCAGTGTGAGCTGGAAAAAAGACAGACATGGAAGTGGACATCCAGCATGCTCCCAACAATGTAAAAATATCCATAACACAGAGAAGACTGAAGGAAATGTGCTGCAGCTCTAGCAGTGGTCAGCTCTGAACAGTGGCATGGGTGACAGTCATCTTTCCTTTTTGTTGTTGTTGAAGTTTCCAACCTTTCTTAAAGGAAGTTTTACTTTTATCATCAGAAAATTATCAAGCTATATTTATATCTCTGAAAAAAGGAAAAAGACACCAGTGACTACCCAAAGATACCAAGCAAGTGTTTGGCTGGCTGGCCTGTCCCCGCTGCTTGAGTCATCTCTCCAGAGCGCTGGGCCTTCCAGGGGACATGCCCCCGGCCTCTCATCCTGCTGGTGCCCCTCTGGTGCTGTGGGAGCGCGTGCCATCTCTCTCCTCTCCTGCTCTGGGGCTCTGTGGGGAGGAATGTGATTGCCATCAGAGACCCCCACAGGAACTCTTTCCACCGAGCCTGTCTCTCGAGGGCAGCGCTGCTGGAGTAGCAACCAATGTCATCTGTCAAGAGTGTGGATGGGGGCCGCCATGTCACCCCCGTGATCACTGGAATGAAGCAGCCACGGCCATCAGTGCCTCTGCTAATGCCAGCTTCTCTTTCACAGTCACAGAACCTCTGATCCTTTGTGCTCCCAGTAGCCCTCGGAAATTTCACAGAAACAATTGTGGTTTATTAGAGTCTCTTTGTCTGGAGACTCAGGGTGAATCCACAATGACTGAACAAGGGAACAGTTCTGATGCAGGATATGTGCTGTGCTCAAAATGACCCCTCGTTTCAAAGCTCACCTGTTATCTTTGAAACATACTTTTGCTGTTGACTCTTTGTTCTCTTGGGATGAGTAATTTTCCAAGAGGCTTCTGCGTTTCTTTTGTGCATAGATCCCTGGCGATTTCACTCTGCTCTATCTTCTTGAGTCACAAGGTGAGAAAATAGTGGTAGCTCAAGCCCCTGCCTGAGTCTGGGATCGCTGATGGATGGGAAATCCCAGTTCTCAAAAGGAGGTAGAAAAGAAAGAAAAAAGAAAAGAAGAGAAGGATCGAGGAACCCTGAAAATGTTGGGCTGTGAGGAGAGGATCAGACTATCTCCTTCCTCCCTCTGCCTCTATGATAGTCATTCCAGAAACCACCCAGAGCAAGAAAAAAGGGCAAAGAAGGAATGGCTTTTTGTTGAGTGCCTGTGGGGAGGGGTTCATGTTTAATATCTTCTCTAACCCTTACAAATTCCCGTAGAGCACATATTAGGACGCTGAACATGTAGGTGAAGAAACTGAGATGGAGAAACATTTAGTAATTGCCCGAGCTCATGTGGCTGGGAAGAGGCGGGCTCTGGATTCTGACTACGAAGACCTTGACATTTCAGTGAGTTCCTGTTTGTTCATCACCCTGAATTAGAAGTTTTTCCAAAGTCCAGAGATGCCCCATGCCTGGCTCTACCCAATGCTGTCCTCCTTGGCCACATAATCTGGCTGCTTGTGCCTCACCAAGGTGACCATTAGGAGTGCCTTCTTTTAGGCCAAGGTTTCTCAATCACTGTGCTAACGACATCTGGGGTCACATCATTCTTGGCTATGGGAGGCTGACCTATGCATTATAGGATGTTTAGCAACATCCTGGCTTCTCTTCACTAGCAACCAACAGCCTTCTTGCCCCCTGTTGTGACAACCAAAAGTGTCTTCAGACATTGCCCAGTGTTGCCGGTGGGGGAGGACATGGTGGGGGACAAAACTGCCCCTGGTTGAGAACCGCTAATTTAGAGGTTCCAGTTGTAAGGCATCAGTTCTTAGATGAGTCAGCTTCTCTGCTCAGCTCCCGTAACATTTCCTCATGACTCACTCTAGCCGCATTTGCCATACTAATGGCTGGCTCTTCTTAGATGAAGATACAGAGACCTGCGCATAAGGTGAGCTGGGCTGAGTGGACCATCGGAGCTCCAGACAGAACCTGGGTGAAAATGATGGCCCTGAAAGATAAGAGATGGGCCAGGTGGGGATGAAGGGAGAGAGTCTCCAAGTAGGACAGACTGATGCTTCAATGATCGTCAATGCTTTTCTCCCCGCTGGATGGGCAGGAGGTGGGGCGGTATGGCTGAGGCCTTGGCCATGCCTCCACCTCTTCCACTCCCATCCTCAATAGATTTTTAATTTTTGTCTCAGGTTGCTGTCTTCTCCTGCCCCATGTTGTCTGTCCCCTTCACCATTTCCTTGCTTTCTACCCCTTCCATGGAGAGTCTGGGCATTCCAGGTAAAAGGGGAGACTGGTCGGGATGAGTTGAAGTCTGTGTATCAAAGGAAGCATCGTTTCCTTTACATTGACTTCATTCCCTTCCAATGACAGTGACTCTCTGAACTCAGCAAATTCCACAGCAATACTTGCCAACTGTGATTAGACACATCACAGCACACGTGGACACACATGTGCTTTAACACAAACACAGATAACAAGACTTTTGCTCCCCCTGAAATGGTGTATTTTTGTTCCTCTACTCTATTGTCTTATCTAGACACCTCTTAATGCAGGACAGCTTTAAAAGTCTCCTTACCTTTGATCAGGTCCTCACCCAACTGCAAATAGCACCCCTGTGTCTGCTTGTCTGTCTTTAAAGAACACTAGAGAAGGATGACTCAGTTCCGATAAGTGGTCTTGGTGGGGGACAGATGGCATATGAGTGCTCACTGGTTGGCCTGAAGAATACGGACAACCAGTGTTTCTGGCTTGGCTTTGGGTATCTTCCCGTGTTATGGCTGTGTCTGAAGTCCTTGGTGTTGGGGTGAGCTATGCAAACCGTTGTGTTATGGTGGCTTCTTACTTCCTGTCTCTAGTTGATAGATGGAGAATTGTACACACCATGGGAGCTACAGTCCAGATTTTAATTTGCTGGTCTTGAAAAATGCATGTACCCTTGCTGCTCAAATTCAATGTCAATCAGATGCCTCCTGTTTACATCCTGTTCCAGCCACTACAGTTTTTGTAATCCCTTCTTTGTTGTCACCTGAAAGTTGACCTGCATCTTCACTTCACACCTCTCATTAGTCATCTTACCCCTCTCTAGTGTGCTCTTTACCCTCTTGTCCCCAACCTCTTCTTTCCCTTTTTTTTTTCCCTCTGCTCTGCTTTTCGCAGTTTATAGTTATTTTTTCCTTTGCAAAATTGTTTGCATCTGTGTCCCAATTTGAGTCAACATTTGTTGGTGCTGAATTTGGACAAGACTTTGTGTTAAAGTATCATGGAAAATAGAAATACAGACGTGAATCATGCCCTACCCTCCAGGAAATCCATAATTGGAATTATACTACGAGACAAATTACAAAACTGAATTTTTTTCAGTCCAATAATTTGGCAAAAATGTCCTGAGTAAAATATGTCTGAGGCAATGTTTGAGACAGGGGATGCGCCCTGGAGAACAAAATAGACCCCCATTGCCCGTACGTAGCTTACAGTCTTAGAATTCATAAGTCTTGAATTATAAGGTGCAACATCTGTTTAATAATACATTTTTCAGGAATAAAAGCTGCGTTAAATGTTTGTATCAATTGTAAGATACTCCTTGACTTCAGGACGTTTTTAATGTGGGGAAAAGAAGTTTGTTTTCAGTTTGGTCCCCAGAAACGCTGAAATGAGGATTTATTTGTGAGTGACGAAGAAAATGCTTCCAGGTGGAGCTGGCCTGTTCTCCACAGGCAGCAGGACCCAGCGAAAGCCAAGGTCGTGCAAAATCCCACTCTCCCCCAGGGTGAGGGGCTCCTCTCCAGAGGAGCTCAGGGAAAACAATCTATACCTCAGAGATTGCCACCCGCTCTGGTGCCAGGGAGCTTCCTTCTAAGGCTCCCATCTCGTTAGTCCTGAGCTAAGATCACCTCCCAAGTAGGTCAGGATGTTAGTGCAGCCAGAGTTGCTCTCATAGCCCAACGGCAGTGCCAGGTCAAGTCCCTGGAGGCCAAAATATACCCCAAGCCGGGGAGGTGGCCGGTGGAGAGTGAGGAGGACCTCAGGGGATCTGGAAGGAACAGAAGTGTCTATTACAAGGTCATCTCCCATCAAGGACCCATGGGAAGCGTTATCATTTATGGGTGTGTTTGCATACCTATGTGTACACACATAGGTACATACATGTGTGTGCATGGATAAATTTTAAAAATGGATTAAATTTATAAGTGACATTGAAAATGTAAAAAATATATGAGTAACCAGCTTCCTCATAATTTTTTAAAATTTTTTATTTATTTTCAGCATAACAGTATTCATTATTTTTTCACCATACCCAGTGCTCCATGCAATCCATGCCCTACCTGGTATCCCAACCTCCCATCCCCCCCCCCCCCGCCACTTCAAACCCCTCAGATTGTTTTTCAGAGTCCATAGTCTCTCATGGTTCAACTCCCCTTCCAATTTCCCCCAACTCCCTTCTCCTCTCTAACTCCCCATGTCCTCCATGCTATTTGTTATGCTCCACAAATAAATGAAACCATATGATAATTGACTCTCTCTGCTTGACTTATTTCACTCAGCATAATCTCTTCCAGTCCTGTCCATGTTGCTACAAAAGTTGGGTATTCATCCTTTCTGATGGAGGCATAGTACTCCGTAGTGTATATGGACCACATCTTCCTTATCCATTCGTCCGTTGAAGGGCATCTTGGTTCTTTCCACAGTTTGGCAACCGTGGCCATTGCCACTATAAACATTGGGGTACAGATGGCCCTTCTTTTCATGACATCTGTATCTTTGGGTTAAATACCCATTAGTGCAATTGCAGGGTCATAGGGAAGTTCTATTTTTAATTGCTTGAGGAATCTCCACACTGTTCTCCACAGTGGCTGCACCAACTTGCATTCCCACCAACAGTGTAAGAGGGTTCCCCTTTTTCCACATCCCCAACACATGTTGTTTCCTGTCTTGCTAATTTTGGCCATTCTAACTGGTGTAAGGTGATATCTCAATGTGGTTTTAATTTGAATCTCCCTGAGGGCTAGTGATGATGAACATTTTTTCATGTGTCTGATAGCCATTTGTATGTCTTCTTTGGAGAAGTGTCTGTTCATGTCTTCTGCCTATTTTCTGATATGATTGTCTGTTTTGTGTGTGTTGAGTTTGAGGAGTTCATTACAGATCCTGGATATCAACCTTTTGTCTGTACTGTCATTTGCAAATATCTTCTCCCATTCTAGAAGAGACCCCGAATCGCTAAGGAAATGTTGAAAAACAAAAATAAAACAGGGGGCATCACATTACCTGATTTTAAGCTTTATTACAAAGCTGTGATCACCAAGACAGCATGGTACTGGCATAAAAACAGACACATAGACCAGTGGAACAGAGTAGAGAGCCCAGATATGGACCCTCAACTCTATGGTCAATTAATCTTTGACAAAACAGGAAAAAAAATACAGTGGAAAAAAGACAGTCTCTTCAATAAATGGTGCTGGGAAAACTGGACAGCTGTATGTAGAAGAATGAAACTCAACCATTCTCTTACACCATACACAAAGATAAACTTGGATGGATGGATGGATAAAAGACCTCAACGTGAGACAGGAATCCATCAGAATCCTAGAGGAGAACATAGGCAGTAATCTCTTCGATATCAGCCACAGCAACTTCTTTCAAGATATGTCTCCAAAGACAAAGGAAACAAAAGCGAAAATAAACTTTTGGGACTTCATCAAAATCAAAAGCTTCCTCATAATTTGAACATCCAGTTACAAGTTCCCTTGAAGATTTAGGTGTGTGCCATTTCAGCCTCGCCTCTTTTCAGTTCATGCCATTTTGATGACAAGAATTAGACTTTCCAGGGAAGTTTGGTGTAATACTTCTCTTACGTTTCTGACCATTTGTTGACATTTGGGAAGGCTGGGCTAGGTTTGCCTGCTCCCAGGTAGCTGTGTACCGCGGGAGAAGAGCAGGCCCATGACAGCAGGCGACTTTTGCTTTCTCTTCTTCCAAGGAAATGCCTGGGTTTCTAGTTCGGAGTAACGACGTTTACTTCTGTATAGTATCATCCATAGTTTTGTCATTGTTACTCTTTTTTTTTTTAATCAAATGGGCAATTAATTGAACAGTGAGTGTAAAATCCATGCATTGTAGTTACAGACTTCCATGCTAGGCAAGAGCAGAAATGTACAGATAGACAACCCTGTTAGCAAGGAATTAAAAGGCAGTTCCTTGTTCTGTCACATGGTAATAACCTGTGTTAAATATTGATATGATCGGGTTCATTTTAATATGACTTGGTGTTGCTTTTGCATAAATAACATCAATTTGATTGTCAGAAATACATCAAAACTTCTCCCTTTGCTATTGATGATGATTTTGGGTTTTGCTCATGAAATATCATCTTAGGAAGGTTTTTTATTTCTAGAAGGTAATGTCCCTCAAAAGATAGGTGGCAAGGGGTGCCTGGGTGGCTCAGTGGGTTAAAGCCTCTGTCTTCGGCTCAGGTCATGATCCCAGGATCCTGGGATCTAGCCCCACATCAGGCTCTCTGCTCAGGAGAGAGCCTGCTTACCCCCACCCCCGCCCCGCCTGCCTCTCTGACTTTACTTGTGATCTCTGTCTGTCAAATAAATAATAAATAAAATCTTTTAAAAAAAAAAGATAAGCGGCAAGACTCATGTGTGTATGTTTCGATAGAGATGTGGCTGTCGCTTTTTGAAAATGTTTTTACTTTGAAATAATTAGATTTGCAGGCAGCTATAAATAATACAGATACTCTATGTGCTGCATGCCCAGTTTCCTCCAGTGATTAGGTCTTATGTAAATACACTACAATGTCAAAGTCATGAAATTGACATTGGTACAGTGCATGTGTATAGTTCTGTTCCATTCTATTACATACAGAAACTTGTGGAACCACCACCACCACGAGATATAAAACTGTTCTGTGACCACAAGTCTCCTTCATGCAACCCGCTCAGTGACACCCACTCCCCGTCCGCATCTCTAAACTTTGGCAACCACTAATCCATTCTCCATCTCTGTAATTTTGCTGTTTTGATAATTTTATATAAATGAAATCATACAGTATGTGGCCTTTTGAGATTAGCTTTCCTTCCACTTGGAATAGTTATCTGGGATCCATCCAAATTGTCGCACGTATCAGGAGTTTGGTTTTTTCTGTTGCTAAGTCATATTCCATGGTATGGCTTTCCTAGTTTCTAGTGTATACATCAGTTGATGATGTTGGGTTGTTTATACTTTTGACTATTATAAATAAAGTTGCTGTGAATATTGCATACAGCTCTGTGGACATGAATTTTCATTTGTCTGGGATAGATGCCTAGAAGTATGATTACTGGGTTATGTTAGTATAGATATACTTTTTTTTAATATAAAAACTACAACCACACTGGTTAATTTTTAGATGTCAGCTAGAAGGTATGGACTCAGCCAAACATGTGTTATACTTTCTTAGAAAAGATGAACTTAGCATTAACATAATGGTGATTTTATAAAAGAAGGGCTTTGTCCACAGGGAATTCACATTGTAGATATTGTAGTTTTCTGCTGTCGTGCTATATTTCTAGTCCTTGTTCTAACCTATAATTTTATAACAGGCTGTGACTCCCAGTGAATTCACCTGGAATGGCTTTTCTCTGCAGTAAGGGACACTGTTCTTAATATCAGATCATCATTATCCCACTTAACTGTACTCTTTCTGTGCAACTAATTGTTTCAGTCCAGTGCAGTGCCTCTGAGCCTGATGTAAATGTAGCCAGCATATATTGTTTCTCCTTTCAAGGAAAACTATTTTAGCTTCCAATTTTCTACCTATTTTTTTTTTTGGGGGGGGACACATGTAGTTTCAAATGCCTATGAAAACTGGCAGCCCCTTGTATTTCAAAAGGCATTGCTACTTTGTTGTCTCATGTTGTTTTCAAACTTTTAAACCTGGTAGAAATAAAGTGTCATTGTTCCCTCACATAAGCCCCTAAGCCCGAGCAAGCCGAAGCACTTCAGCTTCCACAGGGTAAGGCCGACCCCCCTCCGCCCGATGTTGAGTCAGCTTGATGAAGCAATTTCACGGTATTCAACTTAGTGAAGATTTCAGGCGCTGTCACACTAGGCTTCTGGGATTCTCATCACACAGTAAGTCCAGTGACTGAAGCATGGAGAAGAAAGATACTTGCCAAATGTGTCGCAACCGTTGATGTAATTTGCAGTTCATTTTGGGTGAAATACCATGGGGCATATGTGGCTAGCCTAAACTTATTTTTAAGTCAGGATGTATTGAGAAGTGAAGAGAAACTGAAAGGGAAGAGAGAAGCTCCTGAATTAATTGAGTGGCCCTTTAGATGCGGGTGTAGCTAAGCTCTTGAAAGCATATGTCTCAACCCTGGATGTCTGTGTTCCAGCCCTCGGTCCTCCCTCAACAACAGCTGTATTGCATTGGATGTTTATGATTTATGATTTGCCACTTACAGGATATTTATAACATTTTGGGGGAGAAGAGTCTGACCAATGTCCTGACTACAAGACGAGGGTTTAAACGAGTCAGCCTAAGTCCAAAAGGAAGTAAATTCTGAAGTTGGCATTAGATATTGGCCCAAGGAAGTCCATTTTCACAGGAAAGTCCAGGTTAAATGGTCCCAATGCAAATGCTAATAGTGCCTCTTAATTTGCCATGTTTCTCACTTTTAGGACAAATTCTGTGTTCACTCTGCTGGTAGTTGCATTAGTATATTTTTCCTGATTTCCTAATTTAAAAGATTCATCTGTTTTTCCATTATGCAAGATAAATAGGTGACACTCATTGTGTCCTTTAAGTCTTTCCACTGATAGAAAAACTTCAGTTTAATGATTGATATATTCTGCTGGTTAATATTAGGATTTCATTCCTCGTTACACACCCAGGGGAAACAAGTGCATATATCCACAGTGTTATCAGTAATAGTCCCCAACTATTTTTTAACCCCACAAATATCTATTAACAGGGTCTGTGCTATATTTACATGATGGAATACTATGAGGCAACAAAAAAGAACAAACTGCTGACACGCAAACTTATATGCATGAACTTTAGAAAAATACTGCATGATAAAAAGGCACAAAGAGTACCTATTATGCAATTTAATTTATAGGCTAAAAAAAAAACATGGACAAGGCCAACCTTCATTGACAGAAATCAGAATAGTGCTTGTTTTGAAAGGTGTGGGATAGGTATTAACTGGGTGGAGGCAGGGAAGCCTTCTAGGGTAATGGAAATATTCTGTATCTTTGTCTGGGAGGCAGTTGCATGAATGTATACATATGTAAAAATTCATAGAACCTTAATACTTTGCATTCGAGCATTTTATTATTTATATCTCATTCTATAAAAAGCCAGAGAAGAAATTTTGTAAGAATCACATCTATTAAGGGGCGCCTGGGTGGCTCAATCTGTTAAGCGTCTGTCTTTGACTTAGGTCATGGTCTTGGGGTCCTGGGATAGAGCCTGCTCAGTGAGGAGTCTGCTTGTCCCTCTCCCTCTGCCCCTCCCCTATCTCATATGCTTTCTCTCTCCCTCTCTCTCAAATAAATAAATAAAAATCCTTTTTAAAAAGAAGAACATCTATTAAACATTTCTATTAAATTTCTGCAGCATGGCTGTCTTTGACATATCCAGAGAAGTAACCCAACCTGTGAGTAAAAGATCATAACTCATTTTGATTAAGAATGAATATCTATACCTTACACCAGTCAGAATGGCTAAAAAGTCAGGAAACGCCAGATGTTGGTGAGGATACAGAGAAAGGGGAGCCCTCCTATACTGTTGGTAGGAATGCAAACAGGTGTGGTCACTCTGGAAAACAATATGGAGGTTCCTCAAAAAGTTGGAAATAGAGCTACCCTACGACCCAGCAATCACACTACTGGGTATTTACCCTAAAGATACAGGTGTAGGGACCTGAGGGGGCACGTGCACCCAAGTGTTTTTAGCAGCAATATCCACAATAGCCAAACCATGGAAAGAGCCTAGATGTCATCAGCAGATAAATGGATAAAGAAGATGTGGTGTATATATATACAATGGAACACTATGCAGCCATCAAAAAACTGAAATCTTGCCATCTGCAATGATATGGATGGAGCTAGAAGGTATTATGCTGAGCGAAATAAGTCAACCAGAGAAAGACAGTTATCATAAGATCTCCCTGATATGAGGAATTTGAGAAATAAGACTGAATGATAGAGGAAGGGATGGAAGAATGAAACAAGACAAAACCAGAGAGGGAGACAAACCATAAGAGACTGTTAATCCCAGGAACAAACTGAAGGTCGCTGGGGCAGAGGGCGGTGAGAAGGCTGGGGGGGCGCTGGGGGACGGACGCTGGGAGGGCGTGTGCTGCGGGGCGCGCTGTGAACTGTGTAAGCCTGATGATTCACAGACCTGTACCCCTGAAGCAAATAATACATTATATGCTAATAAAACAAAAACCAAACAAACACAAAGCATGGGTATCTACTTCTCTCCTCCCTCCCTTCACCTCATCACCCTTGTTGGGTCTTGACCATCTCTCACCAGGGTTTGTGGTCTTGGGTGAAAAAGCTGAGCAAAGGAGACCCTTTCTATGGCCTTATGACATTGGGGGCGGGGCCTTGGTGGTGTCCGAAGGTTTGGTTGGCAGTTTCTAGAGAGGTCGGTGCTAAGTGGGCATCAGAATGAGGTCAGAGACAAGCACTTGAGGCACTCTTCTCTCGTTGCTTCCCTTTCTCCAAACTCTGGGCTAAGGAAGGGAGAAGAGGAGAGAGAGAATTTGAGGTTGGAAGTGCACCAATTGGTTCTTTCCAAAATTCGCTACAGAATAATATCATAATTACAAACAGGCAGCCTCTGTTTTCATGGCAACAAAAACACACTTGAAGACAAAAGTGTGATGGGAGTGAGGGAAGGCATATGGTTCATTAAAACAACTTTCCTTTTTCTTTTTTTCTTCACCAAAACATTTCAGTGGCTTTAGAGCTAAGGAAGGTTCATAGTCAGAAGTGCCAGTGAGTTCCTTTTTATCCCACTTTTCATCTCTGCTTTTGTTCCTGTGTTGTGTCCGGGTTTATATATAGGTGCTGAAGGAGTTAGACCAGTGGTTCTGAGTCTGGGGTGATTTCGCCCCAAAGGGACAGCTGGAATGTCTGACGACATTTGTGGTTATCACAGCTCAGGGGTTGGAGTGCCGCTGGCATCTAGTGGGTAGAAGCCAGGGATTTGCCGAGCAGGATGGCATGGGACAGCAAAGAACCATCCAGCCCCAAAAGTCAATAGCGCTGAGGTTGTGAAATCCTGGTTTAGACTGAACCCCACATCTGGGATTAAGGGTGAAGGCGGAGTGTGTTAGGATCCAGAATCCCACCGCGGAACTCGTGTCTTAGGGATCTTTTCATTTTACAATAGCATTACTTAGATACAAATTGTTATCAAAGGGTTTGGGTAGATCCAATCCTTAGAGCATTTCTCAGTGACTTTGGGGGGCATTAAGACAAGCGGAGCCCCAAGAATGAGTTCGTTCTTGCTATTTTGATTCAAGATACATCAAAGCAAACTGCAGTGGGGTTATAATGGGGGAGCAAGTTAATACTATACAGTAATAAAACAGTCTGCTAGAGGAGAGGGACAATGACAAATGAGAAGATCATTGGATGAGTCCTCAGAAGACCAAGGTCCTAGGCCTGAATTGTCCTGGATCTTTAGTTTTGTGACAGTAGACAGCTCAGAGGCCCTTTCTAGATCTTGTTTTGTTTATGGATCTTCATCCATAAAATGAAGAGGCCAAAGTAGATCATTTCAAAATCTCTTTTAGCACCAGTGTTCAGTGATTTGATGGGAAACGACATGTCCCTTACTAAAAAATAATTGATGCCATTCATTTTAGAATATCTTCCAACAATGAAATGACTAGAGGAATATAAAAGTTGTTATGCAAGAAACTCTCCTTTAAAAAATTGATCTTATTATGCCTGTCACATAGACAGAGTTCCTTTGTCTTTATAACATGAAGATGTGTCTTTTTAGCTTGTCAGTTTAACTGTTTGGCAAAATGTGTTCAGGTAAAGAAAAATAACTGTGCAGAGCTGTTTAACATTTGTTCCTAATGTTAACTTTTAAACTCTGCTTAGAAAAATAATTCTGTTCAGAAATTTGATCTCTCTGCCTTCCTTTTGTATTGCTTTTGGCTCTTCCAGAACTCAGAATGTCAATTTGTTATTCATGTTTGCCTTCACTAATCCTTCCAAAAGAATGTGAAAAGGCCCACAGTCTTTTATATTAGGAAATAACGGAGATTAAAACGGATTAAGTCTGAGCTCTTCTTTTGCTCTGTATTAATGTAATGAGTGTTATCGCAGCATTTACAAAAGCGATGGGGTTTTTCATACGAAACTATAATTTCATTGTATGAGCTTTCAGTAGGGGCATTGATACAGTTGGGCCTGGTGACTTTTCGCAAGTTAAATGCCAAGATCCTGCAGCGTCCTTCTGAAATGTTGGACAAGGTGATGGATAGGGAGGGGTTAGAGAGACAGAAGTATGTGTCAAGTCAAAGTCTTGAAGAGGGGACAGAGGGGAGTGGTAGACAGACTGAGGGTTGTTGACTTGGAAAACCAGTGGGAGATCATAGCATGGTGGAAGCATTCATCTACTAATGAATTGGAAATAGAATTGTTCATGCAACTGTCTTCTACCTATCTACTTTTATCACCAAGAATAATAGAATCTTTTCCCTTTACATGGAAGACAGCATAGGTCTCACATCAGGAGGATGATGTCTTTATTTTCCAGTAGTTATAATGAATATGCTGATCTGTCCACACCCCTTCGTATAGACCTATTTAGGATGAGACACTGTACCACAGGGCACAGGTAAGCAACCTACAGAGGCTGAAAAGCACATGGAGTTGGGCTTCCGTTCTAGTCCCTAACTAGCATGTCAGAAATTTTATAAAGACAATGAATGAGTTTTTAGATTTGTTAGATCTTACTTAGCTAGATTCTCTAACTAAAAGCTAAGAGAATGCTAGATCCAAATTATATCAAGGGTCTGGGCAAAAGTGTTCCCACTTTAGAGATGGCATGAGAAAGTTCCCTTCCAGAAATGTGAACCCTATTATTGTTCCCAGTAGTTGTACTTTCCAAAAAGGAGAAGTTATTGTGTGAGCAGCTTATGTCTGCTGCCCTGTACTGACCACCCAGCTTTCAGAATATTCCAAAGAGCCACAGAGCATGCCTCCCCAGAGCTGTATGGGGACCGCAGGAGTCACCCAAGTTCCGTCTGAAGGAATGGCTTCTCAGACTGGCCATGACAGTCCAGCGTCTAGTATGGGGAACCAGCAGTCCAGGATGGAGGGGACAAGCAGTTAAATAAATTATTTTTTTATGGTTTAGTCAAGGAAATAGTTGTGATGTCAAATCCATTTTGGTTTCAAATGGGTAACAGACTTAAGCTCTTTACACCATTCAGAAAAAAAACATCTGCAAAGTGAAAGAAAAAAAAAGAAAAGTTTACCAATGGATTCTCTCCGTGCTAGAGAATTTAACTACCTTCCCCTCACCTCAGCTGACTAATTGCTTAGACTGGATTGCCTTTTGTTTTTTGTATATTTCATGTATTGGATTTTACAACTGGAAATAAGAGGAACAGTGAGAGAAGGGGGTCTTCGTTGTACTAAATTATTTTTTTCTGATTTATTTATTTGAGAGAGAGAGAGAGGAAGGGGGGAGTGGCAGAGGGAGAAGAAGAGAGAGTCCCAAGCTGACTCTGCGTGCTGAGCGCAGAGCCCAACACGAGGCTCGATCTTACCATCCTGGGATCCCGACCTGAGCTAAAACCAGGAGTCGGGTGCTTAACCAACTGTACCACCCAGGCTCCCCATTTCTTTTTTTAGGAGATGGCTCACACCTGACGTTAAATGTCCTATGTGATAAATCCTTCTTTAAATGTGATTGCTTGAATTTGTGAAAATTTCCTAAAATTATTATTTGAAATTCTGATTGTATCAGAGGAGAATTTTTTGCACGATGGTATTTTTGAGAGTGCCTGGTGGTCATTTTATCACTATAACCACATTCTCCATTTTTCCTGTCATAAACAAAAAAAAAATTAAGAAATTAAACAAATAAAACAAACATAAATAAAAATAAAAATCTGTTCCCTCAAGCCTTGACATCTTCCTTAAAGCTCATCTGTTTACTTAAAGCTTACATCTAGAAGGTCACCCATGATAGACTACTATGAAAGTCATGGCATTTCCTTAGTGATCGCTCAATGTGTCTGCTCCATAGTGGTCAGCCTTGCTGACTAAGGCCTCCTTACCCTCTCCTCTCTTTGATCACTTGATTTTGCCTCCTCTTTCCATTCGCGTCATGTAGGAAGTTGTCTCTCCCTCGCTCCCTTCCTTCCCATGTATTAAATGTAATCTGTGTCCCAGGAATATTGTCTGAACCTGGTAGTCACTTGTCATGTGTGGCTTCTGATCTTTTGAAATGTGGCTCCTGTGACTGAGAAGCGGAACTTTAAATTTTACTTTCTTTTAATAAATTGACATCTCAAAATGATTCTCAATTCAGTTATCGGGAAACTTATAAAGAAGGGACTTCATTCCTTCCTTTCCTTCTTTGCTTCTCCCTTTCGTGACAATACTATATTAACATGGCTTTCGCTACTTCTCCTAATTGGAAAACTTCGCTTATTTTAATTCATTACTGACCCAGCCTTTGAGTTCCATCTAGACCAGAGTTTCTCAGTATTAGCACTATTGACATTTGGGTGCCAGAAAGTTCTCTGTCGTGGGGTTGTCTTGTGCACCGTAAGGTGTTCAGCTATACCCCGTGGGCATCTACCCACTAAATGCTAGGAGCACTTCCCTAGTTGTGACAACCCAGAGTATCTCCAGCTGTTGCCCCATAACACAAAGATATCCCCACCTGAGAACCGCTGAGATAAGTACTGACCAGCAGTAGGCAGCAGGGAGTGCACACAGGTCTTGGAAAGAGGAAAGATGGTATTAAAAAGAACGAGATTTTACCTAACGGTGAGATTCATTGGGAGGTATATTTCAACAGTGAGATTAATTGAACTTTTCTAACAAATTAGAAAGGAAACAGGGGCGCCTGGGTGGCTCAGTGGGTTAAAACCTCTGCCTTCAGCTCAGGTCATGATCTCAGGGTCCTGGGATTGAGCCCCGCATCGGGCTCTCTGCTCGGCAGGGAGCCTGCTTCCTCCTCCTCTCTCTCTCTCTCTCTCTCTCTCTCTCTCTCTGCCTGCCTCTCTGCCTACTTGTGATCTCTGTCTGTCAAATGAATAAATAAAAATATTTAAAAAAAAAAAGAAAGGAAACACATGTTTGCTTCTCCTCACGGAAGATAGTTAATTTTGGAAGGTTTCTGTTTTCATACAGTTTTTTAGCTGTAAGTAGCTAAATGACAATAAAGAGAAATGGTGTCCTTAGAACTTTTGTCTTAATTCTGTATTAAAGATCACTTCTTTGACCATTTTTTCCCATGTAAGAACAATAAACTCCTTTTGCAAAGCTCTGGAACATACCCAATAACAAAGAGAAGAATCGTGTAGTTAAAGGTTAGACAAAGTACAGGCTTAACCTTTAGACATTTCAATTAGACAAGGCAAACATTCTCCTTGAAGCCAAGCGTCTGTCTCTTTAGTGTCTATCAATTTAATTTTATCAGTTTTAACTAACTTTCTAAGAATTAAATAAACTGTGTTTATATCTTTAGAGAAGACTCTAAATTTAGGACACAGAGAGCCTTGGGAAAACAAGCCAGTCATTCAGCTTTTACAAGACAGACTTGCTTCCCAGGGGATCTTTATCAAAATTGCAATTTTCAGACGAAACTTATTTAAGTGTAGGCACACAAAACAAAGAAAACTACCGTGAACTTTTGACTAGATAGTTATGTTCCCAGAAAAGTAACCTTATTTGCAGTGATCTCAGTGAGGTCTGTTTGGATTTCCATTGACTTTAAATCTTCATTTAGATTAAAAAGACAAGCAGTGCAGCCATATACAAATTGGTTTTCTACTGCTGCTGTAACATATTGCCACAAACACAGCAGCTTCTAACAGCGCAGACTCTCACGGCTCTTTTGGTCAGGAGTCTCAGTTGGCGCAGCAGGTTCCTCTGCTCAGGAGCTCACAAGCCTTAAAGCTATGTGTCAGTCACCTGGACTCTCGTCAGGAGGCTGTGAGGAAAATCAGCTTCCAAGCCCCTTCAGGTCATCAGGGCTCATGGGCTACCACTGGCCCACTCGGACATCCGGGAAGCTCTCCTCCTTTAAGAAGAGCTGGTTCACAACCTTCATTCCATCTGCACGACCCTTTCACAGCTTTAGGTAGGTTAGTGCTTGAGTGGGTAACCAGCACACAGGAAGCTTGAAGGGACACCGTAGAATTTTGCCTACCACAGTCGAGGCACCTATATGTGCAGCAGAAGTCTTTCCCAACTAATGTCCTCACCTCTTCCGCCAAACAGGTAGGCACTATTACTAATTTCTTGTTATGCTTCGAGAGTTTCTTTATGCATACAAATAAAGTATAAATATAGACATTCTACTTTCCTCCCTTCTTTTACAAAACATAGCCGTCTACAGGTAGCATTTTTCATCTTACTCTTTCAGGTATGGCCGTATCTTCGAGAACTTTCCATATTGGTATGTATAGAACTTCCTCATTCTCTTCCACTGCTTTAGGGTAGTCAACCATCATTTATTTAGCCAGCTCACTAGTAGTATACTATAGGGTGGTTTCCTGCCTTTTGCTACAACAATGGTATTGAAACCAATGCATTATCTCATTTATGTGCTGATGTGTTTATAGAATGAATTTCCAGAAAGGAAATTTATAATTTCAACAGGTATCACCAAATTGCCCTCAATAGTGAATGAACCAGTCTACCCTCCTTGTCGCAGAAGCACTTGAGTGGTACTTTTGTACAACCTCGTGAGCGCAGCGTTGGAAGACTTTTAGACTGGGGCCAATCTGGGAGTTGTAAACTTGTGTTTCCATTTGCATACCGTGCTGCCACATATTTGAACTTCATGACCACAAACGTGTTTTGTCAAACCATGTAATGCTTTAAGAGGCTATTTTTCCTTCACATCCCACCAGAGTCCCCAAAAGCAGTATATTTTTCTTAGAATAGAATATTATTCGGCTAGAAAAAAAGGAACAGAGTCCTGATACGTGCTACAACATGAAGGAACCTTGAAAACATTATGCTAAGTGAAAGAAGCCAGGCACAAAGGACTACATGTTATATGAGTCCCTTTATATGAAAAGTACAGGACTGGCAAATCCATAGAGACAAAAAGCACATTAGTGGTTGCCTAGGGCTGGAGGGAGGGAGAGAAGTGCCTACTAATGTGTATGGGGTTTCTTTTTAGGGGAATAAAAATGTTCTCAAATTAGATAGTGGGGATGGTTGCACAGCATTGTAAAAATCTGCGGAAAACCACTGACTTGTACTTTGAAGGGGTAGATTTTATGGTGTGTAAGTCATATCTTAGAAAAAAACAGGTCTGGTCTGTACCGTGTGTGTGTGACATGGGCATATGAATTATTGAAACTCTATGAACCACAACTGTCTCTCTTCTATAAAACAGAGGAGGGTTCCCTCCAGGGATGTTGGAGGGATGAAAGTTGATGGTGTTGGTGGAGCTCCTGCCCATGGCCTGCCCTTGACACATGGGAGGGCACTGCCTCCTCCCCTCCCTGCCCAAATTCCAGACCGGGGCCCCATGAAAACACTAAGGAACTGGTGCCCACAGGGGAATAGGAGCACCAAGGAGAAGGACTGAGAACCGGCCGCCCCAACCTGACTGCACTCTGTTTTCATGAACTGGTTCTGCTCTCAGAAATCCCACGCTGGACTAGAATCAGGAATAGCTCTTTGGAGAGATGACACATTCATCAAAGGTCAAGTGTATGAAATCTTCTGCGGCAATAGCATGACTAAAATGATACGCTTTACTCTTTCTTAAATTTTGGCATCTGTTTTCTTTTTAGCCATGTGGTTGCCAACCATATAAGACAAATAATTTAAGAGGAACTCTTAGAAACTCAAAATGTAAGATTCTCCAAAAGAAATTGAGACACAGTTTTCATGTGAAGGGAAATGATTAACTTGATTGATCTGGGTGGGGCTGGGGGCTTCTTTCTCAGTGTGCAGGAAAGCAGGCAATATACCTCGTTAAATGATTTCCAAGACATTGATCTACTTAGCAAACATTTACTGAACGTCTGCTTTGTTCAAAGCATTTTGTTAGGCATTTTGGGGGAATAAAGAATTAGATACAGTCCTTGAACAGAAGGAAGAAGTGAAACCTATGTTTTTGGAGAGACTGTGACTTATTTAAGCCCTACAATAGGCCTGGGAGGTGAGAATTACATTATTATTTTCCCAAGTTTTTAAAAAATCTTATTTCTTTATTTCCAAATTATATATAGCTTTGTTTCCTCTTCAAATACCATATGATAATAAAAGTTTGATATTAAAAGGTACTCATGTTTCACTTTGGGAATGCATCTTCCTTTTTAGGCCAAATTATTTTAAGGCAAACACATTAAACATCTATATTTTACATCTGTAACACTATAGACCTATTCATTTCAATCCATTTTCCTGTTATGTTAGAGTTTCACTAGGAGTTCTTTATTTTCCAGACATTGTACATCTCCTGAACAATCATCTCTGCTCTTTGATTTATAACCGTGGTGAGATACATTTATAAGTCTTCTTGATATCGAACATTTGGATATTAACCCTACTGAATGAGGCCTATCATTCATATTGTCTGAATGTGTGATATGATACCAAATTTTTTGGTATTAAGGGAATTAAACTTTTATAAAAATTGTATAATGAGCAACAAGGATTCCGACCTAGATCCTCCTGACTCATTCATGTACTTTCTTTATATTACTCCATATTGTTTCTCTTATTCTAACATTTTTGTAATTTCTTTAAGATATTTTCATAAACTGGGACTTTAACTGTAATCTGACAATATCATTGAAATAGTCTGTGTATTTCACATACGTGTAAATTCATAGATTGAAAATACAGTTTTTGAGGTTAATATATTTAATGTTTTTAAAATACAGATCTGTGTACTTTATATACACATGCAATTAATTAAAACAAAAAGTAAATAGTTATGTGAAAAAAATATATCTTTTCCACAAGGATTACATTTCTACAGGCGTATAGTTCTGTATTTATTTGGCTAGAATAATGTTAAACATTTTTAAATAGACAGGATTTTCCCCCCACAAAAAATGTTGACATCTCTACCATCTACACCAACTCAGTTATTTTTTAATAACTTTTCCCTTTCATGCCTCTTTCTCTTCATCCATGAACCTCAATTGGCAGCAAAAATTGTTGGGACTATTTTGTGAGGTTTTTGAAGCCTGTAACAAGAATATATTAGTGTCAGCACTAGAAGGCACATAATTCTGTTTTCAATAATGGGAAACCATATGATAAAGTTTATACATTGATGAAAGTAATATTTTGTAACCAACTTATGGAGACAGAGATGGAGAGATGATTACCTGAAGGCAGATCCAGCTCTTTGGGGTAAGAGTTCCAGGGCCTGTGATGATCAGCTCATGAAAAGCTTTCATTTCAATGAGCTGAGCTGCTTAGACCGTTAATTCAGTAAACATTTAGCGAGTGCCTGTTACATAAATGACACAGTTCTTTAGGACTTACAGGCAGAGTAACTTTATTTTCCAAAATGAAACAAAGAATATTTTATATTTATGAAGACATTGGTGTAGAGTATTTGGGGTTAGGGAAGATAATGATCTCAGGGAATTCCTGTTAATGTCATTATATCTATTATGTTTCCTGTGTGTCTCTGAAAGACAGAACAATTGAATATTCTCTCTCACTTGAGAACTTCTTGATTTTGAAGGCAGGGAAACACGGTAAGAGGAGCTAAGAAGACAGGGATTTCTAGCTTTGGAGATCTAAAGATCTAAAGGGGAAAAACTAGAGAATGGTTTGTCCTGGGTGGCTTAGATGGTGCTTACTGGCACGCAGGCGTGGAGCTCACGAAGCCTCCTTATATGTGTCAATGACAGAAACCAATAGATTGACGTAGGGGAATATGCAGAGGGCATGGGATCCGGGGGACATGGAGAGGATGTGGATTTGAGAAGGACAAAGGGTACTGATTTTGAATCAAGATGGAATAACTAAGGTAGCTGAAGATGAAAGACAAGGTGAACGGCTGTAGATGATCCCAGTCTTCTCAGCAAAGGTGGCCTCGTTCAAGGGTGAAGTGGGTGGAGGTAGGTTTGGAATTCCAGACAGAGTAGAAATATTTGTAGCATCTACTACTGAGCCACTGGTGAGAAATCTTCAAGGAAAAAAAAATAGAAAATTCAGAGACTTATAAATGTTCCCAACTAGTTTGGGATCTGCTCCAACATCATTCAGAAACTGATGAGCAGGAATGAGAAAGTCCACTATTGGGACAGAAGTCAATCAAGGTTGGGGACTGGCAAGGTAGAAGTCCAGGAAGGTCTCTAATGAGAGGAATTATAGGGTGAAGCAATGGGCAAAACTGAAATTATTGACTGTTGGCATGCTCAGAACTGGGTCAAAAGGCCATTCAGCTGCATGAGTGGTAGATTGGTTTCCTATCACTGCTGTAGCAAATTACCACAAACTCAGTGAATCAAATAAAAACTAATGTGTTATCTTACAGTTTTGGAGCTCAGAAGTCCAGAATGAGTTTCACTGGGATGACATCATGGTGTCAGCAGGGCTGGTTCTTCAGGATGCTCCAAGGGATCATCTGTTTCTTGCCTCTTCCAGCTTCCAGTGGCTTCTAACATTCAATGGCTCGTGGTTATATCACTCTAATCTCTGAACTGTGGTCCTCCCACTTCCCTCTTAGTCTGAGAACTTCATGAGTACACTGGGCCTAGTGGGATAATTCGGGATCCTTCTTCCACCTCAAAATCCTAAATTTGATCACATCTGCAATTCTATTTTGCCATTTGGGAGGCCACTGTCCATCTGAGCGCAGATGATCCATTGGGAAAGCAGGGAGAAATCAAGGATCAAGGAAATGGATGTCATGATAGGGAAGGAGTTTAAGATCACAGTTTGAGATCTTAGTAGCAATAAATGGTCAAGTGTATTATGATGCTTCCTTAGAGGGTTAGTGCTGAAGAATTGCGTACTTACTGCTATGAAGGACAAGGATCTATAAGGTGTGGTATCAGAAAGGGCTTCAGTAGGTTTTAGAGCCTTAAAGGATGATAGCCACTGAAAGGGAAGACAATGCTAAATGCCCTGTTTCTTAAAGGACCTGGCGAAGGATCCTAGGATGGAACAAAGGTGAATGGCAAAGAAGAGTTGTGCAAGAATATGGGAAAAGGCTTAAAAACTAGGAATATTATTACATGTTGATGGTGGGGCAAGAACCTAGACACCGCGGAGGAGAGTAGGGAATGTTTCTTTGCCTTCCAGTCATTCTCCCCATCCCTAAGTCATGGGAGGTGTGACAAAGAGCAACCTATCTTCCTTTGGAAAGGTCAGGAAGGGAGTTGAAGTTTTAGGGACATGTTATCAGTAGACTGTGGGTCCCACAATGATAGGGGTAGAGTAATCTTTTGGGGACTGGGACTAGAATGCTTCTGGATGGTTAGGAGAATTCTATGGC
The DNA here is from genome assembly GCF_009829155.1 of Mustela erminea. Taxonomy (NCBI): domain Eukaryota; kingdom Metazoa; phylum Chordata; class Mammalia; order Carnivora; family Mustelidae; genus Mustela; species Mustela erminea. The sequence goes on along the minus strand of NC_045635.1, from coordinate 7,470,307 downwards.
AATTACAGTGGGAAGACGTTTCAAGTTATAGTACTGAGTGCTGATACATGAGACAGTGCCTTTTCCTCCTAGAAGGAGAATGCCAACACATTCTTTTGTCAAGTATTTACCGTAACAGAGATGCATCTGAATAAAAAATACCTACATCCACCATCTTGATACTTACAAGGCTTCTTCACAAACTACCATTTCTGTGAAGCCTCTACTTGTGCTCTAGCTATTGGTGTCATTCTTTTCCAGATAAGGCCCCTGGGCTCGGAGGGATTACAGGACCAGCCACAGTCCACGTGGCAAAAAAAAAAAAAAAAAAAAAAGGTAAAATTGACTTGATTTCCCACTTCTTCTAATCCAAGTCTAATCTTTCTTTCTTTTTAAAAATCTGCTTCTAGAAAGGAGAGTGGCCTGAAAAACACTGCCACAATTGAAAGGAGTGTGAGAAAAATAAGGGAAGTTTATTAAACCACCAGATAATTTAAAAATTGCTGTTCAACAAAAAAGGGAAGGGGTGGTTAAGAGAATTTTTTAAACTTAGAAGTAAATATGAAAATGATACCACAAAATCTTAGAGGAAAAAATGTATTGCCCTGTGAACCATGGTTGTATTGACTTGTTGTTCATTTTGTGGTGGATCCTGAAACAGTTGGCCTAAAAATTTTTCATGTGGTGTGGACACTGCAGTTCTGGCTTCCAAAATGACTGTATCATTTTGGAATTTCAAGTGACAGAAAGGACAAACTCCCAAGCAAAGCAGAATTAAGGTCATTCTTCCAAGTTCTTGAATGGGAAAAACTGCAGAGTGATTGAGTGGTGTGTGTGTGTGTGTGTGTGTGTGTGTGTGTCTGTGTGTGTGTGTGTGTTATGTTCCTCAAGGCTATTTATTTGGGGGCCCAGAAATCACTTTTCTTCCAAATTAAAGTGCCCTGCTTTTAAAGTCTTTGGGATATTTGAGTCTGTTTTGGGGCCAACTAAAATGAAAATCAGATAGAATGGAAATATAACACTGCTTCTTTCTAGAATTTTAATTTAAAAGTTGTGAATACTGTGTAAATGTGTAATTTCTTTAAGCCAGATCTTGAGAGGCTATCATTTAGCTAAAAGTTTAAACATTTTCCTAATGTTTTTATTTCCAGTTTCTGGTAAAGATGTGGCAAAGGAAGGGAGGCAAAGAAGTTGAAAGAAGAGAAGTTCGCACACACAAGTGCATTTTTTTCTGTAATTATCATGAAAAGAAAATTAAACATTGTCAGAGATTAGAGAAACAAATTCTTTCAGGTGGCTTTTTTTGGGGGGCCTTTCAACAAAATATTTTACCTCAACTCAATTATTCTGCTGATGTTTATGTGAAGTACTGTGGAGGAATTTTTAATTTTATTTCTGCCAGTAATTTAATTATATGTCATGAGAGTTAGTTTATTTTAGCTCAACTAGTGATGAATACTTTCAGCTTAGGAATAAATCAGAGTTAAAAGATTTCAGGGTAGGGGGATTATTCATTTAGGACATTTTTAACTTTTTCCTGTGTCAGACTTAGGAGATGTACCTCCAAAGGAGACCAAATCCAGTAAGCACCTGTAATGGCTTTTAAGCACGGGGGGGAAAATCACTTTGTTGCTGAAGGAAATGAGGAACCCAGTGAAAGGGTTGCAAATCATATTAATGTTGCATTTTCATGTTCAGATAGAGATTCTGCTTGACCAGCAACCAGAGATCATTACCAAACACTTTAAACCTGCAACTCTTCGTGAAGGCATGAGCACTCTCTTTAATGGAAAAATGATGCATCAATTGCCAAGAGACTGGCTTCCAGAAATGCATTGCCCAGTTGCTGAAGGGATGAAACAGTATATATCACAGAAGACAGGTTGCTAGAAGGAAGGGAGGCATATCATGCTACACAATCCGAAAGGAATATGGAACTATTACATGGGGAATAGGTTTTCAGGCTAGGAAATGAGAAGACTACATAAAATATTGTCAGACACTCAGCTCACCCCAAACGACTATGCTTTTCTCTGGAAAAAGTGACGAGCCAAAGGCTTTCTCGGTTCAGTGAGTAAACACAATAACATGGAAAAGTCATGTAAACCAGTTGGTTCTCTTTTAATTTGTGAATAGGGACACTGGTGTCGACTATCTTTGTCTTGCAGAATTACCTCTTCCTCTCTCCTCCTGGCCTTCCGCTCACCATCATCGTCTTAGCTCAAAAGTCAGTCCACTGTGGAGATCCAGTCTGTTGCCTCCACTCCCGTTTCCCCACACCGTAGCGGTAGCTAGACAAGCCCAGGTTCCAAGGGCCCCTTTTTTCTTATCGTATGTGTCGCAGCTTTGGCATCATACATAAAACACTTCAGTGCTGACTTATTTTTTCTAAAGAGAAGGAAGACATTGCCTTTGCAGGATTTTTGTGAGCAGAAGATAAGGTAAGGGCAAGTAAAGTGCGGACCGTTTGATCAATAATATGTGTTGATATTAAAATTTTGAATGCCACCCGTCTTCCCCTTGCAAGGCTTACAGCCTTTCTTCCACTCTTTCTTACCTTCACTCTTTAGTCCTTTCGAGGACATTCCCAGCCCACTAGTCTGCCAGTTTCTCAACCTCCAGCACGGGCCTCTGCCTTTACCTCACGTCTCGGGCCTGGCCCCGACCCTGCCGTCGCCCCAAGCTGCCCGGCTCTGAGTACATCACCTGCCTCCTTCTGCGTCTTCCATGTCATCCATATGTTGCTGGACTCGGTCGTCACAGTAATGCTCACAGGGTGCTCTTGCTATTGCTATTTTAGAAAAGGAAACCGTGACACGGAAAGACGATATGATTGGGCCAATATTGGACGATATGATTGGGTCACACTAGCAGGAAGTGGCAGAGTCCAGATTCCAAAACAGCATTAATGGAGGCAGGGGCTGTGGCCTTAGTCACTGTATCCCGCTTCCTCTCGTGGAGTAACGCGCTCTTGGGGCATAGTCTCCAGTGTTCAGTGGGAACCTGAGACCTGTGGTTCCTCACCCCCCACCCCACCGCAGGCTTCCCTCTACTCTAGCCAACTCATTCTGTACCTTCGCCTGGGCCCCACAGACCTCTTCCAAGTCCTGGAAACCTCCGAGAGCATCAGTTTATGTTCGTGGCTGCTCCCTCTCCAGTCTCTTGGCCTCACTGCCCTCTCCTTGCCATCTCTTACGTCTCTCAGGGACATGACTTCTCTGAATTCTGTATCACTGGCCTTCCCCTTTGCATTTCCCACAGCCCACTGCTCCTAACATCCAACAGCACCCCACTCCACCCCTTAAAGAAGTCACCTCTGCCTCCACATTTTTTTACACGGGTGGCTACACTATTTGTCCAGCCTTGTCCTTGAAAGCCTTGGTCATCTTGGTTCTCCGGCATTCCATGTGTTCCCAACCTGGTAGTTCTACCTCTGGTTGTCTCCTCACCTCCGCCTCGGGCTGTTCCACTGGTGCTGCTATCACCTGGTTCCAACACTTACTAATTCCCCATTTCCCCATTGTTAGGACCTCCCCGTGTTTGTGCTTCTCAAATAGCAGGATCTCCACCCCCTTCTGTCTTCATCCCTTCCCCAGTCCGTTCCCAGTAGCCTTCTAAAGCCTACTGTACTCAGAAACTCAGAAATTCCCCACTCCTCCCCTTTGAGAGAGACAGAAGCTCGTTTTTAGGGAACATGGAGGACATGATAGGACCTGAAATCAATTCACAGAGATTGGCACTCTGTGCTAATTCAGAAGGCAAGTGGGCCTCATAGTTTCAGAAAAAGCTGAAGGGTCAAAAGCAACTATCTCAGGGAACTACAGGCGACAGGAAGTAAAATGAATCTCCACACACTTACTGTTTATATAACTGGAGATAAAATTTTGCCAAATACGTATTTTGAATAGTAAATTGAAAATCAATCTTTAGAAAAGCTGGAAGAGCAGAACACACATAGAGTGGGGTCACATAAAATTATTTTGGTAGTTTTCACTCAGTGGTAAGTTAGCAGATATCCAATTCAAACCAGCACGTGGGTGTTTTTGTATCACATATTTAACATAAAAATGTTGAATCCGAATCCCTCTGGATCAAATGCGGAGTGATTCAGGAAAGCTCTGTAGGTACAGTGAATATGATTGATACAAGGAAATAAATGTGTCATGTAAACTAGTGAACCAGGAATGGTTAGATTGCTAAAATGGAGTGTTAATTTCATGACAAAGTAGATTGTCCTAATAAAAATTTTAACATCAGAGAAACAGAAAGTGGACTGTCATTAACTTCTCTTTGTCCTGTAGGACTCCATTCAAGGGTTAACTTACCTTGGATATATCTTCTTCTCCTGCTTTCTAGCCCCAGGCTGAATTACTTGAGAGTTCTTCTCCTGGAGACCTACCTTTGTAGGACTATGTGCATCTTTTTGTGCTACTGATCACAGTCTTATCACTTTTTATTTTCTTGGCTGCTTTACCTTCTAGACTTGCACCATACAATATGGTAGCCACTAGGTCCATGAGGCTATGTCAATTTAAATTAATTAAAATTAAATTAAGAATTCTGTCCTCAAGTTGAAAAAGCCACATTTTAAGTACTCATTAGCCACAAGTGGCTAGTGGCTACTGTATTGGACAGTACAGATATAGAACATTCTCATCATTACAGAAAGTTGTCGGACACGGTGATAGCCTCTGATCCCCTGAAGGTATTGATTTTGCCCTTTTTATTTCTATATTCCCTATACCTAGTACATATCAGGAACTCAGTAAATATTTGTGAGATGAATAAGTACAGGAAATTCAAACACTGAGATAAGAGTAAAATAATTATAATCTGTTATTATTTTAGAAACTGTATTTTCAAGTTTCTGTCATTTGTTAGGTTGCTCTGGTGAACATCTGATTGTAATTAGAAATGATGGATTAAAGACAAAATTTCCTGAATTGTGTGCAAGATTGGCAAATATGTGTGCATTCAAGTGGCCTGAGCTGCAAAGGCATTGCTTTCCCCAAGGATTAATGGATATCATCTTTGGTTATATTGCCATCCAGCTGTGAGGTTTGCCTGCAGAAATAATAAAGGACATCTCTCTTCTCAGATCTTCAGAATGTAAGCCTGTTTGCTTTCCTTTTGGAGCATCAGGTTACCAAGTGTAGCAGTACAGTTACCCTATGTTTTTTTTTTTTTTTGGAAGGAATACTTTGAAAACGGATCTTGGAAGAAATGAGAAATAAATGCATCCAGGAAGTAGCATCAGATAAGAGGTTTTAATGGCATGCATTCAGAAGCAGGACATCTCAGCTGGGCCAACTTAAAACACAGAGAGAAATATTAGCACACATAAGGAAACTTCCATAGATGTAGCATGTTCAGGGTGTTTGATTCTGTGACTTCGTGATGTCAACGAGGGTCCAGGTTCTCAGCACTACTTGCCTGGGTCATCCTGATGACTGGTTGTACTTCAAGCAAGACGGCAGCAGGGGTTCTAGGCATCACCTACAGACACAGAGCTTTCTAAAGAAAACAGAGAGACAGTTTTATCTGTTGCTCTTCCAGAAGATTAGTAAATCTTTCCCAGAAGCATCTATCTGATTTCCTCTCATCTCTCATTAGCTATAATAAGGTCATATACCCATTTTCTAGCCAGTCACTGAGAGGACTAACGTATTACCCAGGATTGATCAGGTCTGTGGGTGGAGCTAAAAAAGAGATTCGGCCTCCCTCGCACAAGACACGTGGTGGCCCGAGAGTAAGGGATGCTTGAATGAGATGGTGCTACCTTAGCGAGCAAGGAAGGAAAACATGTTGAAGAGGTTAATGAATAATTTCTACTAATAGATCATCCCTGTATTTTAGAATATATGACATAGGACCCCTTATAGTCCACTGATGGTCACCCCAGGATCTTTTGGAAAGTCAGTCAATTCACTAATAATGTCAGTAGAAATCAATCTTATCATGCCAACTAAATCCTGAATTCATAATTTGGCTAATACTGTCTCTTATATTCAATGGAAAGTAATGAGTTATGAGATTTAGGTTCATATTCAGGCAATTCAGGACTCAATCCCAGGACCCTGTGATCAGGACCTGAACCAAAGGCAGCAGCTTAACCAACTGAGCTACCCAGGTGTCCCCATTTTATAAATTTTATTTTTTTTAAGATTTTATTTATTTATTTGACAGAGAGACAGAGATTACAAGTAGGCAGAGGCAGGCAGAGAAAGAGGGGGAAGCAGGCTCCCCGCCAAGCAGAGAGCCCAATGCGGGGCCCGATCCCAGGATCCCGAGATCATGACCTGAGGCTTAAACCACTGAGCCACCCAGGTGCCCCTATACATTTTTTATAATAAAGCCAGTTTATAGTATACTAGTTCTTGTGTATTGATTCATTCATCACACCATGTGCCATGCGTGGCCCTGAGCTTTGAGTATGGAGAGGGAAGTAAGATACACAGGCTTCTTTTGTGGACTTCCATGCTCATGTAATGACACAGATGAAAAAGCAAAGAAAGGCTAGCACCAGGATGTCTTCAGATGGTAGGCGTGGTGAAGAAAGTAAGACCTAGTGACATGTTAAAAAGTGATGTGCAGACTGGTTCTGTGATGGTCAGGGAAGTGCTTCCTGAGATTTTAACATTGGCATGAAATGTGAATGAAGGAAGAGGCAAGTATGCGAAAATCAAGGGAAAGAACTTTCCAGGCAGGGGGAATAGCAAGAGCTAAGACCCCGAGGAGAATGTGTTCCAGAAACAGAGAGATAACCATCGCGCTCCAAGCAGAATTGAAGGAGGGGAAGGAAGGTGGGAGCTGAGGCAGCGTATAGACCTTTTAAGGCTGTGAACATCAGAGTACAGGAGTCCAGACTATGCTTAAATGTGGTTGAAAGCTTTGGGACAATGGCGAGCACACAAGACATGGGTCTTCATACGTTTGGAGGGCTCACTCTAACTGTTCTCTGAAGAATTGATGACGGAGTCAGGAGGGAAGGCAGGCATCCCAGTTATAAGCTATTAACATAATACTACCTTCAGTTATAGAGGAAATCTAGTAAAATTTGATGGATCCCATACTGCCACTTGGAAAGGCAGATCCAATTCAACAAACTGCAAGGCAGAGATGACAACACTATCATCCAGTCCCCGAATGAGGGGTTCAACCCAGGAGAAGACAGATGTATGTAGTCCATTCTGCTATGAAGAACTCGGTTACTGGTCATTATTCCCTTTTAGCCTTGGCCAACAGGAAGCTCAGAAGTATACTTGTTTAGTTCTATCAGATATGAGTCACATTTTCTTTCTACTTCCTTCCATGACCTCAGTTTCCAATTTTTATTTGTAATTTATGTACTTACTTGAAATCCATCTCAAATCCTGCTTTGAAAGAATTGACCAAGACATAACAGAATAATGGAGTCTGTAATTTCTAGGATCTACTGAAAGTTCTGGAATTTGTTTTCCCTTTGTTCCCTTAGTTTCTCGTTGTTTTTCTTAGTGTACTGTGTTACACTGGCTGTGGAAAGAGGCCCTCAGAAGAGTTTATCATACAAGTGATGACCTGACAATTATGATTAGCACCAAAGCACTGAAACAATGATTTCGTAATTGTTCAAGGATGCTGTGGACCTTTCTCATCAGTGCTGAACTCAGTATACTTTGCAAAGTGAACTCACTCTTGTATAAAAATACAAACATTAAAGAAAGTTCTAATTAGTTCTTTAGTGGGAAAGAACTCTGGCTGTGACAGATTTCTCCATGACTGTTACTAGTCTGAGCTGCATAATTAAGAGAAGAATTCAGGGAGAAATGGCATGTCTAAGCAACACTTTCATTGGTTCATGGAATGCTGGGCTCATATAAGGGATACCTGTTTCTCAGTAGAAGCACCATTGTGTTTGACATGCAGGCAGCTCTTAGAGGCTAAAGGCAAGGCTGAAATGCACGATTTCTCTATGATGGCGTCACAGCTCGGATCTACCAGAAAGGTGGAAGAGTACACAGCACTCTATCCACTGGAGTCTGCGCTCGAACGCGCCAGACCAGTCACAGCAGCGCTGTTCCCTGATACATGTGCTCGCACAAGATTGCATTCTGGGAACAGAATTTATTTCTTATTACTCTCTCTGTTTTCAAAGCCCAGAATAGTGCTTGGTGTGGTAGCTACACTGAAAGGCCATTTGTTGAGTCCGTGAATGAATGAATGAATGAATGAATGATTCTCTAAGGGTGGAGGACGCATACCTAGATAACCATGTTGTAGGCTAGAATCTGATGAGCACCCTAGGGAGAGTTACAGACAGCAACCAGGGTAGCAGAGAAAGCTTGGGGGTGGGAGAGGCATGTGAACTGGGACGTGGAGTCTGGGCGGGTGCACAGATTGGGGATCCTGGAAAGTCATCTGTGCTGGGAGAGAAGCATAGACAAATACATCGGACACACTGAACAAATAGTTCTCCTTGGCAAGATCCACAAATCCCAACAATTAAGGAATACCAAAACCCTTGTGTGGCAATACATCTCTTTTCCCCTGCCCTTACGAATTAACAAAAAAAGTATCTCATCATTTTTTCATAGTGTAAATGAATTAGTTTTAAGTAGAATGTATTTAATTTTGATGAGTAAATACTTGTTTTCAGGTTTTCGTGGTTATTAACTTTATTAATGGTATATAAAGACAAATTTGTTTTCCCCATTTCGTAAGTTCCCATTAAGCGGTCTTTTAAATTTTATTTTTTTAATTGTGTTTTATAAAAATATCGAAAGTCCTTGGGGGAAAAATGAGGGTGAGGGGAAGCATGACTGTTCACAAATAAATTACTGGCTGTGGGATACTGAGCCAGTTGTTTACCATTCACCATGACCTTGTCTGCACACACAAGTCACTGCGCCTGGTCCACAAATTGTTACAAGCATTAAAAAACATATTGGAAGACAATTAGCAGTTATAATGGGCCACACAAATGCGGTACTGGACGGGGAGTTTGGAAATATCTCTCCACTAGTTTGGAGAAGGAAGACAGGAACTAATGGTAGGAATTTGGAGAGGATCCAACGCATGTGTCATTTCAGGAACAGCATGGATCAAATTCAGTGGCTAATTAAATGAACAAAGTTCATAGGAGAAAGACAGGAAAATGGCTAAAGTCTCGAACCTATATAATTAGGCAGATATCAGCATGCTTAAACACACATATAAATACACAACATGCATACAAATATATTTGTGTGTGTGTGTATTTTTTTTTAAGATGAGACTAGAAATGAGATTCTAGAGAATGTCTTTCATCTATTTATGCAGCAAGAAAAGTCTTGTTCTTTGGTGGTTTTGCTAGTGTTTAGGGCAAAGTAGGGTTGAACTTGACCCTGTTAGGGAAATGGCCGCCATCCCTCCAGTAGCTTCTAGACGGTTGCACAAGAGAGAATATGTGATTGCAGAGGATTTCTTTAGCCATGCGTGTCACGCAGCTCTGGAACAGAGTGGTAAGGATGCTTCAAAGCCAGTTTGACTAGAGTTTTTCAATACCGGCGAGCTGATCATGCACCTAACGTAGCTAGCTTTCAGACCGGGGACCAACAGCGACTGGCTGTCCTCTATGGTTCCTGATCATCTGTAAAAATGGGGATTGGAATTGCAGAAGGGGAAGGAGAAATACAAAAAGTGAGGAATGTCTGAATTTAGTCATCTCTGAATCGCTGGGTCACTCTGAGGGCACAGATGTGCCCGACCTCATATCAGTAGCGCCCAGGGCAACAACCGGGTACAGCCCGGTCCCGCTCTCAAAGTAATCATCACATAGTGGGGGACAAAAAGACCAAAGGGATGGCTGGGCTGCCACTAATTGTAATTCATAAACCCCAAATGACACAGTTTAAACTTTCCATCTACTTTCTGCATTGCCTGTCATGTCTCATCATCCCTGAAATCATTGCTGTCACTCGTAGATGTGTGACAATGTGACCATGTCACAGGGGAGTACGTTATCAGGGCTCAAATAGGCAACCACTTGTGTGGTGGGTCCTGACATGTACCAATAGTTCCACTTATTTAAAAATAGCCTCCCCAGCAGCCACGTGGGAGGCCTGCCTGCCGTACTTGGAACATAGGGTTAGACCTTCAGAAGTTCCTTTAAACTGTTAACCTTAGTAATAGTTCCCCAAATGAGTTCTGTGGACACTGCAGAGAAAAGGAAGAGTTCCATATTTAAGCACATTGTAAAAACGATCTGTACTGCTCGGACACACCTACGATATTTACTGTGAACATTAATATGGAAAGCTCTGCAAATCAAAGGTTTTGAAAAGTTTTGACTCCCCACATCTCCTCCACGGGACTCTTCTTTTCATGGGACTCTTGTTAACAGCCTGTAAGGCATATGGCTTTGGGAAATGCTGCTTCGTTAGATTGGGTGGCATCTGCAGAAGCAGCAAGTTGGGCCTTGAGGGAATGGGACGGCAGATGAGCACGTCTGAAGGGCAGCGGGGGAGAAGATTCTGGCCCATGCGTTCTCCTGGCGCCCTTCTGCCTGCAGCGTTGGCCATCCCACCCGGCCGGCCTGAATGCTGACCCACACAAATGTAGCAAAGTCCCATTCTCGGCTGCTTGTTGCTCAAGGAATTTTTAAGAGACAAGGGTGAGGATTCCAACTGCAAGCATGTATACGTGTGGGTGTAAGAAACATAAACAGAAAAGAGCACTTATGGGGAACAGAAGTGCCAGCTGGGACTTTAGAACTGGGTGGTTTGTGTTTGCACAGTTTTTTTTTTCAGTCCAGAGTAGTTCTTAGAGTACATAATCCATATGGTGTGTTTAAAATAGACCACATAGTCTGAAAATGGAGCTCCTGAGAAATTCACAGATAAAAATCTCAACTGTTATTTTCATATGTAAAAGCTGGAATCATCTTGTAAAGATAATTCAGGATGAAATATTTCCATTTCCATTTGAACACAGAATTATTTGGTTTTCATTGCAAAGAGCTCCAGCCGGAGCCCCCTATTAAAGTCACATGCCTGGCCCCAGGCATTTCTGAAGTGTCTGTTACAACACTTCAGTATTTATCTGGCAGGAAAAGATATAAAGAGAAGATAGGCGAAGAGAAAATCTGGAATCAGCTGTTCTCATAATTAATTCTACTGGGAAACAGGGAAAGGTGACTTGTAGAATTAGAGGTATGGAGAGCGCTTGACTACTCGGCTTTATGATAAAAAGCCCAAATCACTCTCAACTCTGTTCTTTGCTTGAACTGCTTTAATTCGTTTCTGAAAATCATTAAATGAAAAAGTTTCCATTAATTAGCTGAAATAGATGCTAAGGAGACAAATACATAAGCAGACCTTTTACCTAAAGTATAATGTTGGGGAGGTTTGTTGTTATTTTTTTCTGACCCATTTTCCTGAAAATTCCTGACTGATTTTTCAATGCTTCGGGGCTGATGGTCATACATACGTGTATGACATACATACAAGTAAAGTCGTAGTGCAGAAATATACTTTTGGGGAGACATTAAGGTTAACTATGACTGTGTTTCAAATGTGGAAGTGGCACGTATGGCCGATAGCCATTGAGCTGGCCCTCCCTCTTGGTTGATGTAAGGACCAAGCAAAATTCTTTAGGTTTATTCACACATGGTATACATGAAATCTGTTCCATATTATTGTATTCTCTGACTAAAAAATTGTTGTGTCAAGTAAATTGGTGAGTGTGTCATTGCCTAAATTAGTAATGTTGACATATCACTTCTTAAAGTTTATTTATTTAGTGTGTTTTGGGGTGAAAAAAATGGTGTTCCAAGGGAAAAAAAAGAATTGTTCTCAAAGTGATATAACTTTTCAAAAGCTGCTATGGCCAAAAAAAAAAAAATCATTAGCTGCACAGTTATCGCATATTAAGCATTATATATTATATTTATTAAGTCTGTATTACAGTAATTTTCAGCTCACTTTAAAGAAGAATTGTGCTGCATGCTCAGTGGAAGGATTTTAATTTGAGATAAGAGGATGGGAATAAATAACTTGCTCGGGGACTTATATCAAGTTTATAATAAATTAAAAAACGCAACTTTACACAGCTATTCTGGAACATTCAATTCCAAAAAAGTCAAGCAAAGAAAGATTAGTCTGTTGGGAAGATCCCAAGCAGAGCTTTTGTTCCAGATTGGCCACTAACCAGCTCTGTGGCCTTGGAAAAGTCTTTTAACATCCGGGAGCTTCTATTTCCTCATTTGTAATAAAGGAGGTGGTGGCTGTATTAGATATTATTGGTCCTTCAAGTATTTATGTTCCAGAAGCCAATGATCTTTTAGTTTGCCTCTGAAAGCAGAGAACACAATACACGTGGGATTTCCAATTTAAGATGTCCCCGGTGCTTATGGAGCTATAGCTATTCCTGTTCATCTGCCTACGCTGGCAATACAAAGAGATCAGTTCGAATGCTTTGGAATAAAATCTAAGTCATCTCACACCACTTTCCTTTATAGAAATTGTGGGACCCTCCAAGGTCCAAAAGGATTTGAATACGACACCAGGTTGATAAATGGAGACACTAACAAACTACCCAGAAACTTGAAGTGCAAACACATTCTGAATTGGAGTCAGTAAGTCGCTAGATAATTGTCAACACCTACTACGTGCAGAGCACTCTGCTTCATGCTTTTGTATTCATCTCTGGGGTAGCAGTTCGGTGCCAGAGCAGTGTTTTGGGGAATTAGTTGCTACCGAGTTTTTCTCAGAATTTCCAGAAGTTGGTTTAGTGCCACATGGGTGACCATACAGGTGACCTATTGCTACTTTACGTAGTCATGAAAATATAAAAGGTGTGCCTTCAATGAAAGGCACCAAAGTCTGAAAACCAAAAATCTGCTGATAAGATTTGTATCTTTTTAAAATTGGATTTATACCCCTTTGGTCCCATGGAATGACAAATATTTTAAGTCTAAATCAGGGTGTCTTGAACTTGGCTCTCTTGACATTTGGGGCCAGGTAATTCTTTGTTGCGAGGGGCTATGCAGTGCTCCAGTAGTACGTTGAGCAGTGTCCCCAGCCTCTACACGCTAGATGCCTGTAGCATGCCCTTCCCCACTGTGACAACCAAAAACATTTCTATACATTGCCAGATGTCCCCTGAGGGGCAAAATTGCCCCCAGTTGAAAGCGACAGCTTTTAAGATACGTTGACAGTGATACTATACCACAAGTTTTGTCTTCTTAAAAATAACACTAGAGTTATTATACATTTGACGAGAAAAATAATTTGATGCTAATTGAACCCTGCTTTAAGTTATCAGTGCTGCTGTGCTGTCCTCTACTTTTGAATGGGGTTCAATAGAGTTAATTTACTGCCCTTTTAAATTGTTAGGCAACATGGAATTAATTCACTTATGTGGAATTGAAGCTGGGCAGGGAATCAGGAGTTAGTCCATATATTAAAATGGGTGGAGGGAGATTACCCTCAAAATTGCACAAAGAAGAACTTGTTTCTTTCCCTTGGAGTGGACCTAAGAAACTTAATTTATGTTGATGTTTTTCTCCTTAAGAGTTAGCAACAAAGAAAATAAAGCCAAAACACAAGAACATTGAAAAGTGAATAAATCAGCCATCTCTCCCATACTTATTTCAGTTAAGAATGTTCTCACCAGATGATAATGGATGGGCTTCAACTTCTCCTGGAAGATCATTGTGCTTTTGCCCAAGAAACTTACTATAATCAGATGCAGGCTAGCATTTTGTGAAAACATTCAAAAAGGGAGAGTCCCGAGGAGTTGATGTTTATATGTATAAGTGTGTGTGTGTGTGTGTGTGTGTGTGTGTGTGTGTGTGTGTGTCTGTGTATTATAACCCAGTTTTGTCAGAAGCTGAGAGAGCAGCCAGGGGACCACCGTAATAACCTAGGAGAGACCAGACCAGGTAATTTGCGCCTCCATGGTCAAAGTGGAGTTGATGAGAGCCGGTGATCGGATTTGCTGATGAAGCAGATGTGATATGGGAGGAGTCGAGGATGTCCCCAAGCTCTTTGGCTAGAAAAGAGAGATGGGTGGAGTGGGCAGTAACTGAGATGGAAAGACCAGGAGGAGCAGAATTGGCAGCAAATAACAGGTTGGGGAATAGTAAAAGCTCCGCGCTGGCCAGGGGACATTTGACATGCCTGTTAGACACCCAGCAACAGATGTTGAGCAGGCAGTTCAGCAATAAGAGTACCGAGTTAGGGAGCGAAGTCTGAGTTGGAGAGGTGCTGCATCTGCACAGTACCTGAGCTGCATGACTAGAAAAACCCACTAAAGAGTGAGGTGGGAAGGAGAAAAAAGTGAAGAGGCAGGAGGACTCAGTCTCAGGGTAACCTGGTAACAAAAAAGATCAGGTACACAATAACCCAAAGGTGTAAACAATCCAAATGTCCATCACCAGATGCAACAAGCTGTGAGCTATCCATACAATGGAGTATTAGTAAGCCATAAAAAGAAATTAAGTACTGACATGCTTCAAATCATTATGCTGAGTCCAAGAAGGCAAAACCAAAAGGTCATCCACTGAATAGTTAAATCCGCAGAGACAGAAAGCAGATGAATGGTTAGCAGGGACTAGGGGGAGGCAGAAGGAGAGTGACTGCTCAGGGGCTGTGGGTTTTTCTTTTGCGGATGGAAATGTTTTGGAACTAGATAGAGGAGGTCGATGCCCAACATGGGGACAGGACTAAAGGCCATTGAGTTGTTCATTTTTAAATGGTTCACTTTAAGTTGTGTGAATTTCACTCCAGTTTTTCAAAGAAGTCAGGGAGAGAAGAGACCGGCAGAGGAGGCTGAGAAGCAGCAGTCAGAGGGGCAGAAGGAAAACTAAAAGAGTGCGGCGTCCTGGCCACCAGGCCTCAGGTGTTTCAAGGGCAGAGCGGTGGGCTCTGTAACCTGGTGCCGAGGAGCCGGGCCAGGAGAGGACTGAGATTGGAGGCTGGATAAGGAACGCAGAAGTAACCAGGGAAACTTCAGCGGAGCAGCCTGGCCGTATGGTGCCCGAAAAAGCGTGATCGGCAGAAATTCCCAAGATCGGGAAGCAGGGAATTAGAAACAAGAAACAGAGACAAAACTCTGAAGGACTCTTGTTGTAAAAGGAAGTCAAGAAACGGAGCAGTGTCTGGAGAAGGATTGGGTGACGGGGGAAATAACTGCATGTTTTGAAAATGATTTTAGAACCTTGACTTCTTCCTCTCTCCACCCCGTAATTACTCAAAAGTGGCTGGCAGGGATTACCGTCGGAGAGCGGACGCACTTGCCAACCAAGCCATCACCCTAGCCTCCTATTATCACTTAGGGAAGAAACACATCCAGTGAGCACAATTATAGAAGTGCAAGATGACGGAGTGACATTTGTGTACTTAAAGGGTACACAGCACACACGAGGCCGCACACTCTACTGACTGGCCCTGACTAAAGGGAGCGGAAACACAGTATTTTAACTGTGTATCATGATGCTTTTTTTGGCATTGTACCAGATTGGGACGGGCTTGTTGATTCTAGAAAATACGGCTGCCTGCAAATAATAGTTGACAATAGGTTAATATTTGTGTTGCAGGATGAAGTTGTAGACAGCATTTTCACTTTAATTTTATTGACCTAAGGACCCACCGTGAACGAGTGTAGCCATGAGCTAGTACAAGAAGCCAGTCTTGAACTGATGCACAAGCCTAATTAGAACATAGTCCTGGGGCACCTGGGTGGCTCCGTTGGTTAAGCAGCCAACTCTCAATTTTGGCTCGGGTCATGATCTCAGCGTCCTGGGATTGAGCCCCAAGTCTGGCCCCATGCTTAGTGGGAAGTCAACTTAAGGGTTCTCTCTCTCTCTCCCTCCGCCCGTCCCCTGACTCGTGTTCGCGTGCGTGTTCACTCACTCTCTCTCTCAAATAAATAAGTCTTTAAAAAAAAAAAAAAAACATTATTCTGCGGGCGCCTGGGTGGCTCAGTGGGTTAAGCCGCTGCCTTTGGCTCAGGTCATGATCTCAGGGTCCTGGGATCGAGCCCCGTGTTGGGCTCTCTGCTCAGCAGGGAGCCTGCTTCCTCCTCTCTCTCTCTCTCTCTCTCTGCCTGCCTCTCTGCCTACTTGTGATCTCTCTCCGTCAAATAAATAAATAAAATCTTAAAAAAAAAAACATTATTCTGAAACGAGAGTGGAGAATTAGAAAGAAAATGAGATTCAGCGTGGAAGTAGAGATGAATCGTTTCGTGTTTGGGAGGCTTCTGTGTGAAAGGATTTTATAGTGAGATAAAGAAATTGAAGTAGCATAAAACACACAGGAAAAGAGATCTTGGGCTCGGAGTACAGACAGTTCTTTAGAGGAATTGTGTTATAAATGACAGGAAATAAGGGATGGGATAGCTAGAGGGGATTGGAATAAATATGCTTTTATTCAAATAGAACAAACAGTAGGATGTCTATAAAGGTAAGCTGTAAAAGCTTAACTTATTCCTTTCTTCACTCATAATTTTTCCAAAGTTACTCTTAGTATGGGAATGCACCAGCAAATCAATATCCATCCCCGTCGCCCGATGGCGCCATATTACGAAAACAACCACGGCCATTTCTTTTCCCCTCCTTTTGGAAGGTTAAGATCACCGACATTTGTTTCTCAAAATAATAAATAAGAACACAGCTTTAAAAATCTGCATTTCACAAGTTTGTGAGCTTTCCCATGATCTTTCCTCAACTAAGAAGCGATATAACTGGTGTGTCCATTGGCAGGGACAGTGCCCAGGAGAACGGGGAGACAATATGGGAGGTGACTGGTGGGTTCACTGGATGATCAGCTAATTACAGAGGTTTGTAGAGGAGCAAACCACATGGACATATTGATGAGTACACAGGCCCAGCATTAGGGGTGAGCTGAACCTACTCCCATCTCTCTAAGAGGAAAAACACAAAGAGCGGGATGCGTGGGGAATTGACCCGCCAAACATCTGCATTCAATTTGTCAGCAGCAGTGACCACCCAGCGGGCAGCGGCTTCCTCCCAAGGAAACTCGATTACACCAGCACGAGGTGCTTAACATCCTGGAGAAAAACTCCTACCTCTAGTCACACAACAAAATCTGCTTTGGAAAGAGTGTCCCAAAGTGTTGTCTCTGCGTTGGTTCGAGAAGGAGTTTTAGAGGATGACCTTCTAAGCCCCGTAGTTTCCCTTCTCCTTTAGTGGCAAGTTCTGGAGAGGGCAGGGGAGGTAAGGGGGGTTCACTGTGGTGCAAGTCAGCCGGTTTGGGAGTTGATGAGATGCCCAGTCTGCTGAAGTCATTATCACTCGAGACCAGGGCATTCTAATTGGGTGTGTTCCCGGAAGAATTCAGAACCATATTCCTTTAGGTCGGCCCTTCTTTCGGTCAGCCAGAGAAGTTTTTAAGGCTGGCCCCCAGGCACTTCTGTGTGCTAGAACATCTTCGAATGTTCCAGGAAAAGCCATGTTGGATTTGGACAGAGATGCAGGGAATGTTCATGGTGCCTCTGGTGCCACTTCCTGGCCCAACGAGCCTACCTTGCCCTTGGCTCAGTTTAACCCTTTATATAGTCATCATCCCAGTACATTGGCATCAGCTCTTTCTGGACTGTGTTCCGCCCCTTTTGTGTGCAACAGTGTGTTGTTTACCAATCTTGACCTCCTTGTATGTTGTGAGATTTACCTTTATAAGGTCCAAGGCTGAGACTACATTTCTTTTCATGATTTTGCCCAAATTATTTGCTGGAGTGTTTACTGTTTTTATAGCATTTCCTCCTGTTGGACTCTAGCATACATCAGAGAGTGTCTCATTATTTCCTTGCATCTTAATGAAATGGCAGCCCGCCTGCTGCCCTGCACACCCCATTGCCCTAAGGATAGATTTCAAGGTCCCTCCCTCTTTTGTCTTCAAGCCTGCCATCATGCGTGGCATATGGTAACATCCCGTGAGTGTGTGTTGAATGAATGACTGGAAGGGATGACGTGGCAGTCGTTCAGGACCTGATACATAGTCTGCACACCAGCCTTCTAGAATTAAACCGTGGACTCTGGCACCAGGTTATCCTAGCTTCATCCCTTATTGGGCACTGTGACCTCACTCTGCCTTGGTTTCCTCATCTCTAAAATGGATAAGTAGTAATACCTACCTCCCGAGCCCTGAAAGGCTTACTAAGAGTAAGTAAGCAGGGAAAACTACGCAGGGTATGTTATTAACACTATGTAAAGATCAACGATTTTTTATGTCTTCTCCATACCCCCAAATCTTTGCTCAAGTCACATGTACTCTCATACCTGATGCTTTGTGGATGCTGTCCTGTCTCCTGGAAGATGGTTGTCCCTCTTCTTTACTTGTCATGTCCCCCAACCTCCAGCTAAAAAACTTCTTGGGCTCCCACAGTCGGTGCCAGCTGCCTCAGTCACGGGCATGGGCTATCAGCACGTATAGACCTCTACTGGAATGCTTATATTATTTTGTAACTGGCTGTTGTCTGTCCTTCCCACAAAAATATGAGCTCCAGTAGGGTTGGGACACGCTTTTATCTGCAGATCCCTGGTGGGGCCCATGAGCAAAATTGGACCTCCCAAAATGTCAGACATTGAGGAGTGTCTGGACCACAGTGACATTTCTGAGTAAGGATATATCCGCGTGTTTGACTCTGACTATGTTTTTGAGGCATTAACTGGATAAAACGCTAAAGCAGCTTTTCTCCAGGAGTGCCTAGAAGATTCAAAGAACTGAAAGCTGAAAGATAATATGTGAATTACAAGGATGCGAAAGAATGCGAAAGCTAGCCAGGAACTTATCAAATTCCAAGTGCAGTAAATTAAATAAAACCAGAGGCTACTGCGAGAGACAGTTTTGAAACTGATATGGTTCAGTTGGTGGAAGGAGGCAGCAGCCAGGCCGCACTGTGCCAGTACACTTTTTTAGCAAACTTCTCAACATTCAGAACTCACCCCCCCACCCACCCCCAGACTCGGGGTGATGTTATCATGTATGGTGCATTATCAGAATCCTATCCTTAGAGCAGAAAAGAAACATTAAATGTGTCCATCACGGGTACAGAGAAAAAACACCATGTGCCCTAGGGTCAGGTACACAAGTTTGGAATCTAGAATGTCTGAAATTTTCTGATATCAGGATTTATTTTCTTAGTTCCTTTGGCCAAATTTCAAACGCTTTGGTTCATTTCTCACCAGTGTTGAGGTTTGGGTCACATAGAGTACTGTGTTTGGTGATATTTTTTGCAGTGATTAAGGCGAAGAGATATTTCTTATCATTGTTAAAAGTTGTTTATTAGAACAGAGTCAGTATCTTCACAAAGAGGTTAAGAGGAAGGACTCCAGGGCCAGATGTTCTCCGTTCAAATCCCAGCTCCACCACTTGAGAGCCTTGGATGAGGTCCTCTGACTTTTCAAGCTTTAGAGTTTTCATCTGTAAAATGGGCATCATGGCCCTCACTCGGTCAGAGGGCTACTGTGAGGTTAACAGGCAACAGCATCATTCTGGAGCTCAAGAAAGGGGGTGTTCACGGACATCCATGGATGGACGCTGGGCCCCAAGGGGCCTGCGGGCCTGCTGTGGTCTTGCCATGCTTCCGAGGCACGTCTGATCCTCTCTCGGGGACCTATGCATCTTTACTCTCTTACAGAGTGATGTGGTCAGGAGAGCGGCAACACTTTCCGGGCTGGTTTAGCGAGTCATTTCTCTTTATTAATAGGAAGGAGGCTGACCCCCAGTTGTAAGGTCCACAGACCTAGAGTACGTGAAGTGTAATATGATCGTTCTCACTCTTGACTTCCAAGGAGAATCCACTCTGTTTTAAATAAACACCAATGTCCAAGCCTCACCCTAGAGCAATTAAGTCAGAATCTCTTGCAGGAAGACACCTGGACTTCAGTACATTTTAAGAGGTCCCCAGGTACCTAAATGTGTTGCAAAGGTTGAGAGAAATTGTGATAATTGCTTGATGCGGTGGGAAGAAACTAAAAGGACCCAAACTTGGCAGTTCCAAACTAGATCTGTTGGTGGTTTCTCAAAAAGTTAAAGACAGCATTTCCATAAGACCCAGCAGTTCAGCTCTGGGGTACATGCCCAACAAAAGTGAAAACTTATATCAACATCAAAACTTGTATGTGAATATTATTAATGGCACTATTCATAAAAGCCAAAAAGTGGAAGCCACCCAAATGTCCATCAGTTGATGAGTGGATAGTTAAAATGTGGTCCAGCCATACAATGGAATACTATTTAGCCATAAGGAAGAATGACATGGTGGTTCATGCTATGACATGGATGAACCTTGACAATATTACCCTAAGTGAAAGACGCCAGGCTCAAAAGACCACTTATTGTACGACTCCATTTATATGAGATGCCCAAAATAGGCAATTGCATAGAGACAGAAAGCAGAGCAGCAGCTGAGGGTAGGAGGGAATGAGGAGTGATGGTTATTAGATATGGGGCTTTTTGGTGGGAAAGGGTGATGAAATGTTCCAGAATTTTCTAATAATGATGATTGCACAATTTTGTGAACATTAAAAAAAAAAAAACACTGAACCATACACTTTAAAAGGGTGAACTTTGTGGGGTATGAATTGTGTCTTTGAAAAACTAGGTCTATTCCTTGCCGTTTGTGTGACATGGGCATATGAACTATTGAAACTCTATGAACCACAAATGTCTCTCTTCTATAAAACAGAAGAGGGCTCCTTCCAGGGATGTTGGAAGGATGAAAGTTAATGATGTTTTTGGAGCCCCTGCCCATGGCCTGCCCTCGACACATGGGACACACTGCCACCTCCCCTCCCTGCCCAAATTCCAGACAGGGGCCCCATGAGGATGCTAAGGGACTGGTGCCCACAGGGGAATAAGAAGCACCAAGGAAAAGACTGAGAACTACCTCGTCACCCTCCCACAACTGGCCTCCTTTTTTATGACCTGGTGCTAATCTTGGGAAAGCCGTGCTGGGTGTTGTAGACTAAATGTCTGTATCCCTCACTACCCCCGACATTTTTATGTTCAAGCTCTAAGACCCAGTGTGCCGGTATCTGAGGCCTGGATGAGGTCATGAGGGCGGGGCACTCATGGCAGAAAAAGTGCTTTTACAAGAGACAGCAGGGAGCTTGCTCTCTCTGTCTCTCTCTGCCATGTGAGGACACAGCAAAATGCTCTCCAGTAAGAGAGCCTTCCCCAAGAGCCAAACTGGCTGGCACCTTGATGTTGGACTTCTCAGCCTCCAGAGCTATGAGTAATACATGTCTGTTGTTGAAGCCCCCCAGTCTGTGGTATGTTGTTATGACCGTCCAAGCAAAACAAGACATAGAGTAAAATAAAGAATAGCTCTTTGGAGAGATGACACCTTCATTGAAGGTCAAGTGTATGAACACTTCTGCAGCAATAGCATAGGTAAAATGACATGATTTCCTTTTTTGTTCATGTGGTATATCTTTCCGTTTTAGCCACATGCTTGCCAAACCTATAGAAGACAAATAATTTAAAAGAAAACTGTATTTTCTTTTTCTAAAATGGGAAGATTCCCAACTGAAGCCTGTATGATATGATTATTTTTCTTACTGTGAAGGAGCAAGCAGTTAAATTAGGTTCACAGAGCAGTGAGATTATAAAGTCCTGCTTGGCTAAGGCAGTCGAATTCTGACTGGATAAGGAGAAGGCAGCAAGCTCAAGTTAGTCAGCAGCATTTCTCTCCTCAATCCTGGAGAGTTCCCAAGCTTTATCTCTCAGTGTTGCCAATCATCAGGACTTGGAATGAGAAATGAGAATTCTGGGGAATCCCATATGTTATTCTCTATTATGCAGTATCATTAAAATACATCAGCATTTTTCATATAGTTTTATTAGCTATTATGGATATTATAAATTGTTTAGTAAATGAGGAATTCTCAGATTAACATTATTTAAAAAGAGCTGTGGCCCATGACAAATATTCAAACACTGGAAAATGCTGATGAGTATCATTGGGTGGGATCAGAAACAACCTTACATTCAGATCTCCTTAGAAGACAAACAACATCACTTGAGTCACCCGGGGAAGTGGCCAAGTGAAGGACTTATTTTGCTTCAAACACTTGTAATTTCTTGAACACCAATCATATGCTTTGTATAAGGTATAGTATGTGTGTCAACTGATTTCCGTTTCTCCTGTTTACAATGAACACACATGTATCACATGGCAGCAGCTGCGGGCAAGGCTGACCGGTGAGCTCACGACCCCCTTTCTGTGCTCCTGTCCCACTTCCGGAGATGCCGACCTTGTTCTTTGGCTGCATGCACGCATCAGAGTTTCCCCTCTTACTTTTGACTTTGTGTCCGCGGCTTTCCTCAAACCAGTTACGTCTCCATGTCAATTGTTCAATTTTCCTTCATGGAGGAGAATTAGAACACCTTTTCTCGTTACCTTAATGTGTTCAGAAATTTTTTTCGTGGGATTGGGTTTAAGAGACACACAGAAGTTCCCTGAGAAATGCCAGGAAGGAATTCATATGTGGAATACTAGTCGTAATAAGGCCTGGCCCGGCTGGCTGCTGACTCCAGTTGGTTGGAGCAGACTGGGAGACAGGGGAAGGAAGTCAAACAGCATGCACGTGCGCATGCGCACAGGGTGGGGCCAGGGCCTGGCTCCTGGCCCAGCTGTAGGGGCTGGAAGAAAGTGCCACCCGACAGGTTGTGAAGGCCATGAGCGTGCACCTGGCAGATCTGTGACTGCGGGGGGCATAACCAGACCAAGGGGCCCAGCGGCTACAGGCTGAAATCCATCACGAGGTTTATGCAGAAGCTCCCTCCCACAGGTTGCTCCATTCCACTGACTAAATGATGACAAGGGACTAAGGCAGACCCCTTCCTGAGACACATACTACCCCTTTGATGGGTCACCATGGTTGACCTGCTCTCACAACAGCTTCCCGAAACTTTCTAAGACTGAAGGGCAGACTAGGAGCTTCCACCTTCTCCCCTTCTGTCCTTCACTCTAAGTCCCTGTACATCGTGATCTGAATGGTCTCTCTACCTTCTCCATTGGCCATCCTAGCTCCTTTCACTCAGGCATGTCCCCTAATGAAATCCTTGTGCACTTTATCCTGTGTTAGCCATTGTTTCTCAGAGGAGATGGACTAGCACACAGGTAGATCACAGTACCCAGCCATCATGGCTGTAGAAATTAGGGCTTAGGAGATCCAGTGGACTGTCTGACAAGTGGAAGAAGTGCACTGGCAGGAAATTCAGGAGCCAGTGGGGATGTTCGGCAATCTTGGCGGCAGCCAGGCAGGAGATTTCACGTATGTTCTTCCCTGAACTGATGGAGAGCAAGAGAATATAGCCCCCCACCACTGTAAGGTACCCAGAAGCGATGAAGACAGCACTCTCCCGAGGAGGCTGAGCTCATTCCAATGACTGAGATACAAACTGGGCCCAAGAGGTGAGCCAGGAGGCCATAGGTGAGGCGACCATCCTGAGAACAAGGAAGAAATCCAGTTACAAGAACTGGGGGTAAGATCAGAAGCAAAATGGCGGCCAAGAAAGTAAGTATAAAAGGATGTCCTAGATATTAAACCAGAATTCCTGAAAGCCTCCCACCAAAGATAAAGGTTGGTCCTAGAAAGTAACATAGGATCGAATCTTCAAGTATGGAGAAGGTTTTTTGTAGGAAGGCTGAGGGCTCAGCTATAGGAGAGAGTAGAGCTGCTGAGGGTCTTGAAGAGCACGGTCAACATTCATGTGGCCTGAAGAATGGGGCCACCCACTGAGGTGACTCTGGCACAGTCACTTTACTAACTATTCCTGAGAGCTGGGCTGGCCCGTGTGAGAGAACATCAGCCTAGGGACTGGCGCAACTGTGGACTGAAAATGCTGGGTGGTTTGAAGTACATTTTGAAATTGGAAGTATGTGTTTGAAAGTTGTCCAAGTCACATTCTGGCCTTAACATATTTTGGCTGATTGATATGGAGAAATATTTATGGAACTATTCGTTCTTCTCAAAAAATATTCATTGGACAACTCTGTGCAAGGCAAATATGGAAAGATGCTCTATTGTAAAGATATTTGTATTTCTGCTGCAACACGTCAATTATTTGCACCTGAAAAGTGTATTTGCTTTGTTGAAAGTCTTGAGAAACCATGAAAAATTAAGTGTGGAAATAGCCCAATGTAATCCAAAACCAACAGAATTTAAAATAATGAGAATACACCAGTAACGAGAGGGTAATGGGTAACTTTATTCATTTTTATTGAGTATCCCAATAGATGAAATCAAAGATTCTAGCATATTTCCCCCAAGAAATATGGGGTATTGGCAGCATTAAATCTGAATGTGTTCTCCAAAGAAATCTGGAGGCCAATATTTCTCTGACTTATACCACTCTTGTTATGATGACCAAATTTGGCGTAGCTATTCTGGAACCAGATCTTGTGAGAAATTAAAGTGGTCTAAAAACCAGGAGAAAATTAGAAGTAAAATCTCCTAATTTAAATGCAAGCTGAAAATATAAGCCAAATTATAAAAACCCTCTTTTTTAGGTCACTCAAAAAGTGACCTGTGGCTGGCCACATGATCACTAATCAGAGAAAGGAATGGTACAGTTGAGTCAGGTCAATGCATATATTTACAGTCTAACATATTTTTAAATGTTTAAGCTGAATAAAATAAATTGAGATCTTCCCCCACCCCTGTCATTGCAAACTTATCAGTGGAGATAGGAGAATATTTTATGAGCTTTCAGAAAAGCTACTCCCCTAGTGTCAAGACAAAGGCTAATTTTGTTCATGGATTTCAGTCTATCTGTCTCTATGGTCTTCTCCATACCATGCTTAAAAAAAAAAAAAACCCACATGCCATTGTCATGTTCTGGCTTCACCATAAAGCTGCCCTTGGAACATGTGGGTTATGACGATTGCCTTCAGTGTCTCAATGATATTACCAAATGTTATGCCCAAACTGATGGCCTAATGTTGCATTCTGAAAGGCGAGCCTGATTTACTGCCGTGTCTGAAATTTTATTGGAACAGGATACTGTGTTTTCTTTCCAATGACTGCACAAGAACTATATGCTCTCTCAGAATTAGCCCAAGACACCTATAAAGCTACTTTCAAGTGTTTATAAGATGGGAGTCAAAACGTGAGATCATGAGTCTTTTGCTGCAAATATCATTATTTGTTTAAATGTTCTTCTCTGTCATATTACAGTATCAGGAAACTACTCTTTATATGTTCACTAATAGCACAACTGAAATCAGAAAAACCAGGCTCATTGTCCACCTGGGTTAAATGTCTGTGTTGGTTTAACTTAATTGAAAGGTTGGAAAAAGGAAAAATAAAATTCCCAAATCCTTATCTCAAATTGATTTACTTTAAGTTAGATGAGGGCTTAATTATTTTCTCCTGATATTCATAGGACACCTACCACAGGCAGAGACAGAATAACAGGACATTGGGAGCTAAGATCATCTCTGTTCTCAGTGGGCCGTCACACTCGAGTAGGGAGCAAAGTACCCTGATTACTTTCAAACAAAGTGTAAGATCAGAGACAAAGGTCAGCAGACAGAGGCAAAGTATGACTGTCCAGGTGGCTGCATAGAAATGACATCTTTCCCGAGCAGGGTTCATGGCTTGGCTCTGCCTTGGTCTCTTGGACAAGTACACTCAGTTCCAGCAAAACTGGCATCAGCAAGTAGCTGATGACTCGGCGTACCACACAGTCTTCAATCCTTTGCATGCATAATGTTCTTCCTGGGATGTTCTCTCCTCAGCATCCTCTGCCTCTACCGGATCCCAACTATATCCACTCACTTGGCCTAATTCCTATTCATTGCTAATATTGCAAACTAACCACCAGTTCTAGGAATCTCGCACAACCCCTTTCCAAAGGGGCTCCTTCCTCTTTGCTCCATGGCATCCTTTATTTCTTGTATTACAGTGCTTACAAGTGCTTCCTTAATTATTTGATTCTGCTAATATAGTATTGGCTCCATGAAGGCAGAGACTGTTTCAGTCTTGCTCACCTGGGTCTAGTACAGAACCTATATGTGATAAGCATCCAATAAGTACTTAATTGAGTGAACAAATAACCTATGATAATTCTATAGAAAGCTTTCAGCTAAGGGTGTTGTGAACAGCTGGGCAGGTACAACTCCCAGGGACATTGTTCACTTTGAAGACTTTATGAATGACTCTCCCTGGAGTTAAGCAGTGTCCAACCAGTACAGTCTTACATGACGGTCTTGCCTCCCATCTGCTATGTATTGCGCCCAAATTTTCCTTTGTTGAGTTAGTTGAAACATAGACTTTTAGAGTCTAATAAAAGCCAGAAATTACATTTTAGCCTGCATGTCCAATGAAACTCAATAAAAATTCCTTGGAACAATTGCATATGACTTACAAATCTAACATTTGCATGGCCCTTCACAAGGATTAAAGTCTTGGAATCTGGTATAGCAGGAAATTGTTTGTCATTAAAGAAGGCTTTCTGGTGGTGGTGACGGGATATGTTCAAACAAAGGAAATTAAGATAGCCTTGAGTGAATCACCATTCTTGTTCTTTACCTGCCTTGTCCTGTTAAGAAAAATCAAGCCCTTTCATCTCCAATTCTTAAAAAATAAAGAAAAAAGGAAGAAAGAAAGATGGGAAGGAAGTAGGAAGGAAGGAAGGGAGAGAGGGAAGGGGAAAAAGAAGAAAGGGATGAGTTTGCAATATCCCAGGATCGATGGACAAAAAGAATCCTAGGGTGGGAATGGGAAAGTTAAAGTTATAACATAATACTGATGTGCTTTGTAGGCTATGATATTATCAAAATCAGCTATAAACTTAATGCTCATTTCTCTGGTTTTGCTCAAACAGGAGCGGTGTCCATCTCCCTGTCCCAAGTCAGTCAGCCATTGATGTGAAAGCCATTATTGCCAAGGGATGAGCCAAGAGATATCTCTTGACAATGGGGGCTCAGAAAGTTACTGACTGGCTAAGAGTCTCAGCATTTTTGCCCTCTGATTAAGTGCAGCAACTTGGAGTGTAATATTTGCCACCTACTCGCAGCTTTACATATTTCAATCCCCAAGAATGCTTTCCTATATTCCAAAGTTGTTCCATCTATAAAAAGTATGCTCTTCCCTTGAGGATTGCTGATGCTCCTATATTAATAGCTTCATAAATATAATAGATGACTCATCTGTCACCAAACGGTTGGTTATATTGTCTTCTAGCTTGGTTTAAGGCCTTTGAATAATTCTCATGACTTCAAGACTTTGTTTCCCTATTAATTCCATTCAGGTCTCAATGACTCCTGAGGTCATTTTGCAACTCAAGACTTTAAACTACTCCTTTGGCTTTTGGAGGTTCAAAGACAAAACACGATGGAGACATTTTGACAGTAGTCACTAGTTAAGTTGCTGAAGTGGTTTGATCAACAACACACAAACATTTGCACCAAAGCTAGTTTATAAATTCTCTTTCTCCTATACTGTCTTACCTCTTTGTACCCAAAAGCCATCTTGCAGGTGTCTAGCTCCATGAAGGTGGTACATGTCTGTGGTGAGAAGCCTCTCCCAGAGCCAAAGAATATTGCTGTCTTCAGATGGGGCTGGAGCATCTGTATTTTTTTTTTTAATTTTTAAAGTTTAACTATAGTTGGTACGCAATGTTGTATTAGTTTCAGGTGCACAGGTGATTCAGCTTGCGCTAGTGATTCAATGCACTAGTGATTCAGCATGTCTACTCACTGTGCTGCGCTCACCACAAATGTAGCTTCCATCTGACCCCATACAGTGCTATTACAGCATCATTGACAGTATTCCCTGTGTAACTTTTATTTCCCTGACTTACTTATTCCGTACTGGAAGCCTGTATCCTCCACTGCCCGTCAGCCGTGCTTCCCATCCGTCCCCTCCCCAACCCCCACCTCCTTCTGGCAGCCATCAGTCTGGACTTAGAGGATGTTATGCTAAATGAAATAAGCCAGACCGAGAAAGACACATACCATATGATTTCACTCATATGTGGAATCTAAAAAACAAAACAAATGAATAAGCAAACAAACAAAAAGCAGAATCGGACCTATAAATACATAGCATCTGTCTATTATATGCACAGCAACACTGGGGAACCCAAGAGATAGTTTGAACCTCTTCCAACCTACCTACTTTTCTTGCCTCATGGTTATATCCTGGTCTTGCGTTTTCTGTCCAATATGTCCCTTGGAGAACAGGGACTACATCCTATGCATCTTTACTCTTCAAGTGGTGCCGAGGGCAATGTCTTGCCCAGAGAAGGCATTCAGGTCAGCGTTTGTTTCGTTGAATCAAATAGAATATATGCTTGAGAGACACGTAGACAAATAAATTGGGCCATGTTTGTGTGGAATTTCAGGGAGAATTCTATTGCATCAACAAAGCAAAATTACCTGTGTCCTTGGCCATTTACCTTTTGGTTTTTCCAGACTCGATGAATTTAGGTGCTCCCGGAAGGATAGGAAAAAGTGCAAGTTTGATCTTAGGGCCACCTGTAGAGCGGCACTGTCCAAGAAAACTTTCTAGCATGATGGGACTGTTCTAATCTATGTTGTTCAATATGGTAGCCACATGTGGCGACCAAGCTAAAATGTGGCTTGTATGAGTGAGGCACTAATTTTTTTAATTTTATTTAGTTTCAGTTGCTTTTAATTTAAACAGCCTCATGTACCTACCAGCTTTGCTATTGGACAGAACCACTCTAGACTGTCGGTAGATAGCCTTTAGCACTAAGATAGTGGGCATTTTTACCCTTCTCTCTCTCTCCCCCTTTTTTTAAAAAAGATTTTATTTATTTATTTGAGAGAGAGAGAGAGAAAGAACATGAGAAGGGGGAGGGTCAGAGGGAGAAGCAGACTCACTGCCAAGCAGGGAGCCCGATGTGGGACTCGATCGTGGGACTCCAAGAATCTGAGCTGAAGGCAGTCACCAACTAACCAACTGAGCCACCCAGGCACCACCCTTCTCTCTTTTCTTCCTCCCCAGCATAGTGTCTGGTACATTGTCTGTTTATTTATTATTTGCTTTTTGTTAACCTGAACTGAAAATTTTCACTCTTTTTCCTTCCTTTCTTTGGCTCTTCTCATTTTGTTTCTTGTTTGTATTTCGGTTTATTTATACATACATACACACATACATACCCATTTATTTTTTTTTATTTTTTTTACACACTTCATAGCACTCACCATAAACATACTCCATTTAAATACATTTTCCTTCGTGTGTCATATTCTGTCCCTTTGGTCCTGTTGGTGACCCTCATGGATGAAATAGAATCTGTCTAAGATACAAGACTTTCATCTCCCTGAACTTGATAGAGTTTTAAGGATACAAAACCTCCTTGGGCGAGGGGATCAGCAAATACTCCTTGAAGGTTCTGGATGGTTTCTATGTGGCTCGTCACTGTTCTTGTCCACCTGGAGGCTTTGATCTCCCATCATGAGGTCACACATGGGTTGGCCAGACATTTCAAGTATCACTTCCTCTCCCTTTGGCCAAACCTGAGGCTTAACACCCTTGCAAGTTCAGCTCTCTCACAAAGTACGTTGTCATGCCAAGATAGGTACAGAGATGGGCCCATCTGATTAAAAACCCAGCCATGCAGTTTAAAATGTCAGATCGTTAAAATGTAGAACTAAATGAAGCAAGTAATCCAGTGATTTCCTAGCCAGGAGTACCAGATGCATGCACCTGGACCCCGTTTGTAGATGTCGACAGGGCTGCTCTGCTGTAATCCTTTCCAGCTGAATCCTCTGGTAATGGATTGTGCTGGACGGTCTTTAGCTTGGATGGTTAACTTCAATGGCATCAAGAAGGAGATCATATGGGTCTTGGTTTTCAGGGATGTTTAATAGACATCATCTCCTCCTTCCAAATATGACTTCAGCACTTTGCAGGGAGGGGCATTTCAAATATTAGGGCAGTGGTTCTCAAACTCCAATGTGTCCTGGAGGGCTTGTTAAATACAGATGTTGGGTTCCCCTCTCAGAGTTTCTGACGGTGGGGAGGTCCTGAGAATTTGCATTTCTGACAAGCTTCCCAGTGATGCTTCTGCTCCAAGGACCAAACTCTGAGAAATGCTGTCATAAGGAATATAGAGCCACCATAAGCGCTGAATTTTCCAGGATGGCTCCAATGTCTTATCATTTTACTCTTTTCTGCAAAGCTGATTTTTCAGAAGTTGATGGCTTAATTTGTATGCATTTATCAGATCTTTTATGAATATATACATATAAATTTTTTCATTTGACAGGCGTTCCCACTATGTGCCTAACCCTATGCTAGCTTCTGAAGCTACAGGTGTGAACCAGACTGACTGCCTCTTACAGAGACTGTGGTAGTGACTGAGGGCACAGACTGCATTGCAAAGTAAACAGGGAAATATGGTAGTGACAGGTACTAGGAAGGATAGAGCATCAGGAGCTTGTTAGCACCCAAAAAAGGTGTTTACACATGATGTGAACTTGGATGCTTGGGCAGGATGGCGGGAGGCTCTTCCTGGAAGAGGCAACATTTAAGTTGAGATCTAGTGAGTAATTAGTAATTAGGTGGTGTCAAAGAGAGGGTGGGACGTGGGAGGGGAGGAGACAGTACAGCAATATGAGGGGCTGGGGACGAGCTATGGCACAGTTCCCTGCAGGCAGTGACAGAATCTTGGTGTGCCTGGAGCATAGAATTTGAGGAGGAGGGTATTACAGGCCTGCGAGGGATAAGCAGGCCCAGGACCACACCAGGCCTTAGGAGCAGTGGTTAGCACTTTGGGTTCTTTCTCTTAGCCTCAAGCCAGACTTCCTATCTGCTGTATCCTTCATCACCTTTTTCATTTTGGAAAACATGGCCACCTAGGGGGGAAAGAAGCAAAAATGAAGTTTATTTCATTAAAACGGCCTGATGCATGTAGATCAAATAAGGACAACAGATGCTGCAATCAAAATGCAACTTTAGGGGCGCCTGGGTGGCTCAGTGGGTTAAGGCCTTGGCTTTCAGCTCAGGTCATGATCCCAGGGTCTTGGGATCAAGCCCCGCATCGGGCTCTCTGCTCAGCAGGGAGCCTGCTTCCTCCTCTCTCTCTGCCTGCCTCTCTGCCTACTTGTGATCTCTGTCTATCAAATGAATAAATAAAATCTTTAAAAAAAAAATGCAACTTTATCTCCCACACTTTACTTGGGAAATTTGAATGTCTCCTGCCCCAAGATAAAAACTTTTCTGCTCGTTATTGTAACATGTAGCTTTTATGGTTATAGTTACATACGGTCTTGGTCTGCAAATCAGTATCCAATCCAGGATATTAATGAAAACGCTGAACTTTGATTTAAAGGCAGCACTTCATCACTTTCCCAGGCTTGAAGCCTCCTGTGGAGAGAGGGGGCACAGACTTGGATTTTTTTTCCCCTTCCCTGGTTCCCCAGCATGTTGGCCAGATGGCTCAAGGATCTGGGCATGAGGACGAATAGCAAAAGGAAGGGGAAAGGAATGCTGGCTTTGCTTTCTCTATGCCTGGCAGATGTTTAAAACTGGTTTTTTTTGTTTTGTACTGTTTTGTTTGTCATGTGGGCCTTTTTGAGGGCTTCTTGGGGGATCTCTGCTTGAACCCTCTGACCCTCATGCCCTTGAGTTAGGCAGATGCTTTTCTCTTCTGTTTGGTCACTCATGTCATCTCCTTCTACCAGCCCTGTGTATCAGATCCTCATGGTATCTTTCCCTATATGCTCTTAGTCTAAATGATCTCCCTGAAGCTGGGATAAACATTCCATACATTTTACCAGCATGCCTCATCTCGGTCTCACCATTGCCTTGTTTGGCTTCTAGGGGATCTTCCAAAGCCTTAGGCCTTGAACAGCCACTGCTCTGAAGTGTAAGGGGAATGTTAATGCTCCCAGAGGTGACCCTTATTACAGAAGGGCAGTGAGAGTTAATAGATAAATTGGTTTTTTTTTTTTCACTTGCTGTGACATGTCTGAGATCTGTTCTACTAATTCCACAGATGGTCTTAACTGGGCTTGTGCCCAGTTGCCTATACTGTTTACCAACTCAGTAACTCATTCTTTTGTGGCTTTTTCTCCCTTCCCTGTTCCACTTTCCCCAGTCCCTCATTTCTGCTTTGAATATCACCTCCCAAATTAACTCCACTCACGTCATTAGCTCAGGCTCTGTTTTCAGGAAGACCCAAAGGTGAGATACCCTGGTAATCCAGGTTATCTTTTACTAGGATCCTTCTACTCTGTAAAAAGACCAACTAGACCCCAAACCACAACCCACTTACAATCTCTCTTTTGTTCCTTACATTTTGGCCAAAGGAATTACTAACACGTCACTTGAGTTATAAAACTCTGGGAGTGTGGACCACCCCAACTGGCCAACCCAGCTCCACTTCCCTTTGGACGGGGAAAAACAAAATTTCATTTTCCCTCTTTGTCCATTTGGTATGCTATAACAAAAATACCATAGACTAGGTGATTTCTAAACAGCAGAAATGTATTGCTCACAGTTCTGAAGACTAGAAGTCCAAGATCTGAATACCAGCATGGTCATGTTCTAGGGAAGGCCCTTTTCCAAGCTGCAGACTACCAACTTCTTGCTATGTCCTCACATGGTAGAAAGTGCTAGGTAGCACCCTGGACCCTGTTTAATAAAGGCACTAATCCCATTCAAGCAGACTCTTCTCTCATGACCTAATCACCTCCCAAATGTAACACCTCCTAATATCATCACCTTGGGGGTTATGATTTCAACGTATGAAAACTGAAGGAACACTGACATTTAGACCATAGCAAAGAGGAGCGATAAAATTCTAATGGGAATTTACCTGTCTGCCATATAATTCAAGAAAAAAATCTAGAACTCAAGTACATGAATCTCTGGATCGAAAAGACCCACTAAGAGTATAATTCAAAATACAAAAGACCCCCATCACAGTACATCATTGTGAAATTACACACATAAATGGCATTTTAAAAATCTTAGAATATTCCAGGGAGAAAATATCAGGTCCTAAATGAAGATCAGGAATGAAAACTATTTTGGACTTAGAAACTTCGATACCTAGAAGGAAATGGAGCAATAACTTCCAAAAATTCTGGGGGAGGATAATTTCCAACCAAGAATGTTATACCAGCCAAACTATTCATTTAAAATGAAAGCAAGACAAAGGTTTTTTAAAATGGTATCTCCAGTGCATCTTCTCTTAGGAAGTTTCTGGAGCATGGTTTGTACTGCAGCAAACCAAGAAAAAAGTGAAGTCTTGGAAGCAGGAGATACAACACAGGAAAGAGGAGAAGGTTGATGATAAAGAGAAATTTCAAAGAAAACAACTGTCAGAAATCCAAGAAAGTAACTGGTCCTAATGAAACACAAAGATGGAGGGTTCTAGACAGGAAGTCATAAAGGAGAAAAAAGCAACTGATACATGAACTGAGAGATTTGATTGCATGGAAATCTGTGTTGCAGTAGTATGGTATTGGAAGAATTAACTGTAGGCAAAAGGACAACTAAGCAAAGGAAAATAAGACAGTTATTAGCACCAGGAAAAAAAAATTTACGAGAAAGTTAGTTTAATCATAGTAAACATTTGGCTTATATTTATCCAATGATACTGAAGAACAATTTAGCGGAAAGTTATCATCTCCCCATATTTGGATGGTGGGTTGAGGGAAATGGGGATGTAAGAGAACTACATAATTGTATATCAAAATGGCTAGTAAGTAGATGATGTCACTTAAAAAGAACTGGTTCCGATATGAAACTAGCTTAATCAGAGCTAATTTTGGATTTTGGAACTTGCTATCTTGTATAAACTATTTCCCCCCAGTGTTTCCAAAACATGTTTAAGAAAGGTTTATATTTTCCATCTAGATAGTCTAGTAAATTCATGCTTTGGTGCACAGTTTCTGTTCTCAGCACTTGGCAGTGAGATATAGATAAAGAAGATGTGGTCCAAAAAGATTTTTTAAAAAGCACACATAAAAAGAGTAACATTTCCATAGTCCAGAAATATAACAGAAAAGTGAAATGATAGGCAAAGGTAAAGCAAGAGACATCTTGGAATCTGGGTTTGATAGCAGAGAGTTGAACTTCTGCAAAGTAAGGGAGACTTGAAGTACTTTCTGGTTCTCCATTTTCCCTTGAGATGTACTAGGTTAGGCTCATTGCTTATAGCTAGGGCTGATATGGGACTTCCTCTCCCCGACTAATGAAAGGAGAATTAAAACTTTTCTGTCACTCACTGCCTAGGGCCATAACTCATAGTTACCTGTGGGCCAAGCCAGTGGAAGAACTCAGGCATAGCTGGCTAACTAGGAGCTTAACCAAATTACCAAATAGCTTGGGGCCCAGGTCTAGAAAGAGATAGGTGATCATTGAGAGAGACGGGGAGAGAGCAGAGTCATAAAACAAAATCTCCATCTCCAAATAAGCTTGCAAATCAAAATGTAAAAACAAGAGAAAAAAATCCAAAGCAAGGAACATGGCCAAAATAATAAT
The DNA here is from genome assembly GCF_009829155.1 of Mustela erminea. Lineage (NCBI taxonomy): Eukaryota > Metazoa > Chordata > Mammalia > Carnivora > Mustelidae > Mustela > Mustela erminea. The sequence continues at coordinate 7,435,872 of NC_045635.1, read as the reverse complement.
TAAATCAATATTTAAGTTCTTCTCCACTTAAAATTAATTTCTAGAGAAGCCTGACAAAGACTTTTTTAAAAAGGACATGTGGGTGGCTCAGTTGGTTAAAAATCTGCCTTCAGCTCAAGTCATGATCCCAGGGTCCTGGGATTGAGCCCCATGTCCGGCTCCCTACTTAGTGGAGAGCCTGCTTCTCCTTCTCCCTCTGCTGTTCCCTCTGCTTGTGCACACGCTCTCTCTCTCTCTCTCTCTCTGTGTCAAATAAATAAATAAAATCTTTAGAAAAAATAAACACCAATTTACAAAAACAAATCAGGCATATTAATGTATTATTAAATAGAATTTAAGAAAAATGTATTAAAAGAGAAAAAAGATATTAAAATGGAATGAGTAAGGAAGAAGTAATTAATTAGTAACATTATTAAAGGGTTTTGGTATTGGTGAAATGTGTTTGACTAGGAGTTGATGATATCAAGAATCTTAAGGATTTCTATTTGTGGTAAGTATTTTATTAACAAATTAGAAGAATTTCTAAGAGAAAGAAAATTGATATCCAGTCTAAGAATCACAATATTGAAAAAGAGGTAGTGCAGTGAGTAATTTACAAAGGGCTAAGACCATGTTTTTATCTATTTTACAAGTTCCTGGTTATCACAAACAAGGTGATCAGGCTTCACAGTAATGATGCATTTAGATTTATTAAGTTCTTATTCTCAATTTTTATTATCTGTAGAGAAATACAAACCACTTACAAAAGCAATTCAGTTTTTTAAAGCTCCAAATAAAATACCAGAATGTGTGAATATTAGAATGTGGGACTATATTAAAAATGCTACTCACTATGTAATTGATAAGGAAATATTTATCTTGTACAAATATTAAAGGTTTTGATATAGATATAATCAGTTTCACCTGGGAGTTGGATATCTCAAGAAGCACATTTTCAGGGATAAATTTCAGAAAAGATATGGCAGGAAATTGACTCTATAGGGATGGATAATTACATTAGTATTTTTTTAAGAATCCTGATACTTGGGTCATACCTGTGCTCATTTCCCCAGTCTACAGTTGTATGTCCTGAAAATAACCAAAGAGAGCCGTTCTCATTGCATTATGTGTCACAGAGTTTTTATAACTTGTCATTTTGATATCCAAAGCCTTACACATTATTAACATGTAAGTTAATTTGTTGCGGGTTTGATTGCTTTACAAAGCTCCTGTCCTTGTGAGCACAGCCTTAGAAACAGATACTCTCGATCTAATTGTCCTACTGATAGCAGGATGGCTACATCAATTGAGGCAATGTCAACTAGAATATCTAATATCTATATATTTTGATCTATATATTATATATCTAATACCTAATCGCAGAATTAGCAAACAGAACCGCAGTGATAGGATAATATGGAGTGAAAGACCTTTGGGCAGAATTCTATGCCCTTGGACTGTCAGCATGCAAAATACAATGCTTGTATTAAAAGAGAATAATAGGGATGCCTGGGTCATTCATTCATTAAGCGTCTGCCTTCAGCTCATATCATGATCCCAGGGTCCTGGGATCAAGTCTCGCATTATGCTCCCTGCTCAGCGGGAAGCCTGCTTCTCCCTCTCCTACTCCCCCTGCTTGTGTTCCCTCTCTCGCTCGCTCGCTCTCTGTCAAATAAATACATAATCTTTTAAAAAATAAAATCTTTTTTAAAAAAGAGAATAATGAAGAGCTATTGCAGTTGGGCAGCAAGATAAGTGATTTTCTCCTCTTCTCCAAAATTTTTCATACAAATATTATTTTATAATGCAATTATTTTACTTTATATAAACCCAATGCGATTATATTTTTAAATGATTAAAAGTAATTTGAATAAGAGTGGAAAAAGACAAACTTTTGGAAGCTGAAAATATATCAAAGAAAAGAGAATGAAGGCAGCATTAAAAAGGAGGTTCACAATGGCACATTCAGCAGAAAAAGAGCAGGGGGATTCAGGCCAAGGAACAAATCAAATACCAATGCCCAGAAGGAAAAACAACACTTGAGAGTTAAGCACTTCGGGTTTTTTATTAGCTCTTAGTAAATAAAGTAAGATTAAAGGAAAGCATCGGAGACAGCCAAGACATCTTCACCCTTCAACCTCCTCTTGTCTTGGCGGTAAGCACGAAGGAATTAAATAAAGACCATATGTTCTATTATTTTACCTGGTCAGCAGCCTGTATTTTTGAAGGAAAATAAAATGAAGACAAGTTCCCAAAGCATTCAGGTGTGTAGCTCAGCTTAGAAAGCTGAACTTTGCCTTCACTTGAAGTGGTCACTTAATGCAACGAAGAGTAGCCCTTGCTAGAACAGAACTGTGCTCAGCTTGACTTCTCACAGGGCTTAAGAACTCTGGTCATGACTGCCTGTAGCTGACTTGGCCTTTTTCTCTCTTCAAATTATTTTATGCACTCCTACTTTTTCCTTAAGCAAACCCCCATTCTGCCCCAGAAGTTTAACTCATATACAGAGGAGACTGAGACAAACAAGTGTGCGTGTTTCCTAAATTTGAAGTGGAAGTGAAATCAGAGCAGGATTTTCTAAGTCGTGTCCCTACTAAAGGTTGACTCTAGTAACTTGTTTTTCATAAGTCCCGAGCTAGTTTTTAAAAAATCTAAGCAAAATATAAGTGAAAATTGAGTGCCCAGTCAAGAATGCTGTGTAGACTCTACCCATCTTCCCAGCCTAAGCATAAAGACATAGGGCTATTCCAGCCATAAGAGTCACTGACACCATCCCCTGCCCTGCACAGAGCCCCAGGAAATGGAGCATCCATCTGGTTCTAGTCCTGAATCTTAACTTCCTAAACTTTTTCTTCTAAGCAGGGATCTAAGAGTACTTAATGTCATTCCACTTGAGTGCATAACCACTTCACTTTTATTATTTAACACAGAGTCCACCCAGACTCCATGAGAAGCAGTACATCAATAGCACCCAGGTGAAAGTAATTTTTGATATTCTTTCCCTTAATGACATCAAACCTAACCTTGTGATCAAAGTAAAACTAACCGGATGATCTTCTGCTCCAGCCCCAATTACTGTTTTCCTCATTATCATGTGGATGTCTTTTTATGTCATTGAAATAAGGTGGGTTCTTAATTCCTGGGCCACCAGGAATGGAAAATGTGTGGAGAAGTTGTGGCATCAACCTTCAGGATCTCTAGTCAGTTTCCCACAATTCTCTTGATTCCTCAAATTCCTGTGGTTAAAAGAATGCCAATTGTGTCAGAGCTTTGCTGCTTTCTCTTCCCGCATTGTCTGCCTCTTGCTCATGGGTTTGGCTGACCTACACGTTGTCTATTGAATTTACTAATTTAACTCCTACTTGCTGATCTTTAGGCTTTTCCCCTAATCCTACAGAATTGAGCCCCCCCTTGACTTACCATTTCCATTCAGCAATATTTTTTTTAATAAAGACTGGCATTATTTAAATCTGGGCTGAGATTTGCAATTGAGAGTGCACTTAAACATACTCTTTTCCTCTCATTGATTATACAGATTTGGGAATAGTATTGGTAAGAATTTATTCTAAAACTACCAACTTTCTTGGTTTCAATAAGCAATTTTCTTGGTTTCAACAGATAATTATAGGATTTCAATAAGTAAGATACTTCTGATCTAGAATGAGGTTGATGTTTGTCATGAACTGTTTATCTATTCTATCTTCTAAGGGATGTCCTTGGAATTTTTAGTAGTCATCACAGAAAGGCAGTAAAATTGCCTTTGACAGTTCTGATCATGTCCAAGAAAATCCAAAGCAAAAAGTGCCACCCAAATTTGCCTGTCAGATAGTTCAGCATTTCAAAGGAAGTCTCTTCTAAGAAAAGCAGCTAGAGCCAAAGAAAACTCAGCACTATTATGTCATAAATTCATCATTGCTAAGTTTTTTTGGCTGAGAACCATGGCCTCCATGGTCTAGGGAAATATTCTTTAGCGTCTTAAAGTTCTCCTATGAATTTTTAAACTTATGTGTTTTTGTGTCAATGATCATCTAACAACAATATAAACATATTCTGGATCACATGTATGGTAATATAACCAAGAAGTCAGTCCACAATTATACCAAATCCCTGAAACCAGATGTGTTTTAGAATTCACAGTTTTTCAGGTTTTAGGAAGATTTCATGGTGCGTATACTGAGTATTATATAACACCTATAGTGGAGGCTGGAGAAACCCCAGGAAATCAATCGTATGAATATTTCTGTAGTGAAGCATGTAAATATTTCTGTAGTGAAACTAAGTATGATAAACATAGAATATGAATAGACCCTATTCTGAGCCATAAAATAAACCTGGACAGATTTAAAGTAATTGAAAATATTAAAATTATGTGTCTGACTAAAAAGTAATTAGACTAGAAATCAATTAGTTATCCAAAAAACACTCAAATATTTAGAAATCAAATAACACACTTCTAAATAACCCATTAGACAAAAAGAAAATCACAAGGAGGTTAAAACATATTTTAATGAATTAGACAAAATATAAATTGTGAGGAATGCAGCTAAAGCAACATTAAGGGGGAAATGTATAGCTTTAAATGTTTCAAAACAGGGCGCCTGGGTGGCTCAGTGGGTTAAGCCGCTGCCTTCGGCTCAGGTCATGATCTCAGGGTCCTGGGATCAAGGCCCGCATCGGGCTCTCTGCTCAGCAGGGAGCCTGCTTCCCTCTCTGTCTCTCTGCTTGCCTCTCCATCTACTTGTTATTTCTCTCTGTCAAATAAATAAATAAATCTTTAAAAAAAAAAATTAAATGTTTCAAAACAAAGGCCTCAAACCAATTTCCTAAGTTTCCACTTAAGTAAGTTGGAAAAAAAGCAAATTTAACTGAAAGTGAGAAATAAAAGATTAAGCAATAAAGATAAGGCCAGAAATCCAACAGACACATGAAAAAGAAAAAGTGCTCCACATCACTCGGCATCAGGGAAATACAAATCAAAACCACAATGAGATATCACCTCACACCAGTCAGAATGGCTAAAATTAACAAGTCAGGAAATGACAGATGCTGGCGAGGATGTGGAGAAAGGGGAACCCTCCTACACTGTTGGTGGGAATGCAAGCTGGTGCAACCAGTCTGGAAAACAGCATGGAGGTTTCTCAAAAAGTTGAAAATAGAGCTACCCTATGACCCAGCAATTGCACTACTGGGTAATTACCCTAAAGATTAAAATGCAGTGATCCAAAGGGGCATGTGCACCCAAATGTTTATAGCAGCAATGTCCACAATAACCAAAGTATGGAAAGAACCTGAATGTCCATCAACAGATGAATGGATAAAGAAGATGTGGGATATATACACAATGGAATACTATGCAGCCATCAAGAGAAATGAAATCTTGCCATTTGTGATGACATGGATGGAACTAGAGGGTATTATGCTGAACAACACAAGTCAATCAGAGAAAGACAATTATCGTATGATGTCCCTGATATGAGGAAGTTGAGATGCAATGTAGGGGGTTTGGGGGGTAGGAAAAGAAAAAATGAAACAGGATGGGATTGGGAGGGAGACAAACCATAAAAGACTCTAAATCTCACAAAACAAACTGAGGGTTGCTGGGGGGAGGGGGGTAGGGAGAGGGTGGTGAGGTTATGGACATTGGGGAAGGTATGTGCTATGGTGAGTGCTGTGAAGTGTGTAAACCTGGCGATTCATGGACCTGTACCCCTGGGGCTAATAATACATTATATGTTAAAAAATAAAAAAGTAATAAAAAATAAATTAAATAAATTTAAAAATAAAATTAAAAAGATAAGACCAGAAATCAACGGAATTGAAAACAGAGAAAAGAGAAAATCAATAAAAGCAAAATCAATTATTTTGGAAAAAAAAAATAAAGTTGATAAAAAAAAATTTAGCTGAACTGCTAAAGAAAAAAGAACTCACAAATTAATAGTATCTGTGATGAAAAAGGAAATATCACTAAAGATCCTAAGGACATCAAAAAGGAAATAAGGACCCCTGGGGATGAAAATATATGTTTATAAAAAATAAAAAATTTTAAAAAAAGGAAATAAGGGACTATTTTGAACAATTTTATGCTAATAGATTTGAAAACTTAGATGCAATGGAAAAAATTACTCAAATGTTATAAATCTACCACTGAAGCTCACTCAAGAAGAAACAGGTAAACTGAATAATCCTATACCAAATAATGAAATTAAATTTGTAGTTAAACATCTTCCAACAAAGAAAACCATGGGCTCTGATAACTTCACTGGCAAATTTTACCAGACAACAAAGGAAGAAATAAGACAATTTTATATAAACTTTTCCTGAAAACAGAGGAACATGAAACACATTCCTGCTCAAATTATGAGGCCAGCATTACCCTGATACTAAGACCAAAGACATTTAAAGGAGAGAAAATTACAGACCAATATCCCTCAGGGGCATAAACACAAAATTTCTTAACAAAATGTTAGCAAATAAACTCTAAGAATTAAATTATATTATGACCAAGTGGTACTTACCCTAGTAATGCAAGGTTGGTTCAACATTAAAACTTCAATTAAATTTATCATGATCATCTCGATAGATGCAGAAGAATCATTTGACAAAGTTCAATATGTATTCATCAGGCACATGGTCTTCATTCTGATAAAGGGTATCAACAAAAACAGCTATAGCCAACCTCATACTTTCCTATTCAAAATCAAATATTTTCTTTCCAAGATTAAGAATAAGGCAAGGATTTTTATTTTCACCACTCCAGTGAACATCATACTGGGAGATTCTAGCCAGTGAAATATGGCAATTTTTTTTAAAGGCACAGATTGGAAAGGAGTAAATAAAACTTGTCTTTTTCTTTAGCATTGTGATTGACTATGTGGAAAATCCCAAAGATTTTATCCCCCCCCCCAAAAAAAACCCATTAGACCTAATAAGTGAGTTTAGAAAGTTTTTAGGATGCCAGATAAATTGTTGATTGGAATATAAAATGGTTACTACCTCCAGTGTAGATTAAAGTTAACCATACACCTATATTATTATTAAGCAGTTTCACTCTATACTTACCCAAGAGAAATGAAGACACTGAAGACATTGTCCACACCAAACAACTGAGTGTGTGTGATTTAGCAGTTTTTTTGTTTTTGGTTATTTATTTATTTATTTAATTTTTTATAAACATATAACATATTTTTATCCCCAGGGGTACAGGTCTGTGAATCGCCAGGTTTACACACTTCACAGTGCTCACCATAGCACATACCCTCCCCAATGTCCATAACCCCACCCCCCTTCTTTAGCAGCTTTATTTTTATTTTTTTCTTCAAGATTTTATTTAAATTCCAGTTGGTTAACGTAGAGTGTAATATTTGTTTCGGGTGTAGCATTCAGTGATTCATCACTTACATACAACACCCAGTGCTCATCACAAGTGCCCTCTTTCATCCCCATCACCCGTTTACCTTGTCCCCCTGCCCATCTCCCCTCTAGTAACCCTTCAGTTTGTTCTCTATAGTTAAGGAGTGTATTTTCTGGTTTGTTTCTCTTTTTCTTTTCCCCCATGTTCATCTGTTTTGTTTCTTAAATTCCACATGAGAAATCATACGGTATTCATCTTTTTCTGCCTTATTTTGCTCAGCATAATACTCTCTAGCTCCATCCACATCATTGCAAATGGCAAGATTTCATTATTTTTATGGCTGAGTAATATTCCATTGTGTATATATATATATACCACATTGCAGTTTTACTCCTAATTTTGGAAACAACTCCCATGTTCACCAGTTGGTGAGAGGATAAAGAAGTGGTGGTATACCCATAAAATAGAATACTACTAAGCAATAAGGAAGAAACTATTGATACAATACAGTTGAATCTCAAAAGCATTATACTGAGTAAAAGAAGACAGTCTCAAATGGCTATACACTATATGATTTGAACTTCATATCTAGCACCTTCTAAAGTTAAATGCCTTCCTCTTCTGGATAACACAAGGGTAGTATTTTCTGAAGAATTTGTTTGCTAAAGGTAGGGAAAGCTTAAATGAGGAGTGCTTCATGGAAAGTGTGAACAAGATCAGAGAGCTTATTCTCCAGTTGTGAAAGGATAACTGTGTCAAGATTCAGAGCACAGTGAGATGATAAACAGAGAGCCCTTGACATCCTGCCAGAGGGACATTCCAACAGGTTAGAAAAAAATGTTTAAAAACATAATATTTGCACAGATTAGGCAATAAACCAGCTTTTGTGAAAGAAAATTCAAAATATACAACTTGGTTGGATTGTTTAAATATGTGGCTATGTTATGCCTTTTTCACCTTTAATTTTTAAATATCTCCCATTTGAAAGAAGACCTCCTTTTGGTCCAACTCCCATCACCATATCTTTGCCCCTTTATACACACCATCTCCATTTCACGCTCTCCAAATCTCTTACATATCCATTCTAATCACTCCACTGAAATGACCTCTTGTCAAAGTCATGAACGATCTACATGTTTCCAAATCCAGTGGTCAGTTCTCTGTTCTTAATCCACCTCAAAGCATCATTCAGTACAGCTGATCACTTACTCCTCGAGCTTCTAGGACACCACACTTTTCTGGTTTTTCTTCTTCTCACTACCTGATTGTTCTCAGCTTCCTTCCTGGATATCTAAGTATTGGAGTGCTTAAGGACTCAGCCCAGCCACTGTCTCTCTTCTCTCCCCAGCTGGCCTCACCCAGTACCAAGTTTACTTATTCAACACTCATTCCAAACTCCTCTAGCTTTCCTTCTAACACTCGAGAGGTTGTAAAACTAAAATGGCATATCTTTCTTATAGCTGGCAGGGAGACATGTGGCTGAATTTCTTCAACTTATACGCACCAGTGCAAATCTGGGTGCACATGACTAGGAGAGATAGGGTCACCTTTCATGACTATGGCACATCTGCTTTGTCCAAAGGAAGTCAGATAGATTTCCAATGTCCAGTCCCTAATGTCACAGTGGGCAGTACAAACAATGGTGTTTCTATTGGAAATTTCCCACGGTGTGGTTGGGTGTTTGCTATGGCTGTATCATGTCTGGCCATGTAATGTCCACGTCTTGTTCTGTCTATTCTTGGAACCATGTAATACTCCCTTTTTTCTTTTTTTCATTTTATTGAATTTTCTTTATTTGATCAGCCTATACAATTCTACATAAATTAATAATACTTCATTTAGCACATTTATTTTATTTTTTTAAGTACTCTCTGTATCCAACATGAGGCTCGAACTTAACAACCTGAGGTCAAGAGTCGCATGCTCTACTGACTGAGCCAGTCAGGAGCCACCTTATTCAGCACATTTTTATATTTTGACTTAGCCTAAATGCATAAATACAGAATAAAAGTAGGAACATTACAACTGGTTTTTTCCCCACATTTACTGATTAAGGATTATTATAGTTTTACATTTTTAATATGAAACATCTACTCAGAGCCAGCTTTTACTCCTCTTATGTTGCAATTCCAGTTATTACTTTTTATTTTAGTTGCTATGTTTCTTTTTTCTTTTTTGAGTGGAGTTGACACACAATGTTACATTAGTTTCAGGTGTACAACATAGTGAGTCAACATCTCTATACATTATGCTATGCTTACTGCAAGTGTAGCTGCCATCTGTCATCATACAGTGCTATGCTATACCTTTTATTCCCATGACTTATTCATTCTGTAACTGGAAGCTTGAATCTCCCACTTCCCTTCACCCATTTTGGCCATCCCTCCACCCCTCTCCCCTTTCGCAACCATCAGTTCATTCTATTTATAGGTCTGATTCTGCTTTTTGTTTCTTTACTTATTCTTACATTTTGCTTGTTTGTTTTTGAGATTCCACCCAGGAGTGTAATCATATGGTATTTGTCTTTCTTGGTCTGACTTATTTCACTTAGCATAATACCCTCTAAGCCCATCCGTGTTGTCACAAACAGCAAAATCTCATCCTTTTTGTGGCTGAGTAATATTCCATTGTATATATTATACACTACATCTTCTTTTTTTTATTTTAAATTTTTAAAAATTTTTTTTATGGTAATTTTTTATTTATTTATTTATTTTTTTATTTCCAGCATAACAGTATTCATTGTTTTTGCACCACACCCAGTGCTCCATGCAATGTGTGCCCTCCATAATACCCACCACCAGGCTCACCCAAACCCCCACCCCCCCGCCACTTCAAACCCCTCAGATTGTTTTTCAGAGTCCACAGTCTCTCATGGTTCAACTCCCCTTCCAATTTCCCTCAACTCCCTTCTCCTCTCCATCTCCCCTTGTCCTCCATGCTATTTGTTATGCTCCACAAATAAGTGAAACCATATTATAATTGACTCTTTCTGCCTGACTTATTTCACTCAGCATAATCTCTTCCAGTCCCGTCCACGTTGCTACAAAAGTTGGGTATTCACCCTTTCTGATAGAGGCATAATACTCCATAGTATATATGGACCATATCTTCTTTATCCGTTCGTCCATTGAAGGGCATCTTGGTTCTTTCCACAGTTTGACAACTGTGGCCATTGCTGCTATGAACATTGGGGTACAGATGGCCCCTCTTTTCACTACATCTGTATCCTTGGGGTAAATACCCAGTAGTGCAATTGCAGGGTCATAGGGTAGCTCTATTTTTAATTTCTTAAGGAATCTCCACACTGTTTTCCAAAGTGGCTGCACCAACTTGCATTCCCACCAACAGTGTAAGAGGGCTCCCATTTCTCCACATCCTCTCCAACACATGTTGTTTTCTGTCTTGTTAATTTTGGTCGTTCTAACTGGTGTAAGGTGGTATCTTGTGGTTTTGATTTGAATCTCCCTGATGGCTAGTGATGATGAACATTTTTTCATGTGTCTCTTAGCCATTTGTATGTCTTCTTTGGAGAAGTGTCTGTTCATGTCTTCTGCCCATTTTCTGACATGATTATCTGTTTTGTGTGTGTTGAGTTTGAGGAGTTCCTTGCAGATCTTGGATATCAGCCCTTTGTACTGTCGTTTGTGAATATCATCTCCCATTCTATGGGAATGTTTTGTTGTTTTGTTGACTGTTTCCTTTGCTGTGCAGAAGCTTTTGATCTTGATGAAGTCTCAAAAGTTCATTTTTGCTTTTGTTTCCTTTACCTTTGGAGACATATCTTGAAAGAAGTTGCTGTGGCCAGTGTCAAAGAGGTTACTGCCTGTGTTCTCTAGGATTCTGGTGGATTCCTGCCTCATGTTGAGGTCTTTTATCCATTTCAAGTTTATGAAGCTGTTCAAAAAAAATTGAAGGGGAAAGAAAAGCATTTTTTATTTTTTACATGATTTTGTCTATTTAGAGAGAGAGAGAGAGAGAGAGAACATGAGTGTAGGGAGGGGCAGAGGGAGAGAATTCTCAAGCAGACTTCCTGCTGAGCGTGAAGCCTGATGTGGGACTTAATCCCAGGACCCAAGATCCTGACCTAAGGCGAAATCAAGGGTTGGACACTCAAATAACTGAGCCACTCAGGTGCCCCTAAATAATTAAAAAGGCAGAAAATGAATACCTGTTTCACTAGTTATAAAACCATGGTTCTCAACAGAGGGTGATTTTGTCCACTAGGGGACATTTGGTGATCCCTGGAGACATTTGTGGTTGTCATGACCTGGGTAGGGTAGCTACTAGCATCCAGTGGGTGGAGGCCAGGGATGCTGGTAAGCATCCTACAATGGTAGGGCAGCAAGCTCTACAAAGAACTATCTGACCACAAATGCTCACGGTGCCAGGGAGGTTGAAAAACCATATTTATAAAGCAAAACTTCAAGTATCTTTGTGTCTTTTATCTGGAAGTAAAGAAAAAAATTTCTAATAGGTAGAGGAACATAATGACTTTGCCAACATTTTTACTCTAAGGAATTTGAAAAGTAACAAGATACTCCATTGGCTCTGGCGAATGGGCTCATTACCCTAATGAAAAACCTGGCATTGTCGTTCCACTGGTAAAGGTCTAAAAAGACATTCTAAGTTCCAAAAGGAGAACTTGGCAGAAACCAAACATTATTGTCAAAAGACACAATGCCCTGGGAGAAACCTGCTGTAAGCACAGTCAGCTATGTAGAAACTTAGATCTTCAGGTTCTAATGGCGACTAATTGAATCCATGACCGGCTGTGTGGGTAGGAGTCTCGAGTCTCCTAGTGCTTAAAATGCCATGTCTTCTAGAGTTGCCTTGACAATGAAACTGTAGAATTCTTTGAAGCTGGAAGTACAGCAGTGGGCTAACTTTATGAAACTGAAAAGTGAGCAAAAATGCTAATGTTTACTTTTTAGTTACCATGAAAGGTGAATATGTAGACCGCTAAATTGCACCTTGGTTCCATAAGAGAGATCAATATTCTTCATGATGAAAACTCCTTTTTGCCCTCATGAAGGAGGCATTACCCATGATGATGACTCAGTGTTCTTAAATATTCTGGCAATTGATGGAATACGTTTCCGTGTAATATGCCCTCCTTTTAGGACTGTTTTCCAAGTTTTCTTTGTGTCAACTTATACCCCCAGAAATAAAACTCACATACCTTGGCTGAGCTCACCCAATCAAGGCAAAATAAAAAACCAAAAAACAAACGAAAATCCCCAAGCACTTTTAAAAGCTCTGTTCGGGATACTAAAAGCAAGAGTCATGGAGGGGATTGAACTCTTCCAAACCTACACATTTTTTAGACACAGATTTAAAAGTGCACCTTTGTTCCTGCCACACAAAAGAAAAGTAAACCTTTGTTTAATGGTTAACAATTTTTGGCAGCTACTACCTTTTAAACTACTCCAGGGCCAAGATGACTATCTGGAGAGGCGAATTACAGATCACTTAGGCAGCAGATTATGCCATGTTGACCCTCTCTGAAGTTTGATTTTAAACAGAGATTATATTCTTATTGTGCAGACTACATTTTCTTGAGCATTGTTATCTGGGCTGAATGGTAATAGAGCAAGCGAATACATTTGCACAAATGTTGCAGAAGACCTCAGGGGCTATAGGGAGCCGTAGAACACAGCACGATGGTTCTGACCGAAGAAAAGTCTTGTAACAACCAAGAATTTAAGCTGAGATATTAATTAAACGATTAGAGCAGAACACTCCACGTCGCTTATCTTTAAATCGACATAGTAATCTCTGGATGTTTGTAGGACTCAACCGTGAACTAAAATGGAACTCATTCAAAATAAAGTCTTATCTGTTTCTGAATAAAGTAGAAGTTAAACTGGCAAGGCAAAAAAAAATCCTTATTTGGGTTTCATTCCGAAACAAAACCAAAATTTCATTTGGCTGAAGCCCCTAATATAAAACACACACACACACACACACACACACACACACACACACACACACACTCATCTTCTCCCCTTGATGGGACATTTTATTAATTCTCAATCATGCTGAGGGCCTACTATGAACAACCCTTGTTTGCAACAATGCCACCTAAGAGAAGCATGTCCTTCTTTGAGTGACCAAATAAGAAACCCCTTCCCATGCCCCCCACTTCTGTACTTGTCCTCTCCACTCTGCCCCAGACTGGTAGTGCCCACCCATGTATCCACTGCCAACAGAATCAGTCGGCTACACTGTTTAATAGTGGCAGTCCTCTTTTAAGTGTTTTGATCTGTGGGTTAATGATATGCCAATTCTGTACTCTTGATATCTGCCTTATAATCTCCAATTGCTGCTGTGTAATAAAAATATAATTTGAAATAGCTAAACTATAACTTGGGTAACAGCTGAACTAAGCTCAAACTATTTCTGAAAATTGAGTGGAACCTCAATCATCTGGAGGTAGGACCTCAAATTTTTTAGCTTCTACCTCACATTATAAGCAAATTAAATTAAAACAAAGCAACTTTTGAAAAGACACTTTCAAGGCAACTGGGGATATTTGAGCATAGGCTAAATATTAAAGGACATTAAGGAATTATCATTAATGTTGCTACTTGCAATTACATTTTATTTTATTTTTAGTTATTCAAGGGATTCATATTGAAATGCTTAATGGTGAAATGAGATTAAGTATGAGATATGCTTAAAAGAACTCCAGAAAAAACAAACCGGAAAATGGTGTTGGTGCTGGATGAAACAAATTGGCAAAATGCTGATCATCACTGAAGCTGGGTGAATGGTTCATGCCGATTTATTATATCATTCTCTCTACTTCTGTGCAAGTTTTAAAAAATGCTAGAAAACAACAATAATGGGGGTGCCTGGGTGGCTCATTCGGTTAAGCATCTGCCTTTGGCTCAGGTCCTGATCCCAAGGTCCTGGGATTGAGCCCCACATCATCGGGCTCCCTGCTCAGTGGGGAGTCTGCTTCTCCGTCCCCCTCTGCCCCTCCCTAGCACCCCCCCGCAGGCTTACTCATGCTCTTTCTGTCTCTCTCTCTCTCAAATAAATAAAATCTATATTAAAAAAAGAAAATGGGTTACTTGCTGGATAAAAAAAAAACAAGGTAAAAAAACCCACCTAGGATAATTTAGAACATCAAAACTTAAAGGGATCACAGTGAGATATCACCGTACCTGTGTGAGAATGGTTAAAAATGAAAGAAACAAATATCAAGTGTTGGAAAAGATGTGGGACAATGGGAGCCCATACATTGCTGGTGGAAATGCAAAATGACCAGGTCTCCTTGAAAAGAGTTTAGCAGAAAAGAGCTTAGCCACCTGGGTGGCTCAGTTGGGGGTGCCTGGGTGGCTTAATCATTAAGCATCTGCCTTTGAGTCAGGTCATGATCCGGGGTCCTGGGATCGAGTCCCACATCCTGCTCAGCAGAGAGCCTGCTTCCCTGCTTGTGTTCCCTCTCTCACTGTCTCTCTCTGTCGAATAAATAAATAAAATCTTTTAAAAAAAAGAGTTTAGCAGTTTCTTGTAAAGTTAAACATAGAATTATATGATGCCGCAGTCCTACCCCAAGGTATTTACCCAAGAGAAATTAAAATTTATATTCACTCTAAAATCCATATGTGAACCTTTGTAGCGGCTTTATTCATAATTACCCAAAACTAGAAACAATCCAAATATCCTAACAAGTGGTAAATGAATAAACAGTGGTATCTTCCTACAGTAAAATACTATTCAGGAACAAAGGGAGCAAACTACTGATACATTTGCTGTCTTTGGCACAATGGTAGGCACCTTCCTGAGTCTTGCTTTCCTTTGCTTCGAACTTGACCATATCGAAGGAACAGGTTTACACAAAAACATGTATGCGATCGTTCATTGCAAAATTATTCCATAGTAGCCAAAAAGTGCAAACGACTCAAATGTCCATCAACTAAAGAACAGATGGGCAAACCACGGTTTATCCACACAATGGAATGTGATTCAGCTGAGGAGGAATGAAGTAGATGGACCTCAGAAACGTTATGCTAACGGAAAGGAGTTAATCAAAAAAGACCACCTATTGTATGGTCCCCTTTATATGAAATGTCCAGAAGAGGCAAATCCATAGAGATTTCTAGAGCTGGGAGGAGGAGGGTATGGCGAGTGAGTGCTAGTGGGTACCGAGTTTCTTAGTGGGCTGATACAAATGTTCTGGAATTAGATAGTGGTGATGATTGCACAACTCTGTAAATATACTAAAAACCACTGAATTATTCTCTTTAAAATGATGAATTTTATTTTAGGATCAGTAGTCTTTTGGCACTCTTCACAAAAACATAAAATTATTGGTTATATTTTATGGGTACAAATCACAAAGTCCTAGTGAACTTTGGATGCTCATGCCTGGCATGTAGCAAGGATTCGATGTTTATGAATATTTCCTGAATGAAGATTCTTTTGGATGAGAACCATCTCTGTTTAGTTTGAAGAGGTTATCAAACTTCCTTTTCTCATTTATTCAGTTCTTCATTAGAAGAATTTTACCTGAATTTTCCTCCAGTCTGGACTGAGGAACCTCCATTAGAACTGAAAACTTTTCCTAAACTCTTTGCCAGTTGCACGCAACTCTCTGTGAATTCCTTCCAGCTAAATATTCCATCACTCTTTTGTTCATTAAAAGAAATGAATTCCAGCAGCTCAGCTTTGTAAACAACTTTGCAATAAAAAACAAGTGTTCACATTCAATGAATGAAAACCATTTTAGACAGGAAATGGGCTTCAGGTTCCAAATCCAGTGCCTATGTTCCAAACAGAAATGTGATTAGGAAAATATTGAAATGGGAATTGGGAAGCTTTTTCTCTAAATAATTAACTTTTCTGTTTCTTCAAAATTGAAAGAAATAGTGGATCTCAACACCCTACCTTTTCTGTAGTCAAGGAAATCCTAAATTTCTGTAAGTAAAAATGAGAGGAATGAAATACTATCCTTTATTTGCTGGGATGAGAAAAGATTCTGAAGCTGCTTCTGTCTGCTGAATGCTGCTTCAGGTATCTGATGTGGGTAGGAGTGATCAACTCGGACTAAGAAAGCTTGGGCTCCAATCCCAGTTCTTTTGCTTTCCTGCTATATGTGACCTTGGACTTGATGAAATGAGGTTAATATTGCCTAACTAGAAAACTCACTATATGGGGTGCCTGGGCGGCTCAGTGGGTTAAGGCCTTGGCCTTCAGCTCAGGTCATGATCCCAGGGTCCTGGGATCAAGCCCCGCATTGGGCTCTCTGCTCAGCAGGGATCCTGCTTCCTCCTCTCTCTCTGCCTGCCTCTCTGCCTACTTGTGATCTCTCTATCAAATAAATAAATAAAATCTTAAAAAAAAAGAAAGAAAACTCACTATGAAGTGTAATTGATGATAAGTAGAGGAAAACCCAAAGCACAGGTGCTGATGGCCCCAGATGTGATGAACCAAACTAAAGTATTTATGGAGTTGTATTATGTGCAAACCACTGTGTTAGTGCTGATGACACCCGGAAGAACAAGCACTTAGTATCCCTACCCTCACGGAGTTTACAGTCCAGTGAGGGAGCACTGCCAACTTGGGCAATGAGAACACAACTTTTCTTTTGCTTGGTCTTCATTTGTCTGTGTCAGTGAGTGCAGTGGCATTCTATGTGGTCATTTTCAAGGGCATAGCAATTAAACAGGAATATTTTAAAATGAATATTTGTTGTGCTCAGTTGGTTAAGCAACTAACTGCCTTTGGCTCAGGTCATGACCCTGGAGACCCGGGACCAAGTCCCACATCAGGCTCCCTGCTCAGCAGTGAGTCTGCTTCTCCCTCTGACCCTCTCCCCTCTCATGCTCTCTCTCAATCTCTCTTTCTCTCAAATATATAAATAAAACCTTTAAAAAATGAATATTTGTTGAATTGGGCAACCAAAGAGTTCAGACTAATAAAACCAGTAACTCTGAATATTTAGTGGGAAGGTAAGTAAGAAACTGGAACGAATCAAGAGTTTTGTGAGCTAAATATTTCACAGAGAAGGAGCTGTCCCCCAGGTGTGGAACCAGAACCCATTAAGGTAAAGAAACTGCAATCCTACCTTATCTTCAAGGTTTCCTTTGTAACTTTTGGACATGTTAATTTCATCACCCCTTCCGCCCACACTGCTCCTGCTTTATGTAAATGTTAGATTGTAACTCAAGGAGCTTCATAAATTTAACCACAAGTTTTAGAACCATTGAAGAATTATGTCAGCATCTTTCACATTTCTTTTCTTTACAGAGAGAAATCTGGAAATTCACTTTCCTCTTACAGCCAAGGAATTAGAGTGGGAAGTTTTGATCTAGATCAAAGTAGTACTGCTGGTCTTACTCAATTTTTATTAACCCAAGACTTTGAAGCATGAGGTTGACATTAGGTTGTTTCTGAAGCTCCTTGGTCCCTATTCTCCCACACATCTAGGTACTTCTTGATTCCTGTGCATTTCATGATTTTAAATGGAATTTCTCAATGTATATTATAAATGATGGTATTCAGCTCCACAGCCCAGGAAATGACTGTGGATGTGATTATTTCCTTTAAAATCTTGAAACATTTCAATAATTTTACATTTAGTTGAGAATTCATGTTGTTTCCAAATCAAAGAATATGCTGTTCAAATAATTTACTCAAATATTGAGCTGATCTTTCAAAGCGAATGACCCACATGAAGGTTTCTAATATATACACCAAGAAAAGCCCCCGGGGGAATCTGGAATTCAACAAAAAGAAACCGAATAAAGTCATTGCACGCACTGAGAAACGTTCTTAGCTTATGACTTGCACAGTTGTTGAAAGATTGCAATTTGAAATGCTGTTGATTCACATTATTGCTTACTTGAGGCAACTAAATATTTCTGTGTCCCGCGGCCCATATGATGGTACCACCCACTTCTTTTCTATTGGCAATTCCAAGCCTTTAAATCAAAACCTCAGAGTGGAGTCCTAAAATTGCTTAGTGGTGAATATTTTTCAGTGAAGCCCTATCTTACAACCACATCTGCTGAACCATAAGGTTTGTCAGGCTGTGGTCACCCTCCAACTGCCCTGTGGCCTACTTACTTTATGCCCAAAGGAATGCATGAATGTTCATAACCCTGAGACTCCAATTATTCCATAGTCTGTTTACCGGTGTTTGGGAATGAAACAGTTATTTTATTTTTTCTAAGGTAAAAGCAAATTGCTGGCAAGTTTCTCACCTGAAATACAATTTGCTTAATATTCAAACTCCAATGTTACAGAGCAGTAACTCGAGACATGGATCCGTGCATGTCGTACACCAATATTCAGTCTTATGAAATTGAAAACGTCAAAACGTCTTTTTGGTATTTTACTGAAATTGACTCTTTTACTTCAAATCAAATCTTTAAAGTGTGACACAGCTTCAGATTAAATTTCCAGGGAACCAATAAGACATTATGGACACTGATAATATTGAAAGGGGTTTCTCTCTTTTTATTCATCCCTGCGATGAGTGGCTGTATATTTTGCCTATCTTGCATTATGTTTGCATCTATATAACTTCCAAATCTGTTCAAATTATAAAATATTGTAAAATTAAACAGCAAAGAATCCCCAAATGCTTTCATGCTCCTTGAGAATAAATATATAGAAATAATCTTCACAGGGATGCCAGGTATAGAGAAAGGATTTCAAAGATTAAAGAAAAGCCCAGAGGGTTCAGGGAGAATCGAATTGATATCTTACTCCTTAAAGGGTTAGTTAAATGTCTTTTTTATATATTCTTACTCTCCTGGAACAAAATTTTGTGGAGTTCCCCTTTAATTTATCCTCTTCTATTTAGACATCATTATGTTCTAAAAGCTTATGTTTCAAAGGTATAATGTTTAAGAAGAACATTAAACAAAGCACCAGGTCAGAGATGAATTAAAGGATGGAGAGAATGTTAGTGTTTCCCTTTTTCCAACCTAATGAAATAGTTTAAGACAAGAACTTGGTTCTCTGCAGAGAACTGGCTTTCCAAACGTTTTAGATGTTAAAATATATATATACATACATATATATATATATATACATATATATATATATATATGGATACCCGGCCCACATTTGCAGATTCTGATTCAATAGGTTTTGTTTAGGATTCTGGAATTTTCAAAAAAATAATAATAATAATAAGGTTTGTAATGTGCAGCTAAGTTTGAATTTCCCAAAGATGCTTGATCATAAACCTTACCAGGGAAGCATTTCAAAATGCATGGGCTGGTAGGACAGAAGAATAACTATTTATCCCAAATTCCATGGGTGATTATTATGATCCCAAAGTTTTGAGAAATGCTGATCAAGAGACAAAATTGGACAGCAGGCTTAAGTAACAGGGAAAATATGATACACACGTAGATTTTGTTATCTTTGTTTTCACGAATGACATGTTTAGCATAACACATTTCTAAAGCAAGTGATGGTCTTGACTAAAAATAGTACTACACTTATCTTTCGAAGAATTTGGCTTTTCTAAGCTTATGGAGGTGGGAGGAGCCTATGTAGGGAGAGGTCTAAGAGAGAGGAGAAAGGATCAGCCCTAGGGCTCAGGGCACAGATTTTTTTTTTTAAGATTTTCTTTATTTACTTGACAGACAGAGATCACAAGTTGGCAGAGAGGCAGGCAGAGAGAGAGGGGGAAGCAGGCTCCCTGCTGAGCAGAAAGCCCAATACGGGGCTCGATCCCAGGACCCCGGAATCATGACCCGAGCCGAAGGCAGAGGCTTTAACCCACTGAGCCACCCAGGTGCCCCTCAGGGCACTGATATTTTATAACCACCATTGCTTTATATGCAGACCATCCTTGTACAAAAGTGATTGTATTCTCTTGAGATCTTCACCCCACTTTCCAGGATAAAATCCTAAGATTTCAACTCATCCCTCAAAGATAGCATATCCCAAAGTGCCTATCATAGAGTGTTAGTTCTATCTGAGGGTCATAGTACTGTGAAGGAGGTAATTCCATGAAAAATGAGCAATTTGGGAAAACATAGCATGTTAGAGTCATCTGGAGATCCATAGCACATATTAGCATATTTAAAGCTCTGATAAATCCCACATGCCTGGTTACCATTGTTTAATCCACATTTTTCAAATTAATATAGAAGTCTTTTTTTTTTTTTTTTTAACAGGAGTACCTATTCACACTGGAGGATCTGTTCCTTGGAGAAATCTGGAGGAACATTGTTTTAAGGTACTAATATGGTACTGACATCTAGAATTATTTATGGGATTTAATACTGATGACAAGGAATAGACATTTACTGTGTCTTAAGAAGATGAAATTAAAGAGAAAATTAGGTACGCTGAAAAAAAATGCATTTGTTCAGTAGCTGATGGAAATAACCACATAGAACAAAGAAAAGAAATTTTCTGTTTTGTATGTCTGTTTATATTCTGGGGTTTAAGGAGTCAAACAAGCGATGGAACTCTAACTTCTAAGTCGAGCAAGAAGCACGCATTAAATACTACCAGTTGCTCTGTTGGTTGCCTCGGACGCTTCTGAGGGGTATGGGATGCAGGGATTCTAGTAGATTCATGATATTGACAGTGAATGCTTACTGAGGCCCTAGCATGTGCTAGAGTCCAATCTAATGCTTTACATCTATCATCCTGCTGAGTCCCTACAAAGCCATGGAAGGTAAGTACTGATATCATGCCCGTGTTTTCTGGATGAGGAACTTTCCTAAAACATACTAAAATCTCAGCTTTGTTTGACTTAAAAATATTTTTTTATTTTAAAAATATATTTATAAAATATATTTATATATTTAAAAATATATAAAATTTATATATTTAAAAATATAAAATATTATATATTTAAAAATATATTTATATTTTAATGTATTTCAAAATTTGTAAATACGCATGTATGTATGCAGCACATATCATTTGGCTTAGGCAACATACAAAAAATACCTCCCATCAATATATATGCGTGTATGCCGGACATTTGCTTGAACTTACATTCCTACCTCTTCAAGGAAGCTCCTGCCCCATCCTTTTGTAGGAACTCTGTGTTTTGAAAAAAAAAAAAAAAAAAAGCTTGGCCAAGGTCGCTCTTCCCCTCCGACTGCAGTGCCAGGCTACGTGTGAACTATCAGTCTCGTTTGGGCTCTGTACACGGGTGGATTTCATAGTCTGTCATTACTTCCCAGCGACAGGGAATTAAAGGCCTTGTCTTGCGTTCGTTGGCAACTTTTGGTTGCTCGGTTCTACTGAGGTACTATGAGCATGAAGCAACCCTACTGGGTTACTGGGAGTTTTAGTCGAGCATATTAGATACGATTTCCGGCAAATGCCACGTGTTCGTTTTCTCTTGGTTAAGTTTGCTCTTCTCCCATCCCTGTGCGCTTCTAGCTTTGAATGTTTATTTACGCTTCTGTTGGTTTAGAATGCACGCTTTCTTGTACCATGGGATCCTTTCAAAATGTGAAGTCGACCGTGGAGATGACAAAACACTCTTATTGAATTATCTTTTCTTCTGTTGCCTTATTCCCTGCAGTGTCTTGGTGGGGGACTAGGGCAAGGCTTGCTACTGACGGGGTGCCAAGCTGTTCACCATATCACGTGTGTTGACCATACACATGGTGAGCGCTCCCGTGCGGGACCAGGGGTGTCCTTGAATAAGCTCCTTCGCTTCCAAATTCCTTCCAGGATGACTTGCCCATTTCCTGTCCTGCTGATCACACCCTTGGAAGGGATTTGAAGTCTGGAGTGTCTTTGATGTTTTCTTCTGGCCATGCCAAAGCCGCCCCGGGAGACAACAGGCTCTCTCAAGCCTGTGCAAATGGGTTTTTAAGTCAGTGTGTCTGCCAAGCTGCTGTGTTTCTTTGCTCTCTCTTTGATGTCCATCTAGCATGGTGCCTTGTACGCCTCACCCAAGGCCTGGCATGTAGCAAATTCTCATTACCATTGCCTCGGTATGGAAACTTGTGTGGAAAATATTTCTGGAACTCCCTCCTACCCATCCCAAGTTTATTTCCTTCTTCCTGGTCCGTCGTCTTCCCTCTGCCCTCTACCGTACAGACTTCTGCCAGATGCGAAGGAAATTCGGTAAATTGGAATAAAGCAAAACAAAACAAACAAGTAAAACCAAGAAGAGATAAGAATGTGGTTTCTTTAAATAACAGACTGCAGGGTTGGAATCAATGGAAGTGTCACTTTATTCATACACGGAGAACATACGGTTGCAAGGCTTCAGATCTCCTGACAAGGCTTTGGATTCATCTAGGGAGCCCCATTTAAACATATTCTGCTCTTGTTCTTTCTGAGGTGTGAGAAGAGTTTTTATAGAAGGGCTGATCCCAAAATGAGGTGTTAACAAATCAGACAATCCCTTTCACCGCCTATTGACGCGTACATAGAGGTCTATTGGCAACTTTCACCGCACTCATTTGATTTTATGCTTGCTGGTCGGTTTCCAAATGAATTTCCTTTTTGTGAGGAAATGAGTGAAATAAAACACAAGGGAGGTGACTTTAAAGGATGCTATGTTAAATTTAGAGTTTGGATAGAGTTTGGATGGCATTAAAAATATGCAGGCATATACTTCAGTTTCTAGAAGCTTTGACATCAGATGTTGCAGTGTGGTTCCCTGGGAGGGAGTAGAAAGGAGGATGGTGAAATGTGGACACGCTAGGGGGTGTCCAAGGTCATCACTGAGCTGTGTTTTCTCTCGAGACTCTAAGCCTTCTCGCTTTCGTCCTGACTGGTGACTCGCTCTGCTGCTTCTGGCAATCTCCGACCTTCTTCCTTTTCCACGTGAACTGCTCTACCCGGGGCGTGTCGTTCTTGCTTATTTGGTGTTTCCCTCCAGCATGCCTCTCCTCTTTCCTTTCCACTTTGGGTTTCCACCAAGAGTGCCTCTTTCTGCTTCAGTCTCTATTGTCTTGTTCGTCTTGGTTGCTATCTACAATGAATGACTTGCCAACAGGAGATTATTAAGACTAGCGTAGTATGGGCAGACTTTTGCCCTAGCAGTATTTCCCAGGGGGCTGGTCAGGCTATATGGAGCCCTAAGATTGGTGGCCTCACACCCCTTTGAATGATAATAAATAATGCAAAGGGACGGACAGTGTTTAGGTGAAGAGGGGCAGAAATATTTCTGCTTGTTCTTCATTAACTGTGGAATGGCAAGGAGCAGAGACACAGATAATGCAGATACCTGAACAGGATATTTGCCTGTGGCTTCAGGGTGCTTTCTTTGTAATGAAATTTAAATGTGAGCCTTTTGATGTTCCAGACATTCACACCTTACACACCAGGGCTGCTTAAACACTGGACTGGGGCACAGGGCAAGTTGTCCAGGTTACTTCGGAAAACCTTCCTTCAAGTCCGATTTGCTGAAGATGGGTTACAGCCCATTCTCTGCTGCTCCTGGTAACCTCCGCTGTTCTGGTTGAAGATGTGCACTTTTGCAGTTCAACCTGCCTTTCAAGTGCAAGAGAGATCATCATGAGAAGTGTCAGCTCGGCATTTCTGCCACTGTGTGCTTCCTCCTTCTGCGGAGAGCATAGCTCAGAAAGTCGTGCCAAAGAAGTGTTCAACACACAGAGTGTGGTCTCCGGCAATGAACTTCTTTCATGATTATGGCCAAATATGTTTTTGGAAGGAAATAAATACATCGATACCTGAATAGATACAGTAATATACAAATATCAGATATATACTTTTATTAAAAATTTATATTTATTTATTTATTGGGGCACCTGGGTAGCTCAGTGGGTTAAAGCATCTGCCTTCGGCTCAGGTCATGATCCCAGAGTCCAGGGATTGAGCCCCGCTTTGGGGGGGACCTGCTCAGTGGGGAGCCTGCTTCTCCCCTCCCCCTGCTCTTACACTCTCTCTCTCCCTTTCAAATAAATAAATACAAATCTTTATTAAAAATTTGTATTTATTTATGTATTGATTCGTTTATTTAAAAGAAAACCTACTTCTTGCTGGAGTGAAGAAAGGATTTACCTATGATAAAAATCATGGAAAATAAGGAGTTAAGGAAACCATTGGACCAAATGTCCAAATGCAAAAAGCGTTGCTCTATATACACAATTTTTTGAGTTCTTTATAAGTATTTATGAAAGTTTTATAATATGCCTTTCTCCGTCTTAGATATACTGGTATCTAAAAAATAAATACAAGAGATTATCTTTGCAAACAAGGGCTTTACCATTTTAAAAACAAACTTTGCATTGGGCACCCAGGTGGCATTGAAAAAAAGAAGTTGTATGAAAGAATATGCCTTCAAATCATGTTGGTCATAAGAAGTAGAGAAAAAAAACCTTCACTTTCACTTAATGCCAAAACCAACATAAATTTAGAAATGTTTGCTCACAAAAAATAGTTCAGGGCTTCCTTAGTGATATGTCCCACTCAGCAAAACTTATAATGACTTACCATCCTATCTTTGCCCAGAATATACCAAGAGCAAATAGAGACTGGGAGAAGGAAAACAAGAATTGGGCAGACAGGAGGGCCATGATTCATTTTAGAAATGTGTTTCCCTTTAACCATGCCTAAAATTGATTATAAATTATTAGATTAAATGGTAGTCCCTTTTGAACCCCAAATGGAACCATTCAGAAGACGGTCAGAAGACAAATTGGAGTACCAGCCAAGCCTGCCTTATACGGACTTGGGACCCCTGAGATTAGATTCTAACCACACCCTTGAACGCTTCAGCCGACTATCAGATGTAACTGTAAACGTTCAAGGTTCTTAGACATGAATGTGCTAAGCTTAAACATTGTTTTCTATACAAAGATTTTAGATTATATTACATTGTGTATTACAGTACGACAGGCAGTTCCTTCTATACCCACAATCATTTGCTGATTCTTTTGTTGTCTCCCTTCCCCCTGGCCTCTTAATACTTACTCAGCTGCTGTCCGGGAGTCTGTCTACCTGTTCCATAAAGAGTCTATGGTTGATAACAGAAAGGACTGTTTTTCCTTTTGGCCTGTGCAGTCTGACCGGCTGTGTTCAGTAGCCCATGACACTCACCCAGGAAAGGTTGGAAGGTGATGACACAGAGGACTCAAACTGAAGACCGCTTGTCTGCTCCTGCGTCGGATTGTCCCTGGTTTTTTGCTTGACATGTAAGAATGGGGTAGCAGATTACATTTGTTGGAATTGTGTCAATTTGCATAACAGCCTTGTTTACGTAGCATGTGAATTGGACATATTGTGCGCTCAAGGGTGAATGGATCTCGAGTGTGAGGTTTAACAGAACATAACGTGTTTGGATGGGTTCCCCAGTTCTCGCTACCAGAAGCCTGACCCTACCGTCCTGTGTGGGTGTAAAAGCACCCTATTAGCCATGGTTTTGAAAAGTGGTATTTTCTGTTCCTTATGTAGAAACTGAAAATAGAAAGCCAGAAAGAAATTTGAGATTGCAGGTAAACCCTCAGCTCCAGAACCCCTTTGTTACAAACAAGAAGGGACATGTGCTCATTATTTTCATGTAGCTAAGAAATAGAAGTTCAACTTCAGTTTAAATGTAATTTAAACTAAATTCCTGTGACAACTCTTAACAGGTTAATTAAATTTGCCCAGGTGCTTAAATACACTACTGGGCATATTTTGTGTAATTCTGTTCATCACACTCCAGAAAAACAACAATTATAGAAGAGCTATGTACATTTAGGGGAGGGGGTCACTAACATCTTTTTCAATATTTAATGTGCGCTAGACCAGTGCTTCTCAAATGAATTCTAAATAAGATTTTAGCAAATCAAATCCAACAATATATTAAAAAAGGGTAATGTGGGCGCCTGAGTGGCTCAGTGGGTTAAGCCTCTGCCTTTCGGCTCAGGTCATGATCTCAGGGTCTTGGGATCGGGCTCTCTGCTTGGTAGGGAGCCTGCTTCCTCCTCTCTCTCTGCCTGCCTCTCTGCCTACTTGTGATCTCTCTCTGTCAAATAAATAAATAAAATCTTAAAAAAAAAAAAAAGGTAACGCATCATGATTGTGTGGGGTTAATCCCAGGAATGCAGGTTGGCATAAAATACGAATATCAACCAATGTTATTAGAAACCAGAAAAAGAAAAAGCTGTATGATAATCTGAATATACCCAGAAAATGCATTTGTCAAAATCCAACATCCATTCCTGACAAAACCTCTCAGCAAATCGAAATAGGAGACATCTTCCTCAAGCTGATAAAGGGCATCTACGAAGAACCCGTAGGTAACATAGTTCTGGTGAAAGACTGAAAACTTTCTCTCTAAAATCAGAAGCAGGATCAGGATGTCTGTTTTAGCACCTCTATTTAAGTTTGTCCTGGAGATTCTAGCCAGAGAAGTTAGTTAAGGAAAAGAAAAAAAGATAGGAAAGGTGGGTATTAAGGAGGGCATGTATTGCATGGAGCACTGGGTGTGGTACATAAACAAAGAATCTCAGAGCACTGAAAAAATAAAATTAAATTTTAAAAAAGTAGGAAAGAAAAAAGCAAAACTGTCTATATTCACAGATGACATCATACCCCACATAGAAAATCTGATGGATCTACAGATAAGAAATCTGCTGGAGCTAATAAATGAGTTTAGCAAAGTTGCAAGACACAAGATCAATATACAAAGATAATTATAATTCTGTATACTGGCATGGAACCATAGGAACTTGAAATTAAAATATCATTTATAATAGCATAAAAGAATGAAATGCTTTAGGGATAAATTGGACAAAATATCCAAAAAAAACATGCAGTTAAAACTATAAAACATTCCTGAGAGAAATTAAATAATTACCCACATAAATGGTCAAATATGCCTTATTCAAGTGCCAAAAGACTCAGTCAATATTGTTAAGATGTCATTTCCCCCCAGGTTGGCTAATAAATTCAATGCACTCTTAATCCAAATCTCAGCAGGTTTTTTTATAGATGACAAACTGATTCTAAAATTCATATGGAAATTCAAAGAACCTAGAGTAATCAAAACAAGATTTAAAAAGTAGAACAAAGGTAGGCTAACACTACCTAATTTCAAAAATTATTATTAAGCTGCTATAATCAAGCCAGTTGGATGGTAAACATAAAAATAGACAAATAGGGGCAACTGGGTGGCTCAGTAGGTTAAGCACCCAACTCTTGATTTCAGCTCAGGTCATGATCTCAGGGTCCTGGGATCGAGCACCATATTGGGCCCCACACTCAGTGGGGAGTCTGCTTGAGGATCCTCTCTCTCCCTGTCCCTCCCTGCCCTCCCCCTGCTCTCCCTCTCTCTCAAATAAATAAATAAATCTTTTTTTCAAAGATACACAAATATTTCAATGGAATAGAATAGGGAATGAAGCAATAGGCTTGCATATATATGGACAACTGGATTTTGACATAGGTGCATGAAACAGAAATCATAGTCTTCTAAAAAAAATGATGCTGGAACAATTGGATGTTCATACACATTCAAAAAAGAAAAAGAAAAATGAAACTTTGGTCTCTAGCTCATATACAATATATATGATCTGTGATCAAAATGTAAAGCCTAAAACTATAAAACTTCTGTAGGAAAACACAAGAGAAACTTTTCATCTTGAATTAGGCAGACTGCTTAGGTAGAACACCAAAATATGATCTATAAAAGAACACATTGATAATATAGACATTTTTTTATTAGTTTCAGAGATGCAGTTCAGCAATTCATTGGTTGAGTAAAACACCCAGTGCTCATTCCATCACGTGCCCTCATTAATGCCCATCACCCAGTTATCCCTTCCCCCCACCCACCTCCCCTCCAGCAACCTTTCGCTTGTTTCCTAGAGTTCAGTGTCTCTTACAGTTTGCCTCCCTCTCAGTCTTCCTCTTATGTTATTTTTTCTTCCCTTCCCCTGTGTTCATCTGTTTTGTTTCTTGAGTTCCACTTATGAATGAAATTATATGGTATTTGTCTTTCTCTGACTGACTTATTTCACTTAGCATAATACCCTCTAGTTCCATCCATATCATTGCAAATGACAAGAGTTCATTCTTTTTGATGGCTGAGTAATATTCTTTCATTCTTTATTGAGATATATATATATATATATATATATGATGTGGTATATATATGTATGTCTACATATATGTGTATATATATACATCTGTCAAAGGACATCTGGACTCTTTCTGTAGTTTGACTATTGTGGACATTGCTGAGATAAACTTTGAGGTGCATGTGCCCCTTCCAATCACTATGTTTATATCCTTTGGATAAATAATTAATTAGTGCAATTGCTGGGACATAGGGTAGCTCTATTTTTAACTTTTTGAGGAACCTCCATACTGTTTTCCACAGTGGCTGTACCAGTTTGCATTCCTACCAACAGTGTAAGAAGGCTCCCCTTTTTCTGCATCCTCACCAATATCTCTTGTTTGCTGAGTGGTTAATTTTAGCCATTGTGACCTGTGTGAGGTGGTATCTCATTGTGGTTTTGATTTACACTTCCCTGCTACCAAGTGATGTTGAACATTTTTTCATGTGTCTATTGGCGATTTGTATGTCTTCTTTGGAAAAATGTTTGTTTGTGTTCTCTGCCCATTTCTAGGCTGGACTTTTTTTGTTTGGAGATAATACAGGCTTCCTCAAATTAAAAATAAATTTGTTCTTTGAAAGCCACGGTTAAGGAATCAAAAGACAAGCACAGACTAGGATAAAATACTTGCAAGCCATATATCTGATAAAGGACTTGTATCCAGAATGTGTAAACAACTCTTTAAATTTAATCATGAGAAAACTAGCCACCCATTAAGAAATGAGCAAAATTCTTTTTTTTAATATTTTTATTTATTTGACAGAGAGAGATCACAAGTAGGCAGAGAGGCAGGCAGAGAGAGAGAGGAGGAAGCAGGCTCCCTGCTGAGCAGAGATCCTGATGTAGGGCTCGATCCCAGGACCCTGAGATCATGACCTGAGCCGAAGGCAGAAGCTTTAACCCGCTGAGCCACCCAGGCGCCCCAGAAATTAGCAAAATTCTTAATACATACAATGCTCTTCTCTATGCCTAACTTCACAGACCCAGGATCCTTCCACCATGTAGGACTACATGAAGGATCCATAAAGTGGGAATTTAATGAGCCAGGCCTAGGGGTGTAGTGTACACATCACTCCTGCCCACATTTCATTGGCCACAATTCAGTCTTGTGGTCATACAGAACTACCCAACAAAAGAGGAAGGTGGGCTTTATAAACAGCTAGCTAATCTCTTCCACATTGTGCATCATTAAAATTGGCAATGTTAGTAGATGGTTACAGGTGGTTTTATGGCAAATAAGAATGTTCTATAGCAATTCCCAAAAGTATAAAATCATTACCACTATACCATTACTTTGACCTACTTTAGCTCTTTTTTCCTTCCTCTCTTTCCTTGTGACTTCATGGGGTAAAGAAATACTCTTTCTGGTTGGGTAGAGTTATAGAGATACCTCTTTTTTTATCCATAAATATGAGAATATTTACATAGTGGGGAATAGTTGAAAAAATGTTATTTTGGCCCTGGCCTGACAGGAAGAGAGCTAATAAACCAGTTAAGCTGTAGCAGGTGATCTCCCAATGACATGGTCTGTAAAGGAGGATGTTAACAAAGATCAGGGTGGGAGAGGAAATACTGGATGCAGAGTAGAGATCAAAGAAATGAGGCAAGACTGGGAATGTGAGAGATGTGGCAAGAGGTTGGAGCCTATGGAAAAAGAGTTTATGGGAAATTCTAAGATGGGAGGATGAACAGCAGATTTTAAGGAGAAGGATGCTAAAGATTCAGTTGTACTTCATTTGTATTCTAAAGGTCAATGCCATCTTTTGCCTTTAATCTTCAACAAAACACTGCTATCCATAGAACCAGTGTCATTGGTACCTTGAGTGGCATCTAGCATAAGGCCGTAAGAGCTATGTCAATTCAGGATCTCTGAGAAGCACAGATGGAGAAAACACTAATGACAGATAAGGGGGAGAGAGAGCAGGAGTAGGCAGGAAGAGCCCCTGATCCGTTATTCAGCTCTAATACCTATGAGGGGAAAGAAGGAGGGAAGACAGGGACAGACGCCTCCTAGACTGCAGTGCAACTCTAGAACCATTGTGGCCTGGCTGATGGGGAGCCTCTGAACAAAGTTTGCCCATTAGAGAATCAGGGGACTAGATCAAGTCCCCTTCCATGCTCAGTCCTCGGCTGGGAGTAACCTTGAGGCAGTGTAGCACAGCATCAGTGCCATGGCAGATCTGTAAATACAGCAGCTGGTCACTGCCTGGTAACCATATTCCTACCTGGAAATTCTCTTGAGAGATCCAAGTGGTGCAACCCCATGGCCACCAAAAAGAATAAGCTCAGAAGGATGAAATGGTTGGTCCAAAAAACACCAAGCTAATTCATCCAAAGCAGGAATTGGGGAGTCAGAAAAAAGGAGAACTCCAAGCATCACCAACCCCTAGGCATCCTTGGAGGGTCTCTAGAGCAGCTGGGACAGAGATACCAACGATTTCATGATGATCAAAAGGGAAAGCATGGCAGACTGACATCTGGGTTGTACCCTGAGTCTTCTCGAAGAGCAGAATGGGAAAAGTTCAGCCAGTTTCCCTCTCATTCCTCATCTGTGCACTCTGTTAAGCAGTGCCACAAGGAGATGAGAAAGGTCTCAACCCAAACACTTCCTGTATAATGGTCAGTTGTGAAGGAGAGGTAAGAGAGGTGTCTAGTTGTTTTTCAGGTTTTTAACATGTAATTTTTGAGTGTAAGTAGAGTTGACTATTGAACAACATGGGTTTGTACAGCCTTTGTACTCCACTTATACACAAATTTCTATTTCAAGAAATACAGGACAGTATTGTAGATATAATTCCATTATGATTCTCTTAATAACTGTTTCTTTCGCTAGCTTACTTTTTCTTTTCTCTAGCTTACTTTACTGTAAGAATACAGTATGTAATACATAGAGCAAACAAAATATGTGTTAATCGACTGTTATTGGTAAAGCTTCTGGTCAATAGTAGTCTATCAGTAGTTAATGTTTAGGGGAATCAAAAGTTATATACAGATTTTTTATTGCGCCAGGGGTTTGGTACCCCTAACCCTCGTGTTGTTCAATGGCCAACTGTATCTCCTTTTCAGAGGTCCTTGCTTCCCAAGAGATGCATTTAGCCATGCTCCCTAATTCTGGGCATAGCTGAGTGTGGACAATGGTGGCAGATTCAGGTATAGTTTTTTTGAATGTTACTACCAGAATATCAGCCACTGGTGACTTTTTTCATATTAAGTGGGCATTCCATTATCTTGGAGAATTCAGTGGTCATAATGATAAAAGTAGCTATTTTATAAATTCCTTTCTGGGACCTAAAATCACACTTTCACCCGTACTATAAATGTCCCTCTTCCCCTCATAGCAAATCACTAAGTTCATGGGCATCTCAGACTTGACATATATCTTAGGGAGGGTTGGTTTTTTTTAATTGAATTTGTTTTAGAATATACTGTGTTTATATCAATATCCTGATTACTCTGGAGATATTAAACTATAAACAGCACTCACTTTAAACTTTTAAAACATTTAAGGTTTTATTGTGGTTTCAGAATTTTTTCTTCCATTAGATACCGTGAGCATTTCCAGGGATGATCTCAGTTCTGGGCACATGAAGGATGGTCATGTGTTCCAATATCAAACCCAGATGGGTGCAATTTGCAACACCCTTGACAGGTTTCCCTGATCTAGGGTAACCAACTCCTCGTGAGTTACCACGACTTTTCTGGGCACTGAAAGTTCCACATCTTGGGAACCTCCCCAGTTCTGGGTAAATGGGGTAGTTGGTCACCCTACCCTGCTATTACCTTCAAACAAAAGAAGAAAGTTTCAGCAGGGTGGCCATTCTTAGCTGGCAAATTAGTTTCCTGTTTACTTTCCAAGGTGGTGAAAAAGCAGGACCCCTATAGACATCTTTGATTACTGTCACATTATTTCAAACGTTTAAGAGTTACAATGGTGTTGGGTATCTAGTGGCTTTACCTATAGTTATTGATTTATCAGAATACGTTCTTCATAAAATTAAATACTGAACACATTAAAAAATACTGCTTATTTTCCAAAAGCAATAAAGAGATGGAAACACTTGTGTTTTCAACCATCTACATATATATTATTATTGTCTTCTCTCTTGAATTTGAATTTGCTTTTACTCAGCTTCTAACTCCTTAGAGCTGCCCTAAATGAAGAAATCAGATTAACAGTGAACCAAAGCATGCATGAAACTTCTTCTTTTTTAACTTTAGTTTGTGTGGGTGCATGTGTATACATACACACATGTATGTATAGATATATAGATCTATACATACATATGTATGTATTTCATGGCACATCTTGCAAATCAATAAATCATAAGGGAGAAAAAACTAAAAAGTGGTGGCTTACTCCTCAAAGCAAATTCAGTCCAACTGAATTACTATTTCAGTTCACAATGTGACAAAGCCAATTGGGAATTTCCAGATGCAGAAGAGGTAAAAATGCCAACTTTATTAAAATGTAAGCCAAAGCAAAATCACAGTCTGAGATGGAAGTGGGATTGAGGAAAAGGCTGATTTTGTTTGGCATGCACTGTAAAATTCTAATTTCATGTAGGTTTTTAAAAAATGAAATGCCCACCCTTATAGAGCCATAGAGGGAAAGACAAGCCCACACTAAGCTGATTGTCCATGGTCCTTAAATTTTTATGTTAATAATAATTTAAATTGTTGATAACATATTGGGGCTCAATTGATAATGGCATTGGAAGATTTCATGAACTAAAACAAATTATTTTAGTAGAGATCATCAGAAAAGTGATATGATTTGATCTTGGGAGACCAACTTGGACCTACAACATAGCTATACGTATCTTACATATGAAATCATAGAGGATCCACATTTTTAGAGAAGATTGGAGGTATGAGTACCTTTTTTTCAACCAAATAAAGCCAGTTTTTTTTTTCAGTGCTTTAGGTATGATTTCTCTTAGAAAGTTGGCCTTACATATCTGTTCATCTGTTCACCTACAGATGAAGGCAAAGGGGTACGTTTTCACAAATATTGGAGGTATTCATAATTAAGGAATTCTCTGTGACTTTGGGTTTGACTTCCCTTAGAGTGATGACCGAAGTACTATGCATGCTAGTGGGCCAAGACACCCTGTAATTGTAGGATTTGAAGTAATTCGATACATAGTAAAACGATCATGAGTTTCAGAGTAAGGTACACCTGGATTCAAATCCAGCACAACTTAAATATATACAAAATATATTAAAGATGGATAATTGAGTGTGGAATAGCCCCTGGATCAGAGAACTAGCAAGGAGCAAAATAGCATTTTTTAAAAGATTTTATTTATCTATTTGAGAGAGTAAGTGTGTGCATGAGCAGCAGAGAGGGGCAGAGGGAGAAAGAGAAGTAGACTCCTTCATGTGGGGCTCGATCCCAGGACCCTGGGATCATGACCCAAGCCAAAGGCAGCCACTTACCCAAGTGAGCCACCCAGGTGCCCCACAAAATAGCATTTGAATATAGGACATCTTCCCTTCAAAATACATTATGGGGGCGCCTGGGTGGCTCAGTAGGTTAAAGCTTCTGCCTTCGGCTCGGGTCATGATCCCAGGGTCCTGGGATCGAGCCCCGCGTCGGGCTCTCTGCTCATCGGGGAGCCTGCTGCCTCCTCTCTCTCTGCCTGCCTCTCTGCCTACTTGTGATCTCTATCTGTCAAATAAATAAATAAAATCTTAAAAAAAAATACATTATGTAAAAACTAAAAATTTCTGACCTACAAAAAACCTACCATACACAAAGTTGAGAAACACATGAGAAATACAACAGGTGAGGAGCTGGTTTTATTAAGATATAAAGAGTATTTACAAATGAATATCCAAGAGACATATATGGGCAAGTCAAAGAAAAAAAAATGAACAGCTTGTAAGCAAACAAAGTTCCCACTTTAGCCATGTTTAAGTGAATATATATTAAAACAACAAAATATTAAAGATTTAAATTATACCATGTGTTAGGAGAAATGTAGGGAAACAAGGATTCTCAAATTAGACATGTCGACTAGCAAATCCTGTTTGGTATCACTTAAATGAACAATAAAGAGTGTGAGACATGTTAGTCTGCTATTTTGCAAATAAGAGAATACATGGAGCACAATGGCTTAAATAAGTCCATGTTTACTTTTCTCACATAATTTGAAGCTTGAAGGTAGGTGGCTGCTGGTTTGGGGGCTCTGGGTTGTGGGGTGGCAACATGCCTACCATAGCAACAGGAATCATGTCTGCAATCAAATAGTAAGGAGTGACGACGAGGGGTGGCATCAATGCTGGCACATCTGTCCCTTCATTAAGTAAATAAAAGCTTACCAAGAGAGGTCCCAGAGGACTTTCATTTACACCCTACTGGCTGGAACTATGAGATGTTGAACACACATAACTCAGGGGAAACTGGGACAGGAAGTAAGAGAGAAAGAAGGTGGGAGCAGTTGTTGGTTCAGGTACCTTGCAGTGTCTGCTACACATTTGCATAACAGTATTTGTACATGCCATCTGACCATATAAAGTATTGGCACGATTGTGAAGCAACTGGAACTCTCATATTCTGCCATGAGTAAAAAATGGCACAACCACTTGGCAAAACTTGGCAGCCTCTTATAAAGTTGGACATATGCCTAGAAATTCCACCCTTGATCATTTTCCCAAGAGAAATGTGCCCATGAAAAACATTTGAAAGAATATTTAAAGAAGCAATATTCATAATAACCCCAAATTAAAAATAACTCAAACGTCTATCAAAGATGAATGAATAGACAAATTGTAATATATCCATATAATGGAATACTGCTCAGCAATAAAAATAAAGAACCATCAATATACAAAACAGCATGAATGATTTTCAGAAATATCATCCTGAGCAACAGGAGTCAGGCACAAAGGTATGCACATTGTTTGATCCCCTTTCTATGAAATTCTAGAACTGGCAAAACAAACTGTGGTGATAGGAAACAGAAAAGTGGTCACCTGGAACCAGAGGTTGGGGTGGATTTTCTGCAAAAAGTTGTGAGGGAACTGTCTCAGTAATGGAAATTGTATTAGCCATATTCCTAGATTCAGCAAACTTGATGCTTTACCATCTACCCTCTATGCAGATGCCAGACATACCTTGTTCCTGACACCTTATTTGAGTCATCTCAAATACAAACCAACCAATAGAGAGTCTACACCGTCCTCTGTAATAACCAATAAAGGTCATTCCCTGCCCCCCACTCCGTGCTTCCTGCAAAAAACACAATTTAGGCTTGGACACACAGTTGCACTCTTGTTCACTGATTTTGCTACCTCACCCTTGGTGATTCCCCTGTGGCTCCCCCCGTGGCATGACATGTATTCCCTCTCTTGGGAACTGTGAGTGTAATAAGCCACCCTTTCCTCCTGATCTTGGCCTCACCTTTCCTCAATAATAATAAAGATTATTGAAACAGGAAGATTCTCTTTCTTAATTGTGTTAGTGGTAACGCAGGCACACAAACGTCACACTTTAAATTTGTGTATAAATGTCACACTTTTGATTTTATGTAAATAAAGTTTATTAAAATTTTTTTAAATGAACATATGTTTTATGTCTACAACTTTATCACTTGACTGTATTCTTTAGATATCCTTGCACATGTATGCAAAGGTAAAACAAGATCTTCATGACATTGCAGTAGACTTAGACTGAAAACAACATAAATGTCCATCATCTGGGGATTGTCTGTTAATGCGGCATAGCCTGCACTACCAGAATGGATATTCTACTGCATCTTAGGATTTTGAACTAGACCCTCCTCCATGCCTCCAGCATTTGGCCAAGTGTGCCATCAAGTCAAGTCCCAAAGTGTGATGAGATATTTAACTATTAGGGGGAAAAATGGGCAAATCCATGAAGACTGAAAAGAAATAATGGCCTAGAGAATGTTAAGAGCAGTGTGCACTCTGCTCCCAGTTATGTTGGTAAATATGGGGCAGGAGCAGATTTTGTAATTGTATATACTATGTATTATATTTGTGCATGCATAGACTACATAATAGCAAGAGTTGCTTCTGGGGAGGACTGCAACCTGGATACAGGGGAAGGGGGATGAAAATGAAATGTGGTTTTCCCTGCATATCCTTTTATAAGACTGAATTATTGTCTGATCATTGTGTAAATATATGAATGTTTTAATGAAAAGTGACCAGTTTTTTTATAAACAAAATAAGGAAAAGTTAAAAATTAAAACATTTAGAATTTGCAGAAACACAATTTGTATGACCCCTCAGGCTGATATAAGAATGATCTTATTATTATTGGATTGGCTACTATTCTTAAATCAGTAAATAAGTGTAGCAATCCCATGTTTTGCTGGGGCCAAATATCTCAATGGGGAAGGGGGACCCAAAGAGTTTAGCATGTAATAAACGTGGGAAAATAGAAAACAGATTCCAGCATGCTCTGGAGGTCTGTAGTTCTCCTGACTGCTCCCTTGGAATGGAGTGCCTTTTTTGATTATAGCTCACTTTATGCAAAATATACCACATTTCCCCTAACACTCCCCCACACACTCACACACACTCATTCTCATAACCATCTTGGGAAATATCATTCTTGTCCTTGCTTTACAGAGCAGCAAGAGGAAACCTAAGATGATGGTGGTTTGCTTCAGTTATAAAGAGACATTGGAACTCTGAGTATTGTGTATATTTTCATCAGTTAATTTTTTGATAGTTGAGTTCCATGTCAAATCTATCTCTCAGAGAGAAAGAGAGAATGTGAGTTAAATATAGAACTGACTATGGTTTGTCATGGTTTGTATCATAGCTTCATATGTTAGTGGGAGGCTCAGAGGAAAAGAAAAGAATTATGAGCCCCTTGCCTCCCTTTATTGTCTCAAATAAGCATGAGGATGCTGATGAATGTGACATATATGGATAAAGTGGTGCAGATGGCCAACCCAGAGGACTATAGGTGGGTCAAGCTTAAAATCATGAAATGAAGTAAGATGCTAGTTGGGATAGCACAGATTATGCTGCGTTAACAAACAACCCCCAAATCCTAGTCATCTAACACAATAAGGTTTATTTTTTTTATCACACTTGATAAATAGCAGATGTCTGTAAGAGGTGCTTCTCTATGTCATTCTACCTCTGGAGCCCAGGCTAATAGAGATACCAACATATGGTACATCACCTGTCATGACAGCAAAGGAAAGAGAGTGCTGCAGGGTCTCACAATGGCAATGAAATTCCCCAGCTGGAAAATGACATAGGTTACTTCTGCCAACAGCCTATTGGCCATTACTAGTTACGTGACTCTGTCCAATGTCAAGAAGGTTTGTTAAGTGAATATCCTCCCATAGTTCTAAGGGAGAGGAGACTCAGATATGCCTGAACAGAAATCTCTACCACCAGAATGAAAGCAAAGGCAGGCAAGAATAGTGAGCTGGCATCTGATGGATTGACAGCCCACGTGGTCTCTCCACCTTGGAGTCATCGTCCAGGATCTGAGGTAAATTTCATCTTGAAACAGAAAGAAAGGAGAGGATGGTGGCAGAGTAGGAGGACCCTAGGCTTATCTTGTCCTACAAACACAACTGGATAACTATCGAATCATCCTAAATACCCCCAAAATTCACCCAAAGACTGAAAGAATAAACTCCACAACTAAAGGGAGAGAAGGGACCATATCAAAGAAGGTAAGAAATGCAGAGATGTGATTTAGAGGAGAAACAGATCTTGGGTCCTATGGAGGGGAGGGAGCCATAGTGGCAGAGAAAGGCGAGAGAAAAAGGAGCACACAGGGGAATGCACAAGGAGGACATAGCCCCATAGCTATTGGCTTGGAAAATGAGTTCTTGCAACCAGCAGGGCTTAAAGCCTGGTGTTTTAAAGGTCAGCAGGCTTAGTTGGGATAGAGCCTGGAGGGCAATGCACTGTTCCTGGAGAGACGGCAGGCAGAAAACCCAGGAGCAGACTGTGTGGAAACAGTGATCTGAAGAGTGCCTGAGGCACATGGGTTATTTGCTTTTCTCAGAGCACCTCCCTGAGAGGCAGAATTCTTAGAGCTCCCTCTCTGGAAACAAAGAAGCTGGCTGGCAACATTTCCATCCCCCATCCCCATCAGCATAAACACAGAGCCACCTGTGGGAAGCAGCACAGCACCGAAGCTGGCTGCCTAACTTGCTTACAGCAAGCCACAGCCCCTGCCCTGGCAGGACTGCCCTTCTCAGTCAAGCTTGCCTAAGTCCCATTGTGGTGGGCCTCTCCCCGCAGAGGACCAGCACAAACCCCTGCCCACACCATGTCTCCAAACCAGAGAGTCTTGCAGGGCCTCAGTTCTGGTGGAGTTGGTGTCAGGTCTCATTTCACAA
Source organism: Mustela erminea (assembly GCF_009829155.1). Lineage (NCBI taxonomy): Eukaryota > Metazoa > Chordata > Mammalia > Carnivora > Mustelidae > Mustela > Mustela erminea. The sequence goes on along the minus strand of NC_045635.1, from coordinate 7,397,170 downwards.
GCAGACCAGAACACACCAACTTAAAATTTGCCACATTCAGGCCAGGGATAAAACACTGCCCACAGAAACAAGGAGAGCCTCTGCAGATGACTGGCCTGAAGGATAGGCAGCCAAAACACAATAGCAGAGCACACACAGCACACACCAGAGACACTCCCTGATGTTCCAGACCCTGGGCACTACATGACCTCTTCTCCTTAAGGCCGTTACTTTCAGAAGCAGGAGTAATAACTGGCTTTTCTAACACAGAGAAGAAGGCAGAGACTTAGACAAAATGCGAAGATGGAGGAATGTATCCCAAATGAAAGAACAAGATGAGGCCATGGCCAGAGATCAAAGTGAAACCGATACAAATAACATGCCTACTAGAAAAAGCAGCAATTATAAGGATACTCACTGGTCTTGAGAGAAGAATGGAAGACATCACTGAGACCCTTAACAGAGATAAATGAGTTAAAAAAGAATCAGAGATGGAAAAATACAATAAACAAGATTGGAAACAGGCTTGATGCTATGAACAGAAGGTCGGGAGAAGCAGAAGCATGATATAGTGACCTAGAAGACAAAATAATGGAAAATATTGAAACTGAACAAAAGAGACAAAGAATTATGTAACAGGAGAATAGACTTATGGAACTCAGTGACTATCAAATGTAGTAACACTTGTTTTGTAGGAGTCCAGAAGAGAAGAGAGAAAAGCAGTCAGAAAATGTATTTCAAGAAATAATAGCAGAACACTTCCCTAATCTGGGGAAGGAAACAGACATCTAGATCCAAGAGGCATAGAGACTCCCATCAAAATCAACAAAAGTGGACCAACACCAAGGCATATTATAATTACATTTGCAAAATACAGCAATAAAGAAAAAGCTTAAAAGCAGCAAGACAAAAAAAAAAAAATCCTTAACTTACAAGAGAAAACCCATAAAGCTAGCTAAAGATTTCTCAACAGAAACTTGGCAAAACAGGAGGGGGTGTCATGATATATTCAAAGTGCTGAATGGGAAAAATCTGCAGCCAAGAATACTCTATCCAGCAAGGCTATCATTCCGAATAGAGGAGACATAGAGTCTCCTAGACAGACAAAAACCATGAAAGAGTTCATGACCACGAAACCAGCCCTGAAAGAAATATTAAAGAGGACTCTTTGAGTGCAGAAGAGAGACCAAAAATGACAAAGACAAGAAAGGATCGGAGAAAACCTCCAGAAACAACAACAAAACAAATAATAAAATGGCAATAAATACATATCTATCAATAATTACATTGAGTCTAAACAAGCTAAATGCTCCAATCAAAAAACATAAGGTATCAGAATGGATTAAAAAACAAGATCCGTCTATATGTTGCCTTCAGGAGACTCAATGGAGACCTAAAGACACCTGCATATTGAAAATGAGAGGGTGGAGAAATATTTATTATGCAAATGGTTGTCAAAAGAAAGCTGGAGTAGCAATACCTTTATCAGACAAACTAGACTTTAAAACAAAGATTATAAAAAGAGACAAAGAAGGGCATTCTATAATCATTAAAGGGGATAATCCAACAAGAAGATATAACAATTGTGAATATTTAAACACTAAATATGGGAGCACCCAAATATAAAAAACAATGACAAAACTTAAGGAACTAATTAATAATAACACAATCCCCACTTATATCTATGGACAGATTATCTAAACAGAAAATCAACGAGGAAGCAATGGCTTTGAATGATGCACTGAAACAGATGGACTTAACAAATATATTCAGAACATTCCATCCAGAAACAGCAGAACACGCATTCTTTTCAAGTGCACATGGAACATTCTCTTGAATACATCACATATTAAGTCACAAAAAAGGCCTCAACAAATAGAAAAAGATTGAAATCATACCATGCACCTTTTCTGACTACAACACTGTGAAACTAGAAGTCAAGCACAGGAAAAAATTTGGAAAGACCACAAGTAAATGGAGGTTAAACAGCATGCTACTAAACAAGGAATGGGTCAACCAGGAATTCAAAAAAGAAATTTAAAAAAACACAAGGAAACCAATAAAAGTGAAAATGCAACAGTCCAAAACCTTTGGGTTGCATCAAAGTGGTTCCAATAGGAAAGTATATAGCAATACAGGCCTACCTCAAAAAGCAAGAAAAATCTCAAAGAAACAACCTAACCTTACACCTAAAGGAGCTAGAAAAAGAACAAACAAAGCCTAAAGCCAGCAGAAGGAAGGAAATAATAAAGATTATAGCAGAAATAAATGATACAGAAACTAAAACAAAACAAAACAGTAGAACAGATCAATGAAACCAGGAGCTGGTTCTTCGAGAAAATAAACAAAATTGATAAACTTCTAGCCAGAATTATCAAAAAGTAAAGAGAAAAGACCCAAATAAATAAAATCATAAAAAGAGAGGAGAAATAAGAGCCAACACCACAGAAATACAATTATAAGAGAATGCTATGAAAGACTATATGCCAACCAATTGGACAGCCTGAAAGAAATGGATAAATTCTTAGAAATATGTAAACTACCAGAACTGAAACAAGAAGAAATAAAAAACGAATAGACTGATAACCAGCAAAGGAATTGGATCAGTAATCAAAAAACTTCCAAAAAAGAAAAGTCCAGGGCCAGATGGCTTCACAGGCAAATTCTACGAAACACTTAAAGAAGAGTTAGTACCTATTCTTCTCAAACTATACCAAAAAATAGAAAAAGAAGGAAAACTTCCACATTCACCCTATGAGACTAGCATTACCCTGATACCAAAACCAAATAAAGACTCCACTAAAAAAGAGAGCTAGAGGCTAATATCCCTGATGAACATGGATGCAAAAATTTTCACTAAAATACTAGAAAACCAAATCCAACAATACATTAAAAAAAATCATTCACCAAGATCAAGTGAGATTTATTCCTGAGTTTAAGGGTGGTTCAATATTTATAAATCAATCAATGTGATACACCATATTAATAAAAGAAAAGATAACCATATGATCATATCAGTAGATGCAGAAAAAGCATTGACAAAGTATAAAATCCATTCATGATAAATACTTTCAGAAAAGTAGGTTTAAAGGGAACATACCTCAACATAATAAGGGTCATATATGAAAAGCCCAAAGCTAGTATCATCCTAAATGGGGAAAAACTGAAAGCTTTTCCTCTCCGATCAGGAAGAAGACAACAGGAATGTCCACTCTCACCACTGTTACTTAACATAGTACTGAAAGTCCTAGCCACAGCAATCAGACAACAAAAAGAAATAAAAAGCATCCAGATCAGAAAGGAGGAAATACAAATTTCGGTATCTGCAGATGACATGATACTCTACATAGAAAACCCAGAAGACTCCATCAAAAACTGCTAGAACTGATAAGTAAATTCAGCAAAGTCGCAGGATATAAAATCAATGTAGAGGAGTCTGTTGCATTTCTATACACCAATAATGAAGCAGCAGAAAGAGAAATTAAGGAATTAGTCCCATTTACAGTTGCACCAAAAACAACAAGATATACCTAAGAATAAACCTAACTAAAGAGGGGAAAGACCTGTACTCTGAGAACTATAAAACACTGATTAAAGAAAGTGAAGGTGACACAAATAAGTGGAAGACATTCCAAGCTCATGGATCGGAAGAACAAATATTCTTTTTTTTTTTTTTAAGATTTTATTACTTTATTTGACAGAGAGAGTGAGTGAGCACAAACAGGGGGAGCAGCAGAAGGAGAGGGAGAAGAAGCCTCCCCACTGAGCAGGGAGCCCAATGCAGGGCTCAATCCCAGGACCCTGGGATCATGACCTGAGGCCAAGGCAGACACTTATCTAACTGAGCCACCCAGGCGCCCCAAGAACGAATATTCTTAAAATGTCTATATTACCCAAAGCAACCTACATGTTTAATGCAGTCCCTATCAAAATACCAACAGCATTTTTCACAGAGCTAGAACAAACAATCCTAAAATTTGTGTGAAACCACAAAAGACCCTGAATAGCCAAAAACACCTTGAAAAAGAAAAACAAACCTAGAGGCATCACAATTCCAGACATCAAGTTAAACTACAAAGTTGTGATCAAAACAGTATGGTACTGGTACACACAAAAAATAGAGACCTAGATCAATAGAGCAGAATACTAAACCAAGAAATGGACCCACAACTATATGGTCAATTGATCTTCAACAAAGCAAGAAAGAATATCCAATGGGGAAAAAGGAATGTCTTTTCAGCAAATGGTGATGGAGAAACGGGACCACTTTCTTAAACCAAGCACAAAATAAATTCAAAATGGATTAAAGACCTAAATGTGAGACCTAAAACCATGTAAATCCCAGAGAAGAACACAGGCAGTAACCTTTTTGACATTGGCCATAGCAACTTCGTTCTAGATATGTCTGCTGAAGCAAGGGAAACAAAACCAAAAATAAACTATTGGGACTTCATCAAAATAAAAAATGTCTGCACAGCAAAGGAAATAGTCAACAAAACTAAAAGGCAGTCTACAGAATGGGAGAAGATATTTGCAGATGACATATCTGATAAAGGGTTAGTATCCAAAATATATAAAGAGCTCATCAAACTCAACACCCCCCAAATGAATAATCTAATATAAAAAATGGGCAAAAGACACAAATAGACATTTTTCCAAAGAAGACACCCAGCTGGCAACCAGACATATGTAAAGATGCTCAATGTCACTGATCATCAAGGAAATGCAAATCAAAATTACAATGAGGTATCACCTCACACCTGTCAGAATGGCTAAAACCAACCAGCCGGTGAACGACAGGTGATCAAGGCTTCGAAGTAAAAGGCATATCCTCATTCCAGTAAATCACACCATTTCATGCTTAGTTCAATCCTGAATAGCATCCAAAATATTTCCTCAAATGGCCCTTCCATCTCTCAATATTTCATGCATTATGAGAGGGTTATACTTCTGAGCAAGGAAGAACATTCTGCAAGATTTCCTAACTGCTGGAGCAGATCACTGGTGGTGGTGAAGGGGGCAGCTATCTAGACTGATCAGAGAAGAGGCCATTGGCTACAAGGAAGGAAGAACTTGCAAAAGTCATCTAAGAAGTTGCTTCCACTTGGGCCAACAGGAGAAGGAAGAAAGTTGGATGGTAACCTGACCCCAAGATCAAGAAGAAGAGAAATGCTGGAATCTTTTTTTAACTTACTTTCGTAAAGAAGAAAAATGCCCCTGCAGAGATTTCCAGATTTCTATTTGCTTCCAAGTAGATGGTGCTGGAGGATGATTGACATCCGAGCTCTTCACATGACAGTATGTGAGTTTGGAATCATGTTTATTATGCTGAGAAGGACATTCTGGGAAAAGCACATGTTTCTTTGCATTTTAAAATCTACAAGCATTGACCATTATGGGAAGCTAGGTCTTATTTACACAAAGGATTGCTTTTCCAACCTTCCGTCCACTCAGAATTCTTGAAGCACTACATTACATTGTTTTATCGTGTGGTCATGTGTTTTGGGTTACCCTCGTCATAAACTGCAGCTGCAGGAACGAACTGAGTACCCAGTCTACTTGAAACTTAATAAAATCTTCCACATGGAAAATGAATTTTCTTTAATTTTTATTATGTTATGTTAGACACCATACAGTACATCATTAGTTTTTGATGTGCTGTTCCATGATTCATTGTTTGCGTATAACACCCAGTGAATTAAGCCATCCTGTTGTGGTACATGTTTATTGTGATGACGCCGGGAAGGGGAGCGTGGTGCCTGGGTTTTTGAGGTTTTGGTTTAGGCCATCAGGATTTCAAGGCCCCCCTGGGACATTGTCCTTTGCAGAGGAAATCCACCAGGACCTCAGTATTCAAAGACTGAAGTGACTAAGTCAGGTCTCTGGGGAAGAGAAAGTGTCCGCCAAAGCGATTGGGAGGCTCTCTTCCCAACCCCTTCTTTCTCAAAGCTGACCAGATGGGCAGGGTCCCGCTCTAAACTGGCCACCCTTCTCAGGGGCTGGTTTGTCACCGACTCCCAAATGGCTTAGAACTAAAAATGTTTTAATTAAAATAAATTTGGAGCTCGCAGATTCCCTGAACCTTAAATCCAGAATCTACATTCAGGATGGATTTGGTAAAAATGAGAAAGGGGTAGAAGAGATTCTCCAAGGAACAAATAAATAATCAAGCCCAAACGCAGAGTCCTTGTGGATCTGTAGCCTCTTTCCTAAGTCTCATGTGCCTGACACAGGGCCCTCAAGTAGTATTTGTTTAGAAATTCAAGAAGCTTTGACCCTATCTTCTTTTCCACACAAAGGGAAAGAGTTTTCTGTACAGCCGGTTCCTTCATCTCCCAACTCGTGCGTGCATGCACGCATCTATTTACATATACAAAATACTTTTATTAATGTTCTTCATGTAATATTATACTTCAAAGCCGGAGAAGGCACAGATAGAGATAAAAATGAGAGTGAAGTGCCCCAAATCTCTTAAAATACTGATCGTTGGCTGAGCCTTAGGTAACTCTACCCTCTACCCTGCTCCTGCTTCTGGGATGAGTGTCTGTGTTCCGAGAAGTGGGTGTGTGTGCCTTGCTGGAGAGGGGGACAAAGGGAGCAGGAGAAGGGAGCGAGAGAAGAATCTGATGACAGCACAGTTATTACTGTGATAAATGTGGGATATAGGACATGGACAGCCTGGAGCACCTTTGAATTTCTACTGTCCCCTTTCTCCCGGGGATGCATTCTGCCGTGTAGGTTGAAACATCCCCCAGCTAATCACCAACAAATCCTTACAGATTGCCCGTTGCTTTTTCCCACAGGCGGCTGATTATGTTGGAGCATCTGAAAGCTTGATGCGTTTAATGCCAGTGCTTAAGGACAAAATGGCAAATTATTTCATCAATGCCACACAGTCACTTTAAAAATACATTTAACTGTTGGTGGTTGTGATTTGTACTTCCCTGATGCCGAGTGCACTAAACTCCACCTCTGAAACTAATAACCTGCTTTATGTTAAGTAGCTGATTAAAAAAGACTAAATAAATAAAAAAAGAAATCTGACCGTCTAAGGTAGACCTTTAAAAAATGACATTAGGTCTTTTAGGTTGAAATGTGCCCATAGTTGTATTTGGGATTTTCTTGCCATTGACTAAAGCAAGTAACGGTCTCTTCTATGAAATATTTATCCAGCGTGAAGATAAGGCATGCATCAAAGCCTCTCAAAGTGTTTGATGAAATCACAAGGGACCGAAGCAAATCTTGTTTGGTGTCACATTAGTGCACGTGCACACATGCACATACACACACTCACATAAAACTTGTCACTGGTCAGACCCTGCCTAGCCTCATGAAACTCTGTTTTGGAGGAATGGATTTGCAGAGGAACTTGGCCAATATCCTGTATGAACCTAAGGCCCAAATCGTGGTGCTGCTTCAGGTATCAGCTCAGATTCCCTGCTGCTTCTAGCTGGAACTGGAATGCTCCTTCCAACGCACCAGAGAATTGCCACTCCGCCCAGATTCTGCTGGATTATGTGATTCTTGGCACCTTAATTATACTCAAAACTTCACACCATCTTGAAAATCTGTTTCAGAGTTCAGAGCTGGGTTGTCCCATACACGGCTGCTGACAGTTGCTGACAAGGGCCATAAACCATCGAATAGTTTAGAACAGTGATCACAAAGCATGTTTGATTATGCAAGCCTAGAAGTAAAAATAAATGCACATGGATCCTAAAAATAGGTATGTCAACTTATAAATTATATATATGACTCAGGATCTATCCTTTTTGTATATTATAAAATATACCTAATGGAATAACAATGAAGTAAGTAAATGTGTTGTTCATGAGGCGCCAGGGTGGCTCAGTGGGTGAACAAGCATCTGCCTTTGGCTTAGGTCATGATCGCAAGGTTCTGGGATCAAGCCCCGCACTGGGCTCCTTGCACAGCGGGAGCCTGCTTCTCCCTTTGCCTGATGCCCCCTTACTTGTGCACGCTCACGCTCTCTCTCTCTCTCTCTCTCCGTCAAATAAATAAATAAATTATTTTTAAAAGTATATTGTTCACTCTGATGTCTTCAGCCTGTGGGAAGGCACATATGGCTTCATCCTATGGAAAGGCTAGGTAAGGTTTATCTATAATGGAAGTGGTTGTCAATTCATGTTTAAGTGGATTTGTTGATAATATTAAATATTTGTGGCTGAGTTCTCTTCGGCTATGAATAGAGTTGTAGAGCGGCTGATGATGGCCCAGTTGGCAGAGGAAAAGGGTTGCTTCTGACATTTTCTCAATCTTAAGTTAAGGGACTTGAGATTGCAAGGATAGTATTACCTCAACCTGTTGTTTCCTTGCAGACAAATTTTGAAGCCACTGGTCCATTATTTGAGGTTTATTCTAGTTAAACTCAGATAATATAATCCTTAAATTCACTTATCTAGGTTCTTACAAAAGGCAGTGCATTGCAATACTCCAGGTGACTATCGGTCATAGGGACTATAGGTAGGGTGCCAGTGTAAAATATTTAAATATTGGCAAAATAATTTCTTATTTTCTAGATTAACAATAAATGCAAATATAGGTTCTAATCCTTTCTTCCTGGACTCCAATTGATTATCTTGCCCACCTTCAGTAGTACCCACACCCCACTTTGGAGCTGAAGAGAGGGGCCACGGTCATTTGGGCTCTTAAGAACCTACAGCATGAGCTCTTTATAATCAAATGACAGCTCAAACATCACCTCTCCAGAGACATCTTTCCGTAGAGTAGCATCCCTTCTGACACAAACAGAGCCCAGCCCATCACTATCACCAGAGCTTTGACCCCTCTTGAAACTATATTGTTTGTGTATTGGCTCATTTATCTATCAGTGTATTATTTCCCTCTTATCCTCCCTTAGAATCTAAGCCCCACAAAAGGAGATGCCATGTGTGTTTACACCACCCTTGTCCCTTGACCCGGCAATCTGTTAAGCTTTTGATTGATATAATCATAATATTAATATAATTTGGTTGGGTAACCATGTACTTCATTCTCCTCAATACGATGACATGATTACGGTACCTTTACAGAGCCAAGAAGAACAACCTGGCCATCTTCAAATCTTCCTACTTTACCTTCTCAGTTGCTGAAATGGGTAATCACATATGATGGTTGGCTTGCGAATGAGGGGAAGAATTCCTAGCTTTTACCACAGAAACCAAAAAATGTTTCTAGTTCCTATGTTGTAAAATGCCAAACCCAAAAAGGACTTAAGTAAAAATTATATGTAGGCTCAAAAAATGTGTTTCCTCTGTATTAATTTTGAAGATGAGAGGATACAAACTATGAAATTATTTCGTGGAGCTTTTCCAAATCACAAAATGACATCTGAAACCGAAACAGTTATAACAACTGAAATATTTGTTTCCTAACTCAGGGAAAATGATATGTATAAAAATGGTATGCAATGAATAGGAGATGATTTTGAGCACTTTCTCTATATCAGTAATTTTACCGGTATTCATAACTTAAAATTCAACAATTTAAACACTTTAAAGTGGTTATTTTTATTCTCATTAAATATGTAGACCTCAAAGCAACAGAATGTACCTAGGGTTGTGATTTTTTTTTTTTTAACAATCTTAGGGAAAAACTAAAAACGCTCATAGAATAGTTTTTATTTCCACCATTTTACATTATTTACAACACCAAAGACAAAGAGTTTCAAAATTTGAAATAAGGATTTAGTAGATGTTGTGGCAGGCAGAATAATGGCCTCCAAAGATGTCCACATTCTAATCTCTGGGGCCTATGAGTATGTTACCTTACATGGCAAAAGGGACTTTGCAGATGTGACTTAGCTAAGGATCTTGAGATGGGGAGATGATCTTGGATAATCCATGTAGGTTCAATGTAATCAGAAGCATCCTATAAGTGAAAGGGAGGCAGGAGGGGCAGAGATGTAAGGATGGAAGCAGTGTCACAGCCCTGTGATGTGAGAAAGACTAGGCGGGCCCTTGCTGGCTTTGAAGATGGAAAAAGGGCCATGAGCCAAGCAATGAGGACAGTTTCTAGAAGCTGGAAGAGACAAGGAAACAGAATCCCTCCAGAGCCTCCAGAATGAAAATAGCCTGGCTGACACCTTGGTTTTAGTTCAGGGAGACTCATTTTGGACTCCTTTTTTTTTTTTTTAAGATTTTATTTATTTATTTGACAGACAGAGATCCCAAATAGGCAGAGAGGCAGGCGGGGGTGGGGGGGACGGGGTGGGGGGAGCAGGCTCCCTGCTGAGCAGAGAGCCTGACGCGGGGCTCCATCCCAGGACCCTGGGACCATGACTGAGCTGAAGGCAGAGGCTTTAGCCCACTGAGCCACCCAGGTGCCCCTCATTTTGGACTTCTGACCTCCAGAACTATAAAATAATAAACTGATTTTGTTTTGAGCCACTGACCTTGTGGTGATTTGTGGCAACAGCAGCAGGAGACTAATACAGCTATCTTTTCGAAACATGCACTTTTAAAAATTCATCAGTTCCTCTGTGTAGCCTCTCACATTCAGCCTAGGACAAATTTTGATGGCTTCAACAAAATAGAGTTTTTGAAATCTGAGCTTTTGTCATATTAGAGAAGCATTTTCAGTCATGCAAATTAGATAATAAGGCCACGTTTTTGTGGATCATTATTTATAACTCTAAGTTTCATATGTAAAAAGACGCCTAGTTGACACAAAGCCATGTTGTATCGTAAACTATCTGAATGTTCAGTCCAAGCCTTCTATTTCATGGGGATTGAGCAAATCCATAAGGAGTATGTGCTCAAGAAATGTTGACAGAGCAATACAAGAGACACAGGTGTCTGGAAGGTAGCCTTTGGACCTATAGATCTTCCCTGAGTCTGATACTTGGCTGTCTACAACCCATTCCTCTAATGAAACTTATGGGATCACATATCCGGTATTGTTTCTCAAATAGAACAGGGAAGAATAGTTTGGGAAATGTACCGTTAGCTGGAACTGGAAAGAATCATGATACTTGAAGAGTCTTAGCACTCTGGGTGGACTGTGATTTTCCATTAATCAGGTTAAGTGTTGCTACCCAGTCTTCACTACACAGTGCCCTGGAAAGCAAGATTCACCAGTAAAATGCTTTAAAAACAATCCATATGGAAACCATTGGCAATAACAAATCCTAGCATATGGCAAGTGACATGTATACATATAAAAATAAGAACTGTAAACACTGCAAGCTATTTCAATAGTGAAATCATATTCCTCCCCCCCACCACCTCTCCAACAAAACACAATAAAGAGTGCCCTGCCTCTCCTCTGCCACCCAAGCCACCCGGAAGGAATGCGATTTGTGCAATAATGGCTGTGCTCGGTCACTGTACCAGTTAGATTCCCAACCGGAAGCAGAGGGCACACTGAAGTGAGTTTACGTTGTCGTTAATGAACTTTTTACAGAGGATTGGACAGAGTTGAAGGACTGATGAGGAGATAGTAGGCACCAAAGGATCAGCAATAGTGGGAAACTGCTGGTACCACTCCTAAGGAGCAAGGAAAAGGAATGTTCTTTCTGGTACTAGAGAGAACTAGAGCTATGGCAGTGGGATGTCCTGCCAGGATCTGTTCCCATAGCAGAATACAACCACTGGCAGAACCACAGCAGGGAGAAAGTGGGAAGGGTAATTACCATGACTTCATCTTCTACCCACCCATCTATCTCTTGTGCGATCCTCCTCTTGGCCAACCCTATCGAAATTGCAGCTGGTCAGTAGTCTGGATGATACAGTCCATGGACGTCTCTCTGGGAGAGACACCTGGACAAAGCAAGAGAAGAATGGATGGAACATAAAGAACATAGAGCAGCTTTTCAATTCAGGGACTGTTGTAAGGAGCACTTACTGTGAGCAACGCTCCATGAGATGCATGCGGTCAAAGAGGTAGAAGTGGCCGAGTTCGCATTACAAAACTCAGAGACTACCAAGGGAAGACAGAAAAGCAAATGATGATATGATGGCAATGATACTATGAAATAGGAAGAGCATGGTATTATGGAAACACTTAAAGGATCAAGCATATATAAAGGGGTCAGTGAAGGCTTCTAAAAAGGAAGCCAGATCCAAGCCAAAATATGAATTCATTCGCCTTCACTGACTTTCAGTGAAGACTGTTCTGAGGGCTTCACACATTGTAGCACATTTAATCCCTCCAAGGACCCTATGTCTCAAGATCTATTATTCCCCAATTTAAACTTGGGAAATTTGATACACAGGAACATGACTTACCCAGTGTCACATACCTTTAATTGGTGAATTCAGGTATCTAACTCCAGACTCTGACTCTTAGCGATCCTGGTGTTGGAGGTCTGTGTCAGAAGACAGAGATAGATCTCCAGCTATGGAAGGGAGATCTTAACTATGACCTTCTTAACCATCACCCTAGAAGTAAGGAGAGTTCTAGGTAGAGGGAAAAGCCCATGCTAAGGGTTTGAGAGTTCAAAGCCTGTTCAGAAAGCTAAAATTTAGTCTGGTTCGTATAGAGAAGGGGAAGGGTCCAGGTGAAGTGGAAACAGGATTAGAGGCTCCAAAAATGAGAACACATCACCCAGGCTCCATAAACAATGTAGCAAGGCTTTGGTTTTAATCTAAAAACAATGGGAAGTTTCTGTGGGGCATTGTAACAGAGTCAAACAATTTCCAGATTTGCGCTTTCAGGAGATTCTAGCTGTGGTAGAGAGAAGATGTTACAGTGGGTCAGGATGTGAGATAAGTAGAACAGTTAAGAGACTGCTGTGCAACAATTTGCTGTACAACCCAATAATTCCAGTCCTAGAAATGTGACTTATGTCCATTGGCAGATTTGTGTATGAGTGTTCACAGCAGTATCATTCACAATAACTCAAAAGTGAAAACAGCTCTAGTGTCCATCAGTGGGTAAACTGAGAAACAAAATGGTCTATCTATACTAAGTGGACTATTGTTCAGCCATGAAAAGGAATGAAGTGCTGATTCATACTACTGTATGGAGGAGCCTTGAGCACATTATGCAGAGTGAAAGGAGCCAATCACAAAAGGTTACATACTATATGGCTCCATTTATATGAAATATCCAGAAAAAGTAAATCTATAGAGACAAACATTAGTGGTTGTCAAGGGCTGGAGGTGTGAACAAGGATTAAGTCTACTAGTAGAGAGGGGTCTCTTTGGGGTGATGGAAGTGTATTAAAACTAGATTGTAGTGATGGTTGTACAACTCCATGAACTTACCAAAAATCATTGAAATGCACACATGAAAGGGGTGAATTTTGTAATATGTAAATTACATCTCAATTACTTTTACCAAAAGCAAATGATGAAACAAATCAGGTTGTTTTGATAATGCAAAGAAGACAAGATGATGGCCTTAACCAAAGTAGGGGCAGTGGGGAGGAAAAGCAGAGAAGTGATTGAAACTGATAGTGCCACATATGGTTGGGAGAGATGACTGGAAATTTTGGTACCTTGACCAAGAGGCTTTGAGAAAGAGACTATGGCTCTTTGACATCGTGGTGCTAGAGGTCTCCAGCTATGGAAGGGAGGTTACCCAGCTGTCCATGCCTTCAGATGAGCAGTAGCTCTCTGCTGATGATAACACCTACAATTCTTGAATACAAATTTCCTGGCATTAGAAGGGAGACTTTGAGAATTAGCCAAATGCCTTTGACGAAACTCGAAGAAGGTACTAAGGACAAGCCTAGCACGATGTCTGTGTGGATGACGGCCCTCAAATGTGTCAATCAGTTTTCCAAAACAATCAGGATATCTGGGTTCTTGAGTTAATACCCCTTTCCACATCAAGTATAGTGACATTCGGTATCCCTTGAGGAATGTTTGGGTTGCGAGGTCCCCTGATGTAGCTTTAGAGCCAAGAAAATGTCAGTGATCTTTCTGCTTCCCCCTCAAGCCACAATAAAATCCAGAGTCTGATTAGTTGTTTGGGTGACACCTAGTCATGTTTTGATGGAGTTTGGTAAAACAAGTAAGAAGATCCATTTTTCCCAGGCCCATGAAATGCATGTAGTGGTAAGAAAATTGGGTTAGACTGTGTTTCCCCTGCCAGGACGTACAGTTCTCCGTGTAGTTCAATACCCCCTAAGGGATGGTCAAACCTTTCAGCATATGGTTAGTTAATCTCTCTTATGCTGGGTTATCAGTGGGTCAGCTGAAAGGTCAGAAGCTACAACAAGAACATGAGAAGTCTGAGCTCAGACTTCTGCACCGTAGGGTGACTTTTAAGAACTTGGGAAGGGGGTGAGGATGTCTAGGGCATGGTAAGAAGGGGGAATTTCCTGCTCGATTTCAGCAGCTTTTCTCTAGTCTGCCTTTTGTCTCCTAAGAGATCGATGTCACTCACCTCCCTGATATAAAATTTGCTCTATGTATTTACTTTTCTGGCAGCTGGGAGGCAGATGTAGCAAAGGGCTGCCCACTCTTTGCATATCACTGATTTTAAGCTGAGATGTGGGCCACTTGATTTAAAGCAAAATATTTCTTCTGGTTCAAATATCTTGAGGGAGATGATCTGGGCCAGCAATATAAGCTAAGAATTTGGTGTGGAGAAGCCTGCGTAAATGCTGGCTTTATGTGTGGTTTCAGCTCTGAGTCAACACGGACGAGTCGGGGTGACCAGAAGGAAGCTTTTGCATTAACCCTTGATCAGTTCCCGCTCCGCGCAGTATCCCCTGCTATTCCTATAGCCGTGAAATTCATCAGAGGAGCAGCTGAGAATGTTCCTTATTTACAAAAGATTTTCCTAAGTTCTACTTTGTATTGGAAGCAAATCATGTTCTGCCCTTTGAATAATAAAAACTGAGAGATGACATATTGGCAGAGTAGGACTTTGTTTTGTTTCTTATGCTTTTAATTCCTCATAAGTCTTCAGATCACGTTATTTGCTTTGACAGTAACACTTTTTCAGCCCGAGGACTTGGGAAGCAAGTGAGCCAATTGAATTCCACACTGCCTGGTCGAGAGCTGAGTAAAATGAAAGCTAAAATTGGATTACTGCATCATTATTAAGAGAGAAGATTTAACAGGCAGAAGGAAGACAACCCAGATTTCTCACACTGTGTTGAGGACCTTATAGCTTTTTTTTTTTTTAAGATTTTATTTATTTGAGAGAGTGAGCAAGTGAGAGAGAGCACGAGTGAGAGCACAAGCAGTGGGAGGAGCAGAGGGAAAGGTAGAAGCAGGCTCCCCGCTGAGCAGGGAGCCTGACTCAGTATCCTGGGACTCCATCCCGGGACTCCATCCAGGGACTCAAGGATCATGACCTGAGTTGAAGGGAGACTCTTAACCAACTGAGCCACCCAGGCGCCCCAAGGACCTTGTGGCTTGAAATAACATATCTTGGTTCCAAATACATTTATTAGAGAATAACCAAGAGAGAATAAGCCTAGAATGTTATGTTCTGGTTTTGAGAGGACTTTTTGGACAATAACATTTGCAAATCTGGACACAAACTCCAAGAAACTTGAGTCACAATAAGGAGACACTTGAGAGTGACTTGGAAAACTTTCTTTTTGTGTAAGACATCATTTGTGTTGCTTTGTTTAAACCATACCTGCCCACTAACTCCATAATGCTTTTACTTCGTGGGCTTGTTTTAACTCACAGGGAACATCAGTGAAAATATATTTTTGGTAGCAAATTCCTTCTGAGGATAAGAAAGGTTCTTCAGTTTGCCTTTGGGCTGAAATACTAACCTTTACCATTTTTGGCTGTTTCCCTGAAGCAGTAAAGTGTTTGGGGAAGCTTTGGTTTCCCTGAGAAAAAGACAATTGATGTCTACAGCACTGAAAACAAAATGTCAAGGTTGCTATAAATCGTGCAGAGATCTTAATGAAATATTCTTAAAATCTCACTTAAATGTAAGCAAAAGAGACTGTTTACTTGGGAGATTCTGTCAGGAAAGAAGATGCATGTAAACACATACACTCATCAGTTTGGGTTTTTTTTTTTAATAACTTTCAATGTCAAGATGGTGAAATGCATCATGTTTAATATCTCTTTCAATGTAAGGTATTTAAAAATAGCCTATAATTTTAGGGGCATCTGGGTACCTCAGTCGGTTAGGTTAAGCAGCTGTCTTTGGCTCAGGACATGAACTGAGGGTCCTGGGGTGGAGCCTGAATTGAGCTCCCTGCTCAGCAGGGAGTCTACTTCTCCCTCTCCCTCTGCCCTGCCCCCCCACCCATCCCTGCTCATGTGCTCACTCTCTCTCAAATAAATACATGAAATCTTAAATTAAATTAAATTAGCTTATAATTTAATAACATAGCCTATATAATAGCACAGTCTTTTTTAAGTACCTCTGCCACATTCCCAAGAGAGTTAAGTAGTGATTAAACTTTAAACTTTGGTATTCTGATGGGGGGGAGGGGGTAGTTTAACCTGGAAGAGTTTAACCTGGAAGGAAAGGAATGGAAATTGGAGCCACCACTATGGGAAACAGTACATAGATTCCTCAAAAAGTTAAAAATAGATCTATCATAAACATTGATCCAGCTGGGGGTGCCTGGATGGCTCAGTGGGTTAAGCCTGTGCCTTCAGCTCAGGTCATGATCTCAGGGTCCTGGGATTGAGTCCCGCATCAGGCTCTCTGCTCAGCAGAGAGCTGCTCCCCCCCCCCCCGCCTACTTGTGATCTCTCTCTCTATCAAATAAATAAATAAATAAAATGTTTTTAAAAAATCCAGCCATTCCATTTCTGGGTGTATAGCCAAAAGAAATGAAAACAAGATATTGAAGAGACCTATTCACCCCTATGTTTAGAGCAGCATTATTCATGATAGCCACAATAAGGAAATAACCACATGTCTGTCAACAGCTAGATGAATAAAGATGTGGTGTATCTATACAATGGAATATTATTCAGCCACAAAAGAAGGAAATCCTGCCTTTTTCAACAACATGGATGGACCTAGATTGCATTATGCTAAGTGAGATAAGCCAGAAAAAGACAAATATTGTATGAGCTCACTTATATGTGGAATTTTGAAAAGCTGAACTCATGAAAACAAGGAGTAGAATGGTGGTTTCCAGGGGCTGGGGTAGGGGATGGGGGAGATGCTGTCTAGGGGTACAAACTTGCAACTAGTACGTAAGTAAGTCCAGGAAATCTAATGCATGGCGTCGTGATTATAGCCCTCAGTACTACAGTATAAACTTCAAAGCTGCTACCAGACTAGATCTTAGTTCTCACCACAAAAAAGAAACAATAATTATGTGATATGATAGAGGTGTTAACTAATGCTACAGGGATAATCATATAGTAATATATAAATGTATCGAATCAACACATTGTACACCTTCAACTTAGATAATGTTATATGTCAATGGTATGTCAGTTTTAAAAATTAAAAGTGGAAATGAAAAATCAACTTGGTGGATAGATTGGACTAGGTCATTTGTTAATTTCAGAATACCTTGTAAAGAAGAGGCTTGGAGCCAACTAAGATGGAAGGGAAGGTCAATATCCTGAGTCCTACCCAATTAAAAGTTTACAGCTCCCTGCTAAAGGCGTCACAAAGGTGCCCCTCATTCTTCGACACCAGTGATTCTCAAGCAGGGGAACTGAGCCCCCGCTCCAACCCAGACATGTGACCATGAATGGAGTCATTCTTGGTTGTCACAACTGGAGGAGAGTCTATTGGCATCTAGTGGGTAGAGAAGAGGGATGCTGTCAAATGTCCTTCGAGGCCCCCACAACCGAGAATGGGGACACAGGTTGGCCACAGGGGCTCTTAGCCATGTGATGTCAAGTCCCACGGGTGGCAGTGTGGCAATTCCAGGCAGTCAGCCGCTTTCAAATCAGCATTTGAGGTAGAATAGGACTTTCATCAGACTCACTAAGAAAAGACCTCAGTTTCCACAGATTGAGAATTGGTGTCTAGAATGATCCGTGCTTATGGAGAATTTAGAAGGGAAGAACACAAAGGGATTATGTCCCCATCACCACCCTCATGACCTATCACATGTTCGTCCATGCCCAGCACCAGCATGTGACATCTGTCCCACAAAGAAAACAATACAGCTGTTCTAGTCAGAGTAACTAAGGCCAGCTGTTGTAATAAATAGTGACTTCCCATGACTGTTTATTTTTCACTGCCATTTGATTCCAGTGAGGTTGGTCAATGACAGTGGAAAAGGAGGAATCCAGAGATTCCTCCCAGTCTAGCAGCTCTCTCGTCACTAGAGCCTTCAGGACCTTAGCTCTGTTCTCAACATCTAGCCAAGAGGTGACTGAAGGGCGTATTTCAAGGACCACACCGAAGGCTTTAGAAGTAGGCTACTTGCCGCAGGCCGACTCTATCCCCTGGCCTCCCTTAACTGCAAGGGGCTGGGAAATGTTTAGTTTTGTGCCCAGGAGGGCTTGGCAAGCACATGCCAATGTTGCTGCCAGGATATCATTTCAATATCTGAGGAAAATGTGATGGAGCTTGAAATAGGATAGTATTTGAGATCAGCTGTGTAAATTATGAAATGGATTCTCTTTATATTGTGACAGGGCAAAATTTACGTTTTTTGACAAGAAAGTAAAAATAATCAAAACTCATGAATTTCAGGGACCTGTTCTTCACATGTCAGTTTTTCCTCCTCTGTTCCTTCACCCCTCTCTCTCCAACTTAGGATGTTGAGGTCAGCTCAGGGCCAGTGAGCAACTGAGCTGGCAGCAGAAAGGGGCCTGGGAATAACGGTAAGGACTGTTTTTAAGGCCCAGACACCATGCTAACCCATAACATTTGTTATGGAAAGACACAGCTGAGACATCACCAGACCCCACAGCCTTGAAATTTTCACGTCTACTTCCTGTCAAAAGCCCAGGGGCGATGGTCAATTCCTTCTAATCCTTTGTTCTCCTAGGTTAGTGCTGCCCAACTCGGTTGTATGCAGGAATCATCTGGGATTCCATGGTGGACAGATTCTAAGGACCCTGCTCACTGACTTTCTTTTTTTTCTGGTATTCTCCTCATGGTATAATCCTCTCCCTTGAATGTGGGCGGGACCTGGGACTTGCTTTTAACCTAAACAATATGGAGAAGGTAGTGGGATGTCACTTCCATGATTACATCACTAAAATGAGAACCTCTGTCTTACCTGTGGGCTCTCTTTCTTGCTGGCTTTGATAAGATAAGCTGCCATGTTGGAGATGCCTATCTGAAAGGTACTGAGGGTATCCTCCAGCCAACAGCCAGCAAAGAACCTAGGACTTCAGTCAAACAGCCCTGAAATAACTGAATTTTCTTAACAACCTGCATGAACTTATAAGTGGTCCCTTGTTGGACCTTCAGATGCAGTCCCATCCCCAGCTGGCAAATTGACTACAGCCTTTTAAGACCCTAAAACAGAGGTACCATCTAAGGCATGCCCCAATTTCCTACCCACAGAAGCTGTGGAATAATAAAATGTGTGTTGTTTTGAGCTGTTAAGTGTGTGGTAATTTGTTTACAACAATGATAAGTAATATAGATGCTTGTTAAAAATATAGATTCCCAGGTCCTATCCACAGAATCTGTTTAGCAGGATTGGAGAAGGATTTAGGAATCCCAGTTGTTCACCAACACGTCAAACGGATTCTGAAGTACCAGGTTTAGAAATCACTCCAAATCCAATAATCTTCATTCTTATATCTAGTCAGCCTCACCAGAAGGTTCTATAACTCAGCAATATGACTTTTGCTCCCAAAAGAAGCGACTTAAAAGTTACATTTCAGCGATTTTCCTCTTGGTCCATTATTTAAAAATCTGCACTTCTTTTCTATTGTGGTTATAACAAATCACCATAAATATAGTGGCTTGAAAAAACATAAACTTATTATCTTCTAGTTTCAGAGGTCAGAAGTCCAAAAAGATCTCACTAGGCTAAAATCAAGGTTTCAGCAAGGGTGGTGCTTTCTGGAGTTTCTAGGGGAAAATCTGTTTCCTTGCCTTTTTCAGCTTTTAGAGGCCACCTGCATTCTTTGACCCATGGTTCCCTTCTAGCAATGGCATCGCTGGACTTCTGCTTCCATCATCACATGCCCATCTGACCATGACCCTCCTACTTATTTCTTTTCCATATAAGGACTTTTATGATTAATTGGGCCCACCAGGATAGTTTAGGAGATTCTCTCCATCTCAAGACTCTTAACTTGATAATGTCTACAAGGTCCCTTTTGCTATATAAGGCAACATTCACAAGTCTGGGGTTTAGGACATGAACATCTTTGGGGGAACCATTATTTTGCCTATCAAAAGATCCACTGAATAAAATAACGACGTCTTGATGCTGGTAAAATGTAATATGTTTGTCTCTTTCTTTGTATCACGTGAACTATATAATTTGTCTCATTTCCTTTTCTGCCCTAGCTACGGGGGCTCTCGGAGCTAATAATAGCGCTCAGTTGTAATAACTCTGCTGACATGCTTTCAAATCCAACTGCTGCCCTTGGCTTGTTATTTTGTTCTTTTTTTTTATTCTTATATTAATAGTTCTGTTTTGTCTGTGTCACTTATTATAAGTTGATTTTGAAACATAACTAGAATATACAAATCCCCATATTTAAGCTTAACCCCTAGATCCTCTGGTTCCTAATCTCTTGCCCTCCAAGATCACCAGTGAGTGAACCATTTTCTCACTTGGTACCTGGACTTTCTCTCTTCTATATCTCACTCTACTGCTCCTTTGTCCTTCCCACCTGGACCTCCAAGCCACTCACCAATCTAGCTGTCAATTTCCCCCAAGGGACTGTGAGTGAATAGTTCACCCTCCACCCATTGGGTAGAATCTGCTAAGGCCCTTCATACTGTGATGGATGAACTAGTCTCTGAACCCTTGGTCAGCCTGCCCATGGAAGAAAGATGTTCTGAACTGATCTCAAATACACTGGACTCATTAAAGTACTTGAACAAATTGCTCTAGTAACTCCCATAATAGCCACACACCTCAGGGAGACAAATAATATTATCCATATGTTACAAGAGGAAATATTGAGTCAAAGAAGGCAAAGAGAGCTATAGATTCTATTTCTTTGGGAAAATTGTCTCGGTTTCAGGGTTTTAGATGACTTAGATGGATGAATCCCAATCCTAGTTTTCCATTTCATCAGTACACCCCAATTATTGTTAGCAGTGGTTTGACAAAATAATTTTGTTAGCCTAATTAAAATATAGATTTCAGATACCATATTTTGGAATGGTCAGAAGAGTGGAGAATGGAGTGCGAACTTTAGAAACACAATGATTAAAGTATCTGCCAAAATGTTTTGAAGCTAAACACATATGTTCAGCTCAACAAATTTTTATAAAACAAACACCTATATAGCCACTCTCTCCTTATGTCCAAATCCTGTCCATGTCTCAAAGACCAGATTATATGTCCTTCAACAAAGCCTTGCATAAGCCTCTTCCTTATAATATTTTTTTCATTAAATTCCAGGAACATATTAGTTGGATTCTTCTTATGTCCTATAACATCTGTATTTAATGTGGTGTGTGTGAATCAGAATACATACATATACATAACCATCTATGTACATATATATCAGATATATAACCATATATATGTAATAGACATATTTATGTTAGATATATATATATATCTGATTCACACATACATTCACTCTGTGTCATTGTTTCACTATAATTTAAATATAGTTCACCAGAGAGGCACCTGGGTGACTGATGGTTTAGTGTCTGCTTTTGACTCAGGTCATGATCTCAGGGTTCTGGGATAGAGTCCTGCATCAGGCTCGCTGCTCAGCAGGGAGTCTGCTTCTCCCTCTCCCTCTGTCCCCAGCCCCCACCCGCCACCGGCTTATGTGTGTGCACACTCTCTGTCTCAAAAAAATAAATAAAATCCTAAATAAATAAATAAATAAAGTTCATCAGTGAAGAATGAGTGAATGAATGAGGGAGGGAGTCATTGAGGGGTCAAGTTAATGGAGGAGGTCACCCAGCCCAGGATGGAATAGTCAAGTCTACCATGTTCAGGGAGTTGGACCAGGGCCAGTAGGCCAGGTGAACAAACACTTCAGTCCAGACTTTAGGCTGAAGCTGGTCTTCACTCTGTCCACTTCCTGGGATTAGATGACCTGGGGGCCCTTCAACAATGATCAGGGTTAAAAGGGAATCGGGTAATTTTCAAGTGCATCCTGCTCCTGTTTAAAGAGAGATAGGGTGACTGTAAGGAGAGTAGGGCATACTCTGCCATCGCTTTACCTACATTTGTATCATGTTTGACTCTTTGCAGCAGCATGATTCAAGCTCAGGGGGAAATTAATTTTGCTACTGCATTCTTAACTGTTGACCGTGGAAGCCAGTCTCCAAGGGCATTAAGCAAAAGATTACGCATTTATATTAGGATACTTGCTCTTATTGATCTCATTACATCCTCAGAGAAAACCTAAGAGATAGAAATTATTATCCCTCCCTTTTTACAGATGATGGAATCAGAGAGCCTCATAGAGCTTTAATGGCATCCTGAAGGTCATCTGTCTACTTCCTGGTTGACCGTGTGCTACTCAGCTGTGGTGCAGGGGAGTCTGATTCGTAGTGAAAAAGCAGACTTAGGGATTTTGGGTCAAAGGAAGTGGCCCAAGTTGTTCTAATTATGGTCTTGTTTATGACTAAGTTTAATATGAAGTGATAACAGTTAAGTATTCTTAAATATGTACCCTGATTTATTGTAAATGGTTGAGTCCCAACTGTGTGCAAGCCACTGGGTTAATGGGACAGTGTACCCCACAAAGCTGCCTTTTCCTCATCTCCCAAATGGGAAGTAGGACACAGCACTCTTGCTTTCAAAAATCAAATCTCGGGGCACCTGGGGCTCAGTGGGTTAAGCCTCTGCCTTCGGCTCAGGTCATGGTCTCAGGGTCCTGGGATCAAGCCCTGCATTGGGCTCTCTGTTCAGCAGGGAGCCTGCTTCCTCCTCTCTCTCTCTGCCTGCCTCTCTGCCTACTTGTGATCTCTGTCAAATAAATAAATAAAATATTTTTTTAAATCAAATCTCTTTGGTAAGTAAAATTTTTTTAATTTTAATTTTTTTATTATGTTATGCTAGTCACCATACAGTACATCATTAGTTTTTGTTGTAGTGTTCCATGATTCATTGTTTGTGTCCTTTTTTTAAAAACTTCTCTGATCAGAATTAGCTGGGGCTCATCTCTTGGTATTTAAAGAAAAACTTTTTAAATTAAAAAATCCCATTTTCCCTTCAAAAAGCCCAATTTTTACATCTCAAATGAGCTTTGGTTTTGGATTATTGTGATTTGCTCTAAGTTTACTAACTTTATTCAGCAGAAATAGTTGAGTTATGTGTTCTAAGTAGTATCTGAAAGCAGCATGCGCAGAAAGAGTTTGTTGCTACCTGCCACGTACAAGGAACAGGTAGAAGGCACCGGGGAGGGAAGCACAGGGATCCCAACAAAGCTCTTCCATTTATTACATAGTACTATAGTTTATGATTATAATAGACATATACTATGCATATTATCATATGCAGTAATCCCACTGCTCTTGCACACTTTCTCAACTGATCATGCCAGGTGGAAGCCTGGAGGTTTTACAAAAAAATCTGTTCATTCATTTATTTCTTCTATAGGTATGTAGATGTTTAGAGATTAGAGATTAGGAATTTGCCATTAGAGGTAGAGATAGAGGTAATCAGTGGTTCTTACCTGGGGGAAATTCTGGGACACATACACACATACCCATACACACAGTGAAGAACTCTCTGATCCAAAATGTCAGTGGTGAAAAACTTTTGAGATAGATACAAAGATAGCTAGATACATAAGTAGATACATAGATGCACAGGAAGAAAGCTAGTTATATGCTAAGTGCCAGGCACTGTGCTTGGCAGACACTGACCAGGGCATCCCTCACTGACTGCATAACTTACCATAAAGTCATTGTATGTTTTCACATCTCAAAATCTCAGTCTTGTTTCCAGGCCATTTACAACCCAGTTCTTTTTGAGGAAAAATGAAGTTTGGCTTCTTCCAGGATTTGTTGTCTTTCTAATCAGTATATTTTAGGAGTAAAACCACCTAAACATACGTTTCTAGGTGAAGTTAATTTTTTGCACAGCATACGTAGTTCCTAGCACTGATAACAAATTCGGCAGACTTAATCAGATTCAGATTTGGTATGCTGTTTCAGTGGAAAAGGAAAACAAATATAAGAGGGCAATTTAGAACTTCGCCCTTATTAAAGAGTTTATGTAATTTGCTGCATTAAAGATTAGGTCCAAGCTCACAAGAACTTCACATTTATGATATAAAACTAATTCAAGATGAAATATGCAGTCTCCTGAGATGTCTTTGCAGATCTGTGTCCCTACTCTCCTGCTTCCAACATGGCAACCATTACCAAAATCTCAATCTGTTTCTATATGGAGATTTCTTCCATCTAATATGGCATGTGGATTCTCTGATCAATATCAATAAAAGATTTGGAGACCTGGGTATGGGTATCCCATCCACAAAATACACGTTTGGACTGATCCAGGGCACACACTAATCAAATACTTTTGAAAGACTATTAATATCTCGCATTTAACCTTGTCAAGACTATCCTGACTTACAGCCAATAGTGTTTCAAGTCCTTTTTGGAAAAAAAAACATGGAAAATGTAAGTGAGTGCACACTGGTCTGCAGAAATTCTTAGCATGAATCAATTGCAGATTAATTGTGAGGTTAAATGATCAGGGAAACTTCGGTGAAATACCAGGGCTCCTTTTAAGAAGAGAACCCCAAAGACTTCATATGTGCAATCTTGAAAACCTAACCTAACCATAGGGATTTTTAAAAACTTTTTTTTGCTTCCTTTTACATGTATTCCCAGGCAAACAAAAAGCTAGACTAATTTCTAAATAGAAATACCCATGAGGATGAAATCAAGGTCAATCCTAAATGTATCCTTCTGACATTAGGATACTAGAAAGTATGGGATTCTCAAAGAAAAGCTCTGTAACACGTGATAGCTTTCAGTGTCAAAAGCTTGCTGATCAGTCTGTCAAAGGTTCCTGAAAAACTTGCTAAACAAAAGCTATTCATTGACACATCTGCCTTCAAAATCGCATAGGAACAACAACACCACCTAACATTTGAAAATGGAAAAAGGCCGAACAGTTTCTCAGTACTCCAATATGTTTCCAATCTATGTCAAATCTCTCAGTTCCTTTAAAGGCTGATCTTTTTTCTTTTTCTTTTTTAAGAAGACTTTTATTTATTTATTTCACAGAGAGATACCAAGCAAGAGAGGGAGCACAAGCAAGGGGAGCAGAAGAGGAAGAAACAGGCTTCCTGCTGAGCAGGGAGCCTGAGGCAGAGCTCGATCCCAGGACCCTGGGATCAGAAACTGAGCTGAAGGCAGACACCTAACAACTGAGCCACCCAGGTGCCCCTAAGAGCTGATTTTTTTTCTGATCTCTGTAACTTAAGAGAATAGCAGGGAGCCACATAACAAGGCACTGGAGTTTGCACACCCTCCTGGAGCCCACCAGAAGGATCCGGACTCTTACTTCCATATCTGCCTGTTTCTCTTTGCATGTTCCTGCCTCTGTCTCTGCCCTTCTTGGATGGGTCTTTTCTTCATCTTGTTTTTCCTTCTCTGGCTACAGTATAAAACTGTTGCTCTTGTTCTGGGGAATCTCAAAAGCATTTTTAAATATCTTTACTCTTTTATTTTTGAATCATTTTAGATCAACAAAAAAGTTTCCAAGTATGTACAGATACATCTTATATATGCTTCACCCATTTTTTCGCTGACGTTAATGGCTTACATTTCCATGGTACTTCTGTCAAAACTAAGAAATCAGCATCGTACCTTCCTGCTAACTAAGCTCCAGACTTTATTTGGATTTCTCTGTGTTTTTTTTTTTGTTTTTTTTTGTTTTGTTTTGTTTTGTTTTAATAAACGTCTTCTCTCAGTTCTAGGATCCCACCCAAAGCACTTAGTGCATTTAGTCATCATGTCTCCTTAGGCTCCCCTGGGCTGTGAGTTTTTCCATCTTTCCTTTCCTTTTCAAGACTTAAACAGTTTTGAGGAGTACTAGTCAGGTGTTTTGTAGAATGTCACTCAGTTTAGCTACAACCATCTGAATGTTTGTGTCTCCCCACCCAAAACTTCATATGCTGAAATCTTAACCCCCATGGTGATGATATGAGGAAGTGTGGTCTTTAGGAGTTGACTAGGTCGGGAGGGCAGAGCCCTCATCATTGGGATTAGTGCACTGAAAAAGAGATCTCAGAGAGCTCCCTGGCCCCTTCCCCCATGTGAGGCTATCACAAGAAGTCTGCAGCCCAGAAGAGAGCACTCACCCAACCATGCTGGCAAACTGGTATTGGACTTCAAGTCCGTTCCATGGGTTTGTGGAAAAATACCACAGAACTGAACTGAAGTGTCCTTCTCATGACATTGTAACAGGGATATTTGTATGCTTCGTAAAACATAACTTTTGAGGGGTGCCTGGGTGGCTCAGGGGGTTAAAGCCTCTGCCTTCGGCTCAGTTCATGATCCCGGGGTCCTGGGATCCAGACACCCACATCGGGCTCTCTGCTCAGCAGGGAGCCTGCTTCCTCCTCTCTCTTTGCCTGCCTCTCTGCCTACTTGTGATCTCTGTCAAATAAATAAATGAAATATTTTTTAAAAAACATAACTTTTGAAATACTTCCAACATTTAATTAAGTTGCTATTATCTACCCTAATATATGAATGTGTGTCTAACACGTAACATTTACCCAGTATTACTTGGTAAATAAATGAATGACTATGTCTGTCTCGGTCCTCATCTTTACTCTAGTTCAGGGCCCTGGGTGGGGAAGAAGGGAAATCCTAGGCAGCCTACATGCTAACCTTATGATAGACCAACCCTGGTTATTGATCTGGGTTTTAAAGAGTTAATTAAAAATTACTTTGGAAAACCGTGATGTATTTTCATCTTCCTAACAGAATGTTCTAAATTTTCATTTAGTTTTGTTATTCAACTGTGGTGTTTTAAACAGTGCTAATGAAGTGAGAACTAAGCAGCTAGGAGTGAAGAAACACAGACCTGGGGAAATGGGGAGGTGGTTTAGAATTATTGCTGTAAAATTGCTTGTTTTCACTGCTCTTTAAGGATTTGCCCTCCCACGTGGTTATTTGCCATCTCATTAAAAGGAAAACTCTCAACGACCATGGTCTTGAGACACCTGCCTAGCCAAATGGAAAGAGGCAGTCTTTTAAGAGCTGCAGTTTTATTTTTTCTATAGCTTGATGGAGTTTTCTTTTTCTTTTTTAAAAATGTATTTATTTTATTTTGAGAGGGAGAGAGAGTGTGCACGTGCGTGAGGGGGTAGAGGGAGAGAATCTCAAGCAGACTCGCATCGGAGTGCAGAGTCTAAGGGGAGCCTCGGGAGCCTCGATTCCAGGACCCTGAGATCCTGACCTGAGCCAAAATCGAGAGAGGGACGCTTAATGCACTGAGCCACCCAGGGGCCCCTTGACAGAGTTTTCATACTTTATTCAAAGCAGTGACTTTTAAGCTGCAGACAGACACAACTGAAAAATGCAAAGTTAAGTAAATTGTTGAAAAATACAGCCCTCTTTATTTTGCAGAACATGCATCCCCCCAAAGCTAAGTTTAAAAGGCCAAAATGATGGCTAGCCTTTGCTGGTGTCACCAGTGCTTTTGCGGGGAAGTCAGCGGCTCCAGTGCCAAGACATAAAGAAAAATTGTCTGCCACTGTGACCTGAGGAACTAAGAGTTTCTTTGATTTCCTATTCTTTTCTGCACTGCTTGTTAATAATTTTTAAATGCCCTGGCATTTTTGCCAGCCACTTGAAGGCCCCAAATTCCCAGGTGGGGTGGTTTGTGGGAGTAGGCTGGGTGGGGAAATCAGTAATTCTAGTCTTCTGTTTTGAGAATAAACATTCTTGATTAAAATGAAGGTGAAAGACCCCTTTTCTCCCGCCTTGACAATGGGTCCAAAAATCAGATGAGAGGTCTCTGAGGAAACCGTGTCAGCCTTCGCTGCTCTTTCAGTTCAAAAAATACGAAGAAAACCATGGGTGACAGAAGGGGCTTCTACAGGGAGTCAGACACCCCAAAATCCATTTAAAATAGAATTTCAAAAACAAACTGCTCAGGACAATTCATATACTACAGCACCATTGCTCTTTTGGTACTTGGACCCTGAATTGCAAAGGAAAGGTTTCTTAAGATAAGCATTTGTGGTTCAGATTTCCCCCACTTGGCTCTTTATGATAACAGCTTTCATAAATAGCGTAGCAGTTGAAACATTTATTATTGGAACAGAAATGCAATTACATGCAGATGTTGTCCTGTGATTCATTGCTTTGTGCTACACACGTTTTTAAAGCCGGAGGAAGAACAAGCAGGCCATCAACTAAATGCTCTAGGCTGAGCTGCGCTTATTCTCTTGACTCAAGTTATCTCATCTCTTTCGTGAGTGTTGCCACAATCCAGGCCTCCGTGGCCCTTCTTGGCAGCCTTGTTTCATTGTGCAATTACTCCAACTACCGTCAAGAATGTCTCTTCATCCAACATAAACGTTCTTTGCTTCATCCAAACCTGGTTCTTTCTCCAACATTCCTGTTCCGAGACATATAAAATGACCACTGCCATTTCTTTTTCGAGTGTGTCATTGTTGGCTACTTTGTGTCAAAGTGGATCTTTTCTTCCCTTTTTCCTTTCCTTTTCTCTTCTCTTTTTTTTTCTTTTCTTTCCTTTTCTTTCCTTTCCTTTCCTTTCCTTTTCTTTTTCTGGCTTTGCAATGAATGAACTATGGTAATGTCAGACAGCCACCCCAGCTATGGAGGAAATAAACCGGGTCAATGGTTAGAGAACCACGGGAGGTGGAAAGGGCAGTGACTGGCAGTCCCTGCTATCATGGTGGCCCCCTACTGGAGAAGAAGACAATTTGCATACGTTCTGAGAGTTTAGGAGCTAGCAGTGAAGATGTGTTCTTGGAACATTGCTTTCCTGTTGCTGCTGTAACAAATTCTCGAAAGTGTAGTGCCTTAAGACAGCCCAGATTTATTGTCTTACAGTCCTTGAGGTCAGAAGTCCAACACAGGTCTCACTAGGCTAACATCAAGGTGTCAACAGAGTTGTATTCTTTCCAGAGGCTCTAGGGGGGAATCCGCTCCTGGCTTCGAGAGGCCGCCCACATTCCTTAGATCGTGGTCTCCTTCCTCTATTTTCGAAGCCACCAAAAGCTAATCCAGTCCTTCACAGGTCATGGCTCAGACACTGATCTTCTGTCTCTGTCTTCTACATTATACGGACCTTGTGATTACATTGGGCCCGCCCAGATAATCCGGGATACTCTTCTTATTTTAAAGTCAGCCTACTAGCAACCTTAATTCCATCCACAATATTAATTCCCCATTGCCATTTAACTCCCAAGTTCCGGGAACCCAGATGTGGACATCTTTAGGAGGCCGCCATTCTGCCATATGCACCAGGAGGAGCGCTCCAGGCAGTGCGAACAATGTATACAGAGGTCCTGAGTTCTGAACGAGATGGGTACATTGGGGAAGGAGAAAGAAGGCCAGTATGGACATGGTGCTGTGAGATTAGTCTGGAAAGGCTGACAGAGGTCAGACTGGAGCATTCTGTGGGCCATGGCGTGGTGACTAGATTGTATTCTAATTATGACAGGATACCGCTAGAGGTTTTAAGCTGAGAAGGGGCATGATCTGATGTATATCTTGAAAAGTCAGCCTACTAGCAACCTTAATTCCATCCGCAACATTAATTCCCCATTGCCATTTAACTGGTTTTGGCTGCCCTGTGAAGTACAGACTGCAGAGAAGCAAGGGCAGAAGTAGGGAGAACAATTAAGAAGCAATTACAATCACCTAGTTCAGAGGTTTACCAAAGGGGTAATTTTGTGCTCCCCCCCCACAGGAAGATTTGGCAATGTCTGAAGATACTTCTGGTTGTTGTGACTCGGAGGTAAGGGGAGGGGAAATGCTCCCAGCATCTAGTGGGAAGAAGCTGGCGATGCTGCTGAAAATCTTGCAAATCTCAGGACTGCCCCATCACAAAGAATGTTCCAGTCCAATTATAACTGAGCCTGAGAAACTGATCTAGCCACAGGATGACACTGGCTTGGAATGGAAGTGTCAGAGGCAATGGTCACAAGTAGTCGGACTCAGCATTCAGGGGCATTTGCACAAAGACTCATGCATAACCAGGCTTTAGCTTTCAGGGCTTTATCAAAGGAGGGAGAGGCTATGGGGCTGACTGCAAACCAGACCGCACTGGAGAGGGAGGGTGGGAGAGGGGGGGACGGGCGGTGCAGGTGTGTATCAGGGAGGAAGGAACACATGGTGTCTGGAGCGCTGAGCTTTCCCCCGTGCACCTGAAAAGACATACCACAAGGCTTCCATTGTATTTCATGTCGGCTCTTTATCCTCCCAGCCTCTGTGCACTTGGTGCTTATCACGATTTAGAATTGTAAACCCAGGGAGCCTCGGTCCTGTTTCCTTCTCCATTGCCACTAGCTTGTTGACGTTACACCATTGACTTCACCTTCCTCGTCGCCATTTTCGCTTTTGGCTAATAAGGACATTTGCTTCATTGACCTCAGCTGGTTATGAAGAACTTGGGAGAAAAAATGTAAAATGCTATGTGGTTATACCTTGTTGCAAAGTTTTGTTTCCTTTAATTTCATCATTTTAATCCTGTTCTAGGTTTTCTTATACTTTTTCATCTTTGATATTTTTGTAGCTGAAAGGCAATATAACTGATAAATATTTGGCAGATTGAAATGGGAAATTATATTTTGGATTTTATTTCTGTGACATCCTCAAGAATTACATATTCTAAACATATATAATCTTATTAATAAATAAGATGATTCATGTTCAAGTTATAGGAAAGGATTAGAAATAATCAACAGTTTTTGTCTTTATTCGGAACATCCTTGCAAACGCTATGAGAACTACGAGAATATCAGTAAAGTTTATGGATTAAGAGCTTGAATTTTGGAATTCCAGAAAATCAGGGAATGAATCATGGCACTGACATTTATTAACTCTATGACCTTATGTGAATTGCTTAATCTCCTAAACTTTTTATTCTCCACTTGGAAATTTGTATAGAAAATGTTTATTTTGTAGTGTTGTGAGAATAATTTGTGATAACATATATCAGTCATTTATCAAGCATTGGTGCATGCAAAATAAAAAGTACATTATTTTTTTTAAAGAATTACATATTCTAATAATTTTTGAATATTTAATAAGGAGGCTGGTGTAGTAACATTTCTAGCTAATTTCATTTCTTTTTTTTAAGGTTTTATTTATTTGACAGAGAGAGACATCAAGAGAGGGAACACAAGCAGGGGGAGTGGGAGAGGGAGAAGCAGGCTTCCCACTGAGCAGAGAGCCCGATGCAGGGCTCGATCCCAGGGTCCTGGGATCATGACCTAAGCCCAGGGCAGACGCTTAACCGACCGAACCATCCAGGCGCCCCGCTGATTTCATTTCATTTAGTTCACCAGTTTATTCACTAGCACCTGTGTGGAAAAGCACTACTAAGGGAACTTGAGCAATGGGAGTATGGCCAAAACAGGGTCCCTCTTGCTTTCTTTCTAGGCACTTGCAATCAATATGAGTACCTTGCCGTTCTGGGATACTTCTTATAATGTAGAGAGAGCAGGGGTCTGCACAGTTTACCCTAAGGTTGGCGACCCAGTTTTGTCTATAAAGTTTTATTGGCACCCAGCCATGCCTATTCATTTCCATATTATCTGTGGCTGTTCTGGACCACAATAGCAGAGTTGAGTAGTTGTAGGAGGGAGACTTATGGATGGCAAAGTTGAAAATATTTACTATCTGGTCCTTTGCAGAAGAAGTTACCTCAGGGTACTTAGTCTTTTGGAAATTTCTGCTTTTGCCTCGAATTTGCTCTGATTTCTTATTTCTTAAAATGAGGTTCGCCAGTGAAGCAGTGCTCTGAGAATTCCTATTTTCCAGTGCTTACGTGGCAAATACCACCATACCAAGGCCTTTACAAGTAAAAGTGCTAAGCTGTCAGTGTATATTCAATTTACAGGCTTGTTTGCGCTCAGCATAGCTTTTCTACCATGTATTTTGTAGACCAGTCATTCCAATCCTCTGTTTGTCCCTGTTGGACATAAGGTTCTTTTTTTTTAACGTCATTCCCCCACCACACACTCTTCAAGGTCATTTTGAATTATAATACAATCCTCTGAGGTGTTAGCTATCCAATTTGGCACCATCTGCAAATTAAATCATCTTGTCTTTTATTTCATCACTCAAGTAACTGATAGAAATATTAAGAAGAACCTGCCTTAGGACATCCTTTTTAAATGTCACTGCTTCCCTCAAGGTTCAGCCAGAACCACTGATTAATCTCTGAGTCCACCTTTAAGCAAGCACTCTAATGGAAATTGGAGCTGGTCAGTAACTTCCAAACTTAAAATGCCAGTCCTTTTGTGAAGGGGGCGTCCAATATGCCTGCTTCCTTGACGCTTTCCTCCAGCCACATGGTTTGCCGAATCTGTCATGTCTTCATTTGTCATGAAGTCTAGCTCTGTCTCTTGCTTTGAAGTTAAACAGGGCCAGAGGACTTGCTGTGGCCCATGAAAGGTGAGTGGAAGTTTAAGTGTCCCTTATGAAGTGAAGTTTTGAAAAGCAGTGCGTGATTCCCCAGGTCCCTGTTTCCTGTCTCAGCAACTGCCGAAGTAGTTGTTGAAAGGAACCTTCCTCAGCCTGGGCTCCTGAGTGGCTATGAATAGGAGAGCCTTCCTGGTTGATCTGTGTAAACATGTGGCATGAGTGAGAGAAACACCTTTGCTGTTACAGGCCACTGAGATCTGAGGGGGTTCCTTGTTACCAGAGCATAACCTTGCCCATCCTGCCTGATATAGCACCATAACATTTTTCTAGAAAGTTCCCACTAAAGCTAGGGACCATGTTTCTTCTGTGTATCCTCTCCTATTTGTACCCTTCACAGACCCTTATCCATAGTAAAGTATCAACTAAATGCTTACTGAGTGGAAAGGAACTAAAAAATAGATTAGTAGCTAGATAATGGGCTATAGTTGTATGCTTTTCCATCACGTCTTCATATATAGAATTAATGATAAAAACGAACTCCCGGTACATCCAGCTTCCCAAGCGTCTTCAAGATGTTTTGCAATTGAACGCGCCAGTCTTCCTCAATTGTTCAAAGGATGTTTCATGATATGATAGACGCATCAAGTTTTACCCTTTCCCTGATATTTACCTTATTTGGCTCAGGCCAGGCCCACCAAGTTTAACCATAGTAAGGCCAGCCTCTAGCCGGAGAGAGCAGTGTGGACTGACTAGAGTGAAAGCGTTACCTCGGGCATTTGTCTATTAATACTTCAACATGTTTGCGTTATGAGAAATCTGGGAATATGTTAGAGTTTCACATTCCATAATATAGGTGTGCACAACCTCTCCTTGAAGGTCATTAGCTGCACGATAGGGAAGACATGCCTGACTTTCTCATGGCTGTATTCCTAGGATCTAGAAGAATGGCTAGACCATGAGAAGCTTCAATAAATTCACTGGGAATGGTTGAAAAAACACCCGTTAGGTACTTGCGGTAATCTGTGAGATGTGTAGCCATTGTTTTCCCCTTGGAGGTGAGGCTTCAAAACATTACCCAAGGTCACACGACCAAGACATAGAACCAGCGTGGAAGCTGACTCAAGGGCATTTGCACTTCCTTCGGTAGTGTAGGACACCCAGGGTGCGGTGGAAATAGCAAATGTTCTAGAGTCTGAAGGACCGGGGTTTGAATTATAGCTCAACTACTCATTCGTCGGATGTCATTGGGAATTTCTAAAATATGTCCCCCGATGTTTTCCTTAAACCACTAGGATATTTTCTCTGTCTTGTATTTTATTTAGTTTCCCATACGTGCTATTTTTTGGGCCTGGTGTTAACTACTTAGCTCTATGCACTCTCTCGCTGGGGGCTTCTATGTTCAGGTTGAATTCATGCTGACTCAGTGTCCCAGCCTTTCCCAGACCATTTCTTGAGGCGTCCAGAATGGGTTTAGCAGAGGGTTATGTTCCTTCTTTGAAATATGCTACTTTGAGACCCAAATTTCATTTTGACCTTCCAATTCAATAATTATAGCCTAAGATATTTCATGTTTAAAACCTAAATGATTGCTTGCTTAGAATCCTAAGAACAAATTTGGAGGCCAGCTTAAGGCACTTAAAGGTTTCGCCTGCCCTGGGGAAAACAAAATGCATTCGTTGTCTTGCATCAACATGTTAATAAAGTCTAAAGTTCCTGCATAAACAGAACTTGCTTCAGCGGGAATTATGAGAACATAAAGGATGAAGGATCGTAAATGGACTGTAGTAGTGAAAGCCATTTACCTAGCATGGTACACAGAGTTTTATTTAAGATTAATGAAAACCCAATAAGTAGAAAACACTAATATTCCTGCCAGTGGGGGAGTCAAGATGAGTCTTTACTTGATGCCATAGAAATGTGTGTACTGCGAACAGAAGAATGTGTGCAATATTTGCAGCTATACCTTCATAATATTTTATAACCCAAATTCGTATTCAATAAAAATATACTTCCTATCTCACTTTATGATCTTTCTGGAGTCATTTTAGCAGTAATTTATGAGTATAGAAAGAGTATTTTAATCGGTTTGTATATTGCATTTAAACTCTCTAGACATACGAGTATTAGAAATTACATTTGAACATGGAAAACTGCCATTTTAATGTTCTTCTGCCCTTTAAGTCGATTCTATTTTTGGAAATCCTACCGGAGTTAAATTCTAGAAGATCTGGGATTTGGGATCTGCCACAAGCTGACCATGAGACTTGAGGACAATCGCTCTATCCCTGCGAGTTAGTTTTGTTATCATAAAAAGGAAATAGTAATGCACATGCTTCTTGGTGTTCCTGTGGAGATAGGAAGAGAAACTGTCTACAAAAATCTCTGCCTGGTGTAAAATGCTATTCAAAGATTAGTCACCCTTCCTGACAGTGTGATTTCTGCACTTTACTGCTCATAGCAGAAGCTCCTCCTCCTCTCCTCCTCCTCCTCCTCCTCCTCCTCCTCCTCCTTCTTTTTTCCCTGCACAATTTTCAAGAGTTTTATTTGATGGATTGGAATCAGGCAGTGCTAGGACCGCCCCCCCTACCCCCCCAACCTCCACCCCCCACGCCCCTCCGCAGAAACTCTTGATGGTTTGTGCTGGTGCTGGCTTAGGTATGTAAACATTCTCGCCCCTTTCCCGAACAGGGGCTGAAAACACAGCACTGAGCTATTTTTACTACGATTGACGCTATCTGTCCCAGGAGCAGTCACCCAGTGGATGAAATAAGAACAAATGATGGATCTGAAGATAGGTTTTATTTAGCCGGCAGTCCTCACCTCCAACACCTAGTAATGGGAAGTCATGGGTCTCTACTGAGTCACAGGAAGACTGCAGTGGAATGGGTCAGACTTGCAAAGAATTATTACTTTACTTGGTGGTAGATAATGTGGGTGGGGGAAGCCGATTATTAGACAATTGATATGTTACAGGCTTACCTTTAAAAACTATGTTTTGAGCCCAGAGTTAGGCCTGGCAGGAGTTCTTTGGAAGATGTAGCTTCTTATCTTCTTAAGTCCAGGAAGCTGTTTAAAAAAATTTTCCGTGTAATTATGCAAATTCATGTGTCTTAGATTTCCTTCCTGAAACCATCAAATAACACTTCAGTGTGTGGGCTCAGGAGGGTTATTACAGAGAATAAATAGATGTCATTATGTGTCATTTCGCCCATCAAAAAATACAGTAGCAATTACTGCCTTGTAAAGGGAGTAAACTCAAAATGATCGTATTGCATTATCTACTAAGGGCCTGGAAAAGTTGAATAACTATCAGTTACTGTGCTCACGTAAGGCATTTGAGCCTTATCTGCTGGAAGTTATTCACAGTCTCTCCCTATCACATTTTCTATTCACTTCTTCGAAAATCATTTCAAGACAAGTGATCCTGGTTTTAAAAACACGGAAGGCAAAGGATAACGCCCTCTTCTTTGGTTTTGCTCCCTGCAGCGCCCTTGGATTGTATGAGGTCGGTCCCAGCTCCTGATATAAAATACCGGCTGTTGACTCCCAGTTCTCCTAGAAGGGCCAATTTCACAGACTGCCGGGATCAAGATGATTTTAATTAAATCGCACAAATCCCTTTGTGCTGCAACCCAACCCCCGTGCGGGCTGCTGGCCTCTGAGCCGTTCTGGCATGTATAGAGTTAACCAGGTTACCGGGATTCCTAGTTAACTTCTTTCACCAGGAATGCAATTCATGTTTACCTATATAAGGAAACCTGTTAGGCTGACCTGAGTTTGGCAGATTTTTGCGCTGACTGGGAGGCGTGTAAGCACACAGCCTGGAAAGGGGAGTGATTCGGAGCTGGACAGAGCAAGCTTCCTGCACGCCTCAGCCATTCAGCTGACCCGAGGCGGCCTGCTTGGAGGACCTCAAGGCTTGTCTCTTCCGGATCACAGCTGAGGAACAGAAA
The DNA here is from genome assembly GCF_009829155.1 of Mustela erminea. Lineage (NCBI taxonomy): Eukaryota > Metazoa > Chordata > Mammalia > Carnivora > Mustelidae > Mustela > Mustela erminea. The sequence continues at coordinate 7,360,658 of NC_045635.1, read as the reverse complement.
CCCCGTCCTGGGAAAAATGGGGAAGCCGGTGAGTCTTACCGATCTCTCTCTGCTGGCCTCAGCTAAGTGGCACTTCCCGCGGCTTTCACCCAGGAAGCAAAGGGAGAGGAGGCGTAGCTCAGCCTCCAACCCCACAGCTCCTTCCCGAGCAGACACAGTGCTTCGCAAATACCTCCAGACAACTTTTCCTGCCTGTTTTATACAACAGGAACTCACAGAGGCAATGATTTTAACGCCTTAGACATTCCAGAGAGTGTTTTTACTAGCCAAGAGTTTGCAGACCCTCGTGATGAGCGAACTTTCTCATCTCTGTTGCACTCTGAGACAGTGGAAATGAGCCTTGGGGTGCTTTGGGAGGAGGCTGACTCCCCAAGGAAGTAATAGTAAATCTAAGTGGGTTCTTAAAACCACAGGCAGTGTGATACTCCGCAGAAGTGCAATTTGTCACTAAGAAGGCAGCAAAACCCTTGCATCCTGCACACGTAATAAAGGACACCTTCTGAGCCACTGAGGAAAGGAAGAAGCCGGGCTGGGCTCTTTGTTCTAGACAGTGTAAAGATCACTTGTGCGTTTTGACAAGTAGCGTGTGTCTATTTATATATAAGGCGAGAACGATGAATGCGAGCTTGATGTCAAAAGCTTTGCGGTCGGTTGAGTGAGAATGGGGTGACGCTCTGGATGTGTACAGAAATCTCAGTCTGAAGGTGATTAACATGGAAATGTGAAAGTGTTTACAGGGCTTTTCAGGGTGATTGTAGTTAGGCTCGGGAACACCCAATTATAAGAGGCAACCGAGAAAGAAGAAAAAAAAAAACTACTCCAGCTGAGCTCTGGGGCACAGGTAAAACTTGGGAAAAAAGAGCCGATTTTCTTAGAGTAGAGCTGTCAAAAGTGATCTGGAATCAAGAATTGTTTTTTATTTGGAAGGATTTTTTTTTTTAATTTTTTCATGCCGAAGGGGGTTTTCTTAATTGAGTTAGCTGGGATAATTGTCTCGGAATGATGTGACTGCTCATCTTTTAAAGACATAGTGTCATTTCCCGTCCTGCCCAGTGACTTAATCCTAAAGAGTTTGGGGAACAGGACTCTGCTACTGACCGTGGCAAGTGGCACGGGGGCCCGGGTTCCGATTCCTCAGATTCGGAAACTGACCTCCAGGAGAGCCATCAGCGCAAGCAAAGCTGTGGCCAGTTTTGTTTAAGGCCCTCAACTTGAGAAAAGCGTAGCTGTGCCCGGTAGCATAGCTGCTGTGAAACCCACTCACCCCAAGGAGAGCAAAACCCCAAAAGGGACGTGCGTGATAGAGCAGACATTTCAGTAAATGAAGCTTTCAACGGCAAAGGCGGCAGAACCGAGACGCCCCATGCAGACGTTTGTGAGCCATTTGGTTCTCTCAGTGCTGCTCAGGAAAACAGGAGTCTGGATATTGTGTTGCCTTCAATGGGAATCAGTAACCCAGGAGACGCAAAACACTATTGGAAAATAGACGGTTAATAACAGATGTTCATACTGGGCTGTCTCACCCCGCCGATGAGATGGCCTCAGGCCAAATCAGCCGGCATGTCCGCTGTTTTTCCTGTGAGTTAATATGTACACACTTATTATATACTAATTATATCAGTGGCCGAGGGAATATATAAGCAGAAAGATAGATAAGTCTCCTGGGCTGGGGAGGGCCTCGGGTGAACGGGGGGGATTTTGAATCTCGTGTCTAGAGTTCTCCTTGCCACGGGCATGTGAATTACAGACAACTGGGGGGCTGGGGGGCGGGGGCCAGACTCCACAACCTACCGATCCCGTGGCTCCTCGGCAGCTCATTTGGGGGCAGTGAGAGTGATTATTGTCTTTAACACCTTGGTGTCAGTAGAGTCTCAGAAGGATTCCTTCTGGAAGAGGACACTTACTTCAGTGGCCAAAGCGTTCCTGCAGTGAAAGGCAGCGAGTGGGGGGCATCGGCCCCTCCGAGCCACCGCTAGCTGTTGAGTGGAGGTACACCCATTCGGCAGCCTCTTTAGATCTGGGAGACGCTAGAAAGTATCTCAGTACAAGGAGATTGAAAACTCCTAGGGGGAGAAAAAGACAAGGGGCAACAGGCCTTCTCAGAGGCTTGGCATGCCCATTTGTTAGTATGTGTGGTGACTCCCCCAACAAGTGTAGCCTAGGAAGTATGGTCGGCTGCAGATGGGCCTGGTGGCTTTGTTTTTGCCCGATCAGCCTAATGAATACTCTTTCAGCCAGAATTTCCCAGTGCCTGAGCCCCAGAGCGCTGGGAGACAACGAGTGGGTCACAGACCTGCCCAGATGTTGGTCTGGCTTGTCATCTGGGCCACCGAGCCATGCCTGGGCTGGATATGGCCTCCTGAAGGGTTATCTCTGGGCCACGCAGCTTCCTCCGTTGGCCCCAGTGCACTGTGCAGACGGGGTGCATTTCTGTATCTGTCATGTTGCGCGACAGTTAGGAAACTGACGCTCCAGGCGCAAAATGTAGATGGCGCAAGTCAAAATTCTGTGTCAGTCTGTTAACCTAGTCCTTGGTGCTAAGTGTGAAGGAAAACATCCTTTTGTTGTCTCTCATGCTGCAGAGGGGATGTCAAGGCCCTCTGCATGTCATCCGGCTTGCCCTTTCTACTCCATAAAGAATTTTAAAAAGGTGTTTCTGCGCGTGCACGTGTGCGTGCGCGTGCGCCTTCCTGTGTGTTGTTCGATTGTTAAAGATCTCCTACAAAACTGATATACAGGGTTTCCTCATGGGATCCTTTCTAACGTTTCGTTCTGGTTTACACGTCCCTTCCTCAGACTGCGATCAGGGTTGCTTTGGCGGGGATTCTGCTGGTGCCAGTGTGGCCTAGTCCAGAGGCAATGACATAAAAGAACCTGGTTTCAAAAGTTATTTATTAAATGTAAATTCCTTCCTTGGACACTGTACCAGATTTGTAAACGGCATTCCTGTCCCTGGTGAACTTTCTCTGGCTTTCTCTGCCTACCATTTGACATCCATTACCTTTTCAAAAACATTTGGCGTTATTAATTCCTGTTCCATTCATTCAGCAAATATTTATTGAGTGCCTTTTGAAGTCCCATGCTAAGTATTCTGGAGGAAAAGTGGGTATATAAGAGACAGATGAACTTAAACCAAATCTTCATGCCGCCAAACACATTTCTGCCGAGAGAAATCTCACTGCCTCTTGAGTGTACAGCATATGAAATACGAATTATTACAAACTTACGTGACCACTTCTTTTTTTCTCTGATCATCCGGAGGGAATTCCTTTAAGTCAGAGCTTCCCAGCCGGTGGTCATAAACCGGTAACGCACAGGTCAGGATGTCCACGCCTTCCGTGGCCAGGTGATTTCCACATCGGGTGTGTCGGGTAGATGCCAACGAACTTAGTTACACTTACAGAAGAAAGATGCCACTTTGCTCCCTGCAGAACATCCATAAATGCCTCTTTTTATATTTTGTTCATGTAATTTTTAAGTCCACTCTTTCTTGGGGGTATCGGGGATTCCCGGGGCACCACACAAAGAAGAGAGGCTTTCAGAATACTGAGTAACTCAAGAGCTTTGGTACTGGTTTTTAACCACTGGAAATGATTAAGGTTCAAGTTCCAGTGACAGTTCTCATGAAGCAGACGAAAGCAGCTGCTGTTACTTCTAAGGTTGTATATATAAGGCTTAGGACTAGGGAGCATGAATTAATAACTGGTTTGTGTCAGTAGGGTTCTCCAAGTATCTAGGGCATTGGCAAAACCAATTTAAAATATATTTATATTTGAAGAAAGGTTAGCCGGCGAGGTGAGAGACAAGACTAGGGTTTCTAGTTAAATGTAAAAGTACATTTCCATATTTTAATTAATCGCTTGCAATCACATAGAAGGGAATCGTCTGTGAGTGAACCTTTCAGAGAAATTAAGTGCCTTTATATATTATTGCCAAGGGTTCAGTTAATTTTATTTTTTATTTAAAAGGAAAATAAAAATGGATAGCGGTGCTTTGTGGAAGGTAGCATTTTCAGACATGCGTGGTGCTGCACGGCGGGATGTGTGTCAAGAACGGCTCTTGTTGTACGTCGTCATGTGTTCACTCTCCTGCGAGTTGCCCTTCACTTGTCTAAACTTGAGACAGAAATGAAATTAAGCAGAACCTCTTCAATTTGACAGTTCGAGTTTTAACATGTGACAGAACTGGAATTTTAGTTAAAAAGCTTAAGCCAGGAAATGCTGCATTATTTATAGGTATTGTTCTGCAGTGGAGGCTTTTGGTTATTTAATCCAAAATTATTTTCCCCCCTGAGTATCTAATTGTGCCGTTATTTAGGTCTGTGCTGAGCTCTCATCATGCATTGCCTCGGGGAACCAAACAGTATATAAACTCTAGAGAATGGATAACAAGTTTACTCGAGCTGATATACTTGGCTTGAAGTTAAGGAACAAAGCAGTGGATGGTGGGTTTGGCCAAGTCATCTTAAACTTCTCTGGGATTGGGTTTTCCTCCTCTATCAATGGAGACACAAATACGCAGGTCATCGGACAGTTATGAGTGTGGAAAACGGTCGTGTCTGGGCAAGGACCTCATGCAATTCTGGGCCTAAGGCCAACTGATAAGTATTAGTTGGATCCCAAATGGATGTCTTCAAGTCAACAGTTAAGGGATGGGAGGAGCGGAAGTGCCGGCACCCGCTGGTGGGCTGGTGTGTCATTTTGCCCACTCGGCGACTTAGAATCTGCTTTTCAGTGAAGCCTGACATGCGTTCTAGTGTCTCGTTCTGGGTCCTCTTTGTTTGTGTTCCTGCCTGTCCCCTGCAGGTTTTTGAGTTTCAGACCCTTGTTTTCAAGCCTTCTGCCTTCCATAGCAATCTAGGTCAGCTCAAACATAAGCTTCCTCCTTTTAAGGTGTTTTCTCAAAAGCAACACGTTTTTGTAAACAGAACAGAAATACTCACTTTGTACTTACTAGTTTGACAGCATGAAAGCTTTTCCAATAGCAACGGTGGGAGACTGGGCTAGTGAATCCATTGATAAAATCCTCTTGTTTCGTTAATGACAAGTTAGAACATTTCCCTGGCTTCGGTTCATAACAGCAGTTCTCCAGGGGTCTTGAGGACGGACCTCTCTAAAGGCGTTACGCCCCCGAAGTTACCCCGAGACCCCACTCTCTTTCTTCCGCTCCCCATTTACCACATCCCTCTGCTTTTTGGTACAAAAACACACACACAGGATAACTCCAACTCAAAAGTGATTTAGAAAAGTTGGAGTCTTAGTAAGTTTATCTTGCCTATATTTCCCACTTATGCATGTACAGGATGAACATGTGATTTTAAAAAAAACAATCTAAATAAGTCTAAAAGAACTCTTTCAATTAATGTAGCATAAAATATTTAAATGCTAAGAAAACATTGGTTTATAGTCTAATTGGAAGATTTTTTTTTTCTTAGTGTTGTAGCTTATCTCAAGTTCAATGAAAGTATGCCAGACATAGGGGATCTATACTTTTTAAATTTTTATTTCAATTCCAGTTAGTTAACCTGAAGTGTTATATTAGTTTCAGGTGTGCAATATAATAATTCAGCACTTCCATATATCACTCAGTGCTCATTACCATAAGGATCTACATTTTGATCAAGCCACTGCTGTGGACTGAATGGTGTGGTCCTCCCTGCTCCCAGAACTATACCAGAATTATATTCCTTCCTCGTATGGTCCTGCCTGGGAATGGACTTGCCCATTCACACCCCCAGGAATATCCACCAAGTTACTATACTTCTCAGTGAGCTAATTCCTTAACCTTTCTAACACATATCCGCAAATGCATTAAGAACCAGGATGCTTGGTGGATTCCATAGATCTCCTGGGTATCTGTCCAGAAAACTTCCCTCCAGGCCCACCTGAGCCCTGAGAGGATCTTCCCCTGGCCTGGGGAAAACCCTTCCTCCTTTCCATTTCTTTGGTAGGCTTTGCCGGGCACGTGACTTCTCCTCTCCCAGCGGGTGTGTCTGAGTTCAAAAAATGCCTAGAACTCAACAGAAATGAAAACAGTATGAACTTCTATGACCAAGAAAAGTTCATGGGAAGGCAAGACAATTTTATCAGGACTACAGCCTAGGCAGCCACAAGTGTAGGATACATCCCAACATCAGCCATACTAAGTTAGAGAGAATTTCCCCCCTGAAATCTCAAGAAATACACTGTAATGCCACCACCCCACAGCACTGCCTAAAATCTCAGCATTAGAGAATGATTTCACTATCTTTCAAGGCATCAAGAGTGTTCTAGTAGAAATTAATGGCTCTGGAGAGAACAACACCTGCAGTTACCATACTTGCTGCTCTGGCATGGATTTGTCTCCAGTGAAGGGAATTCTTCTCCAAGGATTTCTTCTCCAAGGAAGGGAACTCATGATACAATCGTCTTGCCTGCCCACGAACTTTCTTGGTCATAGAAGTTCATACTGCTTTCATTTCTGTTGAGTTCTAGGCATTTTTATAGCTCAGACACACCCACTAGGAGAGGAGAGGCCATGTTCCCGGCAAAGCCTACCAAAGATCCCGTGAAAATGGGACAAGCGGTGGGGTAGGGATGAGGAGACAGGAATGCAGGGAGGACAGGAAAAGAGAAAAATAAGGAGGAGAAGCTCAACATCCATTCAACAGTACTCACCAAATTCCTGCTCCGAACCGGGCATCACCCTACATGCTCAGACTAAAGTAGAGCCTGCGCCCAGTGAGGTAACAGTCACGTGTCGGAGGCAGACGTTGATGCAGTGTCCCTCAAACAAGGGTAAAGGGGTGCCCAGGACAAAAGCTGAAGTGTAGCTGTATTTTGCCATGAGATTGTACTGGGGGGGGCTTTCACTAATTGGGAAGGAAGTCAGAGCAAGCTTCCCCAGGACAGGGATGCTTATAGGAAAGGATGTGAGTCAGTGTGCTTGGAGGGGAGGCAATGGCCGGACGGTATGAGGGAGTTTCCAACAAGGTACGACATTTCTCTTTTGGAAAGGCCATGTGGGCAGCAACCTAGAAAAGGGGCCATTGGGGTGTCAGACTGAATGTGGGTGAACTAAACAGGAGTCTAGGAGAGGGGTCTGGGGAAAGGTGATGTCTACTCACACTAATATCGTGGCAGTAGAGAGGAAGAGAAGCGGGTGGCTTTTAGCTCTATTTCCCAGGTGAAAGAGACAGGAGTGGCGGTGAAGGGGGGACATGGGTGATGGGGAAGGACCAGGAGGTGTCAAGGCAGACTCCCAGGAAGTTTGTTCACCTAATTAGGGGGAGAGTGGGATCCTTAATGACTTGGGGAACGACAAAATTGACCTGCTTTGGGGCTAGGGAGGGAAGTCCTTTGTAGGCTGCTGGAGTAGAAAATGCGCAAGCTTTGGGGCTGAAGATACTGCTGTGGGTTTAAATCCTGGCTCATCCACTTACTGGCTCTGTGATGCAGAGTTTCTCTGAGCCTCCGTTCTCCCATCTTGCAAAAAGGCCATAAACACCCATCTCACAGCGTTGCTGGGACAAGCAGAAGAATTTCATCTATGGTCAAAGGTCCTACATACATGAGTTACTATTATTACTCCACATATTCACCAGCAATGAAGCCTAGAGGAAGAAGGGTTATTTTCAATGACTTCCTGGGGGATGGGGGTGAGGGCGTAGGGTGGTGTGTTGAGAACCTGGATGGCTGAGATCTCCATGCTCCGTGAGTTTCCCTAAGTGAAGTTTTGTCGCAGTTGATAACGTGCAGGCTAGCCATTCATTGTCAGTCGTCTGAGGAATGCCTTCTGATTTCATCCCAACCCTCTCTCCTCCTCTCCCTCCGCCTGGATTACGAGATTCTATATAGGAAAAGCTACATTACTTTTCTCAGCTGAGATCCCTTATCACTTGTAAGAGGACTATAGGATTTAGGAAAATGTAACCCGAGAGTTTGCACTAACAGATGAGCACACTCAGTTAACTTCACACTCCCTGTAGTGTTTGGGTGAAGGTTTTACCGTTCTGTTTTTCTAGCATCAACTTAGTGAGCGCCTTTTATATGACATGTGTAATTCCACTGCCCTTGAGTGACCTCAGCGAATTCCTTTCTGGCTTCCAAACATGCTCTCGTTAAAGGGAGCCATTAGGCAGTGAAGCTGCGGCCATCCGCCATCGGGTTAGGAAAACCTTGTCATGGGCAGGTGAAGGGGAGGAGGGGGTTAAGCCCTGTGGAATCCAGGTATTAGCTTCCCTCCCTGCAGGTGTTCTGGAATTGTAGGATCCGACTCCAAATTTCTCCTCTGATTGCCTCCTTGCATTTCTTTCCCTTTGTTCCTTATGTGCGCTCTTAAGTCTCTTTGCTTTAGAGCCACAGTTCCTCTCTCAGTGGATTTTCAAGAAGATGAAGTTGCCCACCAAGACCGTTCAGTTATTTTTCCAGGCAAGAAATATTCGTTTTCCTACAGGAAAACATGTGGGAGAGAGTGAGAGGCTTTCCATTCTGCTGTTTCACTCGTCATGTTTGGGCGGCAGACGGTGGATACGTTTGTACGAACTCGCCAGTAACCAGCTTGGTTCTCCATCTGGATCCTTGAGATTTGACCGTGTACACCCGGACTGGGAGCTGGGCGTGTGGGAGGCGTGGGGAAGGAAGTGGAGAGGAAGCTGTCATCTGAAATAGAAGCCTTAGGCACGTTTGTAAGAGCTTCCTCTTCCCCAGTCTTCATATTTCTTTTTCTGTGCGACCACTTTGGTGCAAATGCGTTCCAAGATACAAGGACAGTTTAAAAAGGCAATTCTAAGTCGGAATTGTATCTCCAGAGGAGCTGCCATTTCGCTGCTTAAAGATGCACTTGACTTTCGTTGTGCTGAGTTCAAGGCAGGAGCCTTCCAGGGAAATTTGGAATCAGCGTTGCGAGAGGAGTCGCTCAGCATCTGGAGGGTTTCAGATTCACAACACGGTATCAGGAAGCCAGAACTAGACAGGGTCACAGCAGAGGGAACCGTTCACTTTGCGCATGAATGTGGTTACCTGCCAATAAATAATTTGCCAATAGTTCAAAGATAATGAAGGAACCTGGTCAAGTGATCCCGACTGAAGGTCACAGCAAAGAGAAAGTATATGGAATGTTATAATGAGGGAAAATGGTGAGAACTTCTGTTTTCAGACCCCCAAACAAGTTCTTGCAAAGATAAAGATGTGAGCTCTGCTCACCATCAGGCCCTTTGGGCTGTTTATCCTGCTCAGAAAGACTGAAATGGGGAGGAGGAAGGCCTCTGCCGACAGATTGTCGGCCATAAATTAGTTAATAAAATCTGTCCTGCGTTATCTCCAAAACAGCCTATTTTATATATACTTGTCCACTTGATTTATTTGTTTCTCTGCTTACTCCAGACTGTGTTTTGGTAGCGTAAGTCAATATATGAGTTTCAGATTATACAAAACTTTATTTATAAATGACCTGCCTTCTGTGGAGAAAATAGCAGTTGGGTGTGTGTGTGTGTGTGTGTGTGTGTCCGTGTGTTGTATATAATTTATTGCTGTTGATCAGGAATTTCAAAGTTAACTTTAGATTTCAATATATAATACCAGTGATTTCAATTAAACATGTATATTGTTATCTGTCAAAATACATTTATCATAAACTTAATTTTTATTGCTGCTTCCAAGAACTTTTCAGGGCTGACAGGTTTGCAGTAAAGTATTTCCACTTAGGAACGTGAGTACATCCGGCTCTCGTTTTAGGTCTTAGAGTCGCTATCAATGATAAAGCAACATTGTATGTATCTATGTCCGTTTCTATATATATATTACATATATGCACATGTATGTGTCCATTTGGAAGGTTCTCTATATTAAGGAGGGTAAGCTGTAGCCATTGTTTACTGAATTTTTTCAAAGTCAGATGACAGATATAAAAAAGAAAATGTCACAATTTTTTACAACCAAGTTAATCATTTAGAAGATACGCGCAAGTCCAGGGAGGGAGGGGGCGGCGGAGAGGCGGGAAGAACAGCAAGAAAAGAAAAGCAAAGAGAGAGAGAAGCAGGAGGGGAGAGTGAGAGGGAGGCCCCCAAGCAGCAGAACCCCCCCTCCCCTCCCGAGGCACTCTCCCTGTGCAGACAAAAGCCCAGCGGACGAACAGGTGGAGGACAAAAAGAAGGGGCATGACGCAAGTCGCTAGAAAGTGCCCGAGACTGTAAAAGAGAAAGAGCAAAAGGGTGAGAACAAAACAGCTGAGGAAATGCTGGCGCTGTGTAAGCAGATGAGCCAAAAGGAAGTGCAGAAGAAAGTAGGAAATGAGGAGGTCACGTTGAAACCCCAGGGAGTGTGGCCTGAGACCGACACGGTCCCTGTGCTTGAGTGGGTGGGTGACAGAGAAGACTCTGTCCCGCAGGCGCCCGCGTGAAAGGAGGGCTCGACGGCAGGAACGAAGGTGGGCAGGAAGGAGCTGGGCAAGAGGAAGGCAAGAAGCAGGTGAAGGGGGAACCTTTAGCCCACGTGAGAAGACAGCGCCCAGACAGTGGCCGCACGGTCATGTCCTGGGGGGTGAGGTTGACCCCCGACGATGGCACGGCTGGTCTCACCTTCGTAATTAGTCCTAAGCCGATGGTAGTGTGAATACAATTGACTTTGTAAATGTCCCTACTCGCTAAGAGTGGTGTGGCCCGGACCCCACAGCTCCCAGCCTTGAGATGCCCCAGAAGAGGTGCCTCTTCCTGATCTAACAGATGATTATTCTGGAACAGCGAATGATAACTTGCTGGGCCCAAGAGTTCGTCCCCCAGATGCCTTCCATACTTCCAGGAGTCATAGAATGAGCCCGCAGTACCCGGCTTGATCCGTATTAAACACTTTGGATTTCGGAAGGGGAGTGGGAGGGAGAGGCGGTTGTGTGTGAATCCACGCCCACCGCCAGGTCACCCGAGTACCCGGTGCTTGACTCTGTGACTGCAGGCTTAGAGCCTGCCCGTGGAGGTCCCAGTCGGGTCTCCTGTGGGCTTGGACTTGGTCCTTTGTTTTTCCTGTGACTTCGTTCATAACTTACATTTGCAATTCAGCAGTCTGAGGAATTGTTTTAATGGCAAATTCGGAACTTACAGGCAATCACACCTTTCAAGGCCCAGCTCAGGAAACGAGTTTGAAGCGGCATGTTAACAGTGAATTCTTAATTCTTAGTTGTGTCAGGGAACGACGCTCAGAGTGGTCTGGGAAAGCTCACCGGTTGTTGACTCCAAGTGACGTGGCTGCATTTAAAACTCCAGTGGGCAGTTGCGAAGATGGCAAGCTTTACTTGGATACCGTGCCATCGCACCTCCATTAGTGCCCTGGGTAGAATGCAAACATCTGCCTGCTTTTATTGCCCGCGTTACTTAAGACATTTTGTTTCTTTATGACGTAAATCACTGGAATCAACTGTTTTTAAAGTCTCTTTTAGTGTTTCCCTGAAATGATCACTCTCTACAATTGTTTAATAGATAATTGGCCCTTTAGGTATACAACAAATTATACAGATCGAATTTCCTGCTTTCCTGACCTTTTGCAAGAATGACGTTGGGACAAAGGTACCCGGGACCGGGGTGGAATTTGTTGTCTTGGGGCGCTGTGTGAATTGTGGGTCCACGTTAGCATAGCTGGCCAAAGGAGACCTCATGTTTCCATTTACTGACTGTGGGACAGTCAGCCTGCTGATTTTTCCCAGTAACCGGAACTTTGTGGATTTGCCCTGCAAGGGTTGGCTGTTTCCTTCCCTGTGTATTTATTTACCTTACCCTGCTGGCTGCTGGGTAATCTGTTTGCCCTGTGGGCTCTGTGCACATCCAGACAGAAGAGCTTCGGGGCAGTAAGTACCATCACTTTAGTTCCAATGGACTGGCTGTATTCCAGGGCCTCTTGTTGGGAATTTTCTCTTACTTTTATGGCGAGTCAAGGTTTGAAGCCAGTGGGACCGCTCAAGAAAACGAGAGCCGTGAAACCTATCAATTATGATTCCAGATTTGAGAAAAGATTGGCATAAGCTATAATGGATAGTAAAATGGCTCTCCTTAGCCCACTGATTAGAAAAGCTTGGGAGGGCATATCTATACACACGGGGTCCTCTAACTCGTAGGATGTTACAGAAGGGGCCATCTGGAAGAGTACTCTCGTGGTATTCCATAAAATATGACTCTTACTCAGATCCTAGGATTGCACAAGGGGAGGAGGCTTCCCTGGGATTCCCTAGGGCAGAATATTGGAAGATGATTGTTTGAGGATTGTGAGAGCTCCTGGAATGGGCCAAAGAATTAAGACAGGAACTAATTGGGAACTCTGAGAGACCAGACAGAACAAATGTAGAAATGTTAGGTTGTAATGATTCTTTCCACTCAACATCTATGTGTTTCTTGCTCTCTATGGTTCCAAATACTGAATTTATGAAAATGGAAGGAAAGAAATGAGTGGGTGCCACAGGGGAGGAAGCAGGGGTGGGGAGAAAGTAGCCACTGCCTCATGATGGGGAGAGAAAAAGAATGGGAGAATGGGACGGAGAAAATTTGAGGTCATTGCATGGAGTAAATGTTATCACTACAATGTGGCATTTAGGACATTCTGTAAGTCACAAGTAAGGGGTGTAAGGGAGATAAAATACAGTCCAAACTAATTTTATTTAATTAGTTGAAAAGACTAGATGAATGATCTTCAAACTTTTACAATATTTCTAAGTATTCTCTCTCTCTCTCTCTCTCTCTCTCTCTCTCTCCACACACACACACGCAAACACACGATGCAGATTATCCCTCCATAAATTAACCAAAATAAAATTAATACATATATGTTGCTTCCCACTGCAGCTAAGGAAAGATGTGGAAAAGAAGCACTCGCTTTGTTTACTCAGCCCTCAGTTTCCCACGGCCACTATCACTCGCTGTTCGATGCCCTCTAAAGACGTGCTGCCTTCCAGGGTCATTTGCTAAGGGTAAATCAGAAGATGCAAATGCAGCATTCTGGATATTCAGTAAGTGCTCAATAAATGCTAGCTAGTATACCATCCCTGCTAAGTTCCTTGAGACCGATGGCCTGATATTTGATAAACACGGGAGCTACAGAGCTGTCACTCTGCAGTACAAATTGTGCAAAACACACTGCCCCTGGGTGAAAGGGTACCCACTAAAAAAGTTTTTGAGTTTGTTGGCTAATACTGCTTTTACTCCAAATCACTCACGGGGTGCCTGGCTAGCTCAGTTGGTAGAGAATGCATGTGACTCTTGATCTCGGGGTTATAAGTCTGAACCCCACATTGAGTGCAAAGATTACTTAAAAATAAAATCTTAAGAGAAAAGAATCACTTGGACTTCCTTCAGAGGTCCATGGACTTAAGCAGGACTTAGGATCTTTTTGTTAATATAGTTAATGGAAAGGATTGGTAACAGGTTGAGACAATGACTTTCTGCAGTTCAAGTTCATTTTCTATGACCCTGTCCATTGTGAACTGGATCTTTATACCTTTAAAGGATCTTTCTGAGACTAGATCAGCCTGAAGTTTTGCATATGAAACTTTGCTCAAATAAATTTGGACTAATGTTACTAAAATATTCAAGTGATTGCAGGCAACTGTTGTAACATATGTTGGCTCAAAACTAGCTTTTAAGAATTTTGCCTGGAGACAAATTCTCTGCGAAATGCTTGAACAAATTAAAGACAAAGTTAAAATTTGTTTGGAAGATGATCTTTTACCCAGACTGGTTTTCTAGTCCCTCTTGGATCAGAAACATGTTAGTCCTTTTAGAAATACACATGACCTGTAGACGCATTTCAAGAGGGCAAAAACCCTAATCAGTAATCAAATCCTAGTTCTAGAAATATGCAAAAATGGCGGCAATGTTGAATGAAAGAAATGACTATCTCTAGCTCTTTCCCATTCCTGTCACTCCTAGAGAAATGCTCTTTTGAAAACCATGTTGAAGTTATCCTAAGATATTGATAAAAGTAGACATTTTCCAAAGTACTGCACCGCTAAAGTCTACTTGTCATAAACATTAATTTTACTTTTTCCTCCTCTTAGACTCCAAAGCATAAATGAAGAATTTATCTGCTTGTTTTACTCAAAGATAGATTGCAAAACTTGTATCCCTCTATAGCGTTTGATAACCCACTGAGGAAAAACACTTAGAAGTGTCTGTCCTGGGGCGCCTGGGTGGCTCAGTGGGTTAAGCCGCTGCCTTCGGCTCAGGTCATGATCTCAGGGTCCTGGGATCGAGTCCCGCATCCGGCTCTCTGCTCAGCAGGGAGCCTGCTTCCCCCTCTCTCTCTGCCTGCCTCTCCATCTACTTGTGATTTCTCTCTGTCAAATAAATTTAAAAAAAAATCTTTAAAAAAAAAAAAAAAGAAGTGTCTGTCCTTCCCGCAAGCTATATAAAAATTAAAGAACACAGTTATCTTACCTTAGATCCTTGCTAAATTATCGTAGACCCCTGATCATAGATGTGCTTTCTGCTTTCACCATATCTGATATTTCAAGAGCGCTTATTTGCCATAATGCCTTTCTGTGCAAGGGGCGGATACTTTGTCTTACAGAATAACTGACAAGGCAGGGAAACCTAAAAGATCAACGTCAAAGGGCTTGAGACATCCCTACCTTAAAGCCAGAACTCAGATCATCCGGGGAGACTGTGTAATTTGGGTTCTTAGCTAGAAAATCTGCGGTAGAAGCAGAAGCTGGGCATCACCTGTTCATCTGGCGGGATACCCATGGCCTCCTTTCTCCTTTATTGTTCCACGAGGGACTGTTCTGAAATTAGCTTTTCCCACATGCACATGGAAATGATGTTGATAGTAAAATGGTTCGGAGTCTATGCAGTGGCATAAGATACAATTTAGTTGGTCATTGTCCATTCGGCCATGTTTGTAAACCTACAGTGTTCAGGGAGATCTGCCGGGTGCTTAAGGAGAGCCAGAATATGTTGGAGAATCTAGCATCTTCCACAACCTTAGAGGGCACTGTGTAGTGGAGGACGAAGGCACTCTAATATAAAACACAAGCCATTCATTTGTTCAACAACCATTTATTAGGCACCTCTTTATTAGGCTACGGAGACACACATTTCCTGCCCTCAAGGAAATTACAGTTTGATAAAGAATTTTAAATAGGTGCTAAGTAGAAGCACAAACTTAACATTTTCATTAGAAACATAACTTATGTACAGCATGTGTGAAGAAAGCTATGATCTGCTGAACGTCAGAAATAACAACTCTGGCTCGCACAGCTATCAGCGTTGACCTCATAAAGACGGTGTAATTGACAGAAAAGGACTGAAACTGGTTTGTTGGCTCGTTTTTCTTTTAACTCGTTTGCAAGCCGGGACTTACGTTCCCATTGTCTACTGGAAAGAGTTTAGGGATGGTTGAAGACAGCGCCGAAGTTTGAGTGAGCCAGTAAAAAGACAGATGGCTGGGCCCAGCTGCAGGTATTCTGAGTCTACTGATCTTGCGGGGATTGGGCGGGGGGGAGTTGGGGGCACCTGAGACTCCACATCGCTCTCGGGTTTGTCAGCACTGTGCCTGCTGCTGGTCCGAAGACCCTGTTCTGAGTAGCACGGGTTTCAGATCCAGACCCACATGGAATGCCTCCTAGATTCTGAGAGAGCGAAAGGTGGTGGGAAATCTGCACTTTCGGTCATGGCCAGTGCGGTGAAGTAGCCAACTGCCCACTCTAATGTCATCACGAGAGACGTTCCTCCTTGCTCCGTTCAGGGCCTCCAAACCTGACTGGTAAGGCTTTAGATTTGAGGACTTGTAATCTTCAAAACTAGTTCAACCCTCTCCAGTCAGTGTAGTCAACTCGTTAACCACACAGCTGTATAACCCCCGGGGGACTGGTGAAAAAGGTTTGTTTGCTGTGGTCACAGAACTTTCGAGTTTCTTGTTCCCATACACACCCGGAAGTGTGATTAAATGTTATTTGCGTGTTCCCACTCTGCCGTCCCCGATCACTTGCCCATGCTGTGAGACAGTCTCGAGTTTTGAGTGAGGAAGCCACACAAGACGTTTATTGAGGGAGGCTGTGGCAAGGACAGATGGTTGGATGTGAGCTGACAACGCCCCTAAGAGACAAATAAATCATGTCCCTTCTCTCATGATGAGAAACACCCTGTCTTTGGTTGTTTCCATCTGTAATTCTACTGGGGCGGCATGTTAGGATGAAAGTAGTGATTTAAAGTAGTGATTCAGGATGGAAGAAGTGATTCGATTTCTTGTCCTGACTCAGCCCACGCTGCCTGTTTTGTGAGTCGTGACCCTTTGGGGTCAGTTAAGTGCTCTGGTCTGGACTTCCTGGGTCTCTCAAATGAGAATGCAAGATGGCAGGGAATTTTTTAAAGTAACATATAAAGTATTATTTCCTTCAAGTTATAAGTCTGTGAATCATCAGTCTTACACAATTCACAGCACTCACCACAGCGCATACCCTCCCCAGTGTCCATCACCCAGCCTCCCCATATCTCCCCCCAGCAACCCTCAGTTTGTTTCCTGAGATTAAGAGTCTGTTATGGTTTGTCTCCCTCCCTGGTTCCATCTTGTTTCATTTTTCCTCCATTTCCCCCGTGACCCCCTCACCCTGCCTCTCAAATTCCTCATATCAGAGAGATCATATGATAATTGTCTTTCTCTGATTGACTTATTTCGCTCAGCCTAATACCCTCTCGTTCCATCCACTTTGTTACAAATGGCAAGAGTTCATGTTTTTGATGGCTGCATAGTACTCCATTGTAGATATAAACCACATTTTCTTTATCCATTCATCTGTTGATGGACATCTAGGTTCTTTCCATAGTTTGGCTACTGTGAACATTGCTGCTATGAACATTCAGGTGCACGTGCCCCTTTGGATCACTACATTTGTATCTTTAGGGTAAATACCCAGTAGTGTAATTGCTGGGTCGTAGGGTAGCTCTATTTTCAACTTTTTGAGGAACCTCCATGCTGTTTTCCAGAGTGGCTGCACCAGCTTGCATTCCCACCAACAGTGTAGAAGGGTTCCCCTTTCTCCACTTTCTCGCCAACATCTGTCATTTCCTGACTTGTTAATTTTAGCCATTCTGACTGGTGTGAGGTGGTGTCTCACTGTGGTTTTGATTTGTATTTCCCTGATGCCGAGTGATGTTGAGCACTTTTTCACGTGTCTGTTGGCCATTTGGATGTCTTCTTTGCAGAAATGTCTGTTCATGTCTTCTGCCCATTTTTTGATTGGATTATTTGTTCTTTGGGTGTTGAGTTTGATAAGTTCTTTATAGATTTTGGATACCAGCCCTTTATCTGTAGTGTCATTTGCAAATATCTTCTCCCATTCTGTCAGTTGTCTTTTGGTTTTGTTGATGGCAGGGAATTTTTAAAGGGCCTTCTCCGTGACATCGTTTGTTATTAGGTGTTTCTGGGGGTAATGTTAAAAAACTTATTTTGAAATAGGTGGAATGGTAATTTTTTGAAAATAGCAAATGTGAAATCCCCATAGCCCAGAAATTGTACTCTTGGACATTTATCCGGGATAATTGAAACAGTCACATAAAAACCTGTACATGAACGTTCACTGAAGCTCTACTCACATTAGCTCGAGCCTAGAAAGAACCCAAATTCCCATCAACAAGTAGAAGGTTAAGGAAGCTATGGGATACCTACACCATGGAGAGCCACACAACAATGAAAGGAGTGAACGAATGAACTATTGATACATTCAACAACCTGAAGGAATCTGGGGAA
This sequence comes from Mustela erminea, assembly GCF_009829155.1. Classification (NCBI taxonomy): domain Eukaryota; kingdom Metazoa; phylum Chordata; class Mammalia; order Carnivora; family Mustelidae; genus Mustela; species Mustela erminea. The sequence continues at coordinate 7,342,959 of NC_045635.1, read as the reverse complement.
TTCAGAGTAAAAAAAAAAAAAACAACAATCTACCAAATTGCTCCATTTACATGACATTCTTAAAATAACAAAACTTTAGAAATGAAAAACAGGTTAGTGGTTGCCAGGGGGTTAGGGATGGGGGAAAGGGAGGGAGGTGACTGTGGTTCTAACAGTAACACAAGGAATCCTTACGGTAACGGAATTATTTTCTATCTTGATCCTCATGGTAAATAGACAAATCTGAATATATGATAAGTTCATATAGACCTAAATACACACACACACACACACACACACACACATCAGTACACACAAAACTGGGGAAATCTGAATAAAATCAGGAGATTATATCAATCTCAACATTCTGGTTGCGATGTTGTACTATAGTTTTACAAATTGTTACCATAGAAGGCTATTAGGCAAAGGGTACAAGGGAGTTCTTTGTGCTGTTTCTTAAAACTGCCTGTGAATCTACAATAATCACAATAGAAATTCCAATTTTATAAAAGCTTTTTTTTAAAAAAAAAAGTAATATAGGACTGTTTTGTGTGAGTCACCCCCGAGTCACCAAAAACTGATGGTGTTAAGATTTAAAATGTCAAGCTATACTCAGTAGTTTTTACTAACTGTTCATTGACAGATTTTCTCTTCTACTTTTGTGAACTTTGTGAAAGTAAGCCAATCAAATGTACACGAAAAAGTAAGGGAATAACCATCCATAGCAAGGATTGGCAGACCGTGGCCTATAGGCCCAATCCACGTTGCCACCTGCCTTTGTACAACCCATGAGCTAAGGATGGATTGTACACTTTTTAGTTTGAAAAAGATTCAAAAGAAAAAGAATATGTCGTGACAAGTGAAAACTATGTGAAATTCAAAATTGTCTCCGTGAATAGCTTTATTGGTGCACAGCCACACTCATTCATTTGTGTATTGTCTGTGGTGGATTTTGGGGCTACAGCCGCACACTTGGGTAGTTGGGACAGAGAGTGTCTGACCCATGCAGCCTGAAACATTGACTCTCCGACCCTTTACAGAAAAAGCATGTCCACCTCTACGCTAGAGGGATCACTGCCCACGATTTGCTGGTCTGTGACAGCTTCCCGTTGTCACCTGAGTTTCCTAAGGTAGTCCTGACAAGAGACATATGGTTTCCAGGCATTCCCTGAGAAAAATGAGGAAAATAACGCTAACAGTTCACGACATAAACTCTATAGGAAAATGTCCTAAGTGTGACTGCCTGAGTGAGTCGCGTGGAATCTTGGGTTATTCAGCATGCCTCCTCTGCCCCTCGGGCGGAAACATTACACTCTATAAACTCAGCCTGTAGGACAACAGGCATCTGTTTCGAAAGAGCAGGGTTTCTTGTGCACAGGAAAGAATGTGGTCTCAGAGCGAGACAGAGTTGGGTTCAAGTTCAAATCACCGTTCAGTCATTTGCCAGCTACATGACCCATCTTTCTAGAGGTTCTTTACTCTTTTTTAAAAGAAAGATCATAATACCCAGGCTCCGGGGTGTCTAGAGGATTCAGTGAGCCCATATGTCAGTGTCTGGCATGTAACGGGACTCAGCAAATGCTACTTTCTGGTACAGAAGCCCACTGGTTGCTTTGTTGTGTGTCTGGGCTCCCTCGTGCCTCACATCCCTCAGTCGAGCCCCGGAATCTACAAAGGGGCACCAGGATCCTTTGTCAGACATCACTCTGAGTCCGTTTCTGCAGCATTCTACACCGGTGTCTGTGGAGTACCTTTTTTCAAAACTAGATCATCTCCCTCTTGCCCAGACCTCTCCACTGAGAAAGCCGAGTATAGGCTCTGACACAATGGAATATAAATCAAATCTAGTTTTCAATTATAGGATGAAATATGTCTTCTGTGCTGGGGGAACCCTGCAGATTGATGTTATCCCAGTAGGCTCAGCTCTAGTCTCCAGGAATAGGCCAATTCAGGTTTTAAAATGTTTTCAAGCCTTCAGGCTATGGAGACAACCTTCTTGGTGAAATCGCACAGTCTGAAGGGAAACGTGCAGGGGAGCAGCTGGCCGGGTCATCACAGGCGAGCGTTCAGCTCAAAGAGCACTGGCTTGTGATTAACTCACTGCAGTGGTTCAGCAGGGACCCGGGCGCGCTTCCCACACAGCTTCTCCTAGGGCAGACCAGGCTGGTGGCTGGGAGTCCTGTGTTCTGTGCCTCACACCGTCTGCAAAGGACATAAAATCTGGTCTCAGATGCCCTCCCCACTCCAGGCCAGGCAGAGCAGGACTAGGATGCCTGCCGTGCTGACGGACACGTGCATCCCCGATCAGGACTTCCGACCCCATAGATGCCCCTAGAGGAGGTGTGTGAGACGCTGCTGGTAATCTAGCTTCTCGCCTCACGGGACCTTGGCATGGCAAGCAGCTATTGCTTCCTCTGTTTTGTGTCTGGGCTGTCTTTTGGGGCGGGGGGGCGGGGGCAAAAAAAAAGCTGATGAATGATTGATTTTTTTTTGATGGAGTCAAATTTGTATTTTGGAGTTTGTTGATCTTTTTTTGCTTCAGAGCTATGGCTTAAATTACTAGTCCCTTTATATCTCCCCTCATCCCCATGTGTCTTAAGGACACGGCAACCTAATAACCAGCGGAATGCAACTATTACATACATTAGTTCTTGTATGCAATGAGCCAATGTACATTTTTTCCATGTGGCTACTCAAGTTCTGCTACCTAGAGATGAATGAGAATTCTCTGTCCCTGGGATAGCCTGCCCCCCACCCCCAACACTCTGTCAGAACTGTCCCCAAATAATGTCACCAGGGATCTCCTTGGCCTAATCCACTTAGTACTTTTGCCCTTACTGTATTTGATCTCTGTGATCATTTCTATTGCTTCCTTCTGACATTTCTAATGCACTGCTTCCCAGATTTTCAAGTTTTAGAGACCAGTAATTTTTTTTAAGATTTTTATTTCTTTATTTGAGAGCGAGCAAGAGTGAGAGAGCATAAGCAGGGCGGGGTGGGGAGCAGCAGAGGGAGAGGGAGAAGCAGGCTTCTCGCTGAGCAGGGAGCCCACTGCGGGGCTTGATCCGAGAACCCTCGGGTTGTGACTTGAGCCGAAGGCAGATGCTTAACCGACTGAGGCACCCAGGCGCCCTGGAACCAATATTTTTTTTAATGGCAGGTTTTGCCACTGATGATATACCAGAAACAACACAAAAAAACCTTTATAAGATATCTAAAAATGGATATTTTGGCATCAAAAATACAAACAGAATATAATTTTAGACTAAAGATCCCTTTTTTTATATGAAATACATCTAGCTTTATTAAGAAACAAAATTGTCTACATTTTCTTCACTACTGTTCATTGGAAACTTCATCACAGATCAATCCTAGTCCGATCCCCCACCGTTCCAAACTCTGATACTGTGACGAAGCCCTTCCTGGGTTTGAATTCGAGCTCCTCCACCTATCAGCATGTTTCCTTGCACAGCCTTCTCATCTTCTCTAGTCTCCCCCAGGGCAGCACAGATCAGTGCCAGCCAACCACTCAGCCGTAGGGGGCAGTGAGAGTATGGGAGTGCCCCCCCCAGCTTTCCCAGCTGCCTGAGAGGATGCCTAGTACTCCACTTGCAACAATGGATAGGTCATCACCAAGGGATCTTAGTGATCACAGAGAAAATAATGGGCATATTTTGGGACTGCACTTTGGACCAAATGTGCCTAAAAATATATATATAGAACATTCCATGTAATGACAATGGAATACACATTCTTTTTCAAGTGCGTGAAGATATTCTCCAAGATAAACCAGATGCTAAGTCACAAAACACTTGTTAACAACTTTTAAAAGATTGAGATCACATCAAGAATCTTTTCTGATCATAAAGGCATGAAACTAAAATTCAGTAACTGGAGGAAAGCTGGAAAATTCACAAATAATGTAGAAATTAAATAACATCCTCCCGAACAACCAGCGGGTCAAAGAAGAAATCAAGAGAGACATAAAAAAAATGAAATGACAACACAATATATCAAAACTTATGAGATGCAGCAAAAACAATTTACAGCAAAGAGATTAAGAAAAAAGAAAAATCTAAAATTGAAAACCTAACATGACACCTCAAGGAACTAGAAAAGGATAAGCAAAGTTAGGAGAAGGAAAGAAATAACAAAGATCAGGGCAGAAATAAATAGAAACTAGAAAAACAACAGAAAAGATCAATGGAAATTGACAAAGAAAATAAAGCTGACAGCATCTTACTTCCTGATTACAAACTATATTACAAAACTATAGTCCCCTAAACAGTATGGTTCCACCATAAAAAGAGACACAGACCAACAGAACAGGCTAGAGAGTCCAGAAATAAACACATGTCTATCCAGTCAACTAATCTTTGATGAGGAAGGACAGTCTCTTTAATAAATGGTGTTGGGAAAACTGTATATCCACCTGCAAAAGAATGAAACTGGACCCCTATCTTACACCACCCACGAAATTTACTCTTATACCACCCACAAAATTTATACCACCCACAAAAATTAACTCTAAATTGATTAAAGACTTACATGTAAAATCTAAAACCGTAAAACTCCTAAAAGAAAACATAGGGGAAAAAAGTTCCCAGATTAGTCTCAGTAATGACTCTTTTGGATATCACACCAAAAGCAGAAGAAACAAAAGCAAAAGTCAACAAGCAGGATGACAGCCCATGAAAAGCTTCTGCACAGGAAAGGAAACAATCAGCAAAATGAAAAGGAATCCTAGAGAATGAGAGAAAATGTTTGCAAACCATATATCTAATAAGAGGTTGATTTCTAAAATACATAAGGTACTCATGCAACTAAATGGCAAAATAATAAATAACATGATTAAAAACTGGTCAAAAGACCTGATAGACATTTTTCCAAAGAAGACATACAGATGCATATATGAAAAGGTGCTCAGCCTCACTAATTATCAGGGAAATGCAAATCAAAACCACAGTGAATTATCACCTCACACCTGTGAGAATGGCTGTTATCAAAAAGATAAGAGATAACCAATATTGGCGAGGGTGTGGAAAAAAGAGAATCTGTTTACTGTTGGTGGGAATGTAAATTGGTACAGCCATTATGGAAAATAATATGGTAATTTTTTCTCAAAGAATTAAAAATACAAGTACCATATGATCCAGTAATTCTACTTTGGATATATATCCAAAGGAAATGAAAACAGTATCTCAAGGAGATATCTGCACTCCCTTGTTCATTGCTGCATTATTCACAATAGCCAAGATATGGATGCAGCCTAAGTGCCTGTTAATGTGCGGATAAAGAAACTGTGACTATATCTATATAGATATAGAGCTATTGAGAGAGAGAGACAGACAGACAGACAGATGGATAGATAAGGATAATGGAATATTTTTCAGCCATTAAAAAACGGAAATCCTACAGTTCACAAGATGGATGAACCTGGAGGATATTGTTCTACGTGAAATAAGCCAGACAGAGAAAGAAAATACTTCATGGTATCACTTATATGTGGACTCTAACAGTCGAACTCAGCAGAAAGAGAGTAGAACAATGGTTGCCAGGGCCTGGGGGTGGGGAAATGGAGAGATGTTGGTCAAAGAGTACATACTTTTGGTTATAAGATAGTAAGTTCTGAGGATCTAAATTACAGTATGGTTACTCTAGTTAATAATATTGTATTATATACTTAAAATTTGCTGAGAGAGTGAATCTTAAATATTCTCACCACACACACACACACACACATAAAAGGTCACGATATGAGGTGATGAGTGTGTCAGTTGACTTGAACATGATAATCATTTCACAATGTATACATATAAAAAACCATTGTTCTATACTTTAAATATGTACAATTTTATTTGTCAACTTTACCTCAATAAAGCTGGGGAGCAGAGAAAGCTAAGAGAAGCATAATAAATTTTTAGAATAAAACGAAAAAAAATAGAAAGGAGAATAGAGGTTACCAGCACCTTGGGGGACAGGGAAGAAGTGGGAAATGGAGAGCTACTGTTTAATGGATACAGGATTTCAGTATGGGAGGATGCAAAACTTCCAGAAATAGATAGTGGTGACAGTTACACAATGATGTGAATGTACTTAGTGCCACTAAATGATACACTTTAACATGATTTAAAGGGTAAGTTTTATGTTATGAATATTTTACCACAATAAAAAATAATTTTTAAAAAAGAGTGGCTTCTGGGGTGTCTGGGTAGCTCAGTTGGTTAAGCGTCTGCCTTCGACTCAGGTCATGATCCCAGGGTCCTGGATGGAGTCCCGGGATTAAGCCCTGTGTCATGCTCCCTGCTCAGCAGGGGGCCTGCTTCTCCCTCTGCCTCTGCCCCCATTCATGCTTGCTTGCTCTCGCTCTCTCTCTCTCTCTCTCTCTCTCATGCTCTCCCTCAAATAAATAAAATCTTTAAAAAAAAAGTGTGGCTTCTCAGAGTAGAGTTCTTAAAAACAGGTATGTTAGCTGATGGCTTCATAGAGACAGGCATAATGAAGAGGACCACCATAGGGAGGGACGCTATAGGGAGGGACAGGACAGAGAGAGGCATCATAGACTGATTGCATCATAAACTGGTTCATCACAAAGAAGGACTCATAAAAAGGGGCATCATAGAAGAAGACTTACAGAGATGGACATCACAGGAAGAAGATTTGATGGTTATCATATCTAATCTCATCATAGAGAGAAGCAACAAAGGACCATCCTAGAGAAGACCATCAGACCATCTTAGAGGTTTTCATGTCATCTTCTGCTCTCTGGACACCAAGTTGTGAGCTCTGTGCGAACAGGAGTGGGTCTTATTCATCTTTACCTTTCCAATATCTGATGTACACTCTGGTACATAATAGGTACCTGATCTTTTTCGTAGAGTGAATATATGTGTACCATTACTTCTATAAGCAGCTATTGAAAAATGTAAAACCTATTGCCCTTTCTTTTTTGCAGACTGAATTGGCCTCGTTTTTAGAATAATTTGTAGTGTGCTGAATTCTCCTGACTTCCTCCCATCCTGAAAGTCCCCTAGATACCCATTTGTGGAAGGCAGGATTATATATGCATCCTTCCCTAATCCCTGGAAGCTGTCAGTGTTCTGAGATAGTACTCCCATGATTATGTTATGTTCTATGGCACAGTTGGCCTTAAGATAGGGAGATTATCTGGGTGGGCATGATCTGGTCCCATGAGTCCTTAAAAGCAAACAGCATTTTTGGGCTGGTGACAGAGGGGAAAGACAGAGAGACTTGAAGCACAAGAAAGATTTGATGCCCCATTTCTGATTTCAAGATGAAAGGAGCCATATGCCCAAGGATGGAAGAGCAGCTCCTCCTTGGTGCAATAGTAAATGGAATCAATTCTCTAATGTCCCTTCCTGTGTTTTCATTGTTAGTGTATAAGAAAGCAGCTGATTTCTGTTCATTGATTTTGTATCCTGCCACATTACTGAATTGCTGTATGAGTTCAAGTAGTTTGGAGGTGGAGTCTTTTGGGTTTTCCATATAAAATATCATGTTGTCTGCGAAGAAAGAGAGTTTGACTTCTTTATTGCCAATTTGGATACCTTTTATTTCTCTTTGTTGTCTGATTGCTGTTGCTAGGACTTCTAATACTGTGTTGAACAAGAAAGGCGAGAGTGGGCATCCTTGTCGTGTTCCTGATCTCAAAGGGAAGGCTGCAAGCTTTTTCCCATTGAGGATGATATTTGCTGTGGGTTTTTCATAGATAGCTTTTATGAATTTGAGGAATGTTCCCTCTATCCCTATACTTTGAATTGCTTAATCAGGAATGAATGCTGTATCTTATCAAATGCTTTTTCTGCATCAATTGAGAGGACCATGTGGTTTTTCTCTCTTCTTTTATTGATTTGTTCTATCATATTGATTGATTTGCGAATGCTGAATCACCCCCTGCATCCCATGGATAAGTCCCACCTGGTCATGGATAACCTTTTTAATGTACTGCTAGATCCTATTAGCTAGGATCTTATTAAGAATCTTGGCATCCATATTCATCAGGGGTATTAGTCTGAAATTATGTTTTTTGGTGGGGTCTTTTCCTGGTTTGGGGATCAGGGTAATGCTTGGTTCATATAAAGAGTCTGGAAGTTTTCCTTCTGCTTCAATTTTTTGAAATTCAACCTGCATTTTTCAAGGAGCTGGAACAAACAATCCTAAAATTTGTACGGAACCAGAAAAGACCCTGAATTGCTAAGGAAATGTTGAAAAAGAAAAACAAAACTGGGGGCATCACGTTCCCTGATTTCAACCTTTACTACAAGTCTGTGATCACCAAGACAGCATGGTATTGGCACAAAAACAGACACATAGACCAGGGAAACAGAGTAGAGAGCCCAGATAAGGACCCGCAACTTCATGGTCAAAAATCTTCGACAAAACAGGAAAAAATATACAGTGGAAAAAAGGCAGTCTCTTCAATAAATGGTGCAGGGAAAATTGGACAGCCACATGTAGAAGAATGAAACTTGACCATCATCTTACACCATACACAAAGATAAACTCGAAATGGATAAAAGACCTTAACGTGAGGTAGGAATCCATCAGAATCCTAGAGGAGAACATAGGCAGTAACCTCTTTGACATTGGCCACAACAACTTCTTTCAAGATATGTCTCCAAAGGTAAAGGAAACAAAAGCAAAAATGAACTTTTGGGACTTCGTCAAGATCAAAAGCTTCTGCACAGCAAAGGAAACAGTCAACAAAACAGAGAGGCAACCCATGGAATGGGACAACATATTCACAAATGACAGTAGAGACAAAAAGACCTGATATCCAAGATCTATAAAGAATTCCTCAAACTCAACACACACAAAACAGATAGTCATGTCAAAAAATGGGCAGAAGACATGAACAGACACTTCTCCAAAGAAGACATACAAATGGCTAACAGACACATGAAAAAATGTTCATCATCATTAGCCATCAGGGAGATTCAAATCAAAACCACAGTGAGATACCACCTTACACCAGTTAGAAAGGCCAAAATTAATAACACAGTAAACAACATGTGTTGGAGAGGATGTGGAGAAAGTGGAACCCTCTTACAATGTTGGTGGGAATGCAAGTTGGTACAGCCACTTTGGAAAACTGTGGAGATTCCTTAAGAAATTAAAAATAGAGCTACCCGGGCACCTGGGTGGCTCAGTGGGTTAAAGCCTCTGCCTTCGGCTCGGGTCATGATCCCAGGATCCTGGGATCGAGGCCCGCATCAGGCTCTCTGCTCAGCGGGGAGCCTGCTTCCCTTCCTCTCTCTCTGCCTGCCTCTCTACCTACTTGTGATCTCTGTCTGTCAAATAAATAATTAATTAATTTTTAAAAAAATAGAGCTACCATATGACCCTGCAATTGCAGTATTGGGTATTTACCCCAAAGATACAAATGTAGTGAAAAGAAGGGCCATCTGTACCCCAATGTTCATAGCAACAGTGGCCACAGTCGCCAAACTGTGAAAAGAAATAAGATGCCCTTCAATGGACAAATGGATAAAGAAGATATGGTCCATATATACTGTGGATATTATGCCTCCATCAGAAAGGTTAAATATACAACTTTTGTATCAACATGGATGGGACTGGAAGAGATTATGCTGAGTGAATTAAGTCAAGCAGAGAGAGTCAATTATTATATGGTTTCGCTTATTTGTGGAGCATAAAGAATAACACAGAGGATATGGGGAGATGGAGAGGAGAAGTGAGTTGGGGGAAATTGGAGGGGGAGATGAGCCATGAAAGACTGTGGACTCTGAGAAACGAACTGAGAGTTTTGGAGGGGAGGGGGCGGGAGGTTGGGTGAGCCTGATGGTGGGTATTGTGGAGGGCATGTATTGCATGGAGCACTGGGTGTGGTGTATAAACAATGAATTCTGGAACACTGAAAAGAAATTTTAAAAATAAATTAAAATTTAAAAAAAAGAATTTCCCAGAATTGATTTCTTAAAAGTGAGTATTCTAATAAAATATTTTTCTTTCAGATCTAAATAGGAAAAGAATTTCCTGCATCATAACCACATTCAGATATGGTAGAGAATTTGGAACTATCAGACTAGGAATGTAAATAACTATAATTAACATGCTAATAGTCCTAATGGAAGAAATGGACAGCATGTGAGACCAGACGAGTAACATAAGTGGAGAAATGGAGACGCTAAGAAAAAAAAAATCAAAGGAAATACTAGAAATCAAAAATACAGTAACAGAAATGAAGAATGCCTTTGTGGGCTCATTAGGATACTATTCGTGGCCAAAGAAAGAATCAGTGAACTGAAAGATATGCCAATGAAACATCCCAAACCGAAATGCAAAGAGAAAAAAAGAATGAAAACAAAAAAAGCAACAGAATATCTAAGGACTGTAACACAATTACAACTGGGAATACCAGAAGAAGAAGAAAGACAGAGGAGCAAAAAAAAATAATTGAACTAGTAATGGCCAAGAATTTTCCAAAATTAATGACAGAACCCAAACCATAAACCCAGGAAGTTCTTAAAACCCCAAGCAGGATAAATACCAAAAAGCGTATACCTAGCCATTTCATATTCCAATTGCAGAAAACCAAAGGTAAAATCTTTCAAATATAGTAACTGCTACTTACTATGTGCCAAGCACAATATAAACATTTCATTTACATTATATCATTTAATTTATATGGAAACCTTTATCTCAAGGACTTTATATCTATCCCCCCTTATAGTTTTTAAAATTGAGGGTCAAGGATGTTAAAGCTGCCCGTTTAGGAAGTGAATTCAGCTAGAATTCAAACTCAGGACTAAACCCCAAAGGCCATGTCCTAAGTACTAAGAAATAGTGCTGATAGTGCATAGTTTAGTATAATGAGTAAGTGTTGACCTCAGAACAGAAAGTTAGAAATTTCTGCATTTTGTTAATAAAGTTTGGAGCTGTGGTTTTCCATTCGTATGGAAATCATCAGGCATATATTGTCATTTCTGATATTCATGCAGAGGAACTGATATGGAACATAAAGGCCAATCTGTAAACGAAGAGAAAAACATTGAACAAATAGGAGGAATTTTTGAAATTCCAAATGAGCTTTGACTAATTTTTAAAGCCAGGGGAAATAACATAATTTCTCATATTACTAGATGTAATTGGGCCAGACATTTCTTGAATGTGTGTTGACTCTCTACGTATTTTAAATAAAAGTTCTGTAAAAAATGGAAATTTTCTAATCCAAAGGACTATTCCCTGATGATGAAGCCAAGCCGCGCAGAGCTAGCCTCACCAACCAGGATACCAAAATAATTCCTGAGGGGATGACTCAGCCATTCTTTCCTTTTAAATCTCAATTTAGGTTGGAATTCTCTCCAACTCCAGCCTGGCTAAGTCAAGTGATTTCTAAAACTCCTATCGCTCAGTATGTACTCCTTCTTTGTTCTGTGTATGAATTTATTACATCTATGTATTTGTTGGCTGTTTCTTTGCCTAATGGTTACATCTTTTCTGGTTTTTTGTTTGTTTGTTTGTTTGTTTTAAAGATTTTATTTGAGAGAACGCATGAAAGAGAGTACAAGCAGTGGGGAGGCAGAGCAGGAAGGAGAAGTAGGCTCCCTACTGAGCAGGGAGCCCAAGTGAGGCTTGATCCCACGATGCCAAGATTGTGACTCAAGCCAAAGGCAGATGCTTAACCAACTGAGCCACCCTTTCTGTTTTTGACGCAGAAGTTAAGCAAAGGTATTGAGCCCAGGGTGGGTTGGGGCGGGGGCAATGCATTTACTATATTGTTTTAAGCCTCTTTTCTGGCTGCGATGTAGTGGAGGAGTTGAGGTGTCTGTCACTTTGAAAACCAGCATCGTTGTCTTCCATGGGTCACAAACTGGTGGCCACATGTGACAAGTCAATTGGTGTTACTAGGCCATTCTGTGAGGCCCTTGCATTTCTGCTCTACTGCTGCCTAACAAATTACCCCAGAACTTAGAGACTTAAAACAATACACAATTATTATATCACAGGTTTCATGGGTCAGGAGTCCAGGCAGAGCTTAGCTGGGTCCTCTACTGAGGACCATACAGGCTGTGATCATGGTGTCCACTGAGGTGGGTGTCTCATCTGAAGGCTCAACTGGGGAAGAATATACTTCCAAGCTCAGTCATGTGATTGTCGGCAGGATTCAGTTCGATGAGAGCTCTTGGTATGAGGATTTTATTTCCTTCCTGGCTGTTACTCAGAAGCCTCCCTCAGCTCCTTGCCACGTGGACCTCTCTAACACTCCAGCTTGCATCATCCAGGCCAGCTTGAGAGAGAATCTGCAAACAAGATGGAGATCGTGGGCTCTTTTTGACCGGTCATGGAAATGGCGTTCCCCACAACATTGCCTTAGTCTGTTGGAAGCAAGTTACTTCAGGGGAGGTGAATACCAGTTCATGAATACTGGAAGGTGGGGATCATTGGGGGCCATCTTAGACTTACCTACCACAGCACGATGGTGGTTTGAACGACAGCATCCTCAGGTACCTGTTGTGCCTGGTTCATCAAAAAGACCTCTAGAGCCAAAAAGGAGTTTAAATCCCAGATCAGCCACTTCCAATAAGTCTGGACCTCCATAGAGTTTCTTGACTTCATTGGGTCTCAATTCCTCCTTTGTGAAATACAGGGATAAAAATACTGGCTTTGTCAAACGGTTGTGAGGATGTAAGAGAAGTGCCTGCTGGTCTCCATGTGGTGGGTATAAGTGTCCATTGCATGTTACTATCTTTTTACCCCCCTCCCAGCTATAAATGAGACTCCAATCAGTGTTTAGTATCTCAACCCCATCCTAAACTTCTTGCAAGTTCTGGAAGTAGGCGACTTGTCATGACTTTTGTAACCAGAACCACATATCAATTAACTCAGTATTGAGTGCTTTTCAGTAATGATGGTTTCCAATCATGATATTTTTATAAAATAACACAAGGGATTCAGTTGTGGCCTTATATTATGATAAGATTTTTTTTCTGCTACCTTCATGCCATGGCTTACCTGCACAATTAGAAACCTAAGGTTTCTGTGAATTCTACGGTGTTTGTCGTCCATTGTTGCACCCAGTGTGCTGGTCGGTAATTGATCATTTTGCCCAAACTCAATACAATTACCTTTAAAACAACTTTTTGAGGGCTTGTGATGTGTTTAGAAGATGTTAAATCTCCTTGCCCATTATTCCTCACTTATATTTGCTTAAGGGAGCAGGGAGGAAGAAAGATGAATAAAATTTGTATCAAAGAGCAGGAACTGGGGTGCTGGGTGGCTCTGTCATTAAATGTCTGCCTTTGGCTCAGGTCATGATCCCAGGGTCCTGGGATCGAGCCCCACATCAGGCTCCTTGCTCGGTGGAAGCCCGCTTCTCCCTCCCCCACTGCCCTTGCTTGTGCTCCCTCTCTCACTATGTCTCTCTCTGTCAAATAAATAAATGAAATCTTTAAAAAAAATTAAAAGTAAAGAGCAGAAACCAAGGTAAAGTAGCCACATCACAGTAATATTAGTAATGATAGCCTGATGGGGGAAAGGCTTGATCCGATTACCTCAACTCAGCGCCACTTGCTAATATCACACATTTTGAACATTGACACTAACACCAGTAAGAACTAAATGTACTATGAATTCACTTTATAAATAAAAACTCCAATGAGATCGAACAGAAACAGTAAGAAAATCCACCCACAAATATCATTGTGGTGACCAAAAAAAAAAAAAAAATCAAAGACACATCTTCTCTTATTCCAATATGTGGTGTGTCTTCTGTCTGGCCCCAGAGTATTCAGTCAGACTCAGAAACACAAAAATGCAAGGCTGACTCAGAAACACAAAAATGCCATCAAATAAAGGACCACTCACTGCCCGGTGCTTATAAAAAAAACACCTAGGTCTCTAAAATTCCTACAACTACCATATCAGACTGAACTTTCTTGCATTTTTTCTTTGCTTTCCCTTCCTTGTCTGCCCTTTTCTCCCTTCTCCCATTCGGTGCTGTCCTCGGAAACACCAATGAGGACCCTGATGAGCTCAGCACACACAGTGAGCTAGTGTCTCCCAAGTCTGCCATGTTTCTTCTTCACTGTCTTGGCTTGCACTAGAAATCTAAGGGACTAATACCTCAAGAATAGAAGCCAAGTGGAGTGAGGAACCAAAGCGGTAAATCGCTGCTATAAAGTTAGGTAGAAACTTGAATTGATGAAATGTAAAGAATTCAGATGAGAACTTTCAGAGGCTATAAACCAACATAGGGGAGGGGCGCATCAAGGCGTGCCAGGTATGGTTTCCAGGCCCTTAGGCAATCCAAAATAATGAGCAGCCCATCTGCTTTTGAGGGGCTCCAAGTCCTGTGGACCAGACAGACCGGTCAGGACATGCTCTGACGCAAGGTGACAAAGAAAGGATGCGAACCTAGTGAGGAGCGGAGCAGAGAGGGGGGTCTCACGGGACACGTTACAGAGAGGAGAGCCACCGAGAGTGATGGCTCGGAAAGGAGAATGTAAGGAATTCTGCAGGTCACGGCCACGGCTTACAAGGCCCCATCTGCAAGGTCCGTTGAGAATGTAACACTCTGCCATGCTCCGTGTAGTCTAGGTGTCCGCACAAATGGTTCAGTAGCTGTGTTCCAGTTGGCAGCTCTGACACTGTCCTCAAAGGGGCCTTCCAAGGCCAGCCCCTGCTCCATGCCTGCTCTGTCTATTTCAAGAGCTGTCGGAATAAGGCTCAGCTGATGGGCAAAGGCTGGAGAAGAAAGCAGGAGGAACCGGACTATCCTGGCGAGATTTTCAAGGAGTAGCAGTGCTTCGGCCGTGGAATCTGTGCACAGTTCTCGGCCTTAGAGAGGGAGTAACATGGGAATAATACTTAGTACCGAGTACGAATGTCAACGGGTACTTAATGCTTTAGTGTCATAGCAAGCCTCGCCCGATGGGGCAGCGGGGTAGCAGCGGTTCCTTTCGCCATCTTTGCCATCTTCTCACAAGGGGAGCCAACAGCTGTCCGCCTCAGGCGGCTGACTTACTCTTCCAGGCCATGGTGCTTGGACAGAGCCAGCTTCCAGGCTCACCTCAGCCCCTTGCCAGCCTCATGACTCTGGAAAATTATTTAGCCTCTGATTAAACGGGAGAAATGACACCTACCTCATAAGGTGAGCAGAGGATTGAATAAAATAATGCAGATAGTAACACTCAGTGCAGGGTTTCTGTTCTGGGGCTGATGGTCCATTTAGCTCTTCCTCAAGGGAACCAATGTTGGCACCGAAGACCCCATATGGATTGTGAAACTCTCCTGAGTTGCACAGTGAGAGGAGGCCTGATTTCCTAGGGCCCCGTTCTCAACATGACTCCAGTTGTCCTACTTCTTCAATAGTTACCTTTTAAATAGCATTTTACATCTGAAAATAGAAGACGCAATACAGGGAATGCCTGGCCCACGAGACATTCACTGTGTCCGAATGGCTGAATTTGCGGTAGGTCCCCTTAAAATACGCAACCAAAGTTTTGCAAAGAGGGTGTACTGACAGATGTGTCTTCCCTGGATGGGGCTGAAAGGGAAAACAAGAGCACTCTTTATTCAAATCATCCGTTTCCTTGACTTACAACTGCAAGATGCTTGTTATTGGGGATCAGTTATCTTGGAAATTACGCAAAGGTAAGTTGGAAGCATGTAGACTCCTTGTCCGAAACAGAGTCCAAAATGCCAGTCTGCCCCCAGGCAGCTGTTGAATTAGTTGGTAGGACAGCTTGAGAAAGGAAGGGTGTTTAAATGGCCACTAATTAGAGCTCACAAACCCCCTGAATCCAAAGTTAGACAAAGGACCCAGGCTTCCCAAACACCTCACCCTCTGCATTTGTGGTGTTCTTAGAGAAGAATGCTGGGGACACGCCTGCCCTCTCTGATGAGCCACATTCTTTCCAGCTGATCACCCTGAACATGGCCTAGTTTGGGTTTTGTTAATAAGAAAGGCAAGGTATTAAATAGATCACGAGATGCAAGCTACGCATAGAGGGCTTAGAGCAAAACCACAAGTTAGATTGACACGAGCTATGTCAAACATTCTTCTCTTCAGCCAAACAAAAATGTGGGCTTGCTCGAAGCAAGTCCCTAACCCATCAGGAAAAAAAAAAAAAAAGATTAAAAATAATACTAATCAACTTTTCATCTCTCTGGAAACAGCCTTTTAAAGAAATTATACCCTTCGTGCCAAACGTGCATCTGGTGCTAAGTCAAAACCCGTAAAATACCGTACCAGAAAATCATAAAAGCAAACAAAACCACACGATACCATGACTATGGCATCCGGAGTGTTACATTGGGCAGCTTCCTGGGCAATGGGGAAGAATCCATGTGTGACTGTCAACAGCCTCGCAAATGCACTTTTCCAATTAGAAGACGTTATTCCTGGGCAAATAAGAAAGTTTATGAAAATTCCTGAGGAAGAGCTTTTCTCTCAACTCATGTCAGCTTTACAGGAGAAGGCTGGTGAAGATTTAGGTTTGATTTCTTGCTTAGTCTTCCTTCGCGCTTACTGCTTCTTGGTGAACAAACTTGCAGCCTCCTTCCCCCATGGGAAAAACAGTACAGAGGGATTTGGTTGATGGCCCTTACCAAGTCGAGGCAGATAAGGAGTTTTATGGGTAGCGCGATTTAGACTTGGAGGATTTGCTCTTGGATTATAACCAAGACGAGAGAATGAGGCAGTTGGAACAAATTTTCTTTAGGTTGTCTTTATAGATTGTTTGCTGATTAATGGCCTTTGCAGAACTGTAAAATCTTGTAAGGCCGATACCAGGACTAGTCCTGCTCTTCTGTTGTTAATCTAAATACATCGTCATTAAGAGAGGTTAGTTATTTTAGCAAAAGGCAGAGATAAACGACTTGCTTTTTCATTGGTCTCAAACTAAAACCATCTCTCTTCTTTCTCCTTAAAGAGCTCTTGGTCCAAATATTATGATCTTTAAATGCCTGGTTTGAAACCAGTTTTAAGATCCTTCCACCAACTACAAATATTGCCGAGCTTCAGAGACATTTACGGGCCCTCGTTGTTTTTAAAAAGTGTAATCTTGGCATAGGATCCTTGAGGAAGGCATAAAATTCCGCTCCAGGTTTCAGGGAGTCTTCCGATAAGAGCAGCCCAGACCCTTACAGCATTTCAGTAAGATGCTGAGCGAAATGCCTTGCTCTCTGTAGCGTGTTGATTACTCTGTGATGCCGGTCGTCTTACTCAAAGGCGGGAGCAAACAGTACCAGGGCAATCTGTGCGTGTTCTGGATTTATAAGTGTATAATGTCCAAGAAATAAAATGTGCTGGTCTCTGTTGAAAGAGGAAAATCATTAGGGAGTATTTGCTGATCTTTTTTACTTCTCGTTTTTTATGTATAGCATCTTGAAGGGTGATTTTCAACCGGGAGTGGTTTTGCCCCCCAGGAAACATTTGGGAGGTATCTGGAGACATCTTTGGTGGTTACGGCTGAGGGGTGGGCGCTCCTGGCATCTGGCGGGTGGAGACCAGGGGTGCCTCTTGGCATCCCGCAGTAGCCAGCGCAGCCCGACAGCCCCTAGCGCAGGCAGCTGTCCGCCACAAAATGGTCAGCAGTGCGCAGGCTGAGAACTTGACTCCAGACTCCTCGCCGCGTCCATGGAAGGCACACATTGTGGGGAGATGGAGGAGGTGGGTGAGGATGTTTTCCTTGGCTCAGTATGTGTGTGAGAACAAAGGAAAGGTCAAAGGCTTGACATTTTTCACCTTCGAGTCTCTTAATGGATCAACTGTTATTTCAAAGATGAAAAAAGAGAAAAAGCCGAGGTAAGTAGCAAATTTATAATGAAGTCATGTCCCTTCTTGTTTCTTGATCTGCTTCCAGAAGAGAAAACAAAGGAAATCACCCAGAGACTGCAGTTTACGCTCATTCTGTGCTTGGGTTAATTAAACAGAACTGAACAGCCGTCACCGTCTTGGGGAGGTGGGATTCCACATCTTAATTATGGACTTGACCCCCTCCCCGTGCGTTGCTCCCTGGGGAGTGAGATGGTTACCCGAAGGTGCTGGTGCCAACCGTCACTTTACTCTGGGAGTTACGGGGTGTGTCACCTTCAGTGACCCTGGTTCAAGTTCCTTAGCTGTGAGCCTGCCGACTGGTTTCTCCGTGTCGGGTGATCCTGTGTCGAGAGCAGCTGGTTTCTCTTAAAAGCCTGTGTCTATGTTTGCTACATTTCTATGACAGTGTGTTCGCACCAAGATAATTATGGCTGCATTAGCACTTGCCCTGTAAACCACATGATTAAGGGCTT
The DNA here is from genome assembly GCF_009829155.1 of Mustela erminea. Lineage (NCBI taxonomy): Eukaryota > Metazoa > Chordata > Mammalia > Carnivora > Mustelidae > Mustela > Mustela erminea. The sequence goes on along the minus strand of NC_045635.1, from coordinate 7,324,704 downwards.
TATGAGTAGGTCATAAAAACTCTCTCCCGGCAGCAGCTTGTCTCGGACACGGATCCTTGGGGGTGGGGCCATAGCAAATGGTCAGTCTGGGGTCAGCACAAGTCCCATTCATTGGTCAACCCTCTGCAGACCCAGGACGGGGTGCTGCAGGGTTAATATCTTTAATCATTTAGCTCCGCGGACGACCTTCGCCAGTTTTCATCTGTGTTCATTCATTCTTTTCAGAAAACGTTTGAGTGCCTAGAACTGGCCGGGGGCAGGTGGCCCTTCAGTGAACAGCACAGGAGTTGATGTTCTCCTAGGGTTTATGTTCTGGGAGGGGGTGGAGAAGAAGGAAGAGAGGGAAGAAAGCAGAAAGGAGGAAGGAAGGAAGGAAGAAGGAGAGAAGAGAGAGAGAGGGATGGAGGTTGGAAGGGAGGCGGCAAAGAGAGAAAATACCGGAGGGTAAGGGCTTGGCAGAGGGTTGACATAGAGGGAACGATTGCTATTCCAGGATGGGACACAAGACCAGTCTGGGGGGAGGTGGGGGGGCTGAGTGCGGAGCCAGCCATGTGAAGGGCACTCCAGGCGGAGGGAGAGGGGCTTGATTTTTTTTTGGGGGGGGGGGCGTGGGTGTATGAGTGATGGCAGTTTTAAGTGGGTCTCTCTGGGGAGCAGGAGCGGCGCAGGGAGAGCAGTGGGGAGGCCGCTGCTGAAACCAGGTGGCTGCAGCAGGAGCCTGTTTGAGGGGCGTCGTCGCATGCGCCCCCTCTCAGGGAGAGAGAGTGCGGCTGGAGAGCAGAGAGCCAGTGCGCGAGGTGTGAGTGGGGCTGGGCACCGTCAGCGGCGATCCCTAAGATCCGGATGGGGGGAAAGAGCATGGCCCTTGACAATCAGTTTGCTCATCTGTAAAATGGGATTTGGAATGCACCACCTGCTGAAAAGCTCCTCGCCCGGTGCCCAGAGATAATCATTTTATGTCCAGACAGATATGGTAACTCCTATGAACAGATCAGCTCTCTGTGGGCATCTGCCAGGGGAGGTCAAGTGTTAGCTCTGAATTGTTCTCAGAACGTGTTCGAATCCACGTAAACAGAGCCGTCCCAGTTGCCGAGATCATTGATGTCTCTACTCTCTTGCTTCCCTGCTTCCTGCTGCCCTTCGGTCTCCACAGCTGCTTCGTTCCTGTTTCTCCTTTGATTCCTGTATTTGTAGGACTCTGAATACATTAATGTCTATTGCCTCAAGTTACCTTCCAGAAAGATGGAAACGCTGTATGAGACTGTCCTACTCCCTTTTTAAAATTGAGATACAATTCATGTGCCATAAAAGTCGCCCCTTTAAAGTGTACAATTCAGTGGGTTTGGGTACATTTACAGAGGTTGCACGACTGATTCAGAACATTTTCGTGACCCCCAGAGGAAACCATGCGCCCATTAGCCATCGTTCCCCATTTCCTCCCCAGCAACCCTGCACACACACACACACACACACACACACACACACACACACACTAATCTGCTTTCTGTCTCTATGGATTTGCTTCTTCTGGACATTTCATACAAGTGCAGTCATAAAATATGTGGCCTTTTGTGTCTGGCTTCTTTCACTCAACCTAATGTTTTCAAAGTTCATCTATGTCACAGTTAGCTCCTATTTCAGAGCTATATATTTATTTATAGTTTTCAAAATAGAATTTTTGGGGGAGAGAGTGCACGTGTGCAAGCAGGGTGGGGGGCAAGGGAACGGAAGGGAGAGAATATCAAGCAGGCTCTACACCGCGGGATGGGGCTCGATCTCACAACCCTGCGATTATGACCCGAGCCGAAATGAAGAGTCGGACGCTTAACCGACTGAGCCACCCAGGTGCCCCCCAAAATAGGATTTTTTTTTAACATAGTAGTCATAGTTGCTAGGAAAGTCTACCAGTGACTTTTATTTTATCACAAGGAAGAATATGTGTTTAGTTACTCACAGTTTGTTGATTTGCTGTCACTATCTTAGTATATCATACGACTAAAATATTCTTTTGGTACCAGTGCAGGGCTGCTATCAATGATTTGATTTTTTTCCCCACTTGTTTTAGAGCTGTTTTTTTTGTTCCCAGTTCATTCTCTTCCTTTCCTTCTTTATAGTCTGGTGCAGGGCTGGCATACTCTAGCCCACAAGCGAAATCTGGCTGGCCATCTATTTTTGTAATCAAAGTTTGATTGAAATCTGACTATGCCTGTTCATTTACATATGATCTGTGGCTGGTTTTGCATTATGATGGCAATGTTGACTTGTTGCAAGAGAGACCATATGGCTCACAACCCCTAAAATATTTACTGTCTGGCCTTTATAGCAAAAGTTTGCCACCCTCCGCGCTCATGTGTGACTGAGGACAGGCCCTTGGTGCTGATTTGATTCCAATCAGAATGATTTGTGACTCATTGTGACCTCTCTGGACTGGAGCAACTCATTGACAAAACTATGAGGATGATAAAAGCCTTTGTTGAAATCACTATTTTCCTCTACACGGGAGGGTTTAAAAAATATTATTTCAATGAAAAAAGATGTTAGAGTATTTCTTAATATTTCCAGACAGGAAGAATGTTGGTGAACATAACTGTTACCTTGAGGATTGTAAATGTCGTAATGTAATCACAGAGGCTCATTCGTACCACCCAGTGGCACATATGCGCGTATCAAACCTGACAGCGGGTAAATGACCTAAACCTTCCTGAACTCAGCAGAGGCAGCTTTCCCGGGAACTCTAGCTGGAGGCTTCCATGATCGCTCTCCTTGGGCTTCTATGATGGTCAGGACTCACGTGTCTGGAGTGTTATGGGAAAACCCAGGCAATTTTCATGTTATTGCCTCTTTACCTGCCAATACCACCTGGACTCTTCTTCGGACGGAGACATGACCCCAGAGCAACACATTTTGGCATGAATGTTGCCTTCCTTGTTCCCTCTCTGAATTTGAGAAACAACAAAGAATTTACGGTCATGGTTGCCATTGTTTTTGTTTTTGTTTTTAACAAAACTGAAACATGCTCCTGTTGTTGTTGTTGTTATTGTTGTTTTAAGTTTTCAGATGCCTCCTTTGTCGATCTTCCCACTTTGATAGCAATCTCTTTCTTGACCCCCTTGTGCCCCTGGCTCCTATGCCCCATTATCTTTACATTTCTATCTTCCCCACTGCTCCATGAGCCTTTGATAAAAGAGACAGTTTCCTTTTCATGCCTCTGCTCCCAGTGTCTGATGAAGACTGTGGAACTGGGAAGGTCTGAATAAATGTCAGTTTGGATGTACGCGTGCAGGCAGATAAAGCTTCGAGCAGTTTCCTTCGCATGTGTCATTTTACTTAGCCATAAATTCCTTATATTACCATAGTTTTTAAATGATTTATTTCATGAAAAATGTAAGTGTCTTTTCTCAACAGTGACATTGTCTGCCCTTTAATCCATCCATTCAGCTGTAACTAACCAAACAGCCATGGTCCCTGGAGACCAGAACTGTTGCCACATCAGGCAACAGATATTACACAAAGAACCAAAATACAAACACATATACACACATTTATAAAATGCAAGAAGGGCTTGGAGTAAACGTAATTGAAGGCTGTGGAAGAATCTATATGAAGAATCAGACAAAGAATCTATACTGATTTAGACTAAGGAGTGTGAATGCCAAAGTGCTGGCCAGAAACAAAATTCACTTTAGATGGTTCAAATGAAAATTTGTTAATGAAGGCGTGGTTCCGGTGGGGGGGGGGGGCAGAGGCAGGAGAGATGCCAGCTTAACCCCAAACTAGCATCAGCTGGAGGGACAAGGGGACAGAATGTGGCACCGGGACTCAATGAGAGCTGGGGCTCTGATGCTCGTGGGAGGAAGTTCATCCCAGAATGGAACCCAGGTTGGAAAGGGGGTGGAAATGCCGGGATGACTATCTCCTGCAGCCCTCAGATCTCATACGGATGCTTCTCGTTGGCTGAATCCAACCCAGAGCCAGTTAGCAAGGGTGCTTAAGTCATACAGTCACACAAGGGTCGGGGGACAGAGCGAGGCATGGAAGGATGGGGTATGGATAAGGAAGCAGGGAATGAAAGGAAATGGGAAGGCAGGCATGGCCTTTTCTAGGCCATGATATTTAGGTCATAATAGGGAATGTAAGGATATAGTGGCAGGAGGAGGAGATTTCCAGTTAGAGGAAATCAGGTGTAAAATCAGGTGTAAAATCATAACCCCATGTGGAAGAAAGAAGAGTAATACCAGAGTATGTGCTAAGCTGAAATGGTCCTCAACCAGGGCCACCTTAGGGGGATGTTCAACGGTATCTGGGGACATGTTGGTTCTCACACCTTGGGGTGGGGGTAGCATGCAGTGAGTGAGTAGAGGCCTGAGATGTTGCTAGACATCCTATAATGCACACGACAGCCTCTGTGTGAAGGCTGTGTGAAGCCTCTGAGATGGGAAAAGAATTTAGGGATTATTGTAGCTAAAGTAGAGTAAACAGGTAAGGGTATGAGGTGGCAGGGTCTAGGTCATGGGCATGTTGTAGGTTCTGAGGCAAGGTTGAATTAACTTTCAAGTGCAGTGGGAATTTATTAAGAATGCTGAACTGGAGCGAACCTAATCTTGGTGTGTAGCAATCTGGGGAGGGAGACATGATGGGAGCTTGGCCAAGGGTGGGGCAGAAGAATGGCAATTCATTCCCATAAAAATGAAGAATCCCGCACCCTTCCAAATTACGTATTCTTAACCCACTTCTAGAAAAGTTGTATTTTTGTTTTAACCCCCAGACAGCTAAAAATAAGATTCATGCATTCCCTGAAGAGGAGATTACTTACATCGTTAATCTACTCATTATCAGGGAATTGTAAATTCCTCTAGTTTAGCCAGGATAAACTTCCTCATTAAAATCTGGAGAGAGTGATATGTCTTAGCAAAGGATTTCTAAACCTGGACACTATTAGCATTTTGGACCAGATGATCTTTGCTGTGGAGGCTGTCGTGTGCATTATAGGATGTCTAGCAACATCTCAGGCCTCTACTCACTCACTGCATGCTACCCCCACCCCAAGGTGTGAGAACCAACATGTCCCCAGATACCGTTGAACATCCCCCTAAGGTGGCCCTGGTTGAGGACCATTTCAGCTTAGCACATACTCTGGTATTACTCTTCTTTCTTCCACATGGGGTTATGATTTTACACCTGTTTTCCCCTGGATTCAGGGGAATCCAGGGGGCTCAGTCTGTGAAGCCTCTGCTTTCAGCTCAGGTCATGATCCTGGGGTCCTGGGATGGAGCCCCACATCAGGCTTCCTGCTCAGTGGGGAGCCTGCTTCTCCCTCTCCCTCTGTCTGTTGCTCCCCATGCGTGTGCACTCTCTTGCGCACGCTCTCTCTCTCTCTCTCTCTGTGTCAAATAAATAAATAAAATATTAAAAAATACATTAAAAACTTGCTTTTGTACTGCTTTTTAGGAAAAAATCTTTTGTCAGAAAAAAATATTTCTTTTGCCTTTCTTTAGTTTTTTTTCTTTAATTTTCTTAAAATAATTCTTCCTTTTGGTTTCACAAGCAGTACATGGAAACAGTCGTGTTATAAAAGATTCAAACTAACAAAAATACATAAAGTAGACTTGTGAAAAATATATTTCACATAACTCCCACCACCATTACTCACCCGAAGGAATCCAGTTTTAACACTGTGGTGTTCAAGTTCTTTTCCTGTTTTCACATCTATTTACTTCATTTTTTATATAACTAGAATTGTATATGTGTGCCATCTTTTTTATTTGGTTATCCATATGTTTAAAAAATATTTTTGCCCTTAGGTTCTAATAAATGGTGCATTATTGACATAAATATATTACCTTCTCTTGGACCACCAGCCCATTCTTCATCTAAATTAAGTGCCCACAATAAATTAGAAAGTATTGCCTGGAAAACGACATCTTTCCAAGCTTCGCAGAACAGATGGGAAAGAACATGAAATATGTCATGTGTGGACACTTAGAGTGTGCTTTTCCACTATGGTACAATCAGACAACCTAAAAATTTTGAAAATACAGCTTGTAAGGGGAGTTGGCATTAATGTTAGTTGGTGAGTTCCCATAATGAAAGGCACAGTGAAAACTGTCAATTGTATTTGACATTCAGGTTTTCAAATCTAATATGAATGCTGCCATTGCCTATTGTTGGGAAGCAACATACGTTTCCCATTCACTTTTGTGTGAAGGCATTGTGAAGTGTAAGTTCTTTGGAGTGCTGTATTTGTGAGTCAGTGTGAGTATGTAATCCCTATAAAAGTCTAATGAGGTTTATTACATTGATGGCAGAATATACTTAATTATTAACCACCTTAATGTTTGGTTTGGTGTGGTTAATTTCATGTATTTTAATTTTATAGCTTTGTAAAAACAGGATCTAGTATAGAACTCTGAAATAAAGCAGAATGGATTGTGTTTTCTTCTCACCTTTTATGGAAAAAAATAAATAATATTTTTCTTATTTTTAGTAAAATATTAGTCCATTCGGAAGTCTAAGATCTTTCATGAAACTGATGGGAAAACTGCTTTTATATTACCAGAAAAAATGTTTCTCCAATAAGAGTGTTATTTCAAAAAAAAAAAGCTACAAGTCTGTTTTTAATTTCAAATTTAGTTAAGGAACAATTCTGATGGAGGTAAAGTATTGCCAAAAGAAAATGCTTTCCTGCTGCTAAAGAAATGATGAGGCAGGCACTGTGTTTATTTTTATAACAATGTATTTTGATCCTGTGACAAATGTTTCACCAAGGCTTTAACATTTTTTCCTATTCTAAACTAAATTGTGTATGTTAACATTTTGATCTGTCTCAACTTCTAAGAACACTAGGATGCATTGTTGGCATTGAAAACTTTTCTTTCTCATTTCACGTAGGTTTAATTCAATTACATGGCTGATAAATGCCTTCCATTTGCAAAGTATCAGATAGGTGCTATCATGGGATAATAGATGATTAAACCAACAGCTGTCCTTCTGGGGGAGGGTGAACTCATCCCTAAGTAATTAGGCACAAAGCAGAGACTAGTAATTTCTATAAGAGAGTGAGTAGAAGCACTGTAGAAAGAAAATAAGGAGGAAAGTTAACTTAAATAAGGAAGATCCTGGAGGTCTTCTTGGAAGAGGTGAACACATTGAAAAATGAGTGCATTTTCATAGATTACTATGAGAGTGCTGGGGTTGGAAAACGAATATTCCTATGTGGACTGGAAAGTTTCAAATACAACACAGAGATGACACTGCAGCTGTCTGCTTACAGGTGTGGAATAGGGAACAGACCAGCACTGTCCAATATGGAAGCCACTAGCCACATGTGATGTTTAGCTATTTTTCTCTCAGCTAATGGTTCCTTATGAGTAGTTATTTTATTTTTTAATTGAGATCTAATTGGTATATAATACCATTTTTGTTTTCAGTGTGTGACTATTTAGATTTAAGTGAAACTCGATAAAGTTAACATTTTTCTCAGTCATCCCAGCCACATTGCAAATGCTTAGAAGCATGGGCTACAGGGGATTGACGGAGCGGTGGAAAGATTGCTAATCGGTGGATCTCAAACGTTAGCCTAGAACCTAGACGGCTTGTTAAGACACAGATTACTGAGACCCACTCGCAGAGATTCTGAGTCAGTAGGTCTGGGGTGGGACCTGAAATTCTGCTTCTCTAACAAGCTGCCAGGTGATGCGGATGCTGCCAGTGTGGGGACCGCACTTGGTCTTGGGCTGTGGTAGAACAGCGCTCCACGAACGATGACTGTATGAATTTCCAAAGTGCGGTATCCAGATATATATTTTTTCAACCATAAAAATGAGTTACTAGAAGAAGGATATTCAAATAGTTTTTAAATCTACAAAACCGAAACCATATTAGTAGATTTGATGGAGGTGTAACTACATTTCAGAGAAGATACTCAGAACAAATATGAGAAAAAAAAGAAAGAATGTCTAGGGAGGTTTCCAGATGAAGACTCCGTATCTTTCTACATATCTCCACGGTGAACCACACCAAGAGGTCCGCGGACCACATTGGCCCATGGTCCGCACTACGGTAATTTGAGTATGGGCTTGAGGATCCTGCATTTCACGCTGATGATAATAGCGATTCTTCACAGCTTTTGAGCAAGGAGATGTAAGCCAAATCTTAGGAAGGGTAATGTGGCGGCAATGGAGAAGAGCCATGGGGAAAGGAGGCTGCCAAAGTTGGGAAGACCAATGCCAAGGCCATGACAAAATCCAGGCAGAAGGAAGTATGGGCGGCAGACAGGAGGAGTCAGATGCCAAACATGTTGAGGTCATAGAATCAGCAGGACTGGGCAGCTAATTGGATGTAGGGTGTGATGAAGAGGGGAGAGGTAATGATGACTTTGAGGTTTCGATCCTGAGCAACTGGAAGGGCAGCAATGGCATTCACCAAAATAGGAAACACCAGGGGCACCTGAATCACAAGCCCTTTTTGTTATCCCTGAGATCACATTTAAGTTTCACTCACCCGTGTGGTTTTCCTTTAGGATATTAGTGGACTCTTGTTTCAGAGGTGTACTTTATAGGTCATTACCACACACAGCAGAAAAATATCCTGTTGGGTGAGGAACTCATATGAAGATTATTTACATGTGAGACTGGACATTTAAAATGGACAGATAATAAAAAAGAATGAAATCTTGCCATTTGCAACAACATGGGTGGACCTAAAAGGCATTATACTAAGTAAAATAAGTCAGGCAGAGAAAGAGAAATGCCACAGAATTTCACTTATTTTTTAAGACTTATTTTGAGCAAGAGAGAGAGAGAGAGAGAGAGAGAGAGGTGGGAAGGAGAGAGGGAGATAGAAACTCCCTAGTGAGCACCAACCCAGTGCAGGGCTTGATCTCATGATCCCGAGATCATGACCTGAGCCGAAATCAAGAGTTGGACACTTAACCAACTGAGCCAACCAGGCACCCCCACAATTTCTCTTATTTATGGAACCTTAAAAAAAAATAGATGATAGGTACATACCTCACATCTTTAGCCATCCCTCTATCAATGGACACTTAGATTGTTTCCGTAGCTTGGCTATTGTAAATAATGCTGCAATATACATAGGGTTGCATATATCTTTTTGAATTAGTGTTCTTGTTTTCTTTGGGTAAATACCCAGTAGTGAAATTACTGGATCATATGGCAATTCTATTAATTGTTTGAGGAACCTCCATACTGTTCTCCACTGTTGCTACACCAATTTGAATTCCCACCAACAGTGCACAAGGGTTCCTTTTTTCTTCATATCCTCGCCAACACCTGTTATATCCTATCTTTTTATTTTTAGCCATTCTGACAGATGTAAGGTGACATAGTGGTTTTTGATTTGCATTTCCCTGATGATTAGTGATGTTGAGCATCTTTTCATGTGTCTGTTGGCCATCCGGATGTCTTCTTTGGAAAAATGTCTGTTGAGGTCCTCTGCCCATTTTTTAAATTGGATTATTTGGGGTTTCTTGGTATTGAGTTGTACAAGTTCTTTATATATTTTGGATATTAACCCCTTATCAGATATATCATTTGTAAATATCTTCTCCCATTTAGGAGGTTGTCTTTCGTTCTGTTGATGATTTCCTTTGCTGTGCAAAAGCTTTTTATTTCGGTGTGGTCCCAAGAGCTTAAATTTTTGTTTCGCTTGCCTCAAGAGACATATCTAGAAAAATGTTTCTATAGCCATTGTCAAAAAACTTACTGCCTATTATTGGAGTTTTATGGTTTCAGGTCTCACAGTTAGGTCTCTAATCCATTTTGAGTCTATTTTTATGTATGGTATTTAAAAAATAGTCCAGTTTCATTCTTCTGCATGTAGTTGTCCAGTTTTCCTAGCACCGTTTGTTGGAAAGACCATCTTTTCCCCATTATGTATGCTTTGCTGTACATTAATTGACCATACAAGTGGGGGTTTGTCTCTGGGCTCTCTATTCTGTCCTGCTGACCTATGTGCCAGTGATGTGTGACTTTTGTGCCAGTAGCATACTCTTTTGGTTACTACTGCTTTGTAGTATATCTTGAAATCTGGGATTGTGATACCTCCAGCTTCCTTCTTCTTTCTCAAGACTTCTTTGGATATTCAAGGGTCTTTTGTGGTTCCATACAGATTTTAAGACTATTTGTTCTTGTTCTGTGAAAAAAAAATGTTGTTGGTATTTTGATAGGGATTGCATTAAATCTGGAGATTGTTTGGGGTTGTCTGAACCTTTTAACAATATTGGTTCTTCCAATCCTTGAGCATGGAATAGTTTTCCATTTGTTTGTGTCATCAGCAATTGCTTTCATCAAGTTTTCATAGTCTTCAGAATACAGGTCTTGGTTCGCTTTCATCCTAGGTATTTTATTTTTTTTTGTACAGTTGTAAATGGTACTGTTTTCTTAATTTCTCTTTCTGCTACTTCATCATTAGTGTCTAGAAATGCAACAGATTTCTGTCTATTAATTTTGTATCCTGCAACTTTATTGAATTCCTTTATCAGTTCTAGTAGTTTTTGGTGGAATCTTTTGGGTTTTCTTTATAGAGTGTCATGTCTTCTACAAATTGTGAAACTTTGACTTCTTCCTTATCAATTTGGATGCCTTTTATTTCTTTCTGTTCTCTGATTGCTGTGGCTAGGACTTCCAGTATTATGCTGAATAAAAGTGGCGAGACTGGACATCCTTGTCTTGTTCCTGATCTTAGAGGAAGAGCTCTCAGTTTTCCACCATTGAGTATGATGTTAACTGTGGGTTTTTCATGTATGGCCTTAATTGTATTGAGGTATGTTCACTCTAAACCTACTTTGTTGAGGGTTTTCATCACGAATGGATGTTGTACTTCATCAGATGCTTTTCTGCAACTATTGAGATGATCTTATGGTTTTATCTTTCCTTTTATTAATGTGATGTATCACAGTGATTGATTTGCAAATATTTAACCACCCTTGCATTCCTGGAATAAATGCCACTTGATCACAGGTAATGATTTTTTTAATGTATTGTTGGATTCAATTTGCAAATATTTTGTTGAGGATTTTTGCATCTGTGTTCATCAGAGGTGTTGACCTATGTTTCTCTTTCTTTTGCAGTGTCTTCATCTGGCTTTGGTATCAGGGTAACGCTGGACTCATAGAATGAATTTGGAAGCTTTCCTTCCTCTTCTGTTTTTTGGACTAGTTTGAGAAGAATTGTATTAACTCTTTTAAATGTTTGGTAGAATTCACCTGTGAATTCATCTGGTTCAAGGCTTTCATCTGGTGGGAGTTTTTTGATTGCTGATTCAATTTCATTGCTAGTAATTTGTTCAAATTTTCTATTTCTTCCTGATTCAATTTTGGAAAGTTGTAGGTTTCTAGGAATTTATCCATTTCTTCTAGGTTGTCCAGTTTGGTGGCATGAATTTTTCATAACACTTCCTTATAATTTTTTGTATTTTGTGGTATTTGTTATTATTTCTCCTTTTTCATTAATGATTTTATTCATTTGAGTCTTCTCTCTCTCTCTCTCTCTCTCTCTCTCTCTGATGAGTCTGACTGGAGGATTATCAATGTTGTTGATCTTTTCAGAGAACCAGCTCCTGGTTTCATTAATCTGTTCTATTGTTTCTTTAGTCTCTATTCCATTTATTTCTCTAATAATCTTTATTATTTCCTTCCATCTCCTGGCTTTGGGCTTTGCTGTCTTTCTAGCTCCTTGAGGTGTAAGGTCAGGTTGTTTATTTGAGATTTTTCACTTCTTAAAGTAGGCTTGTATTTCTATAATCTTCCCTCTTAGGACAGCTTTGCTTCATCCCAAAGATTTGGGACCATTGTGTTTTCATTTTCATTCATCTCCATGTATTTTTTTTTAATTTCCTCTTTGATTTCTTTGTTGATCCACTTATTGGTTAGTAGCAATAACTATTTAGTTTAGTTTAGTTATTTAGCCTCCATGTATTTGTGTTCTTTCCAGATTTTTTCTTACGCTTGATTTCCAGTTTCATAATGCTGTGTTCAGAAAAGATGCATGATACGATTTCCATCTTTTTAAATTTATTGATACTTGTTTTGTGGCCTAATATGTGATCTCTTCTGGAGAATGTTCCATGTTCACTTGAAAAGAATGTGTATTCTGCTGTTTCTGGATGGAATGTTCTGAATATATCTGTTAGGCCCATCTGGTCCAGTGTGTCATTCAAAGCCATTGTTTCCTTGTTGATTTTTTGTCTGGGTGATCTATCCATTGATGTCAGTGGGGTGTTAAAGTCCCCTATTATTATTGTATTACTCTTGATTACTTCCTTTATGTTGATTAATAGTTGCTTTATTTATTTCTGTATTTGCTCCATATATTTATGTATTTAGGCGCATTTGTTGGGTTGTTCCCCTTGTCATTATGTAGTACTCTTCTTTGTCTTTTGTGACAGTCTTTGTTTTAAAGTCTATTTTGTCTGATTTAAGTGTTGCTACCCCAGCTTCCTTTCCACTTCCATCTGCATGGGAAATGTTTTATCATTCCTTCACTTTCAGTCTGCAGTTGTCTTTAGATCTGAAGTGAGTCTCTTGTAGGCAGCATATAAATGGGTCTTGCTTTGCGGGGGCAGAGTCTTGCTTTTTTACTTGTTCAGTCACCCTGTGTTTTTTTTATTAGAGCATTTAGTCCATTTACTTTCAAAATAATTCTCAATAGGTATGTACTTATTACCATTTTTATTACTTGTTTTATGTTTATTTTTATAGTTTTTCTCTACTCCTTTCTTCTTCTTTTGCTCTCTTCCTTTTTGGTTTGATGGGTTTCTCTCTCTTTTTAATGGCTTTCTTTAGTGATATGCTTGGATTCCTTTCCTTTTACTTTTTGGGTATCTGTAACAAGTTTTTGATTTGTGGTTACTGTTAGGCTCATATATGACATCTTATGCATATAGCAGTCTATATTACATTGATGATCGCTTAAGTTCGAACCCATTCTAAAAGCACTAAATTTGTACTCCCCGCTTCCTACATTTTATGTAAATGAAGTCATGCCTTATATCCTTTTATTTTGTGAATCCCTTGACTGAGTTTTATAGATAAAATTGATTTTACTGCTTTTGCGCCTTAACCTCCTTCTTGCTTCTTTAAGTCATTAATCTACTACTTTTATTACATGTTTGCATTTACCTGTGAAATTTTTTTCCTTTCATAATTTGCTTACTCCTGAGTATGGCCTTTTCTTTGAGTGGGAACAAAAGACTGAACAGCCTTTTCTTTTTGAGAGAGAAAGAGAGAGAGCATGTGCACATACATGAGTGGGGGGAGGGGTAGTGGGAGAGGGAGAGAGAGAATCTTAAGCAGGCTCCCCATGCAGCGCAAAGCCCAACACAGGGCTCGATCTCATGACCTGAGCCAAAATCAAGAGTCAGATGCTTATCTGACTGAGCCACCCAAGAGCCCCCCCAATAGACTTTTCTATACAGAGAACAAAATGGTGGTTGCCAGAGAGGAGGTATGTGGGGGGATGGGCAAACTAGATCAAGGGTATTAAGAGGTACAAACTTTCAGTTGTAAAATAAATAAGTAACAGATGGAAAGTACAACATAAGGAATAAGAAAAAAATGGCAGATAGATAATGTTCTAGTAATACAAAGACCAAGGAAAAGTACTATATACCTTGCAGATTTAGGACTGGTCCGGAGTTCTTGAAACACCTTGAGAACTTTATACAACAACTTAATCTCTTGAAACTTAGAAGAATGTATTGTTGTTGTTTTATAAATACAAAATCACATCTCCAAGAACAATGGACAACACTGATCCAACTTACTGGAATGTATTACTAATTATCCAAAAGATCATCTTAAATATCATCTTGACATGGAGATCTAGTAATGGAAGTGATTAATAGGTAGTGTTTTAAACCCATGAAAGCAAGTGGTAAAGTTATCTTTGAAGGTAACAGGAGTTATGGAATATTTGGGGATTTTAGCAACAATAAATTCATGTCATTTAATGCACTAGGAAGGCTCTGGGATATCTCCTCAGGTCACTAAAAGGAATTTGATGGTTTTCTTTCTTGTTCAATATCCATAACACATCTATCACCTTTAAACCTACAAACAGTAGTGTGGCCATCTTGAAAATACTGTTTTCAAAATACCTGCACATCTCAGGGTATACACCAAGGGTATCACTGTCCTAGGTGTATGGAACAAATTTCCATGATGCCGGGCAAGGAAATTTCATTTTCATATATAGCCCTTACTTCTTACGCTTTTCAAAAAGTGGAAAATGTGTTATTTCCCATGTGACTGAAAATCCTTATGTTCACAAACTAAAGGAGTTTTGATATTAAAAAGTTGTTTAGATTAACTCAAGCAAAAGCACATTTTCCTTCTTTCATTTTCTTACTTATCTGGGCCATTTCAGTAACCAGTCCTCAGCTTACATTGTAAACACTCAACCCAGCGGAACTCAGGAATTCATTGTCACCTCCTTCATCCATGTGTCTCTAAGTCTGGTTGGACTCATTGCTTTGCTCCTCCCGAACTGTATTTAAAAATGTGCTACTGGCTGAAATTAATGTTTCAGCAATTAGTTTAGTCTAACTCCCAAAACAGATTAAAAGATTTCTCTCTCTATTTAGGACCACGTGCCTAGATTAAGTTTTTTAATTCTTCCTGATGCTCCCTGCAACTTACACAAATATAGTCCTTACTAGAGTACTATAGTACTATAGAACTAAGTAAGTAAGTACTATAGTACTTACTTAGTTCTCCACCCCTCCACACCCACCATCAAAGCTCTGGTGATGATGGAAATTAATGAGATAAGTCATGAAAACCACAGGATTGTGAAGACATCTAATTTTGTCAACTAATGGACACTTGAAAGGCTATTGGTAGCTCCTCTCATGTTATGTGTTCACACTAAACCCATAAACAAAGTTGGGCTCCCAATCCAGCCTTTATCCATAGTCCCTTACTTTAATATCACTACCCCTCAGCCTACAACATGTTCAGATAGCCCACAGGTTCAAAAATTAACAAACAAACATGTACTCAAACACTTCTCCCTCAACCAACCCAATTCTCTCCCTGTTGCTCACCTAACCTTCAAGAGAAGCTTCTAGAAATTATGGACTGCCTTGATCTTGATTTCCCCACCTCCCATTCACTCTCTCACTGGATCTGGTTCACATTCCACAGGTTACTGGAGTTACTTTTGCTGACAGCATCAAAAACCTGCATAATGTCAAGTCCAATGCCCTCTTCTCTGAGCTCTTCCCACTTGGCCTCAAAGAAAACTTGAACTTGACTGAAAATTCCCTTTCTAGTCATCTCACAAGGTTTTTATGACACAGCCCTCTCCAAGTTTTCCTCCCACCTCCTTCTCATTTCTTTTCCTGGTCCCTTTTCCTTTGTGAAATCCTCCAAAGTGGCTGTTTTCTAAGGTGTAACACTAGCCACTTTCTGGTTCTTACTCCTAGTGATAACCCTTCTTAACCCCTTGGCATGACCATCACCTATATATTATACTTCAGACTCCCAATGCAACATATTTACCCCAGCTCTGGTCTGAATTCCAAGTGGGTGCACAACAGGGACTCAAATTCTACACACATAAAAGTGAATTCTCTATTTCCCTGTTTGTCCCCTCTATTAGTTTTCTATTGACACCATAACATAAGCTTATAACATATAAGATTACCCCAAACTTAGTGGCCTAAAGCAGTGCAAGAAGTCCAACATGGTTCAGCCTTACTGCCTTTCTTCTGGTGACTTTAGAGAAGAATCTGTTTCCTTCCTTTTCCAGCCTCTATTGTTCACCTGGATTCCAAGCTCATGACCCCTTCCAGTATCTTCAAAGCCAGCCACAAAGCATCTTCAAACCTCTGTCACCTGTGCTTCTGTTGTGACATCTTCTTTTCTGCCTCTGACCCTCCTATCTCTTACAAGACCTTTGTGATTATGTTCAGTCCACCTGAATAATCTCCAGAATCCAGAATGATCTCCCTACCTCAAGATCCTAAACTTAATCCCATCTACAAAACCCCCTCTGCCTTAAGGTAATGTTTTTAGTTTCTAGAGATGAGGACATGGACATCCTTGGGGACATTATTCTGCCTACCACACCCCCAAACCATTCCTCTGTGTTTCTCTTATCTCAGTGAACCTTCATCGAGCCACTCAGCCAGTGAAGCTGGACAGTTCCAGGCCATATTCTGTTCCTCTTTCTCATCCCTTACATTGAAAGTTTCTTAGGTCCCATATGTTCTACATCTGAACCCTCCTCATAAATATACAATCGTTGCATCCTAATCATTACTATCTCTGTTTGAAACCTCTGCTTTTCCACCCCGGACTTCTTAAACACCATCCAAATTTGCTTTCCTGACTTCTAACCTGTTCTTCTGTTCCAAGGAATTTCAGATCCTGTTTCCAAACGCCAGATCTCTCTATGCTTCAATCCCAATTGTCATGCATTTTCATGTTTTTGTGACTTCCTTTGTACGTTCCCTTTCTTTCTCCCTTCTCTATGTGAGAGGCTTATGTCCGTGCTCCAAGGGCCAGCTCAGCCCTCCACTCTGCCACGCTTCCTCTCCTGCTCACACAGGAGTTGCTAGAGAATGTGCTAGCAGAACGCTCCATGTTCAGAAACACAGAGGCACATTCCGGTGTATTGTAGCTCTCTGGTCATATGGCTGTGGTTCTGGCTAGGTGATGGCAAGTTTCATAAGGGTAAGACGAGGTGTTATGCCACATTTCTAATCAGATTCCAAACTCTCCCTCTTCCTCCTTCCTTTCTAGTCTTCCTTGCTCTTCCCGCCACCCAAAAATCTCTCCTTGCGGCTCCGTTAATTACAATCTCTTCTCTTCTGCACGCTCCTCTACAGGTTGACTTTCAGTTCCTTTCTTTGTGATCCCATTGTTTCTTTTATGCGCGTCTCTTTGCCCTAGAAGTCACCTCATTGCCTGGCCTTTGGCTATCACACCTATGTATCTATTTCCTAAAGATTCTGGGAAGAAGGAATCAGTGTACTTTTTCAACGTTGTGTCCCTAACGTATGACAGCACAGTGCTTGGCATGCAGTAGCTGCTTAATATATATTTATTGAATAAACAATTGAAAATAAGTGAAGAGGGGTGCCCGGGTGGCTCATTCGTTAAGCGTCTGCCTTCGGCTCAGGTCCTGATCCCGGGGTCCTGGGATCAAGACCCGCATTAGGCTCCCTGCTCAGTGGGGAGCCTGCTTCTCCCTCTCCCACTCTCCCTGCTTGTGTTCCCTCTCTAGCTGTCTCTCTCTCTGTCAAATAAATGAATAAAATCTTTAAAAAGAAAAGAAAAGAAGTGAATAAACTGGTGGGCCCATTGCCACCTTCTCTACCTGGGAAAACCTAACCCATTTCATTGTTTGTTGTTGCATTGATTGGTTGGTTGGTTGTTTTCTGTTTCCTTGTCTCTCAGGCTGGACAATACGCTTAAACCTAGGAACTGTGTCTCAGTTCTTGTAACCTGAGCACAAAAACAGCATCTAGAGTCCAATTTTAGGTGCTCAGTAATTGCATGGAATTGAACTGGATGCTCTTTTTTCATTACTGTTGCAAGAACTTAATCTGTAACTAACTTGTTTGGAATGGCTTGATGTTAATCACTTCCCCTTTGAGAATCTCCGTGTCCTCATTTTGAAAATTGGCCTGCCCCTACTTCACAATAGGATCAAGGCCAAACAGGAAAGTAGGAAACATCCGGAAAACAGGCACAAACTGCTATATGAGTACAATTTATCGTTAGGAGTCTTTCTAGGGAAAAAAATGCTGTTTTGCTTTGTCTTATGAGTTAAAGCTCTTGGGAATCCTTCATGTTAATGAAGAAAGGAATAGAGTGCAAACCTTAAGGCCTTTATATAATCTGGACATTTGCCTTAAGAATTCAATCTCTTCTCTCCATCTGACCCCTCTAGCTCATGACTATTCAAAAGAGAACAAGCTTCCTCCATTACCTACCTGTCAGGAGCTGTTTGTGTCGGAATCCGAGGTTGAAGAACCTTTGAAGCAATCACTGATTAAATTAGCAGAAGAAATAACTTTCTCCCTAGGGTCACGTGGTTTCGAATCAACCTGAATACACTGGCTGGCATTCTTGGGTCCCATTAACCCACACATGGAATCCAAGGAATTGCCAGTCTTCAGGGAGGCCAAGGCTAGCCCGAAAGGTCCCATGCAGTACAATCCCTTGACAGGTCATAAGAAGCTTATAGTGTCTCTGTCTGACGGGGAGACTTCATTGATGCTGTACTTCTGTGTGAGAACTCAAAACAAATCATTCACTCGTGACTGGTGACAAGAATACGTGAACTGTATTCTTGTTTTTCTGGTTTTGTATTTTATTTATTTATTTATGTATTTATTTATTTATTAGCATATAATGTATTATTTGTTTCAGGGGTACCGGTCTGTGATTCATCAGGCTTACACATTTCACAGCGCTCATCATAGCACATACCCTCCCCAATGTCCATCAACCAGACACCATGCGATGTCTCCCACCCGCCTCCCCTCCAGCAACCCTCACTTTGTTTCCTGAGATTTAGAGTCTCTTATGGTTTGTCTCCCTCTCTAGTTTCACCTTGTTTCATTTTTCCCTCCCTTCCACTATGATCCTCTGTCTTGTTTCTCAAATTCCTCACATCAGAGAGATCATATGATAATTGTCTTTCTCTGATTGACTTATTTTGCTCAGCGTAATACCTTCTAGTTCCATCCACGTCGTTACAAATGGCAAGATTTCATTTCTTTTGATGGCTGCATAGTATTCCATTGTGTATCTATACCACATCTTCTTTATCCATTCATCTGTGAATGGACATCTAGGATCTTTCCATAGTTTGGCTATTGTGGACATTGCTGCTCTAAACATTTGGGTGCACGTGCTCCTTCAGATCACTATGTTTGTATCCTTAGGGTAAATACCCAGTAGTGCGATTGCTGGGTCGTAGGGTAGCTCTATTTTCAACTTTTTGAGGAACCTCCATGCTGTCTTCCAGAGTGGCTGCACCAGCTTGCATTCCCACCAACAGTGTAGGAGGGTTCCCCTTTCTCCACATCCTCGCCAGCACCTGTCGTTTCCTGACTTGTTAATTTTAGCCATTCCGACTGGTGGGAGGTGGTGTCTCACTGTGGTTTCGATTTGTATTTCCCTTATGCCTCAGTTCTCTTACTTGTAAAAATGGGGCGGACAATGACTCACTCATCCAGTCTTTCTGCTACGGTGAGCTGAGAGCGAAAACGTCTAGCATGGGGCTTACATAGCTTGATGGTAGTTAGCTTTTCTTCTTCTGTGGCATGAAAAATCAGGACTAGTCTGAGAAGCTGGAAGAAAAGCCCCCCAAGGTCTGTATCTGATATTCTTTGATCGACTTATGCTGTCATTTGCTAGATAAACCCTATTGTATTATATTCATGTAATCTAATAGCTAGAGATTTTTTTTACTTATTTCTGGTTGCAACTGTGAATGGCAATACTTTCTCACTGTTTTCAGAATGTCGGTGTTGCTTTTGGGCATTCATGCCAGTTGACTTTTGTAAGGTTACTTTTTTTTTTCTCTCTTCCGTTTACACAATCCTAATTAAGACCATTTTTTTTTAAGGTAACTCCTTTTGGGGCACCTGGGAGGCTCAGTCATTAAGTGCCTGCCTTTGGCTCAGGCCGTGATCCCGAGATCCTGGGATCGAGACCTGCATCGGGCTCCCTGCTCCACGGGAAGCCTGTTTCTCCCTCTCCCACTCCACTCCCCCTGCTGTGTTCCCGCTCTCGCTGTGTCTCTCTGTGTCAAATAAATTAAAAAAATCTTTAAAAATAAATAAATGGGACAGCACAAATAGAGAACATTTCTGTTATCAAAGAAAGTGCTACTGAACCAGCAATGTGCTAGAATGTTCCTATTGGATTTCAGTGTTGAGATAAGTCTACAATGACACATTAAAGGGCACTATTTCTATTCTTATTTAATTATTTAAGGTAGTATGCATTCATTTTTATCAAATATCTTTTGTTATATCTGGAATGTTCATATGATCTTTCTTATTAAAGTGTAGAATGCTACATTAGTAGATTTCTATTCATCGAATTATCTTCATATTTCTGAAATAAATCATCCTAGATTTGGGGTTTTTAAAAAACATCCTAGATTCTGCTTATTACTCAAATGTTTTGGTAAGTTAATCATGTTTTAGAATTGAGGCCAAAGTTATCTCCAAGAAAGATTTTGCTAAGATGAGAGACTTGGGAAGCATTCACCAATAAATCCATTAAGTGTTCTTAGTGTCCTTTAGAATTCTGAGTTTGGTATGGGGAAGGTCACTTAAAATTTTCCATTTTTTAAAAAGATTTTATTTATTTATTTGACAGAGAGACAGCAAGAGAGGGAACACAAGCAGGGGGAGTGGGAGAGGGAGAAGCAGGCTCCCCACTGAGCAGGGAGCCTGATGCGGGGCTCCATCCCAGGACCCTTGGATCGTGACCTGAGCTGAAGGCAGACGCTTAAAGACTGAGCCACCCAGGCGCCCCAAAACTTTCCATTTCTTATCGGTGGACTTTGACTAAAACAGAGTGATCCCCATCATATAGTGCACCTCGCCCAGTCAGCTGGGTTTGCCAGCCTCGTAATCACATGGCCCAATTCCTTATAACAACTTTTTTCTATATACATGCAAAAAAAACCCTTTCCATTTCTTGAATAAGAGACCATTTGTCCTCTTTATTGTTGAGGTTCTGAAGTTGAGGCTTTCTTTTCTTTATTGTTTGATCATTATTTTGAGTTATGGTGAGTTCTCAGAATGTTGGATATATGCACTATTGAAATATATCCAAATCCCCACTACAATATAAGTAATTTTAACTTTCTTCCTGTTATTTTAGAGAGCTGCCTAAAACTTAGAGTTGATTATATAGATATCACTGTAACTAAGATATTGTTAGTTAATGAAGTCATGTTAATGAAGATATACTTTATGTTTTAATTAAACACTTCCAGGAAGATTAGTGATTTTATCAGATTGTTTTCATCTCAATTTTAATTAATTTGGCGTGATCTGTTGAGTAATTAAGTTTTTACTAAAATGCCATTTGTAAGTGCGGTTTGTTGCATTTCAGTAGTTCATTTAAGTGAGGACAGGGGAAATGAAAATATTAATTTTAAAGGGTTGGGTAAACAGAGTCTTGGAAGATGTTGGAGGTATTTGGACTGGGGACAGGACAGGCATGTTCAGCAAATGTATACCATTCCTCACTGAGGGATTTGTTACATAGCCTTCCTTGTGCAAGAATGGAGCAAGGAATTATGGGGGGCAGTCGGGGAGAAGCGACATCCTTGGTTTGACAAGAGGTTTCCAATAAAGCTGAGCAGATTTAACGAATATACAACAAACAATACAATACAGTGTGTAAAACAAGACAAAACCTAGCCAGGAAAGAAAAATCTAGTAATTAAGTTCCAAAAAGGTTAACTGCACAACAGCAGAATGAGGGAGATTTTGATTTACCTGAGTTCTGGCAAAATAATTCTCGGCGGTATCAGTTTACTAAAAGCTCTAATGCGAGGCATAGCGTGACTCAGGGACCAGATCACGTATTCGGAGGCTTCATTAGCATCTAAAGTGAACAGATCATTAGACCTACTTTTCTCTGCCCTGATCAGCACACAATGATTAAGAGAGGAGAAGTATAAAATAGCTAGGTTTGAAACACACACACATACAGGCGCGTGCACGCGCACGCACACACGGTGGCTCTCAGTCAGTTTACCCAAAGCTAATATGCATATTTTCTGATTTATTTTAAAAATGGCATTAGAACATTCGAAGGAGAGCTTTAACTGAACTCTTCCACCTTAGTATTTGATGGGGGGTTATATGCATCTTTTCTATACAATCAGTTTAATAATTGATAAAACATATGAAATATATTTAGAAATGAATTATTTCATTATTGATAGTCAAAATATCAGAACTCACTGCTTTTCAGTTTAATTTAAATACTTTTTAATATACTTTGCTTTTACAGTCATCTTTCAGAAATTTTAGTTGTTTTAACCAATTTATTTTTGTCAACCTTCATGTCCAATTATACACTTACAGTTAATGTATTTCCAAAACTGAACTACCAGTCAGTGAAGTCTCCATATGTCCCTTCTGGGCTACCATATTCCCTTTCTGCTCCTTTATATGATTTTACCTCTCAAGCCTTTCAGTACATTTCAACTATTTAAAATATATATAGATACATTGCTATAGATATAATCAAACCATAAGATGGAATTGTTTTGGCAATTTATGAATGTTTGGATGAATGGATTTAAATTTAAATGCTTACTTTGAGTTAAATTTTAACCTAATTCTTAATTTTTTTGTTTTGTTTTGTTTTTAAAGATTTTATTTATTTATTTGACAGAGAGATCACAGGTAGGCAGAGAGGCAGGCAGAGAGAGAGAGGAGGAAGCAGGCTCCCCACTGAGCAGAGAGCCCGACGCAGGGCTGGATCCCAGGACCCTGGGATCATGACCTGAGCCCAAGGCAGAGGCCTTAACTCACTGAGCCACCAAAGCGCCCTCCTAATTCTTAATTTTAAATGTCGATTTTCCTGGTCTGTTTTTAAATTTGTATTTAAAATTTTATTTGTACTTATTTAAAGTTTAATTTACTTTAATTTAATTTCTGTTAAATTTTTAAATGTTGTGAATTGCTAACGATAGTAGAAAAAGACTGATAGTCCATTACAAAATTAGATAAATGGTTTAAATTAGAAAAAACAGGAAGTGTCATTTAAAAGCATCCAGACTGAGGTGCCTGGGTGGCTCAGCTGTTAAGCCTCTGCCTTCAGCTCAGGTCCCTATCCCAGCATCCTGGGATCGAGCCCCATACCTCCCTGCTCAGTGGGGAGCCTGCTTCTCCCTCTCCAGCTCCCCTGTGCTTGTGTTTCCTCTCTCGTTCTCTCTGTCATCAATAAATAAAATCTTTAAAAAATAAATAAATAAAAGCATCCAAACTGAAATCAGAAGTAGTTGAAACAGTCCTGTTACATAAAATGCCAATTTTTAAATTAAAAATAGTTTTCCATATGGGAATCTTACATTTTTGTCTTTTGCCAGATTTTTGGCATTTTTCAAATTCTTATGCTACCCTTAGTTTATTTAACTGTCCCAAAAATAGGTATCAGTCACTAAAATCCAACATTCCACTTAAAACTATTAAAGTAATTAAACCTACAATAAGTAAATTTGGTGTATTTGGCTCCTGGAAAATGAGCTGTTGGCAAATTGACCTTGTGCGAAAGCTAGGTGAGATCCTAATTTCAGTTTATAAAGTGTGAAAATCTTGAAGAAGATAGTTTTGAGCCATTTTTGACAATTTGAAGACTAGATCAAAAGAAATGGTTAATTATGGTAAAACGAAGGATTTGGACTAACTTCAAAATAATCTTCTCTCATAAAGAACACCAATATCGAGCTCATAACTGATTGAAAAGGACATTTCTCCTGAGTTCTGAAACTAATCGCTTGCCGATGTAAACACTGGCCTCGGAAGAGTTCAGTCAGAGCCTTATGCAGATTTTCAGTAAGTGATCTTCTAATGAATAGAGAAGCTTTTGCCTACCTTCTTAGTATGTTGAAATGAACCCCCTGGTGCATTTACGCTAGACTCACCTTTTGCATTATATCACCTGTGATTTGCCCAGTGGGGGCCAAAGCAGAAGCATTCACTGTCTTTCCCCAGAACAAAGGGCTCAACAACATGGAATCCCTTGGAAAGCACAGAGGGAGCCAGCAAGTGAGCAAATCCTTTGTGCAAAAAGCAGGTCCTCTGAGGCTAATTACATTTGGAGAAAGAAAACTAAAAATAGGATAGAGCGTTTCCCGAATGAAAAGTCTTTAGACCCTTCCTTACAGACCAAACTCACTCTTTTTGGGGTGTCTGCCACGTTAATTCGTTAGCAAGGGCAACGTGCACAATTTCCAGTCCGAGGAAGGAGACCGGGGTGGACCGTGCAGCCATGTTGCCATAGTGATGACATTTGAGCGTCTTCAGAGCTGCGAATCTGATTAGTCAGTGAGTGTTTTCTCTCATTCCACTTTGTTACACAGGAAAGGAAACTCCTCAAAAGACAGTTTCATGTGTATTTGTATCTGATCAAAATACAAAAATTTCTCATGCCAGTTCATCTATGGAAATGGCCAGACAGTCAAAAGTCCAGCTGTGTCATCTCAGCTAAGAGTCTACACAAAAATCGGTTTGCCCTGATGCCATTAATGAATTGAAACCTGAAGCCAGTCAGAACAAACAAACAGCATGCTTCATGGGACAAGTAGTTGTGACTCAACTATCTTTGCTTCCTTCTGTTCCTCCTGGTGGAGCTTGGGCTAAAGATTCAAAGTCTCCAGCTATTTGCTTGTATTGGCTGACAAGCTTGTAGCGAATCTCTTTATTGAAAAGAACAGGAGGAGAAGAAGAAACTGAGGGAGTTAAAGATAATCTTTGTTTGCTAAGAAATGTATTTGTTGACGGCCAAGCTGAATCCAAGGTATTTCCAGTTCTTATGGGCTTCTTTATAAAGAGAAGAAATGGGTTCCCGGAGAAACGTGAATGTTTTATCTTAGAAGGAGGCCTTGTCACCTTTGTGTTTCAGAGGGCATGTGACAGGGAGTCCCAGGGCGAGTGAGGAGGGAGCCGGCTCCTTCTCCCTTTTCTCCTATCAATTACCTTTGTTTGGTGGTCCTGATTAGGTAACGCCTATTAGCGATCGGCCAGAAGATGGCGCTATTTGGTTTTGTGCTGAGGAGAGCGTCCTGGGTTTGTTCTCTGTTGTGTTGTGTTGTGTTTTGTTTTTTTCAAAGAAAGTAGAATAAAGAGGGATTTTGCTTTTATTTTCAGCTTATTAGCCTGTCATAAGGTCAGTCTAAATACCAATTCTAGCTATTGTGAAGTGTCATCATAGGTCATTTGGATACATTTTCTACAATCAAAGCAAGATAAAAGGGAAAATAAAATAATACCCCTCTTTTAGCAAAGCCATGTCATGATATTATCAAGCACAGGCTTGGTATCATCTTCAACTTTTTTTTTTTAAGATTTCATTTATTTATTTATCTGACAGACAGAGATCACAAGGAGGCAGAGAGGCAGGCAGAGAGAGAGGAGGAAGCAGGCTCCCTGCTGAGCAGAGAGCCCAATGCGGGGCTCGATCCCAGGACCCTGTGATCATGACCTGAACCGGAGGCAGAGGCTTTAACCCACTGAGCCACCCAGGCGCCCCCATCTTCAACTTTTTGAAAATGATAGAAAATTAGAGGGAAAAGTAGATGCCGGCCTTCTCTTTCCCTCCTGCTTGCGAACACACGCACCCCCCCGCCCCACCCCCACGCATGTATCACTGTCAGGCGGTTCTCAGAAATTGTCTCCATGTACTGTGTCTCATGGCACCCCATTGCTCATCTGCTAACCCAGCAAAGGAACTCATTGAAGTCTGTAGCCATTACTATGTAAAAATTGGCAAGTCTTGCAGAATGAACTTTAACAAATGAACAGAGTGGAGAGAAAGGGCGAGTAACCTTGTTGGAAAGTCCTCTAAGGTTGTTGCCCTGGACGAAAGTTCAGCCCCAGTGCGAAGGACTCATCCTGGAGATTTCATCCCTGCGAGGGGAGTGAGGCCTGTGATCTCCAAGGGTCTTTCCAGAACTAACGTTCTTATATTCCATTTAATAGTCCCAGGAGGGACTATAGGCAGCACCATTGTCTTATCTGCCCCGGGCCACAAAATCCTTTTTGGTTTCCTAGAGGAAAATGGGGCACAGGGAGTTGGCTCCAGACACCCTGCAGCTCTGACACCTGGAAAGTGACGTGCCTTTCTAACACTGCCCTCCACTCAGTGCGAACAGCATTTCTTGATCGCTAAATGACAAGTTTGGTTGTTATTACTGATTTTTTAAAATGTTTAAGGCTGGCATTTTCTTTTTCTTTTCTTTTTTTCTTTCTTTCTTTTTTCTTTCTTCCTTCTTTCCTTTCTGTACAGAAAGGGCTAATTTATAGTTATGTAGGCTTTAAATTTATATTACCTTATTGAAATTACAAAAATCAAAATATTCCTCAAGCTTTTAAGTACAACTTACAAATCTTATTTTTCTGTTTATAATTCTAGTAACTTTGGGGGGATATAATAAGAACAAATAGTTTCACAGAGGGTTTTGATTAGTGTGGAATCAATTTAAGTTGAGCGATCTGAACTCAAACAATTGCTCTCATTTCTAAACTTAATTAGCTAGAATTCTTTATATATTTTAATCTACATTTATAAAGTTAATATATTCTGTTTGGGGCTTAATCATTCAAGTATCTATCTAACTGGCAAACTTACAACCTTAACAGGCAAAGCCTTTTTAAAAACTGAAACGACTTTTATAAATCTAATACGTGCATTCATTTATTCAACAAATGTGTATATTTAAGTTTATTACTATTTCAACTTTAAATATTTCAACTTATTGCCACTAAAACTTTTCAGTATTTAAGTTTGTTAAATATTTAGAATATCCATACTTACTTAGAGAGTGAAGTTCACCTGAAGAGTCAATGTTATTAACTACTTAAATTCTGTTATCCTTTTCGATTTATAATCGCAAGTCTCAAATCATTCTCTCATTTAAAATTGGAATGAGGGACGCCTGGGTGGCTCAGTTGGTTAAGCAGCTGCCTTCGGCTCAGGTCATGATCCCAGCGTCCTGGGATCGAGTCCCACATCGGGCTCCTTGCTCCGCAGGGAAGCCTGCTTCTCCCTCTGACTCTGCCTTCCACTCTGTCTGCCTGTGCTCGCTCTCTCTCTCTCTCTCTCTCTTACAAATAAATAAATAAAATCTTTAAAAAAAAATAAAATAAATAAATAAATAAATAAATAAATAAAATCGGAATGAAAGGGGTGCCTGGGTGGCTCAGTGGGTTAAAGCCTCTGCCTTCGGCTCAGGTCATGATCCCAGGGTCCTGGGATCGAGCCCCACATTGGGCTCTCTGCTCCGCGGGGAGCCTGCTTCCTCCTCTCTCTCTCACTCTCTGTCTGCCTCTCTGCCTACTGTGATCTCTGTCTGTCAAATAAATAAATAAAATCTTTTTTAAAAAAATCGGAATGAAAAGGCGAATACGTTTCGTCATTTAACAAATATATACTGACAAGGCGAATATGTCCATTTGCCAATATGCCAAAATACTCCTAAACATTGAAAGTGTTTTCAGCTGCATGCCCAGATTGTCCCTGCATTTACTAAGTGTTTTCCTAGATTTAAAACAAAAGAATTAACCCTATAAAATTCATTTATTAATTCAACTGAGTTTCCATTGGGTTGACCGGGAACGCTAACATGGTGGCTTATGGGATAGAGATTTGACCCCGGATGTGGGACCTGGAGGCCGCTGTCATCTGGGTTGTGTGCTCTGAGCCTCAAAGGATATCCATTTTTTAGAATCACCATGCAAACATGGGAGTCTAAATCCATTTCTTTACTCAGTTCTTTAATCTGATTTGGGTTGAAAGAAGTCGGCTTTCTTTGTATTGTCTTTCTGGCAAAAACTCTAAAGATATTTTAATTCTTCTCATCTGGCTCTAAAGATAACTGGAAGCCATTCCATTGTATCCTGGGTAAGTCTCAATCCTTTGTTTGGTTCTCTTCCTACATGGAAGGTTCCCACATGCTCCCATCAGCTGGAACCTCCGAACTTATGACCCTGGAGAGCCAGTGCTCTACAGTTTACCCCAGTCACTCCTCCCAAACCCCCTCTCAGGCCAGGCAGGATTCTCGGCCTCAGCACTACTGACACTGGGGACCAGATCATTCTGCGGGGGCTTCCCAGTGTACTTGGGAAGTGCAGCAGCCTTTGACACATCCTCTCTCCACTAGATGCCAGGACCATGCCCCCCCACCCAGGTTGTGACAACTAAAAATGTCTCTAGACGTCACGAGATGTCCTCTGGTGAGCAAAATCATCCCTCTACCTTGCTGTACACACTTTGAGAACCACTAGCTCAGGGCAACCAAGTATCCACTGAAAACAGAGGCAGAACGATAGAAGCTTCTGTGGCATGATTGTGTTGTTCTTTGTCTTACAACCCCTCAGTGCCTTTGGATCTGCCCCCTCACCTCCCGTCTCCCCTTGGGAATTTGAGCCTCTGTGCCCTACTCGGACCCAAAGGCAGGATGCTCCTCTTTGAGGAATGGAGCCCGTTCTTCGGTTTTTGACCTGTTTTTGTCTTAACCTTTCAGCCTCCATGACATTAGACAGTATGCTTCCTAGATATAAGAGCTCTGTGTCAGCTTTTAGCTCTGTATTAATAATTGTTACATAAATCGTGCTATTACTTTTCATATGGCATCAGGAAGAATGCTTTTACAAACACCACTGTTTCTACACGTTCTCGTAGTCCTAACCCAGACTCCAGTTTCACATGAATTTCCTGACTCTATCATTCTTTACATTAACAATGACGAACTGGAGTTTTTTTTAAAGTCCCCATTGGCAACATGTTTGGTTATAAGGGCTTGAAACCAAAAATAATCAAAATCTGGGCAGCGGAAGAAAATACAGTCTTAAAAACTTTGGAAGACAGACAGGCTGAGAGATGAAAGGGAAGCCTGGGGCTTGATCTGTCACAGGCTCCATGTGAAATCACTTATTCTTGAGGACGAGAGGAACACGCATCTTGCCTCACGAGACGGATGTATTGCACAGTCCAGCTCTATCTCAGAATACCACACTTTGAAATGAAGGACAGAGTAAATTGCCCGATCAAATAAATGTCACACTGTGAGACTGCAGAAACCCAACTTGGTAAATGGAACGTTTTTGACGATGCTCCACAGCGGGCTCCATGTTAGTGTGGAGATCTCCAGGAACCCTTCACCAGCTTCTGCACACCGAACTTAGCTTACACATGAATGCCTTCTTAGCGGGTCAGGGCGGCTGCATTCATGCAAACTCTGTGGCCTGTGTGGCTTCTCTAACATGTTTCTTCTGGGATGAATGTGTTGGTTGGCCAGTCTTCCCAAGGGTGAGCCACGGTGATTTGGGGATTTGGGTGAGATCCTGTTAACATGAGGAGGAGTGAAATAAATAATGGTGATAAGGGAACCAGGTAAAGAGGAGCTTTCCAAACCCAAGGACACCAAAGTCCTTGGGGTAAATACGTATTTCCTATGATATTCCTGTTGACCCCTATTTGGAAAACAAACCCCCAAAATGTATTATCCAATATGGTCACCATCAAAACAGGATTGAGCAACATGCAAATAGTTGGAAAATAGTACTACATTTGTGCTACACAGACCCAATGCTGATATATGTGGAAATAACAGAATAAATGTCCCAAACAGAATAATTAGCTAGAAATTGAATTAAATCAGCCTGCTGGCAGGATTTGTCCTTAGAAATTCTGTCCCGCATATGTTGGGAAACTTTGGGCCATGAGGATAGAATAAATAAACAATAAACAACTAAATGAATAAAACCCAACCTTATGATCATCCTACATAGAACCTTAAAAAATGTTCTAATATTTAAAAACAAGCCCAAAAGATACTTACATATAGTGTGGATTTTAGATTAAAAGATGTATTTGAGCTTCAGAGTGGCTAAGTTTGCATTAATATCACTGCGACTCTGGCCTTATAGTTTATTGTTTATAGGGGCCGTCTGCAAATTCTGGCCCACCTCATTTCATACACAAAGCACAAAGTGTCATTGGAACATGGCCACACCTATCTGTTTACATGCTGTATATGGTCGCCTTTGCGCTACTGTTGCAGAGTGCATTGGTCACAACAGAGACCATATGGCCCCCAAGGCTGGAAATACGAAAATACATACTATCTGGCCCTTTTCAAAGAAAGGTTGATCAACCTGGTAAGATCATTTGAACGTCCCTTCCAAATGATGATCACTTCTGTAGCTGCCACAGAGAGGAAGGCAAGCCTTGTGTTTTTGACATTGCTTCATACACAGTGTCATGGGTCGAATTAGAAAACATCCCCACTACAGCCAATACTTAATCAAGCAAGTCTATGAGGACAGGGGAGAGCAAAGAACAGTCACTTTGAAAGAAAGACATTTAATGATGTGCTGTGCTTGATTTTCTTTCAAAAGAACTTTATGTTTGAAAATTTGTCCTAAACATGAAACTTGTGTCCAGAGAAATGTAAATAGCTGAGTGGGACTTGCCACTTTTGGTAAATCATCCCCTTGGGGCACTGGGCAAAAGGAATGGCAGACTTGATAGTTGGATTTTTCAACAGACCTAAGGCAAGGAAAAGATAGGAGTTATATAAGTGAAACCAGAGGAAAATGAGCAAAGAATTAAAGGAAGAAGAAAAAAAATGGAATACAAATAATGACTCAAGTATAAATAGACTTTCACTTGCATATTGTATTAAATAAAAATAATGCTCACATTTATTGTTCTACCCTATGCTGGGTAAATGACATACTTTATCCATTAATTCATACCCTTCAAGGTAAGTGTGGTAGCTTTTGTTTTACAGATGCGTAAATTGAGGCTCTGGAAGGCTAGGGAACTTTCCCTCTACATGAATTTATAGCCATCTGAAGCAAAAGCCAATCTCTTTCTATTAGGAAGCTCTTAAAATGATATTGAGAGCATTATTGTATGGTTATATCACAAAAAATAAGTTAATCAAATGAACCCCTACCAGTCAGTTCTATAAACCAAACCTGCCTACTAGCGGTTTAATGATGCATCAGTCAGTTCATGCCATGTGACAAACCACACCCATACGCTGTGGCTTAGAACAATTAGTTTGTTCTAGAATAATAATGATTTGGCTTATCTGGTCTTGGCTTGGAGAGGGCTCTGCGGCAAGCACCTCTTGTCCTTCTCAGGGACCAGCAGGCAAGCCAAGGCATATCATTCCAATGGCAGAAGCAGAGTTCAAGAGAGCAAGTGGAAACACACAAGGGCTCTTGAATCCTGGGCTTGAGACTGACATGCCATCACTCCTGCCTCATTCCATGGGCCAGAACAAGTCATGTGACCAAGTCAAGAGGCAGAGAGGCACACCCTGCCCACAGTATACTATGGCAAAGGGCTGGAGACACGCAGTCAATCTCCCACTCATAGACCGATTAAAATTAAAAGGACTTTATTCCAAATCCTAGGAGTTTGAATTATCTGAAAGGCAGGTCCAGAATTATACTTATTTTCCATCGTTATTACCCTGTAACCGAAGAGGCAGCCAACTGATGTTCTCGACCAAGAGTTCATGAGAGCAGCATCTGAGGTCCACATGGAAGATCCTAGACACACAGCCTCGCAGAGTTCCTTGGACCCTTTTCAACCGTCAGAGTCCTGTTTTATTCTAAACTCTGTCCCAAGAGTAGCCAGTGCTTTGGTGTCCTTGGTGACAGGACAAGGCCCTGTTGGTACCTGGTGGAGTACATTATCTTGATTAAATAAGGAAGTCTTTGCCAGTTAAAGAAAGCAGCATCTTCTTCGTCTAGAGAAGATTCAGAAGGGCACAGGAGTGTGTGTGTGTGTGTGTGTGTGTGTGTGTGTTAGCAATAAAGGAACTGAATGCAGGTTTCACAAAATTCGACTCTTGTAACAATTCACTTAAAAGTACTGGTCTACATTTGGGGGGCGCCTGAGCAGCTCAGTCGGTTGAGCGTCAGACTCTCGATTTCGGCTCCGCTTGTGGTCTCAGGTTGTGGGATCGAGCCCCACCTCTAGCTGTGGGCTCTGCCCAGTCTGCTGGGGATCCTCTCCCTCCCCCTCTGCCGCTCCCCCTGTGTTCAGTTGCTCTGTCTCTCTCTAAAAAATAAATAAATGAATCTTTTTAAAAAAAAGTCCTAGTCTAACCCTAGTCTACATTTTGGTAAAAGGAATTATTTCCTTACCCTCCGTTGTTCTGAGGAAGAGAGACAGCGGCTGCTCGCAGCTATGTGGTAGTGTCCCGCTGTTCTCAGGTGCTTACACTGTCATTAATAGAAAATAAAAGTGATACTGAGGCTTAGACAGTCCGTTTCAAGGCAGGAGGGATTGATTGGTGTGAATATTCTGTAGATTCTGCTCATGCTGGACAATCAGGCAAGACAATTATGGACTTTTCCCAGTGATCAACAGAAGCTTTGGTCAACGCAGTTTTGTTTTGTTTTGTTTTGTTTTTCAAGACGAGTGCGGTTTTTTTGTTTGGTTTGGTTTGGTTTTTTGACAAGACAAAGAAAACTGCATATTAGCATCCCCCCAAATAATACAGCCATAGAAGCATACGCAATGTTGGAGATGTGATGAGGCCCAGTAAAAAGAAATACAAATTGTTTTTTCATGTTGTTTGCTGTCTGAGGCATAGTGAAGAGCATAAAAGTCACTTTACAGTCTTGGAGTGAAGAAGAAGACAGTGTTACCTCCTTCTCCTACCTTTGGGGAGGGAGGCCTTCACCTGGTAAGCCAGCAGAAAAACAAAAAGAGAAGACTAAGTGGCATTTCTAGTGGAACTAGTGAGCTTGTAGGTTTCTAAGAGACAGTTCATTATGCTTTTACCTACCCCCAAGAAAGCCTTCCCCTGCCCTTGACTAGTCAGGACGCCCATCACTGTTGTGCACTGAGCATTGGTCTGCCAAAGGTGTGACTGCTGGTTGACCTGATGAAAAGCATGAAACTCAGAAAGCAGATTGGTTTGGAAGAATGCTTCCCACAATGGTGAGAGTCCAGTGAGTCCTCAAAGGGCAGGCCTGCGTGGGAGGCCGGGGCAGCCACGTGGGAGAACGTGGTAGGAGGGAACAGGCAGGTCTTCCAGGATCGAGCGACAAATCCGGGCCGGGGTTCCCACTGGGCCTCCTCTCCCCTAATACACATGCCAGTGGAAGTCACTTAGAGTAATTTTTGTGTCTGCTTTTAAGCTTCTGGTTTACCAGCCACATGGGCATTTCTGATGCTAGAGAACGGAGGGCTGAGTTGGTCCTGAAGAGAGAACTGACGGTGGAAATACGTGTGTTTGAAATGCGTGCAGAGAACAGGGTGGCAAGCCAGCACGGCAACTCGGTGACCAGGGAAGACCAGGGCGGATTGGGGAGGCCGAGGAATGTGAGCTTGGGGCGCTCTCTGGAGTGGAGACCCTTCCCTTGGCACTCCCAGGCGAGGAGGGAAAACAAGGTGGTTTCACCAGAGAAGGAAGAAAGTGACTCAGATCACCTGTCCAGGGAGGAAGGTGAGGGACAGAGATCCCGCAGAAGTTTTCCTTCTCGGACATCCACCCCAGAAACCAGATTTGGTGTGTCTGGGTTTCCAAGCCCTTCTTACTGCAGGAGGAAGTTCGGAAAATCATTAGAGCCCCTCACTCCAAGCCTAGAGTCCAGCCTCCCCTCTCGGTCTCCTTCCAATGTTCAACCGTGGTACAAAACAGCCAGAGCACTTTGGAAGAAATGTTTTGGAGGCTGGCTCTGGGCGAACGTCTGCTCACCTGCCTCCAAGCTCGAATGACTAGAGAAACGGCATGATTTCAGCCACCTTCGTCAGTGCACAATTAGAATAACATAGATACCTGTGAGCAAGGCCCCCTTGAAGCCTGAGAAAGGAATGGCATTTTGCCGAATATAAGATGCAGACCGGGTAAGTTTACGTGTGGGGAACATCTGTAATAATTTGCCTGCCAGTGCAGAATTAATGAAGCGTGTACGGATTTTAAAGAGTTCCCTTCATCTGCTTGTTACATGGATAGAATTGGTCCTTTGCATTCTTTAAATTTTTGCAGCTTGTCTTCAAGCTCGAGAAACAAAATGTTAAATCTATTTCAATTACATTTGGAGGAGAGTGACATAGTATAAAGTACTTTTATTTTTTTTAAAGATTTTATTTATTTATTTGACAGAGAGATAGAGAGAGAGCGCACAAGAAGAGAGGCAGGCAGAGGGAGAGGGAGAAGCAGGCTCCCCGCTGAGCAGAGAGCCCGATGGAGGGCTCGATCCCAGGACCCTGAGATCATGACCTGGGCCAAAGACAGAGGTTTAACCCACTGAGCCACCAAGGCACCCCCATAAAATGTACTTTTAAAGATTGGTTTCAAGAAGACCTGGAGCCTTTTAGAGACCTGACCAAACTTTTGATCAATGGACTACAGATTCAGAGGAAGGTTAATAAAGAGAATAAATAAATGAATTTAGAAGAAGATTTGAATCTTGTCTTGATAAACTGGCCTTTAATGCGAACTATAGAGTGAATTATGAAAGCAGGTGATACACATTTTTGTGATTTAAAACCATTACCAAGATTCATAAATAAAATGTCGAGTTGCCTTCAAATCTATATCAAAATTATTATTTTTTCTTTTTTGTACACATTGAGTTAGTCGAAACGAGAAGACTGCTTTCCAAATAAGTGCATTGCTTTGCAGAGCGGGCTTGAGCAGAACATGTATTTTCTCATTTTGATGGAGTTTCATTTTCTGCTGAAAAGTAAAATCCAATATTAAGAACAAGAACTATGCAGTACTTTTCTTTGAGGAGGAAGAGTTCAGAGGTCAAGTTGCCATAATTAAAACGTTCTTCTCTAATGAAGCAGTTTCTGAAATAGTTAACTTAACCCCCAAAACTGAGTTAGAAAAACTCCCCACACTTCTTGGAAGTGCATACATGAACCTCAACAATTACGGCAATTACACTGAGCTTTTATTACCGAGAGAGGTTTTTTTGGTTTTGGGGGGTTTTTTTATGTTCCATCCCATCGATCTTGCTTCAGAGACCATTGAAACCCCTCTTTGGAAAATGTGTGTAATGGATGCTTGTCAATATTTTCCTGATGGCAGTGCCGGGGACCTCCGGCTTTGTCGCTGCTTTCATCTGCGGGCGCTGGACCTATTTTGTGCGGTCCGATAAAAGAGTCTCGCTTTCATCCCTCAGCTCCGTGATCCTATTTCAGTCAGCTTCAACTGTGCTAGTGCAGGGTACTGGGTCCGAGTGTGGTCTGCGTGCAGAAATGCACGTTGTTGGGCCCCAGCCAGGCTTACGGAGTCGGAAACCCTGGAGGTGGAACCCAGGAACCTGTCTTGAGTCTTCCAGGCCATGCAGACCCACGCATGTGCGAATTTGAGGACCCCCGTGCTAGGATGTCTGGGTGCACGCAGAAGGCAACGGCAGTGTCAGGAGTGAAACCGAATGACCTATACCATGTATAATTAATTATACATTAATTAAAAGAAGAAGAAGAAGAGTGAAACCGAATTCTCCAGGGGTTCGTTGCAAAGAGTGATTTTTCACTGGGGCAGATGGGGTGAGAGTGGGGAGGGGTAGTAGTTTCAGGAAGTGGTTTTTTTATTTTTTCTTTAAAGATTTTATTTATTTGGGGCACCTGAGTGGCTCAGTGGGTTAAGCCTCTGCCTTCGGCTCAGGTCATGATCTCAGGGTCCTGGGATCGAGCCCCACATTGGGCTCTCTGCTCAGCGGGGAGCCTGCTTCCCCCTCCGCCTCTGCCTGCCTCTCTGCCTACTTATGCTCTCTCGCTCTCTCTGTCAAATAAATAAATAAAATCTTTTTTTTTAAGGATTTTATTTATTCATCTGAGAGAGAGCATGAGGAGGGGAGGGTCAGCAGGAGAAGCAGACTCTCCGCCGAGCAGGGAGCCTGATGTGGGACTCCATCCTAGGACTCCAGGATCATGACCTGAGCCGAAGGCAGTCGCTCAACCATCGGAGCCACCCAAGCATCCAGGAAGGTGTTTTTTAAACAGGATGAGGGCTCCAGTTTCCGAGGACAATGCAGAGATAACCTGATGCTGTGATTTAGGTCTGGTCCCATGGGAAGTTGCTGGTATGGTTTACAAGTGAACTGGGCCCGATCGCCTTTTGTCCTCCATCCGAAAGTCCGAGTCTGCCACCCAAGCTTTCAGCTCACAACAGGAAGGCTCGACTTCACAAGTGATGAATTCCTCTTCCATGCAACGTGTGTTTTCTCCCTGGAGGACCATGTGTTGCCCCACTGTGAGCTGCGTTGTTTTCACATTCTTTGTTGCTCTGTGTATTCGAGTGTATGTCAATCTCCCCCTTCTGAAACATGCATAAGTGACCAGACACGCAGCCTTGACCCAAGCTCATGTG
Organism: Mustela erminea; assembly: GCF_009829155.1. Taxonomy (NCBI): domain Eukaryota; kingdom Metazoa; phylum Chordata; class Mammalia; order Carnivora; family Mustelidae; genus Mustela; species Mustela erminea. Next base: position 7,288,615 of record NC_045635.1, on the reverse strand, counting down.
TGTGTGACTTCACATGGTAGGAATGGCTGGGATCTCAGGCTCCTGTGAAGGGAGGGACTTGGACAGGGGACTCCCAAAGGCCCTCCGTAAGAGTCCACAGACCCTACATGTTTGTACTTGTCTTTCTTTGTTCACTGTATGATTTAGCATTTTAATTAGATGCGATCAATCTTAATACTCTTCAGAATGTTCCTCCCAGAATTAAAAGCTCCTGATGAAATTTCTCTACCCTGCTCCAAACAAACAATGTTCTGATTTTTAATTTCACTGCTCGCTTATAAATGACTCTATCACACTTGACCATCAAATAATCTGCAAAACTTGTTTGAAAACACTTGCATAAGTCAATGGCATGGGATTTCTTTTCCTTCCAAAGGAGCATAATTTACATGGACTCCAGGAACCTTCTGTGTTGCGAGTGGTTGTTAGCTAAATGCTTTCAATTTTGCTTCTCCCTCTGAGCCTGTATGAGTGCATAAAGACCGAAATGAGGTCATCGCCTTGATATCTTTGTTCATTTCCTAAGGTGGTATCATGTCACCAAGAACATCAGGGACAGATTCACATCATAGATTGTAAAATACTACTCATTCGCTGTTATTTACCAAGTGGACCTTCTTTTTCCGCTTCATGGTAGTAAGTCTTGGTGTGTGGGATGCAAGCATGGAAAAGCATTTCGCAACCGAGAATCCAACAAGCCATGTCACAGCCCAGTTTTCTTTTTCTCTCTCCTTTTTTTTTTTTAAACTGTATTTATTTATTTATTTGTTTGTTTATTTATTTATTTATTTATTTATTTGACAGAGACAGAGAGAGAGTGGGAGAGGGAGAAGCAGGCTTCCCGCTGAGCAGGGAGCCCAGTGCGGGACTCGATCCCTGGACCCCGAAGGCAGATGCTTAACAACTGAGTCACCCAGACGCCCCTACTACCCAGTTTTCTCCTTGGATTTCTCTCCTTTGGTGGACTGTCTCTGCCGTCCTGAAATTTCTGGATGTCCGTTTCTGTGAGAACCCTAACGAGATGCGCTCTCGGGGCACTCCTAGGCGTCCACTGGTAAATTGCTGGCATTCTTTCCCGCCGAGCTCCGCTGGCTTATTTTATTAGTTCATCTCAAATTCCACAGCTGCCACCTGAGCTTTTATGCCGTCGATAAGGCCCGCCGGCTTGGGGGTTGGAGAGATTCTGGTTCAGCCAGGCTATAGTCTGCCTTTTACCAAATGTCTTTGCTAAGAAATGGATAAATCTGTTCTTTTTCTCCTGCTGGCTGTGAAATGACAGGTAACTCCCCTTGCTCCTTGAAAGCATCGTTTGATGTTTACTTTGTTCGATTTAAAAAATTCATCTTTCTGCGCTCCTTGCCGGGCTGACTGTACCTCCCATTAGCAGCTCTTGGAAAGAATCTATAATGTGGACAGTGGGAATGACTCAGTGTTCTTCATTTTGTCTACTTTTCATGACTGTCTCAGGGAGGGGAGCAGATTTTTCTTTTCTCCAGTCTGCTCCATGAATGCAGCATAACTGCCCCGTAGGCTAACGGAAGACACATTTGGATTCACATCAATTTTTGCATATTTCTCTCGAGCATCCCTGCTTAAGTCGTCAAGGTACAAATTTTCAGCCACGGTCCACCATCTAACCAGCTGAACTGGATTCACACGAGCGTTTTCATGCTTTTCCCCCTTATATAAATGTCACTTTAAGGTGCCTTTTTCAGACTTTTCCTGCAAGTTCTCTGGCCTTGTACTTTTGGTATGACAAACAGTCTGGTTTGAAAACAAATCACATACCCGAGAATGAAAGTTATAAGAAAAAAATATTTTTAGGGTAATGTTCAATTCAACATTTTCATATGTTTTGGGCCAAGTGCTTTGAATTGGGATACCTAGAAAACAATAAAAAGAAAAATGATGTTTGATGTGTTCTGCCACTGAATAATGAGATTTTTCATTTGCGGTGATGTGAACTTTCCCAGGGAGATGTTCCCCAGATCTGAGACTGATCGTGCTGATTACAGGGTCAGTAGACACTGGCCTTCTGCTCCCACAGGTCAGGCTAATCACATCTGTTCCATCACACAACGCACCTCGCTCAGGAAATGAATACAAGATAGAGCAGGAGAGAGCTTTTAGTCTTCTCAGCCCTCTCTGTTGGTCAGTGATTTGTTTTAAGAGGTAAAATTCCATTTTCAGGAGTCTTCTGACATAAAATTCAGATAGAAAACCTGTCCTCAGTGCTTTCACAGTTTACTTAAGTGAAGGTTATTTATGTACGCCTCTTTTTTTTTTTGCTAAAAAATATCACCAAGTTCATTTCTTAGTGAGAAAAGCTGAAATCGGAACTCAGTCCCCTGAAAACGTTCTGTGTATGTCCCCTCTAATGGCGGCCACGTCCCAGCGGCTGGCCAGCAGATGACACAATTATCTCATCTCTTCTTCTAAGACAAGTCAGTGTAAATAGATGTCAGAATACTCACTTGGTACAAAAATATCTTGAGTTCAGCGATATCTCTCCTCAGGAATTCGGCACTCATGCAAATATTTTGCTCGTTCTCATGATATTAAAAAAAAAAAAAGGAAGAAACTGCTCTCTTCTTTCGGCAACCTCACTCTTTTTAAAATATGCTCCGTCTACTTATTCTCATTGAGCTAAACCTATACTATCTGTACAGCTTTGGGGGAGATTTGCAACAGGCCTGAAAAAGATCTGAATTTCTTATTTGGGCTTTTGACAACTCCTACTAAAAATATATTGTCCAGGTTATGGGCTCTGTAGCCTAAAACATCAAAGGGCTTTGCTTAATCAAAATTATATAAATAACCTCTTTTTTAGTCTTTTTATAATTTTGGTTCTGAAAAGGAGGTTAAGAAAAAAATTTTCCACATTCTCTTCGGCAACCAGTTTTCTACTTGCCGATGGATACATCCATATTTTCTAAATGTGGCTATCTTTTGACCACATTATGAAAACATTTTTACAAGTTTTTATCAAGTAAGCTCCACGCCCAGCGTGGAGCCCAGTGTGGGGCTTGAACTCACGACCCTGATAGCAAGACCTGAGCTGAGATCAAGAGTTAGATGCTTAACCAACTAAGCCCCCCAGGTGCCCCTTTTTGCAACTTCTAAAAATTTTCCCCAAAATTCATTTTCAAATTCCAGGTCAGGAAAAATGTTTTAGACTTAGGGGTTTTTAGAATTTTTTGAGCATGGCTGTATTTTCCCAACATTGCATTTTTATCCTCTGAGATTTTAAATGCCTTTCATTTCAAAAGAAAAGTTTTTTTTCTTTTTTTTTTTTTTAAGTGTGTCCTGGATATGTCTAATGAATAGCCCTTGAAAACAGAATCACCTTATTTATAAATTCAATTCTCTTTCCATTCATACAAGGAACTTTATCCTTCCTCGGGGCATATATTTAATAACCATTAATGAAATATGAAATTATATATGAGCACTGAGACCCGAATTTGCTACTCATTTTTTTTTTTCCAGTGGAAATTTCATAAGGGTTTTGGCATGGGAACACAGCAGACATTTAAGGCAGATGGAATAATACAGTTGGCCACAATGGCTCCAAAGGAATCATAACAGTTTATAATCAATAATTTGCTTACTGGGGAAGACAGTTTTTTCAGCCAAGCAGCACAGAGCCTACCAGTTAGCCGACCACCGCCACCATTCTACAATTTCGAGACTCCCGTGGATGTGACGTGTAGAAGCTGGGGGGCTCAGCACTCATTTATTCTGTCTTTGAACATTTCTGTTTCCACCCTCCCCTCCCCCACTCCATGTCCCATTCCCATTTCCCCTTAATACTGCAAAAGCCATTTGAGCAAAGAGGAGCCACGGGGGCCAGATCCAGCAGGCATCTGCGGAAGGGGACATGACTCACAGCGGAGAAAGATCCATCCCCGCTGGGTCTAGGTCGGAGACCACCAGACGAAAAGGGACTTGGGGAGCAGGGGAAGGGCAAGACCATTGGAAGTTCAGATGAATTTTGATTGGGCCTGTTGAGTGAAGTCTTTGCAGGATTTCCTTTTGAAAAGAAAGCGGAGAAAACCGTGGTCGACTCTGAACTCTGAAAGTTGAGGTTAGCAAGAACACTGTCCCCACCTTGGGTGCCGGTTTCCCTGTAGAGAATCAAGAAATCTGGGCAGCCGAGAGGCTGAGGAGGATGGGGTCTGGGCAGTTGTCCTCCAGGTGCTGTCTTGCAGGCTTCTGGGTGAAGGGGCTATCCGTGGAGCAGACTGACAATGCCATCTACTAGACGCATGGCCTGGGATTTTCTTAGCTGTTTGACATAAGTATTGGGATTATCCTGCCTCCTGTGGGCCAACCTGAGGCACAGAGACTCTGAATTACCAGCCCCAGATCTTCTAGTCTCCAAAAGGCTGGTAGGATTTGATGTCAGCCCTTTGGCTGGGGAATTGACAGTCTTGGTCCCCGCGCTGTACTCCTTTTTTGGCACTTTTGAGGAAATGCCAAACATAATATAGGTCTATAATTTCGAGTGTTTGTGGGTAGTAAGCCTGACAATGGCCGTGGATTTGAGAATGTATACGGGGTTACTCAGCAACCAGATCCCGACATTGGGGCCGTGAATTTACGACGGCAGCTCAGACCCAGTGGGAGGTGGGAGCCCATCCGGACAGCGGGAGCTCAAGGAAATCCCGGTAAGAAGCAGCTACAGGAAGAGCGTACATGGGCTTGCTAAACATGGAGATGCTTGGGCCCTGTCCTCGGAGCGGTGGAATCAGAATCTCTGGGGTATGATCTAGAAATACGTACTTGTAAGTAGTGAGTAAAACACGGCTCCAGAAGAGTCCTTGGCAAAACGGCCAGCTTATCTTCGATTGTCTCTTCTGTCATCTTGACTTGGCCATCCTTACTCCTGACAACATTGTCCTTCTTTCTGCAGGGTTGGTGCGAACCGTAATACGCACACCAATAATCCTGTTAAAATGCAGACTCTGACTCAACAGGTCTGGGGTGGGGGGCCTGAGATTCTGCCTTTCCTCCGAGCTCCCAGATGCCAACGCTGCTGGTCTGTGGACCGCACTTCGAGTAGCGAAGCCCTGGTCTCCTCTGCAGGCCATTCGTTCCTGGTGACAGTGTCTCTGCTTGGACCCGTTGTGCCTCCCTCTTCCACAAAACGTCCATGATTTATTAGTGTCCTATAGAGACAAAGCTCTTTCTGGTCGAGTCAGACATTGAGGATGGACCCCTGGGATGGAAATTCAGAGAAAGGGGAAAGAGAGATGGGGAAATTGTGGACTGTTAACAGAGGCATTTGGGGCAGTGAAGAGATACAAAGCCCTCCACATTATATAGTGTGGCTGTGCACAAGGATAGCCTTAGAAGCTTCCGGAAATAATCTGCTCTGCAGAAAAGCAAAATATGCATGACCCCAGAGCTGACCACAGAGGAGATGTAGGAAGAAGGGACCCTGGAAACAGCAGCAGAAAAGACTCTCTTGCCTTCTGGCAGCACCTGAGTGTGCCTCCCAAACCCAGCCCCGCAGTACTGATATGCCGTGCCGCACGTTTCTCTGGCACATTTAATTCATGAGGCTGGAAGTACCAGAGGTCAGACCCTACGGAGCTTACCAGCCGCCATCTACTGCACGCTGTGGATGACGCCGTTCTTCTTTGGGGCAACATCACATATATGTTACGTGACCACGAACACATGTATTGATCACCTCGAAACTGGTTTTACATCTCCCCAAACCCTACTTTGTTTTCCAGTCATCCACTTTATTACAGCGATTATAGTTCCCACTGGCTTTCAGGGATGGGTTAATTCATAGCAATACATTACTCAGGTGATAACTACCCAACATTACAATCAATTCATACAAATTAAGAGAAGAGTTGTCTCAGTATAAAGGCATCAATACCTTATAACTATGCCTTTCTTTAGAACTCTGATCTCCTTTTGAGTTTTTCAGGACAGTAAATAAATCTTCAATGCTAGCAATATCGACTTGCGCCATCTTGACTTGCTTGTTGTTTAATTCCAGACTTTGCAAAACACACCTAGTAAATCAAAGGTGTATTTTCACGTGTGATTGTTTTCTGTTCCATGGCGGTGGCAGGGTGGGGTGGGCTATAAACTGAATCTAGACCCAGGACACTGAGGCCAGGGCAAAGCAGTTGCCTCTGCTGCTATGGGCTCTGTGTCTTTGCATAGTGACAGCCTTCCGGGCGCGCAGGAGCCAGGGGAACTACAGGACTGAGGCCAGCCTGGTGGGAGAAGCTGGAGCCAGGTGTCCCCAGAAATGTATTAGTCCCCGGGCATAAGATGTTCCTAGCTTTGGGTCACTAGAATCGCATGAACCATTGCTTCCCCAGCTCACTGCATGGATCCCAGAAGCTTTAAGAATTGACACCCCTGAAAAAATGTTCCCCTCTTTGCTCTGCAGGATCAGGCCTAATGTTTACAGCTTTGGGTTTTAAAGGAGCATAGGTCGTATGTGAAGAATACTTAGGTGTGGGCTGGTCTTAAATGCATACACGTGTCTTCTGATCAAATAACTCTCACAAATTTGGGGTTCAAAAGAAACATGGAATGGGTAACTTCCAGATACACGCGACCAGGAGGTTAATGACGTAGGGAGACTTCCATGAAGAAATGAGTTTAAGGCCTAGAGGAAAAAATTTTAAAACACACACACAAAAATGATCATTGATTAGGTAAATGGTAAGGTCTGTCAGCAATGAATTCAGAAGCCAAAACAAAGATACATTGAGAGGTGCCCGGCTGGATCAGTTGGAAGAGGGTGTGAGTCTTGATCTCAGGGGTCATGAGTTTGAGCCCCACATTGGGTGTAGAGTTTACTAAAACAAATTATCTTAAAAAGAATTTATTTTATTTTATTTATTTGACAGAGATCACAAGTAGACAGAGAGGCAGGCAGAGAGAGAGGAAGGGAAGCAGGCTCCCCGCTGAGCAGAGAGCCCGACGCAGGGCTCGATCCCGGGACCCTGAGATCATGACCTGAGCCAAAGGCAGAGGCTTCAACCCACTGAGCCACCCAGGCGCCCCAAGAATTTTTTTTTTTTTAGGTGCATTGAGATCTCTAAAGACCCAAGAAATGTTAGTGACTGTCTCAGTCAAACCAGATAGGCTTCTGAAGAAATAGGAGCACGTGAAATGATGTTCAAAATGGATTTCAGAGGTGCCTGGGTGGTTCAGTTGGTTGAGTGACTATCTTTGGCTTGGGTCATGATTCTGGAGTCCTAGGACTGAGTCCCGCATTGGGCTCCCCACTCAGTGGAGAGCTTGCTTCTTCCTCTGATGTCTCCCTCTCGTGCCCTCTCTCATTCTCTCTCTCTCAAATAAATAAATAAAAATAAAATTTTTTTTAAAAATGGATTTCAAAACCCATCAACCATCATTTTATTTTCTTATTACCCACATGCCTTGCCTTAATAAGGAAAACTTCCACATCGGTGACATGAGGTCACAACATTGTGAAAGCCAAAGACTTGCTCTCTGTTGACATGCTATGGATGTTTCTGAGTCCTCTGTCTCCCAGAACCCATACCCCGGCTGCCACCGTATCACCTCTCACGAGTGTGTTCATGTCCATTGCCGCCGTCCTCACCTGCTGTGACGGCGTCAGCTCAGAAGACCCACGTCCTTCCTCGAGTCGCTCCCTTCTCACATCCACGCTCTGCCCCATCTGTGGGCTGACCCGCTAACACCAGATTGGACACCTAACGCACAAGATCCAGACCCTTCCATGGCTCCCCTCCATCTGCCTGGGTAATCAGTGGCACTGACTGTGTGACCCAAGCCCCTTTCTCCCCTCTTTCTGTCACTCCCCTACCCTAGCACCTCACGTTAGTTTCTTTTCCTAATTGATGACTTGTCTGTAGAGTAACAGAAAACTTACTGTTACCTTTCTGGCTGGCATCAGACTTCTTAGAGAAGTATTTTTAATAAGCTATGTACATGGGCGCCTGGGTGGCGCAGTGGGTTAAAGCCTCTGCCTTCGGCTCAGGTCATGATCCTGGGGTCCTGGGATTGAGCCCTGCATCGGGCTCTCTGCTCAGCAGGGAGCCTGCTTCCTCCTCTCTCTCTGCCTGCCTCTCTGCCTACTTGTGATCTCTGTCAAATAAATAAAATCTTTTAAAAAACATAATAGGCTACATACGGTAGACAGTGAAATCCAAAAAACTGGTTTGAGCAAAAAGAATGTTTCTAAACCCCTGGGCATGAGACTGGTGGAAGAATTGGTTTTGTCCCTAAATGGAGGAAGAGAATTGCTTTGCCTCATATAGGAAGAATCATTGGGATTCCCAAAGAACTCTGTAATGGGGGAGAGTGTGTGTGGCCAGGAAGATGGTAGAAGGTTGTGGAGTTTTACCAACCAATACCTTCAGAAAAGCGTCCTAAACTCAGGAATGTGAGTTTGAGCGTGTGAGTGATTTTGCTGGAATGGAAACCGAATGGGCAGAATTTCATGCAAAAATCAGAGCAGCAATGGTCAAATGGGCTGGATCCAGGAAGCTGAAGAAACTCGGAAGTGGTAACCTGCTAGCCATTCCCAGAAATCTGGGCTCTGTATATGTACGATCCTAAAAGTCGATGGTGGGCATGGCCGTGGGTGTCAGGTCACTCCCCCTAACATCTCTAGGGACATGATGACCCTCAGCTACATCTCCATCCTGTCAGAAGAGATTAAGGGGGCTACACCAATATATCTGGAGTGCTAGCCTCCGTCCTCGTCGCGTCTTTAGCGCCTCCCAAGCATGCATGCGCCGTCCCGGCACCCTGACTCCATGACAGTTCTCTCCGCTCAGGAACACTTCACAGCTCTTCTCTGCCTGGTGAACATCAAAGCTCAGAACAAATGTGATCTCTCGTGTCTCCTTCCGTGGCCTCCTCCCAGACATAAATCATTGCCTCTTCCTCTGGCCTTTCACTGCTCTCTTGGTCCTTGTCTCTAGGTCTGTTCCAGTGACAGACTGCGAACACCAGGATAACGGTTGTGTTTTTCTGCTCTAACCTCAGTGTGAACACACAGAAGGTGCTCAGTACATTAGCTGATGAACTAACTCTTTGCTTTGACTCTCCCCCACCCATTCTTATTTTTTTTTAAAGTAATCTCTATGGGGGAGCTTGGTTGGCTCAGTCGGTAGAGAATGTGAGTCTTGATCTCAAGGTTGTAAGTTCGAGCCCCACGTTGGGCATAGAGATTATTTTTTGGTTTAATGTGTGGAAGTGATCTTCATCACAATGCCAATTCTCCTCTTGCCCTCTAGAAAAATAGTAATCATTCTCTCCTACATTCTCAAGCTCGCTAGAGTTTACACTTGTCAAAAGAGAAGATCTTTTCAGTAGTGCTGTAAATGCATAGAGTAACTCAATTTCCACCCTTTGCCAAAGCAATGCTTTGCCTTAAGTCTTCAAGTGGCAGAATCAGGGCTAGGACCTGGTCTTTCTAGTGTTCCGTCCAACCCTTTACAGTCGGCTGTTTGCATTTAACTTAGTGAACACCAGGAATTCTTTGCCATTAAGAGTCAGTGCATACGCAGGCCGGAACATCTGCACGGGGTCAACAACTTGTGTCGTGAGTAGGGCGGTATGGTGTGGCGGGGTGGGGGGTGGATCTCTGTTAGTGGGGCTGCACCACCACATCCTCACTCTGCGATCACATCCTATCCTTTTGTCTCTATCCTGGACGGTCCACTTTTCATGGGACTCACATAACAAGTGGGGTGAAAAGCAGCTGTTCCAATGAACTTCTTCACCCAAATGTGAGAGAGGAGGAATGGTTCGTCCCCACTCAAGAGAATAATGTAAATATTTATGAAATGCTCTGTGTCAGGCACCGTGCTAAAGGCTTTACATGTATTTTCTCATCTAGCTGTCACCTAGAGTTTCAGAAGGTGGGATGACCAGGGTGGTCTCGGGGAACTGGGGAACCAGAGCCAGGCATTCAAAGGATCTGGGGAATTTCTTTGTCTCCTCTCTGCATGTCTTTGCTGGCCAATGTCATTCTCTTGCTCGGTAGACCAGCTTTATCCAAGTGATGGAAATGTGATTGCCAAGAGCCCCCGCCAGCTTCACTGCTGGAAAGAAGGGGTCTTGTCCTGAACATATGTGAACCCATACCCTGATCGAGTGCTTAAATTCCCAATGGCAGGATTTTGGTCAGCCGGTGTTTGAGTCATTGCCCAAATGGTTGGACCAATCACTGCAGCCGAGGTGGAGATCGGTTTGGGGGGTGTTGGTATCCTTCTTTATAACCCCCACAGGATCCTTCGTTGGCTGCGGATTTTCCCAAAAATACAATGTGGGGGGAGGTCTGTTACCAGGAGAATAGACAGAAGTGGTGCTGGGCTGGAAACAAGCATATGTCGGGGTTTCAGTATTATGCTCCTGCTCAACACCACGAAGACTCTGAGGCTTTAAGTAACTCGCCCAAGGTCACCAGGCAGAAGGATCAGAATTTGGACACAGGAGAGCCAGACCCTAGAGGCTACACTCTGGACTTGCGGGCTGTGCTGATCATGCCAGTTGCAAAATATGTCTACTCGATAGCTATTGAGAGCTAATTAGCTGGTTGGCTCGGGGCCAAAGTCCCTGTCTCCTTTTGATGGGGCTGATCAAGTGAGGAATGGGGGTCGCCTCATTGAGTCCTGATAAATGAACTCACAGGACCCAGGTCTTCTTTCAAAGAAGAGCTATGGGCTAGCAGGTGAGCAAGTAGCAGCCTGACTCAATCCTGACCCCATCCACCTTCGTTCCTAGTGGAAAATAACCCAAAGCACACCTTCTCCCACAGGACGCCTGCAGTACCATCTCAGTAGGAGCAGGGCCCCAGGCTTTCATTTCCCTTTCCAGATCTTCTTACATTTTCCCCAACAAGGCTGCCTTCCTTTTCATTTTTCCCGCAGCAATGGCCCCTGCTGGGCTGAGAGGCAGAGCTGTGGTGGCTGATGTTATCACCGCTCAGCACCCCTCTCGCCGTTATTAAGTGGCAGCCTGTGTTCACTTGCAAGTTCCTTAGCAACCACCATACGTCATGTTTGCGTCTTCCTTCTCCAACCTAGGGGGCAAATTTAGTAAGAAACGAACCCCTGCCTTCTCAGCTCTCTGAGCCACGGAGACCAGAAAACTGACAATGATTGCATTTTCAGGCTCTCAAAATGATGACCGATAGCGTGGGCCAGGGGTAGGGGAGCAGAACCCTTTTCCCGTGTGTTGGCCGTGGCTTTGCAGAGCCCGTGTGAGTCATAGCGTGCGTAAGCTCATCTTTAGGGAAATTGATTTAAACTCAGATTCTTTCTAAGATCAAACATGTCTACTGCGTTGTAACTCGCTTAAGTGCTAGACATGCATTTAAGGCTAAACATTTCAAAACACGAAGACTGCTTTCTTACAAGTTTCCAGCAATGACGGCTAGTTCCGCCGGCCTCTTCCTTTTCATATGGTGTGCACTCGGTATGGCTCTGTTTGAGGGGAAGCTTTCCCGAGACAGATGCTTAATTTCTTATAAGCGAGCCAAGTGCTTGTTCTCATTCCTTGTACATATGAATAAATAATCCCACAGCCCCCCACCCCTGCCCGAAACACAGTTGTTAGGATCCTGGAACACGGAACAAAGACTAGATTTCTTTTGCTCACAAAGCTTGGAATCTTGGCTTTAATTTATATGAATCTGGTTTTGTTTGTTTGCTTTTATTTTGCATTTTTAGTGCTGCTGTTTTATATTTGTCCTTGGCTTCTGTGTGCCCCTTCCATCACCACCGCCTCTCCGTAGTTCCGTCTCATGTGGGTGTTTGTTCTGTAGTCATGCGGGTCATCCGTACCTGCGCACGTGTGGCAGGGAAGCTGCAGAATCGTTTATCAGACGGTGTTCCCAGCGCAGATCGTGAAAACGGTCACCCGGCCCCAGAGGCAGCCACTGTAAACGCATCCTGTTCCTTCTAAGCCACAGTGGTATTCTGTCTAGACGCAGTCTGTTCTCTAGAACAGATGACTGTAATCGAATATGTCAGTTTGCAGGGAAGACTTGCTTCTAATAAGCTTTTTAATTCCAAGTAACAGAATTTAGCAAAATGCAAAGACAGTTGTGTTGTTTAAAGCGAGGCTTTTGGAGTGGACCTTTGGGGCTTGGATCTATTGAACCTGTTGTGTAACCTTTCCCCTAGCACATCATCTGAAAGGACCAGAAAAGTCAAGTTTACCCCATTTGTTTGACTGCCCCCAATAGGCTTATCCGTAGACCAGATATTCCAACGCACTCGGTTTTAGTTCGTTTGATAGGCTCAAGTTAAACCATTAGCCATAGAGACTGCCAAAGTCAACCAATTGTTCCAATGACTGGAGATCCGAAATGCCACAGGGCCACTGATGTGAGGATGGGGACATGCAAATCTCATAGACCTGTGAAGAAAACGCGTCTAATTTTTCTACTGAGAATAATTTGTAATTATTTGAAGAAATCAAGAAGTCAGGGGTAAAGTATCCCGGCCTCTGGATATTTAAGCCACAAGCAATTTGTCTTTCACCATTTGAAGTGTTTTTAAGAATTCCCTTTCTTTGCTCTTTAAGAAAAGTAGAATTCGTTCAGTTGATTGTTAGAAGGGCCAAATTTTACTTTTTGCAGTAAGCGCCTCACACCTTCGGCAGGTCAATGGTTTAAATACACAGAGAAGAATTTGTTTGTTTTAATGTAGCATGTTTTCTTGAAGACCCTTCTTGTTGGTCCTCACCTCCTCAAACTCCGTTATACATCTTCCTACTTTCTGGCCACAGCCTCGAATGTCATGTGGAAGGACTACTTTAGCATTAATCTTTGATCCCCATTAAAATGCAGTTCTGGAAAAGGGGGGTAGAATGTGGTAATCTCATATCAGTTTTTAGAACTTTCTCTTTGTAGTTTTTGTAACTTTATAACTTTTATGACTTCATTTTTTTAAGATTTTTATTTATTTGAGAGACAGAGGGAGAGCATGAGCAGGGGAAGGGACAGAGAGACAGAGAGAGAAACAGACCCCCCGCTGAGCAGGGAGCCCCATGTGGGCCTCCATCCCAGGACCCCGGGATCATGGCCTGAGCTGAAGGCAGACGCTTAACCGACTGAGCCACCTGGCACCCCAACTCCCTTTCTTCTTGAGACATGATTGTATTTGATAAGTTGCTCCTGTAGTACAGTGCCTCCCCACCCCCAACAATGCAATCAATCTTTTATTTGGTTTTATGTCACGGTGTTCCTGCTGTAAGCTCAGCAAATTATGAACAACTGTGTCCTTCCCGCAGCGGACAGCCTTGGAAGAACTACCATTCTCTGGATTCTTGGTAGCTATAAAAGGAACAAAGATTATTTTCAAAGACTGAAACCATTTTTCCACCTAAGAAGAAAAGAATGTATTAGAAAAAAATAAGAAAGCATGTCTTTGCCCGACCTTGTTATCACTTCCATTAATTCAGGAGTCAGCCAAGAGCCCAAGGCTATTGTCTCGATCTGTACATCCCGTCTGCACACAGATCCTAAGCGTGTAGGTCTCTCACTATTTCAAAACATTTCCAGAATTCCTCCATACTTGGACCCTCTTTGTGTTGAAACTGGGAGTCTTAATCTATTTCCAAAGTCTGTCTTTTCTCTCCAAATTAAACAGCAGTGCCATGAAAGTCTTCATCTTCTAATACCTCGCAGCAAAATCCTAGCTTTAAAAGTGCAAGGTTATCTTCTGGGTTTTAGAAATTGGGTAGCATTTAAGCTAAAATAACGTTGACAAAGCACACATACCTCCTTGCGACATCACAATGAACGTCTTCCTTTTTGGGCTCATTTCCTCCAAGCCAAGCTACTATGCTACCATCCTTGGTTCCACGTGACTGATTTCTGATACTTTTCTTTCACTTGTGAAAAACAGTTAGGAATATTTCGATGAGTTGCTTTCACCAGACTTGAAGATAAGTTACATTTTAGTGAAATTCTTTCAAAATGCCTGATTCTCTTAGAGCAAGCCCACCAAAGTCCATAAGGCACATCGTAGGCTGACGTGCCGTCACCACGGAAGGAAATGATGCTGACAAGAAGAGGAGGCGGAGGCGTATTCGATGCTAAGAATTTCACGTGCAGGAATTTAATCCTCCCAACGACAAGAATCAAAACCATTGTGAGCTTTTTCACAATGAAATCCTTCGCTGTTCGGTGAAGAAAAGATTATCAGAGGCATCCTACCGTCAGAAAGACTAAGGCTGAGAAAGGGCAGAGACTTGTGCGTGGATGTGTGGCTGGTCAGTGGTGGGATCTGATTCCAGATCTCAGTAATGAACCGCTTCTTTCACCTTTCCGTGAACCGCTGTGAGTTCTATGGGCACAAATAAAGCTCCTCGAGGTCAGTTTCCTTCGTACCAATCATATGGCACTGGGAAAGTCACCTCTGGTGGAGTGACAAATCATGGAACTTGAAAATGAGAAGCTCCGACACTGGTCACAGGCTGGGTTTTATCACTACAACGCCAGGGGTAATTCCTGCCTCCTAGCACTGTTGGGGGCATCCCACGTGAACACGTCCCCATCCCCAAGTCCTCTGTAGAGTACCACGCGAATATAAGTTAATATCTGTCCCCATATTGGATTCTCTCCATTTATCTTTCCCTCACATGCTGTATGGCACTCCAGTTTTAAAAATAAGGGGGGGTGTGAAGTGACAGTAGTATGCTTCTAGAATATCTTTAACTTCTGCAGCAAAGGCACAGGAGATTCATTTTCAAGTATGCAAGCATTAAAAAAAATATATGCAAGCACTTGTGGAAACATTTTCTAGATTAGTACATCTTCTTGGGTTGCAGTTCACCGCCCTCTGTGACAGGAGGTCACTGCCCACACGTGGGGCATGAAGGTATTCCAAACAGATGCAGCCTCCCCTCTAAGGTCCAGCTCCCGCTAATTCTTTCCTGAGTTCTAAGACACCGTGGCTATATGCTCAGGAAAAGAGAGTGCATTTTGGGGAGGAGGGGCGGGTGTAGGGGTGCAGGTCGCAGTGGTGGGCACTGAGCACCGCATTATATAACGCCCCATTCGGTTTGAATAGGTTTGCTACTTCTGTCTGGCAAGAGTACTCTTTGGTCCGGTTATTGTGCCTAATGTACTTTCTACGTTCCCGCTCTTCCAGAAGCATCGCCGCAGCTGCATCCCTCTGCTTGTAACGCCGCATTCCACTCAGCCCACGGGCACTTAACCAAGACAGGCTTGAATCCTTCCAGTTCATGCAGTGTCCTGATGTTCTCTGAGAATATTTGGTGGGGAGGCTTAGCTCAGTCAGTTTTATTCCTGCCCATTCCCCACGCTCGTTCCTTCCGAAGGCAAGCAGGACGTAGTTCGTAAAACCAGCGAGACTCCGTGAGAGAGTTTTTCATTGGAATTGGAGGGAAGGCTCTTCAGAACGCACATGGGCTCAGAAAAGTCAGAGTGAAATGGCCTGTCACGTCCCACCCACCGCTGCTGCAGGAAGGGGGTAACAGAGCTCCTAGACAGGCGATCCGTGCGACCCACACACAGGAACAGGATGTCTAACTGTGAAATTCCATCTCTTCAACTGCCTGTCCTCAATCTCATTTCTGTTCTCTTGACCTTCACTCCTCAGTCTAGCCAACCAGTGGACACCCTTCCCAACACATCCCAGGCTCTCTGCTATTCCAGGAGGTGGGCAGTCTACGCTGAACGCGCCCAATCTCTTCTGAAGACACAGACATATTACTTTCTGTCCGAACAAAGCATTGCAATGAAGCAAAACAGAGAAAACAAAAGAAAAAAAAAAAGAAACCTGGCACAGTGGGGTGAAAGTTTAGGAAATATTCTGCATTCAGCAGAGAATCGCTACACTATCGAGGGTATATCCTAATATCTGTAAGTAACTAAAAGAGATTTTTAAAAGGGCAGATGAGACAGTGGAATTAGTGAAAAGAAGTTGAGAAAATAACTTATGGGGGTGGGGGGAGTAGACCTGAAACGAGGGTTGCCAGATCAAATGCAAGATACCCAGTTCAATTTGTATCTCAGAAAACCTATCAGTAATATCAGTACACCCCAAATACTGCCTCTGTCTGTCTCTGCCACTCTTGTGTCTCTCCTGCCCCTTCCCACCTTACCCCCCTTTCCAGAGTGTTCTATCTCTTTCTCCCTCTTTCTGCATGGGATATACTTACCCTAAAAAAATTATTATTACTTCTTCTGAAACATTATTCATGGTTTATCTGAAATTCATATTAAACTAGACGTCTGTATGCGTATTTGCTAAACCTGCTAATTCTGGCTGATGGCCCCCACAGACTTCCTGCAGAAAGAAGGTTCCAGACAGATAGCCCTGATACCAGAGCCGTTCTCATTTGCTTTTCTTCCTGGGTCTTGTTCCTTCCTGGGCAGGGCCTCCCTCTGTTACCCATGGAGATGACATTGACCTTGTGAAAGGCGGTGAGAAGTGCTATGGGCGGTTCTTCTTTAGGATTACAGCTTCTGCTCCCAGACTGCAGCCCTCCCCGGCTCCACTGTGCCATTCCTGTCATGCGTACGCTCTATTTTTGTTCCGAGCCCTAACCAGGGAAGGAGCCGGTAATGCCGCTGTACATCACTACAACAC
This sequence comes from Mustela erminea, assembly GCF_009829155.1. Taxonomy (NCBI): domain Eukaryota; kingdom Metazoa; phylum Chordata; class Mammalia; order Carnivora; family Mustelidae; genus Mustela; species Mustela erminea. Next base: position 7,272,011 of record NC_045635.1, on the reverse strand, counting down.
TGAGGCCAGGCCCCTGCCATCTGTGCCTGCGCAAGATCAGGACTGCCTGGCCTTTGGAGACGAGAGGCGCCCCCAAGCCCTTCTGAGATGGGCATTTCCAGAGAGCAGCAGCCCCAGAGAGAGAGCACAGGCGCGTCCGAGCACTCCGGGGGTTGCCCCGGCTTAGCCGCCTTCGCTGCCCGTCGCGGCGCACAGCCCCCAGCCCTGCTTCTCTTCGCTCCCTCCCTTCCGCTCGGCCGGCCGCACCTCTTCTCCCCTTGACCTTCCCATGTCACCCGTCCTTTAAGGGTGCCCTTTCTCTCCGTCCCCGCCGCTGTGTGAGTGTTGTCTCTCGCTAGGTCCTTCCCGTCTCTCCCTGCGCCGGGTGCAACCGTCCCCTGCCATCCCAGCAGCCTTTCCTCCCTCTGTCGCACGCCCCCTCCCTCCCCTCCGTGACTCCTCTTCTCCTCCCCCTTTTCCTTCCCGTCCTGCCCCCCTTCTTCCTTCGTCCCTCGCCCCCACTCTCTCCCACTTCTGTCTTCTCCTCCCGCCTGTCCCCGCCCTGTCACGCATGGCGATGGGTGCCACACCACGGAGGTGGCATCTGTGAGACCGTGGCAGGCACTTCCTGCGGTATTTGTCCTTCCGGCTTTGCCCCTGGCCTCAGTGACACATTCGGACGGGGCTGGTCCCAGTCTACACAGCAGACCTGCTCAGGGGGGCGGCAGGACCCGTCCAGAGGGCGGACTTACAGAGACAAAGTACAGGCTTCTCGAGCCCGGGAGCGCGGGTGGGGCCTCCTTCCCGACGGCCCTGGGGGGGGGGGCGGTGTCTGCGGCGTTTGAAACCAGTTCCGCAAGAATTCTGAGAAAATCTGTCAAATCACTCTTATCCTTGGAGCTTATGTTTGTTCCTAAGCATATTTTTGAAGGGATCAAAATAAGGTTTTCTTAAGCTCTTTCCAAGTTCTTTGTTGAGAATGAAAAGCAATATTCTAAGACTCTTTATTTCCCAAATCTGGAGGGGAAGTGCAGACTATTTCGAAATAAGAACATGCCTATATAGTTGTCTGACAGTGAACACACGCACACGCACAGGCACGCACAGGCACACACGCACACACGCAGTGTCAATACAATAACTCTATACATGTACTTCCTTCCAAGTATACTTTACATATTTAAACTGTATCTGATCGTGAACCTGCCACGCACATATACACACAAATCCTCTAAAGCCTGCGGGTCTATATAAGCGCTCGGTTATAGAAGACTGTTAGGATGACATCATGGACCATGGCTAGGGATGAAAGAATGAGGAATTTGGGGTTTCTGATTTTATTCAAAGATACTGGGCCGCGTCTTCGTTTAAGTTGAAGTTTAAACGAAGTCGAAGCACTTTCATAAAAAAAAGAAACCTTAAGTAGCTCTCACCAGTACGTGTAAAAGGAAAGGCGCCCCCGCTCAAAGAAGCCTTTGATAGCAGGGAAAGGACGGCCCCCGTGGCAGAAGCGAAGCTCAGAATTCGGAAGTTTGGCATTCTGTTCCTGAATGGACTCCGTCCACAGGCCGGCGTCTCTTCTGCTTGCTGCCTCATGTCCAGGGGCTGAAGACAGCCTGGCGGCCTTGAGCGCCACGCGCCATCACCCTCATCAACCCAAGCACGTGTGAACAACCATCTTCGGTTCCCTTTCGCAGGAGGGGTTTGGAGGTGGAGTCTTGAATTTAAAAAAGAAAAAAACGGTTTTCAAACATCATGTGCAAAATACCTCTCTGCTCGTTCCAAAGAAACACTCAACAGTAGCGTCCTTGTGGAGTGTTGCTTTAAAAATAAGCCCTGTCCCCTCCCGCGACCCCTCAAAAGACCCTCTGATTTCAGACTCGGTGTGAGACTAGTCATTAGAGCACACACAACAATTTTAGATGAAAGGTATCACAGCTACCCCTTAACAACTGATTTTAATTAATTTATGATATTTACTCCATGGTAGAGGTTAGGAAGGCATTGTAAGGCAAAAAACCCTGGTGATGCCCCCCCTTTCTCCAGAATCATAATGTAGAGACTTATGGGCAGGAATTCCTTATCTTTAAAAGGCAGAATGTTTTGAAGTTTGAAAAATAAGTTTAAGCAGAACTTCAACCCCACACGCACCCCTACGTGAAAGGCAACAAAAATTCTCCAGCCATATTCATAGAGAACAGATAGTAATACGCGGACAATATTGGATCTTCCAAGCCATAATCACGGCCCATCTTTGCATTTGCTTCTGCCTTTTCACATTTTTCTCAACATTAGTTTATAGTTTTCAGTCTAGGCTTACAGATCGTTAGTTAAATCGCTCCCCCAGTATTTTATCCTACTGTAATGATATAAAAAGACAGTTGATTTCTTAAAGACAATTGATTTTATATTAATCTTGCGTTCTGGAACGCTGTTGAATGTCATTGTTAGTCTGGGCAGTCGTTTTGTAGATGGCTGAGCACTTTTCACATAAACTGTCATGAAATTTTTGCAAAAGGAGAGGTTTACTTCCTTTTAAATCGTTGCAGCTTTTATTTACCTTTTTCGTTTGATGGCCCTTGCTGAACCATCCAACATGATGTTGAGTATCACTGGTTAGGGCGGACACCCTTGCCTTGTTGCTGATCTCGGGGAAAGTGTTCCCACTCTCACCGTAAAGTATGATGTAGTTTTCCATAGATGCTCTTCATGAGGTTGATAAAATTGCTTTCAATTCCCAATTTATAGAGAGTGGGGGGCGTCTGGGTGGCTCAGCGGGTTAAGCCTCTGCCTTCTACTCAGGTCATGAACCCAGGGTCCTGGATGGAGACCCGCATTGGGTTCTCTGCTCGGCGGGGAGCCTGCTCCCCCCACCCCGCCTCTCTGTCTGCTTGTGATCTCTGTCTGTCAAATAAATAAATAAAATCTTTTTAAAAAATTTATAGGGAGCATGATAGCATTGAATGGATGTTGAATTTTATAAAATGCTTTTTCTGCCTTTAATGAAGTGATTGTCTGGCTTGACTCCTTTCACTCTTCATGTGGCAAATTATATTGGCTGATGAGTTTTGAATGTTAAGCTAACCCTGTATTCCTGGTCAGGATATATTCTGCTTCTTACATGTTGCTGGACTTGATCTCCTAACATTTAGTTTAACACTTCCATGTCTATCTTTGTGAGGGATCCTGATTTGTGATCTTCTTTGTTTAGACTGTATCTGCTTCATCAGATTTTATTATCAGATTTATGCCAGATTCATAACATGACTTGGGCAAACATTTCCCCCTCCTTGTCTTCTGAAAGATTTGCATAAAATTGGCAGTGTTTTTTCTTCTTTCAGTGTAGGGTAAAACCCCCTGGGTCTGGTGTTTTCTTTTGGGGAAGAATTTTCATTTCGATTCAATTTCCTTAAGAGACTTAAGATTAATAAGATTTTCCATTTTACCTCATGTCCATTTTGGTAATGTTTTTCTGCAAATATGTGCCTTCTAACTAACTTGTTGAAGTCATTGGTGTAAAACTGTAGTAGTAGCTTATCTCTGATACCTGCAAAATGTGTTATATCCTGATATAGGTGATTCATATTTTCTCTCTTCTTCCTTGCTCAGTACTTACTGCCAAGAGTTTGTTGATTTTATTAATAAATTCAAAGAATCCACTTTTGGCTTTGTTAAGTGCCTATTATTTATATGCTTTGATCTCATTGTTTAGTGTTTTGCTCTTTATTTTTCCTTCCATTACCTTTTGGTTTAATTTGCTCTTTTTTGTTCTAGCCACCTGGGGTGTATACTTAGAACGTTGATTTTGAAATTTTCTTTTTTATAAACATTTAACTCTACAAATTTCCCTCTAAGCGGTGTTTTGGTTGCATCTCACATATTTTGATATATTGAGCTTTCTTTTTCTTTCAGTTCAAATGATTTTCTAATTTTTCTAGCAATTGCTTCTTTTAACGTGTGGATTATGTAACGGTATGTTGTTTACTTTTCAAATATTTGAGGCTCTTTAAAAGACCTGATTTTTTTTTCTTTCATTGTTTTGTCTGTCACTTAAAAGGAGGTAAACTCATCTGCAACTATAAGCACGAATTAGTCTTTTTCTTCTTGTTTTTTTTTTTAGATTTGTTTATTTATTTGACAGAGAGAGAGAGAGAGAGAGAGAGAGAAGGAACACAAGCAGGGAGAAAGGGAGAAGCAGGCCTCCTGTGCAGCAAGGAGCTTGATGTGGGGCTCAATCCCAGGACCCTGGGATCATGACCTGAGCCGAAGGCAGACACTTAACAACTGAGCCACTTAGGCACCCCAGTATTTTTCTTCTTTAGTCCTGACAGGTTTTCTTCATTTGTTTAAATCTCTGTGATTAAGTACATACATGTTTATTATTGATATGTCATCCTGATGACCTGCCCTCTTGTCATCATGAAGTGTTCCTATCTGTCTCTGGTGACATTCATTGGCTGTCATACCTGACATTAATACAGCCCTGCCAGCTTTTTTATGTTGAGTATTTGCACGATGTGTCTTTTCTATCTTTTTGCATTTAGCCTACTTGTGTTTTTATATATTTTTTAAAGATTTTATTTATTTATTTGACAGAGAGAGATCACAAGTAGGCAGAGAGGCAGGTGGGGGGGGGCTCCCTGCTGAGCAGAGAGGCCAATGCAGGGCCCAATCCCAGGACCCTGGCATCATGACCCGAGCCAAAGGCAGAGGCTTTAACCTACTGAGCCACCCAGGCGCCCCTGTGTTTTTATATTTAAAATTGATCTCTTTTACACAGCATTTAATTAATTCTTTGTTTTTAACCCTTCTTGACACTCTGCCTTTTAACTGGAGTGCTTGGTCCCTTTATATTTAATACAACTATTAGCATTGTTAAGGTTGCGTCTACTATCTAGCTATTTATTTTCTATTTGTTCCCTCTGTTTTAGATGCTCTCTTAGGCCTTTATTGCCTTCTTTGAGACTAACAGAATCGTTACTAATAACTCCAAATATTTTTCATCTCAAATATTTTCAGGAATTAAACCCAGTGTTTTTTTCTGTGTACGTGCACACTTGAGATATCACATAAGTCAAAATTATGTTAATCATATGTAGGTAACACAAATTTCAGTGTTAAAGGACAGTCATTGTAATGGAGTAATTATTATTTAGATTTTATCCAAATTTAAATTATCCAGATTCCAGTGAGATATGATTTCTTCTCTCAAGCATCTGACCTAAAAGGTTGTGTGGTTGGTTTGTTCGTTGGTTGGTTGGAAACGTTTTCAGTGTCATAGATCTGAGCATTTTATGCTTTGATGTGATGTTTTTTCTTGTAAAAGCAAAGTAATTATTTTTGAGATTAGATCTCAAGTTTTATTCCTGTACAGTTCCATTTCCTCATATGCCTGCCATGTGTAAAACATGTAATTTAAATATTTAAAAATCCGGTGTCAAGGTTTGCATTCAAATCTGCACTCTACCCGCATAACAAATACACACTAGGCCAGTTGTATTACATTCTGTTAAATGTAAAAGATAAGATTTTTGAAAACCTTTGGAAACACCTTGAGTCTCTTAAGTGTCATTTCTAGAAATAAAAGAATTCTCACTGTGCAATCTATTTTGATCATTTTAAAGAGTTCATGTCCAAGTTCTACAACGTTTAGAGCAAGTTGTATCTTGAAACTAGTAGCTTGAAATGTACAGCGGAGTGATTGAGAAAAAAAGTCCATTGTTTTATTAATAATCCCAGGTACTGTTTCACAGGGAGAGCATGTGGACGAGGCTTCATTATGACCCTCGTGAGCAAACTTTAGAAGTTGAGCACTTGGTTTTTAAGTGAAAATGATTTTCTTTCCTTTTCAGAAACTCACAGGATGACCTCTGTTTGGATGCACACAATGATTGCTTTAATTTTTTTTTCTAGTTTATTTTCCCTTTCTACTCTTGACTTCAGGCAGGATTAGCATCCAGTAGCTAAGGTTTAAGAATGTACTGTTGATCTGCCCAGGCAGACGTGGGTTTGGAATTTAATTCAGTCAGCCCCTGCTTTAGCCAGACAAAGAGAGAGGAAGGTGATAGCGTGCCCGGTGCTTGTTGTTGTTGGAAACGTGACCCTCCACTTTTGAAGGGTTCCCAGTGTGTGTGCAGCAGCGAGCCTCTAGGACACAGGAGAGCAGTCAGCGAGGACAGTGAGTGAACGTGGATGACAGAAGTGTCTGTGCCACTCATTCATTAGGGACTCACAAAGGGGCATAGAAATTCTGGGCTTTTGTGGAGATGGAGGGCTTCATATCAAATGTCTGTCGGGTAATTTAATTACATGGGCATGGTAGGAATGACACAGTGGCTACATTAATAAACGGAGGCATTAAAGAATAATAGCCCAGTTATTGCTGAATTATGGGAAACATGCTGCCTATTCATTCCTGGTGATATTAGAAGGCAGAAGGAGGGGGCTTCCTACATTGCACTCACAATGCATAAAGAAACAGTTTCTTGCCTCTCCAGACCTGTGGAAAACCTGGTACGGGGGAAGGTCCAAAGTCGCACCCAATAGCATAAATCTTGCTTTGTTTGAGATGCTTAAAATATCATAAGCTAAGTCTGTTTTTATGGCGCTAAATAAAACTGACTCGAGCCAGACACGATAATGGGCATGTCCTGCGCAGACATCTCCCCGCAGCCTTTCCAGCAGCTCGCAGGCCTGATCATTCCCATCCGTTGTCCTGGGCCTCTTGGTAATGGAGTCCGTTTTATATCATCAGAGGCTACCAGGTTGGTAGCCTAAAAGAAGTAGCTGTTATTTAATGGAAACTAAAATACTTTTTCATCTTCACTCATCCCTTCCGGCCGACTGGAAGCAAATGCCGTCTTCCCTTCTGTAGGACTAGGGGGAAAGGAGCGCACGTTTCCTCTCCTATCCGTTTGCAAGAAGCATTTATTGAACTGGGCCGACTCTGTTCCAAGAACCAGGATGTGGAAGTCAGAGGAAGAGAGGGAGAAGATGCGGTCCCTGATTTCAGATTTCAACAGAGGAATCCGTAGCTTAGCAGCCAGCCATCTACTCCCATTTAACCCATGATTTCTCTGCCTGCCTCTCATGATCGTCATCCTGTGGCCAGAGTTTCTCCATGGGGTAAAAAAAAAAAAAAAAAATATATATATATATATATATATATATATATATATCTATATCTTATATATATCTCCCTGGGTTTAAAATTTATATATATACATACATATGTGTGTGTGTGTGTGTGTGTGTGTGTGTGTATGGCTTTTAAAGATCCATTGCATCTCTAAGATTCTTTGAGCCCCTAAATTCTGAAAAATTTATTTCGAGGAGACAATAAACCTTTCACTCACCCAGAGAATGACCCAAAGAGTCACTGTTCAGTAATACAAATTCTATTTCTCGCTTTGGGGATTTCAGGAGCAAATTCAAACATGAACAAGTCAAGTACTAGAATTTGAGGGAGGCGGTGGCTTATTTCCTTCCACAAACTAGACAAAACTAGAAACTAGAAAGGAAACTAGACTAAACTAGAAACCAAGCTCAAATGGTGTGACTCCGGACCAAATAACAAAGTTGAAGCGTCTGTGCTAACACGGGAGCAAGTAGCCCATTTCCCAGGGGAGGCAGACCCGGTCACTTTCACAGATGCGCCCCCTCCCCCACGATATTTCCTTCTATCGGTGCTTCTCACATTGAGCACACAACAGAATCCCATGGAAGGCGTGCTAAAACACAGATTGCTGGGACCTCGCCTCTGAGTTCTGACTCAGGAGGGCTGAGATGGAGCCTGAGAATCAGCATTTCTAGCCGTCTCCCCGCCCCCCCGCCACGCCCACCCCATGCTGCTGCTGCTGGTCCAGGGACCACACTTTTAGAAAACCCGCTTTAAACACAACAGCGATGCTCTCAAGTCTTCAAAGCAGTTGCAAAATCCCCTCTGCTTTAGCAGAACGAAGACAAAATTTCGCCGACTGTGGTTCTCCACATGGCTCTGATGAGCCATCCTTCCTAATTCAAAAGGCAGAGTTTAAAAATACTAACAATGAAATAGAAACAGCATGAGCCCTCGTGCCGCCACATAACAGAGACATTACATAAATGGAGATCTGATTGCATGTTCAGTTCTTTGCTCTGGCTCTTCTGAGCATTCCACTGGGATCAAGACCATGGTTGTGGAACATTCGCTAATTGTAGCCCCTCCCAGTCCCACTTGGGGATACACTACAGGCACAAAAGAGGAATCCAGCCACTCCCGACTGGTTCCTGGGGACTCACAAGCTTCAGAAAGGCTTTAGTCAGCAGTTTGTGGCTCCTTGGCCCACACGAACCACAGTTTGGCCACCAAAAATGTGGGTCAGTGAGTTGCCAGGATGCCAAAGTCGAGCAGTGGTTATGAAGACCAGAAGGCACAAGTTGGAAAAATGTGATGCTAGCACAGTTCTTAAGCTGAGAAATGAGGGCAGAGGTCAACACTGAGCTTCTGACTCTTGGTCTTAGCTCAGGTCATGAGATAGATCCCTGCATCAGGCTCTGCACTCAGCACGAAGTCTGTTTGAAACTCTCTCTCCATATGCGCCTTCTCATTCATTGTCTCTCTCTCTCTCTCTCTCAAATAAATAAATAATCCTAAAAAGAATTAAGGAGGCGAAGTCCTAGAAATATAGAACAGATTAAGCGTCACTATGAGGTGGGGCCGTGGCTGGCTCAGTAGAATGTGTGACTCTTAATCTCTGGATCATGAGCTCAACCCAACCCAACCCAACCCCATGTTGGGTGTTGAGATTACTTAAAAAAAAAAAAAAAAAAGAGTAACTATGAGATGGTGCAGAAAAGAAAAAAAAAATCTTTGGGTTCTCTGCAAAGTTCATCAGCTGTGTATGTCTTTTGTGCAATACATTCTTTTTCTAAGGATATTGACCCTAAGCGTGGCGTGTGGTGATGTCTATTAAAGTACAAAGATTTTTTAAAATAACTCTTAATATTGAATATTTAACATGTGGCCAATATATCTTAAAAACAATTTTTTTTAAAATGGCTACATAGCAGCTTTATCCCTACTGAGTAGAATACATTTATAATTTTTACAGTGGATCTTAGAGAATACTACCGTATTCTCTTTGCTGTCCTCGAAACCAAATCTCTCTCAAGCAGTGTGCTTGCTGGGGAGGCACTTGTGCAGGTCGAGAGAGGCAATCTGAACCTTTGGGTACGACAGCCTTCGTGCCTGCTTTTATTCATCGAGCTTTCCCAGGGCCCTGAAGTGGACACAGTTGGATTTCTAGATAGGGGTTTGGCGCCCTGGTGTCATGGTGACATCTCGTCGGAGGAAAAAGAGTGCTGCTTATTGTGTACTGAGATGATAGGATTGGCCCTCCTTGGGGGAGGAGGGTGTGGGGGGGGGAGGGCAGTGTGCCCTGAATCGCTTACTCAGGGCCACGGCTTCTGAGCTCACCACCATTGTGTCCATAGCCACGAGGCCACAACCTAAGGGAGCAACCCCCTTAACAAATGAAGCCCCCCACTGGTTTCCTCTGACATCTCCAAGCTTGCTGAGCAGGACACAGATTGAGCCCGTCCCCTGGTTTTGTTTTGTTTTGTTTTTAATTAAAACTATTTTCTCTACAAAAAAAAACAAAAACAAAAACAAAAAAAAAAACCACTATTTTCTCTACAGAAGACCACCCTTTATGAGTAAAAGGGCATAGGAATCCTATGATTAAAACTCCAAAGTCAGCTAAGGTGACTAAGAGAAACAGTCAAACCACGAAGTGGACCAGATGGCGAAAAGGAAAAGCTCCTCTATTTTCTTTGTTTTTGGATTTTCCTGCAGAGAAATAAGTCCTGAAGAATCTATTTGAAAGTCCCAGCTCAAGTGACATCCCATTCATGAGGAATTTCAGGCTTTCCCAGCCAGAAATGATTCCCCATCATCCTCGGAACTACAGAGCACCCCGGCCTCGCTTATCTCATTATTCTATCCTGCGGCGTGTTCTCATCGTCCCTGTCCCCGTCTTGGTGCCATTTCTTAGGCTCTGAGCTCCTCCAGCATCAGCACCGCACCTCGGACAGCTCTGTGTTTCCGAGGAAGGCCGGCCCCTTACTCTGACAGTGCTCAGAACCGCGCTCCGAATTAAGCATACGTATGGGCAGGGCTACCTAATTTATGGAGCCTGGTGCAAAATGAAAACATGGGGCCCTAAAAATTACCAAGGGGGCTTCTGTGTGGCTCAGTTGGTTAGCATCTGCCTTCGGCTCAGGTCATGATCCCGGGGTCCTGGGTCGGGGAGCCTGCTTCCTCTTCCCTCTCTGCCTGCCTCTCTGCCTACTTGTGATCTTTGTCTGTCAAATAAATAAAATATTTTTTAAAAATTACCAAGGGGGCCTCTGGGTGGCTCAGTTGGTTAGGCGTCTGCCTTTGGCTCGGGTCATGATCCCACAGTCCTGGAATCAAGCCCCGCATCGAGCTCCCTGCTCAGCAGGGAGCCTGCTTCTCCCTCTCCTGCTCCCCCTGCTTCTACGTGCTCTCTCTGTGTCATGCAAATAAAATCTTTAAAAAAATAAAAATAAAAATTACTAAGAATTTCAAGATGGCACCAGCAGAGCATGAAGCCAGGCTCGGGGCCCTTCTGAGTCTGGGCCCCGGTGAGACTACATGCTTGCACACCCGCAAAGCCCGCCTCACGGGTGTGTCAGTGAGTGAATGAATTCAACCGTCATTCACTTAACCAACCAAAGCCATGGTTTCTGTTGTCTAATCAGGACTCGGGCTTAAAAAAGAGCCACAGGAGACAAAAAACACAGTAGCCAGGAGGCGCCTGGCCGGCCTCGTTGGGAAGCCATGTGACTCTTGATCTCAGAGCTGTGAGTTCAAGCCCCATGTTGGGTGTAGAGATTACTTAAATAAATGAGACTTAGAAAAAAAAAAAAACCCATACATATAGCCAGGAGACAAGTTTTTTTTGACTCCTTGAGGCAATGATATCTTGTCTCTTTTACTAATTACTTTTATTTAAATAATTGTTTCCTTAATATCTCATAGGTGAGTAGACACCCTTGAAGATGATCCAGCTTTTTTCCAAGAGCTCTGCAGCGCGCACTGCATGTCCGTGGTCTCCTTTCCCTGCCCTTTGGTTATTTTTAGCTGGTTTAAGTTAGGGATAGTTCTTTTTATTTTTAATTGCCTTGGAAATTTAATTGCCTTAAATGCCTTGCATGTCCTTTTTTTGGTAAAGATTTTATTATTTATTATTTGACAGAGACAGCGAGAGAGGGAACACAAGCAGGGGGAGCAGGAGAGGGAGAAGCAGGCTTCCCACCGAGCAGGGAGCCCAGTGGGGGCCTCTAGCCCAGAGCCCCGGGAACATGACCTGAGCTGAAAGCAGACGCTCAATGACTGAGCCACCCAGGTGCCCCTAAGTTGGGGATAATTTAAATATTTCAGCCATTCATCCAGAACTGCAAAATGAGGTAGAGAAACTACACCCTTAACAAAACACCATTTTCCCGAACTTTCTCAAATGATTTTTTTCAAACTACTCTTTGGCCTTCCGATTTCTAAGAAGCCTGAGGATGCAAATGTGACGTGTGCTTTCTGTGACAGATTCCTTTTATGATCGCCGCATCCTTCATTCTTGAGTGAGGCTTGTTTATGCAAGTCTGAGTGAGGGGAGTTCTACAAAACGAAAATGGGAGAGCAAAGTCCGCCCTGGAAGAATTCAGCCGCTAGAAATGTGGTCTTGTCCAGATAGTGAGAAAATAATTGTCTCCAGGTTTGATGAAGGGTTTATGGCGCTAACATTTTAGGATGAAATACAGCTGGTTTCAAATTCCACTGTCAACTCAGAATCAAGCTAATTTCATGTGGTTTGGGGTTTTGCAACTACTTCTTTGCAGAGCCTTCTCAGGACTTTTTGTTCCAGAAACACCCTTGAGCCAAAAATAAAATAATAAAATGAGATTTTACTTCGGCCCCAACGGAAACCCTCCTGGGCAGCACTACTGACTTTTCCCAGCAGAGGGCACTATTACACCTCCTTCCGTTCCTGAGGTCTCACCGCCCCCCAACCCCCCAACTTCAGCAAACCCCTCAAAGACGTTCCTTAGATCCTCAACCTGGACACACAATCTCTCTGATAAGGGAGTGGGGGGAACCAGCAAGAACAAGACAGTGATATTTTCCAGAGGCAGCAGCTTCTGCAGTTCTAACGGACCCCGGTGTCACAGGTTGCTGCTGGGCTGCTCCTTGGGAAACTTCATGCAAAGACACGATTCGAGCTGGGCTTCTGACTGCCCGGCCTCCCTTTGTTCCCGTCTACTTCCTGAGCTAGATCTCCCATCATCGCAGAAGTTCCTTTTCTGCTTAAATAAATAAAGAAATCATTGATTAAAACTAGCATGATAATAAAAATTTCAGTTTTCCTCTTGAGGGCGAATATGCATTAAGCTTGCAGCTCCGAGAACATCCAGATATTTTTGCTGCTTTCCGGGCCGCTTTGGTAGAGGGAGAACAATCGACTTACTCCTTAATTCCTGTTTGTCTTCGATTTTTGTGTTCCCCTATCGGAATTGTCATTTGTGCCCTATTAAAGATTCATCATCTCCAGCTGATTAATAATAAATAAGGGGTCAGCATTGCTTATCATCCATACTTAAGGGATTGAGAATTCAAATTCACATGCATTTATATAATTTGCTTTTATATATATATTTATATTTATATATTATATACATAATTTGCTTTCTGTTTGCAATAAGAACATGTACTTCGGTCGGTTAAGCGGGTGGGGGGGTTGGGTGTGGATCCTTTTACATGGCAAAAGAAAACATTAGAACTACAAGGAGGGTTTGAGAAATGTACACCCCCTGTCTCCCAGCTCTGCACAAGAAGCATCATTTATGGATGTGATTTTTATGCAGCAATTCGCTTATTTTTAAAATTACACTTGCCCTAGGATAACATCAAAAGGTTTCTTCTAACCACACATTTACTCAGACTTCTAAAGAGATGGCCAAGGAACTGTGTGGGTGGCAATTTGGAAATATTTCTGTGCATAATCCTTCAAATAGCGAGCCTGTGGTCCAAAAGAAAGTATTCTGTTTTGAGTGCAAAACTGCTGATTTGGCCTGAATTTTCAGAAAGGTATGTTTTTAGATTTAATCTCCTTCTCCCAAGAAAACAACTGTTGTTCTTGCCAGCGCCATACATTAAGGACATCTTTACGTTGCGGAGTTGAACTTCGGGTGAGGGGAAATTTGATCCTGTGTTTGGGGCACAGAATGACCGTGGAAAATATGTTGATTGACGATGCTGCTGAAACATTAGCAAAGAACACTATCTCTTTAAGTCTGATAAGCCAGAAACCCAGAAAATGATACTTCATACGAATTTGTGTGAGTTGGAGACATAAAGCTGTTACAGCGGTTACGTTAGTGGCGTTGGGCAAATGACTCCTGAACTCCCCCTACAGAAAGCTGTCCTACACTTCTGACCACGGAGACATTCACCTATTCGAGCGCACATGTACGGCCAGAAAACGTCTCGTTTAACTCAAACACAGCTCGTCCCACCTAACTTGGTTTTGGAGAAAAGGCCAGCTTTCTAATGCATCCCGATTGATTTCAAACTTGCGATAGGTACAGCACCGGGAACAGAATATCATGTCCTGATGAGAACAAAATGAAAATAATAACGTACTGTTTTGAAATGGTCACATTTTAATGATAGGATTTTGTTTTGTTTAAACAAAGCTCGGCATTCTCTATATTATCACTAACTGTTTGGGTAATTATTTTTTCCCCTTTGTCTGATGATATTGTTCCCTTATGTTAACATCTTGGCAGGCTCCTTGGATGTAAGATCTTTTCAAGCCCTACCAGACACGGCCTCATTTCCATTCCCTCTTCATTATGTTTGGAGCCTTATAAACGAGGCTATTGGCCAGTGACGTGTGACTGGCTTTTATCCATGGCTATCGGGAACCACGAGCTACAGTTAAACAAGCAATAGCATGAATACAATGGAAACAAAACCATGTCAGAGTGTTCTAGATCTGATGAACAAAAATCGATCGCTCACAGATTTTCCAGAGGCCGAGCTGGTTCCACACAGGTTCAGCAACTGTCAAAGATGAATGTGAATTTCTTCTTTAGAGGAGGAATTCCAGACTCGGCCGCGAAGGCCCTCTGAGCTGTGTAGATCTCCAGCTTGACGGCCACGTGACTTCCATTGAACTTGACCCAGGGCTTTGCTTGAAGCCAGGAAGGCTTGCTTCTTCCCCAGGTCCCGGGCTGCCGGCCTGCCGAGGAACGTTGCCCCTGGCTTGCATGCCCGAGCCTGGACGAGAGAGGAGGCTCTCCCTCGCCCTTGAATTGTATTTTCATTTTCTTTTAAGAGTCGTCCTTTCAAAATGCAAAGAGAAAGCATCTTGCAATGGCGTATGTGAGACGGAATGCTGCCAGCGTGCAAGATTCCAAGTGCTCTGAGTCCAGGAGTGCCCTGGGAAGAAGAAATTAATAAACCAGGGCACTGCTAGAAAAGTCACACCCCATGCAGGGTTTCTTTCCTCAGCCTTCTGGATCCCATGGTCACAGGGCATGAAGACGCCATCGGGAACGGTGACTTTTTCCCCAAGCTTGCAACTGGCATGAACACACAGGAGAGAGGAAGAGTTAACATGACAAGACGGACCCTGCCTGGGAAACATCAGGAGAGGGTCACCCGTGGCCCCCTGGCCTGAACTAGACTTTTAGTCAGGGTACCCCCCCTTACTGAACACTTTAACTCTCAAGAGCTTTGAATCATCTCAACTGGTGGGCTTGAAGTCTAGCTCCATGAGAATCGTGGGCTGCCCTGGAAATGAGATTCTAAGTGGAAATCCCAACTCAGATTTTACATTTTTAATGTAAATGGTGGTGTTAAGGGAATCTCTTGATTTGTTCTTGAATTACATAAACCTAAAACTTCTTTAAGAAATTCTCTCTCGCTCTCGCTCTCTCTCTCTCTCCCCCCGCTTATATTTTAGCTAAAGCAACGAATTGTTTTGTTTTGTTTTAAGCGTAGTTGCCATACAATGTTACATTAGTTTCAGGTGAACAACTCCATAGGTCCCGCTACGCTCACAAGCGTCAGTACCATCTGTCACCATACACCGCGACTAGGTTCCCTGTGTTGTCACCTTTCCGCCCTGCGACTTCCTCATTACATAACTGGAAGCCTGTATCTCTCATTCTCCTTCACCCATTTTGCCCACCTCCTCCCTCCACCCCAGCAATGGTTTTGAACTTGGACGTATTATCAGCATCACCTGGAAGACTTGGTAAAGCTCAATAAGCCCATGGTCAGAATTTCGGATTCAGTTAGGTACAGGGCAGGGCCTCAGAATTCACATCTCTAACCAGTTCCTGGGTAATACTGATGTTGCCGGTCCCAGGACCACACCTGGAGACTCACTGAGCTACAACCTGATCACACAGCGGTCTCTTGTTCTTTCAAGGTTTTCTGGAAGATTCTGGCTGGACTGAAGGAGCTCATTTCAGTAGGAATCTTCCTTACCCTACACCCCCCGATAATTAGAATGAGTTTATGAAGGAAAGCAGTCAAAGCTTTCATGACTTTTTCTAGAACCCAAAGATGTATGCAGGGGTTCCTTGAAGAATAAAGGTACACTTCTCATTGATCCTCTGTATAGTTTCTTTCCTCAGCTAGTATCCATCCTTAAGAAGGACTCAAATGTTACTGAGACACTGCCCTGTCTGGAAGTTTCCAACACAGAAATGATGACTTCTACCCATAACCTAGGCTAGGGTTGAATCTTGTTAAGATCCATGTTGTCATGGTTGATAACGCTTGAAATAATAATCCAAATGCCAACTTTGAATCCAACAAACTGAATCTGAAGTACATAGAATCAGGGCTTCTCATCATCGGTGCTATTGGCATTTAGGGACAGTAATTCTTTGGTGTGGGAGGTCGTCTTGGGTATCGTAAGGTGTTCAGCAGTATCCCTGTCTCTACTCACTAGATGCCAGACCCCCCACCCCAGTTGTGATGATCAGAAATATTCCAAACATTGTCAGATGTCCCCCACTGGGCGAAAGCACCCTTGGTCGAGAACCACTACATTAAATCATTCACATGGTCACCGAAACGTAGCAAAGAATTACAAAGTACATTTATAAGAACATGCTCTCACAACTCCCTTGAACTTGACTTTCAACATTTGGCCAGTGCAAACTTCGTACACCGTCTGCTGCATCTTGACCCCGTGCATCATCAGCTCAATCCTACATTTGCTTCTCTTTTTGTCCAAGAAGGGAAATACGAGAAAAGAGGAGAAAACCACAATTTCCATACAGCTTGCTCTTGAAGAACATGGGGATTAGAGGCACCGACACCCCACTCAGCTGAAAATCTGTGTATAACTTTTGACTCCCCCAAAACTTAACTACTAATAGCCTAATGTTGACTGGAAGCCTTTCCGGTAACATCAAGAGTCGATTGACACACATTCTGTATGTTATATGTGTTATATACTGTATGCTTAGAATGGAGTAAGCTAGAGAAAAGAAAATGCGATTAAGAAAATCGTAAGGGGGCGTCTGGGTGGCTCAGTGGGTTAAGTGTCTGCCTTCGGCTCAGGTCATGATCCCAGGGTTCTGGGATCGAGCCCTACATTAGGCTCCCTGCTCAGCAGAGAGCCTGCTTCTCCCTCTCCTGGTCTCCTCGCTCATGCTCGCTCCCACGTGCCCCAACATTACAGGGGCTTGAAAGAGGTCCATGAATGATCTGAAACTTGTCAGACCATTCTGGGCCAAGGGTGAGGTCTGAGTACATCTTACTAATTTAAAAGCTATCTGGGGGCTTTCTACTTAATAGAGAAAGCCCTCATTAATGGACTGTCACTTTCCTTGACAAGAAGACTGTTGTTCATCCTGGCTTCTAAGAGCATCATGAAAATAGCTCGTTAATATAACAGAGAGTCCGACGGAGGGGAGGAAGGGCACCGAAATACCCCATGTGCTCCTGTCTCTGCGCTGCTTCAGACCCAGGGTTAAGGGGCAGGGAGGTGTAGAGGTGGCGTGGTAGGACCGTCACGGAGGAGGGCCACCCGGAAGAGCTACTTAATGAATTCAACAGTCAGCCTGGAGATGGGACCTGGCTGGTTTCTGTCTCCCAGAGTTATGGTGACAATATTTCCAGAACAAAGTCAAGGAGCATGGTCTGACACAAGAATTTGTGTTCCTTCCAGATGTGAAAAGCATCTGGGGAAGGGAGTATGGAAGTCAACATGTTAGAATTTTCCATGATATTTACGTGGATTACATAAGAGACCAAAGGAAGAGAACATACAGAATCATTACTCTCCCACACATGCTGGCTAATGTGATCGGAGACTTGGTGTCCGGTACCTGGTCGTGGCGGGTTACGGATCAATGTTTGTCAGATGGAGGGAGGGAGGAAGGAAGTTGGGAAATATGCCCTCGTCTCCAGATTGGGGAATGGCCTGGCTGGAAACTCTTAAACTAATAACTCTCATATGGTTGGTGGGATTGCAAATAAATGTAAGTTTTAAAGGAAGTACTTCATCATCTGCGTTTAAAACCCCCACAAAAAATAATTTGGAGATCTGGAAAAAAGAAAAAAACAAAAACAAAAAACAAAACAAAATAAAAACCTCCACAAAAAAATTTTGTCCTAGTCACAATCAATCCTGCTTCTCGGGAAGTAACTGAGCACATCTGCTAACATGAGTATCACGTGATTCTGATAACAAACTACATTGGAGCCAAAACATGGCAAGCGATCTAAAGCACCAACAAAAGTGGATTGATTGAAATCGTGTATGGTACATTTGTACAATGGAATATTAAATAGCAGTTAAAATATTAAAAGGACAGATTATAATGTGATATATATAGAGAGAGAATAATCCCACTTAAATATATATTATAGTAACATAGGAAAAAACTTGCACAATAAATTGCTACCAGTGGCTGACTTTGGAAAGTAGGCTAGCTTTTAAGTTGTTTTGATTTACTTCCCTGGATTTTCTAATAGTTCAACAATGACAATGAACTACTTGAGTGATTTTTTTTGAAGAAAAAATAGTTTAAAAATAATTCAATCATCAGGTGCCTGTCTGGCTCAGTTGGTAGAACGTGCCACTCTCGAGCCCCATGTTGGGCACAGAGTTTACTTAAAAAAAAAAGTTGGGGCTTCTGGGTGGCTCAGTGGGTTAAGCCCCTGCCTTCGGCTCAGGTCATGATAACAGGGTCCTGGGATGGAGTCCCGCGTTGGGCTCTCTGCTCAGCGGGAAGCCTGCTTCTCCCCCTCCCCCACGCCTGCCTCTCTGCCTACTTGTGATCTCTCTCCCTCTGTCAAATAAATAAATAAATCTTTTTTAAAAAGTTAAAAAAAATAATTCAAGGAAACCTGGCTGGCTCAGTCGGTAAAGCATGCAACCCTCAATCTTGGTTGGGGTCGTGAGTTCAAGTCCCATGTTGGGTATACAGCTCACTTAAAAATGATAATAATAATAATAATAATAATTCAATCGTGATGTATGCGCCTTATCCACTTACCCTGATTGCTACCTGATTTATATAGTAAGAGCCTCTTCTCCAGAATCATTCTAAGGGACCCATGCATTTTTAGATAAATCATTTCACTATACACAGGTTTTGGTTGCAAAGACATAATTGTTGCCTGATAACTAATGTACTCATTAATTTGTATGACTTATTAATTACATGATTATGTACTTTTGCAGCTTATTAATGAATACAATACAATATAATCTTATCACTCTAGAAAGAGGGAAGAGTTGGCTGCTTCTTAGTTTGGTGCAATTCTGGGCAAAATAAATTCTGTGGACACATAAAATTTGTCCTACATTTCTATAATGACAGATAATAGTTCGCTGCGTTCTTCTAAAACAGAGCAGAGAGCACTAGCTCCGGGAGCTACCTAAACCCTTCACTGGCACACAGCTTTGGCTGCCTCCCAGCCACCCCATCAGTGAGCCCCACCTGAATTTCCTGCCCCAGGAATTCTCTCCCTGCCGGCAACAAGTTCCCACACCTGTAATAACAATTGACCATGAACGCTGGACCGCCAGGTAGCTTCTTTCCCCAGAGGACTCCAGACACATAATCTTCCCCAATGGTTAGACCCATAAATTCGGGGCAGTTAAATTGAGCTGTCTCATTTAGAAATGAATAATCACTTCTAAAAAAAAGGAAGAATCCACTGTCTTCCTCACTCCCCACATCCCACACACACTCCCTCCTCCGACTTTCTCCAGACTTTCTGACTTCTTCACTTCCTTTCCTGAAGTTTGTCTTTTGAATCAGAATCGTCACAGTAGCTAAAGATGAGTATCCTGAGTTAGAACAAAATAAAAAAGTCTTACCTGGCTCTTGTAACCTATCACAAGAGGATCCCAGCTACCAAAACGCCATGCCATCCGAAAATGGGCAGGATTCAGAAGAAAGGACCCAGTGATCGTTAATCAATAGCATATGACTTCTGTACCATGTAAGTGAATCCACTTGTATAAATTCGGACTCGAGTTTAAATTTCGGTGGGTGACAACTATGACGGTGGTCAGAATTTGCTAACTGCCTCTGGCTGCCTTCACTCAAATAATTTTCCTCCACTTCCAGAAACTTGTCAAGTCACCAGATTCTTTCTTAGACAAATGAGCCAGCAAGGGCAAAACTCGCCCAACCTGCCCGCCGTCTGCTGTTCTGGCTCTCCCAGATTTTAAAGACCCAGAGCTCCAGGATACTGACCCTGCCCTTCATCGCACACGTGGTACTTCTCACACGGACAAACCAAGATAGCATCGGCCAACAACTTCTTTTTCTGAAGACTACTGACTGGTCTTCATCGTTCAGTTACCAGGCAATGCCAGATTTTAGGTTAAACATTTGCTCTGAGTACTCACATTGGGGAGTGTTGGGAGTCAGAATCGTGGAGATTTTGAGTTACCTCGAAAAAGGCTTTGAATTCTTTTCCTCCGTTGTTTCGCCATCCGATTTATTGCTGGGATTGTCAGCAGGGTGTATCTTACTTTGTACCAAGGATATGTTCCTGGAAAACTGAACCTTAAATTAACCTTGAAAACTTGCCTTTGCCTGTCAAAATGGTCGGATATTGACAGTTTCGTCATGTTCAGCCTAAATATGTGAAAAATAGGTTTGACTCAACCGAAAATATGTTTTATAGGGAACATTGCGGTGAGGTGTGGAATCCCATCGTAAATTTAATAATGACCCATGAATTTATCCCTCTGGACCCGTGTTCTGTTTATCGAAAGCAGGGCATACCTGTTGTCTGAGAAACTGCTAAGTGCAGAAAAGGGAAGCCGTGGGCGGCCTTCTGTTGAAAGCCAGGCTCGAAGGTTCTGACTCCCCAGATAGCCTCAGGATAGCTTTGGAGAAGTCAGTCAGTCTCCTTAGCTGCACTTTCTTCTCATATCTCCCAGGAACGTGGATTTTCTCTCTGATAGGAGTCGAGTGACTTACGGAGAATTAAAGCAATCTGGGGAGCTCAGAGCCCCTAGACGTCTGTCCATTTCCCTTCTTCTTTCTGGCCTGCCAACCATCCTCTTCTGCTCCAAACCTCCATCAAGCTTGGAAGGAACCGAATTCGTTTCCTGAATTATGAAGAATGTACCCTGACGACTTAAAAGTTGAGATTACTTTGTCGTGATTTAATTACTTCTTTCTTTATCTAACTGTTTGGTTTTTTTTTTTAAGATTTTATTTATTTGACAGAGAGAGACACAGCGAGAGAGGGAACCCAAGCAGGGGGAGTGGGAGAGGGAGAAGCAGCCTTCCCAAAGAACAGGGAGCCCGATGCGGGGCTCGACCCCAGGACCCTGGGATCATGACCTGAGCCAAAGGCAGAGGCTCAACCGACTGAGCCACCCGGGCGCCCCTTACCTAACTGGTTTTAAAACACAGGTGTTATTTATACATGTCTGAACGACCAGCCCACACTTCATCACCTGAAAATTTAATTTCATAGAATATACATTTTAAATAACTAGTAAATGTTAATATGTTGACATACAATGCCCAGGCATTCATATTTATAATTTGAATAAGTGCTAGAACCCCAGGCATTCATCCACATCAGTAAAATGACCAGATAATTTCTCCTAACCATTTTCCCGTTAGCTGATTTATGATTATATCTCTTTATTCAATAGTAAGGTCTTGACATTGAAAGATTCATTCACATAACTCTAGCAACACAGTGCATTTATTTAAACCACACTTGACTAGTGGTATATAAATAATCTCCCCCAAACCATATTGATTTCCCAAAGGGAATATTAAATGCTAAATAACTTCACAGATTGGAAGCAGTCCTGTCTCTGCCTTCATTTTTGATATAATCAAAAATGATGACATTGTAGCTAGCTTATTTTTAATAATTCACACATTGAGAGCAAAAGAAAATATTACACTCTCGCTGGGGGACATGAACTTGTACTGCATAGCACATTTGCCTTTTCTTAATGAATGATAACGGATTGACCACATCAGGATGTCTGCCAGGGATTAAGAATGTTGTCTATTCATAATGGGGCTATAAATTAGCAGAGTGTATTATTCTCCGGAAGCGTACATAGCACAAAGTCTTTGGGAAGAATGGAGCCTACAAATCTCTCCTTAGTCTTCACAGAACCTTTATAAAGTACATGATATCCTTATTTTATAAACCAGAAAATTAGACAATGTATGGCTCTTGGGCAATGAAAATCATTTTGACCGTATTGGCCAAGAATGGCTCTGTGTTCAAACAGGCCTCCTCTCCCTCCTGGACACGTCGCTGGATTTCATCTTCTAGTGTCCCTTATAGAGAACCGCTGTCATGTAACTGAGTTCTTACTGATGGGATATCAGGATTCTGGTCATGGTCTGTAAACCACCACCACCCGCACTGCACTCTGTGCACACGCTCGCCCCCCTTTCACTGCTGAAGGTGAAAATTCCAAATACCCACAAGAAAGCAGAGCCATAAGGTTGGCAGAGCCTGGGTCCCTGAGTCTCAGTGTAGAGAGGAGCATCCCAGAAGTCCGGAAATCCCAGGACCATCCGTGTGGGACTGTTGTGTAATTTCTGGATTGCAACAGTTAACCTACCAGGACTAATCCCACCAACGACCTGGAAATATCATGATAAACCTGAAGATGCTGAACCCATCAACCCTGGATTCTAGGCTCCCCAAAGTCAATGCTTTCCTCCCCCACCCAGTTAGAGAGCTATAAATAGTATCTGTGATGGTATGCGTCACTAAGTCTTCATATCCCTTTAATGTTTTGGAAAGCATAGTAATTTATGGTAAACCCTGTTTCAGGTAAGTTAACTATAAAACGTATCTCTATGGTGTACTTCTTTTTTTTTATGATGTATTTCTTTTTTTTTTTTTAAGATTTTATTTATTTATTTGACAGAGAGAGATCACAAGTAGGCAGAGAGGCAGGCAGAGAGAGAGAGAGAGGAGGAAGCAGGCTCCCTGCTGAGCAGAGAGCCCGATGCGGGACTCGATCCCAGGACCCTGAGATCATGACCTGAGCCGAAGGCAGCGGCTTAACCCACTGAGCCACCCAGGCGCCCTTATGATGTATTTCTATAGAGAAAGTTTGATGGACTTCCTTTTCCGAAGCAGAAATAGTTCCACCAAGAAAGCTTTCCACAGAACCATGTGGAAACTTCTCATGAGGTGGTAGTCACATGTCAGGAATTATGGCAGATGATTGGGGCTTTTTGCTTTTTAAAGAGAGACTGGGTGACTGGGTGTCTTAGAAAGCCTCAGGTAGAGTAGGAGGAGTTCCCCAAGTCCTTATGCGTAAGACCCGTGATACTGTATTTACCAGAGCGGTGCTCTTCTTCAGGGCACTTTCCTCCCCAGAAGACATTTGGCAACATCTGGACATTATGAGTTGTCACAACTGGAGGGGAACGGGCTGCTGTGCTACCGGCAGCTAGCTGGGGGAAGCCCGGGATGCTGCTTCACGTCCCACCGTGCACGGGATGGCCGTCCTTAGCAACGAATTGTCCAGCTCCAAATGCCAAGAGCACCGAAGCCGGAACCCCTGGGTTGGGTTGTGAGCTCTGGGAGGGCTCGGGCCCGGTCGGTTTTCACTCCTCGTTGCATCTTCAGCAGTCCATAAAGTACCTGAAACGTACGAGTACTTAGTAATATTTCCCCGATGAATAATGGACTGAGCCCCCCTCCCCGTTAGCAGATCAGCCGGCAGGGCCATACTTGGCTAGTGAGTGGAGAGGGCAGGATTTGGAGGAGAATCGTAGTTGCGCTGCTCAGTAGGAATGTGTTCTTGAGCAAGGCAGTCTACCTTGCTAGGTCTCAGTCTTCTCGTCTGCAAACTGGGGAGACTAAGAGTAGCACCTCCACGGAGCTGTTGTAAAGATTAAATGAGATGAAGAACAGAGAACGCCCAGCGCGGCGGCTGAAATGCCCTCAATAAAGATGAACGTGGGTCAGGACGAAGAATAAAGGAAGCAGCGTTTCCTGGGCTTTTCTCATGTGCCGGCTAGAGTGAAAGAGGCATACCAGCTCATTTCATCTTCTGGACAATATCTATGGAGGAGGGCTTTTTGTTCCCGAGTCACAGAAGAGGAAACTGGGCTTCGGAGATGTCAAGGGACCCGCCCAAGATCGCACACAGCAACGTGGGAATTCGGAGACCTCAAAGCCCAGGCTCTCTCCATCACGACACACTGGCTTCTTTACGAACCTCCTGAAACTCCACTATCTTCCACAAAATCAAAGGGTGTGAAGGTAATCCCTTTCAGCTCTACAAAGCTTCTTTCATGTGGTATTGACAATGTTTATTGAACTGGGTAGCAATATGGCACTTTCCCCAGCTTTTATCTAGCATATAATGTACTCTGGCCAACACATTCAGAAGGTTATAAAATCGTTGGTCCCATATTGTGCCATGCCTTGAAAATCAAAGTTGCAAATATTAGGCTTACCAGAAAGGAGAAATACCCATTCATCTGTAACTTTGTGCCTGCCCTGTTTTATCTACTGGGTTCTAAGTTTCTTATAATCACGTACTAGCGTCTGTTTCTTTTGTGGTCATACCTGACCCAGGGCTCCTGGCAACGGTAGTATGGATTTCTCTGAGCAAACCGACTGTCATGCTGCCTGGGAGAAATCAAGTTTATTTGCCTCGATACAGTTTTCGTAGCTGCCTCAATTTTTAAGATGCAGAAAAAGTCACCCCATAGTGCTATGAAACTTACGTTGACTTCATAGTAACAAAAGGATTTAATAAAGCCTTAAATTTCCTGTTAAAGCTTATCCAACATCCATCTAATGCTTAACAAGATTTAGCAAATTAAATTTAACAATGTTTTGAGAATCAAAACAAAAAATCGTAAAGGAAAGGAGGCTAAGTGATTATAATCTTTTTTGTCTTCCTTTCTTTCTCTCATTCTTTGAGTTTATTATTTCTCAACTTGTCCCCCCTTTTTTAGCAATATTTGTTGGTACAGTGACATTTGGATTCTGTTTTAACTTTGACCGACAGTGTCACGTGCTACATCAGCTTGATGGAGTTTTGCAAGCTTTACAAAACCAAATCACAATGACTGGAATGGTCTGGAGTGTCATAAAGGCTAGGGAGGCTGGGCTGCTGGTGATGGTAGTGGTAGGGGACCATTCTGGCCATTTCCTGGGATGCTTTGCTAACAACAGCCACCATTCCGAGCAGCAACGTGTTAGTCCCTGCATTCTCACTGGAACGGTGTTTTTCCTTAGGAAAAAAATTTCGGGGCGTCTGGGTGGCTCAGTTGGTTAAGCAACTGCCTTCGGCTCAGGTCACGGTCCCGGAGTCCTGGGATCGAGTCCCGCATCGGGCTCCCGGCTCCATGGGGAGTCTGCTTCTCCCTCTGACCTTCTCGCCTCTCATGCTCTCTCTCACTGTCTTCTCTCAAATAAATAAATAAAATCTTAAAAAAAAATTCATAAGAAAAGTTTTGACCTGCGAATGACATAACAAATGAAGCCTAGAGCTAAATGCACTTTGTGAATGTCAAGTTAAGTAGAAGAACTACAGCAGAAACAGGAGAGACTTTGCGACCGCTTCAACAAGCGAGGTGACTGATGGGAAGGTTACTGCGCCTGCTGGACAAGTTGCTGGGCGGAGATTGGGAGGGGTTGGTCTAAATATTTCCCTAGGCCCTGGTTTTAAAGAAGCCCGTTTACGGGGGCGCCTGGGTGGCTCAGTGGGTTGGGCCACTGCCTTCAGCTCGGGTCATGATCTCGGGATCCTGGGATGGAGTCCCGCGTCGGGCTCTCTGCTCGGCAGGGAGCCTGCTTCTTCCTCTCTCTCTGCCTGCCTTTCTGCCTACTTGTGATCTCTCTCTGTCAAATAAATGAATAAAATCTTTAAAAAAAAAAAGAAGAAGAAGAAGAAGAAGCCCGTTTACGTCGTCTTTGCCTGTGAAACTGGCACCATATGCTTTTGGTGAAGCTAGTCTATCAACAAAAATGATATATTACAACAGCCCTCCAAAATATATTTAAGAGATGTTTTGGCAATGGATTTGTTTTAGTGATTTATAGTAGGATAAACACATGGCCATTCGTCAGACGTTAGAGATGAAATAAAACTGGAATTTAGTCTTTATGTATTGATTTTAAAAGAAAAAGGAATGACTTTTTTTTAAAGATTTCATTTTTAAGTAATCTCTACACCCAACGTGGGGCTGGAACTCACACCCTGAGATCGGGGAGTCCCACACTCTTGATCTCCCACTCCGAGGGCCAGCCAGGCGCCCCCAAAAAGGAACTACTTTGACTGCACCAAAGGGAAAGAAGTCATTAGGAGCAAAGCTTATCTCCTTTCAAGCTCTTCTCTCCGCTCCTCTTTTCTTCTCCCTCTTACCCTCCCCCCCTTCTTCCACCAAATATGAGGGCGGCTGGGGTATTTGGTGTAGGATGTAATAAAGGAATTTTAAGAAATTG
Organism: Mustela erminea; assembly: GCF_009829155.1. Classification (NCBI taxonomy): domain Eukaryota; kingdom Metazoa; phylum Chordata; class Mammalia; order Carnivora; family Mustelidae; genus Mustela; species Mustela erminea. The sequence continues at coordinate 7,246,015 of NC_045635.1, read as the reverse complement.
CTTTTAGCCCGCTTTCTCAGAGTGAGTTATTCCAGATGGGCCCAGGCAGCGGGCCCGTGGTACCATAAGTTAAGGAAACTCTGGAACAGTTACCCAGGGATCTTTATACAGGACATCTCAGAGGCTTTATGGTGGCAAATTTTCCTGGTCTCATGACATTCTTAATGGGAATCGACCCAAGGAAGCACACTGTCGAAGTCGACACATTTTGCAAAAGTTGTGAGGCAACTATTTCTACTCTTCAGAGGCCTCTCATGTTCAGTCCAGGCACAGAGGGTGCCTAAGCATTCTGCCTAAAATAGAGATACAGGGGCACCTGTGTCGGTTAAGCATCTGCCTTCCGCTCAGGTCATGATTCCTGGGCTCGAGGCCCGCATCGGTCTCCCTGCTCAGTAGGAGGCCTGCTTCTCCCTCTCCCTCTGCCTGCTGCTCCCCCTGTGTGTGCTCTTTCTCCTTCTCTGTCAAATAAATAAAATATTTTTAAAAAATAAAATAGAGAGATAATTAGAGCTAAACGAGCATATCGCTTTTCAGTGTTGAGAGTTCCTAGTATATAATCGCATATAGAGAGTATTTATTTTAGTTACATGAAGTGTATCACAGTTCTAATTATCAGAAATGGGAAAATCTGGATTTGTAGTATACATGCACATATAACATTTAACATTGTATCAAGCTTTGACAATTATTTTTACGCTATTTTCTACAAATTTAATATTCCAAAGGCACTATTGGCTTTAGTGAACTTGGTAGGACACTTGAATTTCACAACTGAAACTGGTGAAAGCCAAAGAATAGAATATAATTAACAAGTGGAATACGAAACGATATAATATCATTTGAAAATATAGTTGAGAAGTTGCAGACCCAGACAGCAGAGACCTTGTTGAATCCTTTATTTATGCAACAGATGTTGGTGAGAAATTTCTGTATGCCGGCTGCTGGTCTACAGGCCAGGGTTAGAGCCCTCCACGGAGAAAGAGAAAGAAAATGACTGTCCTTGTGAAATTTAGATCTTGAGGAGCGGAATGTGGATGGGTAGACAATCTGAAAATAGATGTATGTGCTGTGTAGTGATTAGAAGGTGGTCAGTGCGGGACCCCTGGGTGACTCAGTCGGTTCAGCGACTTTGGCTCAGGTCACGATCCCGGGGTCCTTGCCCGGCGGAGAGCCTGCTTCTCCTTCTCCCTCTGTGCCTCGCCCCTGCTCATGCTCTCTCTCTCTCTCTCTCAGATTAAATAAATAAATAGGTGGTAAGTGCAATGAAGAAAAAATTTGAAAGGAAGGAGTTTGGAGGAGCCTGCCCTTGGAGGTTGGGTGAGTCCTCACGGAAGGGAGACAATGGAAGCGGAAACAGACAACATCTGAAGGAAAGTGGCAAGTGTGGAAAGGGCAGCAAGTGTCTGGGGAGAGCGGGTTCCGTGTATCACTGGCTATTCCTCTCTACCTATTACTGTTATATCTACCTATTACTTTGGGCAGATTGTATCTCCTACTGGAATCTGTGTCTTCGTCTTTAAAATGGGAACAAATTGTTCCAGAAGTTGTATTTATTCTGGGTGACCCAGTGAGGTCAGATATGGCAAACCTTCCCGTAATCCAGAGCAGCATTCTCTATTACCATTACCACTACAGTGGGGATCGGAGCTGTCCGCCGCACTGCCCGGGCTGTCCCTTAGGAGCTGGGGAAATTGGTCTAATGTCAGGATGTGCCTACAGAATCCAAAGTTCACTTTCCCTGCCACCCCACTAGCCTCCAGTATCCAGACATCTCTCTCCCTGCCCCAAACTTCAGAGTTTTTTTGTTGCATAAGCCAGGAAGATTCCAAAGCATTTTCAGGGTAAGCAGACAGGCAGAATCTTTGGGGACATAGATTCCCTCCTGATGGCACTCTCCCTCCGAGTCATTAGTCTCTTCCCTTCAGTAACAGGAGAAATGGTCCCAAGGTGAAGGGCAACAGTGGTTTGAGTCTCATCAGGGTGGCGATAGGAGAAAAGGTTGAGCTAGAAAGGTTGTAGTGTCCTGACAGTCTCTTCTTTTCTGCTCACTGAGCCAGACTGTGCAAAAGCAGATGAAGTGCTCTAATGGAGAGAATTCAGAGAAAGCAATCACCGGTCACTCTTCACACATTAACTCTTTTTTTTTTTAAAGATTTTATTTTATTTGACAGACAGAGATCACAAGTAAACTTAGAGGCAGACAAAGAGAGAGAGAGGAGGAAGCAGGCTCCCTGCTGAGCAGAGAGCCCGATGCGGGGCTCGATCCCAGAACTCTGGAATCATGACCTGAGCCGAAGGCAGAGGCCTCAACCCACTGGGCCACCCCGGCGCCCCTACACATTAACTCTTAACAAACGGTCCTTCCCCCGTCCCTTCCCCTCCCGTCCTTTCCCTACCATTCCCTTTCCCTCGTGTTCTCTCTTCTTCCTTCCTACCCAGCTCTGCCCTGAGCCCTGAGGATCGATAGATGTATCAGACCTTATTATTCTCGTTCCGTCCGATCTAGAGACAGAGACAGCCCCCCACGTAGTCATAGTCTGATGTGAGTAGTCCAGCTGGAGAGGGAAGTTCCCAGACGTGGGGTGCTCCGTCTGCCGAGAGGAAGAAAAGCGAAGTCGTTGGTGGGAAAGTCGAGCAGGAGCCCCAGAGAAGATGATGCCGTGCCTGAGTCTGAAAGGGGACAGTTCCCCGGAAAGGAGGAGTGCTCGGGAAAGCCGGCTTTCTAGCTCAACCCGGGAGCCGGTGTTTAAATTTTGCAAGGCAGGAGGGTGAGCCAAGGTTTAAAGGTAAAAGTCAGTGTGTGTGAACTCGCGTGTGTGTGTGTGCACGCATGCGGATGGGTACTGTACTGGAAGGCGGTAAGAGCACACTATGAGCAACGTAGTGTCATCTCAAGAGAAACACAACTGGCTAGGGACAATGGCTATTGGAAAATTCTTGGCAATGCACAAATTATCCAGAGGCTTGGAATCTTAAAAGAAGGTACTGTACGTTATTTCTAAAAATGGTCACCTATCTCTCTCAGTAATCGAACGGGACACTTTCATCGCAATTTGCCATATGTAGAAGAAAATGTTTACTGTAATTTAGAAAAAAAATTGATCTTATATAGGCCAGAATTCATCAGTGAAAACTCAAAAGCAAAGTTAGAGAAACCACCTACTGTGTTTTTTCCCCTTTTCTCAGTTTCGGGTTGAAAGTGGAAAGATAAAAAACACATGTTAGTAGACCAAGTCCAAATCTGTCTACAGTTTTGACAAATCTGAAAGAAGATTTGAGTCTTCTGAGGTTTTGACCTCATGATGCTACCAAACCTTAGCAAAGTTTGGCTTGGGTTTTCATCGAAGCTGAATGGGGCACCGAGGGTGTGTTTCTCAGCATTTCAAAGCCCATTTGTGATCATTTTTTGCAAAACAGCTTTATTGAGATATAATTTAGATGCCATAAAATTGACTCATGTTAGGTGTACAATTCAATAGGTTTAGGAAATTTACAGAGTTGTGAACCCTCATCACAATCCAATTTTAGAACATTTCCATCACCCATAAAGATCCCCTTTGGGGTGCCTGGGTGGCTCAGTTGGTTGAGCATCAAACTCCTGATTTCGGCTCAGGTCATGATCTCAGCATTGTGATATCGAGCCCCATGCTGGGTGTGAAGACTGCTTTAAGATTCTCTGTCTCTGGGGCACCTGGGTGGCTCAGTGGGTTAAAGCCTCTGCCTTCGCCTCAGGTTGTGATCCCAGGGTCCTGGGATCGAGCCCCATATCGGGCTCTCTGCTCAGCGGGGAGCCTTCTTCCCTCCTCTCTCTCTGTCTGCCTCTCTGCCTACTTGTGATCTCTGTCTGTAAATAAATAAAAATAAAATCTTTAAAAAAAAAAAAGATTCTGTGTCTCCCTCTTCCTCTGCCCCCCTCCCTCTCTAAATAAATAAATAAATAAATAAATAACCTTAAAAAATAGATCTCATTTGCCCACCGGTAGTTACTCCCTATTCCCGCCCTCAGCCCCTGCCAACTGCTGATCTACTTTCGTTTCTGTGGATTTGCGTTTTGTGGACATTTTCTGTCAATGGAATCATCCAATATACGGTCCTTCGTAGCTGGCGTCTTTCACTTAAAATAATGTTTTTTTTTAAAGATTTTATTTATTTATTTGACAGGGAAAGAGAGATTACAAGTAGGCAGAGAGGCAGGCAGAGAGAGAGGTGGAAGCAGGCTCCCCATGGAGCAGAGAACCTGATGTGGAGCTTGATCCCAGGACCCTGAGATCATGACCTGAGCTGAAGGCTTTAATTCACTGAGCCACCCAGACGCCCCTAAAATAATGTTTTTGACATTCATCACATTATATATATCTGTAATCTGTTCCTTTTTATTACTGAATAATATTCCATTGCATAGCTAGACCACATTTTATTTATCTGTTCACAAGTTGATGGACATTTAACTTGTTTCCCCATTGTGGTCTTATTTTTAAAATGAGAGAACTGTATTGTAAGCAAATCTTCAAAGCACCTCTAAAATTCTTAGGCCACATCTTATTTTAGTTTGTGAATTGCCCATCATCTTCATTTTGTGTTGCAGAAAAGACGTATTAAACATCGGCTCTGATGGCTAAAAAACAGACTCTAGGTATCATGAACTTGTGACTACGTCCTTCCGTTCTGCCGTTGCTTACTGAGCCCATATAGTAGTAGCTAAATATCACATTTAATTGTGTGGATATTGCAAACTGTACCATTTCAGCAAGAAATAATGATAAATTTAGCGGCTAAAGGTGTTGATGATGTGATTTTTGGTGACTTTTTCTTCCTGAATCCCAGTACACTTTGTGCTTGCTCCAGGAATCCTGCTGTAGTGATAAGTTTCCAACTAAAATATATTTGTACGATTAAGTTTTATGTTGTTCGTCGTATTAGTCAGCTTCGGCTGCCATAACGAAATACCACAGATTGTGTGACTTCAACAACAGAAATTTCCTTTCTCACAGTTCTGGAAGCTAGGAAGGCCGAGATCGGGATTGAGGTGCCGGCCAGTCTGGTTTCTGGTGAAGCCTTTCTTCCCCACTTGCAGGCTCTACTTTCTCAATGTGGCCTTACAAGGCTTTTCTTCAGTGCTTGCATTTGCCGGGGGTGGGGAAGAACAGGAGAGAGAGCTTTCTGGTATCTCTTCTTCTAAGGACACTAACCCTTTTGGGTCAGGCCCCTGCCCTACGACCTCATTCAAATTTAATGGCTTTCATAAAGGCCCCATCTCCAAATACAGTCATGTTAGCGATTAGGGGTTCAATATATGAAATGAATAAGGGAGAGATAAAAATGTTTGGTCCCTAACATGCATTAATTGCAGAAAAGAATAAACTCTCCGTTAGGGGTGCCTGGCTGGCTCAGTTGGTAGAGCATATGACTCTTTTTTTTTTTTAAGATTTTATTTATTTATTTGACAGAGATCACAAGTAAGCAGAGAGGCAGGCAGAGAAGGTGGAGAGAAGCAGGCTCCCTGCCGAGCAGAGAGCCCGATGCGATGCAGGACATGATCCCAGGACCCTGAGATCATGACCTGAGCGGAAGGCAGAGGCTTAACCCACTGAGGCCCCCAGGTACCTCATAGCATATGACTCTTGATGTTGGGGGTCATGAGTTTGAGCCCCATGTTGGGGTAGAATTACCTAAAAAAAAACACTAGATGAATAAACTGTCCAACAGAATTTTTGATAACTACCGACAGACTTTCCTGGTGGTTAAATGAATGTTGGGAAAGAATTTGTATTGGTGCAAACTCGAGTTTGCCTTCAAAAAAACGCAATAGTGTTTATTCAGCTCAGTCATGGATTCTGAAAGCAGTGTACACTCAAAGACGAAGCAAGATAACTAAAATAATTCTCGGTGCATATGTGATTGAAATAATCTCAAAGAACTTTTCATATGGCTCGTCTTCACTTTAAATAATAAAACCATGCATTGAACATGGTTTGATGAAGATGTATCTTTCTGAACAGATTCTCCACGATTTGGGGAGACATACCATAATAAACACTCTTTTCAAAAAAGCAGTTTCAACTTAGGATTCTTGACAGCTTCATTTTCAGGGAGTAGGCTAGGATGAAAATTGAGCTGCCCAAAGAGACTTGGCAACATAGTTTACTCATTGTAATTAAAAAGGGGGAAATTTCTAAACCACAGTCATCTTCAGTGCTAACGTGAACAACCAAATATTATTTCCAGTGGATTTTTTTTTATTTCCTCATTCTTGGCAAGTTGGTACAGCTTTGTGCAGTTGGGAATCAGAAGGATCTCCTTCGTGCTCACCGCCCACATTCATTACCAAAACCCAACTTCAATAATTGCAAATTTGAACACTTAGCTTTACACCTTTAGAAAGAAAGCATAGCAGCTATGTACTTCTGGCAGAATATTTCATGTGGTCAATGTTATTTACTTATACAATTGGAAAATGACTTGATTGCAACCATGTTGAAAATCTTTGCAAGCGTATGAACTTTCCCTACATTGGATTTTTCTTCAAGGGAATAGGTAACTTGATTTTGTGATCTTATTTGGTTCCGCGCAATGACACAATCCGGCCTAGGAGACATACTAGACAGATCTTGGTACAGAAAAAAACAAATGCAAGGATTTAGATTACAGACCCTTGCAGATGAGCCACTGTAATGAACAATCCGTGTCCACTGGTCTACAGTGTTTAAGTTAGTCCATCACTTGGGTATTGGGCACACGAATAAGTGAGTCACTGATAACTTCCAGATGTTTTACATTTTCAACTGCTGCCGCATCTCCTCCACTTTCCCCTTCTTCTTCTTTAAATGGAACAGTTTAAATTCTGAACTACTCCGCAAAGAAACTTTTCCAAGTGCTTCGTGTCTACTGTACCAATCGTGAAATGGCATCACTGTACTTGGGAAGAGACAATGGGGGCCGCAGGGGAAGCCGGGAAACTGGGGGAGACCAGCTCCCTATTTTGTCCACCTAAGCAATGCTAAAGGGGTGTTTGGGCAGACTTGGGCCACGGCCCTATTGTGCTTATGTCAGCGTCTTACACGAAGCCGAAGATGCCTTTTGAATGGCTTCACCATTTTTGCACGTCTCCATGGGTCCTGTTTACCAGCCTTGAGATGCAGATGGAGGTAAAAGCCGAACTCTGTTCTGGCTTAGATGGAAGGACTAAAGAGGGATAGCGCTTCGGCACTAATGGGATTCACACTTTGTTAGGAAGTAGCTTGTTGCTCTAACCTTTGCTTGCATCAACAGTGGCTGCTTTAGAGTGAGTATTTGCTTTTCTGCTTGCCTGTGAGGTTATATTAATTTCTTTTTCCAGCTTAATGGTCTGCCTGTTCTGGATTTTACGTTTAAAAAAAAAAGAAAAAAGGAATTTCCAGCACTGCGTTCTCAAGGGTTTGTGTCCAGGCTTGCAGGCCACTCTTTCGTTGTCTAAAGAAATGATTTTTTTGTCTTTGTCCTTTCAGGGCAGTTTGTTTGGAGATGGCATTAAAAAACATAATGCTGAAGTCTACAAATTCCTTCTTCCCACTGGTGGGGGAAAGAACACCACTGTTGCACATGTAGACTTCATGTTAGCACGGAGTAACAGTGGCCTGGGTTGGGTTGTTTTTTTTTTTCCTAATCGTTTAGTCAAAAATACAGATTCTCTTTTAATTCTCTCCATCCAAGGCAAATCCAGTTCTCTCCTTAAGAGAGCTCAAAGCTGCCTCCCTTAATCTGTTTTTTGAAATCCCCACTTTCCTAAATGTAAAGAACTTGTTAAAAAATTCTTTTGACCCTGTTTCCTGTACTCTTATTTTCCACAGTCCATGAGATAGAAAATGTGTTAAGCATCAGGAACATTATAACAGTTTTCGCTACATCCTACGATAAATGTACCTTTCAAATGTATTGTAGTAAAACTTGATTAAAATACCGAGCTAGCCACTTACCTAATCTAGAAACCGCCTGGTGTGAGGTTCTATAACACATTCAAAGGGTATATTTGTGGTCACTGGACTTAGAGACTCTGTGATGTCCAGAAATCTCTTTTGCCTCACACAGACTAAGTGTCGCACTGCCAAGAAGTACACCATAATTCTTCAGGAGGAGGGGACAAGGTGACTGCTCTGGGGAAAGACCAGCCACACCTATCAAAACAGGGCCACAGGAAAAAAAAAAAAAAAAAAAAAAAAAAACGACAGGTCCATGTGAGCCTCCAAGTTTAAGTCCAGGGTGGGGGGTGGGGGAAGCGGGCAAAGCTCCAAGCTTCAGCCTTCAGTTTGCGACAGAGCTGCATGTCTACAGGGCAGCTCTGTGTAGCGAGCTAGGGGGAGGGTTGTCCAGAGATTTCTTTCTTTAGTGATGGTTAAAATGGTCGAGGCCGGCCAGTAGAATAAAAGCGTTGGTGGAGTTGATTCTAGCCAGGAGATCGCAGTGCTGCGTTTTTGGGTTAAAGCAGCATGACCTGGCCATTTGGTCTGTTTCACGTCCATGTGGGAGGCCTCATCCTCTACCCTCTTAGGTTCGGTGACTGGGACCCTGCAAAATAAATGGACAAAAGACAGACTGACAGAAGAAAAAAAGTTTATTTAACGTGCGTATGGCGGGGCGGGGGGTGGGGGTGGGGGGGGCGGGGCAGGGGGGCTCACAGTGTAGTAAAAACCTCAAAGAGGCTCTCAGACCTGGAGACTTAATACACTATTTTAGCAAAAGGCTATAAATTGGGGCACCTGGGTGGCTCAGTCGGTTAAGTGTCCGACTCTTGATTTGGGCTCAGGTCTTGATCTCAGGGTCCTGATTATCAGCCCCTTCCTGGGCTTTCCGCTTAGCAGGGAATCTGCTTCTCTCCTTTTCCCTCTCCCTCTGGCCCCAGCCCCTCTGTGCTCGCGCGAGCGCTCTCTCTCTCTCTCTCCCAAATAAATAAATAAAACCTTGTTTTGTTTTGTTTTGTTTTTAAAGGCTGTAAATTTGTAGAGAAGTGACAGGACAATGGAAAGGGGTTTCAGGCTTCTAGGGGCAGTAAATTGTGAGAAGGCAAGTATATGGGGGAAACTAAGGAGGATGAGGGTTATTTCAATAAAGCCTCGTCTGCGCCGATTTCAGTCTGCGCTGTCTCTGCTGGTGCCCACCCTCTCCTCCTCCTGATAGGGGAAAGTGGCCAGGCAGGGTGGCGGGGGGTGGGGGGAATCCCTTCAAACAAGGAAATGTACGCCCTGCCTTTCAGCAGATAGAGGAGGGTAGAGAGCTTTTCTGTGTCTGCTTTTTCTGTCCCTCAGTTGCCTTCAGCTCAAAATAATCTTTATGCCGAAGTGACATGTTTGGAGATAGCACCTTTGGATCTATCTAACGGATATACGACGGTGGAAGTGGAAGTGGAAAGTGGGGACACTGCGGAGGTCGACCCCCGTGCTATTGAATGGCACTCGAGAACCCTTTCTTTATTTTTTTTTTCAAGATTTTATTTATTTATTTGACAGAGGGAGACACAGCGAGAAAGGGAACACAAGCAGGGAGAGGGAGAAGCAGACTTACCGGTGAGCAGAGAGCCCGATGCGGGGCTCGATCCCAGGAACCTGGGATCATGACGTGAGCCGAAGGCGGACGCTTAACAAGTGAGCCACCCAGGCGACCCTCTCTAAATCACTTTTAGTTCAACTTTGGAAACAGCACACTCCCATACATTCAGTGTACCTTCCTAGGAAATGGGTATGCTCTGCCCAGACTCGTGCACTTGTCAAGACATAAGCTATGTTGCAGTGAGATCTCTTTTGGAAAAACCAAGATGGATCATTGTTTCCATTTTCTTTCATTCGAGGGCGAACACAAATCAGTGTTATGAGACTCTTTCATTTCCCTGTTTGTATTGGATGGGGGTAGGGCTCACCAGCCAGAATGACAATACGGGACGGAAAATGGTCTTCCAAACAGGCTGGGTCCTCAGCCTGCCCAGAGAGGGTCACGGCTCAGTGGCAAATGTGTTCTCTCCACCACTGTCCAACTCGTCAGAAAGATTTTAGAAAGACACATATGGAAGGTATGCGTCATAGCACTTAGGAGTAAGAAGCACCGGGGAAGACCCACATCAATACTTTGAAGTCCGTGTTTCTATAAATGCTCTGTCTTAAGGGATTCATTGCATCAGTGCTTCTCCGGAGGAGGAGGAGGAGGAGGAGGAGGAGGAGGAGGAGGAGGAGGAGGAGGGCAATTCTGCCTTCCAGGGGACTTGGAGCCAAGTTTGGTGACATTTTTGGTTCTTATGACTGGGATGTGGGTGCTGCTGGTGGCCTCTGATGAGTAAGTCCCAGGATGCTGCTAAACATTTTGTGATGCACGAGACGGGCCCGAAACGGACGATGCTCCAGCCGCAACGGTCAATAGTGCCGCGGTGGAGAAAACCTGCTTTCCATCACCACCGCCCCCCCACCCCCCCACCCCCCACCCCCGCCTCCCAACCACGGCTCCAAAAACAAACCACCACCGCAGGACACCCGCAGACGCTGCGCCGGAAAGGAGTTAGAAAGACACCAAAACCTTCGATCCATTCCTAAGAGTCTTCTGGGTTTTTCAACAAATACACCGAATTATCCACAAAGATATTTGAGCTCTTCTTTTTTTATTGGAGTCGAAGTGGATTTTTTATGGTGGGGGGGAGGGAGAGTCATCAGTGATGAGTGGACACAGGCAGTCCTGTGTAAATCATCTCCCTCGGTCTCCTTATTTTGAAAGCTCCCGCTAAAGAGAGGCGGTTCGCGTCCCCAAATTCCTGGGCTCCAAGCTTCTTTTGGTTTCTCTTAGTGTTTCCTTTGGTTTTGTCGGGACTCGTAATTGGAGTTTAGGGAATGTCCCCTGAGGTCAGGGATCCAATCCTTTGAATGCTGATCCTTAGAAAGATCAGTAAAGAACCATTAAGGGCCGGCAGTGGGGTCCCTTTGTAGAACAAAGTCAGCATTTTCTTCCCCTGGGAGTAGCCCCCTTAATCCATTGTTTCTATTTCTCAGAGGAAGTAGCAAATTTTTGTAACTGAAAAGCAAAACCACCTGGTAGATTTCTGAAGGAGACTAAGTCTCCAACCTCCCGGTTCTTTTACAAATAGGATAAATGCTATTGGGAACCTGGTGGGTGTTCCAGCACCCTCTTGAAATGGACAGAGGTGTAGTAAACAAATAAGAAAGTAAAAGTAGGTGAGAATTGTTTTAGTAATGACTTCTCAAAAACCGTTTTGAGAACAACACTTGGATCGGCTGGGGGGCTGGGGACGAAGCTCAGCCTTCTGCTTGTTCCAGGCAACGCAGTTAGTGGCTGGGATGTACTTGGGCGTAATTGTTGTGATTTTTGGATATGTCATTGTCCTACAAACAAATCCTACCCTAGCTTGCCAGGCCCTCCTGGTCGAGAGCAGCACTGTCTGATAGAAATACAGTGCCAGACACATCTGTAATTAAGATTTTTCAGGCAGCAAAATTTAGAAGTTAGTAATTAATTTAAAAATAAATAAATAAAATGGATTCTAAGGATCCATTGTCTCTCACTGCAAATCCAAGCTATTTCAACATCTAGTCAATATTTTTAAAATTACTAGTGAGTTACTTTAAATAACTGAATAGTGGTTAATAGAAACTTAATAGTGGTTAACACTTCGGTTTTAAATTAAACCAAATTAACTCCGTTAGACTGGCCACGTGTTCAGTGATCAATATCCGCGTGGAGCTGGTAGCTTTCACGTTGGATGCGTGAAAGCTCACCAAGGCTGAATGTGAGTTTATCAGTTGGTTCCTCTGATAAGCTCACATTCAGCCTTGGTGAGCTTTCAACTCCGTCCCCGCAGGTGATGTTCTCTCTTATTTCTTGGTCTTTGTGCAGGATTCTCTCCCTGGAATGCTCTCCGCCGTCCCTCCCACCATGCCTGGGTCATTCCCATTTGTTCTTCACAGAAGTTGATTCTTCTGGGGGGGGGACTGGGAAGGAAAAGCCTTTCCTCTACCCTCTTTGGTTTAGGAATTGGGGCCTGCACATTTAAACTGATCAAAGGCAGATTGGCAAGAGAACAGGCAGAGTTTCATGACGTGTGTGATGCATAGACACAGCGCAGGGCTTGAGAATAAGCTAACTCACAGAGGGGGGGGGTTAGAATTTGGAGTTTACATACCTCACTTAAGGGAAATGGAGTGGGGAAAAAAGACTTCTGTGGGAGGGTTTTTCTTTAGGAAAGTCAAATGGGCTTTTAGGAGAACAGATGAGAAAAAAACGTTTATGATCATGTTTGCTTGTGCGGGTACCGGTGGTCTTTCCATCTTCTCCAAGACCAGGAAACTTCCCCAAGAGGGGATTCCTGGTAGGTTTACTCTTGCTCTCTCTCCTGGGAGTAGAAGCCATTCTGAAGTGGGAATTTATGGCCGTTCTCATTGCCCAGAAGTTTCTGCTTTTAGTCAGATAAGGAAAGCTCCGAGAAGACTTCCTTCCGCATCTGTTGAATCTCAAAGGTCTTCAGCTTAAAATCACCTTTTTACCAGGGTGCCTGGGTGGCTCAGTAGGTTGGGCGTCCTGCTCCTGGTGTCAGCTCTGGTCTTGATCTCGGGATTGTGGAATTGAGCCCTACAGGGGGCTCCACACTCAGCGTGAAGTCTGCTTGTCCCTCTCCCTCTGTACCTCCGCTTGTGCTCTCTCCATCTCTCTCTTGAATAAGTAAGTAAGTAAAATCTTAAAAAAAAAAGGGGGGGGGGCGCCTGGGTGGCTCAGTGGGTTAAGCCTCTGCCTTCGGCTCAGGTCATGATCTCAGGGTCCTGGGATCGAGTCCCGCATCGGGCTCTCTGCTCAGCAGGGAGCCTGCTTCCCTCTCTCTCTCTCTGCCTGCCTCTCCATCTACTTGTGATTTCTGTCAAATAAATAAATAAAATCTTTAAAAAAAAAAAAAAGATAATCTTTTCAGCAACTCTGGAGTTCCAAGCAGGTTCTCGCAAAAACACAGAAGTTAGATTTTGCTACTCTATGCTGTGATGCCACTTGGACTGCCTGGTCCGTAGCCCTTCCTCACTGGATTACTCCCTCAAGTTTGAGTGTTTTTTCCTTCCCAAATAGACCATAACCCCTGGAAAGCAGGGGCGGTGCTACCTTCCTCTATATTAAAGGCAACTCATCATCTAGGACAGTGGACTTGCGCATCATAGTCCCTTGATAAATATCAACCAAATGTACATACTCTTGGAAGAGAGGAAGATGTTTTTCTTCTACCTTTCTATGCTCATTACCGGCTGGGCCCTCGGGAACAAAAGATTAACAAGGGAACCGTGTATATTTAATATGAATTTTCCATGACACAAGAGACTCCATAGAGAAAGGAAGCCCCAAAGAAATGGTTAAATTGGAGTGTTTTTATACCGGGTTTGATAAACAGCTACATGAGCTGCTCGGCAGGAAAAACCGATGGAGTGACGAACCACGTCACTATAGGGCCGATGCTCAAAATTTATTTAGTGAAAAAAGCTGCACACAGAAGACCATGTGTTCTATGACTCCATTGATAGCGAGTGCCCAGAAAAGACACATCTACACAAACAGGAAGGAGTTGCCGGACCTGAGGAATAAATTGCCAACAACAGAAATGTTCTCAAACTGACTTTCGGTAATGGTTGCAGAAGTGGGTAAATTTACTAAAAGTCATTTAAAATGGATACATTTTATGATATGTAAGTTATATCTCATGAAGTTGTTAAAGATAAAAAATGCTAACACTTTTAAAAAGACCCGATGTGAAAATATATACCTATCCAGTATAAACTCCGAGAGTTGAATATTATCTCTGTCCTTCTATCCATCTGTCTGGCTGCCTGCCTACTTACCTACCAATCTATCCATATGGGTAGCAAACTTAATAGTGACTAACGCTTTAGTTTTAAATTATAGGTGATTTCTTCTCTTAGTTTTTTTTTAATATCCAAATTTTCTTTTTTTTATGTTTCAAGTTTTTCTTTAAATTCCAGTTAATTGACACACGATCCAAATTTTCTATAGTGAACATTTATTAAAGCAACTACTCACAAACTGGAGTGGGGGAGCTTTTTAGAAAGATGAAGTGCACTTACTCTTTTGAAGAGAATGTTCTGGTCTTCCAGGAAGGCTGGACCTTGCTGTTCCAACATTCCTACAGTACATGTCCCGTCATAGAGTGCCTGCTCGAGAGAGATTAAATTTACAATTGAATGACTGACCCTGGATGAATAAAGTGTACATGTATGTGCGCACGTGTGCCTGTGCACGGGATGCCACTGAACAAGGATTCCATTCCTAAGAGGAGGACAGGAGACCCTAGCTTCCAGAAAGAATTGTCTTTACCCAGGGTGGTAATGAAAAAGAAGTGGAACTTCTTTTCGTTTCTTGAGAATCGGGGCTGAGTTCATCCATGTCTTCTTTTAGAGGGGTGGCTTTTCAAGGGTTGAAGTAAGGGCTCTTAAGAAGGAGAAAGTGTTCTAGATTTCAGCTGGGGTCAAGTCAAAGGAAATGACGACAATTGAAGACTAGCATGACAAAGCTTACTAAAAGTTGATGACCATTAAACCAGTTTATGAGTTTGGTTAAAATCATATTCTCCTTCTAGTGTGAGACCAGTGAGTCTCATTATATCAGGATCATTTGTTTCCTCCAGCTTTGTCCAATGCCCGACACCCTGACTACTGTCTCTCGTACTAGAAGAGCAAGTTCTACATTCAAATTTGCCCATGCATCTGTCATTCCTGACATCTTGGTTAAACAGTGCTTTCCAAGTACTTGTTATATGAGATGTTGGCAGTTTTCCCTCCAAAAATAAGTTGTATTTTCACGTATTTTTAAAACTATGAATGTTTGGGGGGAAGGTATTGATAGTGTATCATAATGCGTTACATGCACATCACAATTTTTCTTTTCTGATATCCTGACCTGCATTGAACTATCTCCTACTATGTCAGTGATTGAAATGTGAATTTATTAAAATAAATTAGTATTTAAATTATTTATTTGAGTGAGACAAAGGGAACATGAGCAGGAGGGAGGGGCAGAGGGAGAGGGAAGAGGCAGACTCCCCACCGAGCAGGGAGCCCCAGTTGGGACTTGATCCCAGGACCCAGGTATCATGACCTGAGCCGAAGGCAGATGCCCAACCAACTGAGCCACCCAAGTGTCCCAAAATAAATAAAATCTTTTAAAAAATAAAAAAATAAAGGGGTACCTGGGTGGCTCAGTAAGTTAAGCGACTGCCTTCGGCTCAGGTCACGATCCCGAGATGCTGGGATCAAACCCCACGTCAGGGTTCCTGCTCAGCAAGGAGTCGACTTCTCCCCTTCCCCCAGCTCATGCTCTCTCTCTCATTCACCCTCTCTCTTTCAAATAAATAAAATATTTTAAAAATATATAAAAATAAAATGTGGATTTATTATTATTTTCACCCAAGACTAATTTGGAGGCAAATTATATTTATTTTAATGAAATATCTTACTTTTAAAAAGTATGTGTGGGGCGCCTGGGTGACTCAGTGGGTTAAGCCTCTCCTTTCGGCTCAGGTCATGATCCCAGGGTTCTGGGATGGAGCCCCGCATCGGGCTCTCTGCTCAGCAGGGAGCCTGCTTTCCTTCCTCTCTCTCTGCCTGCCTCTCTGCCTACTTGTGATCTCTGGCTGTCAAGTAAATTTAAAAAAAAAAATTTTTTTTTAAAGTATGTGTTATGTCGCTGGTACTCTTTTGTTATCATAAGCAAAAAAGAATGCTCTTATTTTTATATCCCTTAAATATCTTAAATACTTTATATCAATTAAATACTTACAGATAGCAAAACAGAAAATTCTCCTAACAAGTAGAAAAAGGAAAAAGTGATTTGCCAAGGAGCATTCTAATTAGCTTTCAATTATCTAAAAAAAAAAAAAAAAAAAAAAAGAATTAGGTCAACTTTTGTGACAACTCAGATTATTGTCCTCTGAGGTTCATTTTGAAATATCTTTTAATTTTCTGTGAGCATTCATTATGAAAATACTATAAAACACTATCTCAAAAAAGCTGAAATACAATCTCATTACAGAAATATAACCAATGTTCATGTTTTGGTAGTTTCTCTTAGACTATTTTCGATACAGACACAAATGTAAAACATAATCCACTTCTATACAAAGATTTATTCAACAAATGTTTATTGAGTGTCTATTATGTGCCAGTGTTACTTTTACTGGATGGGGTCACCTTTGCTATTCTGTTAACTCAGCATTCACTGTCGTTGGAAAGTCCTTTCATGTCAGTAAATTTGGATCTCCTATATCCTTCCAGTGGCTGCACAATCAAGAAAGATTGTACTTTCCAAAAATAGTGAC
Organism: Mustela erminea; assembly: GCF_009829155.1. Classification (NCBI taxonomy): domain Eukaryota; kingdom Metazoa; phylum Chordata; class Mammalia; order Carnivora; family Mustelidae; genus Mustela; species Mustela erminea. The sequence continues at coordinate 7,229,685 of NC_045635.1, read as the reverse complement.
AGCAACCTTTTTATTCACTCCCCCCCACCCCCGGACCTTGTCGTGTCCCACCAAGACGTAGAATCTATGTTCCCTTACCCTGAACCTGGGTGAAGTTCTATGACTGCCTCAGTCCAGCAGAAGTGAGGCCAGAGGACTTCCAGGAGAGACCACGAAAGGTGCCATAGCTTTTGCCTAGCCCTCTCTTGGGACCGTCACCCTCGGAAGCCAGCCACCGCATTTTGAGGAAGCCCATCCCACATAGGAGAGGTTGCGTGTAGGAATTCTAGCCAACAGCCCCCACTAAGGTCTCGGGCAACAGCCAGCATCAACTGCCCCCCACGTTGTAGGTGAGTCTTCAGATGACTGCAGCATCCACACCGCAGCAGCGGAGGCCAAAAAGAACAGAAGTGGCTGTCCCCACCGAGCCCTTCCAAAATCACAGACTTGGGAGAAAAATGCATGTGGCCCGTTTTAAGTTGGCAAATTCCCAGGTGGTCTGTTGCACAGCGGTGGATACCAGGAAGAGCACTATTTCTTTGAATGACCGTATTGCAACTTTGGTTGCCAATGCCTACCTTTTAGACCTTTCTGTTGTTGCTAGTGTTTTGATATTGTTGTTGCGTTCCTAATATAAACATTGTGTGTGTGGGTGTGTGGGGGGGTGTGTATACAGGATGGTATGCATAGCATTATTTCCTGAGTATAAATATTATTTCCCAAAAGTAGAAATGCAGGTCAGATGATCTGCATATTTTAAGGGATTTGATTTTAAAATTTCTTTATTTTATTTTATTTATTTTGTTTTTTAAAAAGACTTTATTTATCAGAGAAAGAGAGAGAGAGAGAGAGAGAGACGTCACAAACAGGGGGAAAGGACAGAGGGAGAAGCGGACTCCTGCTGAGACCCTGGAATTGTGACCTGATCCAAAGACGTGCCGCTCCGAGGCGCCCCTGAGAGATTCTGATGCGAGTTTGGAACAATTCACTTTAATATAGTTTAAAGGCTCACAGATATGTATAGTTTAGCAATAGTTAAATTTTAAATACTTTGGCAAAATCAATCACTAGAAATTTGAGAACTGAAAAGGAAAATTCATTGAGTACAGGAAAAAACCACTGATATTTCTATCAAAAAGGAGTTCTGGCTTTTAAGTTAAAGTTAATACATTCAAATATTTAAATTAAGAAGAAAAAGTGATTATGCAAACATGAATTTAGAGGGTGAGAGTCTCTTACTCGAGTCTGATTATGTATTTGTCACATAAAACCCCCAGATGGATCCCAGACCCACTTAGTCACTTGATATACCACACTTCATAGTAAGATAACCTTTATTAGATGAATTTCAATTGCAACAACTGAAAGATATCTTCAAGCATAGAAATTTCTAGAGCTTTCTGAAAACCAAATAATTCTACTGCAGTGTGAAGTCCTTGAGTAGGGTTTTACCTCTGAGTCAATATTGTCAGATGACCAGTCCAATGGCTTGACTGGTTGTAGAGAACAGACAAGAGCTGAGAGTTATTGTGTGACCAGAGCTGATATACTTATAATCTAAAGATGTTAAGTGGAGAAAAGTTCAAAGGCAATGTTTTAATGTTAAGTTCTGCAAAGTTTTAGTGTTGGGGCTATTCTAATATTAAATGTTCTTACTAATTACATATGTGTGGGCACTACCTGTCACCCTCCAATATTAATAATAATAATATCTTAGGTTGGTATTGTAGTTTAGAGTTTACAAGGTGCTTCCATATTTGTTTTCCTGCTTTATTTAATCTTCATAACAAAGCCAAAGAGTCATCACTCTGTAGATGATGAAAGCAAGTCCAGGGAAGTTAAATAATCAGACAGAGACAACTAGGACTTGAACACTTGAACTCTGACCTCGACTTAACTGTCTTTTAAAGTAGAAACCAGGAACATCTACCCCATCTTCTTAAGGCTGCCTCTTGCATTATGCTAAAACTCGTCACTCAGAGTAGGGGTCAGCAACTTTTTTCTGTAAAGGGCCAGATAGAACACATTTTTGGCTCGGTAGGCCATGTGGTTCACTCCTCAGTACGGCAACTCAGCGGTGCCCCTGGAGCTGGAAAACAGCCTTAGATAGTATGCAATGAATGACCATGGCTGTGTCTTCATAAAACTTTATTGACAACAACAAGCTGAGGATCCTTTTGGTCCTTAGGCCTTGCTTTGTCGACCCCTGACAGGAAAGAGTGAGTGAACACAGAGGAGTCTCACTTCCTTCCCTCTACACCCCGTCACTCCCTTTCCTGAAAAAACCCTATTTTTATTAGATTCTCCTTTACTCTTCCAGACTTCCTTTCTTTTTTTTGTAAGATTTTATCTTTATTTATTTGAGACAGAGAGAGGGAGGGAGGGAGCATGACCCTAGGGAGGGGCAGAGGGAGAAGGAGAAGCGGCTCTCTGCTGAGCAGGGAGCCTGACTTGGGGCTGGATGCAGAGACCCTGAGACCAGACCCTAAGGGCAGACGCTTAACTGCTTAACCGACTGAGCCACCCAGCCTCCGCCCCCCAACAGACTTCCTTTCTTTTGCAAATACAAGCACAGGCAGAGACTTCTAGTCCTCCGGCTGCACTTTCCTCTCCTGCGCTCGGCTTTGAATATCAGCGCTTTTGTCCGGACAGGCTTAGCAGCCGGCGCTCCCTTCCGCAGCTGCCTAGGACTTGACTACGCAGGTCTGCTGCAGATTACTCAGCGGCCGCGGGGCATGTGTGTCGTTTCCATGATTTTGCTTGAATGGGTGACAGTTTGTACTTATGCTGGTGATTCTGTGGCATAGATGCCTAGAAGTGGTATTGCTGGACAGAAGGGTACATGTGTCTGTCAGTTTGCTACTGATTGCCCGAATCCTTCCATATATGTGGCAGTCCTGTGTACTCCCCCAGCAACCTATGAGAAGGCCTGTCTCCCCAGAGCTTCACCAGCGGAGTATGGGGCCAGTCTTTGGATCAGGCTACTCCGTCAGGCAAGAAATAATATCTTGGTATAGCTTTTACTTTGCATTTTTATTTTACTGGAAGTGAGAAAAACACCTTTCTGTACATTTCAGGATCAATTATACGTCTCCCGTGTTTCATAAGCACAGCCCATTTTTCTTTTCGGTGGTAGGTTTTTCTCTTTTCAAAGTTTAGGCACTTGTTAAACATGAAGGAGATGGCCCTCTCTGTCCCGTTTCGTCATTTCTTTCTACTTGGCTTATGCTGGGTTTTGTTATGCAAAGGGTTTTTTTTTTAATTTTTGTGTAGATAAATTTACTGATCATTCATCACTAGATAGATATATGGATATAGGAGATACAGATATAGATATAAATGAGAGAGAGAGAGAGAGAAACAGATATGGTAGATTGATGGATGGATGGATGGATGGATATGCTAGACAGATAGATAGATAGTTACGGATGTTACATGTGGGATGTGGATGGAGGGTGGGTGCCTGGCTGGTCGGTCGGTGGAGCATGTGACTCTTGATCTGGGGGTTGTAAGTTCGAAGCCCACATTGGGTGTAGAGATTAGTTAAAAACAAAATCTTAAGAAAAAGATGTACCTGTGAATGTAGATATAGATATCTTCTGGGTTTTTTTTTTTTTAAAGATTTTATTTATTTGTTTGAGAGAGAAAGAGAGAGAGAAAAAACACAAGCAAGGGGAGCTGGAGAGGGAGAAGCCGACTCCCCACTGAGCTGGGAGCCCGATGTGGGGCTCGATCCCAGGACCCTGGGATCATGATCTGAGCCAAAGGCAGATGCCCAAGCAACTGAGCTCCCCAGGTGCCCCCCTTCCGGGTTTTTTACTCTCCTTGCGCTAAACATCTAAAAAACTTAAATGGGTGAAAAGGACAAAGGTGATGTGAGTCATAAGAGCTTTTTATCTGTAAGTAAGTTTGTATTCAAAGTACGGATGGATTTGCCAAGTATTATTTCAAATGTTAAGACAGGTGACACATGTTAGTACAGAGAATAACTAAGACCTAGAATAAAGCAAAACGGCCAAGGTCAATTCAAGAGCTGTATATTAGCTGATAATGCGGAGAAGTAAAATCCTTTACAGTTAAGAAAAATGTGATATTAAATGAGTTCCAGTTAAGTCTGAAAGTCTTTATACAGACACTTAAAATCGCTGTGGTTGCTTCCATCCAGTTTTAATGCAGAATCTCTTAAATCGTGTGTAACGTAAAGATATTGGTACCGTCATGCGAGTGTTTAATAGCGATAAAGTGAACAAACCAAAGGTCCCTTTTGTCGGTTACTAGTTTGCTGTCAGGTGATAAACTCAGAATCCGGAGTTCTGCACATTTGTCTCGTTTTGCCTGGCTTCTCCCCGCAGCTGATACGCATCTTGTCCTGCGTCCATTCCCCCGGCAAAGCAGAGTCAGTAACCTGAAGTTAAGAAGGACAGAGAAGTTTCCGCATTGGCCATGCGCCCCAGGTTCATGTTCGCTAGGGAGATGGCATTGTCACCAAGGAGAGGCAGTTCTCTTCTGAGAGAGAGAGAGAGAGAGGAAAGGCTGGATGGCGGCCTTGGGTAGGGGGTGCACACAGCACCATGATGTCACAGATTGCATTGTCTCTCGGGAAACTCATCCATCAAACCGTCACCTCTGATTCTGTGCGGGGTCACTACGGAAAGAGGCGGCATGGCCCTGTTTGGGCATTCTGAAATGTTAGTATGTGCTCGAGCCGGTGGTGTGAAGCCGATTCATTTCGTTTCAAAGGCCCAAATGGCATGCTGCCGAACAGAGACGCAAGCCCAGCGGCGTCTCCTTAGAAATAATGACTCCAAGGCAAACAGCCCTCGTTGCGAAACGTAGAACGGTGCCATCTGCTTGTCTCCTTTTTTGATTTATTCGTTCCGGGGGTTTTAAATGATGTAATAGAAAGAAAAGGTAAGTCTTCTCTTTTAAATCTGGAGGGGAGTGGGTGGGTGACGTGCCAGCTCGCTATAGCCTATCTGAAATCTATAGAAGGTATTTGTCTTTGGTGAGGAGGGGATTTGGATTTATAAGGTGAGACTGTGGCCATGAAATACAAGGGCGAACCCTGTGCTCCGGGGAAAAGAAGGTAAACTGTAAATCTGAAAAAGGATCCTGCCTTAGGACTTAGCAGTTGACTTTTCCTTACTGTTTTTAAGACCTGGCTGTGAAAAAACGCAGTTTTGTGGACTGTCATCCTCGTGCTCTTGGGTAGAGCGAGCAGATCCCCGATTTCATGTTTCAGAATCTGCCTCTTGTCACATTTCAGTGTATCTTCCATTGGCGGGGGTGGGGGGTGCGTGGAGAACAAACAGCTGCTCTCAGTTGTCCCGGGCTCAAAGTGCTAGGTGAGCCTGGGCGGCGTAGAGCGCATCTCCGCACAACTTGCTGGAAATCCTTCTGTTCTGGGACGGAGTATGAAGCGAGGTAGAGAACTCGGAGGAACTTGGAGGCTGAGCCACCTTTCCCATCCCTGGGAGATACCGCGTGGCGTCTGGGGGGGGCGGGTGCGTCGGGGGTACAGAGCTCAGAATGCTCCTCTCCGTGGCGAGGGAGCCCCCCTACTCCCGGGTTTGGGGGTCTGGTGCCCTGTGTCCGGTCGCCGATGCCTCTCTGAGGATTGGCCTGGCAGGGTTGAAAGCCAGCGAGCACCCTCCGGCCCCCCTCCCCTCCGGCTCCCCAGGAGAGTCGCTTCTGCAGAAGTCATCCGGTGTGTGCCGCGTTTCCTTGTGAGGGGATTAGAGAATAGGAGCGGGCTTTGTGAGCAAGATCCCGGGAGAGGTTGCTGGGGAGAAGGCAAACAGAGGGCAGGAGGACTTCAGCGGTCTCGGTCCCCTCCCCGAAGTGACTCTCAGACACCCAGGTCCCTGGCCTAGAGCAGCTGGGGGGTTGTTTTCCTTCGCTACCTTAGGAGAAACTGGTAAGGCTCACATTTGGTTTTTTGTTGGTGTCGTTCCTACTGTTCTGAGATGCGGCTCTCATGGCTTTAGGAAAAGTGCCCCTGTTGGGAGGAAGGGAAATTGGTTGGCGATTCTGGGGACATCATGCATTGTCTCTGCCTAACGTATGAGAAAGGCGCTGTTTCCCCTGCACAAAGGGCTGGTAGCCATAGTGTGATTTTACTTTTCCCAAACTTGATTAACATCCCTTCTGAGCCACTGACTTCAACAAAGCATATGCACGCGCAGAAGCTGTATTCTGTATGGGAAATCACCTATCTATAGGAGAGTCGTAATTCAAAGGGTTTTTAAAAATCTGAATTTGATTAATTTGGAGGTACAACTGCATGGGGGAGGGCGGGGAGGAAATCAGGCTTTCCTGGAAAATTCCAAATTGTCTGTTTCCTATGAGAATGCATGTTTCACCTGTTTTGTACCTAGCGCTGTGCAGCCCCAAACCACTGCTAATAAACCAAGTAGTCCCCAAAGTTGAGTTCCAGACAGTGTGACATCAGGGGATGGGGTGGGGGGCCCCACTAAAATGAGGAAAATGGAATTTTGAATTAGTCACATAGAAGTATATATTCTCGATCTGTTACTCAGCCAGTGTTCTAATTGGAAAGAAGGAATGAGGAAGCCGCTTGGAGTCAGAAAGTTGGGTACCATATCTCCTTCAGTATTTTCAGGGGCGCAGCTCGCCAAACCTTATTTGTCATGTGTTACTCCCTAAGGTTCCATCTTGTTATTTTTAGAGTTGCTTGTGCTATTTGTGTGGGATTTTATATATACATATGTATATAAAATATATGGATTTTATATATGTTTATACATATGTTATACATATGATACAATATTTTGTATCTTATATTTATAAGAAGTATATATAAAATATACTTATTTTATATGTGTGTATATATATAAAATCCCCCACAAATATAAATATGTATATATAGATATATAATAGGTATGTACATATACACACACTTTTGTTTTATATTTATATATTTATATACATAGTTTATATTATATGTACATATATCCTTTTATCATACCGTGGGAAACTTAAGCCTGCATAGTTTAGAAATGTACAAATTCCGTTTGAGGCAAATTATCCCACAAACTAACTACCACAGTCCTTCTGAGCTGGAGTGTGTGGAGAAGGTAGGCGTGACAGACAGCTGTTGTCTCTGTGAGGGACGAGTCCAGAAGTGTGTCCTGAGAGCGGAGAACCAAATTCCTGCAAACCCGGCAGCCCCTCCCCCACCCAACTAGGAGTGGGTGGTGAGCGCCGCTGCTGTTGTCTTTCCGGGAGAAAGTTTGGATCCTGCCTAATGTGGCTGGCTCTCCTCATTGTTGTTCCTCCTCACTAAAATAAAACTAAAGGCCACGCTGTGCTTAAAGTTCTCATGACAGATGTTTAGTTTCTAGACTTAACATATTCCAAATACTACACTTCCCATCCTTCTAGCTGAATCTGGCAGCGTGAAAACAATGATCAAGTAAAATGATTCAACACCAACTAATTATCCAGGTCTGCAATTTTCACTTCCATCACAATTAGGCCCAGAGAGCTTTTTCTTCTTAATTCTGCAGTCTTCGAATGGGATGACCCGATTATTAGAATATCCAAAAACTGTATTGCATTCGTAACAATCAACTTTTTAAAAAGGTGTGTAACTATTTAAGTAGCTTCTCTGCATGCATATTAATATGAATACCTGAAAAAATACAGGCTCTTTCTTTAAAATGAGCTAATCATTTGTCTGACGGATGCTTTACAAAACAGGGAAAGCCCATTCGCTTTCAATTTTAGTTTCTTCTTCTTCCGCTGAAAATGCTAATTCAACCAAACAGTTTTATCTCTGCCTTTTGCAATTGCTTAAGGAAGGCGGGCTGTTAATGGGGGGGGGGGGTCCTGAGTGTGAAATAACAGTTAATCCATTTATCTGTGAACTGCGAGGACACCTGGGAGGTTTTCAGGTTTTGATTAACGTTGTTTCCCATTCTCTACCGCGAGCTCATTCTAGTTCCGAAGACTATTTACCTTCAGGATATTCGAGCCTGAGAGCATCGAGTTTATTGGAATTGATTTTCTTTCCAGGCTGATCTTTTCAAATACTTTTGCTGGTTGGTTCTCGTTCCTGCCTTATGAGATTTTCACTCCTCCGGCCTCTATTTATTGAGTGCCCTGGTGTCACGAGGGTGGCCCACGTTTGCTCTTGGGTATGAAAACTCTGCTTCCGTCTGGCTCCTGCCAGAGGTGGCCAAGGCCAGAAGGGATAAGACCGACTTTTGCTGTTCTAACAATTGTTTGTAGGGTCACACGGTTCCATTGCCGAGTGTGGGTTCAGCAACTACAGAAAAATGCTCGTTCTCCTGAATTATTGATACATGAAAATATATTACCGCCTACTTAGAACCTGGGAGTTGGGTTAATCAATAATCCCCTTGCATTGCACAGGACCTGCTGCGTGTTTGTCTCATCGCTGGGTATTTAAATAATTCAAAAGGAAGATTTCTCAGGAATTAATATGGCCTTTGTACAAGTTGGGAAAATACGGAGCGAGGCGTTTTAGCAAGCTTCATCTCCACAGCTTATAAATGACCATTCCTTCTCATGTGTTGCCTTTGATAGATTGGGTTTTTTTTCTGTTAGATGGTTTGAGTTAAACACGCTTGTTTTGCTAAATGACATGTTACCATAACGTACATGATTTATAAAGCTATCAATGGGCAAAGGGCATCATGGGGAAGAAGTGGGTGTTTCTTGTATCGGCGGGGTAGCCCACACTGCCTTAGCCGCCTTAGCCTCACCGTAAGCGTGTTTTTATTTAATCTTCTTAACTGTGCTGCAAAATCGGTATCATTATGCCCATTTTACAAATGAGGACACTGAAACCCAGGAAATTAAAGAATGAAGTCACGTCCTGTAACTGCTAGGGTACCCAACGTTCACCTGTCCCTGGGCCACAGAAACACTTTTTTTTTTTTTTAGCCCAGTCTCTATTGCTCTCAACACCCACGTCTTTCTTCCCACACCGCGTATCAACTGATGATTCCCTACACCTTATCTTAATGCTTCCAGAGAATCTCCCTTGACAATTGCAGCCTTTTCCCAGAGTTTCTTTATGAGCTGACAGCCAGCATATGTAAATAGGGCCTGGGCAGGTGCTGTTCACGTTCACGTGTAAAAAGTGCTTTTGAACTGTCAAGGCAGAAGCAACATATTGGGTTAGACTACAGAGTGCGGCGTGTTTGATGTGTTTGCTTAGGGGAACGGAGGAGTAAGCTTGGTCTAGTCATCCCAGCGTGGGGGCGGGGCTGGGGCGGTCCTCCTCTATTTGTGTACTATTTGTGTACGGATATGGGTTTCCATCCCCACTTGTGTCACTTCCTGTCTCCAAGGGGAGGGGAGTGCCGAGGAAAGGCTGGGGTTGTGGGAGCCTGGGAAAGGCATCTCCTGCCCCCCTTCTAGAGCTCTTAGTTGAGAGAAGGGAAACAGTGGCATATCGTTAATAAAAGAGGCTTCACATGTATCGATGCCTTAGTCCGGCCGAGTCATAGAACGGCCATCAATTGACCTCAGCCCATTTCTTTGGCAGACACCAGCTATAGAATTGCCTGTGTATTGGTTTTCTATCACCGCTGTGACAAATGGCCACAAATTTAGTGCCTTGAAACAACAGAAATCTGTTTTCTTGTGGCCCTGGAGGTCTGATGCCCGAAACGGGTTTAAAAACAAAGTGTCAGCAGGGCTGCATTCCTTCTAGAATTTCCAGGGGAGAACCCGTTCCTTGCTTTTCCACCTTCTAGAGGCCACCAGCATTCCTTGGCTCATGACCCCCACATCACTCACAGGTTTGCTTCCATCGACCCATGCCTCCTCCTTTCCCTTAGAAGGACCCTTGGGATTACATAGGACCCAGCAAGCGAAGCCACGGAGATCTTCCCATCCTGATGTCGTTCATCACATCTGCAAAGTCCCATTTGCCCCGTATCGTCACATCATCACAAGTTCGGAGACTTGGAGCATGGACCGCTTCGGGGGGCCTGTATTCTGACTCCCACACCTTTTAAAATATTTCTCTAGAACTACACAGTATTTACTTACTCCATGCTCTTGTAGGTCATGGGGACCCCCAGAAGAGTTTCAAGTGGAGAGGAGAAATAACCAGGTTTTCCTGCTAGAAAGCTTACAGGAGGAAGCCTGTAGAAACAGAGGCCCAACACGGGTGTCCACTGGAAGGTAGGAGAGAGGAGCTGAGAACGGGCCTCGTGGTGGAGTCTGAGAGGAGGGCTCGAGGGCAGCGCTGGAGAGAGATTAGAAGGGGTGCACCGGCGAGACAGCGGGGAGGGAAGAATGCATGGTGCGGATGACGGCCATGGATGGCGGCGTGGGGAGGGAGGGCGCGTAGTGACTCTGATATAATGATAATAGTGCCATTATTTTATGGACTGCTTTATCTCATTCCAAACACGTTCCATTTCATCTACACACCAAGGTACATACTGGTAGGTCGCATTATCAACCCATTGTTCAATGAAGAAACGAGGCAGAGAGGTTATTTGAGCAATTTGCAAGGGGAAGGAAAGGACTGAAGCTGAGTAGGCTGGCTCCAATGTCCATGCTTTTAATTCTTACCCTCCGCTGCCTCGCTTAACAACTAATTATAATCGAATGAGATACCTAGTATGGGAACTATCTGTACATTTTAGGATAGCCTGGGAAGTTTTTTGAGGGAAATTCCTACAGACTCTGGCCATCAGCAGCACATCATTCACGATAAAATAAAACATTTGTTTGCAGCCCTGGACTAGGCAGAAGGGTGAAATGAAAAAGATCTCTTATTCCCCTGCTCTCTAAGAATTTATATTCACGCGGAGAAACCCATATTGCCACCATAAAAGAGAGACGATGGGAAATGAAATGGTTCCAAGGCGCTCTGGGTAAATCCAAAGTGAGAATACAGTCCTTTTCCAAAAGGAGTGGGAAGGAGCCAGGCCGTGAGAAGGCCCAGATGACCAGATGCAGGGGCATTACAAGCGCTCATCAAAGGACTCCGTGTACTGTGTACTTTCCATACACTCTCCCATTTAATCCTACGACGATGCTAGAAAACTCCCTCTGCCTTCCAGATGATGGAGGAGCGAAGTGGAGAGAGGTTAAGTTAAGGAACCTGCCTGAGGTCACAACATACCGATGGAGGGAGGGATATTTCTGGTCCGGGTTCTCGCTTCTCCCTCTGCTACGTGTGTGTGTTTCAAGGATGTGGGTTCAATGTACCGGGCAGAACCACCTTGAGGTAAAATTGCAAAGTGCCTCGAGAATTCTAAAATGATGTTTATACTTTTTAAGTTTCTGGTATTTTGATCTGCTGGGTAGAGCGGGTCTGTGTGTGTGCCTGAGGGTTTCACTATCGTTCAGCTGTAGGCCGTTTTTTTTATTATTATTATTGAGATTTTATTTATTTATTTGACAGAGAGAGAGAGAGCACAAGTAGGCAGAGCAGCAGGCAGAGAAAGAGGGAGAAGCAGGCTCCCCGATGAGCAGGGAGCCGATGTGGGACTCAATCCCAGGACCCTGGCATCATGACCTGAGCCAAAGGCAGCTGCTTAACCGACTGAGCCACCCAGGCACCCCTGTAGGCCGTCTTTAAAAGAAAAATCAGGGGCTCTGGATGGCTCAGTCGGTTAGGCATCTGCGTTTGGCTCAGGTCATGGTCCCGGGGTCCCAGGATCGAGTCCCGCGTCGGCTCCATGCTCAGCGGGGAGTCTGCTTCTCCCTCTGCTTTCTGCTTCCCCTGCCTGCACTCACGCTCGCTCTCTTTCTCTCTCTCTCTCTCTGTGTCAAATAAATAAATAAATCTTTAAAAAGAAAGAAAAATCTTACCGAGAAAGATATATGTGCACTTCTTTTTTACGTTCTCTTTTTATCTTCTTCAAACTATTCTATAATCTTTGTGGACATTATAAAGTGAAATTATAGAACATGTGCGTGTGGGCTCTCTATACCTTATATATGTAGATAGATATACCTAGTAATCATTAGGCGACAAATGCGAAAAGTTATTACTGATAGGAATGTGATGCTTTTTTGTTCTTTTATAGCTCGATCACTCAGAGGATATGAAAACTTGCCCCTTAAATTCGCTTCTTAATTTATGTAACAGAACAATTTAGATTCTCTTGACCTTTTCTACCGGACATTTATTTAACAAACAATTACTCGGTATCCACTGAATATCGAGCATACGTCTGATTTCATTGGTCCCTTGCAACTCTTGTTAGAAAGACTCCTCTTTACGGTAGGACGAGTCTCAGAGAATGGCCCAAGCAGACTTGAAATCCTGGCTTCTGCCCTTTAGCCGGGAAGACTTGCTCACACGCCACTCTGCCCACTTAGCCAAGATGGACGCTAAGAGCCACTGGAGATGGTATTTCTCCATTTGAACAGCGAACTAGGAGAGTTTGCTCCTATTTGCGTGCCGGAAGGCAGGCACGTTTTGGAACCAGTATTCTATTTAGCAACCTAATCTGTAGCTTGCTTTAATGAGAGGGGATTTCAAAGCCCGTTTGTTGAAAAGATAACTCTGTGCAATTGTATAATTTGCCTTAGAGTGAGAATTCCAGAAAATGTGAGATTTCTCCGAGAGCTTGTTAGCCAATAGCTGGGAGATTTACATTCAAGATGACATCTGTTCCGGCTTACACTCAGCTTGCGTATGTGTTGGCAAAACACTTTCAGTGAACCTTCCCCACATTCTAACCCCACGTCGACTTCTCCCAAAACTCATGACAAGAAGGGGACAGAGCTAGAATTATCATCCCAGAGTTTCTGACCCTGGGTTCAATGCTTAGAGTAGGTCATGATTAGTTTTAATAGTAAATAATACATAATTGCTGACAGGTGCCTTTGGGCATTGGGAAATAGCATTTGAAATAATGTTTGCAGTGATATATTGCCTACAGGAGGATGTCATCATACAAGCTTAATAGCAATGCTTAAAGGTGAGAGCTCAGTATCATGTGGAAAGGGAACATTTGCTCAGATTTTCTCCTGCACTGTCAGGGAATCAGACATCATCTAGCATGTCATAGATATATACATTATTTTATTTGTGTGCGCAGGAGCGAGGAGGGGGACAGTGGCAGAAAGGGTAGGTAGGCAGAGGGAGAGGCAGACTCCCAGCTGAGCTGGGAACCCGATGCGGGGCTTGATCCCAGGACCCTGGGATCATGAACTGAGCTGAAGGCAGACACTTAACTGAGTCACCCAGGTGCCCCGCGCATCTTATATTTTTAAGACTAATGAAAAAAGAAGCTAAGTCTATAGTTGAAACCTAAATAAATGCAGTTATCAATAAGATCTGCAAAGACAAATAGCCTAAGCCCTCATTTAAAAATTATTCCGTGAATTTCCATTGCAAAGTTTAGATGCCCTGGGGTCATGGTAATGGCGAACTACTCTTCCTTCTGGTTCTGTAGGGCTAGGAGAAATTCACGCCTTATTTTCACTAATTCAAAGTAAGGTGTTGGTGGCGCCTGGGTAGCTCAGTTGGTTAAGGGACTGCCTTCGGTTCGGGTCATGATCCCAGGGTCCTAGGATGGAACTCCGCAGCAGGCTCCCTGCTGGATGGGAAGCCTGCTTCTCCCTGTGCCTCTGCTGCTCCCCCTGATTGTGCCCTCTCGCTCTCTGTCAAATAAATAAATAAAATCTTTAAAAAAAAAAGTGATCAACAAATTTAATTTTCATATACATGCGTACCTTCAAATACCGAGAGGCTTGAAGTTGCTGCAAACACAAGCTTAGTTACTGAATTGTATTTGATAATACCTAGACTCTTGCCGCATGAGGAAACATTCAAAAACTTCTCATAGATCCAAGGAAATACTCCATCTTTGTTAATTACGTGAATTTCTCTCATTTGTAATGCACAGTATAGGCCCTGGAAAAGTGTGGGAAATTGGCACGTAATTGGGACATAATAGACACTTAAGCCTTATATTTTCATAACAAAACTGTCCTAAATTAAAATAAAAATGATATGCAAATGAGATTTGTTTAGCTAAATGTGGGCAGAAGGGCTGTAAGGATATCAGTATGTATTAGAATAACATGAATAATTTATTTTATGATGTAAAACCTAATAAAGATTTAATGATCGCCCATACGCCTGGAAATTTACGTGAGATATACCAGTATGGTGGGCAAATAGAGGCAGCTATTGTAACTCTGTCCCAAACTCTGGTAACTCCTCCTACACTCGTTACTTTTTGGAAAGGGCCACAGAATGATGCAATAAATGGTTGCAAAGAAGTTTCTGTCCCAAGACGCCCATTCAGTGAATTCTAGAGCTCAAGCTGCTTTTTTCTAAAACCATGAAATACGCTCTGTTGCCGGAGAATGGGACTAACTGTTTTCTGATATATAAATTTAATGCTTTCAATGTGAGAGGATAATTTTGGTGAAGAAAAACCATTTTAGGGGCATAATTCCTACAAAGATTGTTGGCCTGTTGCTCTGAATTCCATTTGAATGCACGCTACGAGGCGGGGTAGCTGCGCTAAGCCCACAGCATCTGGGTTATTCTTCGTGGATGAGTTCCAGTGCTTTCGGTGATAGAACTAAAAGCTCACAAGATGCTGTGTATCAGCAATGAAACAATTAGTCTTTGAGAAGCTTTGGGGAAATTACTCAAGCAGCGAATTAATCCGTGTGATTCTGGTCCCCCTTCCCCAATAATAGATCTCTGAAAGGACCCCCCCCCCCCAGCCCGGTTCATGGTGCTCTTCTTAAAGGTGTAAAATTTCATAAACCTTTGGTAAAACATTATGAATTTGGTTTCTGTGCCATACAACTGGTATTTTTTCCAGACGTGTATTTCCATAATTAAACATCCTAAAATACAAATCCCATTATTATTTGTTATGTCTAGTCAGTAATTAGACCTCAGCTGGTAGGGCAATTTCAGAACAGAGTTTACCAATTTACATACTAATCCAGCAGAGTCTGGTGGGACATGATTAGCATAGATTCAGTCAACATCTTAATTAGCCCTAATCCCAGCATGCACTCCGAGGTGCCTTACCCCACCCCCCACCCCTGTGAGTCTGGTTTGCTGACTTTTTTTCTTCAAGAAATTCCCACCCTTCAAAAGATATTTTCCGGTGCCCTTTTTCACGGTTGAAATGGCTGTGTCTCAAAGTGGTCTGCCAGGCAAGACATTTTGTGTCTCGAAATGTGACTAGACATGTGGGAGAGCTGGCCGGGCAAGTGGTGAATACTTGAGTCGGACGGAAAGGCCGAAGTCCCAGAGTGCTGTGGAATGTAGAATGGGTCCACTCCTTCCCCTCCTTGCCCCGCTCCAGGTAGCAAGGCCTGGAAGCCGGCCCGATCACAGGAGAATCTTACCGACTTCCTGAGACACTAGAGAAGGATAGTCCTTAGTTCCATCCGTGGTCGGGACCCCACTTCATGGCGTACCATCCCCTGTGTCAGGAAATTCCTTATACTTAACTGACATCCCCCGTGTTGCACATCTGAGGCTCTTGCCTTTCTGTCCATCCATCGTGGAAATGGAGAACAGGTGTTCCGCTGACCTCTGAAAAGCTGCTTGTGTCGCCGAGGACCGTAATGAAGTGATCTCCTGAACCTTCTCTTCTTTGGGCTCAATTTTTCCAGCTCCCCGACTCTCATCTCTGGTCCCTTTCTTCAACACTTTGATCTTCCTTGTGGCTTTTCTGTGAACGATTTCCAAGCTCCCCACATCCCTCTTCAGTGGCGGAGCTCAGGACCGGGCAGAGAACCTTTGAAAGAGCTTGAAGGGCCCGATAGCCTCAGGAGCCGTATCGGACACTTGCGCGCGTCCCTGTGTTGGGCGCACTTTGAGAAGCCGTGCTTGTTCTTAGTTAGCTGACTGGCTTGCTTTCTTCCCTTCCCATCTGAAACAAGAATTTGGTTTTCTATTGGGGTGCTCTTCTGTAACCGGATAGGGATTTCTTCTATTTGCTTGGGACCATTCTACTGCAGTTAGTCAAGGTTATTTTGTGTTTTGCTGTCCATTTGCAAATCTATAAGCCACTGGTAACTCCTGCTGAGGTTTGAAGTCAGGCTGAAACTCAATTTGGGCATTATCAGTGAAGTGCTGCACGAGCCACGAGGGCGCGGGGCGCTCCGCGGGAACTGGGGTGAACCCAGGAGAGCGCCGTCGGCCGACACCTTCAGCCGGAGGAGGCATCTCTCTTGTCTTCTTGTTCTCTGCCAGCCTTCCCCACCTTTGACTTTGTCTTGGGACAGACTCTCTCCCTGTTTCACTCTCTCATCTTTTCTCTTTACTCGTATCTTCTTCCTCTTCATCTCTTCCGTGTTCCCTCAACACCTGCCAGCCGCGCCTGCCTGAGATCGCTCCCCTGACAACACTGTCCGGTGATCAAGGTTGGGAATGATACGGGGGAGATGATGGAAGGCGAGAAACATCCCACACAGTTTTCCCTTCTTGTACTGTCTCAGCTGAAATCAGGCCACGTAGGTCACAGATAAGAACTGGTCAAAAGCACCAACTGATGAATATTGTAAGACCCATGAAGAAGTGCCCTCCTCGGGCCCAGCCGCTGAGCAGCGCTAGCCCCGGAAACGTGTGCATCCTTCTGCTAGCATGTACCTTTCTGGCCTCACGGATGGAGCTAGTCAGAGTGTTGCTAGTTTCATTCATGTTCAAAGAATCAATCTAACTCACATTGACTATTACTTGATTTGTCAGAGGCCAAGCCCGTGTTTTAAATTCCAGAAGTTGTCCCAGCTTGCCTTGAAAGCTAAGGTCTGTATTAATCCCTGTCTAGAAATTTAAGAATCCTTGAGATTATAAAAGGTTTATTCATACACCTTTGGAGATTTTTTTTTTTTTTAACAGCTGTGTGTCTGTGGCAAGAAGCAGGTGTGAGGGCTTTTGCATGGATGTCTCTACAGCCAAGACTATCTCTCACTGTTGAAAACTAGAAAGCTATAAAACCCAGTTCAGATATCCCCTAATTCTTCAGGGGTTACTGATGGTAGAACAAATGCCTACTTTGGGGGTTTCTATTTGACTGCTTGGTTGATTTGGTTTGCTTTTCTTACTTTTGGCCGACTGAATTTTGTGTATCCATTTGTCGCAACCTAAAATTTAAAAATTTCCTCCCCAAAAGATAGTTCACGCTCTGGAGGTTGAATTGATAAACACATCCCTAATTTCCTGTTTTTAAAGATTTTCTTTATTTATTTTAGAGAGAGAGCACGCATGAGCAGGGGGAGGGGCAAAGGGGGGGAAGAGAGAGACTCTCAGGCAGACTCTGTGCTGTGTGTGGAGCCTGAGTTGGGGCTCGATCTCATGACCCTGAGATCACGACCTGAGCCAAAACTGAGAGTCCAATGCTCAACCCACTGAACCACCCAGGCGCACCCCCCCTTTTTTTAGTAGGCTCCACACCCAACGTGGGACTTGAATTCACAACCCTGAGATCAAGAGTCTCATGTTCTACCACCTCCCCCTCCTTGTTTTACATTTTAGTTCCTGTGGCCACTTTTCTGGAATCATGGTGAAGCATATACCCTCTCCTGCCTCTCCACTGGCCAGACCTAAAAGTGTGTAAGAGAAGGGACTGTGGAGTCTACTAATTATGGCAAATGACAGGAGTCACAGAGTGACTTCGTCAGTTTGGATTAAGAAAAGGAATTTTTGATGGGGTGGGAAATGGTGCAGCCACTTTGAAAACAGTCTGGAGGGCTGGTCCTCAAAAAGTGAAATATAAAGCTACTCATTGTATGCGCCAGCAATTCCGCTTCTGGGTGTGTACCCACGAGAAATGAAATGTGTGTCCTCGTGCAGACTTGTACGTGAATGTTCGTGACAGCCTCATGCACAGTAGCCAAAAACTGGAAACATCCCACGTGTCCATCAATTGATGAATGGCTCAATGAAAGGTACCATATCTGTACAATGGAATCTTATTCAGCAATAAAAAGGAATGAGGTACTGATAGATACCACATCATACTAATAAAAGAAGCCAGTCCCACGGGATCATATCTCGTGTGAAAGGTCCAGATTTGGGGCGCCTGGGTGGCTCAGTCAGATGGGCAGCTGCCTTCAGCTCAGGTCATGGTCTCAGGGTCCTGGGATCGAGTCCTGCATTGGGCTCTCTGCTCAGCGGGGAGCCTGCTTCTCCTTCTGCCCGTTTCTCCCCCTGCCTGTGCTTTCTCTCTCTGACAAATAAATAAATAAAATATAAAAAAAGGGAAAAAGCAATGTGCAGATTAGGTAAATCCATAGAGACAGAAGACAGGTGGGCGGTTGTGGGGGGGGCGACTGAGAGCAGAGGGGCGAGGAGTAGGAGGCGACTGCTAATGGATACAGGATTTTCTTTTAATGGGAGATTAGCTTCTAGATTGTGGTGATAGCTGCGCAGCTCAGTGCATATACAAGCCAAACGCTGGCCCATCCATGTGAAATGAGTGAATCCTCTGATAGAATTATATGTCAGTGAAGCTATTCCTGAAGAAAAGCAAGCGGGGAAGTTCGTAGAGGCTGGTGCTCTAGGTCGTTCACCCCATGCTTTTATTTGTTAGGGTTCAAAAAGAGATAGCTAGCTCCTGTAATCATTTTTATCAAACAGTTTCTCCAGATGGCACTGTGGGAGGTATCCAGCAAGCCAATACCGCGAGCAAGGATGCAAAATCCAGGTTTTAATCCTTACCCTCACGTGAGCGTGCCTGACAAACGTAAGGCAAAGGCCGGACCTCTTTGGAAGTGAGCCGTCCATTTCCTCAGAGTAACGGTGGTAATGGCCAGCGAGCTTCCAGAATTCTATCAGGACCAAATTAGATGTCTGCTTTCACGGTCCCTTAAAGAGTGTGAAGAGTGGAGGTGCGAAGACATTATTACATAGCCAGCAGCATGTGTTATAAATATCAAATATGTGTATGTTTAATGTGAATATTTAGGTGATTCCTATGGTCCTCTTGATCCTGACATTGAATAATGACACCTCTCCCCCCTCCCCACCGCACCCCATATGAAATAAGAACATTTAGATTACATTTAGACATTTACCTTAGATATAATCTTGGTTTGTGATATGTTTAGAGTCCTCGTGTTCATCTCCGAACTTCACTCGTGAAGGGGTGAAGGGGAGGAATGCAAAATAATGATTTTAACCAAGTTTTAAAAAAGAGAACAAGAAATTTAAAGGGAGTGAGAGCCAGTGATACAACCAGGTCTGTGGGAATTGTAAATCCTGTTTTAACCTCTACATCCAATGTGGGGCTTGAACTCGTGACCCCAAGACCAAGAGTCACACACTCTTCCCATTGAGCCAGCCAGGAGCCCCCGGAAATCCTGTTTTAATCACTCCTGGATGAGCATCTGAAGCAGTAAAAGGAAATAGGTCTCTCATTTATAATCATTTACAGAATGCTTTTCTGAATGAATTGAAAATGTGGGGCAAGTAGAATTTTCGTGGAGAAAGTTAACTCATTGTCCAAAACCCCTTTGCCTCTGGATGCGGACACAAGTGCTGGGAAGACTGTGGCATGTGGCTCTGGTGTTGTAATTATCGAAGCTTCCCTGAGACAACACATTCCTCGACAAGTACCGGTTGGAGAAATATATTTTCATTCTGCATCATTTTTTGTATTTTGAAATAGTTTAAGAAACACAACAGGCAGCAAAGCGAGTACAGGGTCCCTGTGTACCCTTCACGCTGCTTCCCCCGGTGAGAACATCCTTCCTTCCTCAGGGCAGACAGTGTCGAAACCTGGAAATCGGCATTTACGCAGCACTATCAAAAGTTAGTTTTCTTTTTTGTTGTTGTTGTTTTTTAAAGATTTTATTTATTTATTTGACAGAAAGAGACACAGCGAAAGAGGGAACACAAGCAGTGGGAGTGGGAGAGGGAGAAGCAGGCTTCCCCGCCAATCAGGGAGCCAGATGCGGGGCTCGATCCCAGGACCCCAGGATCATGACCTGAGCCGAAGGCAGACGCTTAAGGACTGAGCCACCCAAGCGCCCCCCAAAACCGATGTTCGTCATGGTGAAATTTCTCACAGAAGTTGGGCTACTAATTATCCCAGCCTTTCAAATCCCAAGTGTCACAATGGAAACTGTTTCCATTGGCTCAAGCTTTATTAAAGGGTGTCATTCCATTCTGCATGTAAACAAATGTTGCCTTAAGTGTCGGGCGTTCTTTTAATTACAAGTGTGGAAACCCAGATAATAGCGCATATTAGCTTACTACGTTTGTATCTGAAAATACTAATAAGCTCCAATTCCGAATATATTACTACTTTTTAACTCCGCATTGCTTTTAAACAACACTTGGATCATTAAATCAAACTCTCATTGTTTGCTCAGAGGCGGCAGGCGTTATTAAAATGTATTCCGCATATTTTGTTTCCGTAATGACACCTCATCAGTGCCAATTAACACTGTAGTAAAATACTTAATTAAAAACACCTATTTGAGAAATACGTGGGAAACAAAAGAGAAACTCTCCCACCACGCCTTCCAAGGGGCAGATTCTGATGGAAAGTTGAAATCTTAGAGAAGACCAGCAGCCTGGTCAGGCCGAAACGTGATCCTGGGGCGAAAAGCGCGAAATGTCCCGGGAAATATCCCAGCCGTACAACCAAAGCAAGGGCTTCCCCATTGTGTGTTCTTTCTCCGCCGCAGAATCCATTCTGAAATGCGGAGATCTCCCAAATGTCTCCGAAGACCGGTCCGCCGCCGCCAGGGAGGGAGGCTTCCTGAGAGCGAGGCCTTCCCAGGCTGCGTAAATGGCCTGTGTCAAGGGGGAAAGCCCCCAGCGCGGTCGTGATTGAGCGGGGTGGGGGTGGGGGGCCCGCTGCGGGCCCTTTCCTTTGTGTCCCGTCATTTACATGACTTAAACGCGACAATGTGCTCCACAGTCAATAAAACAAGACGCTTGGCCATAGCAACCGGTTCAGAATGTGGCCCAGCTTCGCTGCTGTCCCGGACACAGAGGAAAGTGCCCTAAAGAAACACTGCATATGAATATGTTCAGAGATTTCTTTATCCCACTGGTACTTGTTTCGGATTCCACGCGGTTCGGGTTTTATACCCGGGGCCCGTCTTTCCTTTGCTCTGTGAGAATGAGCTTTGTGTAGAAGGTGCGGACGCGACTGCGGGGTCAGAGGGTGGGAATACATACTTGGCCGTAATGGAAATGGAATTCTTGAGAACATTCGCAGCAAGCTATTAACACTATCCAGGAAACCATGTAAAACTCAGGAATGTACTGTACCTCTCTAAGTCACTGTTGATTTCTTTGAAGGTATGTCATAAATGGCCCTGGGAGTGTGTGCGCTTTTCACTTCTTCCTATCACGTAGCAAC
This sequence comes from Mustela erminea, assembly GCF_009829155.1. Classification (NCBI taxonomy): domain Eukaryota; kingdom Metazoa; phylum Chordata; class Mammalia; order Carnivora; family Mustelidae; genus Mustela; species Mustela erminea. Next base: position 7,208,383 of record NC_045635.1, on the reverse strand, counting down.
ATGTGCACATAATACAACCCACTTCAGAAAATCAGAGGGAAATGAGCTCCACTCTCGGTGCTGTTGTCCAAGAGACGCAGCACATATGCGATCAAAGCTGTAATTAAGCTCCAGTGTCTTCCTCTTCTTTCAAGGTCATTTCCTGGCATGATAACATTTTCCTCAGAAAGTCCCGCTTCCTCCTCCTCCTCCTCCTCTTCCACAATCATACTTTCTCCAAGTTTGAATCTAACGCTGCTGTTCTGGTAAAATTTTCACTGAGGAAGGCAAATCAGAGAGGAAAACTAGATACAGAATTTTAATGATCAGGGATAACAGTTGGATATATTTTTGCCGTGCAACGTGGAATGGGTTTTACCTTTAGGACATAATTAGAGAACTTTATCATTTGTTGGTTCAGTGATTAGGAAATTCTTGCCCTGGAGACATTTGTGCTGCTTCTGAGAGATATGCCTTCTGTGACATATGTGCTTTGTCCCTTATCCTCAGCTGTGTTCCCCTTCATTGGTTGCTGGGAAGTAGCCATCCCTTAACACTGGAGCTGCTTATAGTGATGGATGAGATGCTGGGTCCGTGCACCTAACACCAGAGTCATCTATAAATTAGTTATGAGCTGGTAATTAAAAAAAAATCCTAAATGTCCCTGCTTCTCAGGGAGCCACAGACCCCAGGGATCGCCAAGCAATGAAGGATCGACCTGGATTCACCAGTGAAAACACGATTAATTATTTACACACAATCAGCATTTGACACTGGTATACTTTGAATCGGGAGATGCTTTGTTTGCTACGTGGCTACATTGATTTGTGCACTGCATGCTGGAAGTTTGGCCACACTCTTGTTCAGGCGAAAGGGAGACGAATGGACTGTGGGTAACAGAAGGTGAGCTTTGGGTGTCGGATTTTATGCGCATGTTCACGGCAGAAGGAAAGTCATGCTGCATGGTACAGTGATATTTTAAGGCATTTTGGAAGCACAAAGATTGTGTGTGGGTGCAGAGTGGAAGGGTTGGGGATAGGTGGGGAAGCAGTTATAATCCTCTTATGTCAGGCCAGTGAAGGCAAATTCATTTAACCAGAACTGGGGAGAAGTCTCAAGGGACGAGGCCTTCCACGTAACATCCCACTGGAGAACCTTGAGCAAAACCAGAGAGGAGTGGCTTTAATCGATGTCTCTTGGTGACTCTGCCATCCTCTAAGATGATTTCTCGAGCATAAACCAGCCAGTGAGTTCCATGACAGACAATCCTGGCTCTAAATCACAAGCTTTTTACACATTCATGCCATCGGGAGAGTACAGGTGCCTCTAATACTTTGCTCTCTTCAAGATGCTGAGCAAGTCCAATTCTTTCTGTGAACCCGGGCAAAAGAAATCATAATCTTCATTTTGTAAGTTCTCTACATTTCGAGGCTTTTTACAACCTAAGAGCTGTCATTTGAATGTCATGGTTTTGGTGGGCCGCTGCTGAACAATGGGGAAATTTCATTAAGCTGAGCCAAGGCTAATTCCGAAGCAGTTCTAATACATTTCCTAATAAGTAGAGGGACTTGATTCCCTATCCCCCCTTTCATGCTTGAAGAATTTCAGAATCTTTGACAAAGCAAGGCCCGCAGTGCTGGCTGAGAGCAAAGGGGGCCCTCGTGGGATGGGCAGCGTTGCCTCCTAGATGCCGAAATCACTTTCTTTCCTTAGAACTATTCACAACTATTTAAGAACTTCTCCACTCTTTGCTAGAAGAATAGGTCATAGATTTATGCGCAGGCCTTTTTCCCCAATCAGTTCAAGACACCTTGATTGCTCACTGTCCCCAAAGCTGATATGTAGACTTGTTCAATATTTAATTCATGTGTACGAGTAAAGTCTCATACGTTTCTGGACCACACAGAATCCTTGCACAAGTTTTGGATCTAATCTCTGCTTTTGTACTAATTCCAAAAAAGTCAATGAAGTCTGAAGGCATTTGGCAATAGAACTAACCAATTTCAACTCAGTGCTTTAGTCTACGATTAAAGTCAATGTTTCATAAATATTTGAACATGGTTATTGGAACACCCTAGTTATCTTTTTAAGTTGTACTTTGCTATTAGACAAAGAACCATATCAGAGTATCACTCTCCCATAAAAATCTGCAAAGTAATGCTTAAATAGCTTGACATCAAAAGAGATTAAATTCCCTGAGTTCATTGTTCTGTGGACATTGGGCAAAGTGACAGATGCCCATGTTATAGATGAATCGAGTTATAATCCAAAATTACCTTTATATGCATCCTTGGTTCAATTACTCTACTATCAGGAAAATCAGCCAGATTCTTGGCTAGAGGGCAGATGGGGCCCCCTGGCAACTGACATTCTCTTTACCCTACAAGTGGCTGGTTCTGTTCCTTATCACATTGTTATACTCTTTCCCCCCTGAATTGTTGTCATCACCTTCACAGATCTGGTTCCTATCCTTCAAAGCATCTGATAGGTGGGTTATTGTCTTGTCTGGGTTCTCCTGGATATAGATCTAGAAACAGAGTATCGGGGGCAAGTCCCTTATTTGGAGGGGAGCGATGGGGGAGGCAAGGAACCCAATAAAGAATGTGTGTTTGAGTGAGTTCTCACTATGGGCGACTGGAGCTTAATCCTATTGGGGAACTCTGGGAGCTGGTGTAAAACATACTCCTCAGAGATAGCCCCCCTCAGACACCAAGTGAAGAGGGAGTCGGGGTATTTATGTACCGACTCTGGTCCATCACCAGATGAGGACTGCAAAGGGAAAGAGATGGGAGACTTTAATTCTCCTGTATCCCTTGCCTGCCAGAGCAAACAAAAGTTGGCTCCCATGCTAGAGAGAGCTCCATGGCAAAAAGACTTGGAGGCTGGCAGTTGGACGTCAGGCTACTGGGCAGAGAGGTGGAAAGGCTCACGGGAATATAAATAGAACGTTGGCCTCTCTGGTTCATACTGTGGGGAGCCAGCTTCACTGTCTACCAACCCCAGAGGCAGCACACACACTCCACAAGTCCCTTGTGGTCGCCTCATCAATATTCCTCCACCAGGAAGAGACATCATCTCCTCATGACCCGCCTTAAAAAAATATTACAGTCTACTTCCACTCTGTATACTTTGTCAGCTGGATAGGAGAGCTCTTAGAGATTCACCTAACTTCCCAGGCCCAGCTCTGTCTCGGACAGAGGATAACGCAGAAGAATAAGAGCGTGGGAATCTGGGCCTAGTGGGGCAGATAGCCAGGGAAGGAGCTGGCCATCAGCATCTGACAGGTGGGTAGCTCTTCCATTTGCAGGAGAAAAGTCTGCACAGAGAAGTGAAGAATTCTTTCTCCACATGGATTTCCACAGATGGATACCATGCAAAGCATGCTTTTTCATGGCCCCTGCCTTAAGACAGTCCAAGTCCAGGGTCAGGGCGCCCAGGTGGTGCAATAGGTTAAATGTCTGACTCCTGCTTTCAGCTCAGGTCATGATCTTAGGGTCATGAGATGGAGCCCAGTGTTGGCTCTGTGCTCAGCACAGTCTGCTTAAGACTCTCTCTCCCTGGGGCGCCTGGGTGGCTCAGTGGGTTAAACCTCTGCCTTTGGCTCAGGTCATGACGTCAGGGTCCTGGGATCAAGCCCCACATTGAGCTCTCCAGTGGGGAGTCTGCTTGTCCCTCTCCCTCTGCCCTTCCCCCTCCTCATGCCCCCCTCAAATAAAATAAAATAAAGTCAATGTTTTTCCACAGTGTACAGGTATCACCCCACAAATGAGAGAATTGTGTTACCTTCTTAAGAGATCTGCTCTGACTCCTCATGTAAATTATCAGTCTTACATCTTGTGATCATTACTCACAGTGCCCTGACCATATTCTATTTCCCCATAGGTCTTGGCTTCTGAGATAACTCTGTAATTCACTTATTTATTGTAGTTCTTGCCTGTTCTCTTTTAATGGAAGTACATCAAAGTCAGATTTTGTCGGTTTACTTCTCTGATGTATCCTAAGCACTGAGAACAGTGCCTGGTACATAGCAGTCTTTTAGTAAATATTTGTTGGATGGATGGATGGATGGATGGATGGATGGATGGATGGATCAGATGAGTTTTCTATAGCTCATGCTTTTGTTGTTCCCCCCCACCCACTCTACTATGGGGCTTTGGGATCTTATGCATGTGTAGGAGTCCCATAAATTGTTGTTAAAGAGATAACTGACTTTGGCGGAGACTGGGTGGCTCAGTGGATTAAGTGATTGCCTTTGGCTCAGGTCATGATCCTAGAGTCCTGGGATCAAGTTCTGCATTGGGCTCCCTGCCTGGCAGGAAGTTGGCTTCTTCCTCTGACCCTCCCCGCTCTCATGTTTTCTCTCTCATTCTCTCTCAAATAAATACATAAAAATCTTAAAAAAAAAAGAAAGAAAGAAAGAAAGAAAGAAAGAACTGACTTTTAAAAAAAAGAAAGAAAGAACTGGTTTACCAGAGAAAGAAAAAGTAGCCAATGCTATTGGAAAGGAAAGATTTTTTGTGTGACAAAAGTCTTTTCTCTATCAAAATTATATTTTCGGGACACCTGCGTGGCTCAGTTGGTTGAGCAGCTGCCTTTGGCTCAGGTCATGATCCCAGCATCCTGGGATCGAGTCCCACATCGGACTCCTTGCTCGGCAGGGAGCTGCTTCTCCCTCTGTGTCTGCCTGCCGCTCTGTCTGCCTGTGCTCGCTCTCTCTCTTCGACAAATAAATAAATAAAATCTTTTAAAAAAATTATATTTTCAAGATAGAGGAAGTATATGGATTAATTTATCATAAAGCATAAGACAAATTTCCTTTTGGTTGCTGCTATATTTATTATCTACATAAAACTGTAACTATATTAATGTCTCTATCTAGTTGCCCTAGATGACGATTCAGTTGGCCCACCAGAAATTTGTCTTGCCCAAAACTGTCTCTGCTGAAGATACTTTTTCTCTTCTCAAACCTTATGTATAAAACATGCGCTCTCCATAAACATTCATTGTCTGACCATAGAAAAAATGTATAGATCTTTTTAACACTTCAGTAAGGAGTTAATTTAAGCTAAAGAATTGCTCTATTAAAATATTGCCAGAATTTTCTGTTTTTCGAGTAGAATGCTTGGCAGGAACAAGTTACACAACATAAATTTTTGGGAAATTTTCTTTTGCATTCCTAGGAAGCAAAACCTTAAAAAGTACGGCTGGGAAATATTTTCTTTTTCAACAATGACAAAATATTTTGGCAAAAGTTCATAAAACTTATCTTTTTTTTTTAACCTCCATATACCAAATAATTTAATTTTGTTATGTTTTCAAATTTGGGGGAATTTTCTGACAATTTCCCATTACATATTTCAATTCTTGGATTTTTCTTTAGAAACACAATGCTTTCTTTTTAGAAAAGAAAGAGGGAGGAAGGGAGGAAGGAGGAAAAAATAAAAAGAAAGGAGAGGAAGAGGGAGAGGAAGAAAGGAAGATTTTAAAATGCTACCATTTTTAAAGATTTTTTTAAAGATTTTATTTTTAAGGAATCTCTACACCCAACATGGGGCTTGAATCCACAACCTCAAGATCAAGAGTCACACTGGGGCGCCTGGGTGGCTCAGTGGGTTAAAGCCTCTGCCTCCAGCTCAGGTCATGATCCCGGGGTCCTGAGATCGAGCCCCGCATCGGGCTCTCTGCTCCGCGGAGAGCCTGCTTCCTCCTCTCTCTCTCTGCCTGCCTCTCTGCCTACTTGTGATCTCTGTCAAATAAATAAATAAAATCTTAAAAAAAAAAGAGTCACACGCCCCACCAACTAAGCCATCCTGGCACCCCTATTTCTACCTTTTTTACCAACGTGTATAAGAAAGTTTAATGCAGGCATAAGCCTTATCTCTAATTGTTGAGAACAAATGTTTTCCGAGAAATGTGCTGTGATGATTTTTGCATTAACAATGCCTAGTGCCAACAATATTTTAGAGAGGACTTTGGTTTTTGCATGAGAGTTGATGTTTGTGTGGAAGTTGATTTCTAAGTCAGATGGCAGGGACAAAAGACAAGACATGGGAGTTCCTGAACTGATCTTGCCTAAGTTAACATAGAGTGTAAACTAGTTCTTGCTTTAATGAAACTTACATTTTATTTATTAATGTACACATTCGAAGGGTATTCTGTAAGGCCAGGAGAATGGTGAATACTCTGACATGCAAACTCACGGGCCAGCCGGGCTCAGGGGGTGACATCTCTGTGGGAAGAGTGTACAAAGCCAGGGGGACTGGCAGGCCAGGGCTGAGGCAGGCAGTGGAGGGCCATAAAGCACCTGTGCCTTCATGTGTGGATCGTTACTGAGCACCGTCAGTGCGTCTAGCTCAATTACGTATGCTGAAGCTATAGAGTCAGCTCAACAAGTTCCTTTCCTCATTTGGCTTATATTCTAATGTAACAAGACACACAATAAAACACTAAGTATCCAAGATGTCAGATAGTGCTATGAAGACAATTGGAGCAGGGCACGGGAGTTAGGGAGCTCCAGAAAGAAAGAGGAGTGAGAAGGTTGTCAGTCATTGAAAGTGTCCAAGAAGGCCTTTTGGAAAAGAGAACAGTAGAGCAGAGACCTGAAGGAACTGAGGGCACAAATTGTGCTTTTATCCTTGGGGGGACAACCGCAGGCAGAGAGAAGAGCAAGTGCAAAGGCCCTGAGGTGGAAGCATGTGGTATCTGTTGTAGACCTACAGGGGGCTCAGAGCGGTGCAAGCGGTGTGAATCAGGAGACTGAGAGAAGATGAGGTCTTGCATGGACTTTGGCTTTTACTCGGTGTGAGATGGGAGTCAGTGAAGAGTTTTGAGCAGGGGAGTGCAAAAGAATCACAGCTTTTCAGTGGGCTGGGGAGGAGGTGCAGCGTGATCTAGAAGTTAGGAGGCTGCAGCGGGAGTGCAAGGAAAAGATGGCGATGGCTTGGAGCAGAGCGGTAGGACAAAATGAGAGAGCGTCAAATGCCGGGTATATGGTTTTTTAAAGTTTGTTTTATTTATTTATTTAAAGTAATCTCTGCACCCAACCTGGGGCTTGAACTCATAACCCTGAGATTGAGACTTACATGCTCTTCCAAATGAGCCAGCCAGGAAGCCCTCTGGGTGTGTTTTGAAGGGGAGATTGACAGCATCCGTGATGAATTAGCTGTTGCCCTGAGCATCTGTCTGTGTTTATGGCCAACTCTTAAATGCCCACTTGCTTTTAGAGATGGTTATAGGTGTTTAAGAGGCCAGAGGTGGGATAGACAGGAGCAGCGTTGTTCCAATTAGTCTAGGCACAGTATTCAAATCTAACAACATGAAATGAGTAGATATCAAGGCTTCCATCAGTAAACTAAGTGCAAAAAGAAAGAAATGTTGTTTAGCAGCCCTGTGTAAAAGCAGTTAGAGGAAGTGAGTTTATTGTGAGTCAGCAGAATTTAATGTAATGTTAATTTGCAGTAATGAATTTACAGTATTTAAGGTGGGCTCATTATTGCAGTATCTCATTTAGTTTTCCTTCAAACTATAGAGCAGTTGGAGGTAAGAAAAACAAAGATCACAGAGGGACATAAAAACTGATCATATGAGAAAAAGTTAATTGGTTGGATGAATAGCCCAGAAGCAAATGAACCAAGAGACATAATGACCATCTTGGAATATCTGTAGGGCTGTTGTGTGAAAGTGGAATTCAACTTGAGCCAATATGATCCAGAGGTGAGCTGGCTTCCTTAGGTAGAAGCCATTGCAAGAAACTCCTTAGCTAACTGGAAGGACAGCTTTGGACAACAGACACTGCCAGCGTTCCGCAATACCTGTGAGCTCATCTCCGTCCACTATTTGTGCTAGCCCCTTGTTAACGACGTGGGGCCATGTGCCTATTTCAGGCCGACAAAAGGCAAGTGGGATTGATGTACATTCCTTCTAGTCCTGACCCTTAAAGCCCCCTTCAAGATCTTTCATCTGCCCTCTGTTCCCTTGGCAGCTGGCCAGATGCAGAGATCCAGGGGAGAACTCTGAGGTCCTGGAAGGGGTAGGTGGAAGGAGCCTGGGTGCATGAAAAGAGCCAATGGATAGCAACTCCGTGTTGGATTGTGATATGAACATGAAATAAAACCTTAATGTGTCGAGCCGTGGAGGTTGGGGGACCCTTTGTCATAACAGCTAGATTTACTTACCCTGACCGTATAATCTTTTAACTTCTAGAGCTGTCCAACTGTAGAAGGGATTATAAGGATGGGAGTTAGTTTCCCAACCCTGGATGTGTTCAAGAATACTCACTTAGATATGAAACTCTTGAGGCAAAATCAAGCTAGAGATAAGTGACTTGGCCAAATATCCACTAAGGTCTCCCTATTAACAGAGAGGTGTGACCTTTTACCCCTAGGTGATATGATGTATAGTTTCCAGTGAACCTTCTTTGAAATCTTTTGTCTTCATAATCTTATCTGAAACATGAATGTGGTTTCTGTATTCTTCTCTACAACCTATCAGCTCATTTTAATATTTTTTTTAAGTTATAAAGTGCAGACTATTACCGAAGGGGGTTCTTTCTTTTAAATCTTTCAGTGGGGTGGACGCATTAGGATTAAATGTTCAAAAATTAGTATGTTCAAAGTCAAGATGTATCAAAATCAATAAATTCATATTTAAGCCCTGTTTCAAGTGAAAGACAAAATCAAAGCTCAAAATTCATTTTTCATTATTTTAAAATAATTTCCTATATTAAGTCAATAGTATTGTACATTGCATGGTTCACATTAAAAAAATTACCATGCCAGCTAGGGTTCTTTGGAAAACACTGGAGACTTCTTTATCTTTTTAGGTAACTTATATAGAAATTATTTCCTTGACTTTTTTTTTTTTACTTAGATGAATAAAATTGTAACTGTTGTTGTGCCTGTTTACAAAAAGAAGTTGCTGTAAACATGACAGGACTCAGAGTGAAAACTGTGTTGACATTAGCAGGTACATGCTTTTTAACCTACTCACATCTGGTCATGTGATCCAACCAGAAGAGGGGTGTTTCTCCTTTGGCATTTCTCCATAACCCCATATCTTCCTTTAAACCAGCCCAGGGGCGCCTGGGTGGCTCAATTGGTTAAGCATCCTGACTCCTGGTTTCAGCTCCGCTCAGGTCACGATCTCACGATCATGGGACTCAGGTCATGATCTCACGGTCATGGGATCAAGCCCCTTGTCAGGCTCCCCACTCAGCATGGAGTTCGCTTCAGATTCTCTCTCCCTGCCCCTCAGCTTTTCCCCCTGCTCATGCTCTCTCTCAGCCTCTCTCTAGAGCAAATAAATTTTTTTAAAAAAACTTTTTTTAGAGGCTGTACTTGAGAAAAGGGAAAAAAATGGATGCACCTAAGTCCATCACTTTCTTTACAGGCATTCTCTCTGGTAGATACGTATTTTATTTATTTATTTTTGTTTTAAAATGTTTATTTAGTTGACAGAGAGAGACACAGCGAGAGGAGGAACACAAGCGGGGGGAGTGGGAGAGGGAGAAGCAGGGAGCCTGATGTGGGGCTGGGTCCCGAGACCCTGGGATCATGACCTGAGCTGAAGGCAGATGCTTAATGACTGACTGAGCCACCCAGGCGCCCCTCTCGTAGATGTTTAGGCAAAAATAACACCTACTTAGAGGGGCAGATGTCTCCCCCAAGGAGTAGCTGCTTTGTTTCCCTGGGGAGAGTTTGTCCATGGATTTTGCAAACTATATTTGATGTATTTTTTAAATATTTTATTTAGTTATTTGCCAGAGAGAGACACAGTGACAAAGGGAACACAAGCAGGGGGAGTGGGAGAGGGAGACACAGGCTTCCTGCTGAACAGAGACCCTGATACAGGGCTCCATCCCAGGACCGTGGGATCAGGCCCTGAGCCAAAGGCAGATGCTCAACCGACTGAGCCACCCAGGCGTCCCTATATTTGATATTTTAAAGCAGACATTTTAATACTTATTTATTTTTACTATAGATCTTGGGCTAGCTTTCTTGATTGTTAATTTCCCCTTCATTTTTACTTTTTTTTAGAAGATTTTATTTATTTGTCTGACAGAGAGATAGAGAGCATAAGCAGGCAGAGCGGCAGGCAGGGGAAGAGGGAGAAACAGGCTCTCCTCCAAGCAGAGAGCCCGATATGGGGCTCAATCCCTGGACCCTGGGATCATGACCCAAGTTGAGGGCAGGTACTTAACCTTCATTTTTAATGATCCCCTAAACAATCCCCTTCATTTTTAAATGGAAAGCAGGAAACGTGAGTGGAAAGTGAGCATTGTAAATTTGAGTAAACTTATTAAAGATTTGAATAAAATAAAACTGCTCAGTGTCCATCTAGTGGCCAATATGAAACTTGGTCTCAAGTCTTGAAATGTAACAGTAACATGACACCGAAACCTGGCAGGAAGATCACGTGGGGATTGCATCACTTTTCCCACAGCCCAGAACTCAGTCACATGACTGAGACCTATTTGTGTGGGAAACTGGGAAATCATGGTCTTCCTATGTGTGCAGGAAGGAAAACAAAATATAACAGGATTTGGTTGCCCTGTGGCATTGTCTCTGCCCCACCAGTCTTCTCCTATCTAATATAACAGTCACAATAATTAGTGTTTGCCTGCTAGGCATTTACCATCTCAATGAAGTACAGAGATATACTTTTGGATTCTGTTTTGCAGATGAGAACTTTGAAGAGCAGATTTGTTAAGGGGCTTTCATCTCCCTGAATCACTCATCTTATCCTCTCTGTCTGAAATGAATTCGCTTTATCACAATATGAAATTTGGCTTGGGGATGAGTTGGTAAACGTTTCAAAGTACCATAATTCAAATTTTTGGATTGCGTGTTTTAACTGGCTACGTTTGGTGGCTTGAACAACACAGATTCTCCACCCCCTTTTTTTTAATCTCACACATACAAATTAAAACACAGTTAGTTCCAGCCTTGATTAATTCCTTGACCTAACAGTGTCATCAGGAATCCTGGTGTGTCTTCACTCCTCACTCTGCCCTCCTGACCCAGCACACTCACATCAGCAAGTGGCTGGCAGAGGGTTTCCCAAGCTCTAGGCATTACCTCCTCACTCCCCACCCCCCTACCCACAGGCAGGAAGTGGAGTTCTTATTAAACACATTCCCCCCGCCCTTTTCCTTCCTTTTAATCAGGTATTAAAACCTTTTTTTAAGAACCCTTCAAGCAGCCTTCCCTTACTATATCGTTGGTCAAAAGTGATTTGCATGCCCATGCCTAAGCCAATCCCGGACAAAGGTCATGAAATGACCCTGATTGCCTTTGAGGATCCCAGTTTACCCCTTGGGGCTGAGCAAGGGGCAGTGGTTACCAGGGCAGGCAACCAACAGCGTCTGTCAGAAACAGTCTCACCTCTCAATAAGTATTAGAAATGAGCCATAAAACGAGAAACGCTAGAGCAAGAGTTTGAATCAAAGGAGTTCGGAACTTATTTAATTCAATGCTCACTTTGCAGATGGCTAAACCGAGCCTCAAAGAGTGAAATAAGGGTAGAGGTAGGACTAAAAGCGAATCTTCTGATGGCCCATATGATCTAGAGCTCTTCATACCATTGCATCATACTCAGGAGTCCATCAGTCACAATAGGACGGTACACTGTGCTCGTTTTTTTGGGTTTGGGTCTTTGTCTGGTAAATTGTGAACTCACTTTTCAAGGGACAAGAGCATCTTCCTGAGCTTTGACTCTCCAGAGTCTGGCACGGGGTCCTATGTACAAGACTAGCAGACTTCACAGTTGCACAGGATTTAATGACTGATTGCATTTTAGTCTTACCATAACTTACCAGTAGGTGAAGAAACAGAGCTACAGAAACAGACCTTGAAGCAGAGCTACAAGGTCCCCGAGGCACTGTTACAATAGCATAGCTACAAAAACATACGCTAAAATCTACAGGCAGAGGGAAAGCCTCAGAGAAATCTTTCTTATTGTTGCTGCTCATGTGTACATGTATGAAATCTTTGAAAACTGACTTTCTGGCAATGGAATCTCATAATCTTCTGCCAGAGGTGAAGTTAAAAAAATTAAAAACCCAGGACTAGGGTAGTTAGAGCCCGTGGCTGGAGATAGTGAGAAATTTCATTCAATACTTTTTCATAAAGATGATAGGCACACAGTGATGGGTAGAAGATGAAAGGAAAAAGTCAATGTTGACAACGGGAGAAAATCCCTAAAATGAGGAATGAAAAGTGGGCTGCGGGATTTGTGGTAGTTCCGATTTTCTTTTATGGACATATCAGGCCATCCGGATGCTTGATGATTTCACCCAGACCCACACTGGAATGGCAATGACTGTGTTTTCCATGGCTACCCACACAAAGGGATGGAATTGTTCTAAGCGGGCTCACTACATGCTTTGTACACATGGAATCAGATGTACCCTTAAGCTCATAACTACCCCCAAATTATAGCCTATCTCTTTGTTTTGGGGACTGTGAGTATATGCTTTTTATTCTTCCATTTCCAAGTTACCATTTGTTGCCTTTCAGGTTTGGGGGTTTTACAAAAGTTTTTAGCACTCCTTTGTATGAACCCTTCTAGAGTCTAATTCTCCACTTGATGTTAGAACTAAAAGACACACAGCACTCTGTACAGTTTTCCGGAAGGGATTTTGACCCTTTTTCAACCTCGTTTCAATTTGTGGGAGTAGTATTGGAGAAGGGCCAAAATAGCAAGTAAAAATACCAAGTGATTCTTCTTTTCTAGAATGGTGAGCAATGCAAACTAAAAAAAAAAAAAAACAGCAAAATACAAATATGATGGTTGTGAACAATCCTGGGTCAGAACTGGAAGACCTGGATCTTTGCTTCTGGCTCTGCTGTTGTGTGTGTGTGTGTGTGTGTGTGTGTGTGTGTGTGTGTGTGTTTAGGAAGGAAGGAGGGTGACAGAGAGATAACCTTAAGCAGGCTCCACTCCCCGCACAGAGCCAGACTCAGGACTCAATCTCACAACCCTGAGATCACCACCTGAGCCGAAATCAGGAGTTGCACACTTAACTGAGGGAACCACCCAGGCAGCATGCCTCTGCTCTCATTTAAACACAGGCCAAGCTGAGGTGGTTTCCCCTGCTAAAGAGTAAGGGATCCTGGGGCTGCTGGTGGCTCTGTCTGTGGAGCACACGACTCTTGATCTCCCGGTTGTAGGTTTGAGCCCCATGCTGGGTGTAGAGATTACTTAAAAAAAAAATAAAAGCTTAAAAAAAAATAAGGATTAAGAGTTCCTGTTCTGGGGCACTTGGGTGGCTCAGTGGGTTAAGCTTCTGCCTTTGACTCAGGTTGTGATCCCAGGGTTCTAGAATCGAGCCCCGCCCGCATGGGGCTCTCTGGTCAGCAGGGAGCCCGCTTCCCTTCCTCTCTCTCTGCCTGCCTTTCTGCCTGCTTGTGATCTCTGTCTGTCAAATAAATTAATTAATTAATTTAAAAAAAAAAGGAAAAAAAATTTCTGTTCTACCCACCTCCCAGGGTGTTGTTGACATTGAAGAGTGCGGGTGAGATGGGACAAAGTCATGCCAACCTGAAATCACCAGGCGAAGGTTAGGTCACCTATACACCTTATCCGACAGTAATCTGCCGCGATTACAGTGTGAGAAGCAACCTATTACCTCCTCCAGTGAAGACATGGTTCCCAGTTGTACGAAAAAGATCGCCTTCTTTTCATTCCTCCCAGCCGATTCCACGCCTTCTTGTTCTGCAAAAGGCCTGTGGGAAACGATTCTGTGGAAAAATACATTCAGGAAATGCTGCTTTAGAGTCTCCCCCTAATAGAATCACAATCTATGTTAATATTTTGAAGGCGCAGAGAAAATTTGCCCTTTATAAAAGAGACTGCTTAAAAAAAATTAAAATGAAAGAGACTGCTTGCCCATTTCCCAAATGTAATTGACAAAGAATTACCCCCCGCCCTGCCAACGATTGTTAATGTCCCTTGGTTATGTTCTAAAGGGAGAGATGACACGCTTCTCTCATTTTGGGCAACATGCAAATATGTGTTTTTCAGAAATTTTTCTCCTGACCTTTTAAAATGTCTCCTGTTTTGAACAGAAATTCAGATGAAAACGTCCTTCCCCTAATGGTTTCCTTAGCGTTGGGGAGCAAAAAGAAAGAAGAGCAGTTTCTGGGTCCTTCTCATTAGCCTATTTCTGTGTACATTCCTCTCTGTTACAGTTCTCTTTCCACTTATAGCAGGTCACCATGTGATAGAGCCAGATATACCCTGGGACTGTACCAGAACCGCACGCCCAGTGGCCTCTTGAAGTTAGGCAAAAAGCTGGAAGTAATTTTCAGCTATCCTGGCCACTCCGCCTCTTCCCAGCCTGTTCTTATTACAAGGACCACTGGGCAGAGCTGAACTCTGCCAACAAGCAATTGCAGAACCATCAAAGTTTAGAGCCCGGAAGGATGTAAACCTCCGATGCCGAGTTGGCACTTTTAGCCTGGACCCCCCCAGAGCAGGTCCTGAAGACAGCCTCCGTGCAGGAAGTGTGTATGGGAAGGAGTCTCAGAGAGCAGCAGTGCGGGGCTACGGAGGGGCAGAGACAGTGGGGAAGCCCGCCCAATGGCATGGTCAAGTTGGCTTCTCCCAGGGGCGAGGAAGGTTCATCCCAGGGAGTGCTCAGAGGAGCTTGCCGAACACGTCCCAGAACTTACCTTTGGGACAAAAGGCTCTTGGACCTCATCGGTCTTGGGTGAGCCTGAGAGTCAACCCCTGAGCTTCTGGGCTGTGCCTCCAGGAGAGCTGAGGTATAGGAGTCCCATGCCCTGTGGGAAAAGCCCCAAAGCAGGCAAGAATCGAGAGTTCCTTGGAATCACAGAGGCAAGACACAGTCGGTTGCACCCAAGGGAAACTGGTTGAAACCCACGTAGGAAGGGTCACCGCGGCGGCAGTGGGAGAGAGAGCTAGCAATGGAAGGACCTGCCGTGGTTATAAGAGGCTTCCAACAGGTTGTTCACGAAACTCTAGAAGTTTACCTGAGTGAAGCCCGTCCCCTCGCTTCCTCCCTGGTGAGCACTGTGAGACCCGGAAGAGTTAACCAGATTGCTTCAGGAGGCGGCTCTCCTGACTCCCTGTTCCCTGGGGCTTTTGGTCACATGGTACCATCTCACCTTGACACTGGCAGAGCAGGGGGTCCTGCAGTTGTACCCACAACACGTGGGAAGAAGTTCAACAGACAGGTCTGGCTTCAATAAGGGTAATCACAACAGAGAAGCAACGTAAGTTCGAATGGGATCCAGAATTAAATGAGTGATGCGGACAGCAAGGCTCCTTGGAATTAGGACAGCAAGAGAGCTTAAAGGGAAACCGGGCTTCAGAGACCTACTATCGCCCCCCGTCATCTGGGCATTTTACACTTTCTGAGTTTGGAAGGGAGTAACGTTTTTGTGTCAGGCTTGCAAATTGTGCTTGGTGACTGTCATGGGAGCTGTGGACCCTGTTCTGGGGCTAAGAATAGCTGAGCTACTAATTAGGTTACTTGACGAGTACTGAAAAGGAACTCATCAACTCCAGAGAATTCACAATGGGACCTCCTGGCCAGACTGAGACTGGCTTGAACTCAGACCCTTGTGCTGACCCCCACACAATGACCACCCCTTGCTTTCTCTTACGGAAAACACTAGGATGTACTAGAGATCTCGAAATTTAAATAGTTGAGTACTGGAATTTATCAACTTCTAAATTCAAAAATTGGGGTGTCAGATAAATGAACACACAGCTGTTCAGATACTCAAACATAGGAGTAATGACAAAGAAACGTCACGGAGGGAAGGAATGAAGATCAGGTTTGGAGTGGGCCTAAGACTCGACGGAAGGTGAAGAGAGCAAGCCGGGGTGGGGGGGAGGGCATGGGGGTGGCTCAGTCCGTTAAGCATCTGCGTTTGGCTCAGGTCACAATCCCGGAGTCACGGAATGGAGTCCCGCATCGGGGGGGGGGGGGGGGTCCCTGCTCAGCAGGGATCCTGCTTCTCCCTCTCCTGCTCCCCCTGCTTGTGTGCTCTCTTTCTCTGTCCAATAAATAAAATCTTAAAAAATAAAAGAAAGAAAAGAAAACAGCAAGCGAGAGGAATAATAAAGGAAGGTTCTCCTAGTGAAATCTAAGCACCACATCTTTTTCCTTCAAGAGTTGGTTCTTTTGTTACTCAGAGTAGGCAACGGTATTCCTTTACCAAAGCACTTGAAGGGGCACCGTTGTAATGAGTTAATGTTCATATGGTGCATAGTTCAGTGCCTGGAGCGTAACAGACAACAGTAAATGATCACATGCTAGTACTCCTTCTTTCTACAAGAGAACTTTGTCAGTCCTTTCCCACTTCCCTCAGTGTTATTTACTCATTATTCTTCATACTTTTTAAAAACAATACAATTTTGATTTCAGAACATTTTTAGATTTAGGGAAAAAGTTGCAAAGATAGTAGAGAGCATTCCCACCTACCCTCCACTGTGCTTTCCGTAATGTTAATGTCTTACATTACCGCAGTAAAATGGGGGGAAGGGGGACTGAGAAGTTAACGTTGGGATGTTACCATTAATTCCTTGCACATTTTAAAAAATCAGCTCCACGTCCAATGTGGGGCTTGAACTCATGACCCCAAGATCAAGAGTCGCATGCTCTACCCATTGAGCCAGCCCGGCACCCCTAGAATAGCTCTTTTTGAACAAAAGATTCTAACCCGCTGTGAAAACGTGATGTGTTCAGAAAGTGCACTGGCAGATGGCAGAGCTCTTTTGGACATGATGCTTGCCACAGGTGACATTATGAGAGTCAAACTTTTCAAAAGGGGCCCATAGAAACATCCCAGATGAGATCGCTCAATGGGGAGTCTACCAGATGGAATTTACAGGCCTCTATCCTAAACAGATGCTTTCCAGCTGGGAAAGCTCCGACAAGAGCACGCACCCAAATGCATCTAATGGACAGAGCTCTGTGCGTGCATCTGTGTGCGTGTGCACACGCACACACACACACACACACACACCCCACACTCATACACAGAGCTTTTTATAAACTGAAAATATTTAGATTGCTTAAATATATCCATCACTTAAAAATTAAAATTAATTTCAGGTGTCTGTCACCACCAGCCCAACATTTATTGGATAGACTCAGGAAAGTTGGAGATGATTTTGTATTCAACACCCTTTCGTGTCCAAGTGTAAGGAATATTGTACCTGTTGTCTGAATTGCCCAATTTGTCAGCATCAAAGCTCCTGTTAGCTGAGATAGTCTTTGGGACTAATGAATTCATTTCAGTTCCCACCAAGTCAGTTCTGGGCTACTGACTGGCTTGAAGTGGTTTAAATAGTAACTAACTTCCCTTTGCACAAAATCTTAAGAACACCAGTCAGGTGGCCTCTGACTTCTTGAGCTTTTGACATTCAGCCACCAGAGGCTGCTCTGAGACCATTATCTTGCTTTCACTCTGGGTCCAAACCCCAGTAGGGGAACCTGTAAGGATTGATTTGGCTTCCATCGCTTTGAATTGTCGCCACTCAGTGCAGTTCCCCGCTGGTCTGCAGTTGGAGTAAATGATTAATTATAGCACAGAGCAGGCACTGAAGGAAGACAAAACTACCCATTACTATTGTGCCCTCCTCTCTATTTTTACACTCTTAATCTTGTTGTTTCTTTTAAGGAAAAGAGAATTGACCAAGACTTTCCTACTGGCGTTCGCTCATTTTGGGGACTTTTTCCCTGTTACTGTATTTTTAAAGAAGATTCCTGAAGATTTTTTGGGAAACCTTTACTCCACAATACTTACTTCCACATGGTTTCTATTCTTCCACATTTTACCAGCATTTTATGGCTGCTTTCATGCTGTTCTCTCTGTTTTGTTTTGTTTTCTAAATCTTTGTCTTTCTCCCTTATTTAAGTCTTTCTCTTTATCTAACAAATCAAAGATTAAATGAAGGAGTATCTGTAGCTCAGTAAGAAGGATTAAAAATGGTTTCGGTGCCTGTGATATGTTTTGCATTTAATCTTAGACAACTAAGCACTGATTGAAATTGTTGATTGAAGATGAAACTAGTTTCTTCATGTGAAATTGTTTTCAGTCTTTTTATGAGCAAAGGCATGATTGTGCCAGACTACGATCAACCCATGGAAAACAACTGGATTTATGTTATTGTTACATATGTCACCCTAATTAGTGTATTTCCATGAGAATAAATTACTACATAAAGATGCAAAGTTTTAAAGCCATGGAAAAATACTAAATTAATAGCTTCGCGGCAGGCAAAGTCACCGATGTATTTCAATGCGGCAATTGTTTAATTCCAGGCTTTACAAAATTTTTCATTTTTGCAAAATTCCATGGCTGGTTGAAAAAGGTATAATTTAGATATATGTCTTCTTAAAGGTGCTTCATTTTCTAGAGATTACAGGAAAAAAATCTATTGAACTTGCAGGAAAATGGATACCGATTTTGTTCATTTCCATCTGTCGTCCAAGATGAACATCTCAAGGTTTCTTTTGCACTGCAAAGAAATTCTTGAGATACCATGAGACATTCCTGAATGTTTGGTGCCATTGTATTCATAGAATGGAACAATCATTAGAAGCATGTGGAAGGTTTTTGGAATGACGTCTGGAATGATATTTCTCCTAAGTGTAATCGTAAAGGTGGCGATCCTTACCTAATAAACTCCTGGCTAAAGTAAGAAGCAGGGTGGCTTGTGTTTTCAGGTTTTGGGGCAGCGTAACAGCTCCATGCTGCATTCCTTCCGAAAAGCAGGTTCCACTTTTCAACTTGCCCCTATTCAGGGGCGAACCAGAAGTCATTTGTCCATGAAGAATGCCTTATTAAAGCATCGTGACCCAAGATGGCACACGTTTCCTCTCGGTTTGCGTGCCTGACCATCGACTTCCCAAGCATCACGTGCGAGGGGAGCCCTGGAAGGAAAATAGATGCACCGAAGTAGCATCAGGCCAGCTTTGTGGGAGGCAGGAGCGGCCTGTCGGAACAAAGACGAGGGACGTAGGCACAGAAGACTGTCACGTGGCCCTGGGCCCTGGGAGCCTGGCAGACGCAGCGTGTGACTCATTATTGTGACTCATTATTAAACATGCCGAGGACAGACAAATTCCAGGCGAGTGAAGCATCCGCTGATTGAAGTGGATAGTCCGGTGGGCTGGGTGAGGTTGGCCTTACCAGCTTTTCTTTAAGGAACTCCCACGCCGCTTCCAACTGCTCCTGGGCGACGTATTCCAGGCGCACAGAGCAGCGGCATTAAGATACAATTGTTAGCATTAAAGACAGGCGCTTAAATTAGTGTAACCCTCAAGCCAGGTGTACCTCACTTAAATTGCACGGACTCTAAAATACCAGCCTTCAGTTTAAAAAAAAAAAATGTAGCCATGGCAACCTTTTTGTCAAGGGAAGAGTCACCTGAAAAGGATACACATCTCTTCACAGAAGCAGGGGACAAGAGAACCCTGTTAGGTAACCAGGGATGATATTAGTGGGATTTAGATTTAATTAGGGGCCTGATTCAGGAGAAGGGGCTTTTGAGGATGTTTTTACAACTTACGGGCTTATTTCCAGCAGGATGTGTTCTCGGGCCTTCTGTATCACCAAAGACTTCTTACGTAGCAGGCTTTCACTAAACTATGCTGCAGTAAGTACTGAAAAGGAGATACCAGGAAGTGACTTTTGGGGTTTCAGATATTTAGGAATGAAGCGTAGCCCTCCTCTTCACCCTGCCCGTGGCGTGCCTGCCATTTTCTCGGAAGGATCCTCCGTTCGCGGCCGCAGTGGCTGCGTCCCGGGGTTTGGCTGCAGAGGGGTCTGGGGTGGTCATTTCGTGCACATTTGCCACCAGAAGGGACACAGGGCCATGTGTTTCTGCTGCGAGGTGACCGAAACCAGCCTGTTTCCAAACGGCTCTCTCGGGCGGAGTGGCCTTTCCTGTCGTCCTGTTCCGTGGCGGGCTGCGGGGCAAACCCGGGAGCTGGGCTTCGGCTGGGATCTGTCCACACGCTGAGAAAAGGTGCAGGAGAACTTTAGAACCGAGGAGGCTGCCGTCTCAGCTTCTGCCAGCTCTGCGGTCGGGAGTGTCCGGTGAGGGACAACGTTTCCTCTACTGTCAGGTCCGTCAGCGGGGCCTGTGAATGAAACCGACAAAAGTCAGATTAACAGGACGAAAGGCCCACGAGTTTTTAGTATGTATGTGCGCAAGAGTTCAGGGAGAAGGGGCAGGACTCAAAGAAGCAGTGAGAGTGGAGGGCTTCTGTGCCCTTTTTACAAAGAAAACAAGGTTTGGGCTTCAAGGATCGCTAAAATGTAGGTAAATGACGAGGAGGTCTCCGCCGGCACGACGCGCAGGGAAGGGGTATATTAGTATGGTCTGCTCATGCAAACCCATCTCGGTGTCGACGCCCCGTCTTCTTCCATGAGAAGACTCACTCTTCTCTCCCCCTGACTCCGGGGGGGGGGCACCTTCCCCCAAGGGAAATTTATGCCATGATTTTAGGCAGATAAGAGGGCACGGAGAACTCTTCCTGCAGCTGTTGGTTCTTAGCTGTCTTATTATTTTTTTTTAAGATTTTATTTTTAAAGATTTTTTATTTTAAAAGATTTATTTATTTGACAGGCAGAGATCACAAGCAGGCAGAGAGGCAGGCAGTGAGAGAGGAGGAAACAGGCTCCCCACCAAGCAGAGAGCCCGACTTGGGGCTCGATCCCAGGACTTTGGGATCATGACCCGAGCCGAAGGCAGAAGCTCAAAGCACTGAGCCACCCAAGCGCCCCTAAAGATTTTTATTTTTAAGTCACCTCTACACCAAACGTGGGGCTTCAAACTCACAATCCTGAGATCAAGAGCTGTGCGCTTTGCTGCCTGAGCCAGCCAGGCGCCCCAGTTCTCAGTTGCCTTTAGTACAAAATAATCCGGATGCCAAAATGGCATATTTGCGGGGAGGCAAACACCTAAGCTCGAGTATGAGCCAGTGGCATTCCAGGCTGGCTTCATGGGCAAGCAGGCAGTCACACCAGGCCCCGGTTCGGTTTAATGAATGGGTGTGACTGCCTTCCAATAAAACTTTATTTATGGACCCTGGGATTTGAATTTCATATACTTTTCCCATGACTTGAAATAGAATTCTTTTGATGATTTTCTTCGACCATTTGAAAACAGTAAGAACCGTTCTCTACCGACCCTGCAAGAACAGGTGGCCGACAGGAATTGGCCCGAGGGCTGGAGTTTGAGAAGCCCAGATAGGGAGAAGAGGTTCACAAACCTGGGGCACAGCCCCACCCGGGAACTCGTCAGAAGTGCAAATTTCCAGGCCTCACTCCAGACCTGCTGAATCAGGTGGGGTGGGGCGGGGTAATTGTGTTTTAACGAGCCCTCCAGGGAGCTGTGACACACACAAGCCGCTGATCTAGACCAAGCCAAGGTTCTCCACCTTGGGCTGCTCATTCTAATTCCCTAGGGGAACTTAAAAAAAAACAACCTCCCCACCCAGACCCAGCCCAGATCAATTAAATCAGAATCGCAGGGACTGAGACCCTCTCACCGACACCTTTTATTTTTTTTTTAATTTTTTAAAGACTTTATTTATTCGAGAGGCAGAGATCACAAGTGGGCAGAGAGGCAGGCAGAGAGAGAGGAGGAAGCAGGCTCCCCACTGAGTGGAGAGCCCGATGCGGGGCTGGATCCCAGGACCCTGAGATCATGACCTGAGCCGAAGGCAGAGGCTTAACCCACTGAGCCACGAAGGCACCCCTCACCGACACTTTTTAATACCTTTTAAATCTCTTTTCCAGGTGATTTCAAAGGGCAGACGAGTCAGCTGATGCTTTGATTGTGCGAATAAGGACACCGGAAGCTCAGAGTGAGGGAGTTGTCTGAGAGACGCAGCCAGAGGAATAGGCGCGGCAGAGTCCATTTCAACTTTTCTAGAGGCAAGGGTGTTAGAATAGTATGTTCGGTGGTGGAACGTGTTTGCCAAAAGCTTCGGGGGTCGTGTTATCTTTTATTACTAGTGCTGATTAATTTTAAAACACAGCTGGAAACTTGCCCTAAATAAAATGAAAACTAGTTTTAGAAACTCATTAGGCCAGAGGATGTGACTGTAATGGGAAGAAATAAGGCGCAGAGGCTCGGACAGTCCCATCTGCAAGAACTTGGGGCTGAGGCGAGACTTCCATGATCCAGGTGGAGGGCAAAGGGCCAGTAACGGGATCTCATTGCCGACCCTGGGGCTACTTGCCAGTGGATCTGAGCGTTGGGTTCCTGTTCCATATCTACAGCACGCGTAAATAAGTTATAGTCTTTTTTTTTTTTAAAGATTTTATTTATTTATTTGACAGAGATCACAGGCAGGCAGAGAGAGAGAGAGAGAGAGAGAGAAGCAGGCTCCCTGCTGAGCAGAGAGCTCGATGTGGGACTTGATCCCAGGACCCCGACATCATGACCTGAGCCGAAGGCAGCGGCTTAACCCACTGAGCCACCCAGGGGCCCCTAAGTTATAGTCTTAAATGTCACTAAGGACAGTGAGAAACCACCATTATACACTTACGGCGGTCTTCTGACTCTTAAGGACTCCTATGCCTTGGGTATATTTTTGTTTTGTTTTTCTTATTTTAAGTAGGCTCCATCACGAGCGTGGGGCTCGAACTCACAATCCTGAGATCAGGAGTCTCACGCTCCGCCCACTAAGCCAGCCAGCCGCCTCCCCCACCCCCCGTGTTTTTAAGGGGAACTTTCGAAGGCTGAATGCCTTGTTCTGATGTTCTCAGCAAAGGTGGCCCCGTATCTGCACATACCCCAGAAGGAAGAACACAGGCTGTGCACCCAAAACAGAGCTGGCAAAGGTGACACACAGATCGAAATGGATGACTAAGTAGTTTCACAAACGCATGAGTGACCATCGGGCATTTTCTTGTTTTAGTCATTACCGCATCATCACATGAGCTACAATTTTTGCGTGTTTACCCTGTGCTGTGTTCTCTGTGGCTAAGAGCATGTTTCCAGGGGCCAGTCAACCTGAATGTGTAAACCAGGAACCACAGCCTCCTAGCTTTACGACTTCAGCAAGTCACTCTGCCTCTCTGTGCCTCAGTTTTCACTACTGGTTAATGGGGATACTATGAGTACCCCTTCTTCTGGGGGCAAAGGAGAATTTAACAGGCTCACAAGTGTCTGGCATTTAGTAGGCCCTCCATAAATGTTAAATAATAGTATTTTTTAAAAGATTGTATTGATTTATTTGACAGACAAGAGATCACAAGTAGGCAGAGAAGCAGGCAAAGAGAGAGGAGAAGTAGGCTCCCTGCTGAGCAGAGAGCCCGATGAGGGGCTCGATCCCAGGACCCTGGAATCATGACCTGAGCCGAAGGCAGAGGCCTTAACCCACTGAGCCATCTAGGCGCCCCTAAATAATAGTATTTTGAAACAAATCGCTTTATTCAAATCACACTGACGTTGAGGGAGAATAAGCAGCTGAGCCATGTTCACACGGTTATTAAGTGACAAAGTTGATATTTGGACTGAGGCCGTTTCTGGAATAGGTGCTTCTAGCCACATTGCTGTGCTGCATTGAGTGGGAACAATAAATCAAGTACTACGGGCAGTGTTTTTTTTCCATGTGTCGTATAAACTTTTTGGCTTGGTTCACATTCATTAGCAACATATAGATATCTATAGATCGCTAACCCTCCATGGGCTGCACGCTTTCCTAACTATGGAACTGAATCACAGAAACATATTCCAATGGGAAAGCCTTGGAGAAATTCTGAATGAAGAAGGAAAACCTCATTTACGGTCCTAGAGAAATGGCCCTAACACTCATGTCCCGCCCTGCAGCAGCGACCTCTTTCTCCATGAGGAGTCCCCATCGATAGGCACCATGTGGGATATTTTTTTCCTCCTGTCTAGAAATGATCAAATGAACACACCCCGAATTTGGAGAGCCATTGAAGGTGAATAAAAATCACTAGAGTGCTTCACTGGGTTTTCAAAGATAACGGTGAACTCCGGACTTACCTTGAACGTGCTGTGCGACATGCTTTGGGAGGCGGATTGAGATTGGCGATTTCAGAACCAAACCAAAGCAAGCCGTGAATCCCAAACACTCCCGTATGTGGCACAGGGTCTGAGGGAGCCCTGCGGCACCTCTTCCCAAAGGAGAGCGGCACCAGGGACCAGGGTGGCAGCACCACATGCCGGAAAGAGCACGAGTTTCGGAGTCAGAGAGATGGGTTTGTCACATACACCCCAGAAACTTGCTTCGTCTTCAAGAGGGCCCGACGCATACCAGGTCCACGAGAGACCCGCGATTCCTTTGACCTCTCATTCCCTGTAGCACAAATACTCGCGCGTCTCTCTAGTGCAGATGTCCCCTCCTCAGAGTGAGCTTTCACTCCCTTAGACCTCTTAGAGCAGAGTGTATCAGCTGGTTTTGAATTCCTTTAATTGCATGAAATTAATTTGCCCATAGATGACCATAATGAAATTATCTTTTCCCCCCACACAGAGATCATTTAGGAGAAATATTCTGATATGACACAGATAGAGCTCCACAGAAGGGAGCTGTTCATTGTGTGATGTTCTTTAAATCACTCACATTAAAAGTATTTTTAAGTAGTGGCACCGTTTATGAAATAGACAAGTAATGGAAGCTCTTCCTTTTGGAAATTATTAAATCGAAGGAGAAATAAAATGAAGCTTCATTTGAATGCAGTTCCTGAGACATTTCAAAAAGCTCTTTAGTGAAAATGGAGAAAGGCAAGGCACTGCTACTCAGCGTTCGCATTTTTTCCCTTGCCTCCACTCGACGTGTTTATCTTGCATCTTGTATCAGGGGAGTAGTAGAGGAAAGCCTATCTCAGTCTGCGTGAATTTTCCTAAGTGGTTCCCAGCAGAGGAAAAACTCATCATGAGCCATCTAGTTATAAGGAAATAAAGGCAACTATTCTTTTTTTGGCTGTGAAAAGGAAGTTAAAAACAACAACAACAACAACAACAAAACCAAACCAGCCCGATCGGTATCTAGCAAAGGAAAGAGGCGTGTAAGCCATGGTTCTGGCTCATCGTGAGTTTTTCCTCTGCTGGGAACCACTTATTGAGCCGTGCCAATCAGGGGAAAAAAATACAGCCATTTCAGCAGTCTTTCTCTGCATCTGAGAAGTGTCAATCTAAAGGATAAAGCATTGTCTTTTTACAAGCAAGGAGCGCAAATCCTGTTCAAAGCTTCTTTTGATTAAAATTTCTATTCACCTTCTGTCCATGTGATTATCAATGAACCAGCCTGATTTGCTTGTTTCTAACATATAAAAACTGAGATCTGGGTCACAAAAGTAAATGTCTTTTTAATCTCTAAGGCTAATTTAAAAATCAGCTTTGAGCATTAAAATATTAAGGGTTTGAGAGACTAACTCTTTTCTTATGTAAGAAAAATAAGGGAGAGGAAAGATAAGGACAAGAAGTAAAGTGGTAATAATATAAAGAAGCGTGGCCAGTCATTCCTAGCCATACTTAAACCCAATTTTAAAAAATGAATTTAAATCAAGAATGATGCCAATTAGGAATAAAAAGAAAAAATTTTTTAATTAGTCTAATGAATTATTAGGACGTCCGGGTTGTAGGATTTTGATTCCTTGAGATCTAAAAGAATGTTCATCTAAAACAGTTTGGATCAGGGCTGTCTCATACATGTATTTGCCGCTACGCATGGCAAATCAGTCATAAACTTGGGGCAAAGTAAATCCATGGCAGGGGAAAGAGGAAATGCCAATCAGATCATATGTGCGTGACGTGGTGACATTGCCCTTGAGATTTAGCTGGGGCCATCAGGCGTGTAACTTCTCGAATGCTCTACCCTGACTCTTTGGTTAACTATGAGCTAGATAATCATAACATACTGCTAATACAGGAAGTGAGTTTAAGGACAAGAAATTGGTTGCATCACCAGTACGTATCTTTTTGTTTGTTTTTAATTATTTTTAATTTTTATCAAAGTAATATATCTTCAAAGTACAAATATACTAAAGACTTGTAATAAAAACAGCCGTCCCCTCCATTCTAGGAGCAATCCCTTTTGACTTGTAAATATTTCCTCTGCTATGGACTTTGATATTTCCCAGAATATGCTTTTATTGCTCTTTCTTGGCCTATGAATTTTAGACCTTATCTTTCATATCCTGCACAGGATCAGGAAGAAATGACCTCTGTTGCCCCACGCTCCCCATCCCAGCCCACATCCTCCCAATAAAATTGTGTCAGTTAGGACTGTGTTCGTCTGTGAACACAAACTCTGAAACACGGGCTCACACAAAGTAGCGATTTATTTTTCTCACCGAACATGAAGTCAGGGCTCATGCGGAGACTCAGGGCTCATGCGGAGACTCTAAGATGTCCTCGGGAATCCAGGGTCCTCTGTTCTTTCCTGTTTTCCAGCTTGACCACATGTCCTGCCCCTCTCGTGGTGACACAGCGGCCCCAGTCCCTCAGACGCTGCATCCGTACCCCTGGTAGGGAAACTGGGAAGGCCGAAGGGCAAACTGTGTGTCTCCCCGAAGAGCTTTCCCAGGAGATTGCCACAGCAGCTTCTATTAAATTTCCATTGGCCATACAGTGTCCCATCACCACCCACACTTGCCAGGGAGACTGGGAGATGCCCTTCAGCCGGCCACATTTCTGCCACCAAATACACTGAAGTTCTGTTGGAAAGAAACAAGGGGAAGCTGGGTACTGGATTGGCTCCCAGTCGTCTCTGCCGCAAGATCTAGATCAGAGTTTGCTGCCGATTGAAGGAGTGTCCTAGGACTGAGTTTCTTTTCATGTGCACTCTTTCGCTTTCTGGAATGAATAATAGTGTCGCCTTTTGCTTATATCCATGTGCACCTGTTCATCCTCAGATGCGATCTCTCAGTATAATTTCCCCCCCTGGAGGCCTCTGTCCAGGAGTTGTCCATCTTTCTGCTCCAGCTTGGATGGAGGCCTTTTTAGAACTATAACACCCATCATCTTTGCTTCTCTTTATGTTGGCTCATCTTCCTCGGTTTAATTCCCTCCTTTTGCTAAAACACATCTTTTTGAGTGGATTCCAAAGAAAGAGTAGAAGGGATGCAAAAATTCTGAGTCCTTCTATGGAAAAAAATTGCATTCTATCCTGACATTTGATGAATAGCATGACTCGGTATAGAATCGTCAGTTAGAAATCCTTTTATCTCGAAGTTTTATAGCTCCTACCTTCCGGTGTTGCAGTTGAGAAGCACGTAATAAATCTATTAGCAAGATTTCATTATTTATAGAGAAGAGAGCCCTTTGCTGATGGCAGTTTTGAAATTATTATTATTATTATTATTAGTTGCAACAATTCAGTAAACATTTATGGACTAATTGATTACATATTGTGTGCTTTTATATTAACAAGTCCATTGGCCAAGCTATAGTACCCATTATTCACTCAAACTGTAATCTAGGGGTTGCTGTGAAGGCATTTGTAGATGTGGTTAACAACTATAACCTTTAAGTAAAGTAGACTATCTTTGAGAATGTGGGTGGGCCTCGCCCAATCAGTTGAAGGCCTTAAGAGCAAAACCGAGGTTTCCCTGAGGATGAAGAAATTTTCCCTCGGAACTACAGGATGAGCTCCCGCCAGCCTGCCCTACAGATGTCAGACTTGCCAGTCCTCAAAATCATCGAAGCCAAGTCCTTGAAATAAATCTCAAGATACATGTTATATATCCGACTGGTTCTATTTCTCTGGAGAACCCTGACTGATACAGGCCTCATTGACCTCAGAATCTAGGAAAGGGGTTAATAAGATAAGTAAAAAAAAATACATTATTATAATAAGGTTTTTGCAAATTTAAGCACGAAATTGTAGCAAAGAAAGCAGATGACTTGGAAATTGAGAAATTGCTTTAGGGAAGTAGGATATTATTGTGTTGACATGAAGCAGAAGGTTTAACTGGGAGTGTAGAGAATATTTGACAGCAGGAGGAGTATATAAAAATCGTCACCAAGTTCCTACATAACCCTTTACCAGATTACTGAGAGGAAGATAAAGAAGGATCAGCCATATTTAATCCATCAACAAAAACTAGGAAAGGTCAAAATATTTCACCTCTAAAAGCAGAGAATTATTAAATGTTAAGTTAAGATTAAAATTTTAAAGAGCATGATTTGTTTTAACTTCTTAATTTTCCAGTGAGGAGATATCAAGTTCAATGTATTGAAAACCATGACTGGTGACCAGTTAGTCAGCTCTGTCCTGTCTGCCAGTCTGCCCTTAGGGTACATTTTCCAAACCCATTTCTCACGGTGTGTCTATTCCTTCCATTTTTGTATTCACAGATTTCTTTCCTTCTTTCCAGAATCTTGTCATCCAAAACACTAAGACATCAAGAGTTATAAAAAAACCTTTCCCGCTCCTGATTTTATCTGTCGTGGTCCACCAGGTTGCTAACACAAAGCACCACAGACTAGGGGATTTATAAGCAACAGAGATTTATTTCTCACATTCTAGAGGCTGGAAGTCCCAGATCAAGGTGTGGGCATGTTGGGTGGAAAATAAGAGCCCACTTCCTGCTTCAGACAGCTGTCTTTTTGCTGTGTCCTCCAGAGGCAAAGGGGGAGACAGCTCTCTGTGATCTCTTTCACAAGGGACTAGCATGGTTCGTGACTTTCCACCTTCATGACTTTTTTTTTTTTTAATAAATGAAGGTTTTCTTTTTTTTTTTTTTAAGATTTTATTTATTTATTTGAGAGAGAGAGAGAGCATGAGAGGGGAGAAGGTCAGAGGGAGAAGCAGACTCCCCATAGAGCCGGGAGCCCGATGTGGGACTCGATCCCGGGACTCCAGGATCATGACCTGAGCCGAAGGCAGTTGCCTAACCAACTGAGCAACCCAGGCACCCCCACCTTCATGACTTAATCGCCTTCCAAAGATAGCCCCCCACCTCCTAATACCATCACATTACGGTGAGGATTTCATCATATGCATTTTGGGGCAGCACAAACTTTCAGTCCATAATTTGCCCAATTGTCCCGTGAAAATTGGAGTTAAACTGGAACTCCATCAGTGAGCTTACCAGCCACATGGACACCAAAAATGGACTCCAAATGGCATCTATCACCAGTGCTTCTGGTATACCATGTTGCCGCCATCAACCAACTCAAAGAAACTAGCTTAAGGAGTACCTACGCCCACTGAGTAGAGACTTGTTGCATTTTTGTGACCTCCTGTAAGAATTATAGGTGGGGTTTTCTTTTCTTTTTTTTTTTTTTTTTTTCTAAGCTGGGCCTTGCATTGTTATCGACGTGAACTACCTTCCCTCATTCCCTCAAGTACAGTGTTCCTCCAGCCGCTGTTAAGTATAAGGCAACCAGCTTTCTGGAACTTCTGCGGGAGAGGAAATACTGTCTTTTCACAGACCCCAGAGACTGCACTTGCACCAAGCACACTTCCCAGGTGGCTGACTGGCCAATTTCAGCTTGGTTTTCACTGACTTTTAATGACGTGTCCTGACCCATATTTCAATAAACTCTACAAAGTTACTGATAGCCAACCATGATTTACTTACACAAATGCTAATCCCATAGGCTTTGACCTCAGCAGAACACAGAACGAGGCTGTCCAGGTCCTGCTAGCTCTCCTGTGAGGAGCCATGCTCACGGCCAGCCACGTCCAGTAGGGCCTGCCCAGGGCCACCTGCCTACGCTTCTCTGTGACATTTACTGTGTAGGTGTGTTTATACCCAGACCTGCACATGACCACAGAGGACTGTTGTCTAGACTACTTTTTTTTTCTTTTTCTTGCTTTCTTCCTTTCTTTCCTTCTTTTCTTTTCTTTTCCTTTTTTTTTTTTTTTGTGGTCTAGGCTACTTTTTATGGACTGTCAATACCACAACATTGCTTCAGCTGTCATTTGCACACACTGTTTCTGTGCTTGTATCACTTTACTCACTTACGCTATTCCCAATAAGTGGATCTAATGCTCGCTTAGGGACAACCCCCAAAGGGCCATTTATTTCATTAGAAGCTTTAAAAATTATACAAAAAAAGTCCAAAATAATTGTATTTGTTTATTTATAAATGAAAAAGACTTCATTTTTTTTACACTATCCACTTTCTTTAGGTGTTTCTGGACATTTCTGGAAGCAGCACATTTTACAACAAAAAGCCGAGTTATACTGATCTCAAACACTTGCTTCCTAGAACGGCAATTTATCACAAGAAGATCTTGGGTTATTTACCTTGCCTCGATGATCTTGTCTGTTCCTCTTAGCATGACAGTGGTGATGTCTACTTTTTGGTATTTTGGTGGAGGGTAAATGGTGCACATTGTGAAGAACCTGGCAACATGCTTGGCTCACAGTAGGCACTCGTAAGTGCTGTTTGTTAATGACACCACTGTTCGTGTTCCTGCCTTAGTGCATAATGAGAAGATGGTAGAGATGGCCATCACCAAGTACTGTCTTTCTTCCCAGTGGATATGCCCTCCCATTGACTTCCCGGGGATTATTGTATATATTCCTCCTGGAGATCTTTGGAATCTATAGCTGATAGGATGTGCAAGTATGTGGGTGCAAAAGCGTGGGATGCCTTCATACAAAAACGTAAACAGCGTGGCGTCTCAGAAATACGTCCATGAAGCTGAAGTTCTGTTTTAGAAGGCTGCCGTCTAGACTTTCACTCTGGTCTGTTTGTGGCGCTCAGACGTGTGAGCGGGAGGACGGAGGATGGCATTGTGCATATTGTTTTCATAAATACAGAATAGATATGACATTATGGTAAAAAGGTAACTGTCAGAGTTTCTACGAGCGTCTTTTCCCTTCCTTGCTGTGGCAGTGGCGGCAGGCAGATGGGGGCCCATGTCTTGGGGAAGCTGCCCATTGGATCGCGTTCTCTCCCAACGCACGCTGGTTGACCACCTACTGCACGGCAGGTACAGTGTGAGTGGCTGGGCTTGCGAAGATGAACGGGAAGCCATTCTCGTCCTTGAGAGTGTGACAGTCTAATAAGAGAGAGACTCAAGAGTGGAGGATGACAGTATCCCATGGAAGTGACCATCGTGGTTTGCTCAAGCTGGTGCTTACCACGTCCTGATTCGGCACTGCTCTTTTCCAACTCTGTGTTCAGTGTCCTCATGGTGGGAAAGGAGGGAGTATTTACAGCATGGAAATTGACAAAGGCTACTACAAATCTTGGCTTTTTTTTTTCTTCCCCTGCAGGTTGGTTGTTAAACATTTACTAGCACACCACCGGGTGTCTATGCCGGCTTTCTGAGCATAGAGGAGGGCAGGGATTAATTTGTCTTGGGCGTTGGGAAAGCACAGAAGAGGGGTGACCTTGGAGGATGGTAGGGGAGTGAATAAAAGTGAAGAAAGATGGATGAAACTCGGAAAAGGCGAGAGGAGATCCCAGCTCAAGTTTACCTTTGAGATGACGGTCACAGAAGGCAAAGGCAGTTGTGAGAAGCTTCTGTTGAGCGTGAGAAATGAGATGAGTTGCACCTTGGGATTTAACCCGACTGATACCGAACGGCAGCAGCTCTGGGTAGCTCCCTAGGTCCTGGGGCTGTGGGCACACCTAGGGCAGGAATAGGTGCAGTGTATCTCCAAGTGAATCAGAGTCCTTTGACGGGGGCGAGGGGACACACAAAAATGCGGATTCCCAGGCTCCTCCTCAAACCAGTAGATTGGATTCTCTTGGACAAGGAGCAGGGGCTTTGGGATTTGCATTTTTTAACGGTCTCCCCAGAAGCTTCCTTGCACCCTGTAGCTGGAGAACCATTATTTCAGAGCTGGCACATCCACGGTTCTCAATCTGGCGTGATTTTACCCACCCCGCCCCTGGAGGACATTTGGTAATTGCTTATTATGGATTGTCACGGCTGTGAAAATGCCACCGGCATCTCATGGGCCTAGACCGGCTGCTCAGCCTCCCACAGTGCCAACACAGCACCCTCCGCGGAGAATGATCTGACCCCAAATGGCAATAGTACTGAGTTCCAGTTCCTAAGGAAGGGCTCCGAAATAAGTACAAGTCAGCTTGTGTCCCCAGGTGGGCCCTTTGCCTACTAAGGTGGGGGACTGGGGTGGGTATGGACTTCTGGGTTGAGATATTGGGCTGCTGATTTTTCAGAGAATTGGGCAGAGTTCCTACCTACTGAGCCCATGTAGATGACACTCTAGGAACAGCCCATTCATGATCCGCTAATATGTTATTTTTGCCCCTGATGCAAGAATTTCAAAAATTAGTCTCACAAAATTGTGGCCTCTTCTTTGGGAAAGAAAATATACCACTGGTGCCACACAAAGTGGTCTTTGCTGGCCTTGCACTTTTCTGAAATCCAAAGGTAGATCTGCATTGAAATCACACTGGCTCAGAGCTGAATGAAGTTACTGTTTACGTGGAGTTAAGAAAGCTGACTTTGGGAATTCTTTTTAAGTCTGGGTTTAAGTTTAGAGGACGCCAGCTAGGTTTTCTCCCATTCTGCTGAGATGATGGCCAGCCGGTCCCTGCTAGTAAGTTCCCCAGATCAGCTCTGTTGGTATGGTGAGTCGTAGTGAGAGGTAGATACTTACCTTAGAAACGGTCTTCTCAAAAAAAAAAAAAAAAAAAAAAAAAGAAAGAAAGAAAGAAAGAAACTGTCTTCTCCAAGAAACGTCAGTGTTTCTTTTTTTAAAAAATATTTTATTTATTTGACAGAAATCACAACTAGGCAGAGAGGCAGGCAGAGAGAGAGGAGGAAGCAGGCTCCCCGCCCAGCAGAGAGCCCGATGTGGGGCTCGATTCCAGGACCCTGGGATCATGACCTGAGCTGAAGGCAGAGGCTTTAACCCACTGAGCCACCCAGGCGCCCCGTTTCTTTTTCTAATAACAGTATTATCTGAAATTATGCCTTGGGCCCTTAACAGATAAAGATTCTTGGTCTTTTGTTGCGTTTCACCAGATTCGCGTGCAAGTTCCCATCCAGATTTGGTTTTTGTTGTTGTTGTTGTTTGTTTTTAGACTGGCTGGACGGTTCATCTATATGGAAATGAAGTGGGCGGGGCCTCCTCCCAAGGTGTTCTGCCTAACAATTAGGTCTCCTCCCCCACTCCCCCACCCCGGCTACGCCAAAGCAGGACTTCGGGGCCAGATACCCTTTTCAAAAAGATGGTCCGGTCCTGAATGGTGCACTCCCTTGGCTGAAATAATCGTGCGCCTTCCAAAGGATTTCGTGCTTTTGGGGCGCTCCTAAAAGGCAAAGGCTTTGAGGCCCGAAGCTAGTTAGTCAGGCTCTGAGCAGACCCGGAGCAGCGAGATAAGAATAGACCTAACTCATCCTTTACTTTGGGAGCTTTCGCCGTGCTTCCAGCTGCTTCCAGCCATTTAAATCCCGAAAGCTCTGTAATCCTCGCGGAGGCAGCCTTCCTGGCTCCCAGGACCCACCCCTTCCTCCTGATTGGCGGGGCTCCTCCGGGGCCCAAGCCAGCCACCTACGACGTCTCTGAGACCCGATTTGAAATAAGAGCCAGGCGGTCCTCGCTTCCCGGAGCCCGACTTTTCATAGGCTGGGGAAGAAAAGCTTGAGAAACTTGACATTGTCTTGGGCAGAGTGCGTGTAGCAACAGATCAAAGAAAAAGGAAGAAAACGTGCTCTTTGCTGCCTGTGGATCTCACTGAGTTGCTTTTGTCTGGCGGGCTTCTGTTGGGTTTGCTGTTTCCCCTCTGAAGACCGCGGCGTGGGCTTCGAGGCAGCTCGCTCCCTGCCGGATGGGTCATGGAATTCTAAACATGAGGCAGGTAAGCTCGGGGGGCTGCCCGGGCGGGCGGCGAGGACGGGCGCAGCCTGGGGCCCCCTGCGATGGTGCTCCGGAGAGCTCGCTGGCTTAGCAGATGCCGGTCCGGGTCCGTCCATTGGGCGTGAAGGCGGGGCTGCATTTTCCTAAGGGAACCGAAGAAGCCGATTTTCCGAGCCCCCCCCCCCCACAACCACTCTTCTACCCCCTCCCCGCTTTGCCTCTAATGGTGATTGGTGATGTCAGCCAGTCATTGTAAAGGGCTTAAAAGCGGTTTGTGGAATATGTAAATCAATTCCAGTTTGCGCTCGCTGGAATGTATTGAGCGGAATCCCTCCCAAGCTTTTAGCCCCTCTCCTACGCTTCGGATTAGAATAAAGATAACTGAATATCCTGAAAAAGAATTACACGGGGCGTCTTATCTCATTTTGGCTTCCCATTCTGAGCACTTAACTGTGTTTATGGCTGAGAAGGCGGAACCAGCCTGAAGTGAGCACAGACAGTCCTTCCAGAAAAATGCAGATTGGTTTTTCTGTTCTAGCACTTTGGAAACCGTGTTGCTTCTGGACGTGAGATGGCAACCCTGAAGCGGGGAGTTAAGAAAGGCTCGGGGTTACTTAAAATGAGTCTTTGAAAGGAATTCTAAACCGGCAGCTTCTTCCGTGGCTTTGGGGCAGAATGATACAATTCCTATCAGCCCAGACAGAGGTTTATAGCTTTACCAGTAAGAAAAGGAAAAGAAAAAAGTGGGTGTGCGCAGCCAAGAAAAGGGTGCGATTTACAACTTATTCAAACTTTGGGAAGACTCTCATGTCAATATGTAAATATCAAGATCACTACTCATAGAAAGGGAAGACAAGATTGGAAAAACATGCTGGGAGGCTGGCAAGGGCGGAGAATTACCAGAGGAGTGTTAATTGCTTTTGCCAGCTCCTGATAAATCTGGGTGGGAAAAGTTAGCATCTGCATTACCACCAGAAAACCTCTTCACTTTTTTTTTTTCCTAAGTGGGTTCAGCACACGCCACCCGGAGCACTTTGTGGGAGGTGATTTGCATAGGAAGCAAACTTTCCCTTTGAGGGCCAGGGTGAGGGGTTTAGAACTTTCTGTCCATTTCCTGCCACCTCGGGAGGTGGTGCAGACCGCCCCCCCGACTCCGCTACACAGCGGACAGGCGCCAAGACCCTCTGTCGCTTACTCCCTAAGCAAGCACGGTTGGCAAGTTGCAGTGAGTACCGAAAAGCGGATTTAGACAAGCAAGTGCCGTGTGTTTTCAATGAATTGCCCTTGCCTTGCTGAGCACTGCCGTGCCGAGGCTGAGCTGCTTTCAGTTCCCCAAACCCACAACCCACCCCATGCTTTTTAACACCGAGCAGTCAGATGGGGTGGGGTAAAGGAGCAAGAAGCCCAAATGGAAAGGATCTAAAAGGAAAAAGAGGGAGTGCAAAACAATTTTGACAAAGGTCCTTAGCTGGAACAAAGAAGTCATTTGATCCTGTGCGGGGCCACCTGTCCTCTCCTTACTGGGGTCTGAGCTCAGTTTTCAGAATCCCTGTTCCCACACAGTCCCTGTGGAACGGTGGCACTCCCCGTGCCCGATGCCAAGAGGCATGCTGTCTGGCTTGGCACGATTTCCCCCGTGCCTGGCGCGTCGTGGCATTCGTGTAAATTGGAATTGAGCCTGGTATTGAAGTTTTAAGGGTATGCATGTAATAACTCCTTTGTCATTTAGTGAATGAGCGACTTTTTAATCCTCTGACTACGTGTGCCTCATCATTTTTTGGCCTGTTCCAAGGGTGGGGGGGGAGGAGTGGGATGCTGCGGGGGTGGGCGGACGGAAGGAGAGAAGGGGGAAGTCCTTGCTCCTCCAAAGAATCGGGGGCAGTCCAGCGTTTCAAGCGTCTCACACATTGTTCCGCAGCAGCTGTGGTGGGGCGAGGTGGTGGAGTTTGGTGTGGATAAAGCCTAACTTTATTTGAGTTTCTCTTGGGGCAGACTGCTGCGTCCCTGCCTGGGTAAATCACACCCACCAGCCAGTCGGCCAGCCCAGCCGGGCCACCCCAGCCTAGGAGCCCCAGCCAGATTCGCAGCGTTAACTATCCAATAGGTCCGTGTGTCATCAGCTCGGCCATGAAATCCAATCTCTTGGCTGAGGAGTGATCCGTCCCCGGGGCTGCACAGTGTGGAACAATGGTGTGGCAGCGCGGAGACCCCTGCCTCGTCCTAGGTATAGCAGGGGGCCGGGAGTCGCCAGCAGAACGAGAAAGCTGCCTGCCTGGAGATGAGATTCAGAGCGGTTTGGCTTTCTGCCAGGGTGGCAGGAAAAAAAAAACCGCATAGAAGGTTAATATTATTTGAGGATTCCTAAGGTCACGCTGCGTGAGAACAAAAGAAAAGTGTAAACCTGATTGGCCTTTATCAGGAAGTAATTTCAAAGCGTGTGCCAATCTTTCTCCGCACTCTGATCCTAAATGGGAAACTTTCCTGAAACTTCCTTGAGAAGGAATTTGCTGTGTTCCCAGGCGAGAGGAAAGGCATGGCCACCTGTTGTGGCGGCCCCAGCTAGAAACAGCAGGTCGGCCTGTTCCTTCTGCAGCTCTCCTCCACACACAGCGCCTGCTCATTGTCCCTGCCCGAGGGAAGAGCAGATGATAATTTCTGGAGCTAGAAAGGAAAAAAAAACCCTCCTCCAGACAAAACTGCCCACCAGACCGAGCTTGCGTTTTTGATATCCTGATGACTTTCCGAAGCGCTCCAAGAGAAGAAGGCGCACGCTGTGATCTCTGGTGGGCTAAAGCAGATCGCCGCCTTTTGCCTTAGAACGTGGAGGGGAAGCAGGAGGTCGCTAGCCTGTGCGGTCGGCACCTGCTCGGTTCTTGCCTGGTGCTGTTAGCGTGCTGTTACAGGGAAGCTGCGACTGGCCTGTTCTGCATTCTTCAGATTGGAATTAAAATGCCCAAGGACATCTGGTTTAGTAATGAACATCTTTGTATTCATCTTTCCTTGGAGGATTAGAAAGTCCTTTCCCAACACGATCTATTTATTCTCTGTCACATCCCCAGGAGAGAACGAGGCGGCAGTTTGATCCTCATTGAACAAATGAGGAGGTGACAGCAGAGAATGGCCAAGTATAAAGATGTGTAGCCGATTAGGAGTGGTTCTGAGGATGAGTCCTACCCACTGCGAAAGGCAGGCTACTGGGGCGCACGGGGGGCTTGGAATTCGAGGTGCTGGAGCCTAAAACGGGACTCGCCTACAGCATCGTTTTTTCTTACGGCTCTGTAAGCATCACGTAGTGTCCCGAGTATGTTTGATGGTTTCCTTCATTTGAAAGTCAAGCCTCTAAAAGTTGAAAAGGCATTTCTGTTCTCATTTGTCCCAACACGGAGATAGAAGGATACTGGAACTAACCAGAATTTAAAATATGTATCTGAGAAATGTTCCCTTTCAACAGCTGTTTCAAGTTTTTGCATGTGGTTTGGAGGTCGGTTTGGAGGTCCCGTGTCTTCAACACCCCGTCGAGATGTTCCTGCCTTCCCGGCTATCTCTCCTTTACAGGGAATGTTAGAATCCTAAGACTTGCTGTCAGATTAAAGATTCTTATTGGTCGTTTTGAAACATTCAGGTTGACTTTTCCTTGCCATTCGTTATGACATGCGTTCGTAGTTTGCTTGGCTGTGGACCGTGTAGGCTGTGGGCAAATCCTTTAATTGGTGGGTACATGTTATCCGCAGACATTCCAGTGAGTTTTAAGGCCAAGTGTGTATGTGGATGTCTCCTGGCTTTGATCCCTTGTGTGGTAAATCGACATCCAAGGTAGCTATGGCAACCTGCTCTGCGCGGTGTTTCGTGAAAGGGGGGGATTGGGTCACTGGACAAAGAGTGATTTGTTTGATTAGAAGAAGGTGGGGCTGATCAGGGCATTTTTTTAACCCGCATGCTCTGAGGACCCCAGTTCATCCAAATCATTCGGGTTTTTCTCCGTAGGCAGGAAGAATCCATGGTTTGCCACGACCAAAGTATTTTGCAAATGAAATAGAAATGTTTTTCAGTCAGATGGTGGCCACTTCCAAAAATCAACTTACAAAACGAAAGGGAAAGCCAACGTATGATCAGTATCCCTGTTACACTTAGTATGAATGTTCCCATTTTCAGAACTTGGTGGGGTTTTAAAAAAGAAAGACCGTAGTCCGCTCAGGCGGTGTGCATTTCAGTTAGCCACCTGCAGAGGTCGGGCTTGAAGTGTCGATGATGGAAGTCCTGGCCACCGCGGCTGGGAGCTGATCCGAGGCTCGGAGAATTGCTCTGCTTACTTGGAACAATTAGGTAGCGATTCTTTAATCTTCTGACCAAAGCCACAATGGAAATGAGTTCATTCAAGGAAGAGAATATCAAGTATGCTGTGATTAAAGAAAGGGCTAGAAAGCCAGGTCAAACAGGAATCTAATCTCCCATTTAGATATGGGACAGTTTTATCAACATGATTCTTTCCGGGTCATTATCAATTCCTTTTATTCCACATGAAATTCATCTGGGGGGGGGGTTTGTTCTAGAAGGTTGATTGCCTAG
This sequence comes from Mustela erminea, assembly GCF_009829155.1. Lineage (NCBI taxonomy): Eukaryota > Metazoa > Chordata > Mammalia > Carnivora > Mustelidae > Mustela > Mustela erminea. The sequence continues at coordinate 7,170,077 of NC_045635.1, read as the reverse complement.
TTTTATGAGGGACCCTTCGGCATCCACAAGACTCCCCCCTCCACCTCCTGGAGGAAAATATCCCTTTGACATAAATTAGAATGGTTAATGGCCTCCAGAAAGTCAGGTGGTGGTAAAGAGGTCAATAAATTGAGGCACTGAAAAAAAAAAATGTTTAGAGAGGACTTTCCTAAAATAACACAACACAAAGCAAACACACAAACAAAACTAAGAACTTACCTGCTTTGTGCTATAAGAAAAGTTTTGGCTAAAAAAGGCCAAAAAAAAAAAAAAGGAAGATGAAGGTTTCATATGCAGTCAGCTGTTTATGATGAGTAGAGTACATTATTCAAGGGCATTTGCTGAGTACATACAGAATTAATGTATCCAGTAGTCCGTTCATTTAAGCTACTTTAAATGGTTATTATATGCCTTTTTGAGCTACAGACATGATTTTAATATGATCCCTTGCCCTCCAAGGACTTTTGATCTGATGTATAGCTTATTATTTCTGTAGCTCAATGTAGGTTATAATAATAAGTACATTTATATGCATAAAATAAGTACTTTTATAATGTTATTATAAATAATAAGTATATTACATATAATATACTTATAATAAGTACATTTGTATACTTATAATAAGTACATTTGTATACTTATAATAAGTGCATTTGTATGGATAAAAATCTGCTTGATAATTTGGTAGCCAAAGCTTTTTTGACCTTAGGAGACTTGACAAATGGTTTGTATTTGTGAAGTTTAGTTCATTTGTAGCCGTATATCATTTGTAGAAAGTTATAAGTTCCTAGTCAAAACACATTTAACATAATTATTAAGTAGTAACTTAACCAGTTTTTATCTTTTTTTAAAGAAGGTCTTTCTTTTCTTTTCTTTTTAAAAGGTTTTATTTATTTATTTGACAGACAGAGGTCACAAGTAGGCAGAGAGGCAGGCAGAGAGAGAGGAGGAAACAGGCTCCCTGCGGAACAGAGAGCCCGATGCGGGGCTCGATCCCAGGACCCTGGGATCACGACCTGAGCCGAAGGCAGAGGCTCAAACCTCTGAGCCACCCAGGCCCCCCAGGTCTTTCTTTTCTTTATTTAAGACTGTATTTATTTGATAGCGTGCATGCGAGCATACAAGCAGAGGGAGCACCTGAGGGAGAGGGGGAAGCAGGCTCCCCGCGGAGCAGAGAGCCCGATGCGGGGCTCGATTCCAGGACCCTGAGATCATGACCTGGGCCAAAGGCAGACACTTAACCACTGAGCCACCCAGGCGCCCCCTCACCAATTTTTATCAATAGAGAAAAATAATTCCAAGGCAGTCCCCAGTCCAGGAAGGCTTTGTGTTCTAAGAGTTTGGTTGTTTGAAACCCCGAAGGTTCTCCAGTGAGAAATGATTCCATTTCTAGAACTCGCTGTCTTAAAAAAAATAACCAGTCAGATTCAGTTCTGAGTTTTGAGGACATGCCTCCATGTTACACAGGATGGAACGCAGAAGGAGAACGAGTTACCGTACTTTGGCTAATGGGCCCCTCTTCGCAATATTTGAAGTAGGAAAAGTTTAGTTGAGTCTGCAGCTTTCTTTCTACAACCTTCTGATACCTTCTAGCTCCCACTGGGACTCCCTGTCCAAATACAGTGAATTGAGTTTCTGTAAGTGCCCAGTTTCCCTCCTGTCCTACCCCACCGCCAAAACACACTCCTGCTTCATCTAGACAATGGTCTTGGCCAGGTGTTGGGGGAGAAGCAATATGGTGAGCTAAGGCTCATGCCTTAGCCCTTCGAACCTCAGGATGAATCTTAACTTGGAGAAAGAGTAGGTGATAGAGCCCGGAGCCGCAAAAATCAGGATTGCCCTTTCCGGGACAACGTTTGTGGGCAAGCTCATGGCTTTGGCAGATGGGACTTGCTGGTGTGTCCACCTGTGGGTCCGACCTCTTCACTTGTTCTTTTCTCGGCGTCCTGCCTGAACTTGGGGACTCACTGAGGTCTTTGTGGGTGACAACCAAGAAAGCACAGGGGGCCAAGTGAGGGGAATGATGGTTCTTGTGGGTTTAGGTTGTTTGTAAGGATTCTCTTCGTAAGCTAAACGCTGTCTACTGGATTAGAAGAAATGGAAAGAAAGAAGTGGGAGCTTCCTCTTACCCACACAAGTATTGGAAATGGTGCGTACATTTCCAGTTCATCATTTGCCTGCCTGTCTTGGGACTGAGTTGTTCAAGACCAAGAGTTACAGGCGCCCGGGTGGCTCAGTGGGTTAAGCCTCTGCCTTCGGCTCAGGTCATGATCTCAGGGTCCCGGGATCGAGCCCCCCATCAAGCTCTCTGCTCAGCAGGAAGCCTCCTTCCCCCTTCTCTCTGCCTGACTCTTTGCCTACTTGTGATCATTCTCTTTTGCTGTCAAATAAATAAATAATTTTTTTTAAAAAGAAAGAAACCAAGAGTTACATCTTAATTATCTTGAAATCCCCGAGCCCAAGCACAGTGCCTGACACACAAGAAGAACCATTACCTATTTTATGGGTACATGCTACATGAATTTTTAGCAGGAAAGAGCATCTTCCAAGGGAGCATTTTCAAGAGGAAGAAAGGGCGTTAGAAGGATTGGGGAACAGCAAGGACTGAATAGATAGACATCAGAGAAAAATCAAAGGAAGTTGCAGTTGTTTGACCGCCCATGCGGTTGTGTTCTGGGTGAGGACAGGGCCTGGAACGTGGCAGGCGGCTTAGCTTCTACCCTCCGTCGTGGGGCTACAGAACCAGTTACGAAACGGGATGTGTCCTCCGATAGCGCAAAGCCTAGAAGCAACGATGGACTCTGCTCCTTGCCCTCATGGAGCCCAACCCGGTGTGTTCGGCCCTTGGCCCATGTGCAGCTGGTTTCTTTTGCCAGGTGAGTGGTGTGCCCAAGGTCACTCAGCGACTGGGAGAATGCTTCTGAGAGGAGACGGCAGCCTTCCGCCCCGTTCTGCGCATATGGCGGCCACATTTTCTCTACGAGATTCAAGACATATGCTGGACAAAGCATTTTCACTGCTTCTGGGTGTGACAGCCTGAGAGTTACAGTTAAAATGATGGAATCGAAGTTTCTGAGACACTTACTGGTTTACGGAGACAGCGGGACGAATACATTTTCAAAGGGCCCATTCAGTAGGCTGTGTTGTCTGTCGCATGTCAAGTGGTGGAGTGTGGCTTCAGTTGTACGTGTTTTGAAGTGGCCTTTCCCCAGATAATTCAGAGGAAGGGAGCTGTGTGTGGACAAGGGCAATCTGTTGAATGCCCTGCTCACTTGCCAATAACTAGATGAATGGCCAGATGAAGAAACAGAGATGGAAGACATCCCCAAATGTTAGAAAACTACATGTTTAGGAGACAGCAAGAGTACTGGTTAAAAGTGTAGCATGTGTGGGTTGAAATTTTCACTCAGAGGGATGCTTTACCCTCCATCAGGGAGCAAAGGTATGAGCAAGTTTACTTCTAGAGCCTGAGTCTTCTTGACTCCCCATCTTACTGCCTTTTGACTATACTACAAGCCATCTGGTAAGATAAAATTTGGATGTTTGGGGGTCACAGTCTAATGTAATGAGCCAATAAATGCCAAGACAGTTCCAGAAGGTCGATGGTTTCTGGTGAGTCAAGAATCAGGAAGGATTGTATCCCCTTTAGGAGCAAATACCGTCCAAAAAATCCAAATGCTCACATAGCCCTATCTTTGGAGTTTGTGCTACTTTTGTCTGCATAGTCTTTGCTGTGATTTTCGATAAGTGTGAACATGGCAGAGAGTAAAAACCTTAAGAGGATTATGTTTACACAGAAGAGAGTTGTGGGAGTGAAGGGAGTCCTTTTCTCTGCGAATTAATCAGGGGTGTTTTCTGGAAATAGTATAGGAGAATGCCATGGAACAAATAGAAGGGCGGGGCAAGCAGAATACAAAAATTAGCTACTCATGGAGGGACTTGGTGGAGGTTTTTTGTTTCAAGAGGATTTCTAGAGGGATAGGATGCTGCCGCCCTTTCTGCATCACTCTGCATGAGAGAAGGAATAGAAATCATGATGACTGAATGAGAGAAATTTCTCAGTGGAGAAGAACGTGATAGGAGACTATTAAATATGAATATTTACTGACCAGTGCGTCTCAGCCTGGAGAAGACACTTGCTGAATATTTTTAACATTTCCCCTTTTTAACATTTTAGCTGTCAGAATGGAATAGTTCACATGTAAACTACATTGTTTTGGTTTAACTAACAAAGAATGATAAGACACGAATCGTTTGTGACAGCACCGAACATTGATAACAGAAGACATTAATGCCTGCAGACACAGCCTACATGGTAAAATTCTGGGAGCAAAAATGCTTATTATGTTAGGCCAACGTGCTTTGACCTAGTTTTGCTTTTCTGCTTGGAAATTATGTCAGCATTAGTTACATCATCCCCGCGGATGAGCAATTTCACATTCTTGTTTATTTCAGCGTCGCTTTATTCGTTTTGTAGATTTAGTTCTGACCTCCAAGAAGCCAAACTAATCCTCATTGACTTGCACTTTCCTTTTGAAATGACTCTTCTGCATGATAAAGAGAGAATTTCGTGTATTAGCCAAACAACCCAAGATGCTTTCTTCAAAGACACTCATTTCTCCTTGATCGGGGAGCCACTGCCCTCTCCAAAGGCCAGGCAGTTTTCTGCTGATGAGAATTAGTCTCCCCTTCTTTGTTGTTTGGGGATGGAATAGATTACTGTGCCTAAGACTGCCATAGTTGAATAACAAAAACTTTGCAGAAGACAAAGTACTCCATAGGACGTTTCCCAGCCCATCATCCTAAAGTTTGCTTTCTTTATCCAGTAGAACTGGTCTGGTGTATTTTTCCTACTTAACATTTTTATGGGATAATTTTCAAAATGAATTATTTCCTCTGTTGATTTCAAACACATTTTTTTCCCTGCCATTTAATACTTTATATCACTAGGGGAAAGAACCACTTAATTCTTTCATACATTTATGAATTCAAATCTTCAAAGAGTGTGAGTTCTTCCAGTGATCAACTTAAATCAAATTTACAAGTATAATTTGCTACCAAAAGACCTTGAACGGTTTTTGGTGCACATGTTTTGGCATTCCTTATTAACAAGTGTAATCAGGCAAAAGCGCACAAGAATATGTATTTGTGGTTCCCCTTCAAAAAGCTACCAACGTATGCTCTTGTTTTCTAATTAAATCCCTTCGTTGTTAGCTCCTCTGCAAATCCTGTCTGAATGCAGAAAATCCAAGAAGGGAGTGTCCCCTTCAAAGCACTACCAAACCAACTGAATTTTAACCAGGTAAACTGCTGATCAGCTGTGGATCATTTAAAGAAGCAGTCTGAAAGTCACTGGCCTAGGCCCAAGTCCTGACTGTGATCCCGGGGTGGGGGCTGGAGGGGGCCCTTTAAACGGTGTTTGAAACCCTCAACTCAGAGTATTAGAGTATCTGTCTTATCCTTATGTTAATTTAAATCCTAGCATCTTGAAGAAAAACTTTGTTAGAGGACTTCTGAGGGCCCTAAGGGTCATAGAAACATTGTCAGGATTCCTGAGCTGCCCAAAGATGGGAAGTACGCTGTCAACTGATAGAGAGATCCTTTTCTTGGGTTTGGTGGCAGACTCCCACCAATTATTCTGATTCTCGTAGGCAGACCCGACTGTATTTCCCTCATCTTACATAAACCGAGGCCTTTCCCATACACTGCTTGCACCCTTTTATCCCCCGCTTTATCCTGGAGAGCCTTCCATAACCGTGCACAGAGCTTCCCTCCTTTTCTTGAACACCTGTGCTGACTTCCATCTTGACAATGTACCATAATTTATTTGACCCTTCCCTTACTGATCCCGTGGGTTATAGCCAGCCTTTTGCTATTAAAGCGCTGTGCCTAGAAAAGCCTTGAACATTGATCAGTTTGTGGGGGGCAGGTGTGTCTATATTCTAAATCCCCAGAAGTGGGATTGCTGGGTCAAAGGGTGCATGCAGTTTCTGATTTTGATGAATAAGTAAAATTGCCTCCCCAGTGTGTGCGAGCTTGCCCGAGAGAGCGAGCGCAGGTGCAACTTCTGCCTCGTTGGCTACTTGACACGGGAGAAGAGGTGTCGCCGTGTAGCTTTCCCTCTCTTTTCTGGGTGATGGGGAGTGTCTTTGCGCGCACGCAGTGTCTGTTCCCAGCCTTCATTTTGAACTGTTCTTGATACTCATTTTTTAGCCCTCTGTCTTTATAATAGCCATTCACCGGAGGGCTGTATCTTGTCGACGGTCCCCGAGTATGTTGGCAGTCATCCGAAGTCGCTAGTTCCTCACGGTTTTCTATGAAGGGAAGTAGAGCTGGATTCACGGCAGATCCTCGTGCCGGACTCCAGACTTCGGGGCCCGTGTGTCGCTCCGTCTTCTGCTCTCTAGCCGGCAACGTCAAGTGCGTGAGCTTTATGAAACACAAATGACCCCCAAAGTGTTGAAAGCTTGCTACTGCAGCTCTAATTCTGGGAGAATGCTCATGGTGCTAGTAGGTCGGTTTGTTGGAATTACGACCATTTTCCAAGGAAGTAAGAGGTTCCACTCAAGACCTTGGAGACATCTTTGAGACAGTCGTTTCCACTTTCCCTCTGAAATACCAGATGTCGGGGCACATCGATTGTAAGAGCGGTTTTTAAATTTCTGCCCCTTGGGATGGTTCTGTGTCCACCTTCGTGAAGACTGGGGCTTTATGATCAACACCAGCCAGAGGAGAACCGTCGCACGGGTCTGAGGTTTCACCGTATGCTCTTTGTTTTAATAAGGAAAACCCTTTGGTGCTTAGTAAATATGTATAGCACTTTCTTCCATCGTATGGCAATGATCTGGCTACTTAGTCATGATTGCACTAGCCTCCCCCGTAAAATGGAAATCGTAGTCACAGTGCGTGTCTTACTGCGTGATGGTGAAGGTTAAGTGAGTTAGTATTTGTCTCTCGCTTAGAATAATACCTCATCCAGAGTAAACACTCTGTGTGTGTTAAATAAGTTAGAGAGGGTGGTTGTCAAGAATTGTGAAGGGGTCTGAGGCTTTGCCCTGTCTGCTAGCGCACAGGTCAGCCTGCCGCTGTTTTCTTGGGTGTCGGCAGAAGACACTGAGACTCTGGGGTCAGAGACAAAGGTCTTTAATCGCTCAGGGCACAGCAAGCAGCATGAGCTTCAGGTTCACATTTGTTCTCCTTGCCAGCCCCAAGTCCCACAGGGTAGCCCAGAGCAGCCCCGCTGGGTGCGGAGCAGGTGGTGGACTTGCCCTGCGGGTGTGGATCCTGAGCTGAGCGAACCCGAGTCTCTTAAAATGGACAGTGAGGACAGCGCCCTGTTGCTCTCTGGGGAGACACGGCCTTCATTTTCCAAGACGGCTCCCTAGACAAAAAAGGTAGCCTGAAACAAAGACCCTCGGTGCCTCTGCTCATAAGATGCGTGAGGTGCGAGGAAGGGCTCCACGGAGAATCTCCCCCAGTGCGGTAGTCCAGGGAAGTGTGTTCTTGCACCTTTGCTCCTCGGAACCCGAAGACTTGCGCAGCGATGCGTGGGGTGGAAGGAAAGGGAGCCAGAGCCGTCCTGCAGGTCCCTGCCATTCCAACAAGAAAAGCTCAGGTGTTTACATCTGGTTTTCTGCTCGTCCAAAAATATTGGGCTTCTGATTAGGATTTCATTTGAACAAAAGCATCTTAAAAAAAATTGAGGGGATGTCTGCCTGGCTCAGTGGGTTAAAGCCTCTGCCTTCAGCTCAGGTCATGGTCTCAGGGTCCTGGGATCGAGCCCCGCATCGGGCTCTCTGCTCAGCTGGAGCCTGCTTCCCCCTCTCTCTGCCTGCCTCTCTGCCTCCTTGTGATCTCTGTCTGTCAAGTAAATAAATAAAATCTTTAAAAAAAATTGAAAACACCAGCTCTCATACAATGATGTTTGACATCATTTTGACAGGGATGAAACTACTGTTTAGTTGAGAGAATCACTCCAGGTGGTCTTGGAGACCCTGGAGTGCGGACCCCAGTGCGGGATTCTTGCTAAGCTGACTTAGCAGGATTCTCACTAGCATTGGGCTGTACAGGCCCAGCAAGGATAGAGGCCAAGGTTGAGGCCTAGTGAAGAGGCGGAGTGCGGGAGGCTGACTAAAGTTTGATTAAAGAAGGAGTATCCGTCATATACCATAATCCAGGAAAGCATTCTTCTTCATCTGTTTTATTCTTTACAGGGTTTCCGTGATTTTACAGTATCACACACCTTCTCTTTAAAAAAGTACTCTGAACTGAAATTACGGTTATACTCGTGTTCATGTGTTTATGTCCTTCAGGCCAAAACAAAGTGACCAAGCAGAGGAGTAAATACAAAAGATGGAGTCGGTGAAGGATGTATTTTGGGGGTGCACGCGTTTGCCCTTACTGAGAGCTAAGTACTCTAACTTGACCATGGCCAACCTACAGCTGTGAATGTGGCCATTTGGATGCTCTTGTTTCCCAGGGCTCTGTAAGTGCGGAAATGTGTGTGTGTGTGTGTGTGTGTGTGTGTATGTGTGAGGGTTTTTTTCTAAAGCTTTTATTTACTTACTTGAGAAAGCGAGAGAGAGTGAGTGAGCAGGGGAAGGACAGGGAGAAGCAGACCCCCCGCTAAGCAGGGAGCCCAGCGTAGGGCTCGATCCCAGGACCCTGAGATCACAACCTGAGCTGAAGGCAGATGCTTAACATCTGAGCCACCCAGGTACCTTTAGAAATGCGGTTTTTAAAAAAATTCTATTTTGAAATAATTATAGGTCCTCAGGCATTTGCAGAAGAGTGTACAAGGAGGTCCCATGTACCCTTCATCCACCCCTGTCCCCCCCATCCTTAACCCCTGGCAACCAGTAGTCTGTTCTCCGTATCTATAATTTTGTCACTTTAAGACTATCATATAGGGGCGCCTGGGTGGCTCAGTGGGTTAAGCCGCTGCCTTCGGCTCAGGTCATGATCTCAGGGTCCTGGGATCGAGTCCCGCATCGGGCTCTCTGCTCAGCAGGGAGCCTGCTTCCCTCTCTCTCTCTCTCTGCCTGCCTTTCCATCTACTTGTGATTTCTCTCTGTCAAATAAATAAATAAAATCTTAAAAAAAAAAGACTATCATATAAATGTAGTCATAGAATATGTGACCTTTTGAGATTGGCATTTTTTACTCTGCATTATTGTCTAGAGGTTCACCCAAGCTGAATTGTGTGGATTTCTGGTTTGATCTTTTTCTTCACCGGGTAGTATTCCATGATGTGGCTGTATCTCAGTTTAACCGTGTACCTGTTGAAGGATTTTTGGGTTGTTTCCAGTCTGGGGCTCTTACAATAAATTTGCTCTACGGGTATAGTGAATAAATTCGCTATATCGGTATACGGGATTTTGTGTGACCCTAAATGTCCATTTCTGTGTGATGGGAAGTGTGGTTACTGGGTCATGTGCTAAGTGAGTTTTGTACTGCGCGGCCAGACAGCTTCCCAGTGTGGCCGAACCACCGTGGCGGTCCCACTGGTGATGTGTCAGTGGTTCAGGCTCCCTGCGTTGGTGGTGGTCCTGTTTTTATTTTGGCCATTCTGGCAGGTGTGCAGTGGTATCTCATTCATACTGGTTTCTGAAACGTGAAGAAATATTTCATAATGCAATGTGGCTGTATTCGGTACCTCTCCGGTAAAACTCTCGCACCCCCATGGGCTCGTCTCGGCTGAATTGTCCATGTTCCCCGTGCTTGCGGGCTCTTTAGTTGTGCTCTGGCTCAAACGCTGAGAAGCAATAAAGGAGCAGTGTTGTGTAAAATAGGTCCTTCGATGTTAGATTGGCCTTCGATTTATACTCTGAGAACCCCAGGATTGATACTTCCTCAAGACACCACAGATCCGTACTTTAACCTGTATTCACTTCAGGGAGTAGACACGTTTGATACCAGGAAGAATTGCCGACTATTTAAACATCCTTTCTCTTCCCCCAAACATGGTAGCCTTGCTTTTGCATTTGCGTGAGTTCCATAGAGGCATGACTCAGCTCCGTCGTCGGGATGTGCCCAGGTGGGAATGTTCCCCAACACCCGGTGTAGGTTTTTCCAGGTCAGGCTTTCTTGGCCTTGGCACTATTGACGCTTGTGGTTGGGTGGTTCTTTGTGGGGCGCTGCTGTGCCTCAGTAGGACGGCGAGCAGCCTCCCTGGCTTCCACCCACTAGGGGCCGGTGGCCAACCCTGCACCCGCCCAAGATCTGACAACCCAAAGTGTCTCCAGACATGCCAAGTGTCCACTCCCTTGCGGGAGCAAAATACCACCCCGCCGCCCACCCTGAGAATCACTGGTCTGGGGAGATGAGAAGGAGCATGTCAGCCTTCAGGGTAGCTCACCGGGCTGCGCACGCGCGTCACTTCTGATAAGTACCGATGTCGTTCATTTCACTTCTGCACCTGATGGCTGAAAATTAGTGGTTAGTGGAGAGAGATAGCAGCCCTTGTTTCTTACAGAGCTTATATGAATCGAACACAGCTAATTAAAAACAAAACTTCACACAAGCGTGGTTTTATTTTATTTTGTATTGATAATTGGTCACTTAGTGTTAGCGTGATTATTTCAACAGATATATGATTACATAAATAATAAAATATCTTTATAAAATGAAGTATATCTGTATGTATATACATAGAGAGTTTCATAAAGAAATTGGCGCAATCCTGGATATTCCTCTGATTTAACTCGCTTCACTGAATTCTCTAATGGTAGAGGTTTTAAGACATTTAAAGAACTCCAAAACAGGCAAGAGAAAATATAGTCGGTTTTTAAAATTTAAATTACTTGGTAAAAATCATTACTTTATCATGTAAAATACCACATTTTTAACCTTAAATTATATTTACGGGGTTAAAAATAATATGTCTTTTTTTAAAGATTTCATTTATTTACTTGACAGACAGAGATCCCAAGTAGGCAGAGAGGCAGGCAGAGAGAGAGAGGGGGAAGCAGGCTCCCCGCTGAGCAGAGAGCCCAACGCGGGGCTTGATCCCAGGACCCCGGGATCATGACCCGAGCCGAAGGCAGAGACTTTAACCCACTGAGCCACCCAGGTGCCCCCAAAATAATATGTTTTATATTTATTATTTTTAACACATAAATGTATCTTTCTATTTAGAATTAAAAGAGGGTGAAAATAATTATTGTTTGAAATATTATAAGTAGCATCTTCTTATTGCTTTAAGAATTAAAATATGGATTTTATATTTACATGGCAATTACAGATTACCAGAGAGAATAACCCGTAATCTCACCTAAAAATTACATATTACTGTATCAGTTGTACAATTTAAATTCCACTTTTATTTGTCACCCTTTCCTTGTTTTTATTAGCAGCATAATGCAAATTATTACAGTGAGCTCAACAATTTGGACAATAGTTATCATTAATTCACAGCCATTATGGCCTTGCCTGTAAATTATGCCGTTGAGTGGTATTGTTCCACAAGTCCCCCCGGGAATGCTGAGCCGATGCAGAGTGAAGTCTTCTTTCTGAGAACAGAGATTTATAAAGTGCCTGGAGGTATCGCTGTTTCTAGATGAAGGTGTGTCCTGAAGTGTTTTTGTTCTTTTCTATGCTTCTGTGATCCCAGCACGCTAAACTCAAGTGACACTTAAATACCGCAAAGGCTCTTGGGAGCGTATGAGTTTTAATAAGACAGTTTGCCAAGAAAAAAAGAAATAGACCGAGATACAGTTCGACTCCCCAGATAATAGAATAACATTTGTAAATTATTCGTTTCATTATGACAAATAATACTCAAAAATACTTGAAAATGCTTGAGTCTGTTTAAAAAGGGCACAAAAGGATTTGTAGATTATGTTGAGAAAAGGCTTTGGAGAATGAAATATTGTATCTGTATGACCCAAGAGAACGATCTTCCTTTGTTCATAGGATTATGTAGAGGAGTTTTTGCTTCTTTTTTTTATCATTAATTCACAGCCATTTTTTTTTTATTTAGATTTAAAAAAAATTTATTTGACAGATAGAGATCACAAGTAGGCAGAGAGACAGGCAGAGAGGAGGAAGCAGGCTCCCTGCTGAGCAGAGAGCCTGATGCAAGGCTGGATCCCAGGACGCTGGGATCATGACCTGAGCCAAAGGCAGAGGCTTTAACCCACTGAGCCACCCAGGCGCCTCAAGAAGTTTTTGCTTCTAATATGAGAATACACATTTCTTCATAGACTAAAATCACCCTTCTTGTAGGAGATGATTCTGGTTTTCGTGATTTAATATTCTTCCAGAAAGTCCATCCCAGGTTATAGCATGATAACTTCATTTAAGAACTGCCTTCTGGGGCGCCTGGGTGGCTCAGTTGGTTAAGCATCTGCTTTGGCTCAGGTCATGATCCCCGGGTTCTGGGATCGAGTCCCGCATCGAGCTCCCTGCTTGTTGGGCAGTCCGCTTCTCCCTTTCCCTCTCCCCTTCGCTCTGCTCATGCTCTCTCTCTCTCTCTCTTAAGTAAATAAATAATCTTTAAAAGAAAAATAAGATCTGTCTTCTAGGAACATCACACACTTTTGTGTTATTTGCACAGCTCTTACGAGCCAAGCAAGAGGCTCATTTATTTTTGGAGTTTTATAGCAAAGGGGCGCTAGATCTCCCAATAACTTACCTTTAATTTCCAGTATTGCCTGACAAAGCTCTCCTTTAAAGATACAATGAATATTGTCAACCTGGTCCCCACTTGTGCTCATCTTTGCCTTCCTGTATCCCTTCCTATGCAAGGGACTGATGAAGTGGCCTTTTAGGGTTACGGTATCTTAACACAAATTGACACTGATCTGCGGAGGGTATAATAGCAGCTGAACATTCCCTGAAATCCATAAAATGTCAGTAAAGGAAGAAAGACTTCAATTTTTTGGCAGTTCTTTTAAAGCAGTTCTTTGAATGAGTCCTCAAAACCCGTATAGTGGAGGGTCTGAATTGTCCTCAGTGCCTCGCACAAAACTTATTTACTGAGCTGGTAAATGTATGGATTACTGAATTAATTAACGGAAAGCAAACTTTTTAAATGTAACATATTGGTTATTTGGGATAAAATGTGATCTCCACATAATAGAACATCATCATGAGAGCTTTAGGGATTTTCAAATACTCTAGCTGCTACTCGTCTCATTGGAGCTCCTGAAGTTGTAACATGATAAGAAACCAATATTCCAGGGGCGCCTGGCTGGCTCAGTCGTTAAGCCTCTGCCTTCAATTCAGGTCATAATCGCAGGGTCCTGGGATCCAGCCCTGTATCAGGCTCCCTACTCAGCAGGGAGCCTGCTTCTCCCTTTCTCACTCTGCCTGCTTGTGTTCCTTCTCTCACCGTGTCTCCCTCTGTCAAATAAATAAGTAAAACATTAAAAAAATTTGTCAGTCTTAAAAGTGTTTCTAGTAGGGGTGCCTGGGTGGCTCAGTGGGTTAAGCCTCTGCCTTAGGCTCAGGTCTCAGGGTCCTGGGATCCAGCCCCGCATCAGGCTCTCTGCTCAACGGGGAGCCTGCTTCACCCCCACCACGCCTGTGTCTCTGCCTACTTGTGATCTCTATCAAATAAATAAATGAAATTAAAAAAAACTATTTGTAGTAAAGACAATTAATGTTTTTCCCCTTCTAAAAGCACTTCAAATTGTATAATAGTTTTGAGGTTTTTTACTTTGAAACAGTGTAATTTTAAGAAATGTAATGTCATTTCAAGAAGTGAAGAGTATTTCTCATTAGTTCCAGCCTAAAGCAATAGAGTGCTGCAAGATTTTAATAAATTATTGTGTTCTTCATAATTAATGTCAAGGTAGAGTCCTCCTTATGGTTCATGATTTTCTTGTAAAAAACACATACCACCTGCCTTGTGTTTTTAAATTTCAGATTTTCTCCTGGAGCTCTTGTCTAGTGATCATGTTGAGAACTATATATATTTTTAAAAAGAACCTATATATAAAGATTAAGTATTTATCCTTCACATGATAGATATGACTACATAGCTTCTCTTTTTTGTTCCAAAAGACTAATTTTGGCCTTTTGCCCAAATTAACAAAAGGATATAATATTAAATATCTGAGCAGGTTAAAAATCTCTAACACTTACCTATAAATGTTAACTAATGCTTCCTTTCTGTTTGCTAAATCGCTACATAAATGCTTTAAAAATTATGTTGCCGTTGAGACATCATTGTCATCACTTTTTTTTTTTTAAAGATTTTATTTATTTATTTGACAGCGAGAAACACAGCGAGAGCGGGAACACAAGCAGGGGGAGCGGGAGAGGGAGAAGCAGGCGTCCCGCTGAGCAGGGAGCCCGATGCAGGCCTCGATCCCAGGACCCTGGGATCATGACCTGAGCTGAAGGCAGACGCTTAATGACTGAGCCACCCAGGCGCCCCATCATCATCACTTTCAAAAGCACCCCAGTCTTTGGGGCTGAGCCATCATGATGGTTTTAAACTTAACATCCCCTCCAGCTGGATTCCTTACCCACCGCCCTTAGCACAGATTTTCCATCCCTGGCAGTTAAAGGTCTTGGGTTCATTTCTTTGCACCTCGTCCTGTTTGAATTCCTATAATGTCACCAGCACTCCTGGAATGCTAGCCCAGCAGGGGAGGGCATTCGCCGAGACCCCTTGCCATCTGGGGCCATCGTTCGCAGGTGCGGTTTGTCCTCACATGAAATCTGTCTCCCTGTTGCTTTTAGCCGTGTTTGGCCCCCTCTGCACAGCACAGAACACGTGCACTTACTCCGTTCTCTGACAGCACTTCAAAGACAAAGCTACTAGGGCCTTCTGGGGGCATTTTTCCAGGTTAAATATGCCCAGATGTGTTTGATTTGGTCTCTATCCTTCAGGATCAAGCAATGTTAGTAAGTACAAATGTCCAACAGTTAAATGGTCTGTCCGTCGGAGAGACTCGCCTGATAGGAGGGAAGAGATACCATTCGGCTTCTAATACCCAGTGATCTTAAAGCCACTGTTTTAAACTCTCGCTGCTTGGTTTATACAGACTTTGCCGAGCAGCCCGCTTCTGGAATGGAAATTCTGAGTCTTTGCTAGTGAGCGAGTGTTAACAGGATGGCGGGCATCTAGGAACTGAGGGAAAAAGAAGTCATTCACGGACAAGGTTTGAAGTTTGTTCTTTTGCTTGTCTGATATTTGACGGATATTCGTCATATCTTGGCGTGTGTGTGGGACTCAGCGTGATAGTCAAAGGAGTCCGAGGTGGAAGACAGGAAAATTGAGGGCGGCTGAGTGGGGAGAAAAGGGACGAGGAATCAGGAGCTTTCTTCAGGTATCTGGAGAGCTGAAGGCACCTGAAATTATTTTGAACATCTTAAGAAATGACATCATTTTTACAGAAGAGGCGAAAACCCTGGAAAATACATACAGTGTGTTGGCAAGGAGATGTTCAGCGGTTGACAGATCAAGCCAGTATCTCGTGAAAAGTAAGGTCATGAAGAGCGAGATCTGGCAGTCAGGCCCGCCTCGCTGCCTGCGTGGCACAGCCCTGGGCAGGTATCAGCTGCTCATTTCTTGCGTCAGTGACAGAGTGGGCTTCTGGTGGCAGAGCCGTGCGCTGAACGGCATCGCCGAGACTCGCGGGCTTCCCTGTGGACCGAGAGAATGGTTTGTGGGCTATTTTTATCATTTGGAAAAACTCAAAGGAAATTATAGTCATTACTTTGAAATGATTATTTTCATCAGATACTTTAAAAAAAAAAGATTTATTTATGTATTTATTTGGTGGGGGAGAGAGAGAGAGGGAGCATAAGCAGGGGCAGAGGCCGGGGGAGAAACAAAGTCCCTGACGAGCAGGGAGCCCGATATGGGACTCAATCCCAGAACCCTGGGATCTTGAGCTGAGCCGAAGGCAGATGCTTGAATGACTGGGCCACCCAGGTGCCCCTCATCGGATACTTCTAAACCTGGAGATTTGTGAAGTTAAAAACGAAGAGATTTTTTAAAAAACATTGAGAGAAGCCAGTCATAAAGGGGCACATATTGTGTGGTCTATTTATGTGAAAGGTCCAGAATAAACACATTTCACTGAGACAAAGTAGATTAGTGTTTGCCAGGGGTCAGGAGGAAGAGAGAATGGGGAGTGACTGCTGATGGGTACAGGGTTTCTTTGGTTGGGGGTGGCGGTGATGAGAATGTTCTGGAATGTTGGAGTGATGATGGTGGCACATGTCTGTGAATACAAGTTTTTTTTTTTTTTTTTTTTTAAGATATTATTTATTTATTTGACAGAGATCACAAGTAGGCAGAGAGGCAGGCAGAGAGAGAGGAGGAAGCAGGTTCCATGCTGAGCAGAGAACCCGATGCGGGGCTCGATCCCAGGACCCTGAGATCATGACCTGAGCAGTGGCTTAACCCACTGAGCCACCCAGGCGCCCCTGTGAATACAAGTTAAACACTTTAACTGGTTGAGTTCTTGGTGTATAAATTATATTTTAGAAAAACTGATTTTAAAAATGATAATTATAGCACCCAGCCTTAAAAAAAAAAGAAAAGAAGTCCTTCAAAGTTAAAAGGTCGGGAACCACTTGCTAATTATTTTGTAAATTTTATCCCAGATTAAAATTTTTTTTAAAGAATTTATTTATTTGACAGAGAGAGATCACAAGTAGGCAGAGAGGCAGACATAGAGGGGGGGAAGCAGGCTCCCTGCCGAGCAGAGAGCCTGACGCGGGGCTCGATCCCAGAACCTCGAGATCATGACCTGAGCCGGAGGCAGAGGCTTAACCCACTGAGCCACCCAGGTGCCCCTTATCCCAGATTCAAATACCCCTATTGCATCTCTCTAAAGGGAGCCAGCAGAATATTCCCACAAGCATAGCGAATGGAGGTGGGGTTTGCTATTGGTTACATCCCTCTTTCTTCAACCCAATAATTGGGGAAAAGTGTGTGTGTGTGTGTGGGTGTGTGTGTAAGTGGCAGTAACAGGGCAGTGTGCAGAGCTAGATCATGAGAATTCCAAGATCTGTGGACACCCCAGCACTCAGGGGGTGGAGTTTAAGCCGTTTGCACCCATCTCATACCATATGTAGCGAGGTCAGGGATCAGCAAACTTGCTTATAAAGACCAGATAATAAGTATTTTAGGTTTTTCAGGCCACCCAGTCTCTGTCAACATGACTCAGCTCAGCCATAAGCAGTAGGTAGAAATGACCGGACACCGACATTTAAATTTCATGTAATTTTCACATGTCACAAAATAGTGTCCTTCTGATTTGTTCCCCCTCCCACCACTTCAAAGTATAAAAACCATTTATAACTTGTGGGTCACATAAAGCAGGCAGAGGGCTGTAGTTTGCCGATCCCAGCTCTGGGCTGATGGTTTAGAAAGCTAGTGGGCCTGCCCGAAGTTGGTTGTAAAGCATGTTAAATTCCTTACCCCAGAGGACGACATGAAGCATCCATTTATGCTGTGTGATGTTTAAAGGCCTGGCTATTGAGAGACTAAACTGTGCCAGTCCGCTTTTTAGCAAATTCTGCAAGATCAGCTAATAGGATCTTTTCTTAAGAGTATTTAGAGTATAATAATGCTACCTTGTGTGGTTTTGAGATTTTTATTTTTAGGCCAAGGAACCTAGGTATATCTTGAACAGAGGCCATTAAGAGGTCTGCCAAGGCTATGGATTTAAAGCCCTGGGAATTCTCCATTGCCCCTAGCTGCTGTGTTTTAACAGCAAAGTTATACATTTTCACATTTTTAAAAAACTATCGACAATGCTGCCTTATGTTTTATCTGAATTTGACACACTTCCAGAGAGAAGATCTCTAATTTGATTGATGAGTGCATCCAGTGTCACTTTCATGACAACTCATTTACAGAAAGAAAAGCTGTTCAGCAAGGGTGTCTCTTAGATCTGGAAGGAAATGTCCCCAATGTTCCAGTGCAAGAGGGAGAAGTTGCTGTTAGATGACTTGCACCGGATGTGGTGGCTAGGACTTTCCGGGTAATGAACCGGAAATGCAAAAGGAAGAAAACGGTTTGAAATACATTGGCCATTTTATAACACACTTCGGGGACTTATTTTCTGATTTTAGTGGAAGCCAGAAGTTGAAGAACATGGAGATTTGGCAGACGTCTGACCCAATGACCCTGACCCCCAAACATAACCTTTAGTTCTGTAACGGAAGTATTTAGATCTATTAAGGGTTTTTTTTTTTAAGATTTTATTTTATTATTTGACAGAGAGAGCGAGAGCGCACAAACGCTGGAAGAGGGGAGCTGGGGAGAGTAGAAGGAGAGGGAGAAGCAGGCTCTCTGCCAAGCAGGGAGCCGCATGCAGGGCTCGGTCTCAGGACCCGAGCTGCGATCATGACCCGAGCTGAAGGCAGACGCTCAACCAACTGAGCCAATATTCATTTGGATCATAAATAAGAGAATTCAAGAAAGAAAAACGTGGAGCTCACCACAGTTTTCAGCATAAACCTCAGTCTGGAACTGATTTTGGGGTGCACGGCTAAGTGCCCACCGAGGTCATGGCACGGGGGCTCTGTCCCCGGGGGACTTAGGCTTTAGTCACCTTTACAGAAAAACCAATAGGAATATCTTTACAGGTGTGGCAACTGCCGAACTTTCTTCCTTAAACGCTTTCCTTCTCCTTGACCAGAGTAGAGAATACGGACAGCATCGGTGTCGAATGATTGTCTCTGAGTCACACAGACTCCGTTTGTCCAGGCTAAAGTCTGCGTTGGGAAAGTTAACTGTGGCTTTCCTCTTGTGATAATAGAAGAGATAAAGAGATAATTTACAAAGCTCCCTCCTGAAAAGTTGAAAGCGTTTTATGCAAACTGTTAACCGAATTCTCCCAGTGACCTTTACACTGTGGGCAGACTCCAGTTTCTGGGATCTGGGATTTTTTCACCAGTTTTATTCCTACTTGCCACTCTCTGAGGGAAATAGGAGGACCGCTCTTTTCTGAATGAGGACAAGGGGGCCTAGAGAGCTGTGCCGGAGAAGATAAAATACTGGGAAGGCTTCAAGTTCAGCTCCGTCTGATGCCTAATTCTCTCCCTTCGCTTGGCACCTTCGCATATGACCTCGCGATCACCGCTTCTGTTTTCCCTGCAGAAGAGTTAGGAAAATTAAGGCGTGGAAGAGTTTAAGTATTTATTTGTATTATTTGTATATATATTTCGTATTATTCGTATATATATTTCGTTTCCCCGTATTTCCTTCTGTGATCCTTTGATCGGCCCATTATAGCTAAATGAAGGCCCCGCGGACCGCGAGACGCCGACACAACATGCGGAGTTGTCGGCAGGTAGGAGAAAATCCGAGTGAGACGCATCAGCTGCAGAAGCTGTGAAGCACCAAGTGAACCAGGTTCAAGTGAACCAAGTGAACCGAGAACTTGATCATTAAGTGAAAGGTGATGAAAGTCCTCCTGAGGGTCCATCGGTCAGAGCAGAGGTCGAGAGCTAAGTCTTGACTGGAGAGACTGATCGTAGATTCTCAAAGGGTCGAGAGGGCAAGTGAGAGGCCCGAGATTGGAAGCTTTATTTGAGCTGATTGTCCCTGGCACAGGGCTTGTGACCTGGGAGACCCACGTTGCCGGCCTGTCCCACATTCGTGTGATTGATAGGATTGTCAAGTAGAGAAGGGAAGACCGCGTATTTGTGACTGTTGCTGTGTTACTGATCACCACAAACTACAAGTTATAACCATATCTGTTGATGGTTCTGTAGGTCCCAAGTCTGGGTGGCCCGAGGTCTGCTCTGGTCAGGGTCTCACGGAGCTGAAGTCAAGGTGCTGAGGGGGCTCGGCTCCTGTCGGGAGGCCCTGGGGAAGAATCCGCTGCCGAGCTCACACCTGTTGTTGGCAGATTCCTTTTCCTGCGGTTTGGGGACCGAACTCCCCATTTCTTTTTTTTTTTTTTTTAAAGATTTTATTTATTTATTTGACAGAGAGAGATCACAAGTAGGCAGAGAGGCAGGCAGAGAGAGAGAGAGAGGAAAGCAGGCTCTCCGCTCAGCAGAGAGCCCGATGCGGGACTCGATCCCAGGACCCTGGGATCATGACCTGAGCCGAAGGCAGCGGCTTAACCCACTGAGCCACCCAGGTGCCCCTGAACTCCCCATTTCTTTGGTAGCTGTCAGCCGAGTCCCTTCTGTCTCCCTGGTGGTCCCCCGTATTCCTTCTTAAGTGGCCAAATCCACTCCCAGAGTACAACAGCACACGGGGTCTTTTGCACACACGTGACGTCTCTAAATTCCTCTACTGCCATCAGGTGGAAACAGCTTTCTCTTTCAAGGGCCTGTGTGCTCAGGTCAGCCCATCTGGGTCATCTCCCCGCCCCGACGTCACCGTGCTGTGTCTCAGTGCAGTCAGGTGTGCGAGCACTCATGTCCGTGGGTCCCGGGAATTAGGGCAGACATCTTCGGGCTGCCCTTTTCGAAATTCTGCCTATCTCGGAAAGTGATAAAGATAGCCAGCTGTTGCCTTGCTCCTTCGTGAGTCACGTTGCCTGAGATGACAACAGCTTCGTGGACAGGCGGTCCACTCTCCCCCAGGGTTAAAGGGCAAAGGAGAAGCGCCCCGGCTTTTCCTGACTCCCGCCCCTTGCTTCTTCCTGCAAGGAAATCTGTGACTTCCGGCCTTCTTTTCTCTCTGGGACCCCCTCGTGCATGGTGGTGCCAAGAAATCCCGGAGGGCCGATGACCCATCAGTTTGGAGCAACTTCGGGTCATTGAGAAGAGGCGTCCTGGAGGCCCAGGTGGCGCCAGAGGGCAGCACAGAGCAAGAGCCTTGCAGAGATGGTCTCTTCCTCTGTCTTCAGAGCATCTTCTCGCCTAGCATGTGCCTCCCGAGCCAGCCCCCAGTGAGTCTCCAGTGAGAACTTGGCAGATACAACAGGTGCCAGCCATGGGCTCATCACCAAAAAAAAGAAAAAAAAATCATCGTGGTAGATCTGCTTCTTGGAACCTTGGTTTCTCCCAACTGGGGAATGTGCTGGGATTCATTCAAGGATGAGACACTGAAATGGAAAAACTCATCCTTTGGGTCGCCGTGATGTAAAGGCCACTGTTTACAAGTCCACTGTTTCACAAACTGTTTTCATACTTGATCCTTCAAGGAGCCTTTCCGAGCCCCGTTTCCTAGTTGCCCCCCACCCCCCCACGTGAAATGTTACGACAACCACCGAACCGTATATTTATGTCTATTTCTGCTTTGTAGATAACCAACGGTAAGATTTTTTGGCCACTAAAAACTAATTATTTCACCGTTGGGGGCAATATTACCCTCATTGACGATGCACGCTGTGAGTGGAGAAAGAAATAGCTCACATTTTACTATTAAACGTGCAGCTCGCATGATCTATTTGATTTCACGGCTGGCAGGAATACTTCGGTTGTACTAAAAGGTACTTACGATTAATCCTGAGAAATCACAAGAGTCCTTGAACATGAAAAATCACCCAATATATTATATTTAAAATAACAATTTGCAAAACAAAATGTGAAGTATGATCCCATTTTTGTGGCTAAGATGATAGAAAAATGTCTAGAAAGATCAGCCTACTGAATGCTGCTTCTTAGTGGTCAGATTCTTCAGACATTTTACTTTGAGGGAGTGTTATAAATGAGCACATATTATAATTGCAGCAAGAAAAATACCGTTAGAAAAGTTAACCAATCATCTCTCTCTCTCTCTCTCTCTCTCTCCTTTTTGGCCTTCAACATTTAAGATTAATAGGCAGTGTAAACTCCATCATTCATGTGTAGCGAAAGGAGAAACATGTTGCATGGTCCATTCATGATTCCTTTCGATCTCTGGGGGGGCTTCAGACCTGAAGGTTTACTGTTGCATTCTTAATTCTCGTCGAGCACATGTACATTATTTTCTGCAAAGAAATACCACCTACTAAAGAGTGTTTCTTCTCTTCTAGCAAGGTTTCGGTGTCCCCAGAGCCCCCTTAGTCCTGTTGACTTTGGATATTTCAGGAGTTACTGTAGGTTTAACTGTGGTGAGTCTTTAAGCCCTCTTTTGAAATTCACAGACTGCCTCTAATCTTAGAAAAATGTCAGGTTACACTTTTGAGAGGTTTGGGAACTTGATGTTTTGTAGCCCAGTTGGGGTGTAGGCTGCTTCCATTCTTAGCACCTTGTTCCAATTTACGTCAGAGGGAATTATATACAGGTCAGGGCTGAGAGCAGCTTATAATTAATGGAGTGGACAAGTGGATTTTTAGTGTTTCATAAAATAAAATGGAAATCACATGTGCCTGGAACTGTTGTGTGTTTTTAAATATTTACATTTATTCTAGTAAACATTATTTATAACTGATGTGTTTCTCCTGTGAACTTACTACCTGCGAGGTCACAACCCATTGTTCACTGAGTAAAAAGGAGGGCTGACAAGCTTGTTATATTAAAAAAAGAAGAAGAAAAAGAAGAAGAAGAAACAAGAGAGTACTTGGGGAGGTACTGGTGAGTGAACTCATGGAAGTAATCCAGTCTTAGAGTTTTCTCCTAATTTTCTCTTGTGTTTAAAGCACCCACTTGCCAATATGATCCAGATGTCAGTCCTTCTAAGGGAGACAGGGGAGTGCTTGGCTTGGGAGATTCCTGAATGGTTCCTGGTAAAGATGCATGCCCAAGCTTAACTATTCGTTGGTTTGGTTTTTTATTTGTTTGTTTCTTTGTTTTTAAAGATTTTAATTATTAATTTGAGAGAGAGCAAGAGTGAGCGAGGGAGCATGAGCAGAGGGAGGGCCAGAGAGAGACGGAGAGAGAGAATCTCAAGCAGTCTCCACAACCAGCAAAGAGCCCGACGTGGGGCTTGATCCCACAACCCCGACACCATGACCTAAGCCAAAGTCAGACACTTAACTGACGGAGCCACCCAGGTGCCCCTGTTCGTTTGCTTTTTAATGAAAGTTCAGAAGGAGTCGAGGCACTTGTCAGAATCCACAGTGTCCAAATTTTCTTTACATTCATCAGGAATGTCCACTTCTTGTGCTGTAACAGTACCATGTTGCTGAGGAAAGCAACCTTCACAAGTCCCAAAAAGCCACCTTCAGAGCTGGGCTCTGCTTTGTGCCGGCTGCGCAGCCTGGGCTGGAAGCTCGAGCTCTGAGCCTCAGCCACTCAGCTGCAGGATGGACAACACGAAACCGTAAAATCTTTAAAAAAAAAAAAAAAAAAAGGAAACTCCAAGGAAGCTTTCTGTAAGTTGCATTACATGTTCAACCTCTGGGTGTTAGGTCTGTTAATGCAAGCTTTAGTCTTACCTCCAAGGCCCCCAACTTCCCCCAAGTGAGTGTTGTTTCCATTAAGTCAGCTATTGCTTTGATAGGCATGTTGTGTTTTGTGCAGTGAAGAGTCAGGGTAGCGCGCTGTCGCTCAGGGCGTGAGAGTTAACCGAGTCGTACAGCAGGAGCCCTGTTGGCTCTTTCCTGAGGAAGCTATTTCGGGCTTGAACGGGAAGGCAGCTTCCAGAACTAGCAGGTAACAATCTGTAGTACTTCCCGACCTGCTTCTGCAAATGAGCCAGAACCGTATTTGGGCCGTTCTGGATGGGATGGGGCTACTTTCCCAGACCTTTGGCCAAGGATGTCCCATCCACCCACCAGGAAATTACCGCGGTTGACAGAGGTCGGAGGCAAATCACCCTTGGGTCCCTTACACTGCTTTTGAGTGTGTCACTTTAGAAAGTCTCTGCTAAACTCTCCAACGTATCAGGTCTGCTGTGTTCCCCAAGGGGGTCCCTAGGAAAAATAAAAGTGTCTATGCTTTGTGTGTCATTATCCTTCTTTGGGGCAAACCTGTTGAAGATACTGAGAAAAGAACAGAAACAGACAGGACCGAGAGAAGGATGAAATGAGCAAGAGGAAAACCCCACTGATGACGGGCAGGGTCTAGACTGAGTTATAAATTCTGAGACTTAAAACATACACTCAGTACATGTATCCTCGATATATGCTCACCACGTTTGTGCCCAAGACATATTAGTTGATCGGATTAATACCTAAGTGGATATATTTATGCCTTACATTGAAGTCCGATTTTTACTGTGTGACAACTGCGTCATTTTCAAAACAGTCACTGTCTAGAAACACTTGACGCTGCAAATTTGGTATCCTTAGTTTACCGATAAGGAGATCTCATCTAGGTCCATAAGTGAACTCTGGCTGATCCCTTCACTTTCATTTAATCCTTTATGGAAATCCTTATGAAAATCCTGCCGTGTGCCCAGTAGCTAACAGAGTTCCTGGCAAATGATTAGATTTCAGTAGGCTTGAAAGCTGCTTGAAAGCAGCCCTAGTGCTGCTTTGAGGAGGAGTGCATTGTAAGGCCCCTTGCCACTCTGCGTCCCCCCCACCCCGCCCACCACCACCGAAAGAGGTGTGTTGGAGAGAGAGAGAGACAGAGACATTCTACTTAGAAAGATTTTACTTACGGAGCAAAAAGCTCGGTCTTATCTTTGCATGTACATGGCTTGGTATTTAGAATGGGAAATGATCTTAGCTGACGTTTTTCCAATCTCCTGCCCAGTGCAAGAATTCGTTCTACAGTAGTCTTCACCCAACAATAATACCGGTACTGAGTCAAAGTATTGCCCAACAGTAAGAGCCTTGCAGTCTCACAATAGGCTTCCTGCCCGTTGGTGGCCCAGTGTCCAGGTCTGTGACGGTGAACTTGCTGTGGCCCCATTGTGGGAGGAGGACATTCGGGGCCAGTTCGGAGCCGCCGTCATATTCTACTCTGAAACCTAAATTCTAGTGCTTTCTTAGTGAGTTTAAATAGATACATCAACAGAACGTACTCGGTCTTTAATTTGCATCAGTAAAATCGATGGGAAGCACTGTGTTAAAATTATTCACTATGGACTTTATACCTAGCAGGTATACAAAGGATTTTTAAAGTCAGTTTCTTTGAACACACAACCATCCTAAACCTTTAGCTTACCTGAATTTTGCCAGAAGAGTCAGACCTCTCTGTTCACTCGTTTCCTACCCGTAACCAAGAGATTGTGGAAGGCAAGGAAGAAGGCAGTATCACGGGTTCATTTAAAAATTAGTGGTCATGGAGACTTACGGTCAAGCCGATCTCTGAACTCCCCTCTTCTTAAGGTGAAAAGAAAGAAGATCTTTATAGTGATGATCTCAAGAAACAAAATTTGGGAAATTACCTAAGAACCTTTACATTCAACCCATTATGTGGTTTGTAGTTAGGCAAGTAAAACGGGGCTCAGGCATTTTAGGAACGTTCTCAACAAGGATTAAAAAAAAAAAAAGGTTTTCTATTTGAGGTTCAGTTAACCAGAAAATTAAATTAACCAGAACTCTCTCATTTTCAGAGAATTGCAATCAATTCACATTTGATTGTACTTGTATTGTAATCTTCGTTCTTACGCAGAAATGAATTCCACTTTCTGCCTTATTTTTTGGAGAGTGCTTAGCACAATAACACCTTGGATGAGCAGGACAGAAGTGACTCTTTTTAGATTTAAATTACAACTTTCTCTCTCTCTCAACGAGAATTTAAAGAGAGAGAAGGAGAGAGAGGGAGACTGAGCTTGGTGGCAGACGTGTTTACGTTTAAAGAAATCTGAGTAGTTAATGGCCTCACTGTGATTGGACTTCCAGCTTCCTCTTTCAAGGACTCTTTTCCCCTTTCAAACCTGCCATTTAGAACTGAGGAGTAGTTTCCTCGAAATAGAACAATGCTTTCTCCTCTGCTTCTCAAAGTAGTTCACAGAAGGAAATTCATCGTGGTAAAAATAATTTAATAAGTGAAATTATAATGCGTTGCTAAAGATAACCAGGAAGTGAGGAGCAAAACCCCAAATACCAGAGAGGCCAGATGGTCTATTTTTTTTTTTTTAGTGCAGTTGCTAAGCAGGAAATTTTGCTTGATTAAGAAGGCACTGGTGTCGATTTTCATTAAGCGGTTTTGAGAGCCATTTTTTAATGGAGATACACACACACACACACACACAGCACACACAGTGTTCATTCAACCAGCTGATCACGTGGGCCATTGTAAGCGAACCTCTGCTGATGAGAATGTGAAGTTTGAATGATAAAGAAGTAGATGGGTTCCCAGTCTCAGCCTTGAGAGAACCTGGAATCCGCCCGCCGGCCTACAAACTCTCCGTCATTACCGTGTCCATCCTATTGTTGTAGGGTCTGGTGTTTTGTTTTGTTTTCTTTTGATAACCCAGAATGGAAGAAAGGCTGTGTACCACAGTGGCTAACTGGGGCTTTGTGAGATACGGGTAGACTCGGCAGAAAATAGAGGTTTTGGAGTTCAACACTCCAGGGGGCTAATGTGCATAAAGGACCTGAGTTTAATCCTCGGAGCTGCCAGTCTGCATCACCGTGCAGAAGCACCCATGCAAAGAATTGCTTTCTGGATGCTGATAGGCGGGGGCGGGCCGGCGATCAGAGCGCCCCTATTTGGACCATGATGTTTTGGCAGTTGGTGGCTCGGGCACAACAAAGCTCCCTTCTGGGAAGTCACCCTGCCGCCGTCCTGCCCCCTTTGCCCAGCGCCCCAGGAGAAGGGCATTTCCCACTCTGAGGGCGACAATGAATGGCGTTGGGGAACGGAATATTTGCATCCATTTACAAGAGCGAGCCGCTTGGAGGAGTTTGTAAGAGAAAGAACAGACTCAGACAACCAGCAGAACGGTTCGGCAGAGCGGCCTGAATCAGGTGTCTGTTGATTTCCATTAGGACCAGCTAAAGGAGCTCCATAACGAGGGCTGACCAGCAGTCTTCACCGCAAGGATGAGAGAGCAGACATTAAGAAGTGGGTTTTTTTTTTTTCCCAAACATAAAATGCTTTCTCCCATAATTGTGATGCTTTTTCCAATTCACATCCATACGCATTATCAAAATAAATACTTCTCCACTTCGAGGCGGCTCAGCCACCTTGACAGCTCACTGTTCTTAAAGCTAGGTTTTTTTCCCTAAGTGAGTTTTGATGCCCTAGGTTGTATCTCAAGTACTGAGCTTTTCAATTCCCCCTTCACTTATGTTAAAAAAAGCCAGCCTTTTTTTTCTTATATAATTCGACTCAAGGAGAGAATAAAATGTACAAGATAAAGTGCACGCTCATTGGCTGAAAATAAAACTCTTTTCCTTTACGGCTAAAGTAATCCCAAACACCAAACAAATAAGAAACCGGAGCTGCACGACAAAAAACAAATCTTTGCGTCGGGTCTCTGAGATCATACCTTTGGATATTAATTCCAAGGCAATGTCTTGATTTCCGGTTTTATCAATTACCGTGTAATTTCTCTCCAAGTTACAATGGGAAACATTTGGGTAATGCAAGAGAAATCTCTCAGAGGTTAGCCTGCCTTGAGAGTGTTTTTAGGAAGACACCAGAAGCCTCCCAGCCTTTGTGGGATTGGTTTTCATACGATTACAGGTATTTTTTTTTTCTTTTTACTATTTTTTTTCTCGAGATTTGTCAAGCCTCCAGTGAAACATTTGCAGTCTTGGTTTTCAGACCTATGGTCTTTGGGCAGGGATTAACTTGCTCTCCGAGAACTTCTCGTGTCATAACACGCACTCTGCCTGCCCTCCTGTCTTTTCCTAAACCTGCTTACTGGTTTCACTGTGGGGTGGCTGACACCCGCCACCAAGACTTCCCAGACCCATCCCTCAGCCTCTGCTGAGCCACAGTGGCCACTCGTTACTCCCATGATTCCTGCCGATTCCTGCTGGGGTGTGTCTCCCTTCCAGCCCTTTGAAGAGGCCGGCTCTAGAAATCACGCCATTTTACCTAGCTGGTGGATTTCTTTCTTTTGAGATACATTTTGTTATTGTCATTGTCAGTGAGACTTCAGCAGAGCTCCCAGGCTGGGGGCTTTCCTAGTTTCCCTACTTCTTTGACCCTCCAGGCGTGCAGCCCTGTCTGTACCTGTTCGTGAAGCCCCACGCTGTTAACCCACCACTTTCCCTTCCTGAAATTTCTTCTAGAGAGGCCAAAGCAAAAACCAATGATTCTTGAAATGTCTATTAATTTCCTTCACACCCTTCCTGTGCCCTTAACTGCATGTCCATGGTTGCTTTCAACTTTGGGCTAATATCCTGCCATCAAACACTCAGACATGCGGGGAATTCTAAGTACCATAGTTCCTGTTTTTTTGGTCCACCATGTGATCGTGGCTTTTCTCTCAAACTTGATTGCTAAGATAAATAAAGAGGTCGCTGTTTCCCGATAACTTACCACTTTGTCTTTCTGTGTAAGGAATGGTAAATGTTGGATTTTAACCGTCCTTGAAAAAGAAATCATCCCTTAAGGAAATCTGTCACTGACCATTTAACAATTTGAGGAATAATCGAAACTCTGTGCCCAAATGCTGGAAAGTTTTAAACTGAAATTAAGACATTGTTTGCTTGTTTATTGGCAGAGGAACAAAGCCAAAATAGCAAGAGAGCCTGCGTAGGTATGAGTAGAAATGTCTTTGAGCTGAAGTAGATCTCACCCTCCATTCCATCCTCTATCGTGGCTTTCCTTTTGTTTCTTTCATTTTATGTCTGGTTCTTGGAAATGATGGTGTTTTCTCACCCACTTCCTGGTGCATTTTCTGTTTCCCTCATGGAAAGGTAAGCCCTCCCAGGGCAGACCTTCGTTCTCATAGTCATCCATGCATTCCCAGTGCCCAGAACAGGGCCTGGCACACAGCAAGACCTCAAAAAGACCCGTTGAACGAACAAATATTCGGCGAAATGACATTCTGGCTTTACTCCAAAAATAGTTCTAAAATTGAAAAAGAAAAAATGAAAAAAAAAAAAGGTGAGCTAAAGAAAGTCACCTTAACGTACATATAGGATTTCTAATATCATAGAATTAACAAAACCAGCTTATACTTCCAAACTCTTAAAATAAATTTTGGTTAAGGGTGAAGGCTGATCCGGCACTAATGAGGAAGTCACTAAGGGCTCTGTTTACTGGGGCAGAATCTGGGGGTGGGGCATGCCTGCTCCCTGCGGCTTTCCGGGTCCATCAGCTGATACTACAGCATGGTGGGGATGAGGAGTGTGGGGCACTTTCTCGTGGGCTTTTACCTCCGGTCTTCTTCCGTGGATGGCTCAACGGTCGTTCAGTGTCAAGTCAACTGCCTCTGCCCTAACTACTGGGAAGCCCAGTGGTGATGTGATTCCTCGTGCCAGCTCTCCAGGAGGGGACAGGAGCTGTGTCTGTTGGGAAAGAATTCTCCAGGGACCTCTCACGTTTCTGTACCTCTTGTGAGCTGAGGTGCTGATGGCTTTTGTTCCAGACCGTCTCTTCAAAGATATGTATTTGTATAGTAAGCCGCTTGGAAGATTGAGATAGGCCATATCCCTCCAGGGTAGAAAGCAGGTTTGTTTGCTGCCCGTTATAATAAAGATAACGGCAGGGGCAAATGTCAGGCAGGTTTGCGTGTGTCCATTGTAAAAGATCGGGTTTCCGAAGCTTGGGTTTCTCAGCTGTGTTGTAAATCCCCTGTGAATGAGGTGCACAACTGGGGCACTCTGTGGACTTGTGAACACACGAAACACACCAGGCCTGCTGCGCTCCGACCAACAACATCCTTTGTCTCTGACTCGCGGGTCTCTTGTCTTCTGCCAAAATCCATGAAACTGGTAGGCTAACTGATTAGCTCACAAGTAGGAAAAATCTGAAACCCTTCACTGTTCTTGATAGTCTCACTGGTACCACCCATGCCAGGGTCTCTGATTTCCTGCAAAATCAAAAATTCTGGCAAACGATTCGTCTGGGACGGTAAGGAACAGAGAACCGAGGACTCTATCCAGGTCATGGTCGGAGACCCAGGGATAATGAAGCACGGCATGTTGATGGTTGGGAAATACAGCAGATTGCCTACATGAGGACAGTTATTTAAGAATAATTGACGTTAATAATAGAAATGCTGGTTTATTAGTCATATACTGTTTCATCGCGAAGACATTCCGTGCATGTTATTAAAAAATACACGGATTGCTATCCTCTCCGTTCCCAAAAGCGGCTTGAAGAAGTTTCCAACAAAAAATACAGATCATTAATGTACTCAAAGAAGAGTGGGACGAGGAGCTTCGGGACAAGAGGGGAAGAGGGTGTGGGAGCTACAGTTTTGCTAGCGCTCTTCAAACTGCCTCACTTAACCCTGGAAGACCCTTCGAGATTGCTCTTGTTGTCACATTCTACAGATAAGGAAACTGTAGAAGACAGGAAGAGAATCTGTGAGTAGAAGATATGTCGAGTAGCTGGCTTCTCTCCTCCTTTGTTAGGAAATGGCAGAGCCGGGGTTTGAACTCGGGTTTATCTGGTTTCAAGGTACGTGTTTCTTGGCACGACGCCACCCTCATGGTCTCACCCCAAAACTAGACCAAGGGTAGTTGGGCCAACTGAACTCAGGGCTTAACCCCACGTTTTCTGCCAGCGTATCATAGAGAAAGCCCGATGAGATGCATTGTGTGGCAGAGGAAAGCCCACGAATTTCCCCTTCCTCTTTCAACAGAAGGAGAGGATGGGGAAAGAGAAGGAAGCAGGGCAGCGGGAGAACAGAGAAGAGGAAAGGGCCAGCCATTTTGGAGGCAGCACAAGACAGGATGTTTTCTTCGAAAGCTTTAGTTTAAAAGCTTAGGCTGCAGTAATGATCATTCTGCCTCATAATGTGGGGAGCCCAATAAACCGTATGAACTCTGACGGTCTCACCCAATGAGTTGCCCTACTAGCAACTCAGCAGAATCTGCGTTAGAAGAAAACAAGTAGGTGCTAAGAGGGGCCTTGACCAAACCGATCTGTTAACGTTCCTGTGAGTTACTTGGTGGAGATGAGGGTTTCTCAACAAAGAACCCATTTCATAGCTTCCCTGGGGGTTCCTGAAATCTCTCTTTAAAGGTTATATCTCTAGTGTAAGAGTAGGCTCTGCATGGGGAGAGATGTGTTTTTCTTTTTACAAAAAAAATTCTGTTTCCTTCTAAACGTCCACTAAGTTAGCTGAGTTACTTAACAAAAAACAGTATCTTATTTCAGATGGGTCAAAACCAGATCCAGAAATGTCAAAAAATGGATCGTGGGTTGAAAAGTGAGTGATTTAATGTGATTTGAGAGCGGTTTTAATTTTATGATACTTGGCGCATGTGTGTGAATGTGTTTTAATGATAACCTAATTTTACTGCCCCGGACTTTAAGATTCCTTCTCATTCATCCATTAGCATTTGAATCTTCTCAAAATAATTTTTGCTCAGATTTCTCCCAAGAAGCCTCCTGCCTGTGTTCTGCAAGGACACGCTGTTCCGAACCCGTCCTCAATATCCTGTTGTCGGGTGTCAGCCCTGTTGTCCTTTTCGTTGCCATGTTCCCGTGTTCCCTTTCTCTCCTGTGGTGCTTTACAATAACAATTCAGAACAAAAGAGTCACTCCTCTTTCTGTCGCCTTCAAAAAAAGAAAAAAAAAAAAAAAAGACTTCGTCCCCCGACTGCAGGGCTTCAGTGATCACGGGAAACGTTTAGAGCAAGTTCTTCATAATAGTTAACTGGGAGTTGTGAATAAAGCTTACTTTTCTGTATTTTTTTAAGATTGTAATGTAGCTTCAGGGCATTGTGAACTTGAGGTTTTGTGTGTGGCCAGCTTTGAAGCTAAGAGAGAAAGCAATTTCCTTTGAGGAAAGGGGCCATCGTATTTGAGAGAATTTCCCAATCGGTCCATACAATAGGAATCGGCTACTATGTGATTGTCATTACTTGGTGAGTCATGGGACCGGAGTAGCTGTGCATGCCGTGGAGCCGTTGAACGTCAGCCCTTCAGTGCTCAGAGAACAATGGCGGAATGCCACACTGGCCACCGTCAGCAGCTTTTATCGATGCATTTTTCTCCTGGTGGATAAGTGGGAAGGAGAAAGTGTGCACCTTCTCGGCCTCCTAGAGGGGTACGGTATGAATGAAGTAAGAAAAAGTTTTCCCAGTTGGCAGGCGTTTCTCCAGGTGGGATCTTGCAACAGTCCAGCCGAACCGGTCTGCCCTTCCGAGACTAGACCTCTTATGTCATTTTGCTATTTTCCAGGTAACCCTTTTCAGATATGAGTAGGCATTTGTGGGGAGTGTTAATATCTCAGTTATGTACAGGTTTCCATTTTGGTGCGGAGGAAGGAACGTTTCTCTTATGCAGGAGGGATTTGGGAACAGTGAATTCCGTCAGGTGTCTCGAGTCATTTTGCAAAGGTGCTTTTGTATACGGATATGTGTGTGTGTGGAGGTGTGTGCACATATACGTGCATATTTATGTAGGACGACGGAAGTCAGTTCCACTGTGGCCATACATGGGATTTTATATAGACAGAGTAGTTCTTTAAAAACACTGTTTTAGATATTGTATTTATTCATTTGAGAGAGAGCACAAGCAGAGGAAGAGGCAGGCGGAGAGGGAGAAGCAGACTCTCTGCTGAGCAGGGAGCCCGATGCGGGACTCGATCCCAGGACCCTGGGATCATGGCCTGAGCCGAAGGCAGATGCTTCACTGTCTGAGCCCCCCAAGGCGTCCCGACATAAAGAGTGGTTCCATGAATGGGTACAGAATCAGAGGTGGCTTCCATTTCCACCAGCATCACAGTGGCGGTCCGCTCTCCAGGAAAGGCGATTTCGACTTCTGTTAGGAGACTGGGTGTCACAAGTACCTGCTGTCTTCCTCCTGTTCCGCATCCGCTATCACTGCCTTCAACACCAAATTCTTGCCTGACACTTGGTACAGCATAGACGGGGGAGACATCAGTCATTTGCAATTGAATATAAAATAGGTTCCATTTGCCTTTAATGCTGGATTTTTTTTTCTTTGCATCAACGGTAAAAGACATGAAATGTATTAGACCCTCTGATGGTGGGAAATCTCCTGTACAGGTTGTCAGATTAGGCTCTAGGGAAGATTTATAAAGGTGGTTGTTGTTTATCCTTCTCTTTTGTTTTTGAGGGGTGAAGTACGTGTTTGTTTACTGGTGTTTCAAATCTAGACATTCATGCTAATTTCCCCCCACAGCTCCAGAACACGGACAAGTTAGCCAAGTCTCACAGAAATTTTGACCATTTTAATGTTGTTTTAACAAAGCAGTGCTTTCACATATCATGATGGAAAAGTTTTTTCAAATTCTATTTGATGTATGCGTGTCTTTTCTGTGTTCAGTGAGGACTTCTTTGGGAAACCATCTGTATGTGAAATTGAGTAATCCCTTTGTTTATTGTTAGCAGACAAATGAACTTATGATTAAGGCAAGAGAGTATATGTTTGCATTTTTATGTCCAAACATGTAAAGCATGCTTTGGTCTACCGCAAGGTGTTGCAATGGCGTGACAGTGGGAGTCACGCCGTTCCCGCCAGGCGACGAGGAGGAGGCGGTCTTCGCCTCCTGCTCCCGCTTTAGCAAGAAGCTCTTACACACCTTTGGTGGGGGCCGGATGTCTGGGTTTGCACGTGAATTGTGCAGGTTTGCAATCAGCCTGTTTTTTTGTTTTGGTTTGATTTGGTTTTTTTACACTTTCCTGACAATTTCCTTTAGTTGCACTTTCTTGTCTTGCATGGTGATAAGCAACATCCTTGAGAGAACTACAGGGTAGGATTTTTTTTTTCCTTTTGGGAAGACTACTTCCTCTTCCTTTAGACAGTGTTTAAAAGATTACTTTCCATTCTCAATTCACTCTTTCTCTGCCATTCTGGAAGCTGAAATCTGGGACACCCATCACAGATTTGCTCTTAGGTGTATGTGCGGGCATCATACGCATACATAGATATATGTCTATATGATATGTTATATGCATGCGTAATATACACATGTATGTATGTGTGTATATGTATCGCTTCTGTGTGTAGAGCCATATGTATGTATTTCATACACATCTATTTTCTTTTGTTTATCAGGATGATAGATTGCAATTTAGATCTCTATTTTGGGAAGAAACAAACAACCACTTTATTGTGTCTGTGTGCGAGATCGTTCTTCTTGATGTAATGTTTAAAAAAAAAAACTCCTTCCAGGTATTGTATTTTAATTCAGAAGATCGACACAAAATAATCAGTATATAATTAAAAAAAAAAAAGCCAACAACCTGGCATCTGGAGCATAGTGTGATCGTGTGCTTTGGAGGCCGCCAAAAGGACTGAAATGCAAGGGAGGTGGGCACCCGTCGCTGACCCCGGGAACCGGACAGGGCTCTCCCGTTGGCAGTATGGAAACCTGGCACCCAGCACTCAGCTGCGGGGCACTGACCCACTGCTGGTCCCCGTGAGCAAGGAGGGTATAGATCTCAGTGCCAAGTCATCTTTTTTATTTTTTTGGGGACTAGGCTGTGGGTATTAATCTGCCCCGAGCTGCCTTTTCATTTGGCTTGAGTCGAACGTTGAGTGGGCGAGGGCCCCGAGAAGCCCTCCCGGGCTCTCTGGAAAAGGCAGTTGGAAAGCAAGAGGGAGTTTTGATTCTTCAACTCGGCGAGCCTGGCGGGGTGGATGAGGTGGAGCTGGCCTTCCTGGAATTGTCGCGTCGATTTTCCTGTTGTGTTTCACTGTTGACGCTCTCACAGACACACAGGACCGCTCCGGCACTGCCTGCCACCCGCCATCTGGTCTCCGTGGCCTGTCTGTCATTTCGTGGGTCCCCATCCTCTGCTTACGGCGATGTTTCTTCAACAAGAACTAGGGTCCAGTCCTTTGGTGGGTATTCGAGACGATCTCTGTAAGAATCTGGAGAGATGCTAAGGGAACTAGTAAGAACAAGTGTGCTGTTTCCTGTTCTTAACCTATTTACTAGTCTTTTAGTGGGACCGATTGCATTCGTGAGACTGTCGAGTGGGTGTCTGTGCTGTGAAGGCAGAGTGGACTCGGGCCAGTTGGTCCTGGAGAAATCAGGATTGCTTTTTTGCATTGTCACTGGTGCCTTTTTTTTTTTTTTTTCTCGTCTGCATGTATAAATGAACTCCAGAAGGTGTATTTAAGCATTCTGTTAAGTAAATTTGGAAGACTGGGTTTCAATTAAAATAACCAGACAGTGTGACCTAGCTCCCATTTCTCCTTAATTTTTATCATTAAAGCCTTCATATCCCCAAAGACATCTGCTGTGCTTCCAAGTGATTCTTTTCAGGAATGTTCATTCCTTATTAATCAGGTTGCGTGGTCAAGAGAGTATGTGATTATTTTAAAGACTATCCTAGAGATCCAATTACTAAAAAACCGAGCACGCTATGGACAGATGTGGAAGTAGAGAGGAGGTTTTGCAAACGGCTTAATTCAATTTGTATGAATTCCACCAGGTGGGGGTTGGTGAAATTAAAAATCTTCCCTGCTTCTCACTTTTGGTATTAAGTGGAACCTTTTAATTTCCAGCACTCCTCAAAATAAAGAGGAAGTGGCAAGTCATTAAAAACATGCATTGTATTAATTAGTTACTTTAAAACTTGAGGCTAGTGCCTCCGTGCTTATCTGCTTGTCACGTTTTGTTGTGGTGGTGGTGGTTGTGGTGTTTTTTTCCCCAGTCAGTCCCTCTGGTCCCTTAAAATTCAGTTGGCAGAAATTCTTAGTCATCCGTTACTGATTAAGGGAACGAATCTGAGTGCTCTGACAGTCGGAGGTTAGCCACAGCACTGTTTCAGAAGCGTTGCCTGTAGAAAGTTACAGATCACTTTTGCACTTGTTCCTGCTAGTGTGTTATTTGTATTGTTGCTTTGAGAGCCACTTCGCATTTTGACTCCGCTCTGCCATACTTCGGCGTAGGAGGTAGCCTCAGTTGTGGCAGTCAATTTCCACTCTCTCAGAGTGCCACTAAATTCAGTGGGCTCTCCCTCTCCCCTCTGTGTCGCAGCTGTGGCCCTGTTTTACTGTGTATTTACTGACTCACCTGTGTCTCAGATCAGCCAGGGTGCTGATCGGTAAAATAGCATTTGGGGAAGGTGTTTCTTCTGTGGCTTTTACAACTCAAAGCTAAATACTAACCCATGACCAAATATGCAGACATTGAGTACTTGTACTGTGTTATTTAAAATACTCTCTTTGTGGTGACTCTGTCTTGAGTAGAGTACCCAGTTTCTATTGTTTCTGCCTCATAAGCTGAGATTAATTTCCAGAGGTTCACAGTTCCAAAGTTTTGAGTCCTCTGAAAGTCCATATTTCTTCTGATATAAGAGAAAAACATCATTCCACGGTCCTTTAAAAAAAAAAAAATTCCACCTCTGGTTCTGTAATAGGGATCATCTCAGAGCTAAAAATCCAAATGGCAATAAGCCAGCTAAGTCTTCATTACCCATGTGAAGAGAGGGAATAGGAAATTGACTTGGTTGTGGCTCTGAAATGTAGGACTCTTTAAAGAAAATTTATTCATAGAATTTGGGATGCTGCTTATTAGTCACAACACTTGCCAGGGCTTTCTGTCTGTGGCTCCCCCTGCCAATACCATTTTTATGTGATCTGGTGTAATATTTGTACGGTTTTTGGTGATGTGTTTGTTGTCTCGGTACTGTTTTGGTAAATTTAACATCAAGCTTAGTTTCCATACCCCAGAGGATATGTTTAAAAAAAAGGGGAGGAAATGCCCCGGGGATCATCCGGGCACTGGCAGCAAGCCACCTGGTAAGAACAGCTGACCACCGGCCACCCAGTGTTGGTATCCGAGTTTATTCCTTGGTCTAGTGGCTCCTGAATTTCCCTCATAGCGATGGCTTGCAGAGCCATCCGGAGTGAGGGACTGAAAGTAAAATTATTGGTGGCTGGAATGCGTGTTCTTTTTCATGCACTCCAAATCAGAAAAGTGATCATTGTTCGTGGAGTCTGCAGATGTGACATACAGTAGCTGCAGGGAAGCACCGAGAGATGGGCTTGCCTTATGATTAAAATGTCAAAACTCCACTGAGAGAAATTGGGAATTAAGAAACTCCTGGATGGGGCGCCTGGGTGGCTCAGTGGGTTAAGCCGCTGCCTTCGGCTCAGGTCATGATCTCAGGGTCCTGGGATCAAGTCCCGCATCGGACTCTCTGCTCAGCAGGGAGCCCGCTTCCTTCTCTCTCTCTCTGCCTGCCTCTCCATCTACTTGTGATTTCTCTCTGTCAAATAAATAAATAAAATCTTTAAAAAAAAAAAAAAAAGAAACTCCTGGATGACATGCTGACAGTCAGGGATCTCCTTATTCTAGTGGCTGATCGAACTAATAGACTGCACTAGGTCTGGAGACTCCTGATTCTTGATCGCTTGCATGTGGGTGAAACTTACATACTCTTGGGATTTTGACCTGGACCCGCTCGCTGACTTTGGCCACGAGTTAAACCTTGCAATGTGTGTCATCTTCCTAGGGCTTCAAGGTACAGGTTATCTTCTCGATGTCATAGCAGAAGTGAGGGGAGATTACACAGAATAGAGTTGTGAAATTCTAACATGAGCTAGCAAGTAGGATGATGGCAAGGTTTGTGACAGCACAGGCAGGGGATTGAATGGGTTTTTTGCATGGATTTGCCTGGATGATGATTTTGCCTCTGACTTCAGAGGAGGGGGCAGAAAAGATGAGTCCAGCAGCCACAAACTCTCTTCACATCCACCTCGCTGGCTGAGAACACTGATCCATAAGGACATCCAGCCTGAGCTCGCCATCTCCCTTCTCAGGCCCAAACCTTGTGTCTCCACTAAGTCCTGGTGTCTGCCTCTTCTACCGGGCACTGTCTCCTTTAGTCCATTTCCCCCAAGATCCCACACTTTGGACAAAAGAAAGCCCTTCCTTCTCCCTCCAGGTAAGTCCTCCTGCTGGGATGAGAGCTACCTCGAGGTGATGATACCTAGAGCCCAGAGTGGGTAAGAGGCCATCTGCCCAGGCAGCTGGTTCACCTTAGCCATCACCTGGGTGCCAAGGTCCCATCATGTCTGCAGTCCTCACCGCCGGCTATCCATCTCTGTCTTGATTAATTTTTCCTAACCCCAAAAGGCACAAGCCTCTGGCATCCAGATTTATCATGGGGGATTTCAAGGAGTAGGTGATCATTTGTCTCTGGCCACCCGTTTACGATCGGCCTCAAATTTAGACGATGAGTGTTATGTCCGTATGAGGTTCGTGTTTGTGTTTGTGTCTGCGCTGGCGTGTGCCTGCCTGTATTGGTCCCGGAGCCGATCCAGCTCTACTGAAGAGAAGGGGATGAATCCCAGAACTTTAAACCGGGGTCCCCTTTCTGATCACTCTGTTGTGTACCAGGAAATAGTATTTTTAAATGAATATTTTGGTTGTTTTGTAAATATGGTAGTTACACTCCTTTGTGGTTTTCAGCTCAAAGCTTTACTTTAATTGTAAACATTTAAGACATGTCACACTATTTATGACCATCTTCTAAAACAAGTCTTGGTTTAGTCTGAAATCTCCAAATACAACCATGGCCAGGGTTCAGGCCTCGAGGAGGTTCTGCCGTCAGCTTAAAAAAACCAGAAAACAAAAACAAGAAAATAAGCATGTAATACAGGAGCCAAAAAACAAAACAAAAACCCAAAAAACCTCACAAAGGAAAAAAAAAAAAGATCTGTGTTTGGGAGAAACCCAAAGGCAGCTGCCAGGAGCAGCAAATGGTCCCGTCGCGGGGGTCCCTGGGATGGGAGGTGAGTGCGTGAGAGTGAGGTTGAAGAAGCAGTTCGGGAGATGCTTGCACCAGGAGCTAGGGCATCCGTCAGGACTCATACTCTGGCCAGCAGGGAGCCAGCTAGCCGCTCACCATGTGGGCCTTTAACAGAAGTGATGGATAGAAGCCCTGGTACCAGAAGCGTGTGGCAGAGATGAACCTTGAGGGACAAAAAGATTGGAGGTAAGAAATCAGATGAGGAGGTGGTTGCTTGTTTTCTGTTTGGGTGTGTGGCAGGGGTTGGTAATAGTCTAGGAATGCGGGAAAGAAGACCTGGATCAAGCTAGAGTCAGAGAGAAGGAACCCGATTGAAGAACGGAGGATTGACCCTCACATGTCTTGGCTAATAATTTGGATTTGGGGGAAGGAGCGTGCGTGGCCTCCTGTGGACACGGGGACAAATGGCCACTGATAAAACGGCTTAAACCACGCTGGAGGGCAGAGCACCTGCAGGGCTTAAACTGCCCTGGAGGGCAGAGGCACCTGCAGGGCTGCGCTCCTTTGGGAGGCTCTGGGGAAGACTGTTTGCCTTTTGCAGCTTCTAGAAATGGCTCTTATTCCCTGACTCATGGCGCTTCCCTGTTCAAAGCCAGCGATGGTCGTTGAGGCTTTTCTCCATCTCAGCACCCGGCCCTGCTCACGGGAGGGCCCTCGTGATCCCCCGAGGCCATGTGATGGTACGCTCGTCTCCCCCATTTTCACGAGGCGAGTCTCTGACTTGTAGTGAGCAGGAGAACAGAAGCACCATGAGGAGACTCCAGAGGCTTGTAGGGCAGACAGGTTTGGGAGGGAAGCTGATGAAACCCATGAGATGCACCCTTGGAACTTCTAGTAAAGGAAACAGAGAACTATCAGTGCTGAGCTGGAATTCTGGAAAGAGAGGCCCTGGGAGGGACAAGCCTAGGAGTCATTCTCAGAGATGCTGTATGAGAAATGAACAACCTGGATGGCTGATTTTTTTAATTGAGGTATAATTGACAGATAACATTACATTGGTTTCAGGTGTGCAACCTGACTCCCTGTTTGTATACAACGTATTATTCACTGCAGCCATCGTGCTGTATATTAACATCCCCAGGATTTCTTTCTTTTACAACTGGACGTCTGTACCTTTTGACCCTCTTGGATGGCCTGTGGATGGAGGGCCAGACCCTTAGAAGACACCCAGGCTCTGCTTTGCTGGAAGGACAAGTCAGCAGGGCTTAGGGAGAGGAAAACCAGAAGAGCACAGTTTTAGCGACATCCAGAATGAGAGAGGGTTGGACAGGAGAAGGCAGGGTATGAAAACATGGACATGATCAGGCTTTCCGCACAAGTCTGTGTAAGAACGTTTCTGGAAAAGATGTCTTGCAACCAGTGCCTCCCAGGAGCCGGGGCTCAAGTGCAGCCCGCGACTAAGGACTGTCCCGCTTACGGATTGTTCGGACTGAGTGCTAGAAGGAACTGGAGGGAATCCTTGTGGACGCTGTCCCAGAGCCACGCAGCTGATAAGTAGCCGAGCTGCGTGTCATCCTCTGACTGGCTCTCGCCCTTCACTCTACTCCATGCCCTGTTCTCGACTACAAACCACGGGCCAGCAGCAGTCTGAGCTGTACATTGTCCCCATTCCCAGTTGGTGGCAAGGGGTGTCCGTGATCAACCTCGTCCTCCTCTCCATGAGGACCAATCAGCCCATTCAGAAAAAGGTTGAGCGATAGAATTTCCTGATAATGATATGCATGTGTGATTTCCTTCCATTGTAGTGAAGAATCTATTTTTTGAGGCCTAGACATTAAGTTATGGGAGTTAAGAAAAGGAAAATAACACCCCCCCCCCACTACACGTACCTGTTTGGTGAATCCCTGTTCATCTTCAAAAATCCTTCTCATGTGTTGCCTTCTTCGGGAAGCTTTCCATGTTCTTCTCCCCCAGTCTCTGGCACGTGACTTTTGTTACCTTGCACAGCAATTTGTTCATGTTTTCTCTGCACGTAAGATCTCCAAGGCAGGGGCTGAGTGTTACCATTACTTGTCCCAGCACCAAGAACCTAGAGGGGCTTCAATATTTGGTGAAAGAATGAATGGTATTTTTATTTCTCAAAAAGCTAAAAAACAAACCATGCTGATCTTCTCGGGTTGGGGAATGGCGTGCGTGCTTGCTGGCAACATATTGTCGACTAATGTCGCTAAAAATTACTTGTACCACAGCAAAATCTGCATCAAAGGAGAAAAAAAAATCAGATCTACTATAGGTATCGAACCCAGAGCCCCTTCTCTTTTGGCAGCATATGAGCACAAGATTCTGAAAATTGGTTGAACGTCATGGCGCATCCACATTTAGTCATCATTTAATACAATGAAACCAACATTTACAGCGTTGACGCTTGCACAGAGCTCCGTGCCAAGCACTATGGTGGTAAAAGCAAACGATCCTGTTCTGAGCAGCTGCTATTAAGTCATTCTTACATGAAGTGCCCCTGAGTACTTGACTCAGCGCTACTTCTGTTGATGTCAGGGTGAAATCCCACTGCCTGTCCCTTCCCGTTAGCGTTCGAAACTTGCACCCGCTTGGTGACGTCTCCCACCACCACCACCATTCCCTTGTTGCCCACACAGCATTTTTGTCCTATCTCTTTGGGA
Source organism: Mustela erminea (assembly GCF_009829155.1). NCBI lineage: Eukaryota > Metazoa > Chordata > Mammalia > Carnivora > Mustelidae > Mustela > Mustela erminea. The sequence continues at coordinate 7,128,892 of NC_045635.1, read as the reverse complement.
GGGAGTCTCCCCTCTCTGTTGTCTGGTTGTATGTGTCTCTGTCTTCTACCCCGTGGGTCAGCAAAATAAGATCCTCGCCCCAAATGGAGCTTGCCGCCTGTTCTTAGAAATCCGATTGTATTGGCCAGCCACGCTCTCCCCTTTCTGTGTCGTGTGTGCCGGCTTTGGCGTACCACAGTGCTGATTGGAGCGGCCACAACAGGGAACCTTCTGGCCCGCGGTGCCAGAAGTAGTTACTCTCTGGCCCTCTCTACAAAAAGTTGGCTGACCTCTGCTCCAACATGTTGAGACATCCTTTGAGACAGCAGGGGTGTTGTATACTTGAAGGTTTTTAACCCCGACGGCTGTTCTTTTCCCCAGTCATTCGACCCATGTAGGAGTCCCACTGTGTGCAGGCGCTGTTCCGGGCACTGGCAGGACATCCCTCAAAGAGCCAAGCCAAGTCTCTGCTCTCATGGAGCTTACCTTCTACTGGTGGGGCGGCGGGGAGTGATGATGGCTCGGTGGCCAAACTACTAGAATACGTTGGATGACAAAAGTTACGGAGGAAGGCAGAGAGAGGTGGGGCGGGCGGTGGGGGAGAAGGTTTGCCGCGATGGTGGGGGGTAGGTGGCCATCTTGGTAACAGGGGAATCGGTTTTATGTGGGTTCACAAGGAGGTAACACTGCTGCAGAGAGTCACGTGGATTCCAAAAGCTTTGGGAGGGGGAGATGGGACGTGCTTGGCATGTTCCAGGCATCACAAGGAGGCCGTGTGCCCGGAGCAGAGCAAGGGCTAGCGTGGGTGGAAATGAGGTCACTGGCTGAGTCTGTTTTCTGGGGCTGGTTTTATTCTGCTGACTTGCTCCCTGAGTGAGATGGGAAGCCCCTGGAGGGGAGAGCAGAGAAGAGGCAGGCTCGGTCATGTTTTAACAGGATCTTCGGCTTCAGAGGAAAAGATTGCGGGTGGGGGCCAGAGGAGCAGAAGGCAGGAAGCCATTCGGAAAGGTGTCGTGATAACCCAGGTGAGGCGTGATGTTGGCTGGCCCACGATCATAGAGCCGGGATGGCGAGAGTGCCAGATTCCGGCTTCTCGGGCCAGCTCTCTGAATGTCTCTTGACTCAGAGGTCAGCGTTTCCAGTGGGGTCAGCAGGGGAATCACCTCTAGAAATTGTGATTGCACCACACTGGGATGGCATCCTGGCACCTGCAGAAAAATACAGTCCTCCCCACTCTCCGGACACCTTTGGGGCTCATCCCCATGTGGGGATCTATTGGGAGGCGTTCTTGGTGCACCTGAGAACAAAGCAGACCCAAAGGGCGACGGCTTCCCGTTAATTTAAGTTCTTCCTTAAAGTTCTTCTCTTCCCTTCCTTCCGATGGGAAGAGAGAAGAAATTCAATTTAGTGAAAATTCCATTTTTCCATGATTAACCAAAATAATGATTAATAGGTCGACCCTTTCAATTTCATCCAAGCCATGTCGTGGAAGGGGTGGGGAGGACCAAGTGGGGATGGCAGGTCTCATACCACAGCAGCCCGGCGGTTGCCGCTGTGGGTTGTGAAGACATGAGCAAGCTTTCATATTTCAAATCTCAGCTGCCTGTTTCTTCTCTCTCGTGTAGTTAATATTCGCGAATGGCTGAAGATCTCTTTAAGATACCAGGCTTCTATGAAGCCAGCAGCTCTTTAATTTTTAACAAACTCAGCACGCACTTGACACTTTTAATGATCAGTTGCCGTTTGTTCGGTTGATGGCAAGATGAGCATTAGCTTAACCAAAGCCCCACGTGGTATTTCTGAGGGATGCTATTTCAGAAAGGGGCAACACGTTCTGGAAATCGCGAGTTTGTAAATAAATGGGGGTGTGACTACAAAAAGGCCGATTGTCGGAATCACTGAACGGTAGCTGTGGATGTGAAGCCTTCCCATCAAGCAGGCCCATGAACCCCCCCAACCCCCCTGACCCCCCGAGAGTGATTGGAGCCTGGCGTTCCCCTGGGTGAGCTGCACTGTTCTCCCACAGGCGGCACTGGGCTGCATCTAATACGCCCGCAGTTCCGCAGACCTTGGCTAATGGTCTTGAGAGGGAGAAGGTTCAAAGAGGTTTGGTTCCCAGGCCTGCTAATGAGCGCGAGGCCTCTTCCCCGTTAATGAAGCGGGGTTTGTGTGCGATTCTTTTCTCCTGCCCTTTTTGAAGGGAAGGCAGGCAAGGGTTCACAAAAGCAGCAGCCCGTCTTCATGGCATGGGGAGCGTGCAGCTGGGCCACCCGAAGGCAAGCCTGGTGGGGAGCTCAAAGCTGGCGGAGCTCGAGCCCCAGGCCAACAGGGCTCTGGGTGTGAGGCTGGACCTCCTGCCGGCCCGGCCTGTCGCTGGCTATAGGGACAAGCCTTTGATGAAACTCTCTGGGCCAGGAGGGCTGCACGGGGTCCCTCAGCAGCCCTTTCAAGCCTCCCCAGAGTAACGTGACTACTTTATTTATCCTGCTGCCTACACTGCAGCCGTGAGCCTGGTTAATAACTTCTCAAATGAATATCGAAGCCACGAAAATCCTTGTCCTAATTAACTAAATCGTTATTAGTCATTGGTACCCAGGCTCACCACAGCCACTGAAAAGGCCCGCAGATATTTTTCTCTGCTTCGCTCTGCCCACCCACATCCCACTGCAGGATTAAACAATAGAATTATTCAGGAGAGTAACGAAGGCATGCCAGAAAACATCGCCTCGATCACAGTCATCTCCGTGAAAGTCAGTGTTTTTCCGCAAGAATATATTTTGGAAGCTGACATCCCCTATTTAAGCATTATCATTTCCGCTGAAGTCATGCGTTGGATTTCATGCACATTTCATGCCCATTTCCACAAGAAGCGCCTTTCTACTTCTCTGAAGCCTGCTGTGGTATCGTAGAGTAAAAAGTCCTTCAGAAGCATAAACTTATTCACATGCAAGTTCATCAATTCAAAGTCATGAAAGACTCTAGTTCGTTAATTAACATTTCTACATTTTAATTCTCCACACAAGGTAAAACTTGGCCGTGACACAATGAGATTATTGTGATTAGATACAAATTATGGAAATTACAGTTTCAATAACTTGCCAGTCTGGAGTAAGACCTTTCAACAAACCAAATTGCGAAAAAAAAGAGGTTTTTTGTTTTGTTTTGTTTTGCTTTTTGCTGCTTTTGGTGACAGGAACTTTGAGAAAATGTTAGTTGGTACGCTGGCTTAGGGTGTTTCTCCCCGCCTCACTCCCCCAGCGAATAGAAAGAGAATTATTTGGAATGTACACACATTTACCCTCCCATGACCCGCGTTTGGAATTATTCTGAGATGCATTCAAAGCTGACAGCTCCCCATGGCTGACCCCCTCGCGCCTAATCAAATCTTACGTTCTGTTTCCAGATAGCTGATCAGCTTCCTTGGATTTTGCTGATGACCCAGGAGAGCTTCGCCTGAAGATGGAAACACTGGAGTCGGAGCTGACTTGCCCTATTTGTCTGGAGCTCTTTGAGGACCCTCTCCTACTGCCCTGTGCACACAGCCTCTGCTTCAGCTGCGCCCACCGCATCCTGGTGTCGCACTGCGCTACCAACGAGTCTGTGGAGTCCATCACCGCCTTCCAGTGCCCCACCTGCCGACATGTTATCACGCTCAGCCAGCGAGGTCTAGACGGACTCAAGCGCAACGTCACCCTGCAGAACATCATCGACAGGTTCCAGAAAGCCTCCGTGAGCGGGCCCAACTCCCCCAGCGAGACCCGCCGGGAGCGGGCATTCGACGCCAACACCATGACCTCCGCCGAGAAAGTTCTCTGCCAGTTCTGTGACCAGGATCCTGCCCAGGACGCTGTGAAGACCTGTGTCACTTGTGAAGTGTCCTACTGTGATGAGTGCCTGAAAGCCACTCACCCGAACAAGAAGCCCTTTACGGGCCATCGTCTGATTGAGCCAATTCCGGACTCACACATCCGGGGGCTGATGTGCCTGGAGCACGAGGATGAGAAGGTGAATATGTACTGTGTGACCGATGACCAGTTAATCTGTGCCTTGTGTAAACTGGTTGGGCGGCACCGAGATCATCAGGTGGCAGCTTTGAGCGAGCGCTATGACAAATTGAAGGTTAGTCCGATCCGCCTTAAGCCAGCCCCTTTGTGCCAGCAAATGTCATGGAAATAAAACGTGTATTCACTGCTAGCTGCACGGCAGGTGAAGGTTTTCTCTTCACCTTTGTTATCTGATTAGTTTTAGCACTTTTTTTGGCAGCCTGCAAATGTCGCACAATCAGGGTATCTTGTAAGAGTTGACTGCTGCTTGTAATGTTAGCGTTGGCGGGGTGAGGGCGAATTTCAAAAATCTGGGTCATTTTCAGTCCCTGCAGGGGCTCTGAGGGTGGGGGGAGAGCGGGCAGGGGGCGGGGAGAAGGAAAGAAGGGATAGCAGATAAAAATCTGACTTTGGGCATTTGGGGGGCATTTATTTTCTTCACTCATTCAGGAAAGCTAATTTCACCTGAATTGTACCTGTATCCAGTTACTCGCACAAACAGAAGGACAGAGGGAGGAATGCCTATAGCAAATGTGGGATTTTAGAGGACATGTGACCTTGTATTTCTTGTGTGAATGCTATCCGGCTTATTGGTGAGCTAGAGTGCTCTGACCATCTCGGGTTTGGGCAAGGAATTCCTTTTCGTGTAGGCTTTTTCTTTGGTAACGTCACAGGTGAGGCTCTTTGAACTTCACTTTTAACATGAAATTATTAACCTAACTCCAGCACGGAGAATGATAATTAATATGACTATATGTCAGATTAAAAATCTCACTCTCTAAATATGGATAGAATGCACCAGGGAAGAAATAAGTCAGGTCTCCAGATGTCTGTCGAACTTCAGGCGATGGTGGGTCTAATTACGGCAAACTCAGCCGAGGGTTTGCTCTAATAGTGAGATACTGCCCTCGCTGGTTAATTTTAGATCACAAGACGCCAATTAAAAGGAAAGGAAGTATAAATTAAGAGCTTTGAGTAAATATATATCGAAGCCCTTCCTCTCAGGAAAAACACACACCGCGTTGTTGAGCAAACAAAAAAATGAATCACGTGAGTGAGAGTGTTACCACTCGGGGCGCATCGACCCCTCTCTCAAACGGTTCCGATCACTTTTCCTCAGCGCGCTAATGGGTGCTTGTGTTTACTGGGAGCTCAGAGTTTGTTCTGTGACGCTGGGATTAAGGGACCACGCCTGCGATGTGGTCGGGCTCTTTCTTGAGATGCTGAGGGAAATTGGTGAGCTGAGTGAATCCGGCTTCTGAATGTCACTTGGGGAACACAAGCCTCACCTGGGCGGCATCTGTCGCTTGTAAGCGTCCGAGGACTGTTGGTACCCATCGGTGAACTTGGAGAGGAAGTTAAGCCGGAGGATGTAGGTGCTGGGGACAAGGGGAGACGGACGCCGACTGGTTTTCTAGCGTAGTGCGCAGCCCTAGCCGAAAGCACACCTCTACACATACTGAGAGCAGAGGCAACGCGTGTGGGAATTGTGCCTCCGATATTCTTCGGAAACTGACGTGGCAGTCTGTCTCAGAAACCGAGATGATCATTTCTGCCCCTTTTCGGTTGCCGGCAGAATGTTTAAGATGAGTGGACGTGGGTGTTTTTTGTTTTCCAAAATGTGAACGTGGTGGACGGCGGTCCTTTCCTTACCCCTCAAAATGTTCCTTTGACTGGATTAACACTGCCTTTTTAATGACCGATCATTAAAACGGCACAGTGATTGATGTTCAGTATTCAGCAACCTTCAGACTTGATATTTAAACTTGGTAGCCAAGTTCTGCTCATTATTTGTGGGCTATCATAAAGGAGTTACTAATGATTTACAGAATGTCTTCAAATTTATGAGGACATGCTATCATGCTCTAGGCTTTTGTGATGAAAATGAAACTCTTCAATTATGAGCCCTACGCATTTGTCTGATCAAGCCTGTGGGTTAGCGGTTGTCGATATGGTCACCAGAGGGCCTGACAGTTAACAGTACAGTATATTTTATCTTCTAATTACAGAAATAGAAGCATATAAACAGCACCTAGTACACCAAAGCACATTTACAGCCACTCAACAAAATATGTTTATGAGCATTTATTTACCATCATTTCACAAAATGTGCTTATGAGCATTTAAACAGGTAACCTGCTAGCACTGCATGTTTGTCCTAAAACACGCCACTTAAGTTAGAATAGAAAGATCATAAGAATATATTGACATTTGGGGCATCTTGTGATATCTCAGTTATCACATATTTATGAACATATGTGCTTTTTGTTTATTTAAAAGCCAAGTACAACATGGACATTAATTTTTGAGGAAAGTAATAGCATATCGGAAGGACCAAAAGCAAGGAAAGGTATTTTCTGTTAATTATTAGTTTGGTCTGAACAACTGAATGTGCTCTGTGTCTTTTTCTGTGGCTTTAGCATCTCGGACAGAAATAGATTTGTGACGATGTGGAAATACAAAGCACGGAGAAATGTGAGGGTACTTTCCTTGAGAAGATGGTAGAGGTGCTACACTTATTTGGCTATGTAAGGATGCAGGTGTCTCCTTTTGGAAAATGTGTTTGCTCTTGTGTTAGTAAAAGTCCATTATTTGGGGGTGCCTGGGTGGCTCAGTCGGTTAAGTACCCGCCTTCGGCTTAGGTCATGATCCTGGGGTCCTGGGATCAAGCCCTGCATCGGACTCCCTGCTAGTGGGAAGCCTGCTTCTCCCTCTGCCTGCAGCTCCCGCTGCTTGTGCTCATGTGTGTCCCCCCACCCCCCACGCCCTGGTCTCTCTGTGTCTGACAAAGAAACAAAAATACAATCTTTAAAAAAAAAGAAATTCCTTAAAAAAAAGGTCCATTATTTGAAGATGGGAATTCTGCAGTGATTATGAAGAACAGTTATTTCTCGCACTAATCTTAAACTTTGGGGGTCACTTTTACTCGTATTAGGTCTCAGTATATATACACGTGCCTATGTAAAGAATTGGAATATACTTTTGTACATTACAACTCTCTTTCCGGGCACAAAAGAAAAATAAGGGCATAAAAATTCCAACACGTAGGATTCATGCAAATAAAATCTTCCATGTCATCTGAAATAGTGCCGTGTCAGTAATCTGGTGCTGTGAGACACTAGGCATTGGGAGGCACTCATAAAATATTGAAGCAAAGAGAAAATTAAACCAGCATTTCCTGCACTCACTTTTAAGATAAAAAGAAGTCTTCCTGCCAAATGCATGTCTCTAAGTGGAGCATGTCATAATGTGGACCTGCTTGTATCATTTTAATTGAATTTTAAGAAGGTTCTCAATCCTCAAGTCTTGATTAAAAGTTTGATTCGTGAACCATAGAACGTAGAAGAGAATTTAGTAGAATGTATTACAGAGTTTTCAAGGAGTTACAATGCAGTAATTCCATTTTTTTCCATCCCAGCATACAATGTTGGGGCTCTTGCTTCTTTTCTCTAGTTATACCTATAAAAATACAGAAACCGAGAAGAGTTGACCTTTCCTTGCCCTTCAACTTTGGCATAGCCCCACTTCAAGTTAGCTGACAGTGAAAGTCCAAGCCATTGTTTTGCATTTGTGACTCCCAAGGCTGGCTCCAGGCATTCATTTGTGTGATGCCCATTTCGATGGTTGTCCCACTGGACTTTTGTCATCATTTGATAAAGGCTCCAATGAAAGCTCCACCTTCCTGTGTCGTCCTTTTCATCTGGAGGTAAAGGAGAGAGATTTTGCTCTTGGGTTTCATTTGTAGATTGTAAGGTTCCATAATTTTGAAAGTCGTGTGCTTTATTTGCATTTGGGAAAGTTGTTAGTGGATACTTGGCTAGACATTTTTTTTCTCTTTCCTTAGAATTTCTAGAACTTGTTTCTTCTTTGAAAATAGTAGCCGATATAGTACGGGTTCCAGTGAAAAGGGGTGTGTGTGTGTGTGTGTGTGTGTGTGTGTGTGTGTGTTGCATGGTGTATCCCTGATGTGGATAGAGGCTGGCGATGCTTAGACACCCTCCATTGTGCAGGCTGGACCCCCACCACAGGGAGTTATGCGGCCCCAAATGTCCATAGCGCCCAGGTTGAGAAACCCTGATCCCTGAGAGGAATTTAGTGTTTAGCACTGTATTGATTTGCTAGGGCCGCCGTAACAAGGGGCCACAAAGTGACATGAAGGACAGATACTTACTATCTCACGGTTCTGGAGGCTGCGTTCCAGGCCTCTCTCCTTGGGTTATAGGTGGCTGTCTCCTCTCGTCTCTTCATTCGGCATTCTCCTCGTGTGCTTGTCTTTGTGTTTGCATCTCCCTGCTTTATAAAGAACACCAGTCATATTGGAGGAAGGAGCCACTGTACTCTGGTATGACCTCATTATAACTAAGTGTACTGGCAGTGACCCTGGACCCGAGTAAGGTCACGTTCCGAAGTCCTGGGGGTTAGGACTTCAACATGTGAATTGGGAGATGGGGCACAATTCTACCCATAGCCGTTACCGACTTCAGTGTATACCTAATTGTCTAGTCAACTGAGCACATACTCTCCCTCCATCAAGGATTTTATTGCCTAAGGTTAGGCAGAGCCCTTTGCTCATACAACCCCATCACTCACCTAAGACTGACCATGGGGGCTCGCGGATCATTAATTCTCTACACATTCTTGTCAGCTGCTTGACTGGTGATCGACTACAAACCCTGCATGAAAACTTGAATTCATAATAATGGTGTAGGTATTCATCCTTCTGTAGGAAGAAACATTCTGTAAGAGAATTTCTAAATAAGAGCAGAACCAGTTATTACAGCATATTTTATTTTATCCACCTGGACGCCAACCAGTATTGTGATCTATATTGCACTTTGTTGGCTTGAATGGTGTGAATTTTGGTAAACTGAGTCTCAACGAGTGGTGTTCATGTGGGTTTCGTGCTACCGTGTGCGGGACACTTGGGAGACCCACCGTACCCATTGTTTCATTTATACTCCAGCCAGCGATAGTGGCATGTAGGTTTTTTTAACAGGCCACCAAATAGTAAGCTCATAGATGCTGAATAAATGAACAGGCACAGTCTCCTTCTTCATGGAACTTGTAGTCTAGTAGAGAATTCCAATCATGTAAATGTTTGTTGGTGGTGGAGGGAGGCCCAGCATGCCCAAAGCTGGGACACCAACCCCACACCCAAGCGCTGGAGAAGAGCTTCCCAGAAAAGGACCGTTGCATCACCATTCCAAGCCTATTAGAAACAGTATCGAATTTGCTAGATGTCTGTAAATTCCCCGGGATTAGTCATTCTTTTTTATTGTTATCTCACATGACATCCCTTGTGCAACCCTATATAGTAATTCAAACCAGTTCACAATAATTCCAGGCTAGATTTTAATCTAAAATATAGCTATACCTTATGACGTTTTGTCACAGACCAGTGTACTATGTGGGTGAGTCAGACATATGTCTTGTAAAATGTTTTGGTTATATGGGGTCTCACCAGTTCTAACTGGGCCCTTCAAAATGCAGTTCTGCTTGTGTTTCTTTCAATCTGCAGTGTATGTTTAAAGTCCCCTTGCGATAAAAATATGGTTTCCAAGTATTTGTAAGTTACGTTAAACCTGTATTTGAATTTTCTTCATTTGGTACTGAAAGGATTTATGATACACAGAGTAAAAGAAAACATCTCTGAGGATAAGTTTTTAACAGTAAGCTTAAGGCCACATCCTTCTCCCTGAAGAATCTCCTCTCCCTTCCTTCACCTGCAAAGAGGAAGGTATTTTTGCCTGATGCTTTATTATCATTGGAATCATTTGCAGTAAGTTTGATGAGTTCTGGAAAATACACAAATAAGTATACAGTCATGTGGCTGTGTAAACACATGTAATTCTTGGGTACATTGCTTATTGTTCAAAAAACAGAGCTAATGATGTACTTACGTGCATAGACACTTGGGAGAACAAAATAAAATATTTTACATAAACCTCACTGTCATGCCTAGAGCGGAGGAAGCCCGCAATATATGTTAGAACAAAACAGTGTCTCTTGGAAACCAGGGGCTAGAATGGGGTGGTGTGATGGGTAAGGTATGGACTTGGGAGGAAGACCGCCTTCCAATTATTTTGTAATATAGCTTGTATTATTTGTGAGATAAGGGTCCATGTTGTTGCTTTAATGTGTTTTGTCGTTTTGTTTCTAAAGCCCCTGGGAAAGGGCAGAGGCAGAACAGTGAATAAACACTTGTTGATGGACGTGTCCAGAATTGATGGGTTAGAGACGTATGTTTTGGGATTTGAAGGAGGAAGAGATGACTGGTCTTGAGTAGACAAGAAACCTCGCTTCGGGGTGGTGGGTTTTAAGCTGCCATGACAGATCGGTGGATTATGCATCAAAGTAGAGAGAGGCCTTCCTCAGGAGTGAGGCCAGCAGAGACCTGTTGGCAGGAATCTGCAAGAGGGTTTAGAGATTCTAGACAATGCTGGCTAGAGCCCGGGGTGCCAACTGAGGGGCCAAGAGAGAGAATGTTGGAAGAACCATGTTGGGGGAGATTTTGAAAGCCATTGAATGCCAACCTAAGAGTTGGGGACATTTTTACTCTTCTCTATGTGGTTAACACTGAAGTGACTTTGTTTTTGAGAGAGAGGCTGATGAAATGCATATTTCTCAAGGTAAGGTCAAATGAACCTATCCATGTCCACAGAAGAAATAGAGGGGGAAAAGACATTCACATTTCTTTACAATTTATGGTCTCTTTTTTAAGTGACAAGGTGAAGTAGTATCATAGCTCAAAACCCACCACACTGTCAACAGAAACATGCAGCGGTGGGGATTCAGCATCCTGCCCGGGAAGAAACAGGAGGGTGTCATGGCTTGGCTCTTGGATCCAGGCATCAATGTGATTCTTTTCCTGCTTTCCTGGTGCAGCGCGACACACGGGGGATGACGTGTGCTAATTTCTTCTGACTCTTTGAGTCACTCAAAGAAGGGTGCCGTTCAAGCCTCCAAATGCCTGCTAATACAGCTAAGTAATGTTTTAGAGCCAGAAGCAACCTTGGTGCTCCCCTTGTCTTATCCCCCTTCTGCAGATGAGGAGTTGTGGGTTGAGAGCAGTCACAGGCATTGCCGCCAAGCAACCAGCGAGGTGCCTGCACCAGGTCTAGACACAGCCACTCTGTGGCCCAGTCTGTCCTGTGTCTTCCACTCCTTCCTGCTGCAGCTGCCAGTGCTAGCACATGAATCTTGCCTCTCAGTGCTCTGGGCATCCCTGAGGCTCCTTTTGAGGCGTTGAGACTAAATACGGTGATTTTACAATGTTTTGGAACACAACTGGCCTGAATATAAGCCACCATCATGGATGTAGGCTGATGCCTCTAGGACCACCAAAAAGCTGCTTTAAGATATCTCATGCTGGGACGCCTGAGTGGTTCAGTCAGTTAAGCGGCAGCCTTTAGCTCAGGTCAGGATCCCAGGGTCCTGGGATCGAGTCCTGCATTGGGCTACCTGCGTGGCAGGGAGTCTGCTTCTCCCTTTGCCTGCCGCTTCCCCTGCTTGTGTTCACTCTCTTTCTGTCTCTCTGACAAATAAATAAATAAAATCTTAAGAAAAAAAAAAGACATCCGTATGTCGTTATTTTTTACTGCTGCACCAGTGTAGGCTGGGTTGTCTTGAGGGGCTGGACCTCATGTCAAGAGGCAGGTTCAGAGATGGACCTCAGTGCCCTCAGGGACACCACAGAGAAGAGGATGCTCACGTGGAAACAAATGAACTGTTAATTGCAGCTTAAATGGGCTCATTAATTTCCCTCAGGGGAGTTTTTTCCCTGAGTGTCTTAATATACAGATAACAATTTAATTTTATTTAAATATACAAGCTGAGTGAGTGTAAGTGAGGAGTATCTGTTTGTGCATGGTACTTGAGTTCGGTTGAAAAGTTGTGAAAGAATGCGATTCATCTTGGTGGGTCCAGAGTTAAAGCTAGTAGAATATGCAGAAATTACATTAACTGAACAGTCTGGTTTTTTAAGGCTGAAATATTCAAAATTCTCCTTCCTTCCATGTCATTGACATGAATTAAGTCCTTCTTTTTGATACTGGATGAGTAATAAAGTAGACGTGAGTGGCCTGAGAAATTGAATGTGGCTAAAGATTTTATTCATTCTCAATAGGTGACGTAAGTGTTCTGGAAAAATCTGATAAAATTGCATTTACAAAATCCACTTAAAACTTACTCACTTGATGCTTTGGACTTCGAGGCATGATACTTAAAGTCTTTGCATACCCGTGAGGATAGCTTTTCAGCTGACAGAGGAAACACATTTTGCATTTCTCATCAAAAAAGAAAATGCTTGTAAAGTGCCTACCGTGGTGATTGGCACATAGTAAGCGTTCCGTGAGCGTGAGGTATTATTATATCTGGGCATTTACTGTTACAGTAAAGGCTTCATTGGTGTAATCCAATCGTGGATTTCCTGACAGTATCATAAATTACTCAGTGGTTATAGGGTCGATTTGTGTTTCTGGCTGACATGGGAAACTGAACAACCTTCAGGGGAATTATAATTGGGTGGAAACTTTGATTTGTCCTTCTCTCGAAACCAAGCTAGGTAGTAAAATGAACTTTTAAGAAGCAGTGAGTAGTAGACTGAAAGAGAGGGCTTGAAGAACAGGCACCATTTTGAAGTCCAGTCTGTGGTGAATGAGCTAGTCTTTCGTGGTCCTGGTTTTTATCTGATGGAATCAACCCCACAGGTGTTGACCGAGGCCTTGTGGCAATTTCCTAGGACAGAGAAGCTGGCTGAGGTGTCTGCCATGACTGTCGCGTTCATAGACACGTAGAGACAGATGAGACGAATATAGGTGACATGACGGGCAGGCAGCTCGGACCAGTCACAAGCTCCATTGGCCAGCTTTCTTTTTTGTTGTAGCCTGCCCTCGGTGGGTGAAGGAGGGACAGAGCGAGCTGGCCTGGGCTCTGTTAGCAGCTGTCTCCCTGGTTAGGGCTGGAAGAGGAGGAAGGCTCTGGAGCTCAGGGGCTTGCAGAAGGGAAAGGCTTGAGACGCTTAGAGCCCCTGCATTGTAGTGACCCTGAACTTGTTCTTAAGTGTTCTCCTTCTGCGTCCCTGGGACAGAATGCATAGAGCAGCTGTGTTGTCATCCGCCTCCTCCCTTATATCTTCTTTACATCCTAGTGGCGGGAGAGGGGGGTATCAGGAAAATAAGGGTTTTTATTCACATCGGTATAAACTAGGTTATTATTACTAAAACAACACGGGAATCGTGAAAAGCTTCTACCCTGTTTGTGCCTTTATAGATGATCTCTACTCCCCATCTGCTTTATCAAATCCTACTTAAAAAAAAAGAATCCTTATTTATTCACCCAATGACTGTTTGTTTGTAGTTGATGAGATCAGCACTGGGTAAACTCTGGGAATGCAGAAATGAATAACTAAGATAAGTCCAGATGTAATTATAACACACGATAGGAGTGTATAAAAGGACTATGAAAAGAATTCTATGAAAGTCAATCCGTGAGATAGTTTTTAATCTGATTGGTCATCAGAAATCGCTGACTTTGGTGTCGCTGTCTGGAAATTGTCTTAATTCCAAAAGCTGAAGGGGAAACACATTTCTGGGGAAAACACCGTCCAGCAGCCACATACTAACATTTGCAATGTGCATTTCCTTGGAGCGGCAGGTCAGAGCAAAAGCTGAGGGCTCCGATCCGTAATAAAATCTGGGCCAGGCCCTTTCTTATTAAAGGTCTGCTCCTCACGGGCTGGGCTGCTAGGGCTTCTCACATGCTTTTCCTCAGAGGTCTCCGTGTCCTTCCTGAGCAGCGCTCCCAGGTCAGGTAAATATCAGGCTGGGAAGCGGCTGACGTCATTTCCGCTCTGAAAGGACCCATCTCTAGGAAGACGTTGTGAGAAGCAACTGGAGGAAGTGGTTTGTGTTGCCAAGCCAGCTGGCGGGATTTTTTTTTTTTTTTTAAATGAACTTAGGCGTTAGGCTGAATATCCTGGCATGGTAGGGAGGTTTATTTCTCTCTCCTTTGATCGTTGACCTGGCTGTCCAGAGCTCTGGAAGATCTAGGAGACCTCGGGTACCTGTACAAACCCCACCTGAGGAGCTTGGAGGGGGATGTCCTCCAAGGCCATCATGCTGCCTCCACGCCTCTAGAAGAAAGTCTTGTAGGCCGAGGCTGGCTGGTAGCAGGGAGAGGGAGTGAGCCTTCAAGATGCTGCTTTAAGTTGCTTTGAGATGTGGTTCAAGGGTATTTGTTGACTCAACATCCAGGAGCAGCTATTACCGGGAGTGATGACTAGCACTGGTAAATCTCCAGATTGATAGTTTGCAAAGCACTCTCAAGTATTATTTGATCCTTGGAACAACCGTGTGGGAATGATGATACCTGCTCATTAGGGATCTCGGGGGGATTAAATGAGATAATGTAGGGCCGAGTGTCTAGCCCAGAGTCTAGTGGGTGGGAGAAGCTTGGTTCCGAGGAACCTTTTTAATCATGTGGAGCACGAGGCCACAAGAAATTAAATAACATAACCATGGTTAGAGAAGTTTGGGGGCTTATTCCCAGGGAGCCCATTTTGCCTCTAATGAATCACCACCTATGATGAAGACTGAAAGAACGATGGCTCAAATGTGCTTCAGAAGAAGCAGTGACGACGAAGAAGAGCTCGGGTGATGGAGAGATGAAGCACTTTTGCCTTTCCTTTTGACACCAGGGCTCCCTGGACTGAGCAAAGAAATTTCCTTGAACGTGGTGACTGTGATTGAAGATGATCTGTTTTCCATCCTGATAGAAATAAAGAAGGAAAATAGAAAGTTGGAATATGAAAATCCATGTGGAATAATTTCCGTGTATTTATAGTAATGCTGAGTTATTCAAAACTCACCAGCTCCTTCATACGTAGGTGTTAAATGAAGGAATGAACGAATCTCCTGACGGTCCCTAAATTCATTTCATCACTTGAAATGTGGTGATTTATTTGCCCTGGTTAAAAATGTAAATTTAGAGTCGCAGTCTACGAATTTGACATTTCAACTCTCTTAAGAGACCTCACTGAGTTCTTATTCATATTTAGTTATTCTTGGCAAAGCACGGATGCAAATAAAAATGGTCACTACCATTTTGATGTTAGTTGTGTTTGTTAATAAAGCTTTTTGATCTATTGTGCATTCCTCTCTCCACGATTGCTTCTCAGTTGGAATTGTAGGCTTGCTTAAATTAATTTCTTAGACCAGAATGTCTCAAACACAAATGTACATGGGAACCACTTGGGGTCTTGTGATTCAATGCAGATTCTGAGTCAGCAAGTCTGAGACAGGATCGGAGTCGGAGGGCAACTTGTGGCTTGGCCTTGCAGTTTTCAAGTTGTGTGCATTTAGGTGAAGGAAAAAAGCAAAACTAACTTCTCTGAGCCTCATTTGCTCCTTGGTAAAACAGGAGGTAATAATTCGGGATGAAATCCTGTAACACTTGGCCCTTGAGAAGCCCGGGACGAAGGATCGCGGCTCCCCGCTCCATTCCTATTGTTACTCCCTGAAGACTTCCATCTTGTCCTCCCTTACTCCAAATTTTAAGCCTCTTTCTGTCATAATCAGGACAATACAGGTTCTTCTGAGAAGCCAGATGATGTAAAGAAGACAAGTGCATAACCTCCTTCCTCAATCCCTCTGTCCCTTCCTCTATTGATTGCACATTATTCTGAAAGGACCCAACACTAGGCTCCCTGAGGGTTTCTCGAACTCAGCTTTTAATGAAATTCCCTTATCTCAGACTTTCTGTATTGTCTTTAGCCCCCCTTCCTAATTACATAGCATTTGGCATTATTTTATAAACATTCTCGGGGTACAAGCCTTCCCAGCCCAACCATTTGTCCATTTCTCAAGCCCGGTGACTGTATCTTACACAGCCCCTTTGTATTGGATTACTCATTTTTCAATGACTACAGCGTTTTTGAAAGCTACAAGGTATTTTATCAGTAGTAACTACTTGTTGAAACAAATGGAACAGCCCATAATAATTTAATCAGATTATAGTCTCCACTGTGTTGGTAGAAAGTGCCCATCAGATAAAAAAGGAAAACCATACCTAGCCCACCAGCCATTCTTTTGAATTTTGAATACATAAGCAAGTGAAACACTGCCTTTCAGGTCCCTGCATTCATTTCTGAAACTACAAATTGCTCCCCAGTGATTTCTCTCGAGAAAGTATTATGAAGAGACTGTTTGATTTTTTTCTTTTTAAACTTTATTAGCTCAGGCAGAGGTGATGAAACATTTGTCATTCACAAGGGGTAGGATAAACTAACTAGTATGTATATGTATACTTTTTGTGTGTAGATTTTGTCCTCTGCTGCCTCAGAACAGTTCTCTTTAATTCCACTTTGAGGCAGGATACTAAGAAATCGTGATTTGCTTAGGGGGTAAATTTAACAGTCCACAACTGCCTCATTCTGGCTACCCGTGAGGCAAGGGGGCCCATGCTGGCATCTGAGGGGTCAAGGTCAGGGATGCTGCTAAGCATCCTAAATGCACAAGACAGCACCGCCCCCCCGTCCCCACAACAGAGAATCACCCGGCCCCAAATGCCGGGGCCAGGACACCCTTGGATTGACTCAAAATGTCTTTTTTTTTTTTTAAAGATTTTATTTATTTGACAGACAGAGACCACAATTAGGCAGAGAGGCAGGCAGAAAGAGAGGAAGGGAAGCAGACTCCCTGCTGAGCAGAGAGCCCAATGCGGGACTCGATCCCAGGACCCTGGGATCATGACCTGAGCCGAAGGCAGAGGCTTTAACCCACTGAGCCACCCAGGCGCCCCGACCCAAAGCGTCTTTGCTAGTGACACAAAGGGAAATGCTCAGCTTCGCTCTCAGAGGCGTTGACTTATCTGTGTGACCTCCAAAACCAAATCTCTTTGGAGATGGGGAAAACTCAGCCTCGCAGAATCCCGCTTCCCCCATCTGTGGCCGCCCCGAGTGGCTGGCTAGCAGCGCCCCAAGGCTCTCTGCATGGCGGAATCCCCCACCCCGGGCCCCCAACCCAACTCGAGCAGTCTGGGCCCGCACATGCCGTCCTTCGGCCTGTCTCAGCAGTATTTAAACTTCCACAAACTTATTAAATATTCTTTAATCCCTTCCTCAAATATGATTGAGGTGCACTTGACATTATCCGCTATCCCCATAGATTTCCGAGTCATTGAGACTCACGTTCGGGGCGACCTTCCAGGTGTGGCTGTCTGTGTCGGAGACAGCCCGGGGCTTTTGACCAAGCGGGAAGTCTGCAGAGAACAGGCTGGCGGCTGAGAGATTTTTTCCCCCAAGTGGCTTACATTTGATGTATAATAGTTTTAATTGGGATACATTCAAGGTGAATTATTTCCACAGTTCAAAAGTTACTCAGTGAATCTATTAGTCTATTTTCAGTCTATCTTCCAAAGGAGCTGTTTATATTTCTAGAGCTCTGCTTCTTTATCTGCAAAAACTGTTGATTCTCAGCTTCTTAGATCGAAGGCTTGGAATGTGAGTCTTGGACTCAGACGTGAGTCGTCAATGCCCACCTCATTTCTAGGGGCCTGTTCCTGCAGGCCGACAGGATTTATTCCACAAGAGGGGCACATCGCGGAAGCCCTGACCTGGGAGGGCCTTCGTTATCGTCTAGCCCCGTGGTTCCTGTCCTGGCTGCACACAGATCACCTTAAGTGGGGTGCCCAGCCCAGTGCAACGGGATCGTCTGGGTTCCAGCTCGGGCCCTGGGATTTTCCAAAACCTACCCCAAGGGATTCTAACATGCAACCTTGCTAGAAAAAGTTCAGTCTTGCACAGCCTCTCAATTATGAATGGGGAAACTGAGGTCAGGTTATTTTATCAAGGCAGGAGTCAGCAAACACTGTAAGAGCTAGCTACTAAATATTGTCAGCTTTGTGGGCCATCCGGCTTCTTTTAGAACCCACTCAACTCGCCTTAGTGTGAAAGCAGCACAGACAATGCTCCCATGGGGGGTGTGGCGGGCCAGTTGGGACCACGGGCTCGAGTTTGTCGCCCCCTGGTTTGGTTAGTGTGAGCGGTCGCGGACCACTCACAGCTGGTTAGCGGAAATCCATATGCCAGACCACAAACAGACCAGCATTCGGGAAATGTTCTTCCATTTGATGTCGTCTTCCCGTTTGAGGCAGGGTCTAAAACACACCCAGTTTGTGTAGAAGTTAAATAAGTACCCTTCTGTAAGCTAACACAGGCCTCCTCGTGTACTCAGCCTACCGCCCAAAGATGTTGTTACCTGTGGTCTCAGAGGAGGTCTTTGTGTTGAAAATACTTATCAAATTTAAGATGATGATAATAGTTGCCGTGTCTCTGTTTTACTAAAGGAATAGGCCGGTCAACACGATTTCTATCCAAGAGATATTTTCATCTGCAAAGTCAGAAAATGATTTCTCCTGAATAACTCTGAGTTGGGAGTGACTGTGAAGTAAGGCCAAGGCAGAGGAAATGAAGCCATCACAATTAATGTGGAGAGTTATGTGTTTGGCTCTGAGCACAGTGCTGGTCTGTTTTGCTGTTTGCGGAGCACTTCTTCCAAAATGCACTCATAAAAATGAGTTCCTTGGAAGGTTCAAAAGCCATTGAGTCTGGCCTTTTTTCTTAGAGACTGATTTACCTGTATTTGTTAGTTACCTACTTGTCTGTGTTTTTTTAAAGATTTTATTTATTTATTTGACAGAGAGAGATACAGTGAGAGAGGGAACACAAGCGGGGGGAGCAGGAGAGGGAGAAGCAGGCTCCCCGCAGAGCAGGGAGCCCGATGCAGGACTTGATCCCAGGACCCTGGGATCATGACCTGAGCCACCCAGGTGCCCCTACTTGTCTGTATTTTTCAGAGAAGATTATTCTATCTCTTTTATTTTGTGTCTAAGGAATACATTTAATAAAAGTGCTTAAAAAAATCAGTTGTATCTAACAACGATAAAATGGGTTTCTGTCATTGATTTCTCTGAATGGATAAACACTAGAGATGGTGAAACAAAATGAAATTTGTTTCCCACAGGAAGTGTCCCTTATCCATCTCTATGAGCCCCGCCCCCTTTCTGGTGCCCTCTCCCGGTGATGCCCCCTCTCTGCAATGCCCCCCACAGATGTGGCGACAGCTGTATCAAAGTTTGCTTTCTCCACTTGGCTTACTCCATGCTACTAAAACTTCACTGCTGCCTTAATCTTTGATTCTCAGGGCTCAGGGAGAATCATTTTTCCCTGTGCTGTTGAGAGTTACATAGCCCTAAGTGATTTTATGAAAAAAAAAGTGTTGCAAAAGAGTGTTCTAGAAGGTGAGTGATAGGAGTTAATCCCATGCGTTTCTTAGGACAAGGGAGTGTTAGGTGATAAGACAGCTGCTGAAGGTTGAGCCGATCCTTATCCAGATAAGCTCTACACTTGAGGTTGTCTTTGTGGGATGGACAACAGGCATAGAAAATGTTGTAAAAAATAGGTTTGTTTCCCACTATCATCCAAAAAAAAACCCCCAAAACCCAAAACCCAGCCCAGCTATAAAGAAGACAGAGTGTGGTCATTAAGCGCCACTGACCCCTTGAAGGATGATTTATGAGTTGCTGAACTGAAGATAATTTTCATGAAACCACAACATTTCAGAACTTGTTTTTTCCCCTAAAGTAAAGCAGTTGTTCTTCCTTTTAGTGTTTCAAAATGTTGGTTTGTTTGTTTGTTTTTGCTGTTACTGCTTAAAGAATAACTATTGCTTAAAAATACTTTAAAAATATTTCCTAAGTAATAAATTCCATGCAGTCAAAGACAACGAGCAGAGAGCATAAAGCCAGAACATTCTCAGGCGTGCCCCAGACGGGCAGGATGGAGGAAGCAGCCTCATGGGTCTTGGCCATTTCTCTTGTAAAGTCTTCAACTCCCATGGGAAGTCCATGTAGGACATGCTATTGTTTGGGAGTTCCATTTAAAATGCACTGGCAATATTCAGTATTTTTTTTTAAGTTCTGGAAATCTAAAGTGGAAGCTTTTTCAAATACAGAGTTTACTCCAGCAGCCAATGCTGCCAAGCAGAGCTAACAAAGGAAAAAATTAAGAAAATATAAGTAGGAGCATCGTGACTGCAAAGTGATAAACAGAAGTTTTTGTTTTTCATTTACTTTATTTTTTTAAAAGATTTTATTTATTTATTTGACACAGAGAGAGAGACAGAGATCACAAGTAGGCAGAGAGGCAGGCAGAGAGAGAGAGAGAGGAGGAAGCAGGCTCCCTGCTGAGCAGAGAGCCCGATGTGGGGCTCGATCCCAGGACCCTGGGATCATGACCTGAGCCGAAGGCAGAGGCTTTAACCCACTGAGCCACCTAGGCACCCTAAACAGAAGTTTTTAAAAGCAGCACAAGAAAACTACCCGAGCCTTGTTTGGGAAGGCGAAAGTGACGTTATTTCGAATGTTTCTTTCTCCTCTCACCCCCTCCTTCGTTCAGAAATGATCATCTTGTCCCCACAGGCACGCATCCCACCTTGAAACTGTTTTCTGGGAACGTCTCCCTATCTTTTAATTTTGTGATCTGAATATTGATGTGACTTTCCTCCTTTTGGCAAAGGGATTATGAGATGCGTTGAAGGAAAATAGGAACCTTTCTCTGATTATGGACTGAGCAAAGGGTAAAGAATGATGCTTTATTCCTCTTTCAGTCACGTGCAGCCAAAGAGACTCCCAAACTGCCCTTCGGAGCTTGTCAGCTGGTATCCTAGTCACCTACTGTGTGTTGAAAGTCTAATCGATCTGGCCTCAGGAGTCCACATTTTTATAGAAAGCAGGGCGGAAGTTTTCCAAAATGTTTTCTACCTCGGGCTTCACAAACACATTTATATCCAGATATTTTTTTCTTGTTAAAATCCTGAAGTGAGTCAAGGCGTACATTTGGAATGATCTAAAACTTACCTTTGAAATTAGGTAAGTCTACAAATTAGGATTTTGAATTACGGTGCCTTTTTACTACGTAGGGCCTCGTCATTTTCACTTGGTCTGAATTAATCTGTTGACATTTCCTTACCAATTGGAATTCAGACCTTCATCAGGCTAAATGGATGTCCCTGTCATTGGTAGCAAGCTAAATCAGAATTAACCCATAATAAAAATTGGGGAGAAACCTGTGGAATTAGGGGGGACAATGATTTGGAATACATATATTTGTACTCTTAGGTTGGAGGCAGTCCTGTTACTGTTTCTGAGATCTGAGTCAGGTCAGTGGCCCAGAGTCGGTTTTATTTAGACTGAATTGGATACTAAAATAGAACAATATTTCCCTTCTGCTGAATAGTCTTCGGATAAAGAGTTCAATTCGTGGTTGAAAAGTATTTCCTAATTTAAAGGTCTTTTAATTGAGTACTTGGTAAGCAGAGGGCCTTCCGTACTGTGCAGTTACTGTCCCCTAAGATTGCTGATCCTCGTGGTTCTAATCAGGGCCACTCCGATGAAGAGTCTATTGGCTTTTCTCCTGTAAGTGTAACCTTGGAAACCCCAGCCTTCCCTTTGAAGCACCAACTCTTGTCTTTGGTGTCTCAGTTTGTGAAACCAGCACACGCTGCTATACTCAGAACAGGCATTTTCTAGAGATGTTACAAAGGGTACAAAAAAAAAAGCAACTGAAATGAACTGCCTTGTTAGAAGATGGTGCCATGAAAATGAAGATGTGCGTCTCCTCCAGAAGTCGGATAGTGTGTGTCTTGGGGGTGGGGATGGAGAACAAGCTTGGGATCAAACAGAGCTGGGCGTGCGGGCTCAGTTCCGGCGTTCACTAAGCCACATGAACTTGGGCAAGTGAGGTTCTCTGAGTATGTTTCTCCATGAGTAAAGATCAGGGTACTAATGCCTGCCTGTAGCATCATTAAGGGGACTAGAGATAAAATATGCCCATACTCGGCACACAATATATGCTCAGTAAATGCTAGCTGCTGTTACCATGACTACTGTAGCCGTGACTGCCTTCTCTTGTGGCTGCACTTTTAGTTGTGACTAAATCACTACTGTTATTACTGTTCCCAACACGACTCTTCTATTTCATGAGGAGGCAGTATGGAAAGAGGAAACGCCTAGTCCAGCTCTAAACGAAGGAGTCATCGCCTCATCCTAGGCCACCTTTCTAGCTGGGGTAGGAGAATGACCAAGTGCATTGGAATGAGATATACTCAGTGTGACTTAAGGAGAATGAGAGGCGCACAGAGGGTAGGAGAACCCGAGAGGACATTCCCAGTGCTGAGTTTGTGTGGCTGTGAACATTGGTTTTCCAGAATCGAATATTGTCGGACGCATTGGGATTTAACTTGTGGTCGATCTTTTGGAGCGGACAAGTACTTAACACACTTCAAACTGGATGGAAAGTATTTAGAATTTGGTGTGTGGCGATTACTATGGATTTTTATATACCAGCAAGTGTGTCATATGGGGAAGATTATTCTGTGTTTGGTACGTGGTCATTGAGCTAAGACTTCCACTTAATGAGCTATAATTGAATTGCACTAAATTCTTCGGTTCTTTTTCTTTAATTCAAAAGAAAAGTAAACTTAAATATAATTATGATGTTGCCTTCCAGTGTGAAGTGGTTGGAGTATCTTCAAAGTGTTTTGAGTCCAAAGTAGAATGGAATGGGGGTACTTGAGTTACCCCCACCGTCCATGTCCCCCTGTGTTCCAATGCAATTCAGACATTTATTGATCCTACTCAGTATTCAGACGGGAAGTGGTTAGTATTAGCACAAAGATGCCTTTGTCTTCAAGGAGGTTACTGTCCAGGAGCACCTGGGTGGCTCAGTTGGTTAAGCATCTGACTCTTAGTTGCCGCTCAGGTGGTGATCTCAAGGTCCTAACATGGACCTGGCCTCAGCCTCCACTCCCAGTCTGCTTTAAGTCTCTCTCTCCCTCTCCCTCTGCCCTGCCCACCTCAGATAAATAAATAAACCTTTTTTTTTTTTTTAAAAAAAAGGTTACTATCCAGTAAACCTGGATGCTATATTTAGTCTATGATTATTTAAAAAATTTTATTTTTCATGATTGACTCATATAATAGTTGCAGGAAAGAAAGTATTTGGAGCAGCAAAGTTTCAAGTTCGTTCCTTTTCTTCTTCAGCTTTTTGTTTAGACACCATTTGTGATGTTAATCACCACATTAATTAAGTCTTAAATTCCCCACCCCGACCCTCATGGTGACTCTTTCATTTCTTAACAGCTGGCAGACATTGATAAATAGTGACCTGCAACCTTTTTGTAAGGTACTGAGTATTTATTGAGACAGCACAAAGTACCCTATAGAGACATTGTATACACTAGTAGCAAGGAGCAAATTTTTTTTAATTTTTATAATTGTTTTGGAAAACCATATGATTGCCAAAGACAGCATACACATGGTCAATTTGGATTCATCCCAGCCTCTAAAAAAAAATCTGCAAAATACATTAATGGTTGTAATGTATACAGTGGAGGGTTTTTTGTTTTTTTTTTTTTTAACATGCCTCCCAGCTGTACATTTGTAATGTTTAATTTAGGTGAAAATTCTATGAAGGATTTAATTGATATGATCCAGAAGTTTGTTAACAATTTTAACTGGCCATTGATTTTGCCAGTTTCATTCTGTGCCATGAGAACATGGTCACACTGGGTCGCGTTAGTGGCGATAAAAGTCCCGTTATAGATTTGATTCTTTAAGTCAAATGGTAAAACGGCTGCCTGGAAACAAATGAACCACAGTCCTGGGGAGTCTGATTAGGCCTGGAAAATGTAGTGGAAATACCTGGCTACGGAGAGTCCCCAAAGCCTTTGGAATAAGTGTTTCTTCCTTAAAACTCCCCGCCCTCTCCCAATCTCCCACATTCTTCTCTCCGACTCTTCATTTACTCCACTGGTGCTCAGAAAATTCACACTTGGGATTTTTGTGCTTTAAGCTCATTTTTGCGATTTCCTTTTACATTTCTGGGTACTTCTTGAGATGGACCCCAAACTACAATTGCAGGCTTATGTGTTCAGGAAACACTTTGCGATACTACAGAATGCAAATAATATAAAATGGATTGGCCTCACTTTTATTGATGAATTTTTTTAAAGAAATATTTACTTATTTTAGAAAGAGAGCGTGTGTGTGCAAGGGGAAAGGCAGAGGGAGAGGGAGAGAGAGAGTCCTCAAGCAGACTCCTCACTGAGTGCAGAGTCCCTGTGGCTGCATCCCAAGACCCTGAGACCATGATCTGAGCTGAAACGAAGACTCACAAACCCAACCGACTGAGCCACCCAGGCGCCCCTAGTGGCCAGATCTTTACATTGCACTTGAGGACTGGAGGAAAGAAAATGCTTGTCAATTGACAACTTCTTCCTGTTTTTCAGTCTCAGTATGTCATTGGTTACCAAAAGGGATGAAATGCACATAGCCTGCTTCAGAGTCCTTTGAAGAATATTTTCTTCAGATTCTAGTTTTAAAGCTAGTGTTTCAGA
This sequence comes from Mustela erminea, assembly GCF_009829155.1. NCBI lineage: Eukaryota > Metazoa > Chordata > Mammalia > Carnivora > Mustelidae > Mustela > Mustela erminea. The sequence goes on along the minus strand of NC_045635.1, from coordinate 7,104,417 downwards.
GAGTGAGAAGTTGTAATACCCAGCTGCGAAACACCTGAACTCAGTGTTTTCTGTTTGTGTGTAATCTAAAAACAGCTGTCCACTAGCTTCGTCTGTTAATGTGCAACAGTAGCTTTCCAGGCGGAGGAGAAAATGTAGCCTCGGGAATAAGGCCTTTCTTTTCAGCCATGTAGAGGAGAGAATTAAGGTTTTTGACAGAGAAAGAGATAAATAGGCCCACTGCCTTCGATATCTTCCATAGAGTGTCAGAATACCAAGTATTTGGATCCTTCCAGAAAGTTCTTGATAGAATCACAAGTGCTCATTTAAGAGAACTTGAAATACTTCCAACTCTCAGGCTGCACAGCACAGCTATGAGAGCAGTATGAGCTGAGAACTTTCTTTAGCACCTAAATTCTTTCTCAGGATTCTGGTGTTTCTGTGTCCCATAACTGCCTGTCCAGATTTTCTCCATAAGGTTTCAGGAACTAAATGGTTAAGATTCATGCAAACAAATCCAGGTTCCACAAGGAGCCAGTAACCCACCTACCCACTATCTTTCAGCTTCCCTCTGGCCCTAAGGACTGGCTGTAGCCAGTATCAGATCTCTTTGGCACCCTATCCTAGAGTGGGCTCCTAAGGAGATCTCTTTTCTAGACCTAGGATTTTGTTGAGGGCTAGAATACTCTTCGGGAGCTAGAGACCAAGAGCAGGAGTATCAAATTCTCTAGCAGTATCATTCTATCTGGACAAAACAAAATGTGCCTTTCTGGTTGGTACACCTCCAAGCCGTTCGTGTATCCACTGTGGTGTAATCATCCCAGCCTCTCCCAGGGCATGTCCACTTGCCTTTGTATCCTGACCACCAAAGGATGTTATTTGCCATTAAACCAACATGAAGTTCCCCATAGGTATATATATATTTTTTAATTTAAAATTTTTTGATTGATTGTTTATTGGAGAAGCTTATAGCTGCAAATAGTTAGTGTTCATTTTCAAGAACTTGGTTAAATGGTAAAATTCAGGCGACCGTTATAATGAAGCTGAATCATGAGGAGAAAATTAAATACGTGGCTCGGTTTCTTTCATAAAATAGCATAACATTGCAAAGAAAACCCAGATAAAAGGGTAAAAATCATGGGGCTAACGTGTGGGTAAAGCAGTGTTGGCGGTCACAGGTAGTGTAAATTCTCTGATTATTACCAGGCAGAGGTGAGCTTTATTTTGGGGAAATGGATCATTATTAAGTCATCTGTCTGATCTAGGGCCAGCAGCACGATCTAATGATTTCATTCCTGGATTATTTTTAATATATAGAATTAACGATGTATGGGAAGCATTCGCGATTATTTTAATAGTACCATATCTTCCTAAATTGCTTTTGTTGAGTAAAATAACGTTGCATTGGAAGAGAGTGTGTATTTTCTTAGTGGCGCTTCACAGTTCCTTGTCTTACAATTCAATAAATCATCTTACACCTGTCAGCACATAGAGTCTAAGATTTATTGCCTGATCCATTGCCTAGTAGATAGCTCCTTGGCTGGAGAGCAGTTTCTGAAACTAATTTAATCAAAGTGTTTTTATAATATAGTGAACTCTGGCTTGATATCTCAAATATATATTGATGTCTTCAGAAACGTATGATTTAATCTTGTCCAGTTGTGGAATAGAATTCAGATTTGGCTCTGTGTGATTGCTGTTATAGATAGGAAATCGTTAGCTGCATTAATATCATTCACGTATTCTTTTATCAAGCAAGCATTTATTAGTGCCTGTATTTGCCCATACAGCACTCTGCTAGATTCTGAGATGCCATCGCGGTTTTGGGGGGGGGGACAAAACAAGTGCTGGGCAGGTGGAAAAGCACAACCAATGGCTCAGTTGGCACAACCAGCTACAACCAGCATGGTGGTCATTGGCCAACAAGGAAAACGGAGTAACTGAAGTGCAGTCTTCATTTCGCAGGGCGGTGGTCATCACAGCTGGCTTCTACTGGGGAAATCTTAAACCTATTCTTGTTTTGAGGACTTTGCATGTCGACTCAGGAGCTTGAATCTGATCCTTCAAGACTAGACAGCTTTTGGACTTATGAGAATGGGGTACTATGATAATACCAACTTGCTGGGAAGATTACTTTGGTGACCACGCGTGGACCCGCTTGGCTGAGCAAAAATTCGAGGAGTGAAAACCAACAATTCAGGGAAGAAGATGGTTAGAGTGGTGACCTTGGGAAGAAAAGGAAAAGCTGAAGCGCAAAGCTGAGGGATCTTTTAATAACCAACCAAGCAGCTGTAGAGAGGGATTGATAGAATGCGTGAAGGAGAGGTCAGAGTCTAAGATGATGTTGTGGTTCTCAACCTGGAGAATGGCAGTTCTCCTTTGTAAAGACTAGACGGTGGGAAGAAAATATTTTTTAAAGATTTAATTAAAAATTTTATTTATTTATTTATTTGACAGAGAGAACGAGAGCACAAGCAGGGGGAACAGTAGTGGGAGAGGGAGAAGCAGGCTCCCCGCTAGGGGCTCAATCCCAGATTCTCCGGATCATGACCTGATCTGAAGGCAGATGCCTAACCATCTGAGCCACCCAGGCGCCCGAAAGTGAAAAGAAATTTCAAAGGGGCAGATGATACAGTTAAGAAAGCTGAGTTTAAAATAACGAGGGATCGTCAAAGCTTAATGCTGGGATGGAGGTGGGAATGAGAGACGGAAGTTTAGGTATGAGTTAAGATCTGAGGTTGAACTTTGAATATTATCGGGACAGAGGAGAAAGTTGAAACTGTCAAAGAGTCCACATTTGCCGAGGGAATATGTATATGTGAAGGCACCGTTTTGTCGTCATTCTTTGGAGATGGAAAGAACACAGTCTGGTGAAAGCCTCTCTTGCGGTCAAAATTACACGGTGCCGGAGTCTGCCTTTAATTATAGTAAATGTGTCTGATTTGAAAATGTATTCATTAGCTATGTAAGTGACACTTCATTCAAATAAAAGTAACGCATTGGACAAAAACAATGGTTAGTGGAAGGCTATGCTATGATTCACTGTCACCATTGAACTACCAAGCTGTCTCTGATGTCATATGTTGACATTCTACCTTCCCAGAGTGTCCTATCACAGTGGTCTACCAAGGTCATAGACATTTGAAAATCAAATGACAAAACTCACACTAAAAAGTTCAGAGAGCCAAGCTTAACGCTTGCTTTCAGGTTTATACATTTTGTGTCAGGCCAAATCTTAAAGAGGTGCACGACTTCAGCCAGTTGGGGTGGGGGCTGGCATTATTTTTTCATCATAAACAGATGAGTTTGGGTCCTCTGCTGGCTGAATGCCCTCTCCCCCTTTCAACACCACTTAAACATTTTTCAAAACAGCATTTATAAGTAATTGAGAATACACTGGGGCAACTTCACCAAGACTGATTTTTTTTTTTTCTGGAACATTCTGAACATCTGAGTTCTATCTGTGCTTTTATTAGAAAAAGCAATTCAGAATTGCCAATGGTGACAGGGTAAAAAGCACAGTTGACTGAGGTACACGTTCATTCCCAAGCCTTCCATCCGCCATGATGTTGGGTCATTGCCCCCCACCTCCCAGATTCTGCAGCCCTGCCTCGTTTCTCCCATGCCATGGCTATAGCACCCCCTTTCATCCATTATGCTTCCTGGTCCCCAGTGGAGATAGAAGGAACTATGGAAAGGGCCAGGCATAAGGCCTGATGACACAGACTGAGCAAGACCATCTAAAGGTGTCCTCGAGAAAGGGAAGACAGGAAGAAGAGCTCAGGCGCTGCTTACCTCCCACTTAGATTCTCTTCTCTTTAAACACCGTCAACCCCCACGTGTTGAAGGGTGTTACAACATTCAGGTAAGTGGTTCTCAAACTTGAGCACTCACCGGAATTCCCTGGAGGGCTTATTAAATCACAAGTCCTGGGCTGCCTTTAGTTTCTGATTCAGCAGGTCTGGGGTGGGGCGCCAGAGTCTGCGGGTCCCACCAGCTCCCCAGGGAGGCCGCTGCTGCTGTCGTAAGCCTCCTTCCACTTCTCTGCATATTGGACAGTTTTTGCACCCAGGACTGAAACCAGATGGCTTTCAACATTTTTTTTTTTAAAGTGACATTTATTCTTTGACTTCCTCTCGAGTCAAATGCTGTGCATGCGAACCAGAATGTATTCTATTCCAGGGAAATGAGGGTTTGTTCATTTCCGAAATACACTGACCCTTAAATGGTCTTCAGTCATGTCTACGCAAGCCAGCTCTGGGAAGGCGGCTTGACACTTTTGTGTGCAGTCCTGCAAATGGAATAATGGACTCTAGAATGATTACGACTAGTTTTTGCCAGTAGACAGGTGGCCCTCGATCAGAGACACAGAATATTATGGGGGAAGATGGAAGGAGTTAAATGTTATCGCTGTGGTTGCCATCATTGTAAATATTTGCATTTTACCTTTCAGGCGTCAGAGGCGTTTCTAGTCTTCAGGGCGGTTGTGTTGCCTGAGTTGACCTTTCAAAGAATCTGGGTTGGGCAGTGAATCTGTTCTTTTGTCATCAGGGTTCTTAATTTTTTTTTTCTTCTACGTCTTTGATTTACCACATAAAAAACATCTGTAGCATACTTCTGTTATATTTCTGGTGAAATAAGTACTGTTAAAATCAACAAACCCAGTTTGGAGGACACTAATATGTTGCAGGGTAAAAATTGAGGTCACCAGAAGTTCTTTTTTAGACATTAGGAACACTCGAATGATTGAACAGAGCATTCCCCTGTATTTTCTGGTCAAAAAGCCCTCTAAATTTCTGAACAGTAACAATCAGTGTTCCCTGCAAAGTACTGTTTAGTAAAGTTCCTGGGGTTTTTTTTTAATGATAAATTCAGATAAATTCACACTTCTAGCGACATCTAGATATAATTTTGTCCTTGCGCTCACTATATGCCTATGCTGCATTCCAAAAGATATTCTTTTTATTCTGAATAAATCTGAAAGTATAAAACTAGCAAAGGGAATAAATTGTTCATTTTTGTTTACTTAATTACAGATCCAGGGACTTAGCAACCGGATTTCTCAATTTTGAGCAATGGTTCTTGCTTTTGGCCAAGCATTAGAATCTCCTGAGGGGAGTTTTAAAGATTCCAATCCTGGGACCTTACTCCAGTCTAAGTAATTCAGACTCTCTGCTTGGAAGGGGGTGTAGACTGAGCATGGTGTTTGCACAATTCCCCAGGCACCTGCAGTGTGTAGGCCAAGATGGGAGCCACTTATCCACTGATCGGTCATCTTGCTTCCTTCCTTCCGTAACTTGTATGTTTCTTTAATTTTGACTCAATCAAAATCACCTTGAATGGACAGACAGCATCAGTCCTACTAAGTGAGGAAGAGATGGCTGGGTCAAGGTGGTAGAGTCAGGGATGAAGAATGGGATGAATTCAAGGAGTTTGAGATTCAGATGTCTAAAACCCAAGGAAGGTTCTGTCTTTGAAGGTTACTCAGGGCTGAGAAACAATGGCATGCTTTCATATCCTTTGATTCTCTAGGCTGTCCCAAATGGGGAATTCTCTTACATAACATTGATTTTGTAAATTCTTAACAGACCAGACCCCTTTAGATGGAGTGGAATTTTAATCTTTTTTTTTTTGAGTCAAAGAGTATACCTCCCTTGGCTTTAATATTTTGTGTACCTCCCAGATGGGGATATGAATTTTGTGAACAATATGAATCCTTTCTGGGAATGCCACACATTCGAGAATAAAGCTGACCATGTATTGAATTTTAATAATCATTTTCAGCAGCTGGTCCAGAAAAGGCATAATCCTCTAAAACCTAAAAATTTGAGGGCAAACATGTTGCAGCAGAAACAGAGCCAAGTTATCGACGCAGAATTATTAGATCAAAGACTAAACTATTTTCGCTCGAAATACATTCAATATATTCACATCAACTGAAATGAAGTATCTGCAGAATGTGAAGTACTAGCTTAGAAAAAGATTTGGTCTTCCCACGGTGTCTTAAAAGCGAAAATGTATTTCCATTCATTGAAGGCTACGTATCCACCATGAGATAGGTCTGTTAAAAATGTTTGATGGTATCAGTTAAAACCCTATTTAAGTAGAAAAGCCAGAACATGTTCGTTAATGAGTATCTCACAATGTCATCATTGACTTAAAATGGAGGAAGGGGGATAAGATCAAAATGATTCAATCTCTGAGTGATGGAGGTGACATACATAAACAAGGTGTAGGACATCCGTGGTATCAGGATTTTATAGACATTAATTATCCCGTGCTCTAAGGCCCCCTTTGAGGTGTGATTTATGATGAAGAAAAAAACCTGAGGAAAACAGAATTGATGGAAAAAGGAATTGATGAGTAATTCCCCATTTGGTGTGTACCTACGACCCAACGCTTGATGCTTAGTCACAGATTGGAAAGAACTGACTAATCCTTGTGCTGCGCTTTCTTCTTTACCTACTCTTGGCCATGCTCTTGCTGTAACAACCTTGATTCCAGTTAAGATCCTTCCTGACTCTTTCCCGGCCTGAATCTTCTGCTTCTCTGAACAGAAGTTGACTGCGGAACCTAGTCAGACATCGGCGTTTCACCCATGATTTCAAGCTTTCCTTTTTTCTTTCATGAGTTAAAAATTATTTTGGTAGCCAACAAAAAGAGCCTTCGCCTTCAGAATTTTGAGTACCTAAATGACTGAAATTTTAGGCACACTTACACTCTCATAGTAGGGATTGAAAATGTTAAGTGAGTTGGATTTTTGAAATTTTAAAATGATTGGGACCAGCAGAGCAAACACTCTGTATTAACTAATAGTTATTATTAGTTTATTGTTATTATTAATTTGAATATTAGCTAATTTTATATATAGTTTTTAGATAATAATCTTATTAGATTATTAGATTATTTTTTAAAGACATTTCTATTGTTTCTAAGGAGACCCGTTTTCTGTAAAGGGCCAGTGTTCAAGTCTGTCATTCTAGCTCATAAGCAGCAACAGACAATCTATAAACAGATGAAAAGTATTCGTGCTCCTGTAAAACTTCATGGACAGAGAGATTTGAATTTCATATGCTCTTCATGTGTCACAAAATTTTACCTTCTCATTTAAAAATGAAAATCCATTCTTAGCTGGCAAGCCATACCAGCGCAGGTGGGGAACAGGGTTTGGTCTGTGGGCCATGCTGTGCCAACCCCCGGGCTGGGAGATTAATATTTTCCCCAACTTGAAAGCTTTTTTTTTTTTTTTTGAGTAAAAATAAGTAACTACTATTAGTCCATTTCCCGAAATTCCCATAATCTTTCCACTATCTAATTCTTGACCGACAGTTGGTTACCTCTCTTGAGTCAGCCCCACAGATGTGCTGTGTCGAGATTGATTCATGTCCCCGAATGGGGGCACATAAGTAGGGAAAAGGGCAGCAGGACAGCTGCCCAACGGGACCTTCGTGGGCCATTTTTACCTTTTACCCAGGCCATGATCTCCAGAAATGCTTTCTGGAATGCTCCATTGATCGAAGTTACAGTCATTTTCTCTGAAACATTTCTCTGCAGGCCTCTGTGTTGCAGTGGAGGTAATTATTTAGAATTTGGGGGATTTTCAGAGGCTCCCCATCATCCAGCTTCCTTCACCTCAGTATTGATTCTCAAAACTAACAAATATGATTATGAGTCAGTTGCTCACCTCTCTTATTATGGGCGGAAGTAGCACCCGGGCATGAGGAGTGAACAAGAAAGGCCACTACATCTGTAGTACCTGTAACGAAGTAGTTTGTAGTCAGATCTGCTAAAATTATAACTAGGTGAAACTTATCTCCATCAAAATTTGAAGCCATTTTAGACCATAAATAGTATTTAAAGATTGTTCTCTGTATATTATTGACGACCGTATTAGAATAATAACCCCTGAATTCCTGGTGATGGACTTTATAAGTACATAGAGCAGATTCTGCGCAGTTAATATGGAAATTCCAAATAAAACCTGACAAGGTAAATACAGTATCGCATATCAAAATGGCTTAAATTGTAGCCCATGGAACACTAGACTTAAATTTGTATGCAGATTGGGTTTTATTATGTTTTTGAAGTTCCCTGGGCGGCCTGTCTTGCCAGGGCATTTGGAAATGTTAACTATCATAACCAATGAAAAAAGGCATTAAAAACTAAACCCGGCATAAATCACACGTCCTCGTGGTCTGTCATGAGTTGAACCTGAAGATAGCCTTAAACTCCCACAAGGTAATTAAAACATCTTAAGTGTTTAGTTACATATAAAGAATTTATGCTTTTATGCAGGTGGCATGTGTTAATACGGGTGTGTGTTTTCATATTAAGGATTGTGATTAAAGTTTCTTAGAAGAAAATATATGGATTGCAGCACTCGACGTGCTCATATCCTGATCGCGCCGGAGTCATGGTGGTATTGGGTGTCAGAGCGCCAAACACAGTTTCTGAATGTCGCTCTGAATAGTACGGACTGAAACAAGCCAGATCTGTGTTTGCCTTGAAAGGTATCCAGACTTAATATTATACTTTAAAGACATTCTAAAGCATCGGCTTTAGAGTAAGAGCAAACATTCTGTAAGGCCTGGATCAACCCAAAAGGAGTTACTGAAATCTCCTGTTTCAGGCATACATTTTAATAGTAGTGCTCAATGACAAGTCATTAATTCCCTGCAACCCGACTCTTAGGGACAGGTTCTCCGAAGGCTAAAATGAGCAGTATTTTTGTCTGCTTACCTTGCCATTTGATTAGGTATCCGTGTGTGTCGAAGCACAAAGCTCGGTTTTACTATTCTCGGCTGGTGTCCGCAGCCCTGAGCGCCTGGCCCTGTTGAGGTCGGTGTGAAACCTTGTGCCCCACCAGGGATTGTTAAATTGTTACATTATCAGCTTCCTGAACACTACCTAACGTAAAGGAGGTGCATTATGGCTCTGTGAAAATGCATTAGCGGTGTATGCGTGAAAAACAAAAATTATGGGAAAAATTAATCATCCTTGAGGCAGAAAAGTGTGTGGGGCAGCCTCATTGTTTAAGTAGGTCATGGCTTACAACTTGGCCTTTTCCAGGTTTGACATGGATCTTATCGTTGGCTTGATATTAAGAAACCAGATCTGGGGGCGCCTGGGTGGCTCAGTGGGTTAAGCCGCTGCCTTCGGCTCAGGTCATGATCTCAGGGTCCTGGGATCGAGTCCCGCATCGGGTTCTCTGCTCCGCGGGGAGCCTGCTTCCTCCTCTCTCTCTCTCTGCCTGCCTCTCTGCCTGCCTCTCTGCCTACTTGTGATCTCTCTGTGTCAAATGAATAAATAAAAAATCTTTAAAAAAAAAAAAGAAACCAGATCTGCCTTTTAGAAGGACCATCCTTGTAGTTTTACTTTTAGAAGGACCATCTTAAATTATTTGTATTCCTCTGCTTTGGTGGTAGTGGTGGTGGTAGGAGGCATCTGGTGAATTCCATCGGCCAGCTGGGTGCTTACGAAAGCCTCATCTGTCTCAACAAAGACACATTCTTAGCACGTCCTTCCCCTTCGGAGAGTAAGCAGCGCTATGAGAAACACAGCTGGGGAAGAGGTCATGAGTTAAGGCTAGGAGCAACTTGACTTTGCTTTTAGGTGGAATTTGGACTAGATGAGTCTGTGATAATTGCTAGACTATTTATCTAAACCCATGTTTATTAAAATTTGCTCAACACTGTAGTATTTGCCTTTCCAGAAACCTTGTGGTCTTAGAGAGTTACACGGCATCCCTTTCAGAATGCTTCTTGGTTGCCAAGCCCCTCTTCTTGGGCTCAGACTCAATGCTACCAACGAGAAAGGCCCTCAAGGGGAGAAGACAATGTTTGAACAATCTGTAGTAGTTGTTAAATGAACTAACTAGTTAGCTGATTTACTACATTAGATTTCAGAAGAGTCGTCTAGTGGATATTCAGTCTTCCCTGCTAATTGTTCCCACAGTAAATATTGGAGCACTTCCGATGGAAAGGGACTAAGCTGTGATGGGTATACAGCAGGCACTCAATACGTACTATGGTTTCATTATGCCCTCCCCTTAGTAGTGGAATTATTTCCTGCTGTGCAGGTGCATTCCAAAGGGAAGAGCGTGTGCCCAGGCCCAGGAAGGAGCTTGGCCTACGGGCCGAATCTCAGTCACCACCTGTTTTTTGTAAATAATGTTTTATACTGGAACAGAGCCCTGCCCATCCGTTTCTGTAGAGTCCGTGGTTGCTTTCTCACTAAAAGGGCAGCAGAACTGAGCAGTTGCAACAGAGAGGTTGTGGCCAATAAAAACTAAAATATTTACTACCTGGCCCTTTCCAGAAGTTTGCTGACCCCTGTTCAAGACCCTAGCGCTGTGCCATTCAGCAGTAGAGCTGCTTGCTGTGTGTAGCTGCCGAGCAGTTGACATGCTGAATGGTGTGAATTGAGATGTGTTATGTGTATAAAACACCTACTAGATTCCAAAGACCTAGTAAAAAGAAACAAAGAAAAAGAATGTAAAATAGGTCATCAGGTTTTGGTTTTTTTTTTTTTTTTTTTTTTTAACATCTTGAGTAATCTCTACCTACATCCAATGTGGGGTTTGAACTCACAACCCTGAGATCAGGAGTCACATGCTCCACTTACTGAGCTGGCCAGGCGCTCTGGCTCATCAATTTTTAAATATTGATTTATAGGTTGAAATAACATTTTGGATATTGAATGAAGTAAAATATATTCTGAAAATTAATTTTAACTGGTTTTTTATTTTTTATTAACACGACTATTAGAAAAAAATGTTTTTAAAGATTTTTATTTATGTGACAGAGAGAGATCACAAGTAGAGAGAGAGAGGAAGGAGCAGGCTCCCTGCCTAGCAGAGAGTCTGATTCGGGACTCGATCCCAGGACCCTGAGATCATGACCTGAGCTGAAGGCAGAGCCCCAATCCACTGAGCCACCCAGGCAGCCCCAACGACTATTAGAAAATTTAAAATGTGATTCACATGGCGGGAATGGCCTCAGGGGAGCATGCCGGTTTCTAGGGCTCTGAGGGTGTTAAGAGAGCACCCAAGGAAATGGTCTCCTCCTGGCCGAGAGTCTGAGTCCTGCTGTCAGTCTGATGCTCCCATCCATGGGAGGAATTGGGTGTCAGGCCTCTGGGGTCCAGAGCCTGAACACCCAACCTAGGGTTAGGGTTTGGTCCTAGGAGGATGGCAGGCCTGAGGTGCTGGTGTGGACTCAGGTTCTCAGAGGGCTGAGTTGAGGGCATTGTTCTGGCGGCCCAGCAGGCTCCGGGATTGTGGTGTGGGGGTCCTTGGAAGGTGTGGGTGGCTTCAGGGGGCATGGAGGTTTCTCCGGCCAGGAGGGTTCTGCACAGGCCATGTGGCCCATGTGTGGTCCAGCCACACATGGCTGACATTGTATTTCCAGGGGCTGCTGGTTTAGAGCCCGGAATTTGGACGATCTGTGACCTCTAGAAAAAGCTAGAAAGAGGGGAGAGGACACCTGGGTGGCTCAGTCAGTTAAGCGCCCAACTCTTAGTTTCGGCTCCAGTCATGATCTTGGGGTCCTGAGATCAGTCCCCTGGCCGGGGCTCCGCGCTCAGTGCAGAGTCTGCTTGTCCCTCTCCCCCTACTGCTGCTCCCCCCACAGCTCTCTCTCGCTCTCGCTCTCTCTCAAATAAATAAAATCTTAAAGAAAAAAAAGAGAGGGGAGGTGGAGGAAGAGAAAACAATCTCTTGCAGTTGCAAATGTCTTTTAAGACCAGTGAACTCTTTAGTCAATGTGGCTATTCCTCATGAGAAGGAAAACGCACGAATAGCGGACTAGGATTATTTTCCTAATAAGGTTTCAGTCGAGTTCTCCCAGAAGAAGACCCTGGCTCAGAATCCATGTTGGAAGGCGACCCAGGCAGCAGCTGTAAGGGAGAGGGGAAGCGGGACCACGAAGGGAAGGAAGCAGAAAGAGGGCGTGGGTGGGAGCCGCTCGTCGCCACCGGCACCTGGCCCCGCTCCGTGGGGCTCCCTGAAGGGCTCTGTGGGCTGTGACTCAGACGGTTCCCACCCGGGATGTGAAGGAAGCCAGGCTTTTCATCTACCTACTTACTGCCAGTAGTTGCTGACTGAAGGCTGCTCCTAGGGGCATCAGCCTCCCCACTGCCCTCAGCCCCCCAGCGCACCCTGCCCGGGCCCGAGGAAACCCTGGTGCCCGAAAGAACAGGTGTTGGCAGCCCAAAGCCACCAGCAAGCCCGAGAGCATCCGAGGCCCGGGGTTGGGCCCCTCTAGTGCGGGGCCCTGACACCAAACCGAATGTTTTCTCCCATAACTCATGATTTCAACAAACGTTTGCATAGTTCCTGGTGTATGTGTTCATTTCCTCCCCTGAGTTTACCAACAGCGCAGGTAGGGAGCTCCGTCCACACGCGCACCCCCCGGGTGGGGAAGCTGGGCCCGGGTGGCGTCCGTCCGGGAGAACTGAGCTGGGATGGTGGCCCCAGTCTCCTCACCCCCTGCTTGTGTGGTCGCTCAGGCCAACTCCTTGGATCTCTCCAGAGCTCAGCTCCGTAAGGAGATGTAAATGTATTAACGTTTTCGAGGCGAGAACAGGAAACTCAGACTATTTTGTGGGTACCCCATAGAATTCCGTAGATAGCCGTAGGGAAGTAGATACTTCTCTACACTTAGTCCCAAGACTCTTACGCCAAAAAATATTATCTCTCTTTTGCACAAAGCACAGTCAAAATTGGGAGGTTATAGGACCTGCTGACCGCCACACAGGATGTGAGCGATCCAGTTAAATTCTCAAAAACACCACAGAAGTCCCCGTAGTAGAAGCTTATGGATGCACGGTTCACTGAGGACTGGATTTTGTTACCTCCCCATTACCCGGGCTCTCTTCAGAAGTGTTGTCAGTCCCTTTGGTACTTCTTGGAAACAAGTCTCTCTCCCAGCTTCATTTCCCTTTATTATGCTTGTAAGTGACTCGGTAATTCTTTGTGGACTTCAGTAACACTTGTACTATTTAAATTTGAATAACCCCAAAGGATCCAGATAGGTCAATGTGTTTAAACCACAGGCTTTAGTCTACATATTAGCTGATTAAAAACAGATTTTTATACATGATGTATACTTAATAAAAGGCGGGGAAGCAAGCAGATGTTTGTAAAATCTAAATGTGTTAGATTCTATTTATTTGGCTCTCTTTTGCTGACTAGCTTTAGAAAAATCATACCTGTGATCACCGAAGAGTAAACAGTTAGATGATGTATTTCCCTAGAAATTTCCTGCTCAGAAGGGTCAGCCAGAAAGGCAAGGAAAAAGATTCCCTGAGATTATCATACCAAAAGAAGTTGACAAATATGCCATAAAGGAGTCACGTCTAGATTAAGGACACTGAGTAATGGAACGCCTCAGAATTAGTCTCTAGTCTCTGGCCATAAAGTGATTAGTAGCTGTGATTCATTTCATCCAAACAGAAAAAACTTTTGGCTGTTGTCTGCGTTGTGGTGGTGGTCTGCGTTGTTGTTAAGAGCTTCGAAAGCAAGGTTTTCTTCGATGCAACCATGAGCTCATGAACTTGAACTTTAATCACTCTGTCTGGTTCCTCCTCCGTCTTTCTGTTAAGGTGTCCCATCCTTTCAGTGGGAAATAGTTATTTTTCTCCTTTAAATTATTTGTATTTGAGACGCTTTGCATGTTTCAAAGCCAAAATTGAAGCATTCTTGTTGGTCTTCCAGTCCTGATGAAATAAGTACCAAACCTCCGTCTGAATTCTGAGCACATGAGAACTACAGATAAGATATTTTCGAATGGATTTTGAAGAGTAATAATCAAGTTTCAACATAAGTGGAAAGTCTCCAAGGACCGGAAATGAAAGGAGCTGCAGAATGGCGGGGAGGCTGAAGCTGGGCTACTCGGGAGAAGTGGAGATGGGACGGGGCGGTGGGAACTGGGTGGGGGAACGTGGTGGAGAGTGTCCCGCATGGGGCAGAAGCCTTAGACTGTCCCACATGCCCGGAGGCCAGAACTCCCCATGGAAATACTGGACTCAAAGGGTACCTCCCACCTTGTCTGGAATTGGAGCCAGACAGAACTCTCAGGAACAGAATGCCTCAGGGAGGCCCTGAGTCAAACCGGGATCAGTGCCTCTAACACACGGGCGTCCTGTGGGAGTGCCCTCCCTGGGGAACCGATCTCACGCCCTAACATCAGAGTGGGCAGCTCATTTGGCTGTGCTGTGCCAATCCCCGGATCCCAGCCCAGGGAACAAAGTTTGCATCAGATGAGCTGTCGGACAAAGATTGTAAGATACGAGATAAAATCAGACTCTTGGGAAACGTCACGCAAACACAGGAAAGTAGGGATTTGCCTTTTTTCAAGTAAGCTTAAGAATAAATAAGTGTGTTTAGTTTTCTTGAAATTATGAAGGAGGGAACTACCTATCCTGGGAACAAGAAGAGAAGGTAGTTCAAGAAAAGGGAGGTGTGATAAAGAATCCACTGGAAACGAAAAATGTGGTCACTGAAATGAAAAAATTAGGCAGTAGGATAAACACCAGATTAATAAGCAGAACTTGTTTAAGAATGACCAGAGAGATTTCTGTTTCTGACGTATAGATTTTAAGCATTAAGTAAAAGTGACTCTTTTCGTGAGTGTACCTTTCGAAATCTAAAATTTTATAAAGTAGAAAGAATAAATGCTTTCAGAAATTAATTTCATGGCATGGTGAACTGTTATCACCTTGATGAAATTATTGATTTTCAAAATACTCTCTTCAAATCCTCTTTCACAGATGGCATTATAAATCCTCAATCTGTTTTCTTTTCCATGAAATTTCCTTCTGTTCCGTCTTTTCACTGTATTTGTGGAATTGTGTAACTAGTAAAACACGCAGTCACCCTAATCCTTTGCCGTGATCTTGGTTCGTGACATCGTTCTATCCCCCGTGACCCCCGCTACCTCCGTCCCATCTTCCCAAGAAATTCCCATTGTTGTTCACCAAAAACTCCATGGCCCATCCTTCCAGCCTCGGCGGAAGGAACGTGTCCTCTGGAAAACCTAACTCGTTCACAGCACTTCCACACCCCCTGCCCCACCATCTCCTGGTGGACAGGGCGTAGGAGTTTCTGTTTGTGTTTCCCCAGTATCTCTCAGAGTCTGGCAGTAGTAGAAGCTAAATAAATACTTGTGTGAATGGACAAGTGAATGAGTGGCATCAATGAAGAGCGTGCAGAACAAGAAGCGGGTTATTATGGTCGAAAACTAGATTTAATGGTCATTACAGGTAACTTTAAATTTGATGTTCTAAGGAAATAGGAAGTAATTCTAGATTTGTAAGCAGGACAGTGATATGAAAAATGTGGCATTCAAGAAAATTTAATCTGGCATTGATATGTTGATAGACAAAGAATAGAAGCATGTACGATAAAATGTACTACGAGTGTGTAAATGTGTATGATGAGGACTTCTTGTATCTTGTAAATGCCTATAAATAGTCGTAATGTCAGCAGTAGCTGGATAATTTAAACCTTCCTCTGAGGGACTGACCTCAGCCTGCCCGTAAGATGGTAAATCCTAAAAATCCAATAATAGTTGATTTGCAGTGGGAATATATTCCTTATAGTATTGCCACTTCTGAGTCAGGTAAAGAACTAGAAATCCAATTACCTCTTTTCTCCCTAGTTCATGACCTATAGCTAATTATTCCGGTAAATGTGCCCAGGTTCGTACAAGAAGGAGGGAAAAAAGAATGAAATTTGAATCTTTTTTAAAGGTTCTTTTAAAGGCAGTTACTCAAAGTCGAGTTTAAATCTATAAATGCAGGGCGCCTGGGTGGCTCAGTCGGTTAAGTGTCTGCCTTTGGCTCAGGTCGTGATCCCAGGGTCCTGGGATCGAGCCCCATGTTGGGCTCCCTGCTCCGCAGTGGGTCTGTTTCTCCCTCTTCTGCCCTTCTGCCTGCTTGTGTGCGTGCGTTCTCTCTCAAATAAATAAATAAAATCTTAAAAAAATAGATCTGTAAATGCTTAAAGCTGCATAGATTTCATTGAGGTTTCTGAAAAAAGGATCACATTTTCCTGAGTATGAGTAATTTGGTTATTAAAGGTTTATAATACTTCAGGATATGGCACAATATTTTCAGGATTCAGAATAATATTCTTCTTCTCTTTTTGAACAGCAAAACTTAGAGAGTAACCTCACCAGCCTTATCAAGAGGAACACGGAACTAGAGACCCTTTTGGCTAAACTCATCCAAACCTGTCAGCATGTGGAGGTGAGTGTCTCTTTGTGCTGTGTTTCACAATTATACCCTCCTTGCCTTTACATTTTTAAGGTGGGAATCTTTTAAACATTAGATCTTTTGCAGAAGCCAGATATAAAAGATGGGCAGAATTGGAAAGAACTAGGGTCTCAGAGACTCTCTCCCCATGCACCGCTTTGTCCCACCTCCACGACAGCTCTATCTGCTGCGGTGGCTTTACTTAGCATTCCTTTTTTTAAAAAAATTTTTTAGTGTGTTATGTTAGTCACCATACTGAACATGATGAGTTTTTGATGTCATGTTCCATGATTCATTGTTTGCATATGACACCCAGTGCTCCATGCAGTCCGTGTCCTCCTTAATACCCATCACCGGGTTAGCCCATCCCCCCACCCCTTCCCCTCTGAAACCCTCAGTTTGATTCTCAGAGTCCATATTCTCTCATGGTTCATCTCCCCCTCTGATCTCCCCTACTACATTTTCCCCTTCCTTCTCCTAATGTCCTCCATGCCGTTCCTTATGTTTCACAAATAAGTGAAACCGTAGGATAATTGACTTTCTCTGCTTGATGTATTTCACTCAGCATAATCTCCTCCAGTCCCATCCATGTTGATGCAAAAGTTGGGGATTCATCCTTTCTGATGGAGGCATAGTACTCCAAAGTGTATATGGACCACATCTTCCTTATCCATTCGTCTGCTGAAGGGCATCTCGGCTCCTTCCACAGTTTGGATATTGTGGACACTGCTGCTATGAACACTGGGGTGCATACGGCCCTTCTTTTCACTCCATCTGTATCTTTGGGGTAAATACCCAGTAGTGCAATTGCAGGGTCATAGGGTAGCTCTATTTTTAACTCTTTGAGGAACCTCAAAGAGTTTTCCAGAGTGGCTGCACCAACTTGCATTCCCACCAACAGTGTAGGAAGCTTCCCCTTTCTCCCCATCCTCTCCAACATTGTTGTTTCTTGCCTTGTCGATTTTGGCCATTCCGACGTGTGTAAGGTGGTATCTCAATGTGGTTTTGATTGGCTAATGATGAAGACCACTTTATCATGTGTCTGTTAGCCATTCGTCTGTCTTCTTTGCAGAAGTGTCTGTTCATGTCTTTTGCCCATTTTTTGACTTGAGTATTTGTTTTTTGAGTGTTAGCATTCCTAATGTTATAGATTTTAATTGCCTTGACAGAGGGCATCCAGAAAAGCACTGTGTAAAAGGTGTCGTATCAGTTTCGCTGAGGCTGCTGTAACAAATCCCCACGAACTCGGACGGCACGAGATTATAGAAATGTGTTCTCTCATAGTTCAGGCAGCCAGAAGTTCGAAATAAAGCCTTGCTCCCTCAAAAAATTCTAGGGGAGGACAAGTCCATGCTTCTTCCCACCTTCTAGGAGTTCCAGGCAATTCTTGGAGTTCTTGGCTTGTATCTGCAGCACTCTCACCTCTGCCTCTGTGGTCCCATGGCCTTCTCCCTGTGTGACTTTGTGTCTGTGTCCAAATCTTCTCACAGGACACCAGCCATTGGATTGGAGCCATCCTAACCCCAGGGTGAATTCACTTTAACTCAACTACATATGTAAAGACGCTGTTTCCCAACCAGGTCATATTTGAAGATACCAGGGTTTAGGACTTGAACATAATCTTTCTGGGCAGGCAGGCTTGTGGGGGGGCACACAATTCAACCCACTGCAGATGTACATTCAATGTATCTTAGTTGTCAGATACATTTCCATGAAATGGACCACTTGTTGGGATTAAGTCAAGAGTATTCAAGCAGCAGTGACACCAAGGACAAATCGCAGAACCCGGATGTTTCTAATCCTCTGCTTAAAATGGATTCATTTTGGTGGGGGGGCGTTGGGTGGCACATTTAGTTGAGCATCTGGCTCTTGATTTCGGCTCAGGCCATGATCTCAGGGTCGTGGGATCGAGCCTTGCACCGGGCTCTGCGCTCAGCTTCTCCCTTTCTCTCTGCTCCTCCCCAACTCGAGAGTTCCCTCTCCCCCCACCCCCCGACTCAAATAAATAAATAAAATCTTAAAAAAAAAAGAATGGATATGCTTTTGGCAAGGGTCTCTCCACGGACTATTTTGAGCCTTGTTGATTAAACAACATGGTAAATACCAGTGAACAAGCATAATGTTTTCATTATTGTAGGGCACAGTGAATGTGTTATAGGAATAAATGGGTGAACTAAATGGAATGATCCATTGCTATATTTTATTTTTATGAAGTGATGGCATTTGATGTTTAGGACAATAAGAAAGAATAATTTCTCTTCAATAAAAAAAAAATTACCTGTGTTTTATGGGGAACTTTTACAAAGGCTTTATGGATTGGGTGATTATTTCATTCAATTTCAGCTAGTTACTTCTTAAAGCATTTAGTGTCTGGTTTCTATTATGGCCTGTAGTGATTTCAGAACAACTGTCTCGCTCCTAATGCAATCTCAGTATGGCTTGAATTTACAAAATGCTATTCATTTTAACATGGAAAATTACTTTCCATAATGTTCAGTCATTTCAAAGTATAGAGAGAAATTTACCAGCAGATTTTATTTTTCTTCCAAAAGTTCAGATATTTAGTTGTGATAGAGGCTCTTTAAATAAAGCTATTAGTGAGTTGATTGTACGCGCCATTGAAAGTTATTTACAAGGAGTAAAGAGTATGTATTCTTTTCACTGGGTTTCTGTATAAAGCCTTAGGAATGGAAAGGAATCCTTGTGGGTGAATAAATTTGGTATTTGGGGAACACATTCTGGATAAAAATTAAAATTAATTATGGGTAGAAAAATGATAGTATAAGTACCTATCTTTTTTACTCTTATATTATGTATTTCTTATTCATAATTATTAATATTCTTAGTGTAATTTTTCAAAATATTGAGCATCTGGTTCTCATGCAATAATCCAGTGAGTCTGTTGAAGATTTATTTAAGGCACTGATGAAGGCGTCAGCAAGGTTGTAAGGCTGGCCTGAAGGAGCAGAGCAGAAGCCAATGCCCACACACGTGGGGTGCGGGGGGCGCTGGGGGCGTGGTGCAGGGAGAAGGGCGCTGGGACCAGGTAGCTAACTTAGATGCAAAACTGGTTCATGACCCAAAGGGCTGGGAAGTCATAACATTTGGGCAAAATGAGTGGTATTGCGTTGGTTCTCTCCAAGTTAATGTTTAACTTTGCAGAGACTAAGTCTGGATCAGGAGTGAAGAGAAAGCCGAACCCTATGGCCTGGCATCCTGGAGAGCTACAGGACTCTTCCTTGGGCCGCCTTGGTGGGTTATGTGCTAGTATGATCTAGCGCGATCTAGCACGATCTAGTATGATCTAGCGCGATCTAGCACGATCTACTATGATCTAGCGTGATCTAGCACAACCCCATAAGGACTCGCAGTCTTCTTTTCGCCTTATTTCCCGGTTTGGGATAATTTAGTTTAACATAAATTTCCGCTCTTCCTGTTCCCATCCCCGTTGATCTATGAGTGGTGTTCACCACACACACCTTTCTGGGCGAGGACGTACATTTTAGCCTCTGGCCAGTTACTTGGGTTTGTTCAAGTGTGACGCTAGCTCGTTCACTCGGCTCACGTGTAGGGGGCATCTGCTGTGTGCGTCACACTCTACTAGGCACCAAGGAGACCAGCCGGCCCGCGGAGAGCTTATGGTCCTGCTCAAGACCCAAGAAGAACTGCAATACAGAATAGAAAACTACCGGCTGTAGCGAGGTGTGGACTTGGTACTTGGAATTTCCAAGAAGCAGGACATTTCTTCTAGCAGTGGGGGGGTGGGGGGGACGACAGAGCAAGCAGTTCGTTCTGCGGAAACAGGTGTGTGCAGGGCATCGGTAGGAACCAGCTTTTGAGAGATGGAGAGCGGGGTGGGCTTTAATAACCCCATCGTTCTCTGAACTTGTATTTGGTCCTGAAGGCTTAGTGAGGGTTCACGGAGTACAAAGACCTGGGTAACGTTCCCAGCGACAACCGGCATCCCCAGTTCTTTTCAGTAAAGGCTATTTTGGGCTAACAGAAAACTAACACGGATCGCTTAGTGCAGAAGGCACTGAGCGCGCAGCCTGGGGGCGATCCCCACGGCCCACTCGTAAAGTGCAAAGAGCGAGTGGAATGTGTTGGGCCCTTTTAAATCAGCGCAGAGCGGACAAGAATTTCCTGGTTCACATCCGAGGTTCCGGGACTGTATTTCTTCCTTTTCCTCTTCCTGAAGGTGTCCTTGTGTTCGGGGCTGAGCCTGCCGAGGGAAAATGACCCCCCCTGACAGGCGACTCGCGATTGTTGTAAATGAAATCAATGAGTTCCCACCGAATCCTGAGGAAGTGCCACATCCTTCTAAGTCCCACCTCCTTCCTGGGATTCACTGCTGCTTTTCTTGAGAGTGAAAAGAGTCTGAAGGGCTCCCCCATCCCCATTGTTTCCGTAACTTGTTTTCACAGTGAGGGTTAGCAAGTGAAATGGCTTTTTGAGGGTAAGTACCAAATCCTTTTAAAACTAGCTGCAGGCTCTTTGGGACTCAGGAGGGGGAGGCCCTGAAAGGTAGCAGGTAGACTCCCAAGAAGCATGCGGGGAATGTGCTGGCTTCTAAAAACGGTGGGTTTTTGGCCACTGGGTTTTGTTCTCGTTAGGAGAATTGGACAGAGGGCCGAGTTTAGTAGCTAAGCAAATGCGGATAGGTGTCAAGTTCTCAACACCAAGTTCCCCGAATCGAGTTCTTTCAAGGGGCCTACGACACTGGACACAAACAAGATGTTCATTTGGGGAGTTACGGGTGACCCGTGACTAAATACACAGAAGGATGGTGAAGAAACACTGGGGAACGGTGACTAATTAATTGCCAGAGCAGCATGGAGAAAATAAAGGCTCCTTCATCTGACCTCACCATCCTTGCCCAAGCTCATCCTACAAGGGGGTTCTCCAAGCCAGCATCCTGCCTAAATCCTGGCATGAGCCCCTGTGGCTTATCTTGCCTTGTTTGTAATTATTTTTTATTTTATTTTAAAGATTTTATTTATTTATTTGAGAGACAGAAAGAGAGTATGGGTGGGGGCGGAGGGGAGGGGCAGAAGGAAAGGGAGAAGCAGCCGAGCAGGGAGCCTGATGCGGGGCTCGATCCCAGGAGCCCAGGATCACGACCTGAGCCGAAGGCAGATGCTTAACCGACTGAGCCACCCAGGCGCCTTGTAATTACTTTAAAAACAAAAACAAAATTCCTTTTGCCGTTGTTTTTTAGACTAAGTTTTTGAGTTATCTTTTTCTTTGATTTTAGTGAAACTTTGCTCTCTTGCTGACTTTCTCTGAGCTCTTCTACTGCTAGATGACACAGGCAGTGACAGTCTTCTCGGGGGTAAACTCAGTGCCATTTAATTAAATTTTTGCTCAGATATCAGGCTCCCTAGATTGAGAGAGAGGAGGGTGATGTGTCACAGTAGCTTGTAAGAAACGGCTAAAAAAAAAAAATTGATTTGGGAAAATAGGGGTCCGTAAAGACTTTTTCAGTCATTTACCACATCCTAAAAACATTCAGTTATAAGCTTTGAAATAAAGGGGAGAAAGCACTGGGTTAAAAAGAAAGATGAGGGGCGCCTGGGTGGCTCAGTGGGTTAAGCCTCTGCCTTCAGCTCAGGTCATGATCTCAGGGTCCTGGGATCGAGCCCCGCATTGGGCTCTCTGCTCAGCGGGGAGCCTGCTTCCCCCTCTCTCTCTGCCTGCCTCTCTGCCTACTTGTGATCTCTCTCTCTGTCAAATAAATAAAGAAAATCTTAAAAAAAAAATAAAAATTATAAAAAGAAAAAAAGAAAGATGAAGTTTTAAGTTTAAATTATTGTATTATGCAGTTTTACATGAGAGCATTCCCTGCTTCTGTATGGAAAACCTTGGCACTTGCTTTGTGTATAGCCATTGGCTAGAGACTAGCTTGTGATCACTGAATGTGCCATTTGCGTCGTGGACAGGTGTCTGATCTTAGATAACATACGTCATGCTGGGGGCCAGCTCGAATGTGCAGTCATAGTCTCTTGTCACCTGCAGATAAGGGTTGGATTCCCTCCCCACTGGAGCCTTTGTGAGAATGCTCTCAAGGTAGAACGAGATTCGGAGTCTGGCCTCATTAAAGCACATCAGGCAGCCCACGGTCATCCATGGGTCTCTACGTAGACGGCTCTGGAATGATGGTCATGTGATAGTACAAATATAGTGGCATTCAAAAACTGGATTATGAGTCACTATGGTAAAGGCTGCTCTCCCAAGTTCAAGTCTTAGGATTCCCAGGACAGACAAGAACTCTTGGGCTGCACTGAACTCCATTCTCTCCAGAGCAGATTAGCTACTGCATGTGTGTAATGGCTACATGTCCAGTTTATTCCTCATAGTTTGCTCAAATTGACAGCTTGTAAAACAAACTTAACTTTTCTCCAAGGAGATTAAATGTAATTGTTTATTAAAGTAGTACCTAGGGGCGCCTGGGGGGCTCATTCGTCTGCCTTCGGCTCAGGTCATGATCCCAGGGTCCTGGGATCAAGCCCCACATCAGGCTCCCTGGCCCTCTGCCCTTCCCCCCAGCTTGTTCTCTCCCCTCCCCCAAATGAATAAATTTTTAAAAAATCTTTGAAAAAAATAAAGCAGTATGTAACACATACATGAATGTCTTTCCTAGATTCAATGCTCTTGCCTTAAAAAAAAAAAATCCAGAAGCATTGGATGCTGCTACCTTCTTAGGTACAGTCATGACACATAGTGAGAAAAGATTGGTAGAAAATGTTCCGGTCTTCTCTTGTTTTGGAGTAAGAGATGAATCTTAGGAATGAAGGACTACAAGGCTTGGTCAGTTTGGCATTACTCTCGGAATACCATTTCCAAATTTCAGCTTTGGAAGTATTTTAAAACCGTGATCCAAAGCTCTCCTCATCTGCTATTCTTTCCAGTTTGGATGGGAAGAACCATTGTGTCCTTTTCAGAATCTGCACCCCCACCCCCCCAACCAGGTGGCTTGGAGTGGAGTGTGAGCACACGTCTGTACCTCTGAAGATAATTCCTTGGACCTATTTGAATTTAGTAATGCAGATTCCCAAGGCTAATACTTAAATGTGAAATAATTGGCCTTAATTGGGGGCCCAGTGCATGAGCAGTGAGAAAAGAGAGAAGGCGTATATCTCCATTGGTTTCTCCCCATAATGATCACGTCTCCCCGCCACTGTTCCACACACAACCTCCTTGCCTTAAAGCACTGGGATGCTTGACTGGAGCAGGAGGGATGCTTCTGGCATGATATAAAGAATAGGCGGGATGGGTCATGGCAGATCTAAACAAATGGCCATCGTGGTTGTCACGGGATAGCAGTAAGGTGGACGGATCCAGCGGAGAGAGAGAGTCAGCGGTGTGAGAGGAGCCGTCCCAGATGAGAAGGTGACTGTCAGGTAGAAGATTGAGTCTCATCACGCGCCCGTCATGCCGTTCAGAAATGAGCCTGATTCCAACCACCGATCCATCATTTTGTCATGGAACTAGTCTCTTTTGTTTCTGGGTCTTAGTATTTCGTTTAAATTATTTTTCAACAAATGAATATAAAATTGCTTTTTATGGTAATCAAGCTGAAATTATCTCTGTACATAAGATAATTACAGAGTGTGAGAGAAAACGGGAAATGTCATCTTTTACCTTCATTTGATTCACTTCTAGTTTTAATTGCTAAATGTTATAGGGAGAACTGAAGAGCTCTGTTCTCATTTTGAAATTCTCCCGCAAAATAATTGAGTCATGCATAGAAAGGGTTCGTTAACAAGAGCACAATTGTAGCATTGATTATTTTTGTTTGAAACAGAAATATGAAATTTTAAACCCAGCTATTTAAAAAGCCTGAGGCTACCACTGTGTGTGAAAAGCTTTCAGTGAGGAGCAACGCAAATAAAGATTTTTACAACCAAGTGAGGTAACTTCCCAGCCTGGGAATTTATGATAGAGCTTTTACCATGCTTTTAAGAGTATTTTCACTAGATAGAACATCAGGTTTATGTGTATGAGGCGATGAAAACCAGGGAAGCTCGGTTGGAGGCCGTGGTAAGCCCAAGGAAGCCTTCCACGTGTTTACTTCGGCAGGGAAGATGGCACCTTGTTGGTTCTTGCGGGTGTTGGAAGGTGATTACCCGAGCTCCTGTTACAGGTCCACAGCAGCGTGTGGCCTGTGGTGTGGGGGAGGCAAAAGTGGCAGGACTTACGCAGACATATGCAAAAAGAAAAATGACCACTTAGTAAGCTCCTACCGTTGCTTTCTGATGTAATGATCCCAGTCCTGTTTTGAGGTCAATGTCATTCAGGTGACCATGGAAATGTGACTTGTAGGCAGACATAATCAATTCCCCATAACAAGGGCCCCGGTGAGTATGCCTCCGTGGGGCCAGTGGGCCTCCAGGCTTTCTGAGATTACTCTTAGATCTTGAACCATGAATCCCTGACCTGGTGACGCCAACTTCTTTGAGATGATCAGTTTGCTTCTGTTAGTAAGGAAAGTTCTTTTTTTCCTCCTCCCCAGGAGGTTGGAGAAGTATGTGGAAAGATGAAGACCTAAACCATATCTGTAGAATCAGTATTTTGTATAACAGTTTGGAACTAAAACCTGTGTTTGTATTTTAAGGGTTTGTAGCATTTAAGAGAAATGGCACATTACAAAAATTTGACAGGTTAGCGTTGAGAGTCCTATCTGAAACATGTCATTTGTTTTAGACCTGTGATTTTTTTAAGTTAGAAAGTATAAGATAGTTTGTTGCAAACCACTGTTGGAATGTTCAGGAGAACTTGAGTTTCACTACATTTGTAAGTTTCGTTTATTAGATTTCTAAGAGCTACTTAAGGATGTGAGAAGGTTTACCTTGTTAGGGTTTTAATTTTACCCTGTTAGGCATTTAAAGTGCTTATAAAGTAAGTTGAATATGTTACATTTATAAATGCAATTTAAAATGCTACAGGAATTTGGCGATAAAAATCAAAACAGTGGTTACCCATGGGGGTGAGAATAGACTGGAAGAGAGGCTCCAGGGGATGGAGATATTTTTTATCTTGATTAAGCTGTTGGTTATCAAAATGCGTTGACTTGTACCTTAAGATTTAAGCATTTTCCTGTAGGTAAATTTACCTCAATTAAAAAAAAAATGTGTACAGGAATTCAATCAACTAATTTATATATGGCGCTGATTGTTCAATGGAGTTATGTCTGCTCAGGTTGAGCTAGTTAAACATTGATTCAGGACCCCCTGAGAGTGATTATTCTTGGTTTTATAAAATTTCTTGGATTTATGAATAGAATAATGAGATTCATAACTTGAATCTAAAAGCTTAAGGAAAACTGCACAGTGATTTGTTGATATAGCTACAGTGCTTGGGCAAATATCCTCATGGTCTTTAAGGGCGCGTCTAATTCCCTCTCCTAGTCGGTTAGACTCCCCAGGAGTAAGATAGTATCTTTCTCTTCCTAGTACCTCTGGCAGTTAGCACAAGGCACATGGCTACTGATGAGAAAACAGACGCCTCCCAGCGAGAGCAGCTGCCTCCGTCTGGCCTCCTCCCTCTCACTTCTCAGTGCATTCGCGTAGATCTGAGCATCAGGTAAATTCTCATCCTGAAGGGCAGGGAAAGGAGGCTTCTTGAGAAGACCATATGCAGGACAGGGTTGGTGTGATGCCAGGTCTCAGAGGCAGTAGCAGGATGGGTGATACACACTGGGAGCTCTTCCCAGCACAAGGGCTTTGTCACCGGAAGCAGGCTAAGGGAATGGGGTTGGCGGAGGGAAGTCAAGAATGCCAGAACTCTCCATTGGGTCATTGCTGAGCCCTTAAAGGAGGTCACAGTGGGTCTTCCCCATCCCCTTATAAATCGGTCTCTTTCCTCTTGATTTTCTGGGATAGCCTTTCTATCCATTCTGGTTTGTAAAAGACAAAATAACCCCAGATAGCCACTTTGAATCAAGTTGGGGGAAATCTTTGTGAACGCTTTCACACATGGAAGATGGCTAGTCAGCCCAGGTCTGAAGATCATTTATGGGGTGACATTTTCAATATCAGATTCTCTTTCTCTCTTCCCCACCCGTATCGGACTATCTTGATCTCCAGTGCACACGCACACGCACGCGCGCCTTGTCATACCTCAAAATCGGCAGCTGACAGACTTCTGAATTCTATGGCCTTTCCTTTTCTCTTCCAGACCGGGTTAGATTCACTTTCCCCTGTCCTTGCGGCAAAGCCCGTCTTGTACAGTGATAGTGCTCTGCAGTTTCCCTCTCCCCTCCCTTCCACCACCCTCGTGACTTTCACCAGCACCACCACTACCACGTGGCATTGCAGAAGAAGACCTTAGGAGAGCAAGGAAGCATAGACAGCTTCATTCTTCTCTTCTTCTTCTTCTTTTTTTTTTTTAAAGAAGGAGTGAGAGGGCACATGGCAGAGGAGGGGGAGAGAGAGAATCTTAAGCAGGTTTCACACCCAGCATGGAGCCCAACGTGGGGCTCGATCTTATGACCCTGAGATCATGACCTGCGCCAAAATCCAAGAGTCAGACCCTTCACCGACAGAGCCATCCAGGCGCCCCAAGCATGGATAGCTCCACAGAGAGATGGTGCAGACCGATGAGGACAAGAATCCAAAGGAAATCAATTAGGAGAAGGTCAAGGAAAGATTCCTCCCCCCAAAGTTAAGTCTCCAAATTCACCTTTTGCCAGCTCTCCGTGGTAGACCTCAATGTCGCTTTTCATTAAGGGCAGTAAGTTATAGCTGACTTTGGTGTCTCTCTGTCCAGTCCCAGATAATTAATTCAAGATACATGCTCTTTGCACCCTACATGTTGTTGAAATCTACATCCTTACTCCCCTACAGACATGCTCTGTTTTTCTTCTGCTCTGGTGCCTTTCCCATCTTCCTCACCCCGGGTTTCCCAGCTCCCGTCTTGCTCACTCTGATCTTCAAAGGCCAGTCTCACTTCCATATTCTGAAGCAAACCTTCCCCTGCTACTCACACACACCAGTTGCCCCATTTCTGAAACCCTCTGGAATCATACCATCCAACTGAAATATGATGGGAGCCATGTGTATAGTTTGAGATCTCCAAGTAACCGCATTTTTTTAAGTAGAGACAAAGAGGTAAAATTAATTTTACTGGTACATTTTACTTGACCTGATAGATTCAAAAAATTGTTATTTCAACATGTCATCAACACACAAAGGATTCATATACATGTTTCATATTCAGGGCACACCTCAGTTCAGACTGTTTCAAGTGCCCCCAAACCACAGGGGGTTGGTAGCTGCCATGTTGGACCACAGAGCTCTAGAACTTTCTAAGCCCATGGTTTAGCAGTTAAGTGTGTATGCAGTCGGCGTGTTTGCTGGTTGTTCTCTAGTGAAGTCACTGTCTTTGGAGGGCAGAGTTTGTCCCGGTCCTAGTGTGGCACTTTTTTGCATACTGTGGGCACTCAGCAAGTCTGTGGATTGCTTCCACGTTACCCCCGCACACCGCTAACACTCGTGGAGAGATGGGTGTGTCCTCATCCCCTCTCATGTACATTGCCCAGCTACTAGGGCCGTCGCAGAGATCTCTGGAAAACAGCAGCTCTGGCCGCCCTATGCTTGAAGTGGAGAGGGAAGTAAAACTTGCAGCAAAGCGGGGACTGCATCGCTGGCACAGTCACGGCCGCGCTGCATCGAGACTCATGTGCGGTTCCTCGTTCTCTGCATCGAGCTCGCAAGGGGAGTGCTGGCGTGTTTAGTTTGGTGCAAAATGTTTCTTCCTTTAGCGTGGTATCGGAGAAGTACACCGCCGAAGAGGGGCTTTCCCAAAGGAGGGTGGTTGCTTTCGTATCTGTGACATAGCCTCGATCTCAGCTCCGCGGAAAGGTGGGGCGCCCGGGCTAATGCTGGCAGCAGCCGCCAGCGCCAAGAGGACACATGCGAGGCCAACCTAAGTCAGGCTCTGGCCACTTAAACAAAGGATTGCTTTAATTTTTGCCGAATACACTATTTTTCCTTCTGCTTTTCATGAAATGGCCTTAAAGAATTCCTCTTGTTTGTGGTCTCGAAAAAATTAGAACTATGCCCATGAGGCCCGCCTTGAAGGGTTCTAGTAAACAATAAGAAGGCTTTGTTCTTGGTAATAAAATTAAAGCAAGCAGTGTTTCCATTACCTGGCAGGATGCCGCCTCCCCACCAGCCCCTGATCCTGAGAAACGTAAACAGAGCATTTTGTTTCCCAGTTAGGAGGTGAGAAGGCGACATCTGTCAGGTTTGTGTATAGAAATATAGTTGACCTTTCAGATAATGGAGAGAGCGAGCAAGAGAGCGAGGCCCTTCTTTGCATAATCCCTGACTTAAGGATTTTAAGATTTGATTTTACTCTAGAAGACTACCTACTGAGGCTTAAAACTGGAAAGCCAACGTTTTAGAAAGACAGTAGTAATTAACCAATGAATTGGAATGATGGAGAAATCTAGGGGTCTCTAGATAAAAGAAATATATCTGTTTTTTTTTTCCTAAAGTCCGACTCACTAGATTTCATGGATTTTCTTTGCTGGGTAACTTTGCCTGCCGCTTCTCAGATGTAGACCTATTTATGGTCAGTTGTAAATGAACCTTTGTGGGTTGATTGTGGCCCTAAGCAAAAAAACGACCAAGGTCAGGATAGAAAGCACTGTCAGTTACAGACTCTCTTCAGCCCTGCAATTAGTCCGAAGTCGTTGGGGCTATCGAGTCAGCTGGGTGAGTGTGACACCGGTGCCCCAGACATCCTCTAGAGCTCTTCTTAAGAAATGTCCCAATCATAGTCCCCTCTAACGTAGGTGCTTCTGTCTGAAGTGGTCAGCGCCATGGCCCTTAGAGCACTCACCAGTCCTGTGTCTGCTGGCCCGAGAGCTTCCTTTCCTCTGGAAGCTGCTAAGATTCCAACTGGTGTCTCCCCCACCGAGGTGTCCCCACCCACCTGTTAATTCCAGGGGAGAATCGCTGCCCAGCCGCCCCCAACAGCCCTCAACCGGCCACTGATGGGAGACAGGACATGCGTACTGCACTTTCTCCCCGTCAGCTGTTCTCGTCTGCAGTTTCCCCGAGCCACCCACTGGGATCAGTCTGCAGCTGCCCACCATGGTGGAGACAAGGCACACTCTCCCAGCTTCATACCTTTCCCCTTCTCACCTCCCCTGCCCCTCCCGGTGTTGCCCCGCAGTGACTTGTGCTCCCAGTGCAGGGTCCTGCCTGCTTCCTGGAGAGGGAACCACAGGCCGCCTCTAAAATGGAACGAGCTGGGGCGCCTGGGTGGCTCAGTGGGTTAAGCCTCTGCTTTCGGCTCAGGTCATGATCTCAGGGTCCTGGGATCGAGCCCCGCGTCGGGCTCTCTGCTCAGCGGGGAGCCTACTCCCCACCCCCCCCCCCGCCTACTTGTGATCTCTCTGTGAAATAAATAAATAACATCTTTAAAAAAAAAAAATGGAATGAGTGACAGCACGCGCCGCTTTTCCCCCTCATGCCCCCAGCTCACACGTTCAGTTTCCCTAAACTCTCCTGTGTTTTGTGTTCTTTGGATAAATGTGAATATTAAACATGGGGAGCAAAGATATTTAAAAATCGGTCTACCAGCTTCTGCTGGCTTTCTAGAGTCCCGACAGCCAGGCAAGGGATCACTGATGTTACCTGGGGATGCGTCAGGAAGACAGATCGGCACTTAGCATTTTCCGGTTGCGCTTGGAAGCGGAGGGCTTACCGGACACAGAGGACTGTATTTCACTCACTGTAGGGCACACTGAAGAGCAGGGATTCCTTTCCTCCTCTTCCAGAACTTTGCAGGGGAGCGGATGGCATCTATCTTTGAGTACCTCAAGCCTGAATAGAAGTTCAACTTTGTATTTTTCCAGTACACCGCTATTCGGGAATCATGGCATAACAACTGAAAAGAATGCCACTTCACGAGAAATGACATGGAGGATGAGTAATGGAAGGTCGTGGCATAGAAGCTTCCTCTTTCCATCAGAAATGACTTCCCTTCCCTGAGGCGGATCACCTCTGTCCTCCCCAGCAACTCAGTTAACCATCCCCTTCTATACATTATTTTTTAGCTTCTGACCACAGTGTGACTTTTGCCAAATACATTCGTTGAAAATTACTCAATAGAAAGGAGCACTTTTCAGAAACTTTACAAAAAAGAAAGTTTTTTTTTTTTTTTGATAGATACAAGCGTCCATGACAGGTTAATAGATTTTTTTTTTTTTTTTATCATTCTGTGTGCCCAGCCCGAACGGAAGGGTGGGAAGCATTTGTTTTATGAGGTGTGTCATTAATAAGAGAAAGGAAGGGAGGAGTTTACTGTTTTTGAATGAATTATTAGCAACACCTTCCATTCTGCTGCTGCTTTTTGGAACTGCTTCGAACTGTTACCATTGAACACAAAAAGAGAAATCTGGCGTGTTAATGCCAAGAATGTGAGTTTGAAGTCAGTCGAGTGGGCGCTGAGGAAGACAGCAGGAAGAGCTGCGTTATTCTAACTGTGACAGAAGCCAGCAGGACGGCGGGGCGGGGGGCGGGGGGGAACCATACTGCAAGTATATTTTCATTTTCAAATTGAAATCCTGTGAATCCTCAGTAATTGCAATTAGTCATGCCCAGACGAGAGAAAACGGGTGTTTATCAAGCACCTACTATGCAGAGAGTCTGCAGATATTTTCATCGAAAGTATGCAGATGAGGAGACATTCTTACACAGATTTGGCATTTTTCGTACCCGCAGCTCTCTGATCACAATGTCTATGATCTTTTCCTCTGTGCTAGACGTTGGTAAACTATGACCCTTGGGCCAAATCTGACTTGTCACCTGTTTTCCTAAATAAAGTTTTATTGGAACACAACCACACCCATTTAATTCCTTCTTGTCAGAGGCGGCTCTCCTACCACAACAGCCGTGCTGAGTAGCTACAACAGAGACCATGTGGTCCACAGAGCTGAAATGGTTACCGTCTAGCCCTTTACAGCAAAGTCTCCCAACTCCTGCTTTACATCTGGGAAGATTCCTCTCTGTCCCCGCCCTCCCAATCCCACTGAATCAGGGAGGAGCCTTTGAGAATGCCTTTGGGATCTGAAAATAACCCAAAATTCTGGAGTTAGTTCTCATGTTATGGCTTCCCAAGCCATTGTTTTGGTGACAGATATAGATGGAAAAAAATTTCAGTTCATGCTATTAAGTCCTGCAGGTAATCAGCCCGGGCTGACCGGTCCTAGAACTTGTAGCTTTGACTCTGTGTGGACATTCCAGATAAAAAGACTTTCTGAACAATAGTAATAGTTATCACTCATTGAGTTATTACTGTGTGCCAGATATTTTGCAGTGGTTTCTCGTGTACAAATTCATTTAGCTCTCACCCCAAGCTACCCCAGGGTTTCCCTGGTGTGGCAGGGACTGTTCCGAGCATTGCTGGATGTTTGTTGGGTGGCATGTCTGGCCTCCACCCACTTGTGCATCTCTGACCCACATACTGCTTCTAACAATGGAGAATGTCTCCAGCATGTTGCCAGAGCCCTTTGGGAGAGCACCTGGTCTACCATGTAAGAGGAACTTGAGAGGTGGAGAGTTTCAGCAAATACCCACGAACACATGGCTAGGAGGTAAGGAGGACCCGGCCTTCAGCCCCAGGAGGACTTCCTCAGGACCTTGAGTTCTGAACTACCGCCTCCTTTAGCCCTTGTTCACTCCAAATCATTTCACCTTGTCTGACGATTTCGCTTTACTGAAAAATTAACGACAACATCAGCAGGGTCTTCGGTTGGCGTGTTGTGTGTGCTTCTCTTGGGGAGACATTCCTTGTGTGAAGCTTCAGAGTTTTAGGCGTTAGCAGTGGTGCTCTTGCTGGCCAGTTTTATTGTATCATCACAGTTGTGTTTCATTTATGAGAAGGCTTCTTTATTGCCAGCTTACCACAGTGGGCTGCCATTTTGAATGGCGTCGCACTTCCTTATCCAACATTTAAGCTTCATAATCTTAGAAACCTCAAGAAAAGAGGATTTATTGTGAGGTTCCTGGGAGCTATTTTCCGATCCCATAACAAAAATATAGCAGAATTCCATATGGAGAGTTCCTCAGCATGCAGACCTGGCCTCCTCTGGGCCAAAGCGTTTTCCCCCTTGTCACTCTGTGGCAAAGGCAGGATTCTGAGAAACGTCTGTCCATACTGTCACTACTTCCCCTTCTCACCAAAAGCACTTTATGAAAGGATTCCATTTTTTATTTTTCTGAAAAACCTATCTCTTTGGCTTTCAAAAGTTTCAGTTGAAAGTGTTCAACTTTAGGGGCACCTGGGTGGCTCAGTGGGTTAAAGCCTCTGCCTTCGGCTCAGGTCATGATCCCGGGGTCCTGGGATCAAGCCCCGCATCGGGCTCTCTGCTCAGCAGGGAGCTTGCTTCCCCCCCTCTCTCTGCCTGCCTCTCTGCCTACTTGTGATCTCTGTCTGTCAAATAAATAAATAAAATCTTTAAAAAAGTGTTCAACTGTAAATGAACATATAAAATATTGTCTTGTACTCCCATTTCTCCCCCAGAGACAGGGACCCTGGGAGCTTGGCCACTCTTCCCTCCGTCATCCACTTGAGCGAGGTCTACAAATATTTGACTTTGGTGTGAGAGAGTTTTAGGGTGAAGATTACATATAAACATATTAGATGAATTACAGTAATACAGTCTGCTCTTACTCAATTCTCTTTGGCTCAGTTTTATATACAAACTCAAGTGTTAGAGGCTCTTTCATTGTTCCTTCTGGCAGCTCTGTCTAACTTCTGCCCCAGGGTCTGGAATGTTCATCACAGCTGCCTTTGGCAATAAAACCCAAAGCACCCTCAGATCCTCGTATTTCTCTTCACACCTGGACAGCAGCGCATGGCTGGGCACCGAGCCCACCTGCATACAGGCTTTCCCTGGACCCTCTTCTTCCTGGCCAAATTATCAGCTTATCTGTGGCTCTGTTGTGTTTCCGTTGCTCCAGCCCCAGGCAGAAGGGAATGAACTCCTCCAGTGTTTTTCTTTTGGAGCGAGTTGGGTTTGTTATAGATGTTATAGCATATAACAGTATGAAATAATGGTGTTAGTAAGACATAATAATAACACTAACCCCTTGAAATCTGGGTGCAGACTCAAAATGACATATTCTTAGTAACAGAAAAAAGCGCTGTTGAGTTTAACCAATAACAACATCAACATAACATAAAATAGAAAAGGGTTTTGGGGCACCTGGGTGGCTCATTCGGTTGACAGCTGCCTTCGGCTCAGGCCGTGATCCCAGGGCCCTGGGATCGAACCTCACATCGGGCTCCCTGCTCCCTGGGGAGCCTGCTTCTCCCTCTCTCTCTGCCTGCTGCTCTGCCTACTTGTGCTCTTTCTCTGTCAAATAAATAAATAAAATCTTTAAAACAATAGAAAAGAATTTTAACCTTTCTCATGGTCACCTTAATTTGAATCACGGTACAGCTTTGCTTTTGCCATGAGAACCCATTCTAGGCAAATTTGTAAAGTAGACCTTTGTCTCTTAAAGCCCCAATCTCAGCCATAGTGATTTTAAGGATAGCAAGGTTTAGAATCTTCGACCAAGGGGGTCGCAGTTGGATGGAACAGTTTCAGGAGCGCACTGATGGTGGGCCTGTGTGGTGGGGCAGTCTCCTGGGCTGTGTAGGCCGGGGTGGGGCGGGGTGGGGGTGTAGGGAGGTGTGGGGCAACATTGTCATTCCCAGCATTTACATTCTCAACGTGAATGGTGGCCTCTGGGATGTGTGATGCCACCACCCCTCCTTCCTCCACACCCTGAAATGAAATTTCCTTTTTCCGACACATCAGCCTCATCCTCTCCAAAGCTTAGCCCGCTGTTCGCATCTGTGTGTGAATAGAAGGTGATCTGCCGAGTCAGTACATCCCTCTCACGAGGGGCACTGAAAGGTTCTGGTCTCAAAATCTCGAGATGGCTAGCCCATTTCAACAAAGCATTTCAAAATGAGAAAATGAGGATTTCTAAAATGCGTATTAGTCCAGCGTCACCCATGTGGCGTGGCCACATACTGTTTCCCCATCGATGTCACCTTCTAAGGGTTTCATAAAGTATTTCTAAAGATGTTAAGGCCACATGTGGCTGAAATCTAATGGTGTTTATACTCTGCACCGAACATCTCATTTTGCAGTCGAATACAAGTCAAATTAAAAGAGCAAGTTTTTAGAAATACTTAGAAACTGTTTACGGACTGCTAAAGAACATTTTGCAGACACGTAGTCCAATTTTTAGTGTGTATGTAATTAAATCCTTTTAATGTTTATACGTATATGACAAGAACAAAATAAGAAATTGTCCGCCTCACCCCACCCCTTCTGTGAAATGCCGTAACACTATTATACCATAAAACTTAACAGGGGGGCTTTTTACTGGACATGGCTAACCAAGTGCTCTGGAGAAAATAGCTAACCCGTTTATGTTATCATTAACAACACCAGGGAATGAGTACCTAGGAAAGCAGATAAACCTTGCACCCCGGGGCGACTCCCACGGGACCGCCTCTGACTGTTGGTGTCTGACGTGAGTGCTGAATGAGATCTCAGGGCTAGGAGGTGGAGACAGGCGGGTTGGCCTTCTACGCTCGCATCATTGTTTGACTTTCTCATTTCTCTTTCATCAATGGGCTGTAAAGGATGAGCTAGTCATAGTCGTTAAATGAGAAGAGTCGAAACTACCGTAGGAGCAGGAGAGAGTGGGGTACCCACTCTCCAAGCCAGGCTGTTCTTCTGTGTCTTACATAATTTCTCTTCTCATTCTACCTTTCCTGCTCCCCAAGCACTTGGGACCATTATGGGCACACTAGATAGTAGGTAAATCCATCGATTCTCATCATTTTGTGGTAGTTAGGGTCTAGAAAGTTACCAGGAGCACTGAATTGACAAATACCGAACCATTGGTCTTTAGGGAAAGAGCCACGCGTGCGCGTGCGCGTGCACGCGCGCGCACACACACACACACACACACACACACACTCCTCACCTAGATTATATAATCTTAAATCTCGAGAGTAAGTCATCCTGGTAGATTCTATTGTCTTTGTTTTGGGAAAGAGAAACGGAGGTTCCAGAGTGCTAAGTGACTTGCCTGAGGCTGACCCACTCACAGGTGCCAGAATTGGGACTCAAAATCCATCCACCTGGCCCCAGGGTCAAAGCTTCTTACACCACTGTCCCTGTTGTCGCCATCTTTA
The DNA here is from genome assembly GCF_009829155.1 of Mustela erminea. NCBI lineage: Eukaryota > Metazoa > Chordata > Mammalia > Carnivora > Mustelidae > Mustela > Mustela erminea. Next base: position 7,068,966 of record NC_045635.1, on the reverse strand, counting down.
GATTATAGAAGAGCTGAAGCAGGAAGGCTGAGTGTGTCCTTATTCAACCTCAGCTGGGTGCTAGGAGGGTGACTCATGTGTTTCTCGTGCTCTGAGCATGTCTGAAACGAACACAAAGAGGCCGCAAGTATTGATTTGGGGTTACAGATTAATCCTTCAGTTGGAGTGAGCACATAAATCGCACATACAGAATCTACAAATAATGAAGCTAGACTGTAGAATTTGTGTGGGGGTTCCCGTTAAAAGCAGAGCTGGGAGTGCCAGCAAATACGTTTTCTATGTCTTTTGGCTGGTTCCTTTTCACCCCTGCAGAGACTTATCAGAGAATTCTTGTACAGCCTGTAAAATGGACCCTACTCTCAGCCGTGATCAGTCACATTACCCTGCTAAATTTCCTCTAGGCACTTGTCATGATCCAAAATTTTTATTTGTTTCTTGACTTGTTCAGCCTGTTCCCCTCTGCTTATATGTAAACTCTGTGATAATGGGAACTTTGTCTATCTTGGACGCCCTGCCTGCCCAGCGCTTGGAATGCTGTCTGAGACACCCTGGGAACCCAGTTGCTATTATTCGAATGAATAAATGAATAGACCGATGAATGAATCAGTAGTTGTATGTGGGTCTTTCACAGTGAAGGCTGCAAGTGTTCTATACAAGTAGCCTCGAGCTTACATGACACTGGCTGTATCGCTTGTAGTCTCAGATAAGGCATCAGGGCCTAAAAAGTAGAAAGAAGAAAAAAAATCTGCCAGAATTGAGTTTGGGTCTAACTTTAGAAGAATTACTTTAGAGCATTTTGCAAGAGGCAAAGTTAGTACTAAGGACTAGAAACAGTGATGGGGGGAATGATGTGTTTCAGAATGAGAAGAGAAGTCGCAGCTGCAGACGTAGAGAGGTCGCGGGCCGAGGTCGCGGGCCGAGCACATGGGCGAGGCCAGAAGAGAGATGAGGTCAAGGTAACTGAGCTTCTTCTCCTGAGGGACCGAGATGACATTTACACATGAGTATAATTGAGATGAGAAAAAAAGCTGGTGGTGAGAAGCCTGGAATGGGAAGAGGCCTCCTTTGAAGCTCTGTTTTGTCCTGTAATATCAAGGGCACTGAAGAATATGTGCCCTATTTCCAATGCAGTCCGGAGGTGGGGTCCAGTAGTCACCTACCACTGGCCATCATTCCCAATTAGCCCCATCCCACTCTTGTCTTTAAGGTAGGGATGAAGAAGGTGGAAGTAGAGGTCCATGAAAGCGGGTGTGGGGGCTGTTTCTTTCATGCTTAGATTGGCTTTCTACTCAAAGCACTTCCATTGGCCTTAGTGATTCTGAATCAAAAGATGTGAATCTGAAATTGAAAGCTGAAATCATAACCAGGAGCTGCCGGGTTCCAAACCAAACTTGGGAACTAGAAACACCTGAGCGCACTGCTAGCAACCAATAAACCGTGCCGTATTTGGATTAACAGCCCTTAGAAGAAGTGAAGTCCAATCAAATCATTAACTTCTTTTAAGTAACATATAAAACAGCAAAACTGTGGAAAATTTCTTTGTAGTGGAAGAATTTTAGAAATATAGGATAGCATTCAACTTATTTTATTGTACCTTTTGGAATATAAGAATGCTAGGGTTACAAAAATTTGGAAGCGTCATCAAAGTATAAGAAGAGATTCAACTTTCCTGGTTTCAAAGGAAAGTCAATTCTGTGCTTTTTGAAAGATCTAAGGAAAATACTTGGCTGAAAATGAATAGATCATGTTTCCAAATTTCTGGGAATTTATATTTTGGGGCCGTGGTGGTTGTTGTATCAGCTTTCTCAAAACATATTTGGCTCAACAAAGTAGATTTCGGTCTCCTTTTTTTTTTTTTTTTGTAAAACAAATCTATCCATCATAAATATCAAATGATCAGAATTGGGATTAAATGGAACCCCATGTGATGATGGCAACTGGACCACTTTTCCCATCATAGAGTAACCCATATCCCAATGATCTTCAGAGTGAAATGGATCCCAAATTAAATTGTAGTCTATGAGCAAAACGACTTCGCAGTATGGACACTACCGCCTCAGATCTATGACTTCACAGTGTTTCTTGTTTCCTCACATATTATTCCGCATATTTACTACAATAATCCCACGTGGCCAAGACAGCAGGTATTACTCACCTCATTTTACAAAATAGGAGAACTTAGAAATGGATGTTTTCCTTGACTTTCCCAATATCGTCCTCCCGCAAGTGCGTAGAGCTAGTACTCCACGCCACATTTCAGGGCACCCGCTCCAGAGCTACCAGTGGGGTTGGATCAGGTTTACTCAAAGCCAGAATAGCATTCAGCACAGAATATGTTAGCAACAACATCAAAACCTGAGGACTTCGTGATTCGCGCAGTTGATTTTCGACAAAAATGCTAAGACACTGGAGTTGTCTTCCAGTTGTCTCTTCCATACATGGTGCTTAGACAACGGGCTCTCCATTAGTCAAAAGATACAGTTGGACGCTACTTTGCATCATACATAAAACTTAACTCAAAGTGGCTTATAAGCCTAAAGGTAAGAGATAAAACTTCTAGAGGAACGTGGAGGTGTACATCTCCATGACCTTGGATTAGGTTGCTTAGATATGACATCAAAAGCACAAATGACAATAGAAAAGTAGGTAAATTAAAAACTTTCATTAATCTTGGGGTCATGAGTTCGAGCCCCACGTGGGGGTGTAGAGATTACTTAAACTTCGAAAAAACACCAAAGGGCATCACCAAGAAAATGAAAAGATTTGGGAGAGATGCCTTATTTCATTCAACAGCCAAAGATCCCTGCCCTTAGGGAGCTTGCATCCCATTAGATTTACCTTGATTGTATGCTTGAGTAGTTTTGCTCTTAGGGCTCATTCTGGAACATACTTTTTAAGTGTTAGGTGCTGCTTTCCAGAAATTTCACTTTCTCCATCGTAATGTGCCCTGGTTTCTATATGATTCCATCCTTTTCACAGCTCAGTTGTAGTCAGTTATTAAATTCAGTTTGAGGTCAAGGGGAAAGAGAAAAATTTTCTGGAGAGTAATGGCATTTTGAGTAAATATTTCCATGGGTAGCAAAGTTTATTTGGGAATCCTCAAAGGGAACTAGAAATGACAACAGAAAAGTAATGGTAAGAGAAATTGAGCTCAGTGATGAACTTCCTTGAGATACTAGCCTGAGTTCCATGTTCTGTACTTGTCCATCAAAATGTGTCTCGTAATTTTGTTCATTAAACATTTAGCCAGCAAGTCTGTGTGCTAATCCAACATAGGACCTGATCTTGGGGTTTGCCGCAGATGGCCACTGACCATTATCTTCTCAAAAAGAAGATGTCTTGAGTACTCTCTCTGCTGTGTCTTGCAAGGATCAGGAATAAAACTCAAGGAATCTTGCCTCTGGACACAGGACATGCTTTCTCTGAACAGCCATCAATGGATTTTTATCCTGAACTTCTGACCCTATTTCCAGTCTATCTCATTCCGAGAGAATGGAATTACTGCAGTTAAATAAAGTATCCCAAATCAAAAGGGCTTCATGACTGGGTTGTGTCTCCTCCCTGAGATATGCTAGAGTCATCAATGATGCTATTGTCATTCTCTGTAACACTGCAACTTCTGTGCTGTGTTAAAATCATAAAACTCCTGCAGGCTCTCTTCATTTCCCACAGCTGTGATTTCTGGGTCTCTGTTTGCGAATAAGCATTTCAGAATTATCATGAGGTGGAGGAAATAGCATGTGCAGAGTATTTCCCAAGCCCTGTTGCCAAGAATGAGCTAATTGTCATCCTCCCTTGCATATAATGAGTCTTAAAAACTTCAAATACAAGCCATTCTGTAATCATCTACCTTTCCTAGAGAATGGCATGTGTTCATTGTAGAACCTCAGTCTTCTGGAAGTATACCAGAAGGAAAATCTGTCCTAAGATTAATAAAATAGTCAACCATCCTTTTTCTTTTTTGATGTTTTCTTGGTGATGAAATGCAAAGTCGATGTCCGTATTTAAAAGAAAAGTTAAGTAAATGTGATATAATCTTGCTACTTTGCTTCTGGAAAATTTGGGCAATGGATGTCGATAGTAATCTATTCTCCATAAAGGAATAATATTGTTTTTATAAACTTACTTTTTTGTTTAATTGGCCAAAATTACACTTTCTCTCAAGATATAAAAGCAGGAATCACAAATATATTTCAAGCATCTATTTCCAACTAATTGGTAATAGCTACATACATGTTGGGTTAAGGAAGATTCTGAAGCCGAGTATGGCTTTGTAGAAAAGACTGCTACCATTGGATAATAATATTCTCCAGGGATGCAAGATAGGGAGTGGACATGTAAGTCCTGTATTTTCCATCTCTGTATAATTGGAAGAAGAGTTAACGTTTAAAATATCTTTTTTAGTGATTACCAGAAACATAGTAGTCTTTATTAAAGAGCATGTAACTGAAAATCGAACTCCAGATAAATGCTTACTATTCTGTCTATCCTGTAGGTCAATGCATCACGTCAAGAAGCCAAATTGATGGAGGAGTGTGATCTTCTCATTGAGATCATTCAGCAGAGACGACAGATTATTGGAACCAAGATCAAAGAAGGGAAGGTATGATTTCTAGGGTAGAAATTTCATATTCTCTACCCGGAGAAAACACCATACTCCCATGCACTTCAGTAGCTTAGGAAACATCGAATACCCTCCCTTTTCTAGATTTTCCACAGTTTCCTCTTAAGTCTTTAAGACAGAGCTCAAAGGGCCCTGGGTGGCCATTGTTTTTCTCCACCCCTTTCTTTGTATCATCATAGTCTCCTGTGCACATCTGTAAGGAGAAAGTTACATTACATTACCTCTCCTCCATTAGTGAACTCCAGGGGTAGCTTGGAGCTGTGGTCTCTTACAGCCACTGTTTTCCTCTCTCTTCTCTATGAGAAGGGGGGTTCCACAGCGGAGGAGTTCATTTCATATTTATCGCTATATCCTAGCAATTAACACAGTATTAAATAAACGTTTCAGTGAATCAGACTTTATATAGAAATTGCAGTGTTTTCTCGTGCCCGGGAGCGAATTCAGACAAGTATAATTTCATGGTGGCAAAACTACTATAGTTTCACTATATCATATATCCCTTTGTGGGTATAGTAATAGAAATTCTTTTTTAATGTTTGTATCTTTTAAATTCTTATGGTTTTTATTGAAATACTTGAGATCCATTTTATTTTACTCATTTCTCTGCCACCCTCAAGAGGTAATTTTGTAAATATTTTAAAAATAGAAACATTCATTCAAGATCCAGTAAATTCATAAAGTTCTATTATTACTGCTCATAACCATGCTTTAATGAAATATGTATAATTAAATTAACAACAATTAAGTGGTACACAGAGGTTCTAATTGCTAATATATGTGCTGTTCTCTGTTTTCTACCACTTTTTAAAGGTACTTTCAATCCTGCATAATGTTTTAGAGTCCTTTGTCTATGTAAGTTGAAAAATATTTATGCGTGTAAATTGTGATGGTGATCAGAAAAGTTAAGTCAGATAGCTCTGGAAGCTGTTACGGTGAATTAAGAAATTAATATGAATCCATTCCCTGGCCAAGAAGTGACTCATATGTGTTGAACAGCGACTTTTCCCCACGTACAAATTGTACAACTTGGAAGAGCACTGAGTGTCCACCTGGAATCCTCCCAGGACTTTTTTCCTCTTCCATTATCATGTACCAGATGTGTACATCTCTTAGGACCTGACGTCTTCCAGCTCCTCAGATGTATGATTGCCTGAAATACAGCTGCAATTCATGAATATGCATGTGGGAGGGAATTTGTTGCCTTTACATGGCACAGGGATCAGTTCTCAAGGCTAATATTAGTTTCTTACTGCTGCTATAACAAATATCGCAGACTGGGTGACTTAAACCAAAATAGATTTAGTATCTGACCTTCCTCCAGATGTCAGGAATCCAAGATCAGTCTCACTGGGGTTAAAGTCAAGGTTTCAGCCGTGTTGTCCCTTTCCGGAGGCTCTAGGGCAGAATCTATCCCTTGCCTTTTCTGGCTTTTAGAGGCCACCCGCATTCCTCAGCTCCTGGTTTCTTTATCACATCACTCTGACCTGTGCTTCCCTCCTCAGATCTCTTTCTCTGGCACAGTTCTCTCTTGTAAGGACCCTTCTGATTACTCTGGGATCCCCCGCATCATCCAGTATAATATCCCCCTCTCTGAAGGTCCTTGCCTTAATCACATCCGCAACATCTCTTTTATCCATGTAAAGCGACATAGTTTAAAAACTCCTGGGATTAGGATGGGAGCATCTTTGGGGGACCCTTAATCAGCCTGGCCGGCATGCCTTTCCCTTGCTTAACTTCGCAACATCGGGGTTTCTCTCATGAGCGCGATTGAAGTAGCAAAGGGATGTCCACAGTTCCGGCCCTGGTGATACATGGGGTTGGTGCTTTGGTGCACCCACTCCACCCCGAACACATGTCAGAGAACATAGGGAAATAGGAAAGCAAAGAGATCCAGCTGGACCCAAAACAAGATAAAGGTCTCCATGGGCCAGAGATGGGACAAACCTGTAAAGCTGCAGTTGTGGCTAAAACATGGGAGTGGGACTTGGTCTGGAAGAGACCAGAACAGCAACACCTTCAACTCCAGTGGATAAAGAGTTCTTGAAGCCTTGGGATAAAGTGGCTGGAAGTGCTCCAGATGGTATAGGAGACTAAAATTAGGCTCGTTGGTTAATGCCATGGGCCGTAGAGGGCTTCTTAGTTCATTAAAAGGCACTGAAAAAGATTATTGCCAACCTCTACGTTGGGTCATAGTTTTTAGGGATTTCAGTCCTGGGAGTCTGGAACAAGTCATCAGGCTGGAGCCTGGCTCTGCACTATTTCTGATACCTGCTCAAAAGAGAAGCCTCAGAAATGCAGAGGATCCCTGAATGAGGACCCCCAAAGGAAAGGGGGGTGCGGAAGACTGATGGCAACATGGGGTAGGTAGAGGGGATAGGAGGGCGCTAAGCAAAGAGGGTGAGGGAGGAAAAAGATTATGAATGACTTCTTCCCTTTAAATCTGAAACCCAAACCACAGTGCTGAAGCATATAAAGAAATCTTGCATTTCTGAAAATGTAGCCCGCAAAATCAACATTCTCTCACCCCAGGTGAAATTCATTGTATGGGAAAACACAGAAAAGATGTTTAAAGTGATAAATGAAGGGATGGCTTCTATTTTAAAAGAACAAAAACTTGTGAAGCCACAAAAGGATATAAGATCAGTAAGAAGGAAATGTGAAAACAAATTAGCAGTTCGGGAAGTAAAATGTAGATACCGAAACTGCAAAAACAACTCAGCCGTAGGGGGAATTTGGAAACTAAGTTTTAGCCTCCGCATAGGAGATGCTATTCTGCACCTAAGAATGTGAAATTCGAGCGATATTTCATGCCATATACAAAAATCAGATCTAGGGGCACCTGGGTGGCTCAGTGGGTTTTGGCCTCTGCCTTCGGCTCAGGTCATGATCTCAGGGTCCTGGGATGGAGTCCCGCATCGGGCTCTCTGCTCAGCGGGGAGCCTGCTTCCCCTCTTTCTGTGCCTGCCTCTCTGCCTACTTGTGATCTCTCTCTCTCTGTCAAATAAGTAAATAAAATCTTAAAAAAAAATCAGATCTAAATGGATGTTGCTAGTGTGAAGGACAAAACGATAAAACTCCTAGAAGAAAACATAGGAGGAAATCTTGGTGAGCCTTGAGTTGGGCAAAGATTGATCATATACAAGGTTAAAAACATCAAAGAAATATTTATAAATTAAACAGATAATTGTATTACTCAAAAGTAAAAATTTCTCTCTAAAAGACACTATTAAGAGAACGTAAAGACAAGCCACAGGTTGGAGACAAATATTTATAAATTATTAATTGAAATAGAAAAGTATTTGTACATGGGTATATAACAAATTCTCAAAACTCATTAGCGAGGAAACAAACAATACCTTTACCAAAATGGATAAAAGATTTGAATAGGTACTTTACCAAGGAAGGCATATGGATGGCAAATGAGCACATGGAAAGATGTTCAAAATCATTACTTGTTGAGAAAAGTCAGTGAGGCAAATTAGGACCTCAAGGAGATACCCTACTTACCTCGTAGAACAGTTAAAATGAAAAAGATGGGCCATGCCGTGTTGTTGAGAACGTGGAGGAACTAGAACTCTCATACGCAGAGAGTAAAACTGCATTTTGGAAAACTCAGTTTCTTAAGTAGTTAAACATATACTTATCATATGATCCAGCCATTCTAGGTGTTTGCCAAGAGAAATGAAAGCATATGGCCCTATAGGACACGTACATGAATTTTCACCAGAATGGTAAAGGTAATAGCCCTGACCCAAGTGTCCGCCGGAAGGTGAATGGATTCAATTTGTGGCACATCCATACAGCGAAATACTATTCAGCAACAAAAAAGAACAAGCTACTGATACATGCAACAACTTGGATGAGTCTCAGTAGATTCATGGTGGGGGAAAGAAGCCAGACGGAAAATAGTATGTACTACGTGAACACATTCATGTGGCAGTTTAGAAACGATGCTTTCTTTTTTCCTTTTTTAAACAGATTTAATTTATTTATTTGTCAGAGAGAGAGAGAGAGAGAGAGTACAAGCAGTGAGAGCGGCAGGCAGAGGGAGAAGCAGACTTCCGGCTGAGCAAGGAGCCCAATGTGGGACTCGATCCCAGAACCCTGAGATCATGGCCTGAGCTGAAGGCAGAGGCTTAACTGACTGAGCCACCCAGGCGCCCCTAGAAACAATACTTTCTAATAATCTACAGTGACAGAAGACAAATCAGTGGTTGGCTAGGGACGAGTGACAGGGCCTGGGCTGGGAGGGAGGCGGGGGGGAATAGGAGGAAAACGGAGGCATGATCTCTGTGCTCATTATCTTAGGGGCTTACACATATTTGAAAACTTACCAGATTTGTCCTTTAAATATATACAGGTTGTTGTATGTTAATTATATCTCAACAAAGCTGTTTATAAGACAATTGTATTATTTATGTAATGGAACAGTCTTCAAAACTCAAAATTAATGAACTTGGGTGATACATATCTATATGGACAAATCAAAAAAATATAAACAAGCTTGACAGTGCTTTGCGTGGAGTGAGACTTGTTACTACCAAAGACATCCCATACAGTGTTTAGGCCCGCATACATACTTGGGAGTGATACGCCCTGAATTCAAAAAGGTGTTTTCCTCTGGAGAAGGACTTGAATGAAATTAGGGACGGACACACAGGGCTTCCGTGCTATCAATAATATTTTTCCTCCTTCTGAGAAATCTTTTATGTTAATATGATGAAAATTGTGAGATTTGGTAAAGCTGGGACTATGCATAGGGAAATTCATCGTATTACTTTAAAAATCGTCTGTGTGTTTGAAATTGACCACTTTTTGAAAAGTACACACTTGCTTGGGGACGTTCTCTCAGAAGGCAGTCTTAGAAAGCAAACGTTACTTGGGAAAGATGAGGCCCAGTTTGGCTTTCTCGTGAGTTAACCGATTTGGCGCATCACCGAAGGCTAGGGGATCCCAAACCTCGGAATTCACAGTGACTGAATCCCTGGCCAGGGCATGCGGCGTCAGAGATACATCGCGAAGAAGACAAGAGCGTGAGTACCTGCGTGCTGGGAAGCAGAGGTGCTGGGCAGAGAAGGCCGAGTATGGACTTGGTGCCCGGAGAGGGCGCCCAGGCTGGTGTCTGTGTGGTCTTGAGGATGCTGAATCCAGAGGAGGGACAGTGGGGCCCTCTCACCAGCACTTGCAAGTGGGGAGCTCGCTGGAAGAAGCTGGCGGGACCGTGGGGATCACGCTGTGAATTTCATTCACCTCGTGACCTTGGCCTCCATGTGTCTCTGGCATGGATCATGAGGCCGTTAGACCCGATGGAAACAGACTCACCACAAATCCTCCAGCTGGAGGCTTGCCAGGTGGGCAGGGTTGGGACCCATGGGTACATACTGGTAATGCTTGCTCTCAGACCATTGTGCAGTCTTCGAAAGAAAGAGCTCAGCAGCCTTTCTCCTTGGAGGGACTGGAGAGTCTCAAGCCATGAGACTCCCTGGGAAAGAATTGTCTTATCTCTTCGGTAGTAGGAGATAAATTTCATGTCAACACACGAAAAGCAGGCCACAGACTCCAGACTGAGTAAATTACGTGTTTTATGTTCAGACACAGATTGATGGTAGAGGGCTGCAGCCACAGAGAGAAAGGGTCCCTTCTCTTCGCTGCTTTTATGTACTCTAAATCTCCAAAATGTAAGATAATTAACTGGACTACATGGCCGGGCTTATCTAGAGCCTTATAGAAATGCCAAGTCAGGCCTCATTGGCAATGCCGAGACTTGTGATAAATGAGGCTCAGTTGTTAGGACATGACGATTTGGTGCTGGGAATCCTACAATGTATATAAAGCCCATATATTAAAAGCATTTAAAATGCATTTAAAGAAAAGTGAAGGGCTGCTTTTTAAAGCATGTTCGAGGTATAATAAACAAAGCAAATAAATCGGTATATTTGGCCCATGTCCTCACTGAAAAGAGATTCAACTGGCAGGCTAGTTCCATGATGAGTATGGAGCGAGTTCCTGAAATTACAATGTGCAATCAACACTTCCCAAAGGAACAAAAGAACAGGGCCAACTTGGAAAAATGACCCCTGCGACAATGACACATACATATAAAGAATCTTCTTAGGTGTCAGTATCCAGTGTTTCTTTTCAAATATCAAGTTTTATTCATCCTGTCAGATTTTTAAAATAGTATATACAAAAGTGTTTTCTAAGGATGAAATTAGTATTTCGCTAAATGCTTGGTGTCTGATTTGAAGTGTTGTAGCAAGTAGGGTAGCGTGTCCCAGAGTGTGGTTCAGATTAGGGCCATTTGATCAGAATCATGGAGGCTAGCAAACTTCTTCTGTAAAGGAGAGAGGTGTATGTTGTAGTGTGAAAGCAGCCATAGATGAGTCATAAATGAATGACTGTTTCAGCATGCCAATAAAACTTTATTGACACGTGTAGATGTGTGCTGAATACAGCGTATGGACCATAGTTTGTGAACACCTGATTGAGAGTCGTGTTTTTCTTTTTTTCTTTTTTTTTTTTTTAATCGAAGCCCCCAGGAAAAAATAGAGAGGACATGAAATCCAGCATGCACACATACGAAAAGTTTTTGCAAAACTGAATTTGCCTTCTCTATCAGGAATGCACTCTGCTACTTTCTTCTCTCCTCTCCTCTTCTCTTCTGTTTAGTTTTTCCATGCTCGTCCTGACTACTGACCCATCGCCTGCAGCTCTTTGACCGCTGAGGTGCAGTTTCGAGCCGCTCTGCCAATGACAACTTTTTAGAGGATATTGGCGAGTGAGCCCAGATATCTCTAAGTTTCTCTTTTCCAAAGATTCCTTTTGATCCCTGTGCATACCATTTTGAAAAGCTGTGATCTGGTGTGTGAAGTGGAACTGTACACTTGAACTAAAATTAAAGTGATGCTAACAGTTGTTTTTCTGTAAAGCATTCCTGTGTTTTCAAAGGAGCCTCTTCATTTTGGCTTGCTTCAGCTTAACACATGATTTAGGGCTGTTGTTTGGCTTCGTTTCTTATCTTTTCCTCTTGATGCCACTTTTAATTTCCAGTGTCATGGTAGAGGAAAAGAAGGGAGAAAATAGAATTCAAGCATTGGTGCCTCTGTGGCCTGTGGGATCGCAGATAGGCATACCAAAAGGGTACGTGACCGACGGAGTTGTTCTAAAGGATTATTTGGACCTTATATTTCTTTCGTTAGAATTGTATTAAACATCTTTAATTTCGTTGTATGCTTCAGTATTTCATTCCCTTGGTTTGTTGGGGACTCTCAGTTATTCTCCTTCCTCTGCTGGATGTGTTCTAACATCTTGAATTGGACTCTAGGCCTTTCTCAGCTTTACCTCTGGATGTAACCACGTTAAACGCTAAATTCAATTTGGTGTCCAAAAAGTGTTCTTTCATTCAACTAATGAACACAGTTCATCTGCTGCGGTTGGTCGCTGTAATTATAATGAGTTAAGTCTTTTACCAGCCTTAATCTCATAGGCTGTTTGCTCCAAGGTTTTGACACTTCCTATCTCTCTCTCTCCTTTGAGGAATTTTTCCTCACTCTTGCCCGAAATCTTGTGGCTGCTGCCTCCCAGTGCGGCCTGACTTTCCTTTGTTTGCCGCAGTACAACCTAGCTGGAATCAGATGTCCCGCACTGGCCTCAAGTTCTGACATCTCCTCCCTTCCTTTTCTTCGATGAAAGTTGCACGGGGATGATAATGATGACTGGGAGAAAGAAGGAATTTCTTGGAGTTAGCAGGAATTCTGGAGGGAGCCGGAGCCAGCCTTGTCTGCAAGACAGATTAACTGGCCCCCTCCCTGCCCTTTCACCCAGGACTGTTTTCCATTCCGGAATGATCCTGAAGCCAGCCAAGACCTGTCCCAGGCTGTGTGGATGGGGCACTGGGCACACGGCAATTCCAATTAGCAGTCTAATTTTGACTTGGCTTCTGGCCAGAGGGCTTCATCTCACAGCACATTTCAGACACCAGAGCGAATGGTCAAGTGGGTTACTGTGCACTTATCTTGGCCTACCCCCGAGGTCACGGTCAATTACGTCGGAGGGTCGTTTTCAAGCAAGACAGAATCAGGAATTGGAATGGCGGTTGGAACCAAACATGCATTTTTATCCCGACTGGGAAATGCTTATCAAAATAGTTCTTAGTTATCAAGTAAGCACAAAGTGCCTGGAAATGACGTTCCCAGTGAGGGGAAATGGCCCAGCTGTGCTTTTTTTGGCTTTCTCTCATCTGCTCAACAGGAAAAATATTAATCAATGGAAAAAAACACTCTCTTTCTGTTAATTTAACACATGAGTTTTAGATCGTGTGGGAAATAGTAATACCTCATGTTTTCCCATCACGGTTTTATGACGCGGATCACAAAGACCTTTTTAGAAAATGGTTCTTGCTTAAGCCATTCGCACCTACTGGGATGTCTTAAGTTTCTTGACGGCCCAGCCAAAAGCCCGAGATAGAGACGGTCCCAGCAGTCACTGCCATCTTCTAGTAACTGAGTGGAATGGCGAGGGAAGAGGTCTGGTGACCCTTGCAACTTGCCATTAGGCAGCACCTTTTTTCCCCATCAACAAGGAAGCAATTCACAATAGAGTATTTTCTCATAAAACAAATTAGCGACACTTCTCCAAGGAGATTGAGACTATCCAAGCCAGGAGTCCCGTACCTGGGATTTCCGTATTTCTCTGCCTGCTCTCGGATGTTTATTGAAGGACAACTTTCCATGCAGCAGGACGCACATATCCAGAAGCGTCCAGCCCGATGCGCGTTCCCTCAGCGAGCCCGCCCACCTAACCGTCTCCGTGCCTCTTTTCAAGGTGATGAGGCTTCGCAAACTGGCTCAGCAGATTGCAAACTGCAAGCAGTGCATCGAGCGGTCGGCCTCCCTCATCTCCCAGGCAGAGCACTCTCTGAAAGAGAACGATCACGCGCGCTTCCTGCAGACGGCCAAGAGCATCACCGAGAGGTGAGTTGCAGGGGCTGCTGGGAAGTTCTCAGCCGCTGGCCTCCTGTGTCTGCGGAGTGATTGCTTGGCCTTGCCCTCGCCTTGCTTTTGTTTTCATTCTGGAGGCTGAGTACCAGGGAGAATAGAGCCTTTGAGTTGCTTTGTTCCAGCCAAAGATGCTTCCCTTTGACATGTCAAAGCCTTTTCAGTAGCGCCTTGGAGTTCAAGGCCTTTGAAACAAGAGTCCACCAGTTAGAGAGAATAAAATCAGCCTTGCATTGGGTAGGGGGCCGGGGGGTGGGGCAGGGGAGAAGGCTTACAGTGGCACAGAAATGGCAATTATTGTGAATCTCAGCCCTGATCTTATCATGCATTTGGTAACAAAGAGTCAAAGTGAAGGCACCGACATGAAAGGGAATCTTTTCTTCCATCTCAGGGCTCGTCTATTAAAAAGGAGAAGAAAAAAAAGCCAAGGCCCAGGTGTTGTGCTCTGTTAGACCTGTGTTTATTTGGTTGAGAAGCTTCGCTCGTCAGAAAGGTCAAAGCTGACTCATGTGGGAGAGAAAGGACCCAACTGTCAGTCTCATACCTCTTTCTTTTAAAGGATCCTTTATTCTGGGGTAGGGAACATAAAGATAACATTATTCCATTGGTCAGTTCAGCAGTGAAACTGATGGGAGTCCGTGTTTCTTAGCCGCCCGTCCCGATTGGCATAAACTCCACCGAAATGGTACCTCCAACCCCTGCCGATGCCCTTGACTTTTCATTCATTCTCATTTTCGGAGTCCCCTGCCCCTTAACGCAAAGCAATAATAGAATGCTATCACCGGACAACCCCGGACAGCTCATTCATGCTGGTGTTTATCCTAGAGCAGAAGTCTGCACACTTTGATAAAGGGTCAGAGACGAAATATTTTCAGCTCTGCAGGTGATAAGGTCTCCTTCACAACTACTCAGCTCTGCCGTGGTAACTCCATAGCGCCCTGTCATACACAGAAAAGATCGGGCGTGCCTGGGCTTCCAGAAACATTTCCCCCAACAGGTATTTCGCCTTCTGGCTGTATTTTGTCAACGCCTGACCCAGGGGAAAAAAATACTCACCATCTTCTCACTTGCATTTCTTCAAGGAAAGAGACAACTAACATTAATCGAGTGCATGCTTATGTCGGACACTGTGCTAATTCTCAAAATAGCGCTTAGAGGTAGTCATTGACGTTTCTGTTTCCACTGTTCTCTTAGAGTAATGTACAGTGGTTTTATACCTCGGGCCCTGTATCGAGCTTCATTTTGTTATTTCTTATATTTGAGAAGAACTCTTCCGCGACTGGTTACAATGGTTACGATACTTAATGTCTTCCAAAGCGCGTGACTAACAGCTGCTTATCATCACTTTTATATCCTTAAAATGATCGCCTCCCTATCTTAAGAGAAGCCAGTGTCTTTGCTTATGACTCCTGAGTTCCCAGTGTTTGTCTTTGTGGCACCCATCTAGACTTTATCCAGTTGCTCTGTGGTCATCCTAAGGTTAAAAACTGCACATGGCGCTAATATTCCCGTGTACCTAGGCCACTCTGCTAGACCCTATTTACACTTACGTCATGCTTTCCAACTGGGATCCAAGAGCACTCTTCTTCAGCTATGAATCATGAGGTGTCCAGATGAAAGGGCTACTGTGAGCTGCATTTCTCAGTAATCCCTAAAAATTTCATCAAGTGTAATACGAACAGACTCTTAGCTGTTGAGGGGAGAGAATGTGGCCCCATAACAGTTGGGATAGAACATTCTGGAAGAAGACCTACCTTTGAAATAGAATGTGAGTGCATGAATGTCTACATGTGATCTTCCACAGATCCGGCAGGTCATGACCTGTCCCATTCACTTCTACCTATAACAAGCCCATCTCTTCGAGAACGGAAAGATGACTTTGATTTTTTCTTTCTACAGATGAATTGTAGAATACAGTTGACCCTTGACCAGCATGGGTTTGAACTGCTCAGGTCCACTTATACATGGATTTTAAAAAAATATACAGTGCAGTATTGTAAATGTATTTTCTGAATAATATTTTCCATAATAAGATTTCTTAATATTTCTAGTAATATTTTCTTTTCCCTAGCTTACTTTATTGTCAGAATGCAGAGTATAAGACATATAACATACAAAAGATGTGTTAATCAACACTTTATGTTATCAGTGAGGCTTCTGGTCACCAGTAGGCTCTTAGTAATTAAGTTTGTGGGAATCAAAAGTCATACATGGATTTTCCCCTGAGTGGGGGTCCCCTAATCCCCACACTGTTCAGGGGTCAACTAATATGTAGTTCTTGGTGTGATTGTATGTGTACTTTTAATAAAATTGTTTTAAATAAGCAGAACTATTCACTGAACCCAGACATAAGAAAGTCGGCCTCCTGCTTATGAGAAAGCTAAATTTCCAGCAGATTTGAAGACGTGGTGCCTATAACTGTTGGCCAAGAGCCTTTGTCCTTCTGCTCCTACAGCCCGTCTCTTCCCATGTCCATTGTCCAGCCTCTTGGTCAATTCCTGAGCCTGCCTCTCTTTCCAGGACCGGAATGTAGTGAAGGGGCAGGGAGCTTGGACCAGGACCTAGGGAACTTGGGCTGGGATCCCAGCACTGCCACTTTTTAACTGTGATGCTTTGGGTTTGCCTGTGAGCTATTTTTTGCGTAGAGTGTTGGGCTCAAAGGGGCACCCTGCTGGCACAATCAGTTAAGCATCTGACTTGGCTCACGTCATGATCTAGGGTCCTGGGATGGAGCCTACATGGAAGCTATGCTCAGCGGGGAGTCTGCTTCACCCTCTCTTTCTCCCCCTGCTCATGCATTCCCCCTCTCCCTCCCTGTCTCTCAAATTAAGAAATAAAACCTCTTTTAAAAAAAGAGGGGTAAAAAAGAAAATTGGGCTCATAATAACTGCTTCGATCAGTAGTTGTAATACTGTCGCTGATAACTCCTAAGAACAGAACTTCAGCGTCGCAGATAATCCATAATGTCTGTTGGACTTAAGTTCTCGTAGTTCAGTATGTGAGTATGGCCCCGCCTCGTATGTTCTGGGGCTGGTCTCTGCCTGTCTCTACCCTTCAATCCTTTTCTTAGTAAACATTCTTCTCTAGGATATGACTTTGTAATTCTCTGCCTCCTACTGTGTCTGCCTTGGGCTTTGGCACCTGTGTACTTCTAAACCATCTTTATTCTTCTGTTCGAGGAGGGAAAGCCCGGAACAAACTTTCAGTCCTACAAGCCTTCCTAAAGTGAGACTTGGATGGGATTTTTCTGTATCTTAGAATCACTTAAAGTAGGTATGTTCCTCTACAGGGTGAATCTACCTGCAAAAAGATTTTTGATTCAGAAATATTAAAAAAAAAGAAAAAGAAAAAGAAAACCAAACCCAAAGGAGAGAGACCATCAAGCTTTACATTGTAGGAGATGCATATGCTTTGGAGTCAAGTGTCTGGCTCTGTGCAAATTGCTTAGGAGTACTTATGGCCAGCACTGGGGCTGCTCCTTTTTAACACTTGGGAGTCTAATTTCGCTCATACACTCCTAGCGGGCAGAACCCCCAGCCACTTTGTTTTCACCACGAAAGGGCCAGCACATAGCAAACTGCCGGCCGTAAATGAATGAGTGAACAAATCATAAAACATGTCGATTGTTCCTACCTAAGATGGTTGTTACAGGGACAAAATGAAATAATACGGTGAAACCGTTAGTCCGATTCCTGTCCCAAGGTGATCATGCAACGAATGCCAATTCCCTTCCTTCCCACTCACTAAATTGACACAAATGGAGTGCATAACACACTATATTCCCAAGTCACATTAATACATAGGTCTTCTGCATGGTTGTGTGGGCATCTTTATACAACTACATTAAGGAAGCCAAACTCTTCACTAAATCAAAGCATAAGAAAGTTGCTTATGAGAAATCTGAACTTAAAATCACTTTTAGTACCCAGTTATCAAGATGGT
Source organism: Mustela erminea (assembly GCF_009829155.1). Taxonomy (NCBI): domain Eukaryota; kingdom Metazoa; phylum Chordata; class Mammalia; order Carnivora; family Mustelidae; genus Mustela; species Mustela erminea. The sequence goes on along the minus strand of NC_045635.1, from coordinate 7,051,404 downwards.
AAAAAGAAACTTCCCTCCGAACGGTACCCATTTTTCAGAGCTCCTAGGAGGGTGTCCGACTGCGCTGTCCTTCGACACCGTAAGCAGGTCAAGCATCCATCAGACTTGCCCCGGATATAAAACCAAGACCTCCAGTTGTCAACGCTGGAGAGATGTCGCTTGATTTTAAGAATTCAAGCATGTATGATGAGTGGTTTTTGAAGTGTGTTCTGGTAGGGTGTTAATTGGTGTTAAAACAACAACAAAGTTCCAGAGCCAAATGCATCTGGGAAATCCTGAGCAGACCAAAGCAGACCACGTTTTGCTGCTGTGAGACCTCACTGGGTTTTACCGTGGTGATTTGCCCACTCGCCCAAGAGAGACCCATTTATGTGCCATTGTCAAGGGTCGGGCATGGGGAGAAGGATATTGGGCAGGAAGGTTAGAACATCCTCCCCTGGCATTGGCTGTTTGAGAGAAAGCCTGTGAGCCACATAGCTCCAGACATGTCCATCTTCTAGAAAATTGCCTCCAAGTGGCCCTAGCAAACTGTCACAGATTAGGAGCATCGAAGTCAAAACAGAATAAGGAAGTAATGTGCAGGCCACCCCCTTAAGCATCAGGATAGGACACATGTCCTTATTTGCCTCAGTATGATAAGAGCTTAACACACACCCACAAGCATGTGCGCACATGCAAATGTACGTACACTCACACAGACACACAAAAGTATGAAAGCACAGAATTTCAAAAGTGGCCTAAGGCTGATGGCTCTGGTGGATTTTGGCAACTCATCTGAAAGGCCAGAAGATGGGCAACAAGGATTTGGGGAATAAAAACAAGGCCTAAAATGTTGACTTTGGCAGCTCTCCCCTCGCCTGTCACTCCAATTACGAATTTGAAATTGTAGCCAAAGATAAATATCTCTCCTTCCATCAAAAACCTGTGTAGGTGTTAAAAGCAGCAGTAATCCGCACAGCTTCTTGCTGTCAGTCTCGGCGTCCCAGGCGCAGGGGCTTTCAGCCTTTCCGTTCCCACTCCACAGAGTTCCCACCAACCACATGGCGGGCATTGGCATTTTTTTTTTTTTTAACACTGTCACTTGCCCAAACCACGTTTTAGTTAACTGTGGACCATAGAACCAGGAGAAACTTGGGAGTAAAATCTGTTTGGGGTGGACCTGAACAGAAGCTTCTGTCCCTGGACAGCAGAGCGCTAAAGCGAGGTTGTCTGCTCAGAGCGTCGGGGATCCTCTCAGCCCAAGATCGGAGCCACACAACAAAGACAGAGAAATGCCACGGAGAGACGCCCGTTTCTTAACAGCTCGGTGCAGTTTTCCCTGCTGGACATCATGAAACATTCTAACTGGGGGTTCACTTTGAAATTTTTATTTGGGGAGTTCACATGGCGCTATAGCATTTCTTTTAACTTTTCTGCACTGATGCAAATATTGCGGGCTCTTCAGTACGTGTGGGCGTGCTTTAAGAGCTCCGTATGTATTTGCTGAGTGATCCCAGGATCGCTCTGAGTTCTGAGAAGTTTTTGTGATTATGGGTCAAAAGGAAGGCATTTTTTAAGTACAGTTTGACTATGTGTGAAAAACGCCTAATAACCATGCCTTTCTCCACCTGTCTAAATTAGCAGGTGTTCGTCACAATAATTAGCCCATTCCCGTTGGGTGCGCTCTTTAGCCAACAAAATCCCCCAACTCAGCTATTCACTGTTTCTTTTTTTTTTTTTTTCTTTTTAAAAGATTTTGTTTATCTGAGAGAGAGGGCACGCATAAGTAGATGGAGCGGCAGGCAGAGGGGAAGCAGGCTCCGTGCTGAGCAAGGAGCCTGATGTGGGACTCCATCCCAGGACCCTGAGGTCATGACCTGATCCAAGGGCAGACACCACTTAACTGACTGAGCCCCCCAGACGCCCCAGCTCTTCACTGTTCCTCGGTGAAACAGTTAGGTGATGAATTTAGATTCTCCACCCTCATTCAAACACTTGAAACCTTTCTTTCCAGAGTCTCTGCCTCTTCAGACTTTTTATCAGTGGATCCCAATATCATCCTGGTTATTACACTATTAATTATCCTGTCTACCACACTCCTGACACAGAACTGGAAATGTATCAGAAGTACAATTCTAGAAACTTTGTTTCTAAGGATTTTGAGCACTTCACAGGTGTAACTTATACTGAGGTGAAATTCGGAGAACATGAAATTAACCATTTTAATGTGTGCGATCTGTCATATTTGGTATATTCATGATGTTGTGTAGTAAGAGTTCCAAAATCTTTTTATCACCCCCCAAAAACTCCATACCCATTATGCAGTCATCATCCACTACGCCACCCCCCCCACCGGTCTGCTCTCTGTCTCTGGGAGTTTGCCTGTTCTGGACATTTCCTACAAACAGAGCATACAGTACACAGCCTTTTGCATCAGACTTCTTTCACTTAGCATTAACACTTTCAAGGTTCACCCACACTGTTGTGTGTATCAGTACTTCAGTCCTTTTTATGCATGAATAATATTCCATTGTATGAATAAACCCACAAGTATAATTTCTTTAGCCAAAATACATCATCTTTATAAGATACAAAGTTTTAAGAGCCATTAAGAGACCCAAGAGGAGATAGATCTCCTTAGGTAACCAGGCCGAAATTTTTCTAGATTAAATGGAAGAATTTAGACCTAGAATTCTCTTCCAGGCTGCTGCCAGCTAGCTTTGTAACTTTCTATAAATGAGCACCAGCACTCTTAATGAGAAAATAACTAGATTTAGAGATGAACCATTTCAGAGTATTTCTTTGCTCACCGATTCCCAGCACCCTACGCAGCACTCTACATGTAGCTGGCCCTTGGTGGTGGTTACCGAACTTCCTGAAATACCCAGATCAACAAGATCACGGGTCTAGCATGGTCTGAGACGCTCAGACGTGGTTTACGTCATGCCGCAACTGTATCGTTTTTAAGAGGATCGCTTGCATTTTTTAATTAGTCCAAACGTTCTGCTATTGGCAACTGAACTTTGCAAATCAGTCTGAGAGATTAACACACACATAGCACGAGATTCTCTTCTAGCAGGAGCGCTGTACTCACCAGTACGTTGCTTTATAGTTTTATAAATGAGAACGTTTCACTAGCAACCATAAATGAAGAGGGAAAATGGGGCATCCATGGGAGGAATTTGTGAGGGAGCTCATGAATATTTTCCATGGCATCTGCTGGGAATATGGTGCAAAAAAAAAAATGAATACAAGAAGAACGAAACAAGCCAGACAAAAACTCCTTTTTAAATGTTTATTTTAGAGAGAGGCTAGTAATTGATTAAACTAATCCAATATCTGGAAACATTCTTTTTTAATCTTCACTTTGCCTTTTATGCAGTTTGAAATTTTGGAGACTCCTCTTTGAAGTGGAGCAGGGTCGGGTCTGAAAGGAACAAACAGTTTCCCAGACAGATGTGTGAAGAAATGCCCGGAGCTATGTGCTTCTTGCTGGGGTTAGATGTGAAGGGGCCTGGCTGTTAAATACACAGCAACATGAGATATGAATATTCTTCCACCTCCGTGGGGAATTTTTTTTCCGACAGTAAAAAGGAAGGCGGGCGGGGTTGGGGCGGGGGAGCCATTCTACCGTTTCCCCAGTTCCTTTGCCTCGTCTTTAAGCTTGATCGTTTGCATTGTGTTGGCTGTGTTGTGCCGTTCCCAGGTTCTCTTTGAGGCTCCCGTGTAAAAACAGCCCCATTTTAAAATGATCCTTCTTTTCCTTTTATTTTTTTTTCATTCCCAGGCAGTGACGGTGACAGGCATCTTGACATTTCTAAAAAGTTGTTCTGTTTAAATTACAGAGTCTCCATGGCGACTGCATCCTCCCAGGTCCTAATTCCTGAAATCAACCTCAATGACACATTTGACACCTTTGCCTTAGATTTTTCCCGAGAGAAGAAATTGCTAGAATGTCTGGATTACCTTACAGGTATTGTCTTGTGTGTGTGTGTGTGTGTGTGTGTGTGCGCGCGCGCACACGCGTGCTTTAATATTGTGCGTGCGCTTTGATATCATGTACAATCGGTGATACACATACTTTGCCACCACATCGATTCCCTCAAAACCAGAGGTGTGGACTCCTGATTTAGGAATGGAGTCTAATATTCCCGTAAATGATTTCTGGCATGCTTTTTTTTTGTTTCCCCACCCAAAACGACACGGTCCGAGACCAAACTGGGGACAGAGGAAAAAGGCAACTCTCGAGAATTAAAAACGTACTTCCTGCCATTTTCTCTCCCTCTCAGAGTGTGGGTGTCACAAAGAGCAGCTCTGCTGGCCATCACAGAGTCGCAGAAGGTAGCGGGGCTGTTTCCCACTTCATCTCAGCAAGGCTTCTGACTCTCACGGTGTCTTGGCAGAGAAACCGTTGGCAGCTAACTCTTGCCTGAGTGTCAACCTTGCTTTAGCTCTTTGTATCTGAGATCTGGCATGATCTTAGCATGTTATAATCCTCATTTTTCCCATGACAGGGGTCACCCATCTCGCTGGAGGTCAGGTAGCCCGTGAGTGGCAGGATTTGAATTTGGCTTGGGTCCGTACGGACTCCAAAGACCTCTTGTTCTTTCTGGTAAAAGACCGCATTTCATCTTGGCAAAAGGTCACCACAGCAAATGTCCCAAAAATCACATGTGAATTCCCAGTGCCATCGTTCAGATAGACAGTTTTTATGGTGGGGGGGGGTCAAACTTACGAAACAAAAGGAACAGCAATAAAAGAAAACCTCAGACTACTCCTGTTCCTAACCATGCTTCCAAATGTTTCTTCGCCGTCGACCTCGAGAGCGAGGACTGAAATCATTCGCTGGTAGAATGCGGATTATTTAAAGGACCTTTATTTGTGTTAGCCAAAGCCACTGGTGCCTAGGACTTCTGGAAGGCTCCTTGTATATAGTGAAGCCAGATGTGCATGGAACTGAGGACATGCAGCCTTCGAGAGACCACATCGCTAACTCAGCAGGGCGCCAGCTTCCGCATTTCGGTTCTGCACGCGTGCGTGTGGGAGAGCGGTTGGAAAAGATGGAGCAGGAGAAAGGGAACATTGTGTGATGTTCGCTTTCACAGTCAATGGATGAAAAACGAGCAGTTTTATATCCAAGGGATGTTATACCCAGATAGGTTTTTTTTTTTTTCTCTGCAAGAATCCGAGATGCTGTTTTTAGCCTTTCTGCATTTGCAAGCAAAGTGTTCATCCCACCAACTTATCTTATGTCATTCTTTCAAACCACACCACTCTTATTAAGGAAGAAAGAAGTTGATTCCAAAGTGCATTTGCAGTAAGGAACCAAACTCGGTTTCAAATATTTATTCACATACTGCCCCCCTTTTTAAGCTTTTAACTCTGAGATCTGTCTAAATTAACGCTACCCCCCTAGAACCTGCCACAAGGATAGAAACATTCTGTATCAGCACTGTCCGTTTTGGTAGCTGCTGTCCACACAGGGCTCTCAGAAACTTGAAATGTACATGGTGAGTCTTTACCTTCATTGAACTTTAATTAAACTTAATAGAAGTTTAAACAGTTTGTGGCTACCGTATTAGGCAGCACAGGTCTAGATTTTCTCTGGCTGAGCGGTTTTTCATGAGGGCATCCTATGAAAAGTCTTTTTTTTTTTTTCTTGCATCATTTGGAATTGAATAGGATGGCAGCAACAGAAAATCCAGTTAGCAGTGACTAAACCCATCAAGCGGTGTTTGTATCCTGCAAACTCGGGCACGGAGATGTGTGCTCCAAGCCTGGGCAGCAGCTCAGTGAGGACCGCAGACCCCAGGCTCTGCCATCTTCCCTGCGCTGCCTTTTTGCCCCACACGGCACAGCTGCCCCGCCTCCATGCATCATGCTCAAGTTACAGCTGAAAAGAGACAGATGCAGCGGAAACACGGACAAAATTCTGTCCTTGTTTATTAGGAAAACAGAAAGCTTGCTTAGAAGGCCCACCTGGCAGTCCGAGTCCGAGTCCCACTTGTGTCTCGGGGGCCAGATCCACATCACAAGGTCATGCCCAAGGATAAAGAGGACTGAAAGACTGTTGGGCCAGGCACATGACCTTTCTGTACAAAATCAGTGTCTTGCTGCCCTCAGTGTGTCTTCCCCGTTGCCCAGTGATTGTTGAATGGTGTTCCGGTGGGCATACACTCATGGGCTCCGTCTCCATGCGAATGCGGAGGCAGTGATTAAAGGGGAAGGTGAGGAAGTGGTTTGCACCGACGAGGACTGTGTACCCCGTATATCATCCCGATCGCTGTTTATGCCAAGCTAGAGACCAGAATGGGTACCTGCCATTCTGCCTTCTTAGCTGTCAAACCTCAAATACAAATCTGGCCCATTTCTAGACATAACATCGATCCTGGCCATAACATATGATGCTTGGCTGATATTGCCAAGTCCAAATAGTTTATCAGACATTTGTAAGCAGGAAATGAAGTGTTTGTGGAGTATTAGCCCACCATTTCTCGTGTCCTGTTTATAACAGAGGCAAGAAAATAACAGTTCTGCTACCAATCCCATGAATATTGAAATTGGCAGCATGCTGCTATCCTCATTTACAGTAAATTGGGTATTGACTTTTCGGGAAAAACCCATTGGGCTTATAATCAAAACAGGGTTAGCCTGCGTGGCTGTGAAAACAAGATGATTTTTTTCCCTCTGTGACATGCCTCTAAGTGGTATGTCAAGTTAATAACCCAGAGAGGTGACATTTCCTCCCCGATCACAGCTACTTGCTTATTTTGAACACAAGTTTGCTTTCTACTTAATCCTCTCTTGCAATACAGAAAAGACACCATCTTTTCTCTGGTGGTTGATGGAAAAGTAATTCAGTGAGCTATTTAGATTATGGGAGAATAAGCATTTCTCCACCACTCCCTGCCGGGTGATCGCACAGTGACAGCGGCCACACAGACAATCCTAAGGAGTTTTATGGAGCAGCTGGGCCTCCCCTGGCTCGGTGTCCCCGACTCCTGCACAACCAAGTCACAGCACACGACACTAAATCTTGCATGCGGATATACTTAAGGAGACAGATGTGTAAATACACATTCCAGAAAGAATGCTTTTCAGGAGACAGACGTATAAATACACATTCCAGAAAGGATGCTTTAAGGGCTCTATGGAGCCTTTCTGTCTTAACCCGTGACTTAATGTGTTGCCTGCCCACATGCACAGGTGTGTGGTCATGTTGGTGGAACCCAGTGAGCAAGAGACCAAGCTGCCCTAATTGACTTCATGCAACAAACATAGAAGTTGGACAGAATGAAGCCTAAAACAATTCGAGTTTTCAAGTTGCCTTTTTTACAAACTCTTCTCCCTCTTTGGGTTTGTTTAGGACTCCTCGGGCCTAATCAAAATTTAGAGCAGGAAAAAAACTCTGCAATAGTGTGAACAGAGGTCGCTCCGAATCTATAGAACGCAGATATGTTTCTCCTTTTGAAGTTAGGTTCTAGTATACAGAAGACTGGAAATAAAGGCCTGGATCGATTCTCCAAACCAGGGATTGGCAAACTTTGACTATAAAGGGCCAGATGGTAAATATTTTAGGCTTTGCAGGACATATGGTCCCAACTACTCAACTCTGCTAGTGCACAAAAGCAGCCACAGACAATACATAAATGAATGAGCCTGGCTGTGTTCCAATAAAACTTTATTTACAAAAACAGGCAGTGGGCCAGATTTGGCCCATGGCCATAGTTTGCCAAGCCCTGCTCTGAAATATTATTGCCAGTGCAAAGCACTCCCTGCCTATTCTTTTTCTTGCTCACAAACTCTGCTCATAAAACCAGTTACTGAAATCAAGCTGGTAGATTTTGAGTCAACTTCAAATCATTATTTTGCTAGGATTTAGACTTCTCTGCTCCAGACTGTGTTCGAGACATAAAACAGCAGCCTTCTCCAGTAATAAAGTTAACCAAATGCCAAGGAACCATGTTTTCATGGGGAAGGAAAATGTACTTCTTAGATAGGATTGACTGTTAATCATGTTCTTCTTAATTTGAAATATCACCTATAAAACTGAAAGATGAGAGCAAAATAGGGCCACACTAATAAGGTGTTTTTTTTAATAAGGCATCAAAACTTCTAATGAGAGAAAATCTTCAAACAATTATTTGGCTGGGTTTGTTACAGGATAGCAAACATTGGTATTTTTCCAATCGAGTGTGTAAAATATAAGAATACGTGACCTCACATAGCTCAGAGGTTGGCAAACCTTGGCTCGTAGGCCAAATCTAGCCCTAACCTCTCTTTGTCAATAAAGTTTTACTGGAACCTGCCCATGTCCATTTGAATACGAATCGCCCAAGGCTGCCTTCCTAGTGCAGGAGCAGAGTTGAAAGGGCAAAGAACAAAGAACGTATGGCCCGCAAAACCTAAAACATTTACCACCTAGCCCTTTACTGGAAAAGTTTGCCATCTCCCCAGTGTGGGTGAAATCACAGAAGTTCATCTTGTTTGCTTTTTGTTTAATATATTTTTTTTTCATGGATAAGAGTATTATTTGCTTAACCTCCTAAACGTACTTTCATGATAAATAGAGATAAGTCCCTACTGGCTCACTGAAGTCACGCTACCCTTTAATGACAGCAGCGACCAGCCAACCAGACGTTGGTTCTTTGGATCGGGGTCACCACCTCTGAGCTAGTGGTCCTGATGGGCCTCTGTAGAAAGCCTGCTTTGACTGTCCCTTGTCTCCTCTGAAACGTGTCCTGGAGGTGCCTGCTTTTTGGCTGATGAGCGTTCTTGATCCCACCCCTCCAGCTCCCAACCCTCCTACAATTAGAGAAGAGCTCTGCACCGCTTCCTACGACACCATCACCGTTCACTGGACCTCCGATGATGAATTCAGCGTGGTTTCCTATGAGCTCCAGTACACCATATTCACCGGACAAGCCAATGTTGTTAGTGAGTATCACGCCCCCATCGATTTCTCTGTTTGGTGACTGTGTTCTGTCAGATGGCGATTCTAAACGGAAGCGTCAAGGTAAGACAAGGAAGGAGAAGATTCACAGTAGGCATTGGCTGCATTTCCTCACCAAGAGGATGATCGCATTCACTTGTACTGTACTAGCAGAAATAACGGGCCAAAGAGTGATAAAAATGAGTGATCTCTAGCAGTCCACACGGATGAGTCTTACAAACATATACTTAAGAGAAGGAAGCTGGAAATAAAAGATCACATGCAGTACGACTCTATTTATACACTCAAAATTTAAAGATAAAAAGGAAAACCATTTTGTGGGGCAGGGGCGCCTGGGTGGCTCAGTAGGTTAAGCGTCCCGACTCTTGATTTTGGCTCAGATCGTGATCTCAGGGTCGTGGGATCAAGCCCCGCATTGAGCTCCGCGCTCACTGGGGAGTCTGCTTGAGATTCTCTCTCCCTGTGCTCCCCCACCCGACTCGCACATGTGCATGCTCGCTCTCTCTCTCTCAAATACATAAATCTTAAAAATAACTTTTGTTTAGAGATGCGTACATAGGTGTAAAAATGATAAATAAAAGGGAGGATGGTGGTTACTTCCAGGATGGGAGGGAGTGGCTCCACCGAGAAGCAGTATACGGGGCTCACGGGCTTAACTACTTTCTGGGTGGGAGTTACACGGTTTAGTGAGTTTATCCTACATTTAGTATTATGTACTTCTCTGAGTGTTATTTCACAACGTAAAAAAAGAACTTAATAAAGTGGGTCGCCGAGTAATGCCCAATACCACATCCTATTTGGAGGAGAGCAGGCCCGTTGTTTAAAATGTTAGTCATTGGCCCCACCTGGGAAGAATTTCAGACCTTACCTGAAACACAGAGAGACCCTTCTCTCCCTGGGGCCCATGAGCGCTCTGGAATCAGAGACAGGTTGATGATCTCAGAGAACCCCAGTTGCGGGCCAGAGCGGTGGTAACAAAGCAGTCTCGCCTCCCGGGAAGAAAAGAGGTGTGCGTGAAGAGCCCCGCCTCCAAGTAACTAGCACTGGCGGCTCATACCAACAAACAGACCCCCCGGCCTCCTAAGATCCTCATTTCCCAGGCTTCCTTCCTCAACCCTCTGACCTTCCACTCCCTAATGGGCCTGCCTTGGAAGCCTTTATTAAAATCTCCCCATTTTCCGGGAATGCGTAAGGAGGAAAAAAAAATCATGAAATGTTGCTAACCGCTGTGGCCAGCTGCCTGAGTAAGAAGGCAGACATGGTGGGTGAAAATGTCTTGGGGGAAATGATGGTTTAACTAAGTTTTGAAAGAGAGTGGGTGCATATCAGCAAGCTAAGGGGAATGCCAGGCAGCCGCATGACCGGGGGCAAACCTGTGGAGACGGAGAATGGCAAGGCATTTTCTGAGACATTCTCTACTCAAGCCTGGCTGGAGAATTAAGTGGGGAAGGAGAGATGGGGTGGGGAATGGAGATGGAGAACTAGAACCAGGACTCAAACCCATCTGGGTCTGGTTCCAGAAAGCACATGTTCTCAATCACCAGTCTCTTAATCCTCACCCACAGTAAAGACCTAGACCACAGAGGGCCACTCGGGCCACACGGTGTGGGATTTTTCCCCACACAGAGCAGCAGTGCGATCAGATATAGGGTTAGAAGCCCCCTCAGGCGGTGCTGTGGGGGATAGAGTGGAACAGGGCAAAACTGGAAGCAGAGACATGAACTTGGAGGTGTGTAGTAATTCACAGAGGCAGAGATGGCCAGGACCTGCCAATGGCAGTAGCGCCCACGAAGGTAAGGAGAAGATAAATTTCAGAAGAGACTTCTCCACCTCTGACCCATATCCCCGGCAAACACCATTACTGTCTCCCGCTTTTGGAAGTGCTGTGGGGGGCAAGTCTAAACAGCACGGGCGTATCAATGGTTCGCCATGGTTCGGCATCATTTTGCCCTCCTTTCAGGATTTTGGATTCTTCTGGTATTGCTCCTCATCCCTAGTTCTACGTGCATGAAGAAATACTAACTTCCCTAAAACCTTTCTTTTTAGTAAGTAATGCACGAACACTGTGTGATAATATATAAAATGTCTGCGGTGACGATTGGATGTTTTTCAATATGGCAGCCCCAGAACCCCAATATGGCAGCTCCAAAGTTACCTACTGCACCAACTCCATTTCACACGCATCCTTCCTGTGGTTGTCTGTTGATACGAAAGGATGCACAGACACTCACACACATCTAGAAATACATTTTTTAGGGACACAAAAGGTAGTGGGCCAAACACAGTTCTTTACCTTGCTTTGTTCACCCAGAATAATCTCTTTTGATTAACTCAGAAATAGCTGATCAGGGACCGTAAGTACATTTGCAAACTCATGATGCCAGGACTTTTGTCTTTTGCTGTATTCTCTTTTTTTGGAAGCAGGTCACAGGTCTTGCCTGTGCTCAAGGAGGGTGAGAATTACATGAAGTCGTGAATATATCGCTGGGGAATCATGGGGGCTACCCAAGAGCGCATCCGCCATAGATGGTTCTGTCTTTCCTGAAGTGTCTTAATGCGAATTTTTGTGGGCGTTGAGACACTACGTAGAGCCTTGGCCTAGACGGGCAGGCCCTGTATCAGTTGGCTTTTGCTGGTCAGCCAACAACCACAGAACCGAAGTAGCATATAACAGTAAACATGTACTGCCTGTGTGTCTGGAATCAGGTGGGGGTCTGCTGGTCCCACTGACTTTGGTGAGGCTCTGTCAAGGTCATGCTGAGGATTGGGGCTGCCTCCTATAGTCCCACATGGGTGCATTCTCCTGGTGAGCGAAGGTGAGCGCAGCGCACGCCTGTAAGGACAGGCACACTTGCACAAGTGCTTTGCAGGCCCCTGTCTTTGTCACGTTAGCTGATGTGTTAGAGGCCAAAGCAAGTCCCATGGGCGAGCCCAGAGTCAGAATGCGAGGGCCAGCGAGGTTGCTCCACAAGGAGTACGGATCCTCGAGGAGTGAGGATGTGGAGCTGAAAGACCGTGGATGCGCTTAAGAACTTGGACTCGGTCCCAGCGCTTCACTCCCCCACACCCCCACCAAATGAAAAGAGGAGACCTATAGTGCCTAAAACTCGAGCTTTCTCTGGCTGACTTGGCTTCCATGCTTTTGGCATGAAAAGTAATATCCAAACAAAAGCATTTGAATGGAGTAGATGAGAAAAGGCCAGGCCTACAGAAACCCCCAGCAGCCACACCACTGACTTCGGAACTCCATTCTCGCTGATTCCAGACACGGTGTATTGTTCCCCAAAAGCAGGTGCCACAAGAAAATAAACGGGGATGACTTCTTGAAGGTGACAGACCTTGCTTGTTTGGTGCACACATGTCGGAAAGGCTATTCCTCCCAGGACCAGTGGAAATCAGGGAAACCGCAGGTGCCCGCCCATCTCACTGGACACTCTCATCAGCCCATTAGTACCAGGAGCTGTTTGTCTCTTTAACGTCCATTAAACCAGTACAGGATCGAATTGTAACAAGGAAATTAAGAGTAAATGTAAATAAAAAGACAACTGACATGCAAAGACCTTCAAATTATGTTCTTCTTGACTATTATATATATTTGTAATGTCTGAGAGGGACCTGGATTTGAATCCCAACTGTGGACCTCACTAGCTCCATAATTTAGGGTGAATTATTCAACGTCTGTAAGGAGAGGTGCTGTTTTAACTTCCCATGGTTGAGATGATAAAACTATGGTCTGAGCCCCATGCTTGCCACAGCGTCTGCGCAGAGGTAGTCCAAGTTACTATTCCTGCAAAAATACGGTGGCACTCACCCGTCACTGCATTTTTTTTTTTTTTTAAGCTGACGTTTTGGGTCATAGGACAAAGGTCGGTCATGAAGTTAGTGAGGGTTTTCTACACAATGGCATTTTACACATTCTTCAAGTGCCAGGCCTTCCCTGAATGTTGTTTGTCCATCTGTCCCGCCATTTGGAGGAATATCCTTTGCGGATGTTGTTACATTGAATGACGAGAGCTAATAGTAAAACTGTACCGGAAGTTAGAAGACATGGTATAGCCCCCAGACCGGCCACAGCGCCTCGTGCCACTAGGAATCTTCGCTGCCTATAGGTCATGGTTCCTTCACTTGTCGTAATGAATTCTAGTTAATTGCCCACAACTGACTTTGGTGAAGGAGAATTAGATAATATCTGTGAAGCTTTTGATCTTTTAAAAAGGCTCTCCCTAATCAAATTCATATATTCAAATGCAAAATTAATGACACCATTAATTTTTTATTATGCATTCTTATTAGCAGACTTAGGCCTACAGATGTTAATGAATTGCTTATTAATAAGTAGATATGTATTTAATTTCACAACGTTTTTCATGTTTTTTTCCGAAACCCCTTTCAGTGCGCCATTTAAAATCCTAAACGGGGCCTTTTCCCAGCAGCCTATTTTTATTATTCGCCAAAGTCCAAAGATGCACTTTTCCAGGTCTCCATGGCGAGGTAGTTATCTGTATTTAATAACTCTTAGTCGATTTGAAAACATTCATGAGCAGTTATTAAACAGATACTATTTTTACAGAGAAGAAGGAAAAGGATGTTCACTTCTGTCCGGTCTGGTAGAAGAAACAGGACGTTTGAAGCCACGCGCCGCCTCTCCGAAGGGTGTCCGTGTTGCGTAATGTTTTATACAGAGTGTTTTACTGCAAGATGACTATTGCTATACAAGGCTCTGAAATCCCAAATGTCATTAGGATCTTGTAATGAGCAGCGTTACGTAGGGAGATGCTTCTGACCCATTGTGAATGAGAGCAAAATGTATAAGATTGAGAAACTCAATTAAGTTTCATTATGAACTAATTATCTCCCACATTCTATTGTTGCTTTAATACTGGAAGCCAAGTTAGAGAAGGTGGATATTGGAATACCCTCAAAGATGATTGAGAATGAATTGGGAGAAAAGTGAGGCTTCATTCCGGGATGGTGCCACGGGTGTCTCGTAAAGAGATGCGGAAAACCTGGTCAGCGGCCCCGACACGGTGCGGTACTGAGGCAGAGAGGTCTGGCACTTCGCACCATATGCAAGATGTTAGGTGATGCCGGCCCAGGACCAACACTAGCAACGCAGTGACGGTGTCCTCAGAGACGCCCCACTTGCTCCAGCCGCCAGAAGAAAATGGTCGCTGCTGCTTTCTTGGCATTTTTAATCAACTTCTCAATTATTGTCCTGGCAGCAGTAGTAACAGAAAGGTAAGCCACCACAGAAATAGCGACCGATCGCGAGAGCAAGTTGTCCCAGTTTAAACCTGTCCAATCAAATTTTACCACTCCATCAACATTTTTGTTCTTTTAATCTTCGAGGGGAAGAAAAAATGAGCAACCTCTTCAAAGTCATCAGGGTGGTCAGGGTCCCTTTTCTGTTTGGAAAAGGGTTCTGAAACATTAAATCTCTTTTGTTGGGTTTTAAGGCCAACTTGCTGTTCGTAGCAATTTCAGACATCTGCTTTACGATGTCGCTGAAAGCATTCCCCCACCACATTAAGCCCAGCTTTTTGGTCGCACAGTGAAACATTTTACATTTGCTTTCTTTGACCACAATCATCATTTTCCTGTAACATGTGCAATTTAATGGGAACAGTGTAAACGCAGTGACATCGATAGCGTTCTCATTTGAGTCTACTGAATGCCGTTACTGTGTTCTTCTGTGCTCGACTGCTGTTGACAAAGGTCTAGGAATATGAGTGGATTATCCTGGGCAATAGAAAAAGTTCATTGTTTTTGTTTTATTACTGTTGGAAGATCACAATGAAATGTCTGAAGTGAGTCACAGGCTTCTTGGGGCCCAGAGCTCAGAGTTCAAAATGGCCCTTCTTTGGTCGGATCCAAATCTGTGATTGGGCCCTGGTGCATCCAGAAGCACCGAGCTTATGACAGCTGTGTTCACGGTAAAGGTGAGGTGAAGAAGTAGCCAAAGGGAAATGTAGTAGGGAGAGCCCCGTGTTACTGAGCCCCTGGTGGATGTTTTCCTGGGTCTCACACGAGTGAGAATGGGCAGGAGAACAGAGGGCTATGACTTGGGGGAAGAACAGGGGGTGGGGTGGGGGTGGGCCGTGCCTCAGTCGCCCTGCCCCGTCTCCAGCATGAGTGCACACACGCCTCCGCCGCCTTCCGTGAGTCTCCCGCGTTCCCTTGCTTTATGCTGGCTTTGTCAACTCCGGCGGCGCTGCTGGTGAGATGTTCGCAGGTGGAGATGAAAAGAGGTGACAGGAAGCGCACAGGGTCCGATCTGACCTTGTGAGTTTGCATGTGTGTGTGTGTGAGTGCATGTATCTATGACTCACGGGAGGGTGTCTAACGAGACTGTGCCCCCAAGATACAAATCAGACGAGGTGAAGTTTCACACTTGACAAAAGACTTCTAAGGTTCTTCTCAATGGTGCAGACCAGCAGGAGCAGTGTTTTAACTCAAAAGTTGGAGAAGGTATTTAGTGGGATCCAAAGACAGATGTCACGGGGCTGTGAATATCTTGGAATGCCATGCAGATACTTGCGGCTTGGTAGGGATCTGCACATGTGACTCGCCTTCTAGAGAAATGTTTTATTAGATTCTCAAAAAGGTGAGACCAAAGAAAGATTAAGGGACTGCTTCTTGGGGTTACCGTAAGGTATAAGTTGCCTCCAGATCAAAAGAACTAACCCTTTGACTTGCAAATCCACTGAAAGGGAGAGAGTGGGGGAGTTTGGAGCCCCTCAGGAAGCGGAGGGACTCAGGCCTCCACCAAGAACTGGTGAAGGAAATTCACCAGAGTCAGGAAACTTGGTGACAGCCAGTCTCCAGGGGGCTGGGAAAAGGTTCTCAGAGTGGAGATTGATGTGTGGAGAGAGAACAGCACCGGGCCCGATCCGATACCAAAGAGACGTTTCCAGCATCCGCCTGCTGCAGAACGAAACGGGCCTCCTTTTCCCTACATGTTCTTCCAAAAGCATCGTAAATCCTCGGCCTGCCCACCCACCCCCCCCCCCGCCCCCAGCCCACATCCTGCAGAACAGCCGGAGCTGCGGCCCCGCCGCACTAGGGACTACAGCTGGTCCGAATCCCTGTTCGCGCTTTTCTAAGAGCTGCACTGTGCCTGGTTACCCGGGGGTGCCACTGCTCCCCACTTCTGCTAGGCACAGGCCTCCCGAGTTGGTTAACCGCGGCCACACTAATGCTGGGAACGCCCGGGACCCTGGTGATCGCTTTCTTCCCTCCCCCGTCAGAAGTCGGGCCAGTCTCTGCCGGCCTCGCTCCTGCAGGGGTGAGGCAGGAGAGCTGTTCCCGGTGTCTCCTCCTGCCTAGACAGGAAGACTCTCTGGGGAACGTTCTCCTCTTGGCACTGACAGAGACCCAAGGCATCAACAGAAATCCTCGAGGCCTTGGAATGCCTCCTCTTGCACACTCTTGTATTCCCACGAGGGAACCCATCCCATCTCTGCCAAGCCGCTCGGGCCTGGGTCTGGGGCAGGCTGAGGATGAGAGGCACAAAAGCCACCGACTGTGCGGACATCCGTGGAACCAACTTCTACGTGATTCGGGGCTCTTCTCACCTGCTGTGAGGCTCAGACTTGATGAGATTCCGATTTCACAGTCACGCTCATGAGTGTGGCGCCAGGGGGCCGGGAGCGGAACCTGTGGTGACTTGCGGCTTACTTCTCCTCGCCACGGCGTGTCGCGCACGGACACCACGTGCAGCCCGCCACACAGGACTGCCTTGGCTGCCCCCGTGTTTACTGAGCAGAAGCTGCGATATCATCATTCTCCTGGGGTTTTCCATTTGGGGCACACAGCAGGAATATATAATAATAAATACAGGTTGGTCGCCCACTGTAGGTGGAAGACAGCCCTTCGGTTTATTAGCGGGCTCCCTCGGAGATGCAGAAGTGACAAAGAATTGTACCTTGTCTGCTTGGCTTCGCAGGTCTGTGTAACTCGGCCGACAGCTGGATGATCGTGCCCAACATCAAGCAGAACCACTACACGGTCCACGGTCTGCAGAGTGGCACCAAGTACATCTTCATTGTCAAGGCCATCAACCAGGCGGGCAGCCGCAGCAGTGAGCCTGGGAAGCTGAAGACAAACAGTAAGTGCCGCAAGCTCGGTAGAGCTGTCGCCTCCCTTCTGCTCTCCTTTCGGCCGCCTCTGTCCCCCTTTCTTTTCCTTCTGTCTGCCTCAGGCATCGTCGACAGGCCCGAGGAGCAAGTCAAGAGCCAGGGTGGTGGGGCGCAGTTGGCGTCAGACGCCTCTGGGGTCCCCAGCTCTCTCGACCCTTAAGGGCTGTGCATCCGGCCACTGCTCTGCATCGACTTCAGACCTGCTCGCTCTTCTAACAAATAATCCCGGAGGGGTTCTTGTGAGAATTAGAACAGATGTGTGTGTGTGTGTTTCTATTATATATCATATTTAAAATATATATTTATGCTTTATATATTTATAAATATTTATTATTTTATTTATATATATTTATTTTATTATTTATATAAAATTTTATATATTATATAAGATATATGAATATAAATTATATATATAAAGAGAGAGAGACCCTGATAGACAGCAAATTATTTTTCCATAACGGAAGAGCAAATTAGTAACTCTTTCTTCAAGAATTCCTTACTCCAGATATCTGTCTAGGTCTATGATTCTCAGAAGCAGTTCTGCCCTCCACACCCCCAGCCCCCCAGGGACACTGAGCAATGTCTGGAGATATTTTTGGCCGTTAGAACTGGGGTGGTTGCTACTGGTGTCTAATGGTTAGCAGCCAGGGATGATGCGAAACACCCCACACCCCACACCCCACAGGACACAATAAGGAAAGATCTGGCCCATATATGTGTCTTGTAACACTGTCATCTCGCTCGCTGTCTCTGCCCACATGTGTTTTCTTTTATCCTCTCTTTTTTCTTCACTATTTTTGATCTAGAAATATGTTCTATAACATGGAATTTCTTTGCATAGGACCTCCCAAGAGAAAGCAAAAGGGAGTGTGTCGATATGGGACCGTGTTAGACAGTTGCTCCTAGTCACTGGGGACCATTAACTGCTTTTCTAGAAGAATCCTCACTTAATGCAAGTCCTCGATTTCAGCAGCCAAATAACTTCATTATACTCCAGGCATATGAATTTCAGCCACATACATTTAGGCGTGAAGCTCATTTCTCCCCTCAGTATTTCTGCTGGTAAAGAAGGAAATGTTTTTAGAGATTCTGTAGGAAAAGAATTAACAAATACATACACTGAGGTTAATTGTGTAGAAGATGTCTCTGAGACATCGAACGCGTGCTTCATCAGTTCACTGAAGAGATCGCATTCATTTCATGTAGACAGATAATGTCATCTTCTGTTTCTAGACATGCGATTATTGAACAGATGTTATCAAGTTGTACACGAGGAGTCGGCGGACTTTTCTGCACTGTGCCAAAGAGTAAAGATTGGAGGCTGTGCACGTCAGATGGTCTCAGTCACCATCCATTCTTATCCCCCACCTGCCACCGCAGTGCGAAAGCAGCCGTGGATTACCCATAAATGAATGGACATGCTTGGGTTTCATTAAAACTTTATTCACAAACACACGCAGTATGCTGGATTTGGCTTGCAGGCTGTAGTTTTCCAAACTCCTACGTGCACGATATTACAATGAATTGAATTCTTTAGTAAAGTAAATGATTAATTTGGCCCTTGAACTAATTTGTCCTCATCGAAGCAAAAGCCTTGGACTTGGACAGAGTAGATGATGGTGCATTTGAGAAACACATCTGAGGCACAGGTGGAATTTGCTCACTGAGGATGCAGGGTTTGGGTTGGGCCTGACCTAAGCTGACATGGGGCTGCTCCACACGTGTGAAGGTGAGGGTATGAGTTGAGGCGAGATGGCGTACATCTCCTGTCTTCATGAGGCCCGTCTTCCTGACAGCTTTGCCATTCTGATATTCCTCGAAGTGCAAGCAGCACACAGCCTCCCTCTTCAGTGACGGCTGCCTTTATGAAACCACCCCGCTCCCCGGCCTGCCCATTAACGTCCACTTGTTTTTATACCCAATCTCTCTTCCACCTTTAAAAATGGAAGTATTTTGGGGCACCTGGGTGGCTCAGAGGGTTAAGCCTCTGCCTTCAGCTCAGGTCATGATCTCAGGGTCCTGGGATCGAGCCCCGCATCGGGCTCTCTGTTCAGCAGGGAGCCTGCTTCCCCCTGTCTCTCTGCCTGCCTCTCTGCCTACTTGTGATCTCTGTCTGTCAAATAAATAAATAAATAAATATTTTAAAAAAAAAAAAAAGGAAGTATTTTAAGCAAAACTGTCTTCATACTCACCTTGCCTTAGTTCATACTTTGTCCCTAACAGTTGCTGGCACGATCATTCCTGAGGACAGCAGTGTTTCCCAAGACAAGCTGAAATTCAAACTCAGCATGTAACCCAGCAGCTCTTAGAGCCTCTGCCAATGTGTGTGCCCTGATCCGCCCCTGAAGCTTTTCCTCAGCATCCCCTTTAGGCTTTTCTGTGATGTGGACAGAAATCTAAAATGGGTCAGCAGACGATCCAGCCTGCCACATCTGGCTGCCTGTTTTTATAAATAAAGTTTCATTGGCACACAGCCGCACCCGCCCATTTCCCTCTCGTCTCGGGCCGCTTACACACCACAGCAGCAGTTAGGTAGCCACACAAGAGACCACATGGCCAGCCGAGCTGAAAATACCCATCTGGTCTCTTATCGGAAAGATGTGCTGACCCCTGTCCGAAGAGAAAGGATTTGACCGGTGTGCATGTCGTGTTTGTATCCAGGTGACAGCTAGAGATACTCTGACCCGCGCGGACGTGACACAGCACTCATTGCCCCGTGCTCTGCACGCCACTCTCTCAGCCAGGGTCGTGGATTTCCCCAGCCAGTGTACCGAACTCTGCCCACTGGCTGCCTGAGGGCGGGCCTGCCAACTACGGCCGTGGCCATGGCCATGACCATGGCCGGGGAGGGGAGTGGCCTTCAGACAACTTGGTATTTGCATGATCTCACAACTCATTTCATGCCTTTTAACACCGATGTGGTGTCGAATGACAGGCAGTCCTCCAGGACCATGTTACATTCTCAGAGAAGTAACAGCTATGACAAGACGCTCAGGGGTGACTCTGCCAAGATTTTCTAACAGTTCGATCTTCAAAACACAAATATGTATTTTATATATATTTATATATATCTTATAAATTACATATAGAGGGGCGCCTGGGTGGCTCAGTCATTGGGCATCTGCCTTCGGCTCAGGTCATGGTCCCAGGGTCCTGGGCTCAAGCCCCGCATCGGGCTCCCTGCTCAGCGGGGAGCCTGCTTCTCCCTCTCCCACTCTCCCTGCTTTGTTCCCTCGCTCTGCTGTGTGTCTCTCTCTCTGTCAAATAAATAAATAAAATCTTGAAAAAAAGTTACATATAGCAAGATCTTCAAAACACAAATGTGAATAATGAAATACAGGGGGCCTTATTTTATGTATATGTATGTATGTACACACACACACACACACACACACACACACACACACTCAGGAGTAGAAAACCCAGGTATTATGATCACATTTTTTTCCTGATCTTGTTGTGGGCTGAAAAATGCACATTTTTATAGTCATTCTGAGCTCATGAGACTCATTTATAATTTGCAACAGTTTCAGAATTATGTAAAGCCTTTATGTCAAAATCTGCAATCTTGATTTCTTTGGCTTCTGGTCTGTAGTGTACTGAGCGTGAATCCCATTTTAGGCTGGATTGAATATGGGAATGGTTAAAAATGAAGTCTTCACTTTCTCCTTCCCTTGGGAATGCTGTTTAGCCACTGTGTACCAGAGCTGCTTGTATCCAGCTGGGACCCCCGAAGATAGTTTCTACTACCTATCGTGGTTAATCCCCGCCCGTGCTACGGTTGAATCTTTAGCCTCAGCAACTCTAGATCCCCATCTCAGAACTGACAGGCTGGGCGTTCATGAAAGCAGGATCATGTTTGTATTCAATATTTTACCATGTTCTTAAAACCCAATTCTGAAAATACAGTATTGGTCATATTGAAATAAACGGTCCTCTTCTTTCTCTCTTTGTTTTTTGTAAACTTGTTCCCAGGCCAGCCATTTAAACTGGACCCCAAGTCTGCACATCGAAAGCTGAAGGTGTCCCACGATAACTTGACGGTAGAACGTGATGAGTCATCCTCCAAAAAGAGCCACACGCCCGAACGCTTCACCAGCCAAGGGAGCTATGGCGTAGCTGGAAATGTGTTCATTGATAGCGGTCGGCATTACTGGGAAGTCGTCATAAGTGGGAGCACATGGTAGGCAATGCTATCTGTTGTCGTCCAGTTACAAAAAGGCACATGTCATTCTGTACTTTGTCAGAGCATTCATCCGTTCCAGGGCCCGTCTTGCAGGAAAATATGCAGAAGAGCTTTTTGTGTCTGTTGTTGTGACAGTAGCGCTGCGTAACGAGCACCCCGGGACTTGGTGGCTTTAAACAACAATCATTCATGATTGCTTGCTCACTACCCCCTTGTGTAGGTCCGCTGCCAAGGCTAATCCCAGCCGGGCTTTGCTTTAAGCTGTAGATTGGGTCTAGGTCTCTTCTTTGTATCTCTTCCGCCTCTTCTGCCACGAGGGCTGCCCGTGTCACGTCTGTCTCAAGCCCGAGAGCACAAGCACAGCTAGGCCAGCCCATTCCAAGCCTTTGCTTACGTCACTGTCTACTAACTTCTCATTGGCCAAAGCCAGTCACCTAGCCATAGCCAAAGCCAAAGCTGGTGGTCTGGGGAAGTATCTCTCTCCCCTGGAGGTGAGAGGAAGGAGCGAATATTCGCAAAACCATCATCTGGTCTTCCTTTCAGCCAGTAAGAAAAACAGCTTGCTTTAAGTCCATCCATTTCTTTTTCTTTTTTACTTACTGCAAGAATTGTAGTTGAGTTGATTGAGTCCTGGTCCCTAACAGAGCTAGTCTGCTAACACTGCTCTTCCGTGCCTTCAAACACGAGTCAGCCGATGTCAGCCAGCGGCCGGACCTGGCCCTGTGCCTGTTTGGGTAAACTAAGTGTTGTGGGAACACAGCCATGCCCATTCTTTTCCATATTGTCTGTGGCTGCCTCTGAGCCACGCGGCAGGGTTGAGCAGTTAAAACAGAACCCTGTGGTCCGCAAAGCCAAAAATAAGAACTCCCCAGCCCTTTATCGAAAACGTGTGCCTATTCCTTCTCTAAAACATTACTCTTTGTCATCTAAAGAGAATGAATTTCTGTTGCCTTGTATGTTTTGTGACTCTAGACGGGGCCAACGACTGGAAATAGTCCAGAGCGGAGGGGCCGAGGCAGTGAGCAGTTGCTGGGAACCCTTTCGAACGGTCTGTTAGGTCCAGCGCCGTGCCTTCCGCCCGGCGAGCTCTGGAAAGCGGGGGGTGTCAGGCAGGGCGCGGTGTCTGCATTGGAATGAGCCAGCCTTTGCCTGGTGAACCTCACAAAGCTTACCTTGTCTATTCCGTGAGCCACGAACTGCCCCCCTTCCTCTGGCTGGCTGGCTGACAAACACCTGTTCTCTCCTGCTCTTTTATTTGTGTGGACCTCGCCTCCTCTAGCACAGCTGTGCGCCACGCATGGTCTAAGCATCCTGCAGATGTTCCCTCCTTCGTTCATCTTAGTAGACCCCAGTGGTAGGCGCTAGAATCCCCCATTTACAGTTGAGATGACTGGGGCGCATGCCCGTTAGCACAAGGTGGCAAAGCTCGGAGGCTACAGAGTTAGGAAGGCCGCAGTCAGGGCTCAGGCTCGGACCCAAGGCTTCACAGACCTTTCTGTGACAGGCTAGTGAGCCAGTGTTGCAGTTCGGCAGGCCAGATGATTTTTATCCCGACGACTCAGCTCTCCGGTTGTAGTGGGAGGGCAGCCGCAGACCGTGTGTCCGTGACTGGGCATGGCCTTGCGCAAATAAAACTTTATTTATAAAAACCAGCAGAGGGCCCAGTTCGGCCCATAGGTTACAGTTTGCTGATCTCTGCTCTGAAGCACCATGCTCTGTTCTTGAAACCTAGTTAGTCTTTCGGGTGTACAGTGGTATGCTTGATGAGCGATAGCTTGCTAATCCTTGCTTAGAAAGAAACACCTCCGAACTGCGTAACCCCAAACGAGGAGTATCATCACAGTGTTATGTTTGAGATAAGGAAGCTAAATCACTTATTGTGTCTTAAGTCCCTTATGGTGCTGGTACAAGGCCACTGAGATCTAAAAAGTGAAAACATAAGCTTGGGTGTCTCCTTTCTCTCCAGAACTGTACCTATGTCGGCCAGGCAAGAAGGTTTTCTTCTGTTGTGATCCTCACAATTCTCTTGGCCCAGAACATTTTCCTGTTCCAACATCCTGCCAGAGGATGGAGGACAAATCCTTCCGCCCCACTCGGCTCTGGGCCAGATTCGGCATTTACAGTTTTTAGCGGCACTGGGGCAAGATAAAAGCCTGAAGGAAAACACGATGAATTTTTCCAGGTGCAAAGGAGCAAGCATTTCTAGTTAATTAATGTGCTTGTATTAATCTGGGATAGACTCCAGTGTCTAAATAATTACAACTCCATTAATAATTATTTATGATAAATGATACCTGATCATTATGATCTCATTCCCATTGATGAATGGTGAGGGAATTTCCAGCAGACCCCTTCAGTTATATAAACACAGATCGGTATTACCTTGAAAACACCCTCCAGATGTCAAAACCAACTCAGGAGAGGGGGAAAATCTAAAATTAATTGCCACACTTCGGATCTTTACACACCGGATTGTGTCAGCTTCAGAAAACATCTCATGGAGAAAGTAGTTAAACATTTCCTGGGAGGCGTTCGAGGAGAAGGGGTGACCCGCGTGATCAAATGCTTGGGACACCTTGATTTACACCAGCTAATGACACATCCATTTTCTCATGAAATATTGTCCTGACTTTCAATTAACGTGTATGTTATGATCCCTGCAATTGGGGCGTGTTAGCATTGCTCTGAGAAACATAATTTTTATACTTCATGAATTCTCCAAGTGTCACTGCGTAACTTAATGGAACATTACCTTGTGCCCGCACCTTTCAAGCTCAATGGAAATACGTACATCGTTTTACAGATTAATGATAACATAATGGTATTTTCCTTTGCTTAATGGGCTATGCACGGAGCTATTTTCTTACTCTCTAATGCTGTTAATGTGCACTTGGTGTTTTATGAAATGGTGTTAACTCACCGTGGGTTCACGCGAAGACGACTGGGCCAGAAGTCAAGAGGGGAGGGGCGAGATTCCGGCTTCTGCTCCTAATTGTAACTTTCTCTGTGTTTCTCCCATCGCTACATGAAGGCAGTCATACCTGCCGCTGCTGCTTCATAGCAGCTTCAGTGAAGGTTCAGATGGGAAATAAACAGTCAGAGTCCTTTGGTACAAAGTAAAAATGGTGCCCAGAAACAAAAAGGAAACAATACAAACGTGGCTAATTTTGTTAAGCAAATGCAGGTTCCACAGTATCTGAAAAATGGAAATAGTGTCTGCGGGGCATAGTGAACATCGTGGGGGGCCAGTAGTCCAAAAAAAACCTTTCCAAAGTGTCTCTCTGGCTGCTGTCTGGAAAAGAGTGTTTCCCCACCTCTTAGAAGTTCTGGATCTTGGCAAAGCCTTCACAGGGGCAGAACCTGACCCAGCCTCCCACTGGGAAAGGAATCTGGGAAAGGAATCTGGGAAATGCAACCCCAGGATTCTCCCCGGATGCAGAACCAGATTGGCCAGAAACAAGAGAGGAGGCCAGGCTGACGGTGGGCAGGCTGGGACACTAGGCTTACCTGAGGATCGAGTCCCTCCCTCTTTTTAAATTCAGGGGTAGCATGTTCTGTTCGTTTTTCTGTTTTTTTAACACACCACTCTTAAAGTGATTTTATTTTAAATCTAACTTGTTATTTTTTTTTTAAGAGTGTCATTTTCTCAAAGACCAATGAAATTGGTTTTCTTTTTTTTTTCTCTGCACTGGGTAAGGTGCCCTATGTCAGTATTGGCTTAGACTGGTTTCTGCTCTAACATATTAAAGGTTGAGCTCTGAGTCATTTACTCTTTATTAAAAATGATAGGCTTTGCTTATCTTAATCACCGAAATCCTGCAAATGTTAGGGAGGCATACCTCAGCAGGGTAAAAAGAGATTAAGGAGCTTAGAAGACTGTAGAAAGAATTCTTGACTTTTTTTAGCCATTGAGAGTATATTTGGAGTAACTGGGATATTCAGAATTTTTAAAAATGTAGTAAGAAATGTAATCAGAGGGGCTCTTGGCAGTGATGAATCACATACTTTCTGGTGAGGGACAGGATTACAGAGCTACATTTGCGGCTTTTTGAGTCATCCTAGGTTCAAATTCTGATTCTGGGACTTCTTAGTTAATGTGACATTCGGCAAAGATAATAAAACAGCAGTTACCCAAGATTACTTGCCGTGCCTTGTGCCCCAGATGTTACACATATTCTTCCCTTTACTCCCCAGAATCACCCTCCGAGATGGACGCTGTCCGTGTCCCTGTGTTGTAGATCTAGGAGAGGACAAGGAACTTACACTGGAAGTGAAAACCATTCTCCACAATTACCTGTTGTAAACTGTACTCGAAGTCATGGAAAATGGCAGACATGGGGGTCAGCCGAAAAATTCGAAGTAGGTCAGAAGGAGAAGTCTAGGGTTGTGCTATTCAATATGGTAGCCCTGAACCCCATGCAGTTAATTGAAATCATTCAACTTAATTAAAATTAACTAAATTTAAAGTCTGGTTCTTCAGTCTCAACAGGCACAGTTCAAACACGTGGCTCATGGCTACCATACTGAATGGGGCAAAACATTTCACTCATTGCAGAAACTGCTGTGGAACACCACTGGCCTAGAGAATTCATTGTGTGGGCCATGATGCGTGTAAAGAACAAACAAACAAACAAAACCCAAAAGGGAGCGAGACTCAAAGTTCTAATTCTCTTGTAATGTCCGAACTAAAAATAGGAATATGAGTTAACACAGCGGTCCATGTCTGCTCACTGTGTCTTTGGGAGGAAGGTGATGAGGGACACTTGTTGTAGGGCCTTCGCCAAGTTTTCACTGAACAAGCGGCAGGGAAAACAGCAAATCATGTTTTCGTGACCCTGAAAACCAGAGAAGAGAGGTAGTGGCCATGTGCAACCCGCCTCATGGTTTTTGCTGTCACTGTTTTGTTCGTGCAGGTATGCCATTGGCCTTGCTTACAAATCAGCCCCGAAGCACGAGTGGCTTGGGAAGAACTCTGCTTCCTGGGCGCTGTGCCGCTGTCACAACAATTGGGTGGTGAGACACAACAGCAAGGAAACCCCCATCGAGCCAGCCCCCCACCTCCGGCGCGTCGGCATCCTGCTGGACTATGACAATGGTTCCATCGCCTTCTACGATGCTTTGAACTCCATCCACCTCTACACCTTCGACATCACCTTCTCGCAGCCTGTGTGCCCCACCTTCACAGTGTGGAACAAGTGCTTGACCATTATAACTGGCCTTCCCATCCCAGACCATCTGGACTGCACGGAGCAGCTACCGTGAGCACCTGGCCACGGGGAGCTGCTTTCCGGGGAATACAAAGGGTCGTGGCCACCATTTCAGGGACAGAGAAAGCACAGGCTTCCAGAGTGATTAAATGTCGCCAAAAAGTGTCCAGAAATATCAGCTAGGATAGGACTCGAAATAGGCGATTCTCCCCTTTTACTGTCTTTTGTATTAAGTACACGCTTTAATAATTTCTTCAAATTTTTCCTGTATTTGCAGGAAAATTTATAGATTATTTATAAAAGAAACATAACCGGAATTACAACTCTTAGACATTATTTGATTTTGCACATTAAGAGGCCCAGAAGTTTACCAGCTCTTTTCAACAAACTTTGTGTCATCACGGTCTGTGGGCTTGAGGAAAAAAAAAATCTTTTATAGTTTTGTATGCTTATTCACCTCCTCACATCATCGTATCTCATACTGATCCCACCGTGGGTCCTGTTGCCTCGACAGTGCGTAACAGAATATGCAGTTACCTTAAAAATAAAAAATAGTTTCGAACCTGGTAGGGCAGCAAACGGGCTTTCTTAGTCTGCTTTATTTTGAAGTGTTTTCAGTGTGATGTCAAAACCGTCTTGGATCAAGAGAGAGATTGGAAAGAATTAACTTGGGAATCTGCCATGGCCCAATCTTTAATCGCCCTCTGATGGCTGGTGGGGTCACATTGGACAGAAAGGTTCTGAAGCCTTTGGCCACGTGTGACCTCACCCTTCCCAGGATTCAGGGTTCTGGGAGAACATTAAGAATGAGCTTGCCATTAAAAATAGTCACTTTGAATCCTACTGATGATTCAAAACGTCATAGGCTGATTTGTCTTTGATCGGCAGTAAGATTCTTTTTCATGACCTAAATGTATTTCGTTCTTCCTTTTAATAGTTTCTTTAGGCCTGTGACATCGCTTACTACATTTAATAGCTGTCCTGTCTCCCTCTCCCCCAAATCATTCTTCTTTTGTTGCTGGGGATGAGGAAATTAACGTTTTCTGTTACAAATGGTAGTACCACTTTGAATTTTCTTAGCTCTCCAGGACATCAACATGGGGCCCTGACTGTCTCTACCACGTCCAGATATGACTCACCCCCAAATACTTAATATTTATGAGTTGGTAATGACAAGGGACGTTGCATAAAGTACTCTTTACTAGTATGTGTGCCTCCAAAGTTATAAACAGACTTTTCTTAAACACATCTCGAAAGATGTAGAGGTCCCTCTGTATTCTAGTATAGTTCACCATAGAATTGTAAAACAAAAAACAAAAAAAAACAAAAAAAGAACAAAACAAAACAAAAAAAAAACCCAAAAAAATCAAACTCACTATTTCCATGCTGGAACCCGCTCATAGAACCTGCTAACAGAATGTCAGGTGGGATTCTGGGCCTGCTGATCTGGTAAAATGGAATGGTCCATGAAGCAAGGCTTTCATAAGCAGCCCTTGGACTTGGACCGGGAATCCAGCATTGGTTCTATCTTGACGAAGGGTGTGACATCTGTAAGTCATTTCATCTACTAAAATATTTATCTGAGCTACTGAGTTGGCCATTTTGACTGAACGGACTGATGGATTTAGGCATTGTTTTTAGCAATTTTGTTTTTAACCAAATCAACACATTATCTCCCTGAGATCCGTCCATAGACCCGCTGTTTCCGCACGGCGCTGTGTGAGCCCCAGCCTAGACCCATGGGCTGCGTCACGCCTGCTTCTGTCCTCTTCACCCCCAGAAGCTCTCCTTTTTCTTAACAGATAGAGTTTATATATTTACTATATTATTTATACCCAGATGAATATTTTGATAGCTACTTAGGACAGTTCCACATCTAAAAGATGGACACCTCAATGGAAAAAAGTTAATCATTCTCTGGAAACTTTTTTTTTTTTTTTTACGGTATAAAAACAACGTGTATTTGCCTTCCCTGAACGAACTGAAAGGGTTGTAATTTTTACATACTGTTTTTGGTAGCTGGATAACGGATATTTTAATGCACTTTGTACACTAACAGGTTTTAAATAAAAGGGTCTAAAACTCAGCTTCTGAGTTTTTTAAAATCATGGTTGCCAGGTACCAGTAAACGCTACAGTTTGCCTTATGATGTTAATGTAAAGCATTTACAAGGACAATATTTCCATGAAGATAATGTTTTTCAATACAAAGAAGTTACTACTCGAATTTTCACTGCAAGCCATTTAGTTTTTGTTTTGGCTATTTTTATAAGGACAAGAGGGATCATGTTATAATTTGGTTGTGGAAGTATCACTCTTTGCTAACTTAAAAACCTTGTGGATAGCAGTAGTTACTATTTCCATGTTGTCATAGTTACAAGAAAATATGTATATGGTGAAAGGCCACAGTGTTTACCTTCATTACTGTAATGATGTAGAAAAGATTTCCATGTGGATTTTTTTTTTTAAGTCTAAAAAATACACGCCATAAACATCTGCTGCAGTACAATTCTTTTAAGTGGACTGGGGTCACAGTATTTTGTTTTCGAGGTCCTGACTTCACAGGAAGCATTGTGACACAGGGGAAAAAGAGATGGCAGTGCCAGTTACATTAATACAGCCAAATTGATGTGGCACCAACCAAGGCTGCCATGTCTGATGTCGTGCGTGTGTGAAGAGGGCTGTTGCCATCTTGAAATTCTGCGTAATATTTGAATGGGGGCCTGCACCCTTCGTTTTGCGCTGGGCCCCCAAAATTCTATAGCCAGTCCTCATAACAGAACTCAGAAACAGGGTACTTCTCTTCCTGGTGGATACAAATGAAGAAACCTGGATCCAACGTCAAGAGTGGCTGGCCGAGTAATTCAAGTAGGAATCCAAATGGATTAAAAGGAGAATGGCATGGGTGAAGATGTTCTTCCCAGCTTGAAAAAAAAGAAAAGAAAAGACTTCAAAAACTGACTGCAAATGTTGGTGAGGATGTCTGCTGGAGAAGAGGAAATGGCCTGATGGCGCATGCGCTAGTTGATCGCGGTACTGAGATAACTGACCCTAAGCTTCCCAAGAACTGAACCAGCGCTGTCCGGTGAACGGGGGATTCCCTTTCAGCTCCACGCACCTGTGCGGTGCCTGAAGAGAGACACACGTGCACGCTCGCCTACCGGTGCTGTTGGTGTTGGGAAGTTGATGATCTGGTCTGCCCTTACCAAATGTTAAAAAGGAGACAAAGACCACGATGATGGGGGCAGGGGGATGTGTTTGAAATTGTGTTTCTCAGCAAGGGGCGATTTGGCAATGTCTGGGAGAGGGTGCTCTTGGCGTCTAGTGGGTACAGACCAGGGATGTTGCTCAACAGCATCCGGGCAAAATATCAGTGGTGCTGCGAGGGGGGAAACTTGCTCTTAGGGGCTCTTCAAAACTCACAAATAATGTTTTACTGTTCCTGTCATTGGTTCAATGCCCGAGAGCGAAAGAAAAGGGGACACCACTGCAAAACCTTCACTGCAGTGGCTCCTTCACTTTAAAAAATATATATATTTACAAAACCATGGTAAAAGCCTGGAATCTGGAAAGCAGTCCCAGCCCGTGTCCGTGGGAATGCGGGGCTCGGCATCCACAAGGATGTGGGTGCGATCGGCTTAGCTGGAAATGCCCAGCCGACTCTGTAGGCCGCTCCTTTCAGCCCAACAAACGCAGCCCCTGGTACTTGCATCAGGCTGCCACGCCCTTGGTCCTGACTGGTCTGGCCATTGCTGTTGCTTTCTAGTTCAAAATAAAATCCTTTTTGTGGTTCCAAGGCCCTCTGTGTCGCCTCTCTCTGTTGCCTTTTCATCTTTGTGTGTTTTCACGCTCATTGTTTCCACAAGTATTTATTCACCATCTGCCGGACTTTTTGAACTACTTTGTGACCTAGAACGTTTCCTTTTATTCCTCAAACCCCGACCAACTATCCCACTTCTCTCCATTCAGAACACAGTTACTAAGCTCCAAAACAGTCCTTAGGAAATTTTTTTAAAAAGAAAAAAAAAAAAAAACAATAAAGGAAACCTACACATGAGTGGAGATCCAGAACAAGAATGACTTGATTTCGAGTCTTCTAGAAGGCTTGGAAGAGGTGAGGACAAGGGGGACTGGAGCAGAGGAGTGAGGCTTTTCACAGTGGAGGCTGCTACACGCCCAGTGGCCAGCCCATAAGTCTATCCCTGACCGCATCCTGTGGCTCCCGGGACTTGACTTTCATTAGCGGTACAAGCCCTTTCGATGGAAGTCCGCGTGCTGCAGAGTGGCCGTGGGTCTGCAGCGCCAGCACCACCTGCGAGCTGGCGAGTAATGCCCGTTCTCCAGCCCTAACCCCCCCCCACCTCCTCATCAGCATCTCTGGGCGCCGGGCCAGCAGTGAATTCGAAGAGGCTCTCCGGGGGACGGGGATGCTGGCAAAGGTTTGCGAAGCTCAGCTCGGGAGGGCTTTATCCGGTCCCCTATCCCCTTTGAAAATGCACTTACAGCCTGCTTTAGAGGCAGCATGATGTAAGGCGGTCATTCGTAACCCGGCAGAGCATTAAAATCGCCTTGTTTACAAATGCTGATTCCTGGGTCCCCTGCTGGCAGATCAGGGCTGAAAGAAGGTTTCGAGGGTGGCCCAGCACCCTATCCTGTTGACTGAACAGATTCTAAAGTGCCGCCAGTGAATTATTTGGGGGTTTTGCAGGGCAAACTCTGCAGTAACTGCTGCAGTCCGCAGCTATGGAGTGAAAGCAGCCCTAGAGAATATGTAAATGAATGGGTGAGGCTGGGTTCCAATAAAACTTTATTTGCAAAAACAGGCCTGGCGCTGCCTTTGGCCCTCAGCATCCTTTTGCTGCCTGCTGCTGTAACAGATTTAGTACCCAACTCACCACGGTGCGTTCACGATCCCCCTCCCTGAGGGCTCGGCGGCGTGGCTCTGGGCCTCTGAGCTCTCAAGTCCTTTCCACCTTTGAATTACATCAATTCTGAAAGCACAGAACTCGTGGAGTGCGCGTGGAGTCACCGAGTGCTTAAGACAGGGCCACTCAAAGGTTATTAGAAGATTCTTTCAATCGGTAGAGTAGGGCGTGTCAGTTCTAATGATTAGCGTTCCCTCTTTCATAATTTTGACTTGAATCAGCCCTTCTTATAAGTGACAGGTGTGGAAAATAGATTCCCTTTAATAAGAGTTTTGAAGTACAGTTAATTTGAACTTTTGAAACTGAACAGACAGCGCTGTAATTAATCACCTTTCAAAGTCAGCTTGAAGGGCATGCCAGACACTCCAGAGAGTGGCCCGCATCTTCCTCTTTTTTAAGTTATTATTTTTAAAAATACACAAGCAGACATGCTGAAGAAGATAGTTGCTTGTGATGATAGTAGGAGCATAAAAAGGGAGACGTGTGCAGCTTACAAAGTCCTCCCTTGAGTATCATTCTTGTGTGGGATGCACATTCAAGAACAAAATTAAAAAATGGGGTTAAGGCCTTATGGAAAACTTTTCTTGTAGCTGTCCTATCTTAACATGGGCGATTTATGGAGAGGAATTCAGGTCTCCCTTTGGATCTTTTTCAGCCATGTTCTCCTGGGAGAATTATAAAAGCATGATTAAACAGGAAGTATAGCAATTAACAGACAAATGTGTCATGGCCAAAACCCAATTACTAATTAAGGAGAGACACAGAAAAAAATGATTTAATGAACATTGGTGCTTTTGCACGGTCTGTTTATTCTCAAAGCTTAATTTTTGATTATGGTCATTAAAAGGTATTCAATTTCAGTGAAATATGTCAGTTAATAAAGCTCACAACTTCCCCAGTCTTATTTTCCCTCCAGCTTCTGCCCTCTCGCGCCTCCTATTTTCTGTCAAGCTTCTCACAGGGTGGCTCAGATGTTCCATTTCTAAGAAATCAGAGAGGGAGATAAACCATGAGAGACTCTGGACTCCGGGAAACAAGCCAAGGGTCACAGGCGGGAGGGGGTTGGGGGGCCGAGGTACCCAGGTGATGGGTATTAAGGGGGGCATGTGTTGTGATGAGCGCTGAGCGTTATATGTAACTAATGAACCACTGAACACATCAAAAACTAATGCCGTATTATATGTTGGCTAACTGAACATGAGAAAAAAAATAATTTAAAGAATCAAAAAAACCCAAAATGTTCATTTCTGTTTCCTCACCTCTCGGCAGACCTCCCCACGCTCCGTCAGGCATTCAGGGCGTCCGCTCTACCAAACCGCGGGCGCTGACGTCGGAAACATGCCTGCGTCAATGCCGACGTCCTTACACATTTGATTGACCTCATTTTGACGTACAGCAGCTCTTGAGATGTTGGCAGCTTCTTTTTAATCCCTCCCTATGCGACGCCATCCATGCCACCTCCTCTGGCACCATTTTGTGCAGAAGCCTCCCCAGCCTCAGTGTCTCCGACTGATTTCTCGGCTACCTCAGCCCCTCATGTTGGCCTGCTTATGTGGTCATCTCTTTCGGACATCTGAAGGGCACCTCAAACTCCACATGTCCAAAACCGTGCTCATGCTCTCTCCCCCAAAACTTGCCTCATCCAACCGGTTTCATGAACTGCCCCCCCAAACCACAGGTTCATGTCCGGTGCCCTCTTTACCCTCCATGTCCCATCCATCACCAAATCCTGATGATTTTGTCTCTTAAGTATCTCTCTAATCCTCTCTCTGTCTGCACACAACCTCCAAGTCCAAGTCCAAGCTTCCTGATCTCTTACTCTACAGCTGACTTAACCTGCTAACTGGTCTACCTGTAACTCCACACTGCACCGCGCCCCCCAGAGGATGGAGCAGCCAAGGTAATCTTGAAATTGGGTCACATCACACTCAGCCCCACACACTCCTCCCGCCATTCTCACCCCCAGCTCCTGACCCCCACCCCTCGTAGGTTGACTTTAAAACTTTTGGCTCACCTGGGTGGCTCAGTGGGTTCAAGCCTCTGCTTTCGGCTCAGGTCAGGATCCCAGGGTGCTGGGATCGAGCCCCGCATCGGGCTCTCTGCTCAGCGGGGAGCCTGCTTCCCTTCCTCTCTCTGCCTGCCTCTCTGCCTACTTGTGATCTCTGTCTGTCAAATAAATAAAATCTTTAAAAAACAAACAAATAAACAAACAAAACTTTCCTTGAAGCTCTCCTGCAATTCCTGTAAGATTCTCCACGGTCCCTGTGTATTTCCCCGGTGCCATCTTGGAACACCCTCCCCTTAGTCTCTGCATTCTGGCCACACCGGCACAGAGCTTTACTCCCCTCACCTTCTTCCCTACCACTAACGTTTCAGATTACTTCTCAAGCCTCATTTCCCCATGACTCTTACCCCGATCCCCCTGTCTGAGCAAACTCCCCTAATCTCATAAAGCAATTCCTAACATTTGTCACAGTTGGAAGTTAGCATGTATTTAAGTTTCATTTACTAATTCTGTTCCTTTCCCCCCACCCCACTAGACTGTAATATTCCTGAAGTCTGAGGCCAAGACTCGCTTAGTTCAATGTTTGCCATGTAGTATGTCCTCAGTAAATATAGAGTAGAATTCTGATTTCTCATGAGTGTGTTCTACTAGAAACTTTCTCTTGAACCTATAACATCCACTATTCTTTTAAAAATTTTTTATTTAAATTCAATTTAGTCGATATATAGTGTATTACTAGTTTCAGGGGTAGAACTTAGTGATTCATCAGATGCATATAAAAGCTACTGATCATTCCATCCTGTGCCCATCACCCAGTTACCCTGTCCCCGACCCACCCCACCTCCAGCAACCCTCAGTTTTCTCCTAGAGTTAAGAGTCTCATGGTTTGCCTCCCTCTCTGTTCTTCTCTTATATTATTTTTCTTTCCCTTCCCCTATGTTCATCTGTTTTGTTTCTTAAATGCCACATATGAGTGAAATCATATGGTATGTGTCTTCCTCTGGTTGACTTATTTTGCCTAGCATAATACCCTCTAGTTCCATCCACATCGTTGCAAATGACAAGATTTTGTTCTTTTGATGGCTGAGTAATATTCCACTGTCTGTGTCTGTGTGTGTGTGTGTGTGTGTGCGTGCGTGCACCCACACACACCGCATCTTCTTTATCCATTCATCTGTTGATGGACATCTGTGCTCTTTCCATGTTTTGGCTGTTGTGGACATTGCTGTTGTAACATTGGGGTCCGTGTGCCCCTTTGAGTCACTATTGTTATATCCTTTGGATAAATACCTAGCAGTGCAATTGCCTTGTCATAGGTAGCTCTATTTTTTAACTTTTGAAGAACCTCCATACCATTTTCCAGAGTGGCTGCACAAGCTTGCATTCCCACCAACACTGTAAGAAGGTTCCCCTTTGTCCACATCCTCTCCAACACCTGTTGTTTCCTGACTTGTTCATTTTAGCCATTCTGACCCATGTAAGGTGGGATCTCATTGTGGTTTTGATTTATATTGCCCTGATGCCGAGTGATGTTGAACATAAGAGCTGGTATCCAAAATCTATAAAGAACTCATCAAACTCAACACCCCCCAAAAAACAAAAAATCCACTTAAGAAATGGGCAGAAGACATGAACAGACATTTCTCCAAAGAAGACCTACAAATGGCTAACAGACACACTATTCTTCTCTTAAAAGACTTACCTTAAAAAAAAGAGTCTTTTGTATTTGCAGAAACCACAAACAGTACAGAATAAAAAATCACATCAAAATGAAAGCTAGAAAATCTACCTTCTAGCAAATTCCATCCTCCCTTTATAGTGACCACAAATAATCAGCAAAAATAAAACCTTCAATTTGGGCAAGTAAATCGCCCATCCGTGTCTCCTGTACCCTCCTGCCCAGCTCCTGTCCCTGTGTTGTAAGTCTGCGGTTGTACTGATGTATGTCTCACTTGCCAGCTCAGCTCATCCCACACTCTAAGACAATCCGGATGCAAATAAAATGGGCTCCGAGGTATCCCTGTGGACCTAAGCCTTGGAGAAGGTCCCCTCTGATCTCAGTGCCCCATCTCCTCTGTACTTCCACCCAACTTCCCAGAAAGCACAGTCTCTACGCTCTTCCACGGTGTCACAAGAGTCCCCACCTCCTTCCTCATGCCACCCAGTAGCTGGGCTCTCTGTCCTTGTCCTCCCTCGGACTTGCTCTCTGGTGCCTACACTGAACTTCCCAGGCAGGCAGAAGCCCTCCACGTGGAGTTTCACCCAATGCCTGCATGGCCTGCTTATTCAGCTTGGTCTCACGTCACCGACGGGGTGCTCCTGCCTGCTTCTTTGCATGGGCTGATTTCTCTGGTTTCATTACCTCAGATTCTCCTCCCGTGTTCCCAGCTCTGTTACCTCACAGCCCCTTTAAAAGAACTGGTCACGGGGCGCCTGGGTGGCTCAGTGGGTTAAGCCCCTGCCTTCAGCTCAGGTCATGATCCCAGGGTCCTGGGATCGAGCCCCGCATCGGGCTCTCTGCTCAGCGGGGAGCCCGATTCCTCCTCTCTTTCTCTCTGCCTACTTGTGAGCTCTCTGTGTCAAATAAATAAATAAATAAATAGATCTTTAAAAATGACATAAATAAATAAATAAAAATAAATAAAAGAACTGGTCATGTCCATATTTCCCAAAGACCGTAGATCAAGAGCCACGCCAGGCTCAGCCCTCCTACACCATAACCACTCTATAAGAAACTCATTTTCAGTGAGAAAGACAGAGATGGGTAAAACTGCCGGGATGGCTGACAAGGTCGCGTGGAGCCCTGCAGTAGCTATAGTAACAGCAAAGTCGACTTCCAAGCAAGGAACCTTTCCTGGGAGGCGGCGTGTTTAGTAGGCAAAGATTCTTACTTTCTTTCCCTCCTGTGCCCATTTTCTCTTTCCCCGACCAGAGAGCGAGACCAAGAGCAAAGACAGGGTCAGCTGGGGCAAGCAAGGCCCGGCGTCGGGAAATCTGGAGTAGGCCCATCCCGAACCGAGCTGGCTGTGCAGCCTTGCGGTCGGGTCCGTTGCTTTTCGGAGTCTGTTGTCAGCACCCGACGAGTAAGTTACCGTAGATGATGACAGAGACGAATATTCTCGGTTTCAATCCCCATGTCAAGCCTCGGTTGAGTCCGTTCTTGGGGAGGCCCGTTCAGAAGCAGCCGGAGACCCAGACAAGAATAAACGTCCAGCCCGAAGCCCGGAACAATGAGCCCCACCAAAGCCTCCGACCCCCGGCCCCCGGGGA
Organism: Mustela erminea; assembly: GCF_009829155.1. Classification (NCBI taxonomy): domain Eukaryota; kingdom Metazoa; phylum Chordata; class Mammalia; order Carnivora; family Mustelidae; genus Mustela; species Mustela erminea. The sequence continues at coordinate 7,014,742 of NC_045635.1, read as the reverse complement.
GCCAGTGCGCACAGACAGGGGTGGGGGTGTCCACGCGGCAGCATCTGTTATCGGTTGCCTCTGGCTCCCTCCCCGCATTCCAGGCCTGGCGCGCAGGACATCCTGAAATGGAGACGGCTGCTGTTGCGGGGGGACGTTTGAAACCTTCCAATGATTGACTGGAAGCCGACGTGCAGGGCATGAACCCTGAACCCCGGAGTTCACGGGGGCCCACCAGCCTGCAGAGCCCAAGCCCTTGATGCCGCCGGACAGGCAGTTCTCATTAAGCAATGCCACGGGACCTGGTGGCAAAACCGTCAGGCCGCCTGCCCTGCACACGCCACCCCCCCGCCACCCCCCTACCCTCAGGTTCCATTTCTAGGCCCTGAGGTGCCGGTATTTTTAACATTTCCCAGTCAGTCCATCTTTTCTTGGCAGCACTGATCCAGCAGTGCTAACATTTGTTGAGCAGGGGATGAGGTACACTCGTCCTCACAGATGGCCACGTGGGAAACATCCCAGGCACGGAGGGCGGCCCAGGGAGTCAGGCCCAAGAGAAGCTTCTGGACCATGACAGGAGCGCCACTCCGAGCTTCTGTCTGAATGACTTGGGAGAGCGACTACACACGCCGGGCCAGCCGACTTGCAAAGGCAGCTCCTCCTTCCAGAAGCTTTTGCCCTTGAAACCAGGAAGTCCTCAGGGGACAGCTCTGATTGGACAAAAAGCCACCCAGCTCGCGACAGCACCCGAGACACAAACGTGGAACAGTTCTTCATGCCGTCAGACGCAGCCGTCAGAATCATCCCCAGTGCGGAATGGCCAGGCTTCACGTTGCAGAACAACTGGGCTGCGGGGCGATTGACGTCATGTCACCTTCAGAGTTCTGGAAGGAAGCAGAGTGGTCGAGTGCTCACATGCCTTGTGAGCTGGGGGAAAGTGAGGAAGTTGTTCATTCTTGCTAATTACAGTCTGGGTGTCAAGGTCTCCTTTTCAGTTTAGGCAGGATATTATGAAATTCGTTTGCCTACGTATTTGGGGTCTGATGAGATTGCCGAGTACAATCTTGTACCTTCATGGAGACAAAGGACAGGAAAGCCGGTCTCTGTTGAATGTTTTTTCCTTTAACGCTTCTTCGTCCTGTCCCTTGTTCTGTGGTTAGTCTTCGGATGCCTGCTTTCACCGTCGCTCAGTCCTTCCTCTAGCTGTCCCTTCTTGAAAGCGGGAGTTCCCCACCTTGGCGCTGTGGACATTTGGGGGAAGACAATTCTTTGTCAGGGGGCTGTCCTCTGCGTTGTGGGATGCTCAGTCACATCCCTGCTCTTGGCTCCTCCCAGCTGTGACAATCAAATATATCTCTGGACACTGCCAAATGTCCCCTGGAGGGGACAGTCACTCCTGTTTGAGAACCGCTGGCCTAGACCAGTGCTTCAATAGTAACATCGACATCACATGATTATAACATTCTAATGTCACATATGTTCTTTCAAGATACCATTCCTTCTGTCCACAGGACCTTCTCACGTCACCTTCCTACAATGTTCTATCCCTTCCTCTCTGCTCCCAAGCCACTGCGTCACTTGCGGGGTGACTGTCAATAATGTGGCCATCACCCTGCTCATGGGTCAACGTCCCCGGTGTGCCCAGGCTGCTATCAGTAAAGTCGGGAGAGAGCGAGGCAGGAATGTGGGAAGAAGAAACTCTTCCAGCTTCTCCCTGGATCTGGAAGCTGCCAATAACCACACACCCAGGAGATCTGATTTGAGGTATCTGTGGAATTCAGATAGAAGGAATTTTTGTACACTTGCTGATAATATTATACAGATTACTATTTACAAAAAAAAAAAAAGGAGTGAAGTGACAATGTGAGTTTTAAAAGATACTTGAGAGGAATTTACTTAAGTTCTCATGATATTTCTCTGCATTGCAAAAATGGATTATTTCTGAGTAGCCCAGGAAATCCTGGCCCCTCACCGTCTACATCAGACCTCCAGGGAAGACCCTGCCCCCCGTCGCGGCCACACCATCGCTCTGTTGTCCTTACATTAAGCCTCTCTTCCCAAGGCTAACTTGAAAGGATAGTTTTGGGTTTCTGGTTTTGTTTTCTTTTTGCTACCATCTGGAAACGTATTCTACAGAGAATATAGGGGGCCGCTTTTTGAAAGAATATGGCAACCCCAAAACCTACCATATTTTCTCTTTCCTTCCTTTCTTACGCGGTTCAGGAGAATCCACAAATTTCTGCCTTTCTTCCCCGGGTGGATTTTTTTCTTCTCTCAGGACGTAAGCTCCCTGAAGGTGGGCATTGTGTTTGTTATCTTTTCTTATCTCTGGTGCACAAAGCAGTCGCAGTCGCTAGTTGGGTGCCTATCTCCAGTGGATGTTTGCTACCAAAAGGAAGGAAGAGAGGGTTTGGGGGAGGGAAGGAAGGAGCGAAAGAGGGAGGAAGAAAAATTGAAGGAAAAGAAACAAGAAAAGCAGGGAGGATGTCGGTGTTAGATTTATGTAGGACGTACTGTTTCAAGATCGAAAGAATCACATAACTGTTGCTTGGTTTCACCTGCTCTCACGGGCCGCCATATTGCCCAGAAGTGAGTCGTGCTTCTGGCCTCCAGCATCTCATGCAGAACAGAAAGAAGCAATGTGTGGGTTTAGATGATCTAAGAGATCCGATTGAATGAAAAGTGACAGCGAGAGAAAATAAGCAACTGTAACTAGTCAACAGATGCCCACATTTTCGAGTTACACACATTTCCATTAACTAATATTAGACAGGAGGACAGAGCTTCCGCTATGGAGCCATGAAAGACAAACAGAATGAGAATGAAAGAACAGGCTTCAAAGTCTTCCAATCCATTCCCATGCCCTTCAAGCAAAACAAAACAAACAAAACAAAAACCTTTTAATTTTCCTTTTCTACAGACTTTTGATGGCAACTCCACTTCTTGAAAGGTCCTCTTGATACCACATCAAGTTTTCAGCTCTCAAATTTAGTCCGTTTTCTCCAGTCTGGTCATGTGTATCGATTGAAGAAAATTGTGAAAACTATCAAAGGGTACGAGGGAAAAAGCAAAGCAAGATAAATGCCCCCGGTGTTCCAGGAATCACTTAATCAATGAAATATCTCATTTCTGAAAAAAAATTCATTTCTACTACATGTGGCTGGGTGGATCATTTTGCCTCTACATCCTGACTCAAGCTCTAATTCTGAATTCACCATTAATGAGAAGTGTTGTATATTTTTGAAGTGTGTTTAAGTCTTCTATTAGGACATGGGCCAAAAGGCAAGGTTCTCCAACTCATTAACCTGCTCCATAAACTTTAAACCGCTGTTTCCTACGGGAGGAAAACAGACGTGGGGTAGAGTTACTATTCTAATTCTTCCTTCTATTTCAAGACCGGTTTATCCCCATTTCATCTGAATGAAAATTGCTTGAGAACGTTTCCTCCCTTGTGCAATAAGCGGCTTAACAATTTAATTCTGGTTAAGAAATCCGATTGCTTCCATCGGTCAAAGATCCAGAAGCCAAACAAAAATTAAGAACCAAAGGAAATGCGCCCTGATGGCGTCGAGAGTCCCACGGAGGGCGCTGCCAATCAGCAGGCCGGATCGACCCTTCCGACCTTGTAACTCTGAGCCGAGCTCCCTCTGGCTTCGGCAGTGGGAAGGAGGAAGGAGTGTGGTCACGGCGCCGTGTTTGCCCACAACCTTCTCCCAGCCATTTCCTTCCCAATGAGGAAAGGGAGCCTTCGGGTTCAGTGTGTATGAGTTTCATTTGTTTTTCCACTTCAGGATTATGATCTTTGGCTGGGAATTTGGGAATTCTGCTTCTGCAGGCCTCAGCCTGAAAGCCATCACTTCTCCCAACTTCTCTAGGCGGGAGCTGGCGTCCAGGCTTCCAGGGGGCTCGCAGCCAGGGGTTTCTGCTCTGCTCAGGGAAGCCTGCTCATGGAGGGGGGCTGTTTTCCGGGGGCTGGGCCCACGCCCACATTCTAATGACAGGCTGGAGCCAAGTGCCTTTGCTGATTGGGAAAGCTCCATGCTTGCTTGGGGCTTTTTAGTCATAAAAAGCCTTTGCAGGCATTGTTCCCGAGCTGTTTCCACCTTGGCCTTGGGATCCTGAGCTAAATAGTCTGCACACTGTTATCAATGGTCAAAATACCCCACCAGTGTTATTGTAGGGCTCTCCAGTGTGGTCTGACCTTGCACAGAATCAATAAAAAACATAACCTCTGTCTTGAAGACCCTGTACCCTGAAAGGCTGGCAAAAGCATATGCAGATATGAAAGCCGACAATCAATCATCGACAAACATCTGAAACGTAGTAAAACCTTGTTAATCCACTGTTGCCGATCCCAAATAGCATGTAATTCAAAGCAACTGCTGTTCCTGTCCTCCATTGTTCTTTCATGGAAATACGACATAACTCAAAACTGGCGATGGGATGTTTCTTTTTCCAGGTCCCTGGCATTTCAAATGTTCTAATTGTATGTGCACCGTTAAGTAACGATTTTCCTACGTCCACCAATTGAGTTCTCTCTGAGAAGATTCACCGTTGTGACTCCAAGGCAGTCGTGTCTGATCAGAAAGCCAAGGCTCCGATTATCTCAAGAAATTAATACCAGCTAGAAATCCAAGCGTGGATTAGCGACTCCATTTTTTTTTAAAAGGAATTTGTATCTGATTTTAAAAATGATACATGTTTATCGCAGAAAGTTCCAATTTAAAGAATAACACAGAGGAAAACAAAAAATACACCCATGACCCCACATGCAGCAGAAACGCTGGTTTATTGACCTCAGGGTTATGGAGATGTTGATCCCGAAGAGATGGGCAGAAGGAGGGAGGCAGACACAGACAGAGAGAAAGAGACTCCTTCTCCTTTATGATTTGCTCCTTTCATTTATACTAATTTGGATCCAAAGCAAAGAATCAAGCCAGCCACGGCTGCCAATATCGTAATGAACTCTCTTTTCCATGAAACAGGATTCATGGTAAAGCAGACGCAGCTCCCATTTTAATTCCTGAAGTAAAAAGAAGCTCACGATAAGATGGCCTCCTGCAGGAAGTGACGACACAGGCTAAGCCCCAAGGACAAGTCTGTATGCACAATGCTGCCCTGGGGACATTGAGTTCAACCAGGGGTTCTCAACTTGTGGTGATTTTGTCCTGCGGGTGACACTGGCGGTGTCTAGAGACAAAAAAAAGTTCTTGGGTGGGGGCCATGCTACGGGCACCTGGTGGTGGGGGGGACCAGGGATGCTGCCAGCTATCTGCTGCCCCTCACAGCAGAGTGTGGTCCAGCCACAAGGTCACCAGCGCTGAGGGTGAGGAACTTGGGGTTAAACTCATTGCATCTTCATCCACAGTCACAACCTAAGGGGCCACGTGGCTGCAGAGACAACAAGAGACCAAACCGCCTGTGCTTCCTGTGATTCAGTGCGTGGAAGGATATTCCGTCAGCCGAGCACAGAGTTTAAAAGCTCTGCTGTGAAGACAAAACGAGTAAAAGAGTTTAGTGCCTGGCACTTCGTTTGTGGCTCCAGAAATGGTCACTATGGTCATTGTGGGCTAACCCCAGTGACTTCTGACACGTGGCTTCTAAACTGAGAGGTAGACTTGAGGTGTCCTCGAGCAGCGGATAAGCCGACAAAGGGCTCTGGGGGGGGAGGGGGATGGAGTCATTTCCTTACGAGTTCGTTTGCGTCTAAACCAGAGTAATGCCTCATGTGGCTAGAAGACTTTTTGGGTGTTCGTTGTTTTGTAATCACGGTATAATCAGATGGCCTAAGAAATTCTTCAGGCTCTAGATTGCTTAGCCTTCCCTGATGCTAAGCACCTTCTAATGACAAATGCTAAATGAATTTGTGGTAAATGTTGTAACGATATTCTGTTGAAGAGTTTTTTCCAGCCAAGTAAATCTTTGGCTTTAGAATTCTAGACAGCTATCATCTGGCCGTGCTTCCCAGCATTAACTAATCACCAGTGAAAAATACAAATGTCATTCACAAATCATATCAAAGACGGGAACAGCTGGAATCAAATTCAAGAGACTGCATCATTTTATCATCTTGACATTAATCATTCTACATGGATAGCCCAGGCAATCTGGAGCAAAGAATTATTTATGTTGCAATATAAACGTTAACCATTTAGGCCTGGGACACTCTCTTCCTTTTCCCTCTGTCCAACCCAGAATAACCCTAGAGACTCAAGTCCGGGGGTTAAATGAAAATGTTTTGTGAAACATTATAAAGTAGCCACGAAAGCTAGGGGGAAAAAATCCTAATATGTACAAGGCTGAAATGTCTGACCATCCAGATTGGGGGTCAGCAAACTGCTGTCTGTGGGTCCGTGGACCAAACCTGGCCTGCTGCCTGTTTTTCTCTGGCCTGTGAGCTCAGAATGTTTTGGTTGTTTCTTTGTTTGGTTGTTTTTTTTGTTTTATTTTGGTTTGGTTTGGTTTGAGGTTTGGGGTGTGTTTTGTTTTTTTTTTGTTTTTTTTTTTTTTTTGCTTTGGTTTGGGTTTTGTTGTTGTTTTGGTTTGGTTTTTTTTTTTTTTTTCAAATTTTTAGAAAGATTTTATTTATTTATTTGGCAGGGAGAGAGAGAACACAAGCAGAGGAGCAGGCAGAGGGAGAGGGAGAAGCATGCTCCCACTGAACAGAGAGCTCAACTCGGGGATTGATCCCAGGATCCTGGGATCATGACCTGAGCCAAAGACAGAGGCTTAACCCACTGAGCCACCCAGGAACCCTGGTTTTGTTTTACTTTTATACGGTTGGAAAAAATAAAAAGAATAAAAACATGGTGGCAAGTGAAATTTATATGAAATTCACATTTCAGTGCCCAGAAAGAAAGCATCATTGGAACCCAGCCGTCCATTGGCTTACAAGCTGTCTCTGAGACCATACAGATCACAAGTCACAGAATATTTATTACCTGGCTTCCTCCAGAAAAATCTTGGCCCACCCAGATCTGGGAATCTAGGGACTCAACACTCTATTTTTTTTCTATGCAATAATTATAAACCTGACCAAGTATCTGTAGGATTTTACCTGCCTCACCCATACGCTGCTTCCCAATAGGACAGCCCTCTGGAATCCTGGGGGGCAGTTACCTCTCCCCTGTTGTGAGTGGTCTCGGTGGAAAAGTAATTCCAACTCCTCCAGCTGACATGTTGGCCTCTTCTGCCTTTGTGTCCCTAAATCTGTGCTTAAGATTTCAGAGGCGGGCCTGCCTCCAACGGATTCTTCGTGTATTCACTCGACAAACACCTGGGGAGCAGCTCTCATTTCCCAGGCGCTGCGCTAGGCTCCGCACAAGGTAGGCGAAGTCTTGGTGCCTGTGGAGTGTACCAGTGAGACGGTCACAGAGACGGTCACAGTGGCTGTTTGACAAGGAGTTGGAGAGGTCGGTTGGTGGACATTGGTAGTCAGGAACAGGCGTCCCTGACGAGGCCGTGTGCAATGCCCATTTCCCGTGGACACGGACCCCGAATGGTCATGAGGCCGGTTTTTAGCTCAAAGGAGACATGAAGGCTGGAGATAGAAAACTGGAAGTCACAAGTCCTCGAGGAGAAATGTAAACCCCTGAGCCTCTAAGGAGAGGGAGTAGAGGGGTGAGGGAAATGTGATGCCCAGAGAAGCCACAGGAAGAAATGGTTTAAGGATGAGGAAGGGACTAATGAAGAAAACGTCGGAGGCAGGCCTAGAAGCCGTAGGCTGGGCCTACGGTCTCATTGCTGGCAGCCCTCACAGACAGAGAAGAAAAGAAATTCCCTCAGCCGAGCACATCTCCTCTCCCCCATTTTCCTGGGATGAGAAGTCAGAAGATCTGGATTAATTTCAATACCGAGTCGTAGGTGATGGCTAAGGGTCTCCTCAGATGGTTCTGGGGTAGAAGAAGTGAAGACAAGGGAGTTGGCTACGCAGATGGGAAGCCACAGGCTTCGTGGTGTGAGCCTAGCCGATGAAACCTGTCCCTTCACGCTTGAGCCCGGATCTGGCTACACCACTGCAGTGTTCCATTTCCCAGAAGCCATGTGGCAGAAAGGATCTCCGTCCACCAAACATTTTCCACCCTCTCCTTAGGACAGAGTCGTCACTACGAAATGGCCACAGAGCAGGCGACAGTGTGCATATTTCTCTTTGTGCTAAACGAGATTTTTTCCAATGGGAACTCGAGTTTTGACGTGGCCTTCTCGATGCTTCTCCCTTTTCCCTTTCCCTGAGTGTCCTTGTAAAACAAGCAGAATCGTGGGACACCAGGCGAGCCAAGTCACAGTCAACATGTGTCCTTAATTTGGGATCTATTAGTCTCTATATTTTTCATAATTAAGCAAATAATTTTCAGTACCTTAATGAAAAGAATGTTCAAATCTTGAGACCCTTCTACTTTGGGACCAAAGGCAGGCGACCTGGAGCATCTTGTGCCATTATTTCGCTCATGACCTCGTTTGTTTATTGTTATTATTATTATTATTATTATTATTTTAGTTCTTGGTGCTAAAACATGTTTAACTGGGCTAAATCACGAGTGGGAGTGGAGAACGGCAATGAGCTTTCTCTAAATCATTTAAAGATGCCCAGAAGCCATCTGGAACACCAGTATTTGTGAGGACCAACTGAGGGGAATGTGAAACAGTGACTTGCGAAGCCAACACAGAAAAGCGCTTCAAGTGACAACTTGAAAGGAAGGCTGGTACAGAAAACCGATAAATGTTCTCATGAACATTGGCGTGGGGCACATGGAGCTCCATCTGCTGGAGCCCCCTCACTCCCTGCAAGTGGGAGCCACAGATGTACTGCAGAGCGGATTTGAAAACCAATGGGCTACACAACTGGAAGGTACTCTCGGATTAGCTTTGTCCGAGTCTCATCCCCAAGGTCAATTTGGTCTGCTTCCTTACCCTGGTGATCCTGGCAGGTTAGTCCTTGTCCAATAAGACCCAGAGGTTGCATTTGGAGAAGGGCACTGGGGAAGAGGCTGAATATTTTGGAGCTAGAAGTTTGCCCCTTTCTGAGACCCCAACAACAAAAGGGGAACAGGGACCTCCTTAACCTCTAAAAGGGCTGAACCGGGAGAAGGATGAAGCATAGAAAGAAATGCTTTATGGGAGATTCTGGAAAACACCACTCAAGACTGCTTCTGACCCAGCCTTGGAAGCATGGGTCTCCAGTTTTTTGAGAGCCACTTTCGGAATCTAAAGAGCAAATTAAATTGTAAAATTCAATAAACTGTGGGAGACTACCCCGTTTGGATTTTTACAACAGTGTGTTAGTGTGGCCTCCAGCAGTCAGATTCTCCTTCTCTTTGAATTCACTTTGTTACTTTAAATTTATACACACTTTTAAATGTCTGAAGACTTCATATAGTCCCTGTATTTTGTTCACATGAACAAACTTAAATTAAACCGCTGGGACACCAAATTCATGGAATCTTTCTACCACGTTTCCTTATTTGTCAGGTTTTCGCTGTATTAATGGTGATAGCTATAAGTTCTTGATAACATCAAATTAAGCATTATTTGATACAAGAACTTTTCCAAAGAAAAGAACTTTCATAGCTGAGTTCAACTCAAACATTTGTCTGCTATTTTTCCCGCAAACGATATTGACGTTTTACTGTATTAGTTCATTAGAGCATGAAACTTCCTGTCTTATTTTTGAAAAGCTCTTTTAGTACTTCGTAGAAAAGTAACTCTATACCACTGGGACGAAGCAAATGCAATGGAACGATCAACCACTCAGTGGGAAAGAAGCCCACTGCAAGCCACGAATCGTTATTCTAAATGGAGCACGTTTTAGTCCGCACTTGACACCACGATGGGTTCCTCACGACCTCTCTGAATAGTAGCGGGGCTGACAAGTAGATCTTCTTTGTTTTGCTTGTTTTGTTTTCTTGGACAAGTTTGCTCTCCTTCTCCATAGGTCTGGGTAGAGATGTTAATTTTTCTAGAAGAATATCTACCTACCTTCACGATGCTGAGTTTGAGTGGTTTGTCCAGCAGCAGCAGTAGCAGGGACACTGAACTCCCACTCTGTTGTCAACTGAGTGACCAGGATGGTGCTGCTCTTTCAGTCCCAAATGTCCCGACCACTGTGCGGATACCAGAGCTGTGGCAACATAGGAGAGGTGGGTTTTGCGTTCCCGCACTTCACAGCCGAGCAGGGAGAAACAGAAGGGGGCTCCACATCCGCTTCACCCAACAGAATGCTGGGCGTGGGTCAAGGTGTAGACAGAGGAGGCCCTTAACAGAGGCTGGCCCCTGGGTTTAGGGGAGGCAAGCTGGGGTTACAAAGGGGAAGCGCCATTCTAACTTGGTCACTTAGAAATGGTACTGCGGACCAGATGGCCGCGCTCCTGCCTCCTGAAAGACGCATTTGTCTGCACGTGGGATTGCGGGCATCGATGCACGTTTCAGTACTGGTGTTACTCGGGTTAACTGGTACCCAGAGAGCTGGTTGATTGACTCCAGATTTTCCTTTCCCATTGGTTTTGGAACAATGTAGGAGCCACAGCTTCAAACACAAATGCTCATCGCAAAGGGCCTGCCATCGGAATTGTAAGCCTGAGCTCTTCTCTGGGCCCCACTATCATCTGTGTGTGCAACGCTATGAAGGCCGATTAACCTCTCTGAGTCTGGAAAAAGGACTTACAAGCCTTGAAGCAGATGTGCAACTGAACAGACTTAACATTCTTTAGAGGGCGGCATCATATAAATGGACTGAAATGCTGCCTTTTGCTCATTGCTCAAAAGGAAATGAGGACCGTAAAAGAGTAAAATAACACAAAATAAAAGCTTATAGCTTATTAACTGCTTCTCAAGGTGTGCTTTGGCAGACACGTTCTTTAAAGGGACAAAGAAATACTCTTGCCTTTGCTGTCGCTGTCACAAATGCTCAGTGCCACTGTTGGGGCATGGAAATCACCATAGACAAATGGGAACACATGGGCACCATGGTGCTCCGGCAAAACTCTGTTTACAAATGGGAGCAGAGGGCCGGATTTGGCCTAAAGCCTGTAGTTTGCCAACCCCTGGTCTGTGTTAAAAAATGATATCTGGGGGGCTCCTGGGTGCTTAAGTTAAGCCTCTGCCTTCAGCTCAGGTAATGATCCCGAGGTCCTGGTATCGAGCCCCGCATCAGGCTCTCTGCTCAGCAGGGAGCCTGCTTCCCCCTCTCTCTCCGGCTGCCTCTCTGCCTACTTGTGATCTCTCTCTGTCAAATAAATAAATAAAATCTTTAAAAAAAATAATATCTGTGGTCCTTCCATTCTGTTCAGCCACATGAAAAATTTTAGTCATTATATTATAAATAGAACTGAGCAACAGGACTGTAATCCTGGCTAGCATCTCCAGAATGTGCTAGAAGTCATTAGCAATATCAATGGATGCCTTTGCCTTTCTTGTGTAAGGTGGTTTATTTTTAAATGAAACAAAACCTACATCATCATGAGACACAGTGTGGGTCACTGGGATTCTGTGCTCATTGACTTAATCATATAGAATAACTATAAAGGAACACAAAAGGGGAACATATTTCTAAGAATAAAAGGCTGTTTTTGAGGCATCTGAGTGTCTCTGTCAATTAAGTGTCTACCTCTTGATTTTGACTCGGTCATGGTCTCAGGGTCATGGGATGGAGCCCCACATCGGGCTCCATGGTGAGTGTGGAGTCTGCTTCAGATTCTCTCTCCCTCTCGTTCCTGCTCTCTCTCTCACTCGCTCGCTCGCTCTCGCTCTCAAATGAAATCTTTAATTAAAAAAAAGAATAAAAGATTATTTTTATTTATGATCTTTTTCTGGAATGTCATTTTTCCTAAATCTATTTTCATCTCCAACATAAGAACTCTTCAGACTGTAAGCATCCCACGTTTTTTAAATTAAAAATATTTATGTGTAAGATACATGGCTGAAGTCATAAATCACGGCAAGCTCACCACCTCACAGAAGAGACCAAATCACAAGGGAAATCACCAAGCAGGGCAAAAAAAAAAAAGTGGAGCCAAGCTTTTTGAGACAGGAAGAGCCTTTACCACCCACCCGGCCCAGGCCCCACCGTACACTTGGGGGGCTTTATCCCTGAAAAGGAGACTTCTCTGGTTTGTTGCAGATAGACCATGTCCCAGGGACTCTGCTTGGTCAGGAAAATGCAGTTCTCAGCAGGGAAACCAGGGACATTCCAGGCGCGCGTGCTGCACTCATGCAGCTGGGACACGGGTGTCCCACCCTGGCTAATGACCCACCTGGTTGAAGGATTGCAAAACCCGTTCCAGATCCCCGCTACTGGCACACGTGAGTTGGACGACACACTCTCGCTCCTGGTCAGGACGGGCCAGACACTGCCCAGGTAAGAACACATCTTGGCAGCCCAGGGATCAGCCTAGGGAGGGAAGAAGGCAGAGCCGCTGATAGGTGGCCATGACCCCGTTCTTCCTGCCGGTACTAGGCCAACAAGCTACCTTGATTCTGAAGAGTTCGTGTGTGGCTGCTCAGAACAGATGAGCGGTCTGCACAAAGAAGGTTCCTGTTTAGCGTGGCACCTCTTATCTCCAGACCCTGAAACCAATTCCCTGAGCACCGCTCAAACCCTACAGAGGCTGGAAAGCCATTGCATTTCATGTCACTGAAGGTTTAAATGGGCTCGGCCAAGAGCAGGTTCGACCCTCTCTGGTCTCGGCACTGTTTCGACTCGCTGTGTGATTTCCAGCCAGTTACTTGCTTCCTCTGTGCCTGAGCCTTCTTCCCTTACAAATGGGGGTGAACGATGTTGGTCCACCTCGTAGCACTGCCAGGACGACAGGCAAGTTCGTGCCCGTGACGTTGTTCTAGCCGCCCAGACGTCACCCACGTGTACTAGTTACATTGCGTGTTTTCTGATTCTTTGACCTTTGGAGCCTTGTTGATCCCAGAGAGCTTGCCCCTCCAGAGCGAATTCAGCCCCAGAGCCAGCCCACACCGGCCACCTACCTCCTCGATCTAGCTCTCCCGGGTTCAGCGGCCACGGTCAGAGGGGTTCATGTCACGGTCAGAAGGTTTGCACCCCTCCAAAATTCATATGTTGAAGCCCCAGCCCCCAGTACAATGGTACATGGAGGTGGGGGTCTTTGGGAAGTGATTCGGTCCTGAGGGCGAAGCCCAGTGTTGGGATGAGAAGCCGCAGGGAGCTCCGGCGTCCCTGCCTCCAGGAGAGGACACCGCGAGAGCCTGCCACCCAGCACAGGGCGGTCCGCAGCCCCTGAGCGCGGACTTCCAGACTCCAGAACTGCGGGACACAGATGTCTGTTGTTTATAAAGCACCCAGTCTGCGGTGTTCCATCAAGCAGCCTGAACAGCCCACGGCAAGTGCCCTGCGCTCATGTCTCCCCAGGGCCCGCTACCAGGTGATGAGGGGCAGTCCCTACCTCCGGAAAGGCCCTGAAATTATTCAAACTCACCAATCCCCAGTCTATCTATCCTGCTTTGTCCCTTTTTTGCTGTGCAGAGCACTATAAAGGCTTTTCCCATGCCCTTCCTTTGCGCCTCTGCCTCCAGACTCTCGTCCCTCCCCGCGTGGCCCTGGGAGGTATGTCTATGTTGTGACTCCTGTTTCTAGAGATCGGTGAGTAGGAACTTCCTTTGTGACCCTCATTCCCAAGTCTGGGTGTCTTCCCAGAGTTGATGAAAACAAATTCCAGGGCCACCTTCAACACGGCCCCCCTCCTCCGGTAACCCTCTGCCCCGTTCCCTGCCGGGGCACCAGCCTGGCTGCATTACAAATCACCACAAACTTGGCGATGTAGAACAATGCACATTTATTCTTACGCAGTTTCTTCGAGTCGGGTCCACACACGGCTTAGCCGGGTTCTCTGCTCCAAGGACTGTCACAGGTCTGCAACTGAGGGGATGGCCAAGGCTGGGGCATCATCTCAGGGCTTGACTGGAGAAGGATCTGCTTCCCAGTTTGCATGCGGTCAGGGTTCAGTTCCTAGAGGGTGGTCGGACTGAGGATCTCCGTGCCTCAGTGGCATTTGGCTGGGGGTGGCCCTCGGTTCCTCGCCATATGGGCCTGTCCCCCATGGCCGCTTGCTTCCTCAAAGTGTGCAAGCTCAGAACACCATACGGAGAATCAGATGGCAAGACAGAAGTCACTATCTTACGGACGCTAATCACAGAAGTGACATCCCATCACTTTTGCTGTGTTTCCTACAGTAAGAAGCATTCACCTCGTTCACGTTGACGAGGCCAAAGGATGTAGCTATAAACATACACCTTTCCATGCTCAGCCCCTTTTCAAAGCTCACGTGAACACAAAAAGCCCCTTGGTTTTTGACGAAGAAGCATCAGGTCTCCCGTTTAACGACTGAAAAAAGCAATGTGCGTTACTCGGCCAAAGTAGACAGAGCCTACGATGTTTAAATTTCTAAAAATAAAGTTACGTACAGCCCTCTGAGGTGTTCGCCAGTTAATATTTAGAACTGAGGATTTAAAAATAATCAGTATCCACGAAAAGCAGTCTCTTTCCCTTTTTTTCTTAATGCTTTTTTGAGCAGAAGTGTTTCATAGACTGAACTCTCTAATGAGGGAATATTTATATGACATACCAAAGCAGCTGCGAGTCCCATTTTATGAAACCCAAACCCAGATGGTCTTTTCTTTCCATTGTCTTATGTAATTTATATGAAAGCAGAACATGAAAAAAAATTCAAATGTAATTTCTTTTCCACCATTTACACTTAATGGTCCTGTAATCACTTTCATGGCCTCAGTTTCTCTGCGGAGTCTCCAGAGGGCCTGTGGATTAGCTCATGGCACAGAGGTGCTCTCCAGCAATTGGAAATGCCCAGCAAGAGTGGAAATGTCTGTTATCATGAAACATGCATTTCCAATTTAGGTCATTCCACCATGTGTCCTCCGTTGAGAGTCCAAAATACTCTTCTAATTTGAATCAGCCCAGAGGGTATAAACCAAAAGAAAGACCCATAGATGAAAAAAATAAAATAAAATGAAATAAAATAAAAAGACTGACCCTGAACTCAACTTCTTAAAATGAGTTTTCTGGGGGAGAGTTCTATTCCGTTTGGTCATCTGCAGGGAAATGGAAGAGCGGGCTGAGGGATGAAAGACAGGGGAATACAAAAGGGCTCCGAGAGGTGTCTAGGAATTTCCTTTTGCTTGAGAATTCCTGGAATATGACGAGGAGAGGGTTTAATTTTTCCACTTGGCTTAGTGACAGTTTCTGCCACCTTCCCAGACATTACCTTGACAACCAATTCATGCTACGTTCTTGAGAATTCGTTAGCAGGCTCAGAACAGAATAATAACACCCATTTAGTTATCCTCTGTTTAGAACTGTACTTGTACATGTTGGCTTCAAACACTCTGAAGGGCATTCGGAGCTCGTGGATAGCATTAAATTGGACCATGTAATGTAGTATATTTCCCAGCACCTCATAAATTGTGTGGTATTCGTATATTCACGGGATAGAGATACCTCGGATTCTCTTTGAAATTAAAAATTATTTTCTTCTCATTTCTCCTTGAGTCGCATTCCCCACATTCCCCGGCGTGTGAGTGATTGGCCGAGGGAGAAGGACTGAGTCCCTCCACCCAGGAAGGACCAGATACCAGGAGAGTTTCAGGGAGGGCGTGCGAGAGCCAGCAACCGGGAGACCTCAAAACTACAGGTAGGTGCAGGTAGGGAGTTCTGAGGAGCCGAAAGAAAATTAATATTGGGGCCTCGGGCACCTGGGGTCTGGAAATTTCCACAAAGCTAGCATGTGGACGGTTTTCTGAGCACAAAATTCTGGGGAATTTAACAAAGGGCATTTAGAGCTTTGTATTGTCCTCTCTGTGCTTCTGAAACTAAATACAAAAGAAAAGTGGGGGGGGGGGAACTTTCCACATTTCCAGGCAGCAGCTAAGAAGCAACAAGAGAGTTAAAAAAAAAAAAAACACAAACATTTACACACCATTAAACTCTCTCCTAAGCTTATTTTTTCAGAGGATGGACCTGAAAAGTTCTCATATTTCCGTCCACCACGTCTGTCCTGCCGACAACACCTTGATTTCCCTGCCAGCCCCCCAAACAGCAAAAAGAAGTCAAGGCAGCTGGCCCTACCTAGGAGGCCGTGGGACGGCACCTGACGGGCACTGGTGGGGATGTGGGGGGCACACTGTTTCCCCAGCCTCAGAGAGGGGTCCAAGGAGGATTAGGAGATCAAAAGCATCCTGTGACTACTCTTCCCACCTGCTCCCTGTGCAACAGGTCCGGGGCTCAGGGGACTGTGGCTGGAAATGAAAAGCAGTGACTTCGAAGCAAACCTTTCATGGGCTTAGCCAACTGTCCATCCAAAAAGTCAGAAGTCCCTGCCCCACTGTGATTTAAGTGTGCACGACCAATGCCCTCCCCCACCGGGCTATTTCCTAAGCTGCCACCACGCACTGCAGTTCCCGCTGTCAGCGCCGCGACACAGCCCACAACCAACCCATCGTTAGAAAGAATCTTAACGTCTTCTAATCAAAGAAGAAACCAGGACATTTGGTGGGGGAATGATTTATATCTCATAGGCAGCTTCACATAGTTTTAGAGTTATATCAGTGACTAAAACCACACAGTAAATACCTCCAGATTCAGAGAACTCTTAATATTTAAAAAAAAAAAAATGGACCTTCAAATCTAAGAAACATTTTGGACATTTCCATAAAACACAATTGATTTTCTTAACTCAATTACCCTAAGGAGAGCCTTAATGAGTACCACTGCTCTTCCTAAATGGAAATCGTCCTGAATTTCAAGATCTTAGGCACATAAAGGTATATTATCTGACCATTTTTTAAATGTAAATAATGTCTCCTATGCCCCAGCAGTCTGCAATTCCCCCAGCAAACGCATTTGGGTAGCAAAACCATATTTTCCCCATTAGAAATTTTGTCTTAAACGAAGCCTCACCCATAAAAGCGAGATAAGCATCTAATTAGAGAACCCTGGGAGCTTCAAGTTCGAATTTTTATCATGCAGCTTACTGCCATCTTTGCTGAAAATGTCTGGATCTCCGCATACAAAAGCACACTGCTCTCTGCTCGTCACGTTTTTAACTTTAATCTCTGCTATTAAAAAATTGCATTGTTGGCCTTTGGAAAGCTTCCATTGTCAAAAGGAAATATAATAACCTTTCCTGCAAAGAGGCCAGGTGTCCTGCAGTAACAAGCCTGGTGACAGAGCGGCGAGTCGTCACTGACGGCTATGCCTTGGTGATCTTGCCGCGGCTGCTGTCGAGACGCTAACAAGCTTGGGCTAGAGAGCGGCTGGGTCCACCACACCGTCTCCCACAATGGAGCGGTGCTGCGGAGAAGCTGCTGGAAGACTTGGGAAATACAATAAGCTTGATCTCTCATGTGGGAAAATCTGTGGTGTTTAATAGCTTCATAAAGCGGCGTGCTTTTGTCTCTGTATATAAAGTCCCCAGTAAATTCTTACATTACCACCATTATAAAACGCAGCAACGGAAACGTTGAGCTGTGCTATGTGATCCCCAGTGGCAAAGGTTAGGAAGAACCAAAATTCATAATGACTTCCAAGAAAATACTATTAGAGTGTAATTTAAGGAGGCTTGGCGGCCATAATTTTCAGTGTGATGCAAAACGTGCTTTCGTGACACACACACCGCACCAGGACGGGAACGCCTCCGAGGGAAATTGACCAGAACCAAAAAGATGAAAGGTCGGGAGGGAAACGAAGAGCCCAATCCTTCGCGGCAACGGGCTCTGCGGCAGGGGCTCAAGAAAAGAGACCACATGTCGCTGGGCAGCATTCTATGATAATTCGAAGGTTCTGCTCTCCGCTCTGAAAGGACACTGCTTGCCACCAACTGTCCTGTCGGTGTGCACCTGGAGCCTGTGACTAGAGGCTGAGCCAGGCATTTCCGTGGAATCACCATGGCTCCTGCTCCTACGTGGGGGGCTCTCCTCTTGACAGGGAGCCCCGCCAGTCACTCAGACCTGTATGAGAGTGGGAGCCTGGATTTTCCCCAGGTTGCATCCCCAGGTTGGGCGTGCGTATCAGTGTCACTGCGTGGTGAGGACGATCACTTGAGCGGAGAGGTGTCCTGAATATCTAACTGCTCACCGTAATATACCACTAGCCAAAATGCATCCATTTTCTGGGAAAGAAAAGACTATAACAGATATATATATATATATATATATATATATATATATATATATATATATATATATATATATATATATGACTCGATACATTCCACAAATGTAGAAAGGACATTTTATCTGATAGTCTTAGCACAGGGGTTAACAGGGTCTGTGAAGCCCCAAACGGCAAATATTTGGGGCTTCACAGGCCGACGATCTCTGTCTCAGCTTCTCAACTCTGCTGTTCTACACAAAAAAACAAATGGCATGGCTGTATTCCAATAAAATTTTATTTACACAAACAGGTGGTGAGCTGACTTTGGCCAGTGGGCCATGGTTTGCCAACACCTGGTCGAGAACAGCCCTGCCCAATAGAAATATAATGGGATCCACATAGGTAGTGTTAAATTTATACTGTAATAACATTGTGTGGTGACAGATGGTGACTACACTAATTGTGCTGAGCCCTGAGTCACGTACAGAATTGTTGAATCGGTATGCTGTCCACCTGAAACTAATATAACATGGCATGTCAACTATGATGATAAAGAAATATAATTTTTAAAATGTAAAAGAAACACTTAAAAGCAATGAGTAAAATTAATTTCAAGAATATATTTTATTTAACCCAATATATCAAAAACTGCTGGCAGCCACCTAGTCCCCTGGGGGCACACCGAGACGGACCCTGTCAGCAGAACGGGCATGGCCCTGGAGGTTGCCAAGGAAGTCGTAATGAGACATGCAGGTGGAAAGGTAAGGGGCTGCCCCCTTCCCCAAGCCATTCCAGGAAGCGGCCGAGCTCCCGGACCAGGTTCCTTTCCAAAACCGAGGCAGAGCGCTCCCTGGAAAAATCTCTTAGGACCCCGGGCAAGAGGGGCGTGAAACATGCCGTCCTGTGTGGCAGAACACCTCCTTAGCTCCTAGACCCGCCCGGGGTCACGGGAGTGGAGAGAGGAGCCCTCCGTGGGGAGAGGTGGTTTGTGCGGAGCGGGGAGGGGCGGCTCCGGTTGAGATTGGACGAGGATCCCACCTGTGCAGGCCAGCCCCAGATCCGCCGGCATTAGGACTGTACGCGGAAGGAGCAAAGAGGTGTGCCTATCAGAGGGCCGATATCCATGGAACCTTTGGCTGGAGCCAGACAGTGCTGGGTCTGGCAAGTGACTGGCCGCAGAGGTGGCGAGAACCACAGCCTTCATCTCGGGCTGCAGGCAATGAGACCTCTGCACAGCCTGGCCCAGCGCTGCCTTTAAAACACATAGGATCTGGCCAGCCCACGCAAGGCCATCGAAATCCCTGCAAGTGACGGAAGTTGAGACATTAGCTTGAACAGAATATTCGAGAGCCTGCTGCCCAGGAAGGGGGCGGTGTGTGGGTGAGCAGTTATCAAGAAGAGTAAAAGAATTTGATCTGTATCCTGTGGGTCCAAACTCCTCCAATAACAGGGTCTCCATCAGTAGGATTTTCACAGGAAGACAGGAAATTGGAGGTCTGCTATAATTATAAAGGCTTGAGAAACCAAAACCATTATGGAGAAAATTTTCCATATAAATGAAAGCTGTGGCCTGACCCACGAGACAATTTCAGCTTGAATTTCTGTTGAGAAAAAGAGAAGGAGCCCCTGACATCAGAAGCTGGCAGGCATTCCCAGCCAGGCCTGGGTGTTCTCCCCTCGAACAGGAACTGTTTCACAGAACATCAACATCACATAAGGCCACCCTGTGACCATGATGAAGACAACAACGGCAACAAGAACAAGACTCCTCCGTAAACATGTTGGGTCACAGACAAAACACGGACACAGTCCAAGCCACAAATGAGAAAGCTTCCCCCTCCCCGGCGACTAGGAGTGATTGCTGCATTTTTTTTTTTTCAATTACTGCCTTGGCCTTGTTCTCCTCCTCTCCTCCTAGTTGAGATTTATTGCACTGCCCAAGCCCAGAATTAGCCCTTTGGCTTCCTGAGATCGTGCCATCTAGAGCAGAGCCTCACTTCCTTACACCCTCCCCAGAGTCACCCAGTAGAAGTTCAAATCCTGGGCAGAGGCCAGGTGTTTTCCCTGCATTGGAGAACTAAGGCATCAGCACCTAAGAAAAGAAATAATTAAGGATTTACGTGGCCATAGTATCCGTGGCAATGACTCAGTCACTGCTGAGGAGGAGCTGGGAGCTGGCTAACCAGCATCTCCTGAGCTGCATACCCAGCGCACATTATCTACTTTGATCCTCAGGACCACTCCTGTGGTGGACATGTTGTCCATTTCATGTCCATTTCATCCTGTGTAACTGGACATCCGCTTGCCTCAGGGCCAACACAAGGTGGCAGGGCTGGAACTGCATCCCAGACTCAGTTGGCTGGGAGCCCCATGGTTCTGGGAGTTTCCATGGCTCTTAGAGTAGGTAACTCCCATCAGCCCATGTGACAGAAGAAGCAGGGTGATGGTTGGGGGGA
The DNA here is from genome assembly GCF_009829155.1 of Mustela erminea. NCBI lineage: Eukaryota > Metazoa > Chordata > Mammalia > Carnivora > Mustelidae > Mustela > Mustela erminea. The sequence continues at coordinate 6,994,180 of NC_045635.1, read as the reverse complement.
CAAAGGCATGAAGGGAGAGAACCCCAGATAACTGTGGGAGAATGTCTCTGGCACTGTGGTTTCAAGCAACAGAAACTCAAGTCTAGGGACGCCTGGGTGGCTCAGTTGGTGAAGCGTCTGCCTTTAGCTCCGGTCAAGAGATATCAAATCCCACATCAGGTTCCCTGCTCAGCAGGGAGTCTGCTTCTCCCTCTCCTTCTGCCTGTGGCTCCCCTGCTTGTGCTCTCTTTCTCTCTCTGACAAATAAATATATAAACTCTAAAAAAGAAAAAAAAAGAAATTCAACTCTGGGGATCTTAAGGAGAAGATGAATGTATTTGGAAGTTTACAGTATGGGTGAGAGACTCAACGCTCTAGAAACAGGGCCAGAAAACCCGGGGGATGCGAGGTTAGGAAACAGGAAGGGTTTGGGAACTGAGAGCAAGCCTGCTTGTCACCCAAGACCCCTCGGCTCAGGAAGCCCAGGCTGGGGTGCCCAGAGAGCTCTGAGGGTATGGAATGTAGTCACTGCCCTCAAGGGCCTCGCAAGCTCCCAGGGGAGCCATAATCTTGTCAGGATAACAACAAAAGCAGTAGTGGGGTAACAGCTAGTGGAAGTAACAAAGAAGTAACAATTAGTTCCACAAGAGGGGTACGGGAGAGCTTTACGGAAGTGTCCCTATTGTCTGAGAATGTTCTATTTCCTCACCTTTTGGTATCTCAATTCCCAAACCAGATCAGGGAGTGTCATTTCTAATCTCTTCACTGAAAAGAGCCCCTAGCATGGCGTGGGGAGCGAGGCAGTGCCCAGGGTGATGGGCCGCTTTCCCTGGGCCAGCCCACCGCCCAGCACCCTGCCCGACACGCGACACACGGAAGTCAGCAGCGCTGGGCACAAGCCGCAGTATCGCTCCTTCACTGCTGGCTTAGGCACCCTGTGGACAAAAGAAAGAGCTGCCATTGTGAAGCACCGGCATTTCACGCATTTATTTAATTCCCCGATTAATACAAGGCAAACTCGCTCTCTTCAAGCTCACTCTTTTCGTTGCCAACAGCTACGTCCTTCAGTAGTTTAACGAAATTTCATGGAATTGTTTTATCTACCTCAGGAAACTAGGGCCTTTGGAGCTTTGCCTGTGAGAGGATTTCATTAGTACAGTTTAATCACTGAAATCGTAATGTCCTTATTTTAAATTCCTTAAACTCGTCCAGGAAGTTCCTTTTGGAAACCAGATCCTCTGGGCTGTTTCATGGACTATTATTACCTTCACTTTCGCCAAAGTTGAAGCCCTCGCAAGTCAGTTGGTTAGAAGGGTGATTCTCCACAGAGTCAGCGCCTCCCGACCGTGAGTGTGTGTGTGTGTGTGCGCGCACGCGTGAGGGGAGAGTTCGCATCACTTGGGGGGCTTTCCCTTGACACATGTGTCCCCAGGAAATTCTCATTCACCTGCTTCGAGCAGGGTGTCTTGCCAGAGTAAATTCCTGTTGCTTTAGGGGTGTGTCTGGATATTCCCGCAAAGAATGGTGGGAACCATTGGTTTAGGGACAGAAGCCAACTTGTACCTCAGACCAGGTACCTGACGTCCACACCTTGTTGGCGTGCTTGCGACATCCTACTTTAGGGTTCGTCTGATGGATGGTGAGAACATCACCCCAGCCCCACCCCAAACAGCGCTGACGACACACAGGCAAAATCCTTCATTCTCACAACAGCATCCTGGATCTGCCCCCATACATAAAATCTGGTTATTTTAATTTTCTTGAGAGTAGTGGCAACCCCTAGCATATCAGCATCTTCTCTATAGACACTTCAAAATCAATACTCCACTCTGTAATGAAATTAATGGAAGAGTTCCCATCCTTGTCATCTTTATTTTTTATTAACCTTCCTTTTGGACACTTTATGGTCATTGTTCTCCTTTTTGTTCTTTTTTTTTTTTTAAAGATTTTATTTATTTATTTGACAGAGAGAGATCACAAGTAAGGAGAGAGGCAGGCAGAGAGAGAGAGAGGGAGAGGGAAGCAGTATCCCCGCTGAGCAGAGAGCCCGATGCAGGGCTCGATCCCAGGACCCTGAGATCCTGACCTGAGCTGAAGGCAGTGGCTTTAACCCACTGAGCCACCCAGGCTCCCTTTTTTATTTTTTTTTAAGATTTTATTTATTTATTTGACAGACAGAAATCACGAGTAGGCAGAGAGGCAGGCAGAGGCAGAGGGGGGAAGCAGACTGCCCTCTGTGCAGAGAGCCCGATGCGGGGCTCGATCCCAGGACCCTGAGATCATGACTTGAGCCGAAGGCAGCAGCTTAACCCACTGAGCCACCCAGGCACCCCCATTGTTCTCCTTTTTAGTATTCATCATGGACTCAGCCTTCCATAGACACAACTTTCTGGTAAAAACAAATATTTAATACACCGTTTGTTTCTCCCTCCAGAAGAATATGAAATCCAATACTCACAAAATGCTCTTTTAATGGAAAATAGAATTAGAAGCCCGAATCCGGGCATTAAGTGTGTATACTAAGGACTTCTATACGTGTCCTAGTAGTTGGTTTCCAGGCCACTTTAGGGATAGATATAGAACAATTTTTCTATTTATGGTCATGACTTCCTATGTTTATTTCCAATATAACGCTAATACTAATAAACCTCTTCTAAAACTTTTGTCTGCATCTCAACGATTCATCCTTATTTTTGGTACAATGTAACGAGTCAAACTGTTAACTCCTTTCCCACACTGTCATCATATCCCTTCTCTCTAGAATTCTCCACATGTCTTTTGGACCGCTCTTTTGTAATCTCTCTTTTGACCTATATGAATCTATTGGGAATTATAATATCTACCTCACTGGGTTGTTTTCAGGACTCAGTGTGATGATATAAGTGAAGTTTTCGGGGAAATTGTCTTTTTTCAATGAGTGTGGTGATACACAAAAGCAATCAAACAGCTTTCACAGAAGTTAAACTGGGAGGAAGACATATTCTGGTTGAAGTTAAATACTTTTGAATCTACTCATGGCCGGTCCTGTATATCATCCTTTTTCTCTCTCTTTCTATGTATGTATCAAGCTTGAAACCCATAATGAGGCATGAGACCTGGCGCGTCGAAACACACTGTACTTCAATAGCACATGTTTTAAACAAATCAAGCTCTGTGTCCTTGCAACAGGTAGACAAAATAAACTCTAAAGTCATTTTCAGTCGTAACCCTCTGTGATTGTAGGATTATAGGTTTGCCTCTTTCTTGAGACGTCAATACCACTTTGCTTAAAAATTTTGTTTTCAGGAGGAGACCACAAGAAAAGGAAGGAGCAAAAGATAGTAGCCTAGGAAGTCAAGGAGACTTCTTGGAAAGAAAAGTGGAGAGGTCTCCTTTGTATGCATAGGTAGCAATGGGATGTTGCATCAGTGCCTCCTTTAGCCTGGATTTTATTTGAGAATATTTTTAACCCTATGTTTTAAAAGATATGGAGTCAGTGTAATAAACCACATTGAAATAATGAAAAAAAAACCCACATGATCATCTCTCTTGATGCAGAAAAAACATTTGACAAAATTCAACACACTTTTATGAGAAAAACATTCAAAAAACTAAGAATAAAAGAAAATAATTTCAACATAATAAAGACCAGATGTGAAACACTCACAGCGAACCTCATACTCAAAGACTGAAAACTTTTCCTCTAAGATCAAAAACAAGCAGAGGTGCCCACTTTTACCACTTATTTTTAAAAATTTTTTTAAAGACTGTATTTATTTATTTATTTGTTTGTTTGTTTGTTTGAATGAGAGAGAAAGAGAGAGAGAGCACAAGAGGAAAGTGGAGCAGAGGGAGCGGGAGAAGCAGTCTCCCCGCTGAGCAGGAAGTCCAATGTGGACTCGATCCCAGGACCGTGGGTTCATGACCTGAGCTGAAAGCAGATGCTTAACCAACTGAGCCACCCAGGTGTCCCTCATTTGTATCACTTCTATTCAACATAGTACTGGAAGTCCTAGCCAGAGATCAGGTAAGAAAAAGAGATAAAAGGCAAATTGGGTAAGAACAACATTATTTCTGTTTGTAGATGACATGATCTTGTGTACATATAGAAAATCCTAAACATTCCTTGAAAAGTTGGTAGAACTTATAAATGAATTCAGCAAAGTTGTCCAATACAAAATCAACATGCAAAAATCAGTTGCACTTTTATACACTAACAATGAACAACCTGAAAAGGAAATTAGAAAAATAATTCCATTTACAATAGCATCGAGAAGAATAAAATTCTTAGGAATAGACTTAATCAAGGAACTGAAAGATTTTTACACTGAAAACTACAAGACAATGCACAAGGAAATTAAGGAAGACACAAATAATTGGTGAGACATTCCCGTGTTCATGGATTGAGAGACTTAACATTGTTAAGATGGCTATACTTAGCGATCTGCAGACTCAAAGCAATCCTTATCAAAATCCCTGATTTTTTTGAAGAAATGGAAAAATCTATCCTAAAATTAATACAGAATCTCAAGGGACCCCAAATACCCAAAACAGTCTTGAAAAAGAGGAACAGATTTAGAAACATCATACTTCTTGACTTCAAAATGTATTACCTAAGCTACAGAAATCAAAACAGTGTGATGCAGGCATAAAGGCAGAAAGATAGACCAATGGAATAAAATAGAAAGTCCAGAAATAAACCTTTGCATAGATAGTCCAGTGATTTTTTAAAAAAGAGTGCCAAGACCATTCAATGGAAGGAAAGACAGTCTTTTCAACCAATGGTGTTGAGAAAATTGGATATCCACATGAAAAGAATGAAGTTAAGCCTTCATACCATATATAAAAATTAACTCAAAGTGGATCAAAGATTTATAAACATAAGACCTAAAACTATAAAGCTCTTAGAAGAAAACACGAGAGGAAACCTTCATGGCACTAGATTTGGCAATAATTTTTTGGATGTGACACTGAAAAAAGAAAAAGGAAAAACAGAAAAATTAGACTACATCAAAATTCAAAATGTTTGTTTCAAAGTCCATCAACAGAGTGAAAAGGCAACCCATAGGATTGGAGAAAATATTTGTAATCATCCACCTGCTAAAGGGTTAATATCTACAATATATGAAGGATTCCTACAAGTCAACAACCAAAAAACCCAATTAAAAATGAGCAAAGGACTAGGGTAGACATTTCTCCAAAAATATAAAAATGTCCAACAAGCATTGAAAAGATGCTCAAAATCACTAATCATTAGGGACATGCCGATCAAAACCACAGTGAGATACCATTTCCCACCCATTAGGCTGGCCATTATGAAAAAAAAAATAGAAAATAAGAATTGTTGGGCAACACAGAGAAATTGGAACCCTTGTGCATTGCTGGTGGGAATGTAAAATGGTGCGGCTGCTGTGGACAGCAATATGGCTGTTCCTCCAAAAAGTAAAAATAGAATGAGCATGTGTTCCAGCAAGTCCACTTCTTGGTGTGTACTCAAAAGAATTGAAAGCAGGGACTTCATTTGTATGCCTATGTTTATAGCATCGTTATTCATGATAACTAAAAGGTAGAGACAACAGAAGTACCTATTGATGGATATATGGATAAAGAAAATGTGATCTGTACACTCAATAGACTGTGATTCACCACCCTTAAAAAGGAAGGAAATTGGGGTGCCTGGGTGGCTCAGTGGGTTAAAGCCTCTGTCTTCAGCCCAGGTCATGATCTCAGGGTTCTGGGATCGAGCCCCGAATCAGGCTCTCTGCTCAGCGGGGAGCCTGCTTCCCTCTCTCTCTCTGCCTGCCTCTCTGCCTACTTGTGATCTCTGTCAAATAAATAAAATCTTAAAAAAAAAAAAAAGGAAGGAAATTCTCACATCTGCTACAACATGGTTGAACCTTAATGACATAATGCTGAGTGAAATAAGCCAGTTACCAAAGGACAAATAACGTATGGTTCCACTTGGGATGACACACCTGGAGTAGTCACTCTCACAGAGACAGAAAGTAGAATGGTGGTTGTCAGAGGCTGGGAGGGGAGAATGAGAAATTAGTGCTTCATGGGCACAGTTTCAGTTTGGAAAGATGAAAAAAGTTCTTGAGATGGATGATAGTGACGGGCACACAACAATGTGAAAATATTCTATGCCACTGCAGTGTGCGCTTCGAAATGATAAATTTTGGATTATATATATTTCACCCCAATAAAGATATGGAATTAATAAGTTCTACCATTGGAGATGCTCTTGAAATATGAGCCAATATGTGGACCTACTGAAAACAGTGTCCTTTCACATACATCTTGACCAAATACAGAAATAACACGTCTTCAAGAGGCCAAATTCATTCTGGGCAGATTTACAGAATGATCTGATCAAGACTTCTTCAAACTCCTGCAAGTTGATACACACATTAAGTGTGTATATGAGTCTGGAGCCCATGGTTTAAGTCAGATTCTCAAAGGACTAGGACACCATAATTTAAGGATGCTTGAAAGCATTGAGACGTTTAGCTGTGACTAAAATGTAATCACTAAGTTGACAGCAGAACTCACATGGAGATGAGGAATCAGGTGAGGAGAAGACGAGAGCAGACCCCAAGGCAAAACCAGCCGACATGGCGTCTCTCAGTTCCCACTCTGATCTTCAGGCCCGGTCCCAAAGGTCTGCTGTGTATGGAAACGCAAGCACAGAACCCTGGCTTCATACTGAACCCATGTGTATGTAATTAGGATATATTTGCTGGGAAAAGACCCCATTGTTTTAGTTTTTATTTCATTTGCCTGATTATAATTAGTTTTAGCTTATTATTGAGTGGTTATGGCATAGATTTTTCACATTGCTTCTGGATGAAGAGAAAACATAAAACACTTATCGTGAGGGGCGCCTGGGTGGCTCAGTGGGTTAAGCCTCTGCCTTCGGCTCAGGTCATGATCTCAGGATCCTGGGATCGAGCCCCACATTGGGCTCTCTGCTCAGCGGTGAGACTGCTTCCTCCTCTCTCTCTGCCTGCCTCTCTGCCTACTTGTGATCTCTCTCTCTCTCTCTGTCAAATAAATAAAGAAGAGCAAACTATACAACCTTTATTAAAAAAAAACCTCTTATCATGAGAACTTCTTGGTATTTGTTTGGAAGTCTTTGATTTTCACACTGTCTTCTGCTCAGACTGTGAGATAGTATTTAGAAGGACACAGGGAGGGAAGGAATAGCTGAGCTAGGTCTCCAGACTCCCAACCCACCTCTAAGCAATGTAGTTTTGCTTCTCTCTGTCTTACACATGTGGATTTCACTGGAAAATATTATTAACGTTTCTGAATTCTACAAACCCCATCAAATATCAAGTCTGTATCAGTCAGTAGAAGCTAGATTATGCCACAGTAACAAACATCCCCCACCTCTCGGTGCTTCACCCAACAAAAATACCGTTCTTTTTTTTTATTACCTGTCCAACTTAACTTTGCATGGGTCTGTGCTCACTGAGGTCACTCAGGAAACGAGGCTGATGAAGAGACCATCTAGACATTCTTCTGTAATAAATAAGATAAGCAAAGGGTGAATGTTAAATTACATACAAACTCTTAAACATATCTTCTCATTTTCTTCACTGATGCCAGTCATCAGACTACACCTACCTGAGAGCGATTAGAGGAGTGACATCCCATGGCATGCCAGGAAAGAGAGGCGAATATTTGTGATAGCATGAGAAGCCTCCATAATATCTGTATTACTTACAACCGTGTGAAAATTTTTAAAAAGAATTTGTTTATTTATTTGAGAGAGAGAGAGAAAGCACAAGCTAGGGGGAGAGGGGGAGGGAGAAGCAGACTCCCTGCTTGAGCGGAGAACCAGAGGCAGGGCTAGGATCCCAGGACCCTGGATCATGACCTGAACCAAAGGCAGAGGCTGAACCCACCAAGCCACCCAGGAGCCCCCATGTGAGAAATGTGTTATAAAAAGATTAATAGGAGTTTACCTAAAAGTTCTCTTTGGGTTTACCTAATCTCAGGGGAAGGGGAAAATCCATATCATGACTTTTCCTATAAAATATTATTTTATTTTATGAAAAAGAAAGGCTAAGTTCAACTAATCATATTTATGAGTACGTTTTGTTGTAAAGTGTATTCCACATTAGTGATAACATTGTACCAGTCAGCATAACCCAATCAGAAGGCTGCTATAATTTGTTGAATTCATCTCCCTGAATACGATAAAGCAGTTGAGCCACGAATAAAGGGACTTACCCTTCCACCTTGCACTCCACTGACTGGGCAGGAGGAGGAAACAGACCAATGAGAGGACAGAACCTGTGTGGAAGGGAGGGGCTTGTGAAGAAGAAACCCCACCCCCCATACCCTCTTCACCCAATAGATAGGAGTGGGGGTGGGGCACGGACAGGAGGAAAAGGTCTGCAGCCCAGGCTGCTGGAATGGCCGTATTACATGCACCATATTCCCATGCTTCCCGGAGACCCAGTTCTCCTTCTCTGGCTTTTCTCAGACAAGAAAGAGAAAGGCAGACCCTCATGACCCAACCGTGGAACACGAGAGGAGATTACTAGCACAGCACTGTAAGCTGCCTCCTAAAGGAAAGAGTGACTCATCTGTTAAAGAATCCTATCATGGAGCCCAAGTGGGAGCCAAGTAATAGGCTTCTTCTCCACGCCCACCTCTCTTTTAAGTGCTTTTTGTGCTAACAGCATAATTTGGCGGAAACACGACATGTTCGACATGTTCTGTTGGTCTTGCGAGTACATAAATAGTTTGCCTTTAAATGACTCCAGGTAGTACCTAGTATGATGCCAAGTGCTGGCCGTGGTGGGTAGCACTTAAATGCAGCAGGCTGAATGTTCCTATTAGCCTCTACTCCTTCCCACAGTCCTCTATAAGGCCGCTCCCTACCTGTGCGCCCCCATTCTATTGTAGATGGCATTTCTCTGACTTGCGAATGGTTGACTCAGCTTCCCATTAAAGACAGTGAATTGGAATACACATGTGTGCCTCCTCCCGTCCTTAACTGCCATGGCTGTAAATACATTTCAAAACAAAAGGCAGAAACCCAGGACAACAAAGAAAAAGAGAGGAGATAATAGGAACAAAATTTCAGCAGCTGGTGAGCAGATGGATACGCTCATTGATTTCGCAGACCCAGGAAAGTGGGAACCTAACTCAGCAATGGAGAAAGCCAAGGGGAAAACCAGTATTACAGAACCTCCCCCAAAGGCTTGGGAATTGATTGACTCAGATACTGCTGCAGAAAAAAAAAAAAAGTGCAAATGTGGAGCTAATGATAGAAGGGTCAGTGGCATGTTTATTTCAGAAACAGTTTAACTTTGTGATTCACCGAACAAGTAAGGATTTGATGTCCACCAAACTCAGAATAAAAAATGTATGCTTATGCTAAGGCGAGAGAGAGAACTTCTAGACTGGGAAACACCAGGTTAAGGTGGTGCTTCTCAGGTTGGGGTGACTGTGCCCCACAGGGGACATTTGGGAATTCAGGGAAATGTTTCTGTTTATCACACTGTGGGGGGTAGGCGTCGATGATAAGGGCATCCACTGGGTAGAGATCAAGGATGTTATTAAACATCCTACAAGGCCCAGCCCAGCCTCCATGACAAAGAATTGTCCCACCCCACATGTTGATGGAGCCAAGGTTGAGAAACTCCAGGTTAGGACAAGGAGTCCACATTGGAAAGAATGAAATCAATAAACATATGTATTCTAAATCCTGAGGCACCAACGCTAACTTTCTCCCTGTTTCCCACACTCAACTCCTGATTCTAGTAGCGGTGCACGCTTCTGCTAGGGAGGGGTGCGGGAGTGGCCTCAGAGAAATCTCGTCCATCTGAGAGGACGGCATCTGAAGATACTGACTTCAGAAGGCTCCAGTCCAAAGGGGCAGTCGTCACCCCAGAAAGAAGCCCGTAGCCACCCCAACCACTCCACCCGTGTGCTCAGAGCTTCATGCTGTCCCAGTGTCCCACTCACACACACACGGTCAAGGACGGTCAGATTTTGAGGGAAGCCGCGTGCAACATAAGAGGAAGAAAAAGCGGTGTGGAACAAAAGAGGCCATGTGAGCGGGTAGGCAAGCTCAGGGATGTTCGTGTCCTTGGAAAAAACCAGATGGGATCACGTGCACGAAACAAGGACAGATGTTTTGAAAAAGGACCACTCAGAGGATAAGCACCATGGCCCTTGGAAATTATAATACAGCAGCTGAAATCAAAGACTTGAAGTACTGGAAGGGAAATTGAGCGGATCTGCCACAAAATTGCCTTAAAAGATGAAGTTATGGAACATGGGAGAAGAAAGACATGACAAAAGGGAGGGGGAGGGGACACGGCAAAGTCCAGAGAGACAAAGGGAAGAAATAGGAGCAAGGTCCACACAAAGGACCAGGAATCCGAACAGCATTAAACTTCTCAGCCCCAAGGCTGGAGGATGAGAACGGCCAGAGTGATGCCTTCGAATTTCTGAGGGTAAAGGACCCGAGCACCGACTTGCACATTACGGTAATGCTGTCAGTCAAAGGTAAAGACATTTTCTGCCCCGCAGTGTCTCAAAAAAGTATTTCCCATGCGTCCGTTCTCAGGAACCAACCGAAGGACACACTGAACCCCAGAGAGGAAGAACGTCAGAAAGGAGGCATTGGAAGCAGGGGCCCAGGGGAAGCTGAAGATTCGGGGGGAGGGGACCCCGCGATGGTGGAGAGACAAGGCAGGCAGAAGCTCTAGGAGGGATTTTCCTAAGAAGATGAACTGGACAGACTTCCTGCAAGTGCTGGAAAGCGGGAAGAGGAGAGATTTAAATCCAAGGGAGTGTTTGCGAAAGCATCTGACACGTGCAGAGAAAACCAAGCCAACCAGGAAAATAAAAAGATTATTTCTGCCTCCAGAGCGAGCTGTTTGGGGTGGGGCGGCATTACCTTGTCACAGCCATGCCAACTCTGAGTCCTGGTCTGCCCCAAGTTCAGCAGGACCCGACTTCCAGGATCGGAGGCGGGAGGCGGCGTGTGGGCGGCAGAGGGAAGCAAGCAGGTCAGCTCGGAGGTGGTCGCGCGGAGAGCTCAGTCCTCGCCCTCCAAAATGCAAGCCAATGGGTAATGAGGAAATGAAAATATGAAGAAATAGCAATATAAACACGCAACCTAGAGGCATGCGGAGCGATTTCCAAGCAGTTAAGGTTGTTGCCTTGGGAGCAGGAAATAAGAAGTGGGGGGTGGGGTCGCAGAGTGCTGCTTTTCAGATCGAGCCCGCGGAACTGTGTAACTTCTTGAACTGTGTGCATGCATAACTCGCGGAAAAATCATAGCTAGATCTTAAGGGAAAGGCATTTGGTGCCCGAGCCTGCGCTGAACTATTTGGGGACCCCAGTGATGATTAACCAGTAGTCCCAAAATGTCCCGGGGGAGGTAAGACACGGAAATAAATAGCCACAAGTGTGATGAACCATAAAGAGGGTAAGAATTACTTTCTCCTTGGGATCGGAGCTCGATAGTAGGGGTGTCTGGGACAGCTTCGTGGAGGAGCTGGGAGGCGGCGGTTGGGCCTTCTCCAGCTGGGGTGAAGATAAAGGGAGGCGACGCGGGGACGGGCAGAGACGGCTGCGGGCGGGCACTCACGCGGGGTGATGAGATAGCTGTCCTTGCCCCTCGGTATTACCAGGCCGCACCCATCTCGAGTTTCCCACCAGCGGGTTGGACTGTCATCTAAATGCTTTCAATACGGCGATCTGAACCGAGTTTGTGGGTTTGGGACTGAGTTTGTGATTTTCAAACAGGCCATCCGGAAACCAAGAAATAAATGCTGCGGGAGGATCAACAAACATCCCAGTTGAAACCTTGACCTCTGCAGATCAAAGGTGAAGGCAGGTCAGGCTCCTGGTGGCTTCCTTATACACATAGAAGATTCCAGTCCTAAGACCCTGCCAAATGCAGAGCCGACACCAACGCTAAATTCATCTTAACCTTCTCGAGACCTTTTCTCAAGGAAATAATTTTCCTTTTTCTTTTTTTCCTTCTTTCTTTCCTACTTTCTTTTCTTTTTTTCTTTTTTTCTTGATAAATCCTTTTTCCTGAAATCATACTTTACCCTGGAAATCGCATTTCATCAAATTCATGGTCGACTTTCTCACATGACACAGATTACGGATCTCAAGTAAGAGAACTTGCCAGAATTCTAAAGGTTGTTATCGCTGTCCTGTGCGTTGACACTGAAATTACAGGGAATGGAAAATTGATAGTAACAAGAGCTAAAAACAAACACACAGCCCTCCTTTCTATATTTTATCAAGATAAATGTGCACCTGTTCCTTATAATAAAAGTAACACGAGCGTTGGAACAAACACTATGCACTAGGGGAGCATAGAAAGGGTAGACAGAGAAGGCTCGTGACCAACGTTCCAGAGCCCAGCGAGAATGACAGCACGTGATGTATTGTCCCAGGCACTTCTGTATGCATGTGCATCTATTTTTACAACAAAATTGGAGTCATTTAATATATTCTGTTTGGCGAGCCACTTTTTCCCCAGACCAAACATTTTCCCTGTCAGTCCACTCTTGGTTTATCGACAAAGAAAATACATAACAGGGCAACTTCTCTTCAGTGAGTGAATCTTAAAAATTTTCCTGTATTTATCTGATCGCTGAATCTTTCACTCCACAGAAAAGGGCAAGATGTTGCAACGGCAATGTTTCTTAGCTGGAAGTCAGAAGAGTTCACTTTTACCTCCGGGTCCACCTGCTTGGGCGCTGAGTGAAGGCTTGGAAGGGCGTGTCAGAGGGCAGCCTTGGGAAGGGGAGAAGGTCAGCCTTGGAGTCAGGGGCGTAGACCTTTAAGCTCGCCCTTTACTAGCCAGGAACCCCCGTGCCAGGCACTTAAGTGTCGCTAAGTGTCACTGTCCTCCTCGGGATAAAGGGACAGGAACGAATTCTCTTGAACAGGCTGTTCTGGGGGAGTCTGTGGCCCGGGCCCGAAGCTGAAGACAGCAGATGAGCTAGACCTTCGGGGAAGGATTTGCTAGGTGGTTCGGCGCAGACTCTGGGACCCTGGCTCATTGCCGGCCACCTGCCTGCACGCGGGAGTAGGGGGTGGGCACTGAGAGAAGGGAGCAGCCCGCAGAGAGAGGGTCACAGGGCTGCTCTGGTCCCCTTTGGGAGAGCAGCAAGCAGGCTTCCTCTGCCTGCTGCAGGGGTAGAAGCCAGCCTCGAGGACTCTGATCCTGCCCCTGTCCCAGCATCTGGGCCACAGAGACTGGTGCGTGACGCTTGCCTGGGCAAGTTCAAAGGTGAGCAGTCAGAGCTGCGGTGGCTGGCACATACTACACCTCCGGCACCTGGCGGGGAGAGGGGCTAAGTTGTCCCCGGGCTGAGCTGGTGATGCTGAAGGTGGCCCCCCAGAGCCGACCGCCCAAGGACCCGCCTGCCAGGATGACAAGTCCCCACCGCAGGGCGGCTGTGGGGGAAGGAAAGAGAGGGTGGTTGGGGTGGGGAAGCTGGGCGGAGCCTGAGGTCCGTGGGGCGGGGCGGCCCACATTCCACAAAAGCACCGCAGCGCACGGGAGAAAGAGTCAGCTTCGGCAAGGCTGCCCGGTGAGCGTCCCACACCGGACCATGAGGGCACGAGGCCGGGAGAAGGCTCTGCTCCCTGATCTCCCTTCCCCGTCCAGCCGGACCCTGGAGGAGGCAGAAGCTGCAGGCAGCAGAGGAGGGAAAGGCTAAAGATGGGTTTCGCTATGGCTCCCAAGCTGGACACATGGAGCAATGGGAAAGCTGAGAGCCTTTGGAATGCATTTGTTACTGAAATCTCACTTTCGGGCCGCCTGGGTGGCTCAGTGGGCTAAGGGTCTGCCCTCGGCTCAGGTCATGATCCCAGGGTGCTGGGATCGGGTTCCCTGCTCAGCCGCGAGCCTGCTTCTCCCTCTGCCTCCTGCTCCCCCTGCTTGTGCGTGCTCTCCTTCTCTCTCTCTGTCAAATAAATAAATAAAAATGTTAAAAAAAAAAAAACTTTTAAAAAAAGAAGTATCAGTTTCGATTGGACCAGACTTTCTTTAAAAAAAAAAAAAGGATGTATTTATTTATTTATTTATTTATTTATTTGAAAGAGAGAGCGAGAGTGAGAAAGGGAACACAAGCAGGGGGAACGGGAGAGGGAGAAGGAGATTCCCTGTTGACCAGGAAGCCCGACGTGGGGCTTGATCCCAGGACCTGAGCTGAAGGCAGTTGCTTAATGACTGAGCGACCCAAGGCGCCCCAGACCAGACTTCTTAATAGTTACAAATGAGACTGTTCTGCTGCCCAGAAGAAACAGACAGACAAACAAAACCTAGGGGTTCTGCCTGACAGATTGCTCTGCTGGGACAGGGGGGAGGAGGTGTTAGCAGCATTGAGAGGACGACATAGACTTGCTGCCTGAGGAAACCCTATGCCATTCGGCTCAGGGCTGCCCCTTAATATGCCCGAGCATCCCCTGGGCCTTGTGAAAATGCAGGTTCTGATCCAGGAGGTCTAGGGCCGGAATTCTGCGTTGCAAAGAAGCTCCCACATGATGCCGGCATCGCTGGTCGATGGAGCACCTTTTCGATAGCAAGAGTCTGGAGCAAAGATCTACAAATGCCCGCCGATGGGCCAAAGACCCAGCCCGTGGGCTATTTTTGTGAGTAAAGTTTTTTGTGTTTTTTTTATATATTTTTAAAATATTTTATTTATTTATTTGCCAGAGAGAGAGAGGGAGGGAGAGAGAGAGTGCAAGCAAGAGCGCACAGGCAGACAGAGAGGCAGCAGAGGCAGAGGGAGAAGCAGGCTCCCCGCCGAGCAAGGAGCCCGATGTGGGACTCGATCCCAGGACGCTGGGATCATGACCTGAGCTGAAGGCAGCTGCTTAACCAACTGAGCCACCCAGGTGTCCCTTGTGAGTAAAGTTTTATTGGCACCTAACCTCGCTCTTTTTTTTATGTATTGTCAATGGCTGGTTTTGTGCTACAATGCAGAGCTGAGAGAGACTGTACAGCCCACAAAGCCGGGAATATTTATAACCTGACCCTTTATGGAAACGGTTTACAGACTCAGTTATGCGACCCTACAAGTGTGTGGAACATTGGAGGTAGTGATGTCACGAAATCCATAAAGAGCCTCACACATACTGCGCGGTGAGGTTCTGTGACCCCAGACAGGTTTTTTAAAGGAGCTGACAGGAGAGAGGGTAATAAACTCAGAGGACTAAGAAAAGGAAAAAGGTGGTCAAATACGGGGTCGGTCATCTGCTAAAACAGCCCCCTTGCCTCTACCAGGGGATTTTTTGTCATACTTTATCACGTAGTTCTTTTACAAAAACTGTGGGTGTCTTGGTGGCCCCACGAAGACGGTGGCCAGGGTTGGAGTCCTCTGCCTCTCTCCTCTTATGTACATCCTCTCCCTAGTTTCCACTCCAAGTTGGCCATTTGGGAAACAAAAGCTCCTTGAATGCTGTATGGAGATTTCAGTGGATCTTGTTTTTTGCCCCACTGAGCTCACTGTAACATACAACAGGAATCTGTCTCCGTAAAATCTTTACACGGAAGTGCCTTTTATTCTCTCCAGCTCCGCACATGTGATTTGGGGAGACACGGGACTTTGAGAACCTACAAAAGAATGTGCCCAATTTGGAATAAATTATGATGCCAACGAAGGGGATTTAGACCTAACCGAGACTTTAAGAGGTAGACATTCCAATACGAATACTAGAGAAAAGCCCATGTATTTGTCAACAATTGCTGTTCTCCCAAATGAAAGGGGTCCTTCCCAGTGAAATGTGCCTAGTGGTCTCCGCAGTTAACACCCTGTTGTCATTCTGTCCAGCCGACATGCCCTTCCTGTCCACTGGAAAATCCTCCAGTCACTTCACATTCTGTAGGATGAATTTTGTCGACCATGGGCTCTCTTGATTTTAAAGGCTTGTGTTTGATCAGAACCAGGTGGGCACGATTTCAAGCGGAGTTTTCTGAATGATACACCCCCTGTCCGCATACTTGAATATGGTAAATGGGCAGTATGGGCTACACTGTATAGGTTGTATATGGGTCATATGTATATACTATACATGCCAGAGAGAGAGATAGATATGTAGAGATAGAGATAGATAGCTATATAGAAGGTAGTCCTTTCTAGTCTCGTTCTGGCATCACTAAGTAGCAGGCCGGAAGGTGTCTATGCCTTTAGGACATTATCATCATCCTTGCCCCAGTGTGGCCCCTCCTGAAACCCACAGAGACTCCTCCTTGTCCTGATGCTAACGGTATTATCCTACACACCTCTGGCCGTTCTCTTGGAAGTACCGGCATTTTCAGGTCCTCTGCCTCCCCTTTATTTTTCAAGGTCTGGGGGTGCTCTGAATGCTCCTAATCCCGTTTTATAGGAGTTGGAAAGAAGAGACAGAGCTCCGGTGACTTGCTCTAAGTCACACATCAAAGCGGATACTCAATTAGAACACAGATCTCCAGGGTGTTTTGTTAAACTCTTCCCTTTATTAAATGTTACACATAATAAATTTCCAAGGCAGCCCCATTCCTGGAATGTACAGCGTACATTACCCAGGGCCCAGTGGAGTTAACCTTGCCACAGACACCTTTAGACTCGTTTCTGTGTTTGCTTCTCTCTCAGTGGGTTTTTAGAAGGAACATGAAGTTCTTCACTGCCATAAGGGAGAACATCATTTCCCACAAAATGATCTAGGAATGTGCCAGCTCCTTTTCCAAGTTTACCATCTTAGAGATGACTCTTTTCCAAAAAACAGGTGAGCCCACTGGAAAGAGTAGAACAAATTATCCAAGTACGGAGATCATTTATTTCAGTAAGCAAATGAATTTTTTCTCCCGCAAAGCCTTTTGGTTTCTATGGGCCATTTTCATTATTAATAAAAACAGCTGAAATTTGCTCAGTGTGCACCCTTTGATCAGCAGTGGGCTATGTACATCATAGGAATGTATTTGTGTCTCGCAAGCACCATTCAAACACACTATTATCATCATCCACATTTCATAGGAAAGACGCTGAGGTTTTTATTGTTTGTTTGGTTTTTGTTTTAAGACTGTATTTATTTGAGAGAGAGTGAGAGAGAGAATGAGCATGAGGGTCAGAGGGAGAAGCGACTCCCTGCCGAGCAGGGAGCCCGACATGGGGCTCGATCCCGGGACTCCAGGATCATGACCCGAGCCGAAGGCAGTTACTCAACCAACTGAGCCATCCAGGCGTCCCGACGCTGAGGTTTTGAGAGGGCATGTAAGTACCCAAAGTGGCGAGGTCGGGATTTGCGCCCATGGAGCTGATCCCAAGCTGCCTGGCGGCAAAGCCTGTGTCTCTCAACACCTCTGTGTCTTTTTTCCTCTGGTCATCACCAGATTTGCAAGTTGACGTTACTTTCAGGGACTGCTGTGATAATCTGTTACCCCACAACAAACCACCCTACACTTAGTGGCCTTAAAAAGCGTGTTACTGTCTCTGTGGTTCTGTGGGTAGACTGGCCTCAGCGGACGGCTTGCGCTCGGAGTCTCACGTCAGTGATGGCTACCAGATGGAGGCTGGGCCTAGAGTCACCGAAGGCTTGGTGCTCAGGCCTGCGGTGCCTGGGCTGGCCAGGACTATGGGAGCGGGCTGGTCATCCCTCGCTCTCGGTGCGGCTTCCCCACATGCTCACTTGGGCTTCCTTACAGCATGGTGGCAGTCCTCCCCGCTAGCTGCATCCCGAAAGAACCCGGCAAGGCTCCTTGGAAATTCCAGAATGTCAATTCCACCATATTAAGTAGGAATGCTCTCTTTGGACTACTGTTTTATTTTGAGGGAAACAACTAGTTATTCTCCAATAACTTGGGTTTTTTTCCTTTTTAATCGAAATAAAATAGAAACCAACCCTAAAAAGAGATGAGTTAACTTCTTACAGGTGATTCGTTCCATTTTCATTTATGTTCGTATGTGTAGATTTTCATTCCACCTCTCTCTTTTTTTTTTAAATTTTATTTATTTATTTGACAGACAGAGATCACAAACAGGCAGAGAGACAGGTAGAGAGAGAGGAGGAAGCAGGCTCCCTGCTGAGCAGAGAGCCTGATGCGGGGCTCTATCCCAGGACCCTGAGATCACGACCTGGGCTGAGGGCAGAGGCTTAACCCACTGAGCCACCCAGGCACCCCCTCCACCTCTCTTTTTAATCTTCGTAATCTATCGGAGAGCAAGTTGAAGATGTCTATCCAGAGAGAACTCTAAATTTCATCCCATCTCCTAAAGCACCACCACTATCCCCATCACCAACAGTGAAACAACAGAAAGTTCTACAACAAATCCACTGCAAAAACCATACCACACTGTCTTTGACTGTATTCCTCAGTTCCCCCTTGGCCATTAGCTCAGTGCATGGGACTTGGCCATCTAAAGGCCACTCTAGCATTTATCAGACGGAATGATTTTTTGGCAATGCAACATTCCAAACAGCAATGGACATGCAAGAACCAGAGGACTTTGGCTTCCCCAACTTTTCTTGAAAAAGTAGACAAAGGACTCTTAGCCAAAGTTCAAAGTTCTGGTGACAATTACGTTAACTTCTCCCACTCCTCATACTCTAGCCTCTTTGCTGTGGTAGAGATGGTATCAGGCCTTTATGTGACTCTACCTTTGTTTTTTCTCCTTTTCATAAAGCACGTTTTCTCTAAAGGAACCCAGAGGGTTAATCTGAGAACAAAAATGCTTTTAAACTCAAAACCATGTCTCCGTAAAAACACCTGTGACTGGAAACTCCGGGCCACGGTCCGAGGCTGTGCCAGCTCATTGCGTTAGCCGTGTTCTTTCGTGTCTGGCCAACAAAGAAGAGGGGAGCCATCCATCTGCTCTAGAAAAAGTATCCGTGGAATAAAATGCATCCGAATGATAAAATATCCTTTTTTATAGAAGCAAAGCTTCTAGAGAGGCAAAGTTGACCGAAAGGGGGATTTCACTAGTTTGTTTGCCTTAATGAGACTTCAAAAGGTTCTTGACCTATTTTGGAACTAAGACTTGGCCGAACAATAAAAATTCCTCACTTCGTGGATGAGTCCGCTATGCTCACCCTCTTCCAGTGGTTGGAGATTAAGTCCTTGGTGACTTGATTATTTTCTCAAGAGCAAGAGAAGGGACATTCTTCTTCTGGTTTGTTGTTTTAATGTTGCCTAAACAAGAGTGGCGGTGACTTATCCCCAAACCAAGCTCTTCCGGCTTGCTGCAGGAGTGGAAGCTATTAAGGTGAAATGTAAGACCTGATTTTGTTAACCTAAATTGAATCATTGTGCTGAATTTAGTTCTAATTATTGAAACAGCTGCTGTTAACGAGCCGACTCAGCCTCCTCTAGGCTTCCCTGAAGCCCGTATCGTCTTCTCTCCCGTCTTATCTGGGGCTGATTTGAGAGAGTAATTTGTGCTGAAGAAATGGTTTTTTCAGTGAGTGTCAAACATTCCAACCTGGCCATGTAAATCTGTGTTTCAGTGATAGGAGCATGTTCGTCCCCTTCAGCAGACAGTTACGCCTACAGGATGCTGTCCTAAGCCTGAGCCTTGCAATCTAGGCCATTCCCTTCTGCCTCTTATTCACCTTCGAATTTTCTCTCTGATCGTTCTCTTGTCTAAACCTTCCATCACAATTTGCCGGGTCCCACCACTGTAGCGGTCTCATCTTTGTCCTTCCGCACGTGTGACTTTCTCCATGCAAAAAAGCCCTTTCTTCTTCCTAGCTATCCGGCCAGGCTCCATTCTAGTTCCCAATCTTCCATGAGGCCGTGCCCGAAAGTCCCAGCCTCCCTTTCATCTCATTTTATCTTCAACCTCTGTTACTCACTCGCCGAACTTGTTAAAAGACACATCCATACCCTGGATGAATTCCATGTACTGTGCAAATGAGGGTGTTCCTGGGAGTGACAGTGCTATTAATAATTCCACTGGAACAATAGGCACAAATTGGGACACTCCCAGGCATCTGGGGACATATGGTCTTTTCTCCTAAACTGTAAATAGTATTGATCTGGCGTTTTTCCAGTGGCACTCAAAACACAAAGAGATTACAGAAGATGTCCAAGAAATGCTAACCACACTTATGACTGCTTAGGTTAAACATACACGACTACTTACAGCATTTCTGTAATTAGCTTTGCCAAGCTCCAGACACTCTTTTGTTCAACAAGCCCCGAAAATGCACACAGAGGCGAGGAAACAACCCTGTACACATATAGTCCATAACAAAACACAGAAATGTGGAATCGTATAAATGAATATATAATGAATAAATAACTATAATGAATAAATGGGTAATAAAAATGAAATATAAACACTGATGAAATCTATGAAAAAAAAATAAGCATGGTAAGGGGAAAAGCAGAACTTTTGCAAGAGATTGCTAACTAGCCAGTTAAATAGGCTGGCTAGGGAGGTCATGTTAGGGAGGTAAAATTCAAGGAGGTGATATTCAAACAGGGACCTTGTGGAGAGTAAGTAGATGAGGCAGGGGGGACATCATGAACAAAGGCCCTGGGGTAGGACCAGCAATCAGGCCAGCGTGGTTGAGGGTAGTGATCAAGGAGCAAGCTGGGCAGTGTGAAAGCGGGGAAGGTGGCGGGGGCCAGATCACACAGGCCCTGGCAAGTCATGGGGAAGAGCTGGGGTTCAGCCTGAGTATAGCGGGAAGCCACTGGAGAACTTACGTAGGACGTCATGAGGCCTGACTTTTGCTTTTTCAAAGACTAACATGGGGACTGGCGAAGAGAGTACAGCAGGAAGGAGTGGAAGCAGGAAGATCAGGTAGAAGCTGTGGTGGTCAATTTCTGAGTCATGACTATCTTCTCTTAAAGCTTCCTCCTGTGTCCTCAGAGATCCTGTGGGCCAGGCTGCCATTTCTCCAGGCTGTGCACATGGTGAGGGTGGGCAGCACGTACGGAGCGACAGGCTTCCGGAATAAATAACCCAACGGTGAACATTTTGCTGTGGTTATGGGACTCTTCTTGCTACAGATCCCTGCCTGCCCCATTTGCTTCTTAGGTATGCGTTCCCGTTCTGTTGTTGCCCTTGTCTCCTTGGCTTCTCTTTCTAGAGGACGGGGAGTTTTCACCCGGGGCAACGTTGCCTACCAGGGGAGCTTTGGCAATGGCTGGAGATATTTTTGGTTGTCAAAACTGGAGGGGCGAGATGCTACTGGCGTCTAGTGGACAGAGGTCAGAGATACTGCTCAACAGGACCCCCCCACTATAGTGATCTAGTCCAAATCATTAATAGAGCTTAAGTTTTCCAAATTTGCCCTACGGTCCCCACCTGGTGCCCCACCCTCCCTCAGGCATGTCCCAAGGGCCAATTCCTGTCTCTGGGCTCAGACCCCCGGGGACTCATTCTCTGCTCACTCTATACCCTCTGCCTGCTCCAACCTCTTTAGTCTGGGCTGGGGACGGGGCCCTTTGCCACCACCACCCCCCGGAAAGTCTTCTGGTTCTAAAGAACTGGCTTCTGGGCAATGACACCAACAAGGCCAAGTTCCCTTCCAGGAAAACAATCATTTCTTTTCATGATGCTTCTTGATTCTTTATTTGACACACACCTTAGCCCAAAGCAAAGGACAGGACCACACGTGAGTCATACATAACCGACTGTCCTAGCTCACAACATCTGGGATAATGGGCCTTTGGACGGCTATTGCTAGACTAAAAGCCAATCGTGGATGCACACAAATGATTTTAAAAACTCTTCACTTCGACACTGAGTGGCTTTCTGGTTAGTGTCACCGGATCAAACAGTCCCACTTAAATCTGAATTTCAGATAGACAACGAGCAGGTTTTTAGCAGAGGTATGTCCCACGCGATTGAATTATTTGGAATTCAAATTTAACCGGGTATACTATGTTTTGTTATTGTCATTTCTTTGGTGGCTTTTCACTGTTTCTTGGCCAAATCTGGCAAGACCATTTTCTGTGTTCTCGGGGAGTATGAGGTGTGCGCCTCTGAGCTCCTTTTTGCTCTGGTGACTTCTTCCCATGTCTCTCTTCTCCCTCTGACTTTCCAACTCCTCCTCCTTAGATGGGGGCATAGTGTCCCTTTGCAGTGCTCCTGATGGCTCTCCTGAATTGCTCTGACACATTGTTGACTCTCCCTTTCCACCAAGTTGGGCAGCAGCTGTAGGGTAAGGCTCAGAAACCTCCTTCTGAAAACCTCTACATTAAAAAGATGAAATGAATTGGAACTGAATGTAAACAGGTTACTCTTTTAACCAAATCTGGTTTGTAAAAGTTCTGCTTTACAATAGATAGAGTAAAGTGCAATCAAAAGATTGAATTTTCAGGAGCCCGGGTGGCTCAGTGGGTTAAGCCTCTGCCTTCGGCTCAGGTCATGATCTCAGAGTCCTGGGATCGAGCCCCTCATCGGGCTCTCTGCTCAGCGGGGAGCCTGCTTCCTCTTCTCTCTCTCTCTCTGCCTGCATCTCTGCCTACTTGTGATGTCCTCTGTCAAATAAATAAAATCTTTAAAAAAATTGAATTCTCTGTATAATTTCTTTATAGAGGGAATTTCCCTTGGACATCCAACATTTGATTTAATTTACTAAGTGATATAATTTTTCAAAAATCGGTACTCAAATGTTGGGGAAGGAAGTGTGGAAGAAAAGATGGGAAAAAGAAATCTGAGGCAAGCAGAATCTTCCTTCTCTGGCAAAAAAAGACTTGAGCAGTAAATAGCTCAAAGAAACCCCAGTTCCCACAGGGATTTTTTGTAAAGAGTATGGAATGAATGTAGAGGAGTCTGCGATCCCCCCCCCACCCAGCAAAGGAATGAAATAGATCATGTGTTCAATAACTGTTGAACTGAATTAAAGACTTAGTCTCCATCCTCAAGGAGCTCTCGAACATTTAAAAGGAGGAAGAAACGTAAATGGAGAAATTAAATTATAAGTCACATGTGACCTCTGTAATCAGATAATAAAATCCTTGCAAATGAACAGTGGAAGATAGGACACCAGCAATTAAATAGCTACCCTCTTTAGAACGTCTAGAATTCCAGGGGCTCCTGATGTTTGCCTGGTCTCTGTGTTTGGCCCAAAAGCAATTCACTAGGCTTCATACACTGTTCAGCATCCCCATGATTTATGCAAAGGAAAGGTGCTTTTCAAAAGAGATATCATAATGCTAAGGGTTCAAAAGATAGGCTGCTGACGGCGACGACCTGATCTGCCATATTCACCTCCTTTACCCTGGTGCCTAGGAGAGCGCTCAGACTAAGACAGATGCGTAGAGAACAGATCGTAATAAAGCCCAATCACTACATTATATAAACTTACCTTTATTTATACTCCCTATGGAGTGAAGGATGACAAGTCTTTCCGTGTGTAATAAACAGAGCAGGTGATGGTGTTGAAGGGCACGGGGCTAACTGCCCGCACATCTTCGGTTTTCACCAAGCCCCCTCCATCCCCAAGGGCAGCAGTGCCTGAAGTCCCCGCCCCCCGCCCTTTGTGACGACTTCTCAAGGAAGGGTGACATCTCCCAAGATGCACCGAGCATCTTTCCGCCCTGTGCCAGGCACAGGATAGCACTAGGGAACACTAGGAAGCACTAGGATACGAAGTTATTGTCTTTAAGAAAGAAGGGCTAGAGGTAAAATATGCATTTCAACTCATACACTTCAATAAGCTGTGTACCCTTATAGCAAACCAAGGTGCTCTAGAAGCCCACAGAAGAAAGATCCCACAGAGGAGATGAGGGTCAAGCTGAACTGTGAAGGTCACATACAGCATCGCTGCCATAGTCAACACAGGCAAGGTGCGGTAACAGACAGCCCGAAATCTCTGCAGAATGACGCGATCGAAGCTTCCGTGTTGATACAAAGGGCAGAACAGATGTCCCCCAACACACAGCTGTCCCAGGCAGCACTCTTTCCACCAGGCTCCTTCTCTCTGGGGGCTTCCACCGACACTTCAACTTCAGAGACCTCCAGAGCCAGGAACCACCCTGCCCGATTCTCTCCAGCCCGCCCATCCATGAAGAGAGGACGGAAGGGCGGAGAAAGATTCTGCAGGACTTCCAGGAGGCCCAGAAGAGGCAAACGTCGCCACTGCCCCCAGCCCATCCCGTGCGCACCACCTCAGGACCCACCCATTGCGAGGGTCTTCCACGGACCCAGGAGGAAATGGAAACAATTTCACGAACCTCGTGTTGATGCCTCCTCGAGCACCAGAAAAGGAAGCACAGACCAGCCAGAGAACAGGAGCGAGTCCCGATCAGGAAAGTGTGTCAGTGAGGGGAGGGAGCAGACTGGGGGGAACAAGAGGGAAGTTTCCAGTAGGAGAGGCCGAGGGCTCTGATCGAAGGTGCCCAGGAGTCATGCGTGACATGATATCAGGAGCGAGAGGATCCCTAGCAATCAAGGAGGAGGGAAGAGGTATGTAATGACCAGAGAAAGGGAAGTGACCTAAGGCTATTTTCCAGAAAGCGGGACAGAAAAGGCTACCCTGGCCCCAACTGCCTTCTAGAGTTCAGCTATGCATTTACCTATTAAAGCCTCCTAAGAGTATATGAACACAGCCCTGATTTATACAAATCTAAGACTTCTTTATATTTCCGACTTTCTCTTCTCTGCGAGTTATAACAACAAGAAGCTTTGAAAGAAGCTAATAACTATACAGGAATGCGGTCCTTCTGGAAAAGCCACAAGGAAGGGACTGAGTGCACCTAAATATTTATGTAAATTTTAACCACATAATGGGCAACTCAAGAAGTCATGATCTGACTGCTGGGACCAATCTCCCGAACTGCAAAAGCATCAGATTCAGGAGGAACAGTGGTGTGATTATTGCTGCTCGGCCAACAGCCGACGGTCCGCATTTAGATCGGTTTGGGTGGAAACTGAAAATTGCAGACTTAGATTTAATGGGCTTACTGATGTCTGTAAGACGAGCAGTTTCAAAGTGGATGTATAGCGTGGAGAATTGTGACTTGCATGGAATTAATGGGAATAGAAACTGATGATAATAATATAATTTTATAACGTAATAAGAATACATTATTGGAACATGATAGGAGTTGACCTTTGAGATGCCACTTTACATGTTTTCTTTCGCTCTCGCGCGCTTTGCATGGCACCGAGGAGCTGGAGAAATCAATGAAAATATAAAACCCCTCTCCTCGCCGGATCGCTTTTTGGGAAAGGAAAGACTTGGCAAGATCTTAAACTGGCTGCTTCCGCGTGAGACGCGGGCTCGGGGGGCAACAAGCTCCGGGCTCGCTCCCTCCCTTTTCCTCCTTGTTTATTCTTCTGCGTTTACAGTGGTTTTGCATCTGTTCTAATTATGCTCCTAGATTTCAATATTTAAATAGTGCCCCCTTCACTTTCCCCCTTCTGTCCGGAAGTGAGAATGTATTTGCATTGTTGTAGACGCACTCAATTTATTACCCTCATCGACTCTTTGTGAATGGCTTGTAGATCTTCTCCTAGCCTGGGCTCCATTTAAAATTTAAATTCTCATGAGGACCACTTGCATATTCCAAACCGCGGCTAATTCATAATTCATAATTTGTGTTTCCTCCAAGGAGGCGCATGTTTTATTTCCAGAGTAGAGACGGGTAGATACACGAGTTCTCGGGAGCCCCGGGCTCCGAGATTGGGTGGGTGCCCGGCCCACAGCCCGCTCGACCCCTGCCGTGGAGAACTGCACACGGCAAGTAGGGAAGAAAGTAGCCCTCAATGTCTCACTCCAACAATTAGGCGGTCAGTCCCACTTGATTTTCAAACAGCGTGTTTGTTTCTGCAAATGAACATGATCTAAGAGAAAAACCTTAAAAAACCTAATGTATGTTTTAATGGCACATTTATTACCACTCTACTGCTCTCATTACCCATATAAAAGGTCATTAAAACGTAGAAGACTTTTGTCAGATCATTTAGCTCTCGGGACACAAATAAGCATCTCATAGCCGGTAGAAATTAACAACTTGATCCCTTAACCAGGAAGCACGTCAGTTCCTCTCTATAATTCCCCTCAAACATCATAACTAGTCAGAATAGATTTACACGTGAGAAGGTCACACATTCTCCCCTGGGAAACACTCTCCTGTTCAACTACATTTGGACACATGACTTTACGAAGAACAGTACATTTCACAGCACATTCTGACTTCCCT
The DNA here is from genome assembly GCF_009829155.1 of Mustela erminea. Taxonomy (NCBI): domain Eukaryota; kingdom Metazoa; phylum Chordata; class Mammalia; order Carnivora; family Mustelidae; genus Mustela; species Mustela erminea. The sequence goes on along the minus strand of NC_045635.1, from coordinate 6,968,082 downwards.
TTCTCGACTTGGGAACCGAAAGGCATGAAGGACAATGGGAGATGTGTTTTTTAGTCATCTGAAGCAAAGACAGTAGAGTTTGGTTTCGTTTAGAGTTAATTGTACATTCTGAGTGATTCGGTTTTGGCAAAATCCAAAGCATATTTTGCAAATCGCTATTCCCATTAAATGCTAAAACCCTTTATTTTTAAAAGGAAATGTAATCCATATGTTTGGAATTTGTTTACACTAAAAATATTAAAAAATATATATTTTATTCCTGTTCCAGAAGCTTTCTGCACTATTTTGTACCTCTTTCAAAAATCAAGAAGTCATGTATTGCCAAAAACTAATGAGAGCAAATCCATAAATGTTAGAAATATTGATTTTATGATTCCTTATGGCCTGACCTTAGAAAAACCATGTCCTTGGTTTTCAATCATCCATTGTAGAGAGAACGCCCTTTCTTTGGAGAAACCTGTAGCAAACAGGCCTTTTAGGGCAATGCTTTCTTCTTGTCTAGGATGGTTTTATTTTGCCTACACCGATCAAGCTACTTGACTGAATTAAATCTGGAAAATTATTTAATTCAGTTCAAAAAAAGAAATTAAGAATTTATGAAATGCTGGGTTATTAAAAATCATATCCAAAATTGTCAAGTTCAAGTCTTGGGGCTCATTAAACATGAGGAGGTTTCGCACAGTCAAAAACCCACCCCCAACACCTGAAACTAATATAACATATGTCAACTCTACTTCAATAATAAAAAAAAAAGTTTAAATCTCCCACCCAAAAATAAAGAAGGCCAAGAGGAGATAAAGACCCCAGATGTTCCTTTATAATGAGGCAGAATATGAAGATGAGTTGATCTTTGCCTGGAATCCTGAAGTTGTCTTTGGCTTAGAACACGGATGGGCCGACTGCTTGTGAGCGGGGCCAGATAGTAAATATTTCGGCTTTGCAAATCGTGCAGTTTCTGTCACGACTACTCGGTTCTGCCACTGTAGTGCAAAAGCAGTCATCGGTAATACAATGTGAAGGGACGTGGTTGCTACCAATAAAACTTTATTAACAGAAACAGAAGGCAGGAGGAATTTGGGTCCTAGTTTCCTAAGTGCCTGGCTTAGAGCGACTTCAAAAAAGGGGGGGGGGTCTGTTTGATATATATCTAAGGTCACATTTGAAAAACTTGACTTTGGATGCTGAAAGGCAACAATCAACTTTTCATCTCTACTTGTGTTCTCAGGACTCTGATTTTGAGAAGCAAAGACAACTCGTGAAGAGACCGATACCTGGTCCTTTGTGCTCGGAAACATTCCTCAGATGCCCACAGCTGCCAGTGCAAACCTCAGCCTCCTGAGTTTGGGATATTTGCTGCCTCTTGTGCACTTTCACACCTTGTGTCACAGGCAGCATGTTCTTTCTTTTTTGTTTTTAAGGTTTTATTTATTTATTTGAGCAGGGAGGCCACCATGAGGCTTAATCCTATGCCCTGGGATCATGACCTGAGCTGAAGGCAGATGCTTAACCAACTGAGCCACCCAGGCGCCCTGGGCAGCGTATTCTTAATGAACATAAACAACACTGAAATGTTTGAGAAGCGCTCGTGTTTTGTTTACTAGGATGATCTTGGTCTGGTTACCCTGTGTCCCTCCTGTCTTTAATAGTCCTTTTGCTTAACGGACACTCTGTTGACTTGTGGTCAGTGGCTGCAGACCCAAGCGTCCGACTATAGTCTTGGGCTTATATAGCGAACAGCTGAGAGCACAGGCTACGGAGCCATGCTGAAGCACGTGTCCCATCTGCCACTTATTAGCCGTGTGACTAGATGGCTGAGGCCATCCCAAATCTCCTGCCCGGGTGACCTGCAGCCGACTCTAGACGGATGAGCAGCCCAGCCACAACCAGCAGAGCTGCCAGCTGACTCACACTCCAGAGCAATAGCAGACGGTGGTCGTGACAGGCCACTGAGTTTCAGAGAGGCTTGTCACATGGCGTTAAGTAAGTGCGGCAAGAGCGCTTACCTGGAGATAGTTCTGATATTTATCTCGTAGTTTGATTTTTAGACTCAAATAAAGTTATTTTAAATAAGTCCCTTAAAACAGTCAATGGCACACAATAAGCACTGAAAAAGTGTTATCTACTCAGATTACAGCTCTGGTCATTATTACTATAACTACGGCTGAGACCCACGATGCCTCCAAATCTGGAAATTCAGTGATTATCAGATAGGACTGACTCCCCTGTCTAAATCACCAAATTTTTTTTAAGGCATTGTTATTCTCTTTGTCCTTCGTCCCTTCTCCCTTCTTCTAAAATCTCACCACTCGTATCTAGACCCTCACTTTGCTGGTTTCTTTTGAGCGTTGCGTAGATGAAGCATAGGACAAGCATAGGACAAGTTGGATGGGTTCTCTGGTGTTGCCTCTGATTTGGAGTCAGGAAGCCACAGCCTGTGTGGCCCATTGCCGAATCAGGAGGCCTGATGCAGGCCCACTGACTAGCTGTAGGACTTATATAAGTCACGTCGGATCTCCAGGTTATCCACAAGGACTGGGACTCTCGCTGGCAGATTGGATCTCACGTGTCATTGCATCCCCAAGGCTGATACACTATGGATGCTGGGGGAATGTTTGTTGATTTTTATTGAATGGAATCGAGCCAATTCAATTGAGTGAATTCAATTGAGGAAATTGGTTAAACCTCAGAAAATTCTTTTTCAGCTTAGTCTTTCTGTAGTTTTACTACATTTTTCCTTTTACAGCTCCTCTTTTAAACAACACCTCTCTGTTATAAACAAACAAAATAAAATTGGCTTCCAGTAGAAATCACTTTCATCCTTCCTTTTCAATGGATGTTGTTCTTTGAAGGAAACCATGTGGGAAAGATGCTGAAATTAGCCATTTTCTGTGTATCCGTAGACTTTGCATACCTCCCCTTCTCTCCTCAACCTTACACCAGTGACTGTGCCGCGGGAACAAGATGGTCAGGGATTCTGTATCAGGAGACGGATTTACTTTTTCTGTTATTATTTCAATGCAAAAATAAATTGTAATAATCATGGAGAAATTGTGACATGTAAAGCAGGAGAGCCCTCCGTTTCCTGCTTTGGAACTTCAAACCACAACAAGCCAGCCTGCAATTTGACTCTTAAACTGGGCTCCTTTAAACTATTTCTCTTCTGTATGTTGACTTGGGCTTTTCAATAGTATTTCTTATTCATTGCTTTGTCTGGATTAAAAAATTTTTAAAAATAGTTACTATAAATATATCTGTATTTATGTTATTTTTGCAAATAAAATAAAATTTTCTCTCATCACAAGAACTAAGATACACTATCTTAAGATTGTCAGGAAGGTGGGCACAAAGTTATGGGGAAACTTAATAGTATAATACTTACTAAGACAGCAGCTTCGGTTTTGAGTGGAGAGGAATTCTATACAACTCCGTTTCTTTGTATTTCCTGATACCAACATTCAGAAATGCCAGGTCTAAATTGCCAGAATTGTCAAAATGTCAGGTCTGATTTTTTTTAGGGGGAGGAGGGTTTTTGATACTAACCTGATGACATTTTGAAACTAAAATGACAAGATGCATCAGTCAAGAAATAAGACTGTGATTCCTCAGAGCTACAGCACTGTGTCACTTACAGGAAGAGAACGAGATCCTGTTCCATCCACCAGAAGGAAAATGAGAGAAAAAGCTATGAATGGCTATGGCAGATAATGTGCTGTATCCTCTTCCTGGGAATACAGGACTACTACATTTCCCAGCCTCCCTTGCAGTTGAATGGGGCCATAAGATGAAGTTCTGGCCAATAGAATGTGATAGAAAGTGATGTCAGCCATTTTCTTCCCTAGTCCTTGGAAATATCTCATGAAACCCTTGAGTCTTCTATTCCTTGCTAGCAATATAGACTTTCTTGGAAGCTCTGTCAGTCCATCTATATTATGCAACAAGCTACCCCAAAACTTAGTGTCTTAAAGCAAAAGCAAGTATTTTACTTGAGTGTGATTCTATAGTTCGGCACTTTGAGAAGGGCTCAGCCGAGCCATTCTTTTGTAGACCTTGTTTAGGATCACTCATGTGACTGGTGCATTGGCCAAGGGGCCCTCAGCTGGAGTAGTTCATCTATGCTCCGTATGGTCTCTATCTAATATAAAGAGAACAACACTTCTCTCAAGTACGAGAAATATTTCTACTACTACTACATTCAGAACATAATTATAATATGAAGCCATAAATTGCTCTTCTGCAAGCCCCCCTTAGTTGATAATTAACATAGAGTTTTACTATTTAGATCATTGTTACACATATATTAACTCATTTCACGCAGGTCCCAACCAAAAAAATAGATAAGAGGATCAGATGTTCTTTGGAGACCAAAACCATCAGGCTCAGTGTTACATGATGCACAAAGACCACAAGAGTAGAATGAACAGGGATGACACTGAAATCTGGATCTACTGTCCTTTAGTTCAGCAGATTGGTCACTATTCCGGGAAAATCTTGGATCAGTCAGTGTGCTTAGGACAACTCAAACATCAGTACAGTCTGACATTATCTTGCAAAGGAACATTCTTTGGAGAGAAAATAATGGCTTAATGAGGGCTCCTTAGGCAAAATAGGAAGTCTGTTTGTGATGGCACTGACCCCAAGAGGAGAGGGATGTATTGAGTGTCTATCTGTCTGTCTGTCTGCTATCAAGACTGGTAGATTCAAAACCTAAAAGCTGACTAGGGTGTCACCGAAGAGAGGAACTAAGTCTAATGTTAGCTGAGCGAGGTGCTGTGGGCACGAAGAGCCCATGAGGAGGAAGGAGGCTTTGTGAGGTCAGCTCCGAAGCCCACAAAGCACAATGGGAGAATGTTAGTGTAGACAAAGCCTCTTTCCCAGCTTGGAGAACCAGAACCAGGCTTGGACCTAAGGGAGTCCATGCAGCTGTAGAGATAAAATGAGGGGGATTGGCTGGAGTTGGACCAGTTGGCTATGATGTCTGCTCACACAGAAGTCTTGGAAATGGAGGCGCCTGGGTGGCTCAGTGGGTTAAAGCCTCTGCCTTCGGCTCAGGTCATGATCTCAGGATCCTGGGATCGAGCCCTACATCGGGCTCTCTGCTTTGCAGAGAGCATTCTTCCCCCGCTTGGCCGACTGCCTCTCTGCCTATTTGTGATTTCTGTATGTCAAATAAATAAATAAATACATCTTAAAAAAGAAGAAGAAGAAGAAGAAGAAGTCTTAGAAATGGGTTCCGAGCAGAGTTGGAGAGTTCGTGGATCATCGAAGTGGAGTCCGAGTTGTGGAGAGCAGGCCCTAGAACACCGTGACTCTTGGGCCACATCCAGCAACTGCCTGGTTTTCTTGGTTTTGTTTTTAACATTTTTTAAATTGAGATATATAATTCAAAATTCCATAATATAAAATGAACCATTTTAAATGAACAATTCAATGGCACTTAGTACATTCACACTGTTGTACAACCACCACCTCGACTGAGTTCTAGAACATTTCCATCACTTCAAAATACAATTCTTTATCCATTAAGCTGTTAGTCCCCATTCTTCCTTCACCCCCAGCCGCTGGCAACCACCCATCTACTTCCTGTTTCCATGGTTTACCCTTTCTGGTTATTTTATATAAACGGAATCATACAATACGTGACTTTCTGTGTCTGGCTCCTTTCACTTAGCGCCATGATTTTGAGGTCCATCCACAGTGTTGCCCGTATCAGTACTTCATTCATTTTTATAGCTGAATAATATTTCATCCTATGAATAGACCACGTGTTGTTTATTCATTTATCCATTGATGGGCATTTGGGTTGTTTCCAACATGTGTGCTGCCACGAGCATTGGCTGAGTACCTGTTTCCAATTCTTTTTGCTTTATACCTTTAAGTGGAAGAGCTGCCTGTTTTTGAGAATAAATGTTACTGGAACACAGTCATGTCTGTTGCCTATGGCTTATTTCTCACTATAGTGGCAGAACTGAATAGTTGTGATGGAAACATAGCCCTAAAGCCAAAAGTATTGACTACCTGGCTTTTCATAGAAAAATCTTCCTGATCCCTGGGATAAAGGAAACGCAACTTCCACCCTTCAGATCTTGGTACGGTGCATACCCTAAGCCACTTTTCTCCTGGTCATTGATGGAAAGGAACTGGAGTTTTCCTCTCATTTGAGACAGCCAAGACTTGATGTGGGAGGTGTCCAGTTAAAATAAGAGATGCGTGTTGGTGGCCGCGCCTCTCCTTCTCTTTGCTTCTCCTCCTTCCTTCCCTCTTTCTTTCCCCTCCCTTTGAAAAGTGCCCATCTTTGCTCAGTAACAACGGGACAGAAAGGGTCTGCACCTGTCAACACAGGTGAGGGGATCAGTGCTCTTCTTGTTGCTAGGTGCGGAGGTAGCAGTGGGATCTACTCTCCTTGGAAGTCAGGAAAGTCTGCCCAGCTGGGGCCAGCGGTGGATGGAAGCCTGCTGCTGACCTGTGTGACTTTTACCCGCTCTTCACTGTGCAAGCAACTCATCTGGGTGGGCACGTGGGGTCTTGCCAAAAAGTAGATTCTGATTCAGTATGTCTGGGACGGAGCCTGAGACTCTGTGTGTCTAATGAACTCCCAGGAGCTGGCAATACTGTTCGGCCAAGCACCACTTTGAAGAGCAAGGTGAGCGCGGGTCCCCAAACAAGGCTGTGCTTTGCAATCCCCTGGGGAATTACAAAGAATGCGAATGCCTGAGTTCTGTCCCCAGAGTCCGAGGAACTTGGTCTGGGATATAGCCTGGACTTCCGGATGTACAAAATTCCCCAGTTCGAATCTAACACGTGGCAAAATTTGAAAGGCAGTGTACTAGAGTTGGGGTAGTGAGGATTGGCATTGGGTCAACAATGTCCGTCTTCAAAAAAGATTACTGGTAAATATGAATAAGGATAATATTAATTCAGAATCAGATTGACTGTGTACCCATCTCCCATCAAGGGACTTCTATAAAGTGTCCGCCATTATATAACTAATTTGGGCTCTCAGGGGAAATCCATATAATTCAAAGCTGGATGCATTTTACAAATAAGTGATCTGATTTCATTACTCTTTTTCCTGGGAATTGTGCCTGGCCGAGCTGTGATCAGCTTCCTGCCTCTCATTGTAACAATAAATACGTCAGCATCAGGCCACTGGGACCTCATCTACACTGAGAGCAGAACGTGCAAGACGATCCAACACTTAATGTTTTAGACTTGTCTCTTCCCATTTCCAAATTACACACTTATTGTATTCAGGCAAAATCAACATAAGGCCAAGTCTGCAGATGTTTGAAAACTTCCAGATGATTCCTTTAGTTGTTCGTTTTTCATCCTGATGTAAAGATGTCTACATTCATGGTCTTTACTGTACATTTTTCAAGTGTTCCAGTAAATGCAAGTGTTCCAATCCTATCTTCCATGTCTCCAGACCAAGATAGAAGACACATAAATGTTTATTAACAAGACTAAAATGTTAGCTGGTGAACCCCGCCCCGCCCCCAATCTGGCCTCTTAGGGCCTCGGTCTATCCAGGCTACTCTTCACCGATTATTATCTTCAGAGCCTTGTTTTCCATTCCTTTGGGGACCAAAATCCATTACTAAGACCCCACCCCACTACCAAGACTACCTGTGTTCTCTTCCCTGCGGTCTATTCTCAGGGTAAGGGATCCTGGTCCCAGGGCACATCATTAAACGGCTCCCTCCAAAGAACTCACAACTCTTCTATCTGTGCGGCACAACCTGCTGAACATAGTTCATCCTATTAGTAATCATTGGCTTACATCAGTGGTTCCCAAAGTGGGCCCATGGACAGGCAGCAGCAGCACCAAGAAGCTTGATACAAATGCAGACCCTTGGAGTCTAACCCAGACCGACCACTTGGGCGCTCGGGGTGGGTGGACCTGGGAAGCTGATCTACAAGCCCTCTGGGAGGCTCTGACGTGGGCCCGACCGAGTCTGAGAAAGGCTGGAGTCGATTAATGCTGTCATCCTGTGATTTCTGGGGTCCTGTTACCATCAAGTGTATTGCATTAGCTATGAAATATGCCACCCCCAGACGTCAGGGGCACGTGACAAGAACCAGTCCCTTCTCACTCTCGGCTCACTGACTGCTTCTGGAGCCTGGCTGAGGGGCTCTAGGCTGAGTCCAGGTGGGCGGCACACATCTTACTCTGGGGCCAAGCCTGAGGAGTGGCAGCTACCCGGGCTTATCATTCCCACGGCAGAAATCAGAAGCTCCCACAACGCTAAGCTTCCTGAGGCCTACCGAGACCTTCTGGTAGGTTCTTCTGGCCCCATTCCATTGGCCCAGGCTGGTCACCTAGCCAAGCTCACATGCAGGTGGTGGCGGTGGGGGGGGGGGTTTGCAGGTTGGCAAGGGGGGTTATTATTTGCTGAACAAAAATCTAGCAGACCACACTGGGACAGTGAGGAAATCAGCCCATTGTGGACCTTGACAGCTGTTAAAGGCAACTGTATTCTACTGGGCTGACAATGGTAGTCAGATGAGAACAGCAGATATTTTAAAAAGATATTTTAAAAAGCGTAGCAGGCAGCCCATAGACAGTTTTTGTCACTCTTTCATATTCATGGGAGAAACCCTAGACAAAGAATTTCCGTCCACGTTTCCTTTCTGCTTCTACTTCTAAAGAACATATGTAGCATGAACTTGAAAAAAAAAATCAAGGGAAATACCTGCTACAGCATTTTCCCCCATGGTTATTTCCACTTTGAAAAGCTGACCAAATATTTTTCTCTCTTATTGTGTTTTTTAAAAAGAAAACTCTCTTAAATTCCCATCATTGACTCTCTAACCACATTCAACTGGCAAAAGCCAAAAAGAAAATATCTTCCCTGAAGATACAGTGAAGTCTGCCACTACGAACAGAATCGATCATTACAGGACCCGGGACAATGCTATTATGACCAGGTGGTTGAGAACACGACTTAACCCCGCCAATGACAGGACTGAGAAAGCCTTCATTTCTTCAGCGCAGTGGCTGGGACACTGGTCCCAATGGATATTTGTGGGACTGAAAATGTATGGATTCTGCTCGAGATACCAAGCAACTGGCAAATTCTAATCTCAACGGCCTTTTGAAAGGAGAGCAAAAGGAAGCCCGTTCCAGAAAGACCATCACCTACCTCCCTTCCACGGGCCAGACACTCAAAGGTGAACGTGTTGCCATGTAATGGACATGTAAAACGAAGCAGAAGCACTCCATCCAAGGAGGTGGTGCAGTTTTCCAAGCACTTTTTCGTAGATTAGGGTGAGTTGAAGAGTTTCTAAGAGGGCGAGAGACTCTAAGAGCTATGCGGGCTGTGGGCATAACCCTAATAGATCTGGAGAAGAGTTATGAGCAGGGCAGATGAAAACAAACAAACAAGCAAACAAAAAGAGATCTATAAGGGGGAAAGTGGAACTTTTGGGGAAAATGGGATGTTTTATTAAAATTGTCAGTCTTGAGTTCCAGCCCAGGATGCCTCTTACACTGTTGGACACCAGGCAACTTACATAATCCCTCTCAGCCTCGGCTTCCTCATCTGTAAAGGCAGGATAATCCGCCTGAGTGGCCTCCAAGCTCAGCTGGAATTTTATGTGACATGGTCCCTTGCTCTGCGGAATGTTCTTACTATGAATAGTATTGACACTGAGAAGAAGTGAGTGATGGACCCCCTTCCCTCAAAGGGACTGGTTGAAACAGACATTGTGTCCTATGTAAATGGCACCCCTGGGGTCCTACAGTGCCTAACCTTGACAACTGTGTGCAGGGCTGCATCACTTCCCATGCCCTGGCCGTCGTGGCATCTAAAAGCCACGGTGACAAACAGATTTTGAAAGATTGCACAAACATACCAAGAGAAGACCACCGTATTCACCAAGTGAGTTCTTGATTGAGATTGGTAAAAGAAAAGAAATAGTTTGTGTCACCTATAATAGTAATTTTTTAGAAACTCTTCAGACACCAATAAAATAATTCCCTAATCACTGAGGCAACAGATGCAGCAGAGTTGGCATTTTTCATATGATTTTGAAGTTTTCTTATAACTTCATAGATATTGTCATGTATCAGGATTTCATTTGGGAGGCAGCACAGGAAGTATCTTCCCTTAAATTCCCTTCCTGTTTCCCTCTGGCATCACCTCTCAGAGATGGGAGAAAGAGGAAGTCCATTCCAGAAGGATCGCTATCCCTCAGTGCATTACACACCTGCTATGAGCCAGAGCCAGGCCCTCAAAGTCACCGTGTCGAATGAAACAGAGCACCCAAACAAAAACAGTAATTCAAGGTCCCAACTCTTGCCTCACTTCTCACTATTTGTGATGGACGCACCCTAAGGGCACCCCCCCAAGTGACCCTTTGTATAATTCTTGAATAGTTCCTTGTGTAATTTCCTCTTTTTGAGTGTGAGTGGAAGCTGGCATTTATTTCTAATATGGCAGAGGGGAGAGGATGTCACTTCTATGTTGACGCTGTTATATGGCAAAGGTGACGGTTGTCACTCCTGTGGTTACATCATAGAAGACTCCATCTTCACAGACTGGAGAGGGATACCTTCCTGTTGGCACACAGATGTGTTGAAGTACTTAAGGGAAGACCACATAGCAAGGAAAGGCTGGTGGCCTCTAGGACCTTAGACCAGCTTGCGGCCAATAGCCAGGAAGATTCCGGGACTTCAGTCTTATAACCATAGGTTCTTCTAACAACCTGGGGGAGCTGGGAAGCAGAATCTTGGCTATCCCAGGCTCTGATGAGAATACAACCCAGCTGGTGCCTTGACTGTGCTTCATGAAGCCTCTAAGTTTGTTATGCATCAATAGGAAACTAACAACACATATAGTATTATATAGGTATAATATGTATAATACTACACTGAATTCTAGTAGTAGTAGTAGTAGTCATCAGTTTAATTCTCTAATAGATTAGATTCTGGGGTATGTCCAAAGTGGAGAGAGAAACCCACCGTGGGCTTTTTTTTTTTTTTTTAAAGATTTTATTTATTTATTTGACAGAGATCACAAGTAGGCAGAGAGGCAGGCAGAGAGAGAGGAAGGGAAGCAGGCTCCCTGCTGAGCAGAGATTTCCCAATGCGGGGCTCGATTCTAGGATCCTGACATCATGACCTGAGCCGAAGGCAGAGGCTTGAACCCACTGAGCCACCCAGGCGCCCCCCACCGTGGGCTTTTAATGTTGAGTGGAACATTCACAGATCTTCTCATGGTCACACTGCTCAGGGGCTGCCTCAGCAGAATAGGGAATCCCTCAGGGTGTCTCCCTCCCTCGCATCCCGTGGCCAGAAGCCCACCGATCCTCTGCGTAATATGAATCCACATGAATCCACATGAATCCACACAGACACCTATAGGTTCATCCAATGCGATTATTACGGCACTAAAGCTACCCGAAGACACACATTCACCTCTCAGCTCCCTGAAATTTCTGGTCAAGGAGTTGATAGGAAACGCTCTCCTTTTCCCAGGTAGGAGACGGACTCTGCACGTACGAATTTTGACAAAATGTAACCTTCAGAGAGTTTTGTGGCATTTGACTTGTTTCTCAACATAGATTCCAGGTTCCATGGTTTGGTAGTGAGTAGCTCGTAGAAAATAGAAATGCTGCATATGGTTTTGTAAAAGTTGGTCCTTTAGAGTAAATTGCACATACACAAAAATATTTATAGTGGCTCTGGCATAAAATTGTTCTTTTATTCCTAAATTTAAATCACATTTTGTATCATGGGTAGTAGTTTCTATTTCAGATCTCATGAGCTATTCTTAGTTGAACGTTCAATCTAACTTTGAAATCCAAAAGTAACAGGAAGATCAATTCTTTTGATCACATTGATAACTGATTTGACTTACAAACATCTCCACAAATACACTTTTTTCCCTATCAACTCTACTGTCACAGGTTCTTGGAATTCCTTAAATAAATAATCACCAAGTATTGTCAAACTGCATGAAACTCTTCTGTGAAATGTCAGATCGGGTCCTAATATAAAAGAATACATTCCGTCTCATGTTTTATCCTTAATGCAGCGTGTGACAGTGGAGGATATTTTCAATTCTGATTTTCAACAAACGCATAAAAACTTCCAAAATCTTTCAAGTCCCATGGTCTTGAGTCTCCATAAATATTCACTTACATCTTCTCCAGGAACTTAGCATCTGAACTTAAATGCTCATCATCAGTCAACCAAACCTATCACTTTTTAAATAATATTTCACTCTTTTCAGAGGCCATCCGTATGTGAAGAGAATTATATAAGCCCATGATGCAAATCCACGTTACAAGAAAAACAACGTCACTCCGAATCCATTTGATTCTGGTCTTGAGATTAGCCCCATCCGTGACAAGCATGGCTCCTTTCACGCCATCTACAAAGTTGCATCCTGACCAATGAAACACAATCTTCACGGTCTTGTTACTCAAAGTGTGGTCCGTGGACAGCAGCAGGAGCATCACTGGGAGCTTGTGAGAAATGCAGACTCTCTGTCCTCACCCAGCAATGCTGCTGAATCCAAATCCGTATCTGACCAAGAACCTATCTGTGCACAGGGGTGTTGGAGGAGCTCGGCTGTATGGTGCACTGTATGTGCCGGCGGATTGAACATCTCCCTTTGTCGCCCGTTCTCTTTTCCCCAATCTGTGTAAACTAGGTGTTGAATGCCGTGCTTACTTCCTAACGGTCTGCCTCCAACAATCTGTATCCTTGGGTCGCTCCCCAGGTTCTAGCTATGATCTTCATTCACCATTCGAGGACACTGGTGCTAACAAGAAAGGGCAAGTCCAGAATGAGGTCTACATGGAGCAAAGGCCTCCGGCAGCAGAGGCTTCCGCGTCAAGATACATAGCAAGACAGAGTGAGAAGAATTTAAAAAGCATTGTGAAAATCCAAATGCCCTCTGTTTTCTTACGAAGGGCTGCTGTCAAGGTACTGATGTAGTCTGTGATATTTAAGGTCTGACATTTCTTTGTGATGTAGGTGTAGTGGGAAATTAAGAGCAATGCCATGATTACATAAGAGGTTAACATTAGGGATGCCTGGGTGGCTCAGTGGGTTAAGCCTCTGCCTTTGGCTCAGATCACAGCCTCAGGGTCCTGGGATCGAGTCCCGCATCGGGCTCTCTGCTCAGCAGGGAGCCTGCTTCCCCCTCTCTCTCTGCCTGCCTCTCTACCTACTTGTGATATCTCTCTGTGACAAATAAATACATAAAATCTTAAAAAAAAAAAAAGAGGTCAACATTAGGGGAAGCTGGAGGAAGGGCCGGTGGAGACTCTCTACTATCTTTGCAACTTTGCCGTAAATTGGAACTATTTTAAAATTAAAGCCTTGTTTTTTAAAAAATGCAAGATTTCGTTGGCAATTCAGGAAAATGTAGTCCCCTCAAAAAAAAAACTTTCCAAATGATATTGTGCAAAGAGCTGGATACATGAAAGGTAGGGAAAAAATAGAGCAAAAGCAATAAAAACACTTCTCACATATTCACCTTTTTCTTCACCCTGTGTCGGAACAGCATACACCTATTTGCTTGGCAAACCCACTGGAGCACACAGGTATGAAAAAGCCAAAAAGAGAACAAAAGGAGAATGAGTAGTCAGTACTACAGTGCCCGAAATGTGATAAATACATATTCAGAGTCAGGAATTCTAGCAGAATCTCCCTTAGGTGGTTTATCTTGCCTCTCTCTCCAAATATCTACCAAAAAAAACCCTTTGTTGTGAACAAGGTAAACACTTTAAAAGGAGCGGGATCCATCATCTCACATATGAAGTACTCAAGTTTTATTTTATTGGTCAGGATTCTGTCTGGCAAATCCTGGAATCCATTCTCTGGTGAGTTTAAGCAGGAAAGGGTTTATTGAAAGATATTCAGTAGCTCCGGAATCGTGGAAGGGCTGGAGAAACAAACCCAAGGCATAGCTTCCAGGAAAAATGCCAAAACCATCCTGCACGTTAGCGGGATTGGGGTTGGGGGAGACGCCACTGCCACTGTACTGTTGCCACTCCCGGGCTCCCAATGCCAAGGACTTGCGCTCGATTGCAAATGATAGCGCATCAAGCCCCTGACTCTTCTGCGTCAGGAACACCAGTTTGCAGCCACTGCTCCGCCCGCCCTGAAAGGCAGCCTGTCGCCCCACCAGCACAATGGAAACTCACTGCAAGCCCGTTTCCTTCCTAGCTCAGCTCTGACCCTCGGGCTTGGGTGGCTTTTTAAATCCTAAGCGGCAGAGTCTTGGTTGCACACTCCATCCTGGCCCCAGAAGAGCCTGTGGGTTTTAGTTCGGATTCTACGTCTGAGAGATAAAACCTAGGGTGACCTACTATTCCCAACGTGGCCCGGATTTTCCTGGTTTTCCCAATTCCTGGGAAACCCCTGGGTCCCAGGCAAACTGGGACAATGGGTCAGTGACCGAGAACTCGTAACCTGTGTATCTCCCCCAAGCAGAGAAAGGCTTTGCAAGCGATGCTGGATAGCCACGACGATGACGAAGAACTCCTACGATCATCAATCCGCATTGCTGAAAGATCAGTTTGAGGCACTCTGGTCTGTAGTCAGATCGGCCGCTGGGGCCCCTGGCCCTGGTCTGATGAGCGGACTCCTCTCCCTTCCCCAACTCGCTGTCACTGCTTGCCCCTGGTCACACACGGCGATTTGCATAAATACAGATGATTTTCCCAGCCACTTTGCATTTCTTATGTGGGCTATTTGTATCTGACAATTACTAAATTGGACTTAAATGGCTGTTTTATTTGAAACACCCCACCCGGTGAGCAGCGCGCACACAGGGCTAGGTTTCAGGGCGGCCCTGGAAACCGTCTCTCCAACACTCACTCCTTTGAGTTCCAGTATGGCTCTCCGTAACACAGAGGCTGGAAAGCTGAAACCCTTTCCAGATTCCTCTGCAGCTAGGGTTCTGTGTGAGCCCCAGAGTCCTTGGAATGGCTCTCAGTGCCTGCATGCCTCGGGCCCCTTCTCTCGTGGCATCATCTCGATGTGCCTGTCCTCACTTGGTATGCTTCTTGTTTTTCCTTAAACTCTACAGAGATGCTAGAGCTTCTGACCTTTGTGCTGGCTGATCCTCAGCCAGGAACGCTCTTCCCAGATATCCGCACGGCTTGCTTCTTCAACCCTCACGTTTTCTCCAATGCGTCTTCACACAGACACCACCTCTGGCTGCTTTTCCTAAAATTACAACACACTTTCCCCATTCAGCCAACAACCCATCCGGGCTTTAGCCGGCTTAGCACCTGTCACCGTCTAATGTCAGCATACTATCCATTTATTTTTTTTATTTTTAAAAAAGATTTTTATTTATTTATTTCACAGAGAGAGAGATAGTTATGCCCGAATTTTTGCGTCTGAGAGATCACCAAGGAGCCAAGCACTGATGCAATCACACGAGGGTTTATTTGACAAGTTTAAGCTTGGGCCCAAGTATACCCGACACAGCAGAGTAGGGACTTGGACCCCGAACCAGATTACAGTCAGAGTTTTTAAAGGCAGAGTAGGGGTGGCCTCGGAGGTGGCTGAGGACAAACGGGATTAGGGATGGCATAAGTCTCTAAGGACTTTCGGAAGCAAGGTCTCCAGGACCCTGAGGGGCTAGCTATTGTTGGGAGAGAGGTTATTTATTACCAATAATAAAAATCTTCTCGTGAGACCCTTTAGATGTATATCAGTGGGCCATATACTTGGGAATGATTCTCGACACTATCTTGGAGGTTTAGAGATAAAGTTTCCTAAAGGAATTGTTAAAGTAGACTTATAGGATCCTGGTCGGACCTGTCGGGATAGAGGGTCGGTCAGGCTAGGATTGTCCTTAGCAAAACCTCAAGGTGAGGGCAGTTGAGTCCCAAGGGGAGAGCCACTCTGTCTGTTTCAACGGCTTGTCAGTAGGTAAGGAATTTTAATGATTTTCTTCTGCCTCTGTTTCCCACATCAGCTAAACTTGAAGTGAGATGGCCTGAATTTTCTCCGCCTCCACATTTCCCCCTGAACAATTTTGACCCTTAAGTCTTTAAGGTGTTTGAAGGTGGAAGGTCTCATCTTCTGTAACTTCTTCCTGCTGAATAGGGGCGTAGAGCTGTCCCTACCTACTCGGGTCAACATTGATCAGTTAAGGAATGTGTAGGGGAGTTACGAAAGACGGAGGCAGCTGAATCCAGGGGTTAAAATCAATCATTAAAGGAGAGAGAGACTGTTTAAAGTGCTACCCTGAGTAGGTCAGAACCCAAGAAATATTTTGTGATAATCTGGAGCATCAAGATGGCTGCACTTATGTCAGGGCTAGACTCAAGGTGGGTACAGCCTTGTTTTTCTTGGCCTCCACAGGATCACAAAGAGGCAGAGAGAGAGGGGAAGCAGGCTCCCTGCCGAGCAGAGAGCCTGATGCGGGGCTCGATCCTAGGACCCGGAGATCATGACCTGAGCCACCCAGGCGCCCCAACATACTATCCTTTTTATCTCATTCTTCTTGTTTATTGCCTCTTTCCCCTCCTAAAAGGTAATGTCCCCTGGGGCACTATTTTTTGTTCCGTTTCTTTCACCATTCTATCTCTGCAGCCAGAACACGGCAGACACCCAGTAGGTGCATAATAAATGTCAAATCATCGTCAAACAAAGGATGTCAAGTCGCCCCAGACTCAGTCGAAATATAAAACCACTTTGATAAAAATGCCCGTATTTTCTAATAGAAGAGCGAACGTTGAAATGGAAAATGAAATAAGAGGAAAGAGCCAGAAAATGTCTTGGGTAAACAAACAGACGCATGATGAATGGCCACACCCTCAACAGGCGTCCTAGAGATTTGCAAGTGGAAGGCGGTCACAGAGTCAGAACAGGCCGCAGGAACTGCGGGTTTGGGCGCGAGCTGCCTCCGAAGCTTCTGCCCAGCCCCCCCTTCCCCTTGTTTCATTATCATTGTCACCCCGCTGCCTTTATAATTTTCCTTCCCTTTCCCGGATCCTCAGCATTACAGTAAAAAGCTTGTCATAATTTCCTCCAAATCTGGATGTGTTATACTCACGGGACTGTTTTGAGTTTCTAGTACCTAAAAAGCAAACGTCCCGGGTCAAAAATGACTTTTAACGGGTGAAAAGGCGGGAAGAGAAAGGTCAGTTAAATGCATTTGAAGAAATAAGCGCTCCCACACGTTGCTGGCAGGCGTGTGAGCTGGTCCCACTTTTAGGGAGAGCAATGTTGCCATTTCGGTCATAATTACGAATACATATAGGGGCGCCAGGGTGGCTCAGTGGTTAAGCATCTGCCTCTGGCTCAGGTCAGGATCCCGAGCTCCTGGGATCAAGTCCCGCATTGGACTCCCTGCTCAGTGGGGAGCCTGCTTCTCCCTCTGCTTCTCCCCACTGCTTTTGCGCGCTCTGTGTCAGATGAATAAATAAAATCTCAACAAACAGTAAAATAAAAAATAAATGATGAATACATATACCTTTTGGTCCAAGAATTCTACTTTCAGAAGTTTATTCTACAACTACTAGTGTATGGGGCGCTTACTCACGGCAGTATGACTTGTAATCGCCAAATATTTTAAAGAACTTGTATGACTATTAAGAGGGAACTGTTTTAATAAATTATGGTACACCCATACGATAGAATACCATTACATTATTCTTACAAATGAAAGCATTTTAATATACCGGTATGATGCAATAGCCACGCTACGTGATCCGTGGAAAGCACGAGGTGTGGAACTGTGTGCATTTGGGGTCTTGTTTTTTTAAAACTATGTATTCACATGTTTGTTTGGAGAGCCCTAAAATATGATTGGAATGGCGCATGAAATATTCTGCCAGTGTTGGCTGCCTCGGGGCTGGGGGGCGCGATGCCTGGAGAAGGAAGGTTAAGAAGGAGACTTGGCAGGGCGCCTGGGTGGCTCAGTGGGTTAAGCCGCTGCCTTCGGCTCAGGTCATGATCTCAGGGTCCTGGGATCGAGTCCCGCGTCGGGCTCTCTGCTCAGCAGGGAGCCTGCTTCCTCCTCTCTCTCTGCCTGCCTCTCTCCCTACTTGTGATCTCTCTCTGTCAAATAAATAAATAAAATCTTTTAAAAAAAAAAAAAAAAGAAGAAGAAGAAGGAGACTTGGCAGTGTAAGCCCTTGGGGCCTCTCGGCTTCCTGAGCCGTGTGAATGTATTCTGCTCTGCGAAAGGGTTTGCCAGCTTATGGCTGGCCCCACACGCAAGTACTGAAGAGGGAGCGCCCAACACAGGCTTCGCTTTCTTCTCCCTTTTGCCTAAGGCTGTTCTCACTGCGAGCAGAGACAGAGTGTGGAGAAATCTGGAAACCAGGTTGTCCGAGAGAGACGGGGCGAGCTTATGCTGAGTCATTGCCCTTCTGTGCCGTGTGCCTCCCGGCCTCACCAGGTGACTAATAACGAACCCATCAGCTCTTCGTTTTATTGCTTTTTCACCCAGAAATTTGGAATGTCCCAGATGGCTGGGTTTTGACAGGCAGGTAATGCATGCTCAGATGTACAAAAGCCCAGAATCAAAGCGGCAATTCTCTTTCTCTCTCTCAGAGCCCGGCAAGGGATCGGTCCTGAGATGTGGCTGGTGTTTTGTTTCGTGTCTCAGACCCACAGCTTGGACTTAGCCACACCGTACGCATAGGACTTCCCGGCATCATGCTGGCACCTCCCTTTCTGGGGCCAAAACCCCGGGAAGGGAAAGGAAGTAACAGATCGCTTAAGTGAGTACGATCGCACAGCTCACACGACTTTGGAACTGGGAAGTAGAACTAGAAAATTCAAAATGGAAGCTGCAAGGTGCAGCATTCAAACTGAAATTCCACTGTGCGCGGGCAGGGGTCCCAATTCCATCGCTTGAGCACACGATCCTGTTTCCGGAAAAGGGCAAAACTACAAATGACACAAAAAATGTCATCTTTTGTTTTCACTTTTTTGTTGTATGATAATTGTTCTTTAAAAAGCATAATTTGGAGGGTGCTTGGGTGGCTCGGTTGGTTAAGCGTCCGCCTACGGCTCGGGTCATGATCCTGGGGTCCAGGGATCGAGCCCCGCATCAGGCTCCCTGCTCACCAGGGAGCCTGCTTCTCCCTCTCCCTCTGCCCCTCTCCTGCTTTTACTCTCTTTCTCAAATAAATAAAATTGTTTTTAAAATTAAAAAATTAAAAGCATAGTTTGGAATGTGGTTCAAGGCTCCCGTGTCCCTCCTCCTCCTCCCGGCTTCCCTCCCTCCCGAGAGCTAACTGGCTTTCAGAATTTGGTGTTTATCATTCCCATGCACGCTTGACGCCTTCATAGCATGTGTGAGGAATCATAAACAATATATAATCCTATTTGTCGTGCTTTAAACGTTATAGACGTGCTATTCTGGGTCCACCATTCAATAGCCTCCTTTTTGCGTTCGGCTTTTTCTGTTGAAGGACATATGGGCTATTTCCATTTTCCCCCTTCACCAGAAAAGCCTGCAAGAGAACTTCTGTCCTTCCTGCAAGCACACACATGACGCACTTTCTCTAAACTAGGAGACAATTGATTGGTCCTAGGATATGCCTCTGCCCAAAGTTTCCAGAGAACAAGTGACTCTCGAGCATGAGAATACCATCTTACAACCTTTAAATAGCCCCCAAGGTTTCTAGGTACACTTCCTAGCTTCGCAGAGCAGCCAGAAAAAAATACATTTTGGATCCAAATACTAATCTGGCAAACGAATCTGTCGTGGACACTGTCAGCCCCCAGTCACATACCCTCAGACCACTTCAGCGCGTACTGGCCGGCTCCCCACTGCCACACCTGCATTGCCTTTTGTCTGGGAACATTCTCTGGCTGCCAGAGAGAACAATACTACTGGGGCAGCAAGAGTGTCTGGGAGGAGCTGGGGGATTTCCATCCCCTGGGAGCTGTTTCAACCAACAACCGATGGCGGTTGGCGTATCAA
This sequence comes from Mustela erminea, assembly GCF_009829155.1. Classification (NCBI taxonomy): domain Eukaryota; kingdom Metazoa; phylum Chordata; class Mammalia; order Carnivora; family Mustelidae; genus Mustela; species Mustela erminea. The sequence continues at coordinate 6,948,169 of NC_045635.1, read as the reverse complement.
TACCTCAGCTCTATCATCTTTCAGGCAGGATAACTCTGAGGTACGTGTTTTATCCAGATTTTTGGAGTGCCCGGCAGAATTAAGCCACAGTTGCCCACAATGACCATCTGTGTGATATCAAACCCTATATTCAGTGATCCTCTGTCTCACTTCCCCTTCTCCCCCACCAGTGTCCTGGGACCACTTTCCAAATAAATTACTTGTGCTCAAACCCTTGGCTCAGTGCTGGATTCTGGAGGAAACCGACTGGACTCTGATAGCCCTCATGAGGATGCTTTCAGATGCTTGTAATGGTCAGAGGTGGCGGGGGGTTGTCACTAGTTGTAGAGTTTACCCATAATCACACCAGCAAAAAAAGAAGTGAAAAGAGTTTGTGTATTAGTCAGAGACAGGACACAATAAACACTTTGCTATTTGGTTCTTGGAGAAGATTAGACAACAATCACATAAATACAGTGTTCATAGCTGCAACACCAGGAGGCTTTCCTTTGAAAGCCACACCTTTGGTTTCTGTTCCAAATCTCTTCACATGCACTGAAGAGAAATGCTTGTAAACCATTCGACTTGCTTTGCATAGTTTCGAGATGACTAGGGTCAGAATTCTGAAGTTTTTAGAGTTGAAAGTATGAAATAAAAATTGGAAAAAGGAAGAAAAAAGAAAGAACTATCTTCAAGAACGAAAAGGCAGTGGTTTGCATATAGAAATCATCTCGTGGAGGCGCTGGGGTGGCTCAGTCATTGGACGTCTGCCTTTGGCTCAGGTCATGATCCTGGGGTCCTGGGGTCCTGGGATCAAGTCCCGAGTCAGGCTCCTTGCTCAGCAGGGAGTCTGCTTCTCCCTCCCACTCTCCCTGCTTGTGTTCCCTCTCTTACCATGTCTCTCTCTGTCAAATAAATAAATAAAATCTTTTTAAAAAAAGAGAGAGAGATCAGCTTGTGTGTCTGAGTTTGAAGAAAAGGTCCTTTTAAAGCCTATGTTTTGGTATAAATCTTTAAAAAAGATTTTAAAATCTTTTTAAAAAATAAATGTGCACTTCAACATACTTAGAAATTCCAACATGTCTTGGTTCTCTGGAGGCTAATGGACAAAATGAGAATGCTAAGTCATGAATACCAAGTTGTCTTTGCAATTATTGTTTAAAATCTGTGAAAACTGCTAGGCTCTAGAGGGTGGGTGGGCAACTCTGCTCTGTCTCTTCATTTTAAGGACCTACCCCCCTCCCAATCTGGTGTGTTTCATGTAAAAGATTCCTCTGCGAAACCCCTCAGCTGCACTGCTCCCTTCTGGTTATGAGATATGATCAAAGGGACTGAATTAATGATAAGATGTTCATAGACAACAATGGGCTTTCTTTTGTTCGAGGCTTCATAGGCACCTATTACATGCCAAGAACTCTGCTAGGAATAAAGATGCAAAGTCCAGAGGGCTTCCCAAAGAAGGTAACTTTTAAATTGCTTGGAAATGAAGACTTCCAACGTTTAACTCAAGAACTGTTATATCACACAGGAAGAAATACAAATGGCAAAATGATAGCAAAAAAAAAAAAAAGGCCCAAAAAGCTGAGTCTTTCTGAAAGTGATGTCTCACTGATCACCAGCATTGGCTCTCCTGACGATGTCCTTCCAAGCAAGCCAAGGTGGAAGCAAGAGCTCCAGTCCTGCCCCTCCAGGCTCCTCCCACACCTCCAGGCCTTCCAGAAACTCCTGAAAGCACTGCTTCCCAAGAGGGCTGGCCCACGGTTGCCTAGGCAACAGAAGGCCTTCCGTTTCCTGCAAAAGGCCGGATGTCTCCCTGGTCCGCTATGCCCTTCTCTCCTGCAGCTGACTGACTGCCCCCCAGGGCCTGGGCCAGGGAGACTTCTGATGACCTCACACTTCCGCCCGTGGCTCAGTCCAGCTAGAACATCCCTGCTTCCTTCTCCCCTTGCTTTGTCCTTCCAATCCACCAACCTTTCATGTTATTTCTGCTTGCCTGTGTGATCCACATTTTTCATATCTTCTGACCCATGAAAGCACCTATAGAAAAATCCAGAGAGAAGCAATGAGTCACTAAGTTTCAGGAAGACCTCAAATGGAGACTAGAGTTGTTGCATATGGAAATCTTTTTTTTTAAGATTTTACTTCTTTATTTGACAGACAGAGATCACAAGTAGGCAGAGAGAAAGGAGGAAGCAGGCTCCCCGTTGAACAGAGAGCCCAACGCGGGGCTCCATCCCAGGACCCTGGGATCATGACCTGAGCTGAAGGCAGAGGCTTTAACCCACGGAGCCACCCAGGTGCCCCCTGCATATGGAAATCTTATATGCGTTTTTAAAAGATCACAGACACATTCTCTTACATGAGGCCCTGATCCTGATTTTTGTTTACTCTTCAAGAGCTATCTGGGTACCAATGATCTTAACCATAAAAATAAGACTCAGCAGGCTGAGATATCTGATAAATACAAGGCTATTTCTGACCATATCAATCACTTGTGACTTGGAGAACTAAGTGATTATTTGAAAAAGACTGACTTCACCGAAAATGGACAGACAGGGACAAAAATTAGAAATAGTACACAGAGAAGGATAACATTGCCTGGGTGTTTGGGTGTTTGAACTCATGGACCTAACCAGTCTCAGAGGAAAAAAGAAATGTTGACTGGTGAATTGGGCCAGGATAGGCTACATAGGTTATCCATAGTGGTTAAGATGCCGACCTCACATAAAAACATTCAAGGGAATGTGGTTAATGCCAATGGATCAGGCTCCCACCGACTCCTGCAGGAAAATGGATTGGGGCAATACGGTAGACATAGAGAGCAGTCAGGAGGCCACTGCTGTACTTCAGACGAGGGACAATGGGGCCCTGGGCCGGAGAGCTCTCAGTGCATGGCATCCCCAAAGAGGAGTAGCTAAGGAATCAATATGAGCAGAAGCTCTAGAGTTCCTTAGCTCTCTACTCCCTTGGATGGAGAGAATTCATCTCTCTAGGCGTTGGCTGGGGTGTTATTAGACTGAGGGACCAGAGTCACTATCGTCTGAGGGCCTCTCTCGTCTTCTTTCCCACCCTCCTCCTCTTCCAAGAAAAGCTGTGGGTCCAAAAATAGGCTGGTGCTGGCAATTTAAGGATGAGCCCTGCCCCTCACACCTCCTCAAACCTCAGCACACCCTGGAAACTCACTCCATGAACACGAAACGAGCAGGAGAGAGCTAACAGAGCACCCTCTTGCCTGCTTTGGAACTACAAGCAGGAGGCCAGTGTTTCAGAGGCTGATGAGGTTTCAAGAGAAGGTTCTGACGGACTCTGATAGCCAAGCCCAAAGTAGGCGGGCAAACACACCCCAGACACACTGACAGCACATTGACACCAGAACTCGACACATCATCTTTCTAGATCATCACAAAATTCCAGCTTCCAGAGAATCAATCTCTGTGCTCAGGAATTACCACCATCTGATGGGCTTAGGCACGAGTTACCTAATCTGATGGCTGAGGCCGGGGGTTTGGGATCGATTTGGTCTAATCAGAGCCTTGGGATGAAACTTAGACTGCAGTCCATGTTGCAAACTGCCTAGCTTCTTCCCAGTGGAGTAAGGTAGACTGGATGCTGGGGAGCCCACCATGATGCCTTGTACAGTGTACGAAAATGTCTACCATACAGAGCGAAAGAGAAGAATGCCAGAAAGGACAGCACAGCCAAGAGTTGTGTGTATTTAGGAACTGAGAAAGCACATTGCTAATTTGAAGCCGGTGTTCTTCCCATGGTACTGGTGGGCTCACGTGATCACGTACTTGCAGTAGGTATCCAAATGGAATTACTCCATGTCCTGTTAGCCCACACTACTCAACACTCCAGGATCCACAAACACGTGATTTAGTTCACCTACACAGGTAGAGCAAACACCACTGTAATGTTAACACCAAGCCCAAGCACTCCGAGGGGGAGGCCATGCTCCTTTGGATTAAATTTTTTACTGATCAATTATTTTACGACTGTCTCATCCATTTCCTGTGCGTGTTCTGTTCTTTATATGCACAGGGTGCTCTTTTGTTCAAATCACCACGTTCGGCTAAATAAACATCAACTTTGAGACTATTTTATATTTCCATATTAAGATTGTCTTATTGGAAAAGGATTTTTGAAACTTAAAAAAAAAAAAAAAAACCAACTTATAGGAATGCCTGGATGGCTCAGTCAGTTAAGCATCTGACTCTTGATTTCAGCTCAGGTCTGATTGCGGGCTTGGGAGATCGAGCCCCACCCACAGTGGGCTCCAAGCTTAGTGTGGACCCTTCATAATATTCTCTCTCTCCCTCTCCCTCTGTCCCCCACCAAAGAAAAACCCAAAACCAACCAAACAAAAAGCCTTTAACCACCCCCAGTTCTCCTAATTATTTTAAGATAAAGCATGCATTAATCCTATTTCTTAGATAAGAAATGCACGGACGGGTACTCCTCCCTGTAGTGGCGCAACAGATTTCCCTCATGCAAGTCCGAGTCTCTTAACCTTGTTTCCTCATCAGACTTGTTAGAGATCTGTTAAAAATGCAGTTGCCCAGAGGCGCCTGGGCGGCTCAGTGGGTTAAGCCTCTGCTTTCAGCTCAGGTCGTGATCTCAGGGTCCTGGGATCAAGCCCGGCATCGGCATCAGGCTGTCTGCTCAGTGGGGAGCCTGCTTCCCCCCTCTCTCTTTGCCTGCCTCTCTGCCTACTTGTGATCTTTCTCTCTGTCAAATAAACAAAATCTTTCCCCAAAAATGCAGTTGCCCAGGCCCCATCCTAAAACAGATATGAAGTCAAAAGACATCTGCATCCCTGAAATGTCTCTGCGAGAGAGTCACAAAGCAGTATTGTGACTCGCCCCATGACTCGCACTCTGGCCCATGAACTTGAGCATGGGTGGCAGGCCTGAGCTGGCAGGGTTTGCCAGGCTCTCTCTTTTCTCTCTGTCATGGCAACCAGCAGCGATCCAGCTAGATGTCACCTTGGTGTCACAGTGAACACAAGTGGGTGAGTCCCAATGAGCACATATTGTGAACGGGAACCAAGACTTTGCTTAATAAGCCATGAGATGTGGGGACTTTATGTTACCGCAGCCTGGAGAATCCCATCCGACTCAGCCATTCCCAGAAGTGACAGTGATACACAACCAGGATCGGGACTCACAGAAGTAAATGTACTTGAACATCACATGCATATACACGTTAGTGTGGGCTGCATTCACAAGACAAAACGCGAGACTCCTGGGATGCTGATCGTCCTCCAGGCTCGGGGATTGCCAGGTGATACGTGAAATTTTCATGAATGAACTTGCTGTGAAAAACTCTATTCATCACTGCTAAGAGTTACCCCCTCCCCAAATCTATGAAAACACAATGGCTTTCTCTGGGCTTTGTTCAGTTCCCTTTGAATATGAATTAATTCCTCATGGTTTTATAAGGAATTTGAAAATGAATGGAACCAATTATTCCCTGTATTTTCTCCATCACACCCCTGCAGAAACGAGCCTTTCTGGACTTCAGATTCCCCTGGAAGGAGGATTTGGACGAATTCAGCCCCATGTTGACTAATACGCTGGTTGTAGGAGCCGGCTGGCAGTTGTTTTTTAAAAAGTTAACCTCTTTTCAGTTATTTAAGAACTGTGTTTTAAATTCATTGAAAAATTGAATTGCCTTTGGCGAAATCAGGAATAGACTTGTATCTCTTTAACGGAACAAGAACACGTTACCCTTAACCATAGTTTTGGTCAACAACAAACTCAATGATAAAACATCACCGGCCTGCTTGGAAAGGCAGGAACTCTGATCCTCTGCCTAGTGGACTGGGTAGGGTTAACGGGCCAGCAGAGGGCAAAGGAAGAAAAGGGGCTTCCCACAGAAGCGCAGCTCAGGGATCAGCATGAATCATGCCACATCAGCTTCCTTCCTCCCATCAGGGCCCCTGACTGGTGAGTTCCTTCTTTTGCTCTTGTGGGACCTCCTGGACACCCGCCTCAACCTACAACCAATTGCTTTGGCTGTTGGTGTTTCTAGATGGGGACGCGGGGCTCAACCTCACAACCCTGAGATCATAACCTGAGCTAAAATCTGTCAAGAGTCGGACGCTTAACCCACAGCGCCACTCAGGTGCCCCAAAATGGTTCTGCTTCTTGACAACAGGAGGGCAGTGGGGCTGCGGTGAGCTGGAGAACTGAGAGGGCCAGTGGGGCCCAAGAGATGAGTGATTCTGGGTTGCCGAGAAGGGTCTACTTGATTCTAGCAAATCCTAAAGAAGGGACCAAATGACTCATTGGATCCTGAGTGGACTTAGGTTTTACAACAAATAATATAGCAGAGGATTTCTGGGGTAAATCAACTTCTATGTTTTCTCATAGGACTAGTATTTCCCTTAAATGTATATATTTAAAAGACGGAGTCAGACACACCTATTGTTAGAACACAAGCTGGGAAGTGGCCATTTTTTCAGCCCAGTAAACATAAAACTACCCACTTCTATTCATCTCACGATTCCAGAACCTTCTATTCGTGACAACCTATTGCACAAACTGTGAACCCCATTCATTACGAGAAAAATATATATGAGAATTCTTTGTTCCAATTTCAACAATTCCCTGCCTCTCTCTCTCACCCTAATCTGGGTTGGATGAGTAACTCCGACATGCTTGAGATAAAATCGAACATAAATTGGCTGATTGATTGGGCCTCTTGCTTGCGCTTCAAAGATCAGAGACTCCCTGATCACCTGAGCAGAGAGAAGACCATCAGAAATTCATTATTTGAAGCTTTTATGGAGAATGCAGGTTACTAGGTTCGTTTAAACCTAATTTAAATATTAAATGAGCAAGGAAGTGGGAAAAGAGTGGGGGCCACGATGTATCACTTGCACAAAAAAAAAAAAAAAAGGCAACTCTCAGAAGTTCTAAAAGAAATGCTGAGGACTGGCCAGAAAAGACAATTACTTTTATTTACATTCATATGCATAACTTCTAAAATAACATTTGATGCTATCTCCCTTTGCTGTTTTCTCAGATCAAGATCTGATGGTTTTAACTGAATGTGTTTTTCTTCTCAAGCTTCTTTCCAGGGACGTCGTGAGTCGGTGGGACTTAAATATTAGCGGCAAATGGCACCTTTTTCATCTTTCTTCTCTGGAGCCAGTCACGAGGCAGAGAGAATCCTGCTTATTCCTGGTCATTTCTTCAAGGAATTACAATTAAATAGAATTTAAACCAATGTAAAAACGCAGGTTAGCAGGATTGGTATTTGTCTCTACCTTTCTTGGGCTTAAATGACATGACAGTCAGGTCCGTTTTACCAGCGCTGGGCGCCCTTCCCTCATGAAATAGTAAAAGTCATGTGTCTACCCACATGCTACATTTGTGTACTAACATAGGTAGAAATTTCTATCATCAAAGGCTTAACTAGACATGCAGAACTCATGAAGGGAGACAGTATGGACCATAAATACTAGAGTTTTTAAACTTAAAACAAATTTGGGTGATGAATTTCCAGCTCTGGGGCAGGCACGTGAGAGGTGGGGTGTCTGCGTGATTTCTTCCCACGCGACACGCAAAGCGTTGTTTTGTGTCTTGTAACCCGGCGCCAGGAGTAGCAAGCCGAGTCAAAACGGAGAGGTTGTGTTTCAGTGAAGAAATGGAATCGTAAGAGACTTTGTATGCTAAACATAGCATCCTTCAAGCGCTCCTAATATAATACATCAGACAAAATACATCAATTAAAATAATGCAACAAAACACGGAGGAAAGTAGGAAAGAGAAAATTGCTTGTGGTACTTCAAAGGTACCACATGTCCCCCGAAATTCCCCGGAGGATTTCCTGGATGGAAAAAAACGCAACGTGAGCAAACATGCTTTCCAGCTGCAGACCCAAACACACACACGGATTGGGGCGGGGGCAGGGGGGTGCGCTCCGGTTCTAGCTCGTCAAATAAAGCACCAGGTGTTTACCTCAAAGATTGCCTGGAAGAGACAAGGACAAGTGGACGCCTAGAAGTGAGACCAAAGCAGCTTAAACATGAAGTAAAAAGCGTCCGTCCGGAATTGACTGGAGGCCTTAGCCCTGGGGAGCCCATGTGTGATGGGGCGGCCAGCTCCCCCGGGACCCCAATCCACGCTGGGGCATCCCCCCATGTCACCGCACCCTGCACCTCCAAAACCGACTCTTCGGAAATCCAATTACGCATACTTCAGAAAAAAATGGGAACTCTAAGTCACATTTGATGGTGATGAAATTTTCTTCCACAGAAGAGACATCTCTCTGTGTGCTATTAATTTAAGGGGCATCCGGCCAAGCCATTTATAAAGGTGCAGCCTCCAAGGGGGGAAGAAAATGAAGAAAAGGGATTCACTTTTCTTGAACCTTTTCTATTAAGGAAATGGTTTCTCTTCGCTTGCGACGTTAGGGATTTGAGTCTTTAACTACGCTGCTCTGCCTGGTTTTCAAGGGAATCCGGGAGAATAGGCTAAAAAAGAATACACATTTGGGCCTTATCACAGTGTGGGGATGACAATGTTCTGGAAATTACTGCAAACACTGCGACTTTCCACCCTCCGGTCACAAATACTGTAGTAATTTCATCGAGCGATGAAAGGCTTGGAGAGAGAACCCAGGCAGCGCGGGGGGCACAGGGACACTTAGTTCCATGAGTGGGATGACGGATTCAGGGCTGGGGTCCCCGCCGAGTCGGGCTGGTAGGGGGTGTAGAAATGAATCCCGATTTATTTGCCCCCAGCGCGTTGCTTGACCGAGGCGCTGTGAGCCCAGTGGCTGCATTATAGACCCTAGTGGGCTAATCAATTCGCCTTTGAGGCTGCTTTATTCCAGATCAGTAATTGGCCTCTCTTTGGATGAGTGAACACAGTCAGGACCTTAATTCAGACTAGGGGTGTGACGGCGGTTATGCCAATGGAACTTTCCGAGAGAACAGCCATTAGGTCCGACTCTCTGCCTCAAGGAAGTCAGTCTGAGTTTTCAACATCTTCCCTTCTTCCTACTAGGTTTTATTTTATTTTATTTTGTTTTTATTTTTTTGGTTTTTGTCTCCCTTGTGCTTCCTTGGGACCCATTTTCCAACTTTAGACTGTTAGTTTGGTGGTATCTTTATATTTGACAATGTTTTGTCCACTTGAGCCTGATTTGTAAGGCCATCCTCCTGATGAGATGTTGCGGGGCACCTGGTGGTTCAGTGGGTTAAAGCCTCTGCCTTCAGCTCAGGTCATGGTCCCAGGGTCCTGGGATCGAGCCCCGCATCGGGCTCTCTGCTCAGCGGGGAGCCTGCTTCCCCCTCTCTCTGCCTGCTGCTTCGCCTATCTGTGATCTTTCTGTGTCAAATAAATAAAATCTCAAAAAGAACAGAGAGAGATGTTGCTTGAGCACCAAAGCCCTAGCCCCTGCCCTTGAGCTCCCGATGGTATTAAAGGGCATTTATGTTTCCGACTCCCCTAATGGATAAGAAAGCCTAGCAGACAGGACAGTGTTGTACTCCTGTCTCGGAACCCCACTGTTAATGCCATGCGTGCCTTATTATCAGAACCTCTACAAAGTCTTTCCAATCATTTTGCAAACAAAAGGTTTCAACGAGTTGAATAAAGGAACGAATAAAGGATGCACCCCATAGAATTCAATGCCAAGTGAAACATTTTGCAAACTGCAGTTAGTCAGAAATTCTAAAAACAATTTTTAACACTATTTTTTTTTTAAATAATTATTTTCTAGCAAAAGAAACTGAGGCGATATAAGCTGTTTGTAATCCATGGCAGTGTGTTTGAAAAGGGAAAAATTCAGTGACTGCCATTCCCTGGATAGAGACAGAGGAGGCCCTTCCTGGGAATGATCTGAAACTGTGAAATCAAGTCCCCTGACCAACCACCTTCTTCACAGGTAACTACTGAAGATGTACAAAAACAGGAAGCAAAACATGTGACACACAGGGAGAGAAAGCCCAGATCCGTGCCTCCACAGGGAACCGGACACAGAAGAGCAAGGGCTCTGAGGACCCGGATGAGGACCCCTACCCAATCTCAGGTCTGTACCTCCCTCACCCCCCAAGGCAAGCACAGCCTTCTCTCCAAGACGCCTGCATGGGCTTTGGCTAGTCATGTTTTTGAGAGGATTACACTGGGTTCCAAAATTGTTTGGTGTTTTTTATGCCTTCGTGTTTTTTATAGTCATTTTGAAATCCTTGGAGGCATTACAAGAAGACCCTAGAAGAGTTATCCAAAGGAATCTCCAGGACCATTCTCGCTAATGCTTATAGAACCCGTCACTTCCCGGTGCCTTTGGGAGGTGGATTAGTTTGGGCTGAAACGACACACAGGTGTTGGATCGCGGATTCCCCCCACCACCCTACCTTCAGCAAACAGGTCAATATTCATTTTGTCTTAGTTTGCTGAGAATATATCTGTGATCTTAGCATTCTGGGGGTAAAAATGTAAATGTCCAGTTCAGAGAAACAAAATGAATCTTGTCAAATAAGATCAGAACGTCAAAGAAGGGGGGGGCGCCTGGGTGGCTCAGTTGGTGGAGCGACTGCCTTCAGCTCAGGTCATGATCCTGGAGTCCCGGGATCGAGTCCCGCATCGGGCTCCCAGCTCCACGGGGAGTCTGCGTCTCCCTCTGACCTTCTCCTCGCTCATGTTGTCTCTCACTGTCTCTCTCTCAAACAAATAAATAAAATCTTTAAAAAAAAAATTTCAAACAAGGAAGAGGAAGAGGAAGGAAAGAAAGGAGAGAGGAAGAAAAAAAGAAAGAAGTGATCAATTTCATCCACTTCTAGTCGGAAGCCCTGTTGTTGGAGGTGGAAATTATTATGGAAATTAAGTAATTCTGTGATTTATGAAGCCACAGAGTTTAGATGCTGATTTACAACACATCTCTACTCTCAAAAGAATATAGAAGACTTGAAAGATTATAATACACATAAAAATTCACATTCTACTCTGCTTGGCCAAATAAAAGTGTGAATTTCAACTGTGGTGCTGTCGGAGTGGCCGGTCTTCTGTGTCGCTAGGGAGGGTGAAATGTCTCCAAGTTGCCACGTCTCCTTCCCCTCTCTGCAGGGGCTGTACATGGCGGGAAGAGGCAGAGACCACAGTAAAATTCCTCATAATTATAGACTGGAGTTAAGAAGGCCCCATTCCGCACTATTTTTAAGTAACCGCTGCCTCTAGTTGTCAACATGTCAACATGTCTCCCTTCCAGGCATCCACCATTCGCCGTCACTTGAGACGGGTGGGGTACTGTGTCTTTGCTTTTAGTAACTGGTGGCAACTTGAGTGGTGTAGAGATTTGTCTTTCTGTTGCAGAAGCTGCTGCTTGGAGCACGTGGGTGGCTCAGTGAGTTAAGCGTGTGCATTCAGCTCCAGTCATGATCTCAGGGTCCTGGGATCGAGTCCCACATGGGGCTCTCTGCTCAGTGGGGAGTCTGCTTCTTCCCCTTCCCCTCCTCCTGCTCCTGCTCCCTCTCTCTCTCGAATAAATAAACGTAATTAAAAAATAAAGAAGGAGATGCTGTATAATACAACTGAACAGATGATTCTTTTTTTAAGATTTTATTTATTTGACACAGAGAGAGAGAACACAAGTAGGCAGAGAGGTAGGCAGGCGGGCGGGGGGCGGGGGGGAAGCAGGCTCCCTGCTGAGCAGAGAGCCTGATGCGGGGCTCGATCCCAGGACACCGAGATCATGACCTGAGCCAAAGGCAGAGGCTTAACCCACTGAGCCACCCACGCGCCCCTGAACAGATGATTCTGATTAAAATTATTCTTAATGGGAGCACTTTCCTTTATTATTACTATTGTTTTTTACCTTTTTTGAAACCAGTTATGGGCACTGGTTGAGACAGACAAAGTGTACCACCAGGAAGTTTCAAGTTCAATAGTGGAGGCAGGGAATCCTGTAGTCCCGTCGCCCACCTGATCACTTACAGAGCCACATAGGAATCACGGAACCCAGGTTCAGCTGGGTTTCCGACCAGGGGCAGCTTGTCCTCAGGACACATTTGGCAACGTCTGGAGACATCATGTGTTTTCACCCCGGAGAGAGGGTCCTCCTGGAATCTAGTGGGAAAACAGGCCAGGGAGGCTGCTAACATTTTAAGATGTTCTTAGGGGTTCCAGGCCCGATTCCGATTCGTGTGTGTGTGGGGGGGGGGGGTTCCCCACACCAACAAGTCTGAGAATTTAACCCAATCCTGAAACTACCTATCTGGAGACATCAGATCCACAGGCAAGGGGCCCAGTCCCACAAGACTGCCCTCCATTTCAGATGCCCCTCGCAAACCCAGGTGGCTGCCCATTCTTCTGACCAACTGGCTCTAAATCAGAGGTTTATATGCCCCCGTCCTTGGGCTCCCTCTCTCTCTCAAACAAATAAAGTGCTAGAATGGCTCACAGAGCTCAGGAAACCCATTTACTTGCTACATTACTGATTTATCACAAAGGCTATTAAAGGATACGCACCTACAGCCATATGAAGAGTTACACGGGGTGCGATCCTGAGCAGAGAAGCTTCTGTCCTTGTGGAGCGTGGGGCCAGGCACAGTGACACGTAGAAGAGTTCTGGTTCCCCAATCCGGAGACCCTCTGGCCCCCTCCTTTCGGGTTTTTATGGAGGTTTTATTACTCAGGTGTGATGGTTTAAGTCATTGGCCATTGGTGATTGGGTGAACCTGTAACCCCTTCCTGCCCCGGAAGTCAGGGGGTGGGACTGAAGGGTCAGAGGACCAATCACATGGTTGGTTCCCCTGACAACCAACACTCAGCCTTAGGTGCTTTCCAAGTCACCGCACTAACGTAAACACGGTTGTGGTGGAAAGGGACCTGTTAGGAATAGCAAGATGCTCTTTCCACCTCGGTGGCTCTGGAGGGATTTCCAGAACTGAGGACAAGAGAGCAAATATCAGAACAAAAGATGCTCATATCGCTCAGGAAATGCCTAGGGTGGATGAAGACCAGATATATGAGAAATACATTTTGGCCACCTGAATGACCAAATATATGCGTTTCTTCTAAATCACGGTATCCCAAATGCACAGAACAGCTCCCACCGCAAAGAATTATCTGGCCCCAAATGTCAGCACTGCTGAGGCTGGTCTAAGGAATCAACTAGAACTCATACATCAGGGAAATCGAAAGACAGGTTTGGAGTGATAAGCAAAATTGGGCAATTGATTTTTAGGCAGGGATGGGTCAGAGTTCAGGCAGAAAACAGAAGGCCCCCTGAAATGCTGAAATTCGAGATCTTACATCAGGGCGATGCTATCAGCGCTCTGCCCGTATCTCCTGGGACTTCCGCAGCGAGTTTTACGTGCACCAGCTCCCCAGGTCTCAGACTCGCAAGCAGCGCCCCTCTCCTTGTCCAAAAGCAGCTCTAAGACCCCTGGAAGCTGCTGGGCAAACAGGAGGAGCTGCAAGCTTGGGAGGTCACTGGGCGACCACACTCAGGCAGGGGCACCCCCAGGTATCCCAGAAGTCCCAGGTGGAGGGGAGCGCGGAACCCAGGCTCAGCCCCAGCTCCCCGTGCCAGGACAAAGGGCTGCGCACAGGAGAGCAGGACCCAACCGGGGGAAGAAGCCGGCACCCTCGCTCATGTGGGTGGAGACCAGGCCTTTGGTTTTATTTCTGTTTTGTTTTATTTTGTTTTGGTTTTTGGTTTTTGCATGCGCCACTATCCAGCACAAGGTCAAGCTATGGTTCATGCCCAGTCAAGTGAACTAATTAATAAATTAGACCAACCTAGGGGGGCCTGGCGTGGCAGACACACTCTAGGGTGGCCCCCCCTCCCACGATCCCCACCTCCTGGCGTTCACGCTCTGTGTCATTCTCTCTGCTTGAGCGTGGGCGGGACCTGTGACCTGCGGGGGTGACAGGAGAAACGTGATTACACGTGCGTGATTCCGTGACTGCGGCGCTCAGCCTGCTGGAACCTTCTCTCTTCTTCCTTTGAGGAGGCAACATGCCCTAGGCAGCGCTGCTTAAGGAAACAGGTACTTGGCTTGGTGTCCAGCTGCCCGGGAGAAAATGCAGCCTCAGTCTGACACCTGCCAGGACCCTGTTGCAGGAGCTGAGAAGGGGACTGTGAGTCTCAGCTAGGACAGTCACCCCGGCCAACACCCCACAGCAGCCTTGCAGAGGCTCCAGCCAAGCTGTGCCATGAGATAGTAAATGTGCGCGGTTTTAGGTTCCTGAGCCCGTGGCAATATTGTTGCGGGGCAGTAGATAACTAATACAATTGAGTGTAGGCGCAGAAAACTTCGCCGGGCTTCCCTTCCCGGTTCTTCGGTTCTTGGGCTGGTCTAATCATGACACGGACAGGAGACAGATTCACAGGAGAAAAACAGATTTGGTTTTGTACCTACGGGAGCCCACAGAAATACGAGACCCCCAGAAGTGACCAAGGCAAGCCGTTTTTATACCTTTTAGACAAAGAAACCATAAATCCACGAAGAACTGACAGACGTTGGGGCTTGCAGTAACAGATTAGTGAAGTGGCCGGTTTGCTTACACGACCTTCTAGGCCTTGACTTCCCCATCTCTGGCAAGAAGGACGTCTGCCTTCCTCCCGGGACAGGCCGGGGACCTTCACGGGGGACCCTATGTCCCGCTTCCAGGGCACAAGGGAGGTCCGAGCGTCCTCACGCTCGCTCTTTCTCACGTAACTTCAATTCCAAACAATCGCTCTGTCCAAGTGGCCACGCCGCGAGCGACGCCGTGGGTCCGCGGTGCCCGCCGGACACAAGCGCCGACGCGTGCGGAGAGGGAGGGCCGCCCTGGGCCGGCACAGGGGACCCGCGGGCTCCCGGCTCTCCCTGCGGCGCCCGGGGGACACCGTCCCGCTCAGCCACCATTTCCCGCGGGCACCGACCCGCCCTGAAGCCCGAGAGAGGGACGGCCCGGGCCCCCTCTTGCCCCCGCGTCACCCCGTCTGGCGGCGGAGGGCCCCTGCCCCACGCCGAGCTGCGCCCGGCTCATTCCAGCACGTCGCGCAGACCGGGCTACCTGGGCCCCCTTTCCCGGCGTGATAGATGCGACGTGTAGTTTCACGTGGACCTCGAAGTACAGGAGAAGTGGGCGAGAGGATGTTCCCGCCGATGCCACGTCCTTAGCTGTTGGGATCGTAGAGGCCGGCCGGGGAGGGGACCCGGGGATGCCGGGGCTGAAAGGCTCATGTCACCAGCTGGGAGACCCGCCTGAGGGAGAGGAGGGGAAAGTTCTGGGAGCACGCAGGGAGATAACGGGTGAGACAGAATCCTCCCAACACCAGTGTTTCCTTCCAACACATTCTTGTCCTTCAGATCCTAGGTGGGGACCTCCTAAATCTCTGTCATTCTACGAGCCGAGAATTTCCCCAAGCATTATGGCTGCCTCCGAAAGAAATCCTTCCCTCTTTTTAATCTTTTATATATTTATAAAATACTTATAAATCTTTTCTATATTTGGCTTTCCAAAACTCTGCTGAAATCCTGGAGAAGAATCATGTAAGATACAGGCCACAGCCAAGGGAATGGCCGTCACACTCAGTCACGCTGAGCAAACTCCAGCTTGTGTTGAGGTGGTTTTTGGCTCAACCTTTGGACTCACATGTCATCCTTCTGTCCCCAAAGCTAGCACTGGGCCATTAAAAAAGGAAAAAAAAAATGAGGGCCCTCTCAGATTGGACAGCATCTCAAATTTCCATAATGGGGGTCATTACACACTTTTAAGGCTCAAATAATCCGACTGCCTCCTGGTTCGCTATTTAAAAACACAAAGGGTTGGCAGAGTTTAGGCGAATTGCTCACATTTGGAGTTTTTATGTATCATTTTTAGACGTAGGCAAGACTAAATAAGGTGCAAACCCCCTTTCATAAAAGACCCCATCTGCTGCAAAGAAAAATATTGTTATCATGTGCGAAATTCCACTACATGCCTAAGGGGGAAATCAGAGCATAATCTAAAAGTAAAAAAGATCACATATTTCCTTATATTTCATCTCTTAGTCTGTCTCCTCCAGTTCATTCTGGTATAAGATACACATAGCAGGCTTTAGCTCTCTGCAACCGTGGCCCCAAACAGAGCATTTGTTTTTAATCACAGAAGACTTGATTTTCATTCATTTAAAGCCAGGGGTAACCACGAACTTATGTGGGAGCTCAGAACGAGGCTAGAGATGCCCTAGGCCCACCCCTTGAGAATCTGATTGGTCTGGGCTTTGGGCTCACGGGGAATTGCTTTCACCTGCCCAGTGTCCCCTGGTTGACGCGGACTCATTCTACCAGTGAGCTCTGGGAGGGCGCCGAAGTCAGCTAATGGAGCTCCTTGGCCGTGACATCTCAGAGGCCTTTGCTCTCTTGAGGTTTCCAGTGCTAAAAGGTCTCATCCTCGCTGCTGGATTGACTCTTTCGACCCTCCCTGTGAGGAGGCGGAACGGCCAGCAGATTTGGAAAGACAAACAGGCACTTACAAATCAGCAAGTTAAGAGGTTTGTCAGGGTTCGCCCATGCAGTCTGCATTTAAGGCCACCTTCCCAATATAATTAATCTTGAGGAGCTGTTTTCCTTCTCAATAAAATGCCAAGAGTCGAGGAAGATGCTCTGGGCGGGCTTTTATCTTAGGGAAAAGAGAACTTGGAGCGTGATGTGGTGCCGCCCTTGATCCGATGGTTCGAAACAGGAAGTTCAGTCCCAGCCATCCCGGTCCAAGGAGTCCAAAGGTCTGTTGATTCAACAGTTTTTCTTCTTTATTGTGTTTATTAATTACCAAGAAAACGCAAAAGAATATTTATGTTACGTGTGTCTTTTCAGTCATTATAAAGGGTATTCCCACGTTTGCATTACTGAAAGAATTCCAGGAAATGAACATCACGATGACTTTGTCCTCTACATGTCCCATCCCAAACCCACTCCCTTTCCTGAGGTTTCTCGACCTTAGCACTACTGATATTTACAAACAGATCGTTCTTTCCTGTAGGAGCCTGTCCAGTGCACTGTCGAATGTTCATTAGTGTCCGTGGTTTCTACCCACTAGAACACCAAGAGCACCTTCCCAGACGTGAAAACCAAAAATATCTCCAGATATTGTCAAATGTCCCCTGGGAGCCAAAACTGCCCCTGGTTGAGAACCACTGCTCTAGAGGTTAAGTCTTACCCAGAACTTTGTATGATTTCTGGCTTGTACTTTTTAATCACCTATATTTGTATAAATGTTATTTAGTTTTGCTAAATATTAATTTTTTATGATTCTTCTATAGTGTAACATTGTATCGACTATACTTTAATTAAAAAATTCTTATAAATCTAATTGTCAAGAAAAAAATACATGCCAAAACAAGGCAAAGGGATCCATTCAATCTGTTGGTCTACCAATGGTATCATACCAATGGTCTACCAATGGTGGACAAGTGATATTTTTATGATATTGAGTATTTGGTTTAAAATATGTGCAAAAATTCTTTGACATTCCCTTCAAAGGATTGAAATGAATTCTCCTCTTGAGTGTGGGCTTGACTTAGTGACTTGTTTCCAATAAATAGAAAAAGCAGAAGGGACGGTGCATGACTTCAGAGACTGTCCCTTTTCGATCTCTCACGCTGTGGGAGGCCACGCGGCAAGACGCCACGTGGAAAGACCCATGTGGTAAGGAACTGAGGCCTTCGGCCACCAGCCATGTGAGTGAGCTTGGAAGTGGGTCTTCCAGCCCCAGTCAAGCTCTCAGATCACTGCATCCCCGGCTGGCTTCTTGACGGCCACTGCCACCTCACCAAGCCTTCAAGCCAGAACCGCCCAGCTGAGCTGCACTGGCAGACCTGACCTACAGGAGCAATGAGATGCAAATATTTGTCATTTGGTGCCACAAAGTGTGGGGTAATCGGTTGTGCAGTAAGAGATAACTGATGCCTGTGATCATTTCTACGAATATGGTATGACTCTCCATTTTAGTAGTCTTTAGTGACGTTCAGCAAATCTTTGTAATTATTTCCAGAAAGCTCGGTGGAGGAGCACCTGGGTGACTTAGTTGTTTAAGCGATTGCCTTCAGCTCAGGTCATGACCCCAGGGTCCTGGGATCAAGCCCCACATTGGGCTACTGGCTCGTGCTCTCTCTCTGGTTCACTCTCACTCTTGCTCAAATAAATATCTAAACTCTTTTTTAAAAAAGTTGTGGAAATTATTCCTCAATATTTTAAATTTTTTTAAAGATTTTATTTATTTATTCGACAGAGAGATTACAAGTAGGCAGAGGCAAGCAGAGAGAGAGGGGGAAGCATGCTCCCTGCAGGGATCCTGATGCGGGGCTCCATCCCAGGACCCTGAGATCATGACCTGAGCCGAAGGCAGAGGCTTTAAACCACTGAGCAACCCAGGTACCCCCATACACCTGATTTTAAAAGGAATACATTTAACATATCCTCATGTGTGCAATTTACTATAATCTCTTTATAAATATTCCTTACAAAACATTAAGGAAATTTTGTTCTAATCCTTGTTTACCAAGATTTTTTTACTATGAATGCTGAATTTTATTTAAAAGGCTTTTTATGCATCTATTGACATGATTGTATAATATTTCTCCTTTAACCTCTTAAGTCAGTAACTGTAATTAATTTTTTCCTTATTAAAAAAATCTTACATTTCTAAGCTAGACATTCATTTCGAAACCAATTTGATCTCGATTTTGGAAACAAAAATGAGGGCTTAAGACTGAATATCCCTCCCCAAAAACATGGCTAACCCCTCCAATATGATTGTAACTTTTAGCAAGCAGAGAAGCCGAAATGATTTTTGGTTTTATATGTACTCATAAAACAATTGTATGCATTATTGACAACCCTGGGATAGTTTTAAAGGGAATTTGTTCAAACTATAAGACATTCTTGAAAAGGCAAAATTGTGAGACCGTAAAAAGATCAGTAATTTCTTGAGGCTGGTGGGAGAGGCAGGGAAAAGTGTTGGTGCATAGGTGATCTTTAGGCCAGTGAAACTAGTCTGTAGGTTATTAAAAAGGTGGATACGTGTCCTTATATATTTGTCAAAATCATAGCATGTACAACACCAAGCATAAACCCCAACGTAAACTATGGACTCTGGGTGATAATGACATGTCCGTGCAGATCCATCAGTTGTAACAAATGTCCCACTCTGGGGGGCGGGGCTGTTGATAATAGGGGAGGCCCTGCACGTGTGGAGGCGGGGAGATACGGGAACCCTCTCTACTTTCCGCCCAATTTTGCTGTGAACCTAAAACTGCTCAAAAAATTTAAATCTATTTTTTTAAAGGGAGGGGGTTTGGTTCTTGTTTTATGTTAGAACTGCGTATTGGAGTGATTAATGGAGCCTTGGTTTATCACCAGAATTGATGCACACTGAAACATGCTTGAAATATACTTTTAAACTTTTTGATTTTGCAAAGGATGCAAGAGAGAGATGTAGATCATTTTCAATATTACATTTCTAATTCTCAACTTTAACACCACATTATTATTGGAAAATATCTATGATTGCAAAAGCCAGTTATGGGCGAGGACTGTTTTGATTTGATTTGTTTTGCTTTGTTTTTCAAGAAACCAGAAACAGTTGTAAATAACAACCCACTCAATGCCACAGATGAATGAGTTAGTGTTGCCAGATCTTGTGATATGGTGCGCCTGAAATTATACCTTACGATTGCAATCATCACGTACGTCTTTCTGATGTATCTCTCTGTGACTTTTTCTCAACCTGAACCCACAATTTACCAGAGTCTCCCTTGTTCATTTATTGAGTGGGTCATACATGTAAGACACCATGCTAAATGCTGTGTTCAGCCCTTCCAGAATCAACTAGAAGACCTCCTCCGAGGCTTAACAAGCTGTGCTGTCATCCGAAGAATGTTTCACTCACAGTCTCAAGTCAGACTATCTGGCAACGCTAACAACAATGGTACATTATGCTTTTTGTGTAGATATTAATTATGAAAACAAGAAGAATATAGCTTTCTTGTGAGGTAATATATATGAGCTCTTTTCTCTTGGAGGAGAAATATGAAAGAACTATCTTTAAAGACACGTTGGCTCAAAGGAGAAGGAATTACTCATTTTTTTTTTTTTTAAGAAACCCAGCTAGATTAAAAGTAACTTCTTTCTGGTTTAAGATTGGGAACATAATTTTGATATCTTGTTGTGAAACTTACTGCTTTAAGGATCCAGGGGTTTCACGAAGGTATCACAATGGTTGTTATCTCCTTCCCAGCTGAGTTGAAAAGACTTTTGGTTAAAAAATAAATAAATAAAGCAGGGGTGCCTGGGTGGCTCAGTCGTTAATCGTCTGCCTTCAGCTCAGGTCATGATCCCAGGGTCCTGGGATCCAGCCCTGCATGAGGCTCTCTGCTCAGCGGGGAGCCTGCTTCTCCCTCTCCCATTCCCCCTGTTTGTAGTCGCTCTCTCACTATCTTTCTCTCTGTCAAATAAATAAATAAAATCTTTTTTTAAAAACTAAAGCAAACAAATAAAAAACCCCAAAACCCTGAAATGGAAATCTTGTTTGTCCAGTTTGAAAGTTAGTCAAAGTAGGGCGCCTGGGTGGCTCACTCCGTTATGCCTCTGCCTTTGGCTCAGGTCATGATCCCCGGGGTCCCAAAATAGAGCCTTGGATCAGGCTCCCTGCTCAGCGGGGAGCCTGCTCCTCCCTCTACCCCTCCCCCTCCTCCTTCTCTCTCTCTCTCTCTCTCTCTCTCTCTCTCACTCTCTCTCAAATAAATAAATACAATCTTTAAAGAAAAAAAAAAAAGAAATTTAGTCAAAGTGATTTCATGGGACAGCTGTGAAGTGCTGTCCTTGGGCTGTGCAAATGTTTACACCCCGGGGCTGCTTCTACTGCACTACACCGAGGCAGTAAAAGCCTAGTGACCTCATAGCATTTTCCAGGGACTGTTTAGTGTCTGCACTATCGAGGCTCCCCTTCACACCATTTGATAAATACTATATTGTATCTAAAGAAAGGACAGAAACTAAGTGTGGTAAATTTAAGATTGTTTCATTCTTTTCTAGCGATATTTGCTTGAGTGTAAAGAAACTAACCAACGAACAGTATAAGATGGTTGGCACCTTTTCACAATGATTTTTGTAAAGTTGAACCAAAAGGAAACAACGTTCCTTGTCAAGAAAAAATTTCCTTATCAAAGCGCATCTCAAGACGTATGGAAGAAAGAACGTGTGCTTTGGTGACAGACATATCAAGGTTCGTTAAAACACGTTGGACCTCAGTTGCCTTATCTGAGTATTAGGTATAATAAGGACTTCTTTGAGAGGCAGAACTAAATAAAATCACATATATAAAACTAGTGTGGTGTTTGCCTCACAACAGGTATTTTAAAAATGTAAACTTCGGAAAGAATAAAATACCCACGAGAAACACCTACTGTTATTCCTACTGCCACTGGGAGAGGAGGCAGGGGAAAATCTGGGCTGTCTTGGATTTTTACTTTTAATACCACTGTATGCAATTAGTCTATGTCAAGTTTCCTCAAAGCGGTAAGGACTTGCTGCGTTTATTGGGCAAGGGAGAGAAGCCCAACACCATCATTGTTAAGTGAACAGGAGGTAACTGGCTCGCATAACCGGACAGTCCAAGGGTGCATCTAGCTTCAGGCACTTGGTCTCAAATGTGGTCAGTGCTTTACCTCCCCAGCTCTCAGCTCTGATGAGATCTGTTAGCCCCTTTAAAGAAAAGAATTATTCTGATACTTGTTACAGTGTCAGAATGCAACATGATCAACATGATCATAATCAGGGAGAGAGACTGGGCTCAATTCCAGAAACAAGGACAGTGGAGATTTCTAGCCAAAGAGTAGTGTGAGGGGGCCAGTGGATGGAAACCTACTCAGAAAAGACATCAAGGGTAGAGGGGTTAAAGACAGGCCAAGGACTTAGACATCAATAGGTGGATGAGGAACTTGATCGGATAGATACCAGGTGGGGGCAGGGATTCTCCAGAAACCGAGTTAGCAGGATTCTTGCCAGACCTGGGCTGTGCAGGCCCAGCGAGGACAGGATGGACATGGAAGGCTAAGGCTGAGGCCTAGTCAAGAAGAGGGGTCAGGGGAGCCTAACTACAGTTTGGTCAGGAGACAATCTCTGTCACCCTCTAAGTGCTGGTCAAGATTTCCATCCTCCTGTTCTAGCAAACTCAAGGGCGAGCGTTGATCTTTCTGAAGATCTCTGTGTGAAAGTGACTCTGATTGGTCCGGCATGGTCCCCATGCTCATCTTGAAACCAATCACCATGCACCGCGATTGGTCGAACCTGACTTACACTTCCTCCCCTGTGAGGGACCAGGTAGAAGAGAGGAGCGGATTCTCAAAGGATCTAGAAAAAAGGAAGATGGACGAAAATGTCAGGCCCTCCAAATTTGTGGCTATCTATTTGTGGCAGTCTATCCCAGTCATAATAAACATTTTCTAAAAGATTTTAATGTGTAATAGCAAATACAGTGATAATAGAAAGTATCATGCATGTGGTTCTCACCCACCTAGACTACTTGATGGAATGTCCTTTGAATTACTGTGTTTGTCTTCCTTACCTCCCAGAATGTCCAGTAAAAATCCACTGCCCGGCTTGCTGTCCCCAGCCAGGCAACTCTTACAACTGCATGTGATGGGCCACTCTCACCCATCAGCTCACACTGGTCTTCCAGGGCCTCCCTAAATGAGGGGCCTAAAACATTAAAAGTACTTAGTGTGGTGCTTGCTTTGGCAGCCCATAAATCTGGAAAGATACATAGATTAGCATGGGCCCTGTGCAAGGATAACATACCAATTTGCAAAGTGTTACATATTTTTAAAATAAAAGTAATTAGCGTGGAAAGCGTCCCTAAGATGACAAAGCAACGGGTATCCTCTTAATATACCGATGGTCATATAAGCGAAACATTTAATAACCATTCACATTAAGGTAAATCTTTGGAAAAAGACAAGAGCTAACGGGTTATACATTCAGAAGGCATTCCTAAGAAATCAGAACCAATAGATTAATTCACTGAGCAAATTTTATTTGAATTCCAGCTTTAGTCGTGGAACTGTGTTGAAGCTGTCTAAGGTATACATCGTATTACAGTACACACGCTTCTTAAGGACCTCACAATCTAAGGGGTTTTGAGGTTGTAAATGATGAGGAGGCACGAGACATGCACCGCATCAATTAGAAAAGCAACATGGCGCAGATGACCGTCTGTAGGTACATTAAGATGATAGTTTAAGGCACTTTTTGTTAATCCTTTGGAACTCTGTCTTATCACACAACAAGCATTCTACTGGGAATCAGAGGACCTGGTTTCTAGAATCGGTGTTGTCACCCATGGTGTGTTGGACCTTGTAAAATTCAGTGTCTTGGTCTTCTTATCTGCAACTTGTGGGGTACCCCTGAGGTTTTTTATGGATCAAAAACACTTCTATGGTTTCTTATTGTTCCCTATGTACCCGCTCCTTTGTCATCTTAGGGACTCCCTCCACACTAATTACTTTTAATGGTGTAGGTCCCCCAAACTGCCTAGATCCTTCATGAAGTAATAATAAATATTTACGTCTGTACTTCACTAAATACTTTATCAAGAGCCTTCATACCAATTGCATTTGATTTTCATAACAATGCTTCCTGGTAGATATTATTTTAACCATTTTAATGATGAGGACACTGAGCTTCAGGGACGATCCGGAACCAAGAAATAGACTGTCATGGGTTGGGCCCACCTAATTTGACTTCAAGTCCAGTACTCTCTTCTCTACAATGTCAGCGAAGGTCCTAGGAGGACAGTTGTGTGTGTGTGTTGGTATAAGATGAACAGGAGTATAAATTAGTATTTGAAGATTCATTACAGAACTTTGGCCTAATCTTCAGAGAAAGGTAAGTAGGACTGGGAGATCACATGGCCTCTGTTCTCATGGTGACTCGGACTAAGTTGGTCTCTGGAAATGAACAGGAGATAATGTGTAGACCCTCTTAACCCACATTTGGTTGTATTTTAAATGAAATTAGAGCTAATGTGCAAATAAGTCGAAGGTCAAACAACAGTGCTCTTGAAGGACCATGCAGTCTGGAGGGCACTGATGAACAGGCACATGGCCCATCTATGATGAACTTGGAAGCTGATCCAATACCTAAGAGCATTTTCCTTTCAACCAGCACCCCTTCTCCACCTCTCCTCCCTCCATCTCAAGACTTTGCTCCTCCTCCCCCTGCAGCGGTATCTGAGCAGAAGCCTGGCAACTTCTCTCAGAATTGCCCTCCATGGGAGCAATCCCCTAGGGATTATCAGCTCATTTTGCTGGGGCTTTGAAACACTCATCCAACAGGCCCTACCCCTTTGACCTCCTAATGCTCTGAGGCCATTTTATCCTCATCATTATCGATGACCACTGGGACATGAGTTGAATAAGACCTAAGACCACAAACCCAGCCCTGATGCTCACCAGCAGAGCCCCCACTCACCACTGTTCACACTGTCACCCAACTGCTGTGACCTTCCAGCTATTTCTTTCAAATCAATATGCTTAATACGGGCCAGTGGCGTGATGTTCCGAGAGAGTACTTTTCTCAGTAGGTTGAAAAGGGAAAGGCAGTGACAGGAGGTCACCACCATCTGTGAAGAATAATTGAGGAAATAAACTTAGTAACAAATGTACACACGAGGAATGACCATTAAGCCATTTCAAGTATAAGAACTGAGCCGATTCGAAAATGAAATGAAATATAGGGGAGAGTGACGAAAGCGAACTAGGTTTCAAATATCTCGTGTTCACATGCATCATATTTTCAAAATTCCACTGGTTAGCTCTCATTCCAGTCTGATCTTGCACATGTCTCTAAAAAAAATGAGAGAAATTTGAATTGTCCAAATATCTACGAATGTATCAGGCAAATAAAAGAACTCAAGAATCTGTGTTATGTGTGTGCATATGTGTGTGTGTGTGTGTGTGTGTGTTGGGAATGGGGAGTTCCTCACATTCACTACCTCTCTCAAGAGTGCAAATGACTAGTTTTTTCATCTTGAACAAGCTACTTACTCTTTCTGATCCTTAGTTGCCCCATATGCAAAATCAAAGTAGTCATACAGCCTTCAGAAAGTTCTGGTAAGTAATAAATGAGATATGTGTGGAAAACACCCAATCCAGTTCCAAGTGAAAAGGGTGACCACTTGATTTTTATTGCTATTATGGAAAGTTCCATATGTTAATATCTAGATGCTTGTCAACATCTAGAACCAAGTTCTGCATGTCAGTACTTAGATATCTGCAGGTCTACTAGCAAGGAGAACCAATGATGTTACCACTAGTCTTCCTTCCAGGCACAGTTTCTTCCTTCCAGGAACTGAGAAGGATTTCTTAGCTAATAAATTGCAGGTCAAAAAATTAGGAAAATATAATACATAACAACTCTGTTTTCTGAACGACATATTACTTTCAGCTGGAGAACCAAAGCCCACATGATGTCAAAACAGCTATAATAAGTGCTAAAGAAGATTTATGTTTTTGCATCAAGTGTATAGACCATTAGTGCATATATCTAGTTTTAATTGGCAACTATGTTCAAATACCATACATTTTAATAGGCTGTTTCTGTGTCAAGACTGCATATAGTAGGCCGAATAATGATCCCAAGGGGTGCCTGGGTGGCTCAGTCGTTAATCGTCTGCCTTCGGCTCAGGTCATGATCCCAGGGTGCTGGGATCGAGCCCCACATCAGGCTCCCTGTTCAGCGGGACGCCTGTTTCTCCCTCTCCCACTCCCCCTGCTTGTGCTCGCTCTCTCTCTCTCACTGTGTGTCTCTCTGCCTGTCAAATAAATAAATAAATACTCTTTTTAAAAAAATAATGATCCCAAAGATATTCCACACCCTAACCTTCTGAACCTCTATCTTACCCTACATGGCAAAAGCGATTTTGTAGATGTAATGGAGAAGTTAAGGATCTTGACTCCTAACATGAGGAGATTTATCCTGGATTATTCATGTGGACCCAATATAATCATGCGGGGCCTCGTGTTGTGGGGGGAGACCGGGGGACGTATACAGATAGAAGCAGAGTTCAGAGAGGAAGGAGGATGGAGGAAGGAGCCATGAGACAAGGAATGTGAGCCACCGCCAGAAGTTGGGAAAGGTGAAGAAACAAATTCTAGAAGGAACGCGGGCCTATGGACCTATATCAGACTTCTGACCCCCAGAACTGTAAGATATTATATCTGTGTCGTATTGAGCCACTAAGATGATGGCATTTGTTACAGCAGCAGTAAGAAACTCATACACTGCCAAAAGGCGATAAGACTCCGCCCTCTCACTAAGAAACAAAATGTGCCACGCCTCGCCTTTTGGACAACGGGAGGAAGTCTCTTGCCCGTTCTACCCTGACAGTTTGAAAGCTGTGGTGATGCCCCAGGGAGATACCTAGCCAGCGTCATCCACTTAGTTTTACCATCCTATATGCAAATAAAGGTATCTTGAAACCAAGATTCCATGGAAACATGACCCAGAGTTTTAGATGCTTATCATCCTCTGCAAAATCTCTTGTTTGCAATTCAGATGAGCTGTTTAACAGAGCAGTTCTCCTCACAACCTCTGAGAAACACAGAGACAATTGGGATCCACATCTCCCACTGTTCCAGGTCTGCAAGGCAATGTGGGGACCAGCCAAAAAACCAGCCACTCTCTTTAAAGGCCTCCGGTTCCCGGAACTCCCAGTCACTCAGTGGCTTCCTCTGCTCTGGCTGTTTTTCAAGAACTTCCACCCACTCTACCTTCCCTAGCAGCAGTGTATCTCCCTCCTGTTTTCTCTTCATACTGGGTCTTATTTGACCCAAGAAGAATCTTCTGGCAAATTGGGAGTCTAGAAGAAATCCTGCCCGGTGCTATGGATAACAACGCCTTGCCGATTTCTTTTGTGGGTGAATGGGATCAGAAAAGAAACCTTCCCAGGCATTCTGCAGCTTCTCTGAAACATTTTCTGGCACTACAAGTAAACTTATGGACTCCAGGCCCTTGTGTGGGATCTTTGATCTAGGACTGTTCCAGAAAGTACACCCTCCATCCATTATGCAGTTCCTAGTTTGCTGTGCCTCGCTCCATGTCTTCAAATCTCCAATCAATACAAAATTTTCCTCGGCTCTGCTGATTTACTCTCTTGCCACGCCCTCCCTTGCATGCTTCCTGCTTTCCTGCCTGCCTGCCTTTCTAGCTTTCTTTTTCTTTCTTTCCTTTCCTTACCCTTCCCGGGCACTCTCTCTTTCTCTTTCTGTTTCAGGTTCTTTCTCTTTCTTTTTCTTTTTCACTCTCTCTCTCTCTCCCTCCCAGCTTAGACCCCGGGGCCATTTCAACCATGAACTCCTAACCCTGAAATACAGGGTCTTCTTATACTGCTTTGTCAGAGCAAGTCGGTTTTCACAGGGCACATAGTCAGTCGTGAGCTGTGGTGGCTTTGCAAAGGCCCTGGGGAATTTTTAACAGATTTCAGTTGGAATTAGCCATTACCATGTTAATGGCATCCTGCAGCAGGGAGGCGCAGATGGTGCTTCGGAGGGATTTACACCCCCATTAAACTTCACAGATTAGATTCGAGGTAAGGAAATGCCCATGCGAACAAAAGAAAATAACTGACACAATGAGGTGGCATGGAACAGTTCCTCCCTTTCTCTTGCAATCTTGCGCTAGTCAGACAACACGCTGGAAAATCGGGGATCCGCGGAGCCCTGGGTGCCTACCAGCCGGGGTCTGCCTTCCGGGGGCCTGAGGAGAATTCCTGGTTTGCCGCTGACAAGCCCGGTGACCCGATGAGCTGGTTCAACTCTCTGAAACTTAGCGTCGTCATCTAGGAAAAAAGCTGGGTGGTGGTTGGCCGGCCCCACGGGGTTGCTTTGACAATGGGAAGAGAGAGGACGTAGAAAGCGCCCACCGCACCTGCCAGGGACTCAAAGCCAATGGCCAGCCGCTGCTGTTAGTTTCTCCCCAGGACCGCGTGGCCCTGGCGCTCCCGCAGAGTACCACCCGCTGCCCGGCTTGTCCGCAGGACACAGCATCCCTCGTGGGCCTGGGGGCCGCACACCCCACATCGGGGTGCCAGCCCCCGCTGCTCAGGGTCAGTAACACCTCTCCTGGGCTGCACACGCTGCTTCTTGGTGTCCTTGCGCCCTGGAAGCAGGGGGTAGTGGGGGAGCTCTCTAGGATGTCTTGTAGAAGAACAGGAGCCCCATCATGAGACAATAGTGTTAGTGGTTATGTTGGGAAGAGCCAAGTCTTAAAGTGATTAATTCAGCTGAAGCACCTGGGTGGGCCAGGAGGGTAGACTGTACACGAATGAAGTCGGCCCGCGGAGATTTTCCCTGCCACCTAAACCCTGTCTTCTGGATTTCCTACTTCCTTCTCCAACACGAAAATTGACCTTTTATCTGTTTCATTTGTTCAAGGCGTTCTAAATAATTAAAAATAAATTTGCTTTGAGTATTCAGGGAGCCTCCTAAAGAAATTATATTTCACAAAGAACATCGCTAACGAATGACTTAACCCAAAACTTAGAAATCCCAGTGGAAGCTTCACGTATTTTGTTTTATTTGGTCCCATAGAAAACCCAGGGCAGAGGCATTTCCTGTACGGTTAATTGTGTGTTAGACGGTAAGTAGAGGTGAGCGGCAACATGGACCCACATCTTCACAGTTTAAGGATGCTGGACTTTTGTCAGGTGATTCTCAACTGTAATGTGTGTGTGGTGGGGAGAGGGGGGTTGCGATCCCTTGAGAGGGTCACTACATCAGATTGACCTGGATGGGGGTTCAGACCGTGGCCCCCTTTAGAGATTTTGCTATCCCCCTTGAGTGAAAGCCACATCGCGTCTGGGAGTCTCGCTGCTGATAGGATAGTGCCGAAGCCCAGGAATGTTCAGAAAGAATAATCCCTGAAAACTATCAATTCAATTTTATAGTTAATCAACATATCTTCACATGGTCGATAGATATAATTCCATGGAGTTAAAGAGATAAAGTCATACAGGAAGTTTTAGCGCATTTTCTTGTAGAATCAGCTCAGTGGTTTATGCAGCATGGACAAAAATATTCATATGACTGTCTTTGCATAAATATTTCTCATTCTTGGTTTCCTTTCATTTAACCAGGTATATCAGAATTTCACTTCTGTTTATCTTTTCACAATGACAGCTAAAGGTTACATGTCAGAATGTAGAAGTCTGAGTTAAGTGCGGTACTTAAATCCTAATAATAATGAAAAATAACTCATCAGTGAGAACCCTTTTGGAAAAGATCACTCAAGGAGAAAATTGTTCTTGACAGTGTTAAGAGCAGTGCTCGGCTCCACCAACGGGCAATCATGAAGCTCAGGAGAAAATCAGCATTAGCATCAGATAACATTCTTCCAGATGCCATCGAAATTCTCTCTCATCTTCCACAAGTACAGTACTCTGTTCCCCACCACCTGTTTCATTTGAATTAGCTGCCGGAAAGAGGAGAGGAATGGTGTACATTTCACTGCTCTGCAAGTTCCCAGAAGTCAGACTTTATAATGCAAAATATTTGAATTTTGTATATTTCTTGAAGTGGGAACATCCAAAGGAATGCAAGACAAACAGCAGCCCTCGGTTTTATGTCCCTCTGCCCAAGTTTAAGTGCAGGCGGTCTCCTGTGAGTGGCGGTGCAGAATGCCGGGAATGGCCGCACCAGCCGAAGCCGTGCAAAGCGATCTTACTCACGCACGGATGGGGAAATACGCTTGTGCTGTGGATTACACTTCTGTTAAAAGATTAAAGACCCTCTTCCCAGCAGTTATGAACGTACAGGGAAATAAAACATAGCCAAACTCGTATTTATTTAGTACGCTGTAATTTAAAACATCGGAGACATTAAGAATCAAAGTGTTGTATTCGTTTGTAATTATTACGTAACCCGCAATAGAGCGTCTTTTCTAGGCCTTGGGAAATTGTCACACTCCTTTCTAAGTCCAGATCTGCTTCTTCCACTTTATCCTTTGTACCTTCAATGTCAGGAACTATCTCTGAGGGTTCCTTCAGTGTCGAGTTCTTTGCCAGCATCGCTTCCTCTGGGACATCGTCTTTTCCGCCACAAGCGCTCTCCTCATTTCCGCGGACCTGTGCCCCTTCAGCGAGTGTCTCTGGCTGCCTATCTACAGCCCCCCGGTACGGCCACAGTCACCTCTTCCTTGTGAAATTCCATTTCTGTGACTTGAATCTCACTTCTGATGTTACCACTTTTCATTTCTTTGCCGCACTTTCACTATCGTTGGCCAAGTTCCATTTTCAGTTATCCGTTTTGTATACTATCATGTGGATTCATGACTGGGGACAAGAAGCTCAGTGGGTTAAAGCCTCTGCTTTCGGCTCAGGTCATGATCCCAGCGTCCTGGGATCGAGCCCCGCATCAGGCTCTCTGATCCTCGGGGAGCCTGCTTCCTCCCCTCTCTGCCTGCCTCTCTGCCTACTTGTGATCTTTGTCTGTCGAATAAATAAATAAAATCTAAAAAAAAAAAAGAAAAATATTTGATTCTTAGGATCATAGGCTTCTTAACTATAATAAATTAAAAGATTGAATGATTGTATTTTGGAAGAGATTTGCTATATTTATAATGTAAAATCTTCATAATTATTAATATATTCAATAAATAACTATATTAACATTCACCAATGTGAACATTAAGGGAAAATATATTCATGAAGTCAAAATTACCCTAAAAACCCAGAACTTTTGACAAGTCAATGTGTCTAGAGGAAATACATTAATTGACTAGACCCAAGGAAAATATTCTGATAATAAGTGTTTACTAAACTTAAAAATTCAGATGAATCAGCCATTAGGCACTGGGTGACTGGGCCACTGGGAAATCGGTTGCCAGCAAGCTGGCTCTTGGCTGACTGGTTTTCAGCAAATTATCCCCAAGCCCATCTCTCTGTCCCCCAGACCGTCCCTCCTCTAGACTAGCGTTGGTGTCCCTGCGGCATGTTCCCTGATCCTGAATCGTCGTAATTACTGTCTGCCTTCCTTTTCCCCCCTTTTCCACTGCAAGCTCCATCGGGTCTGAGACCAAGTCTGTTGTGTTTATCTTTGTGATCCAGCACCTAGCCCAAAATAAATACCATTTCCGTAGCAACATTACTGACGTCTTCCTCCAAGCCAGGCACCAGACTGGTGTTTTACATGTGTCATTTCATTCATTCTTCAGGCAGATTGTACAAGCTATTTATTTTCCAAATAAAGAATCTGAGGCCAAAGTCACACAGCAAATTCAAGATAAAATAGATGCTGGAACTTGCTAAGCAACCTCGTAGCGTTAGGAGTTCCAGAAACATATGCTGTCTTAATTAATGTTCAGGGAGCCATTGCTGGAAATTTCGGCTTCGGCGGCTGCACCACAAGTGCTAAGTCTGCACCAAAAAAAAAAAAAAGGAAAGAAAGAAGGATGCCGGGTCCTTGCCTGTCAACATGTACCCTGGGATCTTTGGTAATGCAGAAACAGAAAACATTTTACGTGTCTGCAACTGGCTTTGCCAACATAAAGAGCGGAAGTTGGCCCCACTGTGTTCCTGCCCTCTAAATCTCTCAGGAGTGCGTCAGGTTCTCGTCACCTAAGGCACACCCAGACCCTAGCCCCAAGCCAGACTGGGATTTGTAGCTCCTGCTTTTCCAACCTAGAAGGAGAGCAGGATGGATGGTACATGCCAATTTGCCACCTTTTCCATCCGCAGTGAACCAGTACTGAGGTGGCCGCGGGAACCGGGTGCTAACAGGTCTGTGCATCTGATTTCTTCATGCAGGAGATGGGAAGGATTGTCTTTGATTCATCTACACTCTTACTCCTAACCTCACTGTTACCCAGAAATTCCTCAGTGGCATCGGGAAGCCCCGATGAGCTAATGAGCAAATGTTGGACATGTATCGACTCACTTCATACTCAAAACTCTACAAAAAGGTCCATTCTCATCCCTGGCTTTTCGTTCCAGAAGCCAAGGCAAGAACAAGTCAAGTAACACATTCAAGGTCACACAGGCAAGGAGAGGTTGGAGCGAGACAGTTTCCCTCTGATTCTGATCTCCAGACTTAATCACTCAATCACTACCCTTTATTTCATCCCTCAGTCCTTTCTTGCTCGACACACACACACGCATACGGAGCATCTTCTCAGATGAGAGCCTCTGCTGGCGGAGAGTGCAAAGCCAAGACCACGGGCGCTGGGGGCCTGTGCCGTACAGACAAGCCGTTGGGTCCCCGATCTGCACTCCGACTACTACTTACCCTGCCACTGAAGAGAACTCGTTTGCTTTCATTTCTCTGGTTACTTCAAAGCTGCCCTTTTCCGCAGCAATGAGTAACATTTCAAGTTTACTTCCGAAATTTGTTAGTTTTCCTTCCGTTGCTGGGAAAGGGCTTCCCAGGAAGACTCCAAGTGTTTCAGAGGCATACTTGACACGCAGAGCTTGACAGTGTCCCTCGGCTGGTGCCTCGTGGTTCCTGTTGCTTTGCACTGCTCTTTGGAGGACGGAAGGGGCCAAACAGGCATTTCTACACAGCTGAAGTCCAGGGAGATGGAAATTAATGCAAATGAACACAAATATTTACGAGGGCGGTTTTTTAAATCTTGCAAGTGTTGAAATATCAAAGAACAGAAATGAATTGTGACAGAGCGTATTTGCTAATCGTTTTTAGTTGCATGTGGTAAAAATCAGCTTGAGCTGGTTTAGGCGGAAGGGGGATTTATTATAATAATAGCGGGGACCTCATAGAACTAAGGGGAGGAATGAAACTGGGTCTCAAGAAGAGAATGTAAATAAGAACCAGAAAAGAGGCAAAAAAAAAAAAGACTGAAGTGGGGAAGGGGGTTTGGGAGGGAGGGGTTGCGTACATGTGTTAATAAATGTGCACGAGTGCCCATGTACATACATGCGTAGCCATCGATTACTTTTTCTGTTTCTCCATCCAAGTGGCAGAATACGGCTAACCTTACAGACCCCCAGCTGAAATGCTACCGTTCCAAGAACACTCAGAGTTCAAGTGTCTTTCAGTACCAATTTAAGTTCCCAGGAGAGGATCTCACCGGCCCACTGGTTCGTGGGCACAGTCCTGATGCAATCAATTTCAACCCGCGTCAGCATGATCACATGTCATAATCAAGGCTTCCCAGAGGGTCATCTGAGTATCCAATCTTCTAAAAAATAAATACTGGGTGCCTGTTAAACCAGATGCCAGATAAACAGCAGAGATCACAAGGATGTTTGCATTCTTTTTTTTTTAAGTTTTATTTTAATTCTAATTAGGTAACGCACAGTGTTATATTAGATTCAGGTGTCCAATAGTACAATTCCATACATCACCCAGTGCTCAAGCACCACAGGACATTTGCATTCTTTTTTTAAGATTTATTTTTTTATTTTACAGAGAGAGAGAGAGAGAGAGAGAATGAGCAGGAGAGGCAGAAGGACGGGGAGAATCAGCAGACTCCGTGCTGAGCATAGAGCCGTACTGGGGACTCGATCCCAGGACCCTGAGGTCACAACCTCGGCTGAAATCACAATTCTGCTTAACTGACTGTGCGACCCAGGCATTCTGACAACTGCTTTCTTGAAGACAATTTTCAAAGGGAGAGGACAGCTTATGGACTATGCAAACTCCCCAAACAATTTCTACCACACAATCTTTAAATTTTTTAAATTTGTTGTATATCATGAAAACTCACTACCTCTGGGGGTTTTCCTAAAATGCTCATTCCTAATCTTAATCTTTAACCTTTATGCATTCACTCCTTTCTTTCAATAACATTTATTGAGCCCTTTCTGTGTATTAAATGCTGAGGAGACCAGGATGCCCTGGTCCTAAAAGATGTAAGCCCCTCACGAGGGATTCAGATTTTGAACACAACTCAACAAGACATTTGTTAAGGTTCAAGGACAGACACGGATGTTAGAAATATCGGGGAACCAAGAGGCAACGAGGTTCACTCAACCCTGCGAACAGGAAGGGCTGGAAAAGGGATTTCATGTTGGCTTTCAAAAGTACTAGAAAGTATATCATAAAACTCCAAAGACATAATGTCCATCAACACTGCAGGAATTTCTGGAGTCCCGGGTTGCATTTTAATGGGGTTCCCTATTCTAACCTTACTTGGAAATGTCCTCTAACATCCACCATCCCTCTCACCTTCTGTTGGGGCAAGGCTGACAGTGTGGTCAGTGCTCCTTAATCCCTCATGATTATTATGAAGACATCGACCACTTAGTATTTGGACTGGGACCTTGGGTTGGACCCCACTGAAGAACACAGCTGGTCACAACTCTCCCTCAGAGGGTAGCATCCCTCCCACCTGTACCCAAGCTGTCATCCCTAAAAGCACCCCTTGAAGTGCCCTAACATTCCTAAAATGTCTTTTTCATTAACCCACCATAATATTTAACTCTTTGTAGACTTGAACACCACTTTCTTCTTCAGCAGAAACATCTAAGTTGTAGTCTACACCTTCTGCACATTCTGAATGAAGGATTCTTCTGAACTACTCCAGGATCAGAGTTGTTGTAAGGTTTTTCCTACATTATGTTGTCATTTTAACGTTCTGTTTTGATGCACCATTTCAAAGACTGATGTTCTTCAGTTCTTTGAGGTATTTTCCATCTACCGTGTTCCCATTCTGCAAGGTTGGTCCAGGTGTTCTTTAATTTTACTGTAAGGCACACACACCCACACACACACACACACACACACACACACACACACACCTCAGATCACTATAAGCTTCATATGTTCTCCTTATATAACTGGTTCTCAAACTTTAGCATGCATCAAAGATACTTGGAGGGCTTGTTAAAACACAGATTTCTGAGCTCTACCCCTAGAGTTTCTGATTCAGAAAGTGTGGGATAACCTCAAGAATTTATATTTCTAACAAGTTTCCAGATGGTGCTGCTGCTATGGCCAGGGACCACACTTTGAGAACCACTTGCCTTAGATCTTTTTTAAAGGGTTTCTTGAATCACAAGGAGCTCGAAGGGGGCCAGCTGTACCTTTAGGAATCACAATGGCATAGCTTAAATGCTAAGCATACTTTCAGCTGATTAGATGAAATAACTATTCACGGAACCTGTTAAAAATAAATGGCTAGTTTCATTAACTACAGATGTCTTCTATGAATATTCAAGAAAATTTTAGCAGCCTTGTATTGATGCAAAAATCTTACATTCATTTTTTTATACAAGTATAAAAGTATGTTTGGGAAAGAAAGCACATACATTGTTATGTAACTCGTGTTTTAAAATGAAGCGAGGTCCAGCAAGTTACTCTGTGGATGCTGAGAAACTAATTCTAAAATTTAAATGGAGAGACAAGATAGTATGTTGTGTTTCAGAATAACCAGCACAATGTTGAAGGAGAAGAACAGAGCTGGAGAACTGACCCTTTCCGACTTCAAGACTCACTACACTGGGACAACCGTCAAGATAGCACGGTGCTTACGAAAGAATGAATAATCAGGGAAGAACGGAGAAGGCCCAGAAATAGACGCACACAATATGCAGTCAGTGGACCTGCACAAAGGAGCGAAGGCAACACAACAGAGCAAAGACAGTCTTTCCAACAAATGGTGTTAGAACAACTGGACATCCACGTATGAAATAAACACATCTAGACGCGAACCTTATTCCACTCACAACAATGAACTCGAAAAGGAACATATGTCAAATACAAAACTATAAAACGCCTAGAAGATAACATAGGAGAAAATCTAGATGACTTCGAGTATGGCAATGACTTTTTAGGTACAACACCAAAAATATGATCCAGAAAAGTAATCATTCATAGGCTGGACTTCATTAAAACTAGAACTTTCTACTCTGCACAAGACAATGTCAAGAGAACGAGATGACAAAACATAGACTGGGAGAAAATACCTGCAAAAGGCACGTCCAATAAAGGACCGCTATCCAAAATACACGCCCCCCCAAAAAAACACTTAAAACTCAACAATAAGAAAATAAACAACCTGTTCTACAAATGGGCCAAAGACCTTCACAGATAGCTCACCGAGGAAGACACACAGATAGCAAATAAGCATATGGAAAGATACCGGACTTTGTAGGTTGTCAGGGAAATGCCAATTAAAACAACAGGGAGAAACCACAAAGCACTATTGGAACAGCCAAAATCTGGAACACAGGCGACACCCAAGGCTGTGAGGCTGTGGAGCCGCAGGGACTCTCGTTCACTGCTGGCGGGGACCCAAACTGGTGCAGCCACGTTGCAAGACATTTTGGTCTGAAACAAAGCATACTCCCAACATACGGCCCCGCAGCTGGGCTCCTTGGCATTTATCCAAAGGAGTCAAGAACTTACGTCCTCCCAAAAACCTGTGCGTGGATGTTGACAGCAGCTTTATTCACCAAGGCCCAAACTTGGAAGCAACCAACAACAGTAGGTGAACAGATCAATAAACCACGGCCCATCCAGACAACAGAATATCATTTGTCGCTAAAAAGAAACGAGCCATCGAGCCAGGAGAAGACCTGGAGGAAACCTAAATGCCTATGATTAAGTGAAAGAAGCTGATCTGAAAGACAACACGCTATCTAATTCCAATTCTAGGACATTCTGGAAAACGCAAAACTATGGAGACAGTAAAAAGATTAGTAGTTACCAGCGGTTACGAGCGGGGGGCGCGGGGGGCAGTGAAGAGATGGAGAACAGAGGATTTGTAGGGCAGTTAGGGTTAGGGTTAGGGTTACTGTGATCGGGGATACATGTCGTTATACATGTGTCCAAACCCCTGGAATGTACCACACCAACAATGAGAGCTCTGTACCTGCCTTTCAGTTTTGCTGGAAATCTAAAAGTGCTCTAAAAAGAATATATTTTTTAAGATTTTATTTATTTATTTGACACAGAGAGACACAGCGAGAGTGGGAACACCGGCAGGGAGAGTGGGAGAGGGAGAAGCAGGCTTCCCGCTGGGCAGGGAGCCCAACATGCGCCTCCATCCCAGAACTCCGGGATCATGACCTGAGCCAAAGGCAGACACTCAACCTACTGAGCCGCCCAGGTGCCCCTAAAAAAAAAAAAAATCTTTAAAAAAATTAAATATTTCACAAATATAAATATGATACAACGTAGGTGGCAGGAGTGGTAATAAACACTATCAAAGTGACATAGTTCACTTCAAACTTGGCGTTCTTGAACTTTAACAGCTTGATGATTGGCAGCATAATTTTAAAATTATTTTTAATTCCAATAAAATGACACAAAATTCACCATCTTCATCATTTTTACAGGCTCAGGTCAGTGGCATCAAGTACGTTCGGGCTGTCCTGGAGTGCCCACCACCCTCCCCCTCCAGAGCCCTCTCCGTCCCCCAAACCTGAAACTCTGTCCCTGTTAAACAGCCCACCCTGCTTCCCTTCACCCCTGGAAATGACTGTCCTACTTTGTGTCTCTCTGAATTTGCAAACATTTCTGGAAGTGCGTAAGTGGATAAGTGCAAACCAACCAAGACTTTCAATTAGATGTGCACCTCGAATCCTCTCTCAGGGAGCAGCGAAGATGTGTAGATGAGTACAGGATTTGGGGAAAGCAGGAACACGCATGGAGTAAATTTCCTAGTAAGTGACAAGGCTGAGGTCTTTGTGGATTTCAGCTCCTTACACGTTAAGGACTCTGATGATAAGGGTGAGAGCAATGGAAAACGAAAGCACTGTGAAACCCATTTTTTTCTTCTTTTCATTTTCTTTTTCTCTCCTTATCCTGGAAATCCCGAGCTTCCAGAAGAGCCTGAGTAGACCAGTGTCGCTGGCATCAGGTGTGGAAAAACGCCGCGGCAGTGGGGGAGTGGGGGATTGGGGGTTGGGGTCGCAGCACAGGGGTGAGTCCGCATTCCTCTGGATGCCTGGATGCAGAGTTCAAAGGAAACATCCAGCGAATTCCACCTTCGGTAAATCCCCCAGGCCAAAGGTAGACTTTTCAGTAAATGAATAATCCCTGCGCGACACCCGATGAGCTCTTTCAAAGACATTTTCCTTCACCCTGCCCCGACCCCTGACCTCCACTGGGTCCTTGCAAAATGAATGGAACCCACAGTGGAGACTTTGCCTGCAGACGCGGCCTCTGCTGTGCACTAAGCAGAACCCTCGAGAACCCCGGAGCATCAGTTTGCACTTGGTGTAAAGGCTTGGTGCCTTTCATTTTTAGATGATTGAGTCTAGGGAGGTCTGCTTTAGCAAAAATTAAAGAAGTAAAGGTTCGGGTGATAAGCAAGATGTTTCAGGAACACATTGTGTGTTGACCCAACTCAGCAGCTCCGAAATTACGTTTTTAATGCTCTTCTTTTCCTAATAATATAGAATATTAATACTGTGTAAGTTAGAAGTGTACGATTCTGGGTGAGCGTAAATGCAGAGGTGAAAGCTTGCTCAGGGGGCTAAGCTGTGTGCTGCATTGCACTAAAAGGAGAAATGCTGAGTGGACATCAAGGGGAAGAGAACAAACAGTGGCCGAGCCCCTCCTCCATGCTAGGACCTCTGCTGGATCTTGCCCTTGACCTCATTTATTACCACGGCAACAGCTCCTGTCCCCAGCTGTGCAGAGGAATGACTGGCTCCAAGTCACATCATGGATAAGTGGCCAAACCAAAATTCAAATCCTGTGCCATGCGTTTCTCCATTCGGCATCAGCAACTGAGCCCCTAGGAAGGGCCGGGTGTGAAGGCGTCCGGTAGTAATCTTCATGGAAGTCCCAAATCATACGGAGCTAAACTTCCCATGATTCACCAAGAGGCCTGCTACGGACACGGACATTCCGCGGAGGAGTCGTTGGCCCAGAGTCACAGAGCCAGTAAGGGATGAAGCCGAGCTTTGAATCTATGTCTCTCTGGTTCAAAAAGCAACAGTTATAAATTATTGTGTTTTGCCTAACCCCTCTGAGCCTCAGTTTCTTTGCCTGTAAAATGGGGCTCACGGCCGCTTTATTCATAAAACCCAAAAGGGAGGAATGACTCCAATGTCTGTCAAGTGACGAATGTTTACACTAAATGTGGTCTGTGCCATACAATGCAATACCGTTCAGCCAAAAAGGAAGAAAGTGTCGCCAGATGCTATGACATAGATGAGCCTTGAGATCACAATGCTAAGTGGAAAAATCCAGACCCAGAAGGCCACAGAGTGTGTGACTTTGTTTTTAGAAATGTTTGGAATCGTAGAGACAGAAAGTAGATTCACGATTGCCTATGCTCTGCCCTTTTGTTCCTTTCTCCGCGACAGCCTTTAGCGTGTCCATCCGTCTGTCCGTGGGACCTCGGAGCCTGTACCCTAATGTCAGTGCCACCTGTCTGCCCTGCCGGCTTTCCCTTCCGCTTCCCCTCTGGCCGGCGAAAGCGAAGCAGGAGCACCGCCGTGGGTCAGTCCTTGCTCAGGGATGTCTTTCCCTCATCGTGGCCTCCCACCGTGCTGCCAGCTGGACCTACGAACTCGCAGTCTGGAGACAGAACTCACAGGAAGGCGGTAGCTAAGAAATGCCGGGACGTGCGCAGTACTTAGCAAGTGAGGAAAGGCGAGATGGGAACACTGATGCATGTGCAAGCTGTCTGGGGCGCTGCGAGGTCAGATAGAGACCCCGTGGGACAGGAAAGGAAAGACGAGCACAGCAGAAAGGACGGGGGCGAGGGGGCATCTAGGCCCTGCTATGACGTTTGAGCTTCATCTGAAATATCAGCGAACTCTCCTGAAGGATTCGACTGAGGGAACGCCATGGTCAGATTTCTATTTTAGACAAACTGTTCTTGCAGCCCGGAAAAAGTCACGAGGCCATGGGCAAAGAAAGGAATTCGAGGGGGAGGGGCGAGCCGGGAGAGAGGCTGGGCAACGGCCAGTCCGGGCTGTCGTTTTGAGTTGACAGTGCCTACGAGGACTGGAGATGGAGCTTTCTGGATGGGGTTGGGGGGCTCAGTTTGGAACATCAAAGGGAACCCTGGGAGAGAGAATGTCAACAGCACCAGGTGGCGGGGGAAGCATGAATATACTGGAGATCGCCAAAGGGAGAGGGACAGAACAAGACACAAAAGGGGTGTGGAGGACATGCCAGCAAGTGCTGGAGTCTGGGGGCGCCGACAAGAGAGCGGGGCTTTCAGTCCAGAGCTCGTGATAAAACAAGTCACTGTTGCCACAACCCGGTGTTCGGATCCGACCTCTTCTCCTTCCCTGCCATTTTTTTTTAATTGTGCCCCTTTTTTTGCGCACCTGTATTTCACCCCAGAGTACTTAACAACATCACCACTTTTTGAAAGGCCACGGCAAAGAGTGCCACGTGAACAGATGCTACGATGGGCAGGTGGGCCTAGAGCCAACACGCAGAAATAACGTGGCTGGGGGGGCATAAGCACCCACTCAGTCCACCAACGTGATCAGAGTTCGTTTCTCTTTGTTCTTCGTCTTGAAATGTTCGTCCGCTTTAGACTGTTGCAGCGCAAATAAGACAGCGAAACATTATGCAATGTGCATGGCCAGCTGCACAGCGTTGTCCCCTCACACTCCTAAGGGCGGAATTTTCGCGTACGTGAAGCCAGGGGTGCGCAAGAACCCTTCAAGCGTGCGGGGAGAACCATCAGCTCGCCTCCCTCCCGGCTTCCAGTTCAGCCCACTCTTTTTTACTGAGCAGATGATTCCCTAGCCGCCTCAGCAAGAGCTGAAAATTGGCTGCCTTTTGAACTGTCTTTCCAAGAAGTGATTTGCCTTTTCTGAGACGTGTATATTTCAGAGAGAGAAACTCGTTTAAAATATCGCCTGTCTCGACATATTCAAACTGAGCAGATGTAAAGGAATACATTAAATCCATTTTTCAAGGATATGCCCACTGAACACACATTCAGACGTGATCGAGCTCTTACACTTCTTATCATAAAGGCGAGCCTTCCTTAAATGTCACTGATTATCACCTCCGATGGCCTGTCAGCTTCATCAGAACCAAATACAGCCCCCGATCCCTTCTCCCTTTTTGCTGGAGAATCCCGAACCAGGAAACACGCAGCCATCTGGTTCCCCTTTGGACGGCTGTGTGTTAGAACATACAATCACATGTGATAAAAGGAAACGTAGGGAACATATGGTGCAAGCCCCGAAGGTATTTGAAAGAGCGCACCACGGGCCACTTTTAGCTCATTTTATACATGGCCAGAAGGGAAAAAAAAAAATTTTTTTTTTGCAAAGTCATTTGCAACAGTGTATTTGTTCGCCCTACGTGGTTGCATTCTTCGTTCTTTTGATGTTAACTCAGAGAGCGACAGTGAAGCGGAGCCGCCATAAATCAGCGGGTTGAAACGGGCTTTCTCTGGCATTCTTCTCCCCTTCGAAAGTCACGTCAACCGGCGCATATTGAGGCAATTCTAGAAATTGGGTTATCTCGAGAAGGGGAGAAGTGAGCAGGAACATAAAGGATGGAGGAAAGAGCACAGGGCAAGCTCAAAGAAGCTCTAAATCCCTGATCAGGCATCAAGATGCCTCAGCTTCTCTGATTTACTGTGCCCCCAGTTTTTGTCTAACCTCGTAGACAACTTGGCTCCAGATTTTTCAGGATATACGTGTTCAGCTCGGTGGCACACAGTTACAGCCTGATAGGACCGATCTACCTTGATTACGGAAGAAAATAATAAATGAATGAAACATCTTACTTGTTTTCCAAAAAGACTCTCAACCCGTGACTCTCAGACATTACCTTATTTTTAAAAAAATAAATAAATACTTACACCATGCTTGTTACATGCTAGGCATTGCTCCAAGAGCTTGCAAATGTATTAGCCCTCATAGCATAAATGCTGTCATAGTCAAAACAGCTGTGTCACAGGCATAATTATTATTCTCCTTTGCAGACAAGAAGAGTGAACCACAGAAGTAACTTGCCAAGGAAGCAGAACCAATGGGTGGCAGATCTGGGATTCAAACTCATTTCTTGAATCATTTTGCTGAAAACGAGGACAAGAGACGCACCTGCTTATCTTGGGTAAAAAGGGGCATCTTGTAACACATGAAGACTGATCGCCAGTAGCCCTGGAACTGAAAGCTTCCGGTCAGCACTAAGGACTAGAATGCTGTCTGCCTTTCTCTGTCACGGTCTGTGCCTCAGTATC
Organism: Mustela erminea; assembly: GCF_009829155.1. Classification (NCBI taxonomy): domain Eukaryota; kingdom Metazoa; phylum Chordata; class Mammalia; order Carnivora; family Mustelidae; genus Mustela; species Mustela erminea. The sequence continues at coordinate 6,906,078 of NC_045635.1, read as the reverse complement.
TCCCCTTCTCTCTGCGTGTCCTTGTCTCCAGCTCGCTTGTGGCCTCTCGTGGTTCCGACTCTTTCTCACCTTTCTCGTGGTTCTCTCCTTTCAGCTGTGCTCTGTGGTGTGCTCCTTCTCTCTCTCTCTCTCTCTCTCTCTCTCTCTCTCTCTCTCCATCCCTCCCTGCTTTTGATTCCCGATCCTCCAGAAAGTGGCTGGTGACTTGCATAGTTTCCTGGACAGCCTCACATTGCCTTCCCCTGAGTCAAGTGCATGCCTGCCCCTCGCCGAACTTGGGTGAGTGTGATAACGAGTCCGGAGAGAGGGGCCCAGCAGCTCTGCCACCCCTGGTATGTGCAAGCTCCAAGAGGTGACTCCATTTCCTCCCACTCGAATCCCGGCTGCCTGTGGTTTACTTTGGCCAATAGGACTGTCGTGGAAGAGACATTCTGGGACTTCTGAGCCCAGATCTTAATAATACCGACAGCATCTGTTTCCTTCCTCCTGGCAATCAGCCACCATGGTAGAAGTCGGACCACCGTGATCAGGAAAAGCCCAAACTCTTACACCCTGTTGCAAGGAAGACCAGACTAGCCATGTGGAGAACTGAGCTAGGGGAGAAGCACCGAGGTCCCCACGCATAGAAGCAAAGCTTTCTGGAATGTTCTGGCACCGCCCAGCTGCCCTGTGATACAGCCAAATGAATGCCCCTAGCGCACGCGCACACACACACACACACACACGCGCGCGTATGCTTGCGCACAGCAGGAGAACAGTCCATCAGAGCCCATCAGACCCCGGCCCCAATTGTAACTAATAACAAATCGTCATTTGAAGGTTCTAAGTTTTGGGCTAGTTTGCTCCTGAAACTGGACTAATTTGTTCTTAATAACATTGTTCATAAAGTGAAACGGGGAAAGGGGAAGAGCCAGAGAGACAGTTGGAGGTCTAGGAGGCGCCCACCAACGAGGCCGTCAATGACGCCAGGAGGAAGCAACCACCACCGGCTACAACAGACTGTCCTTTTACTCCGTATGGCCTTCTGGCCTCACCCAACCCCCATGAGCCAGTTAGACTTCCGGGGAGAAGACTGTTGATGTAAATAGTTAATACAATTTCCCTAAAGTCACTGACCTGAGATTTAACCTTGACCTCCACGGCCCCGCTCTTCTCTCTGTGCCGCCTCTCCTCCCCCTGTCCCTCCCCAGCCTCAGCGGCGAACATTTACGGACGCCAGCCATGCGTGGGACAGTGTGCTAGCAGCCCGGGATGCAAAGAGGTTAACGCTCCAAGGCTGACAGCAAGGAAATTCACAGAGGAGGCAGATAAACATAGAAACCACAGTGGTAGCGCATGGCGGTGGCCACCAAAAAGCAGAGGACTATTTAAATTTATTTATTTATTTTGAGGGGGAGAGGGAAGCGGAGAGAGAGAATCCTCAAACAGACTCAGTGCAGAGCACGGAGCCTGACGTGGGGCTCAATCTCACAACCCCGAGATCAGGACCTGAGCAGAAATCCAGAGTCGGATACTTAACCGACTGAGCCCTTCAGCGGCCCTGGCAAAGAACTGTTTAGAAAAACAGCAGCTTGGGAACTTGGATAAGGCACTGGGGTGAAAAAAAAATTATTATTTAAATTATTCGAAGCTGCTCAGGGTGAAATAGAGATTTAGGTTTCGATTAGTTTAATTACGTAGATAAAATCCTTCCAAGTAATTATAGGCTTTCCAAGTTACCTGCTGGAACAATTCGAGAGAGCACAATAGTCCGTTAACCATGACCGTAAGAAGACAGCCTCTCGCAGGGTCCTGTGCCCGTCTCAGAAAATGTGGAAATCAGCGTGAGAGCTCTTGCCACCAAGGGTGTCCTGGAGACATCTCAGTCTCGCGCCTGTCTGACTCTGGCCTGGGCGCCGGCTGGCTCCCCAGCTGCCCGCTGCTCTCTCGCCTCCACACGGGGCTGTGTCCGTCCATCTGGTTTGCAGGCGGGCGGGGTTGTATCTGCAGAGCCTGACCTCACTCACCCACTTGAGCAGGTACCGTCCAGAAACGCAGGAGGATCGCGTGCTTGAAACAATCTTCGGGGCGCCTGGGTGGCTCAGTGGGTTAAAGACTCTGCTCAGGTCATGATCCCAGGGTCCTGGGATGGAGCCCGGCATCGGGCTCTCTGCTCAATGGGGAGCCTGCTTCCTCCTCTCTCTGTCTCTGCCTGCCTCTTTGCCTACTTGTCTATCAAATAAATAAATAAAATCTTAAAAAGAAAAGAAAAGAAACAACCCTTGCCTAAGGACAGATGGGGGGATACATGCCTGCAGCTCCCGCATTTCAGAATGGCAATTCTGGGGCACGTTCTACACCATTCTGCAGGAGTCCCCGGTAGGGCTGAGCCCTGGTGTCCACAGCCACAAGGCCCTCATTCACGTGCTCTGTATTCGTTTCTCCACCCCCCCTCCCTCGTTCTACTCCCTCCCGCACTCCTGCTTCCCACAACCACCTCTCAAATAAGTAACCTGCTTATCTAAGCTCTTATCACAAGGGCTCATCTCCGGGGCTAAGAGCGAGCAAGAGGCCCCTGGAAAGGACGGAAAGAAAAGACGAGGTGCTGAAGGAAGATCACATACTTCGGGTGAGAGAGGATTGAAGCCAGAAAACTCTTCGCGAAGGCAAACCTCCTAGATCCCAGGTTGCCCGATGGCTGACCTTGCCTAAAGGGGACCCTGCTGGTTACGCAGCGAAGAACCGAGCAGCGGTTGGCTGAAGTCTGAAAGCTCCAGGTAGGACTCTGCGAAAAAGTCTCTTTTTAATAAACGATGCAAAAAAATAACACTGATACACGCGGCTCGGATGGATCTCAAGGGTATACTGAGTGACAAAGCTAATGTCAAAGGGTTACATACTGTGTGATTCCATGTGTATACAACCACTGGGAAGTGACAAAGTCATAGTGGGGGAGAACAGATCGGCAGTGGTTCCGGTGTAACAAGAAGGAGTTTCTTTGTGGTGATGAAACAGTTCCCTTCCCTGACTTCGATGGCTTCTAGAATCGACGCATGCAACCAGATTTCATAGAAACACACACACACACACACACAGGCATGCACAAGGTCTTGACAATGAATCGATATCTATATAAGATATTATCATGGGGAAGCTGGGTAAAGGATATACAAGAACTCCGTGCTATTTTTCCAACTTCTTGTAAGTTTTAGGCTATTTCAAAATAAGTTATAAAATTGAAAAATAACTTTAAAGGTCGGAGAGAGAGAAAGAGAGAACTACAGCCTGTGGTCCCTTTTTTCTCCCTCAAATGACTGTTTGGGCCATTTTACTAGCATCCAAGGATGAGCTAATGAGACCATTCATGTCCAAGGCCTGCCCCAGTATGTACAGAATAAACATGATCAGTTCTTATAACGACTGTGGTTATCGTTGCCAAGAAAATGCAGATTATTACTACAGCCACCTCACCAGCCAATAGCCTACAATTTTATTTTATTTTATTCTTTTTAAAAGGTTTTATTTATTTATTTGACAGAGAGCAGCACAGCGAGAGAGGGAACACAAGCAGGGGGAGCGGGAGAGGGAGAAGCAGGTTCCCGCCAAGCAGGAAGCCTGATGTGGGGCTCGACCCCAGGAGCCTGGGATCATGCCCTGAGCCCAAGGCAGTCGCTTAACCGACTGAGCCACCCAGGCACCCCTAGGCTACTATCTTAGTGAAGGCGTTATTCTACTGCTCAAGAAAAGGGAACTGAAGAATTGTCCAAACTGTTTCTTCAGCCTGCTTTCCCCTGGCCCCAACTGCTAAAGAGAATTTCAACTTGGCCCAACTTGATTCAGACTGAACCTGGGAGGGGCACCTGGGTGGCTCAGTTGTTAAGCGTCTGCCTCTGGCTCAGGTCGTGATCTCAGAGTCCTGGCATGGAGCCCCGCATCAGCGGGAAGCCTGCTTCTCTCTCTCCCTCTCCCCCTGCTTGTGCTCCCTCTCCTGCTGTCTCTCTCTCTGTCCAGTAAATAAAATAGATCTTTAAAAAAATTGAACCTGGGAAATGGAGGGGCTGCTATCAGCAACCAGGAACCCCGTCTTTGATCGGGGCATCATCCGGTGAACTTCACGCAGCGGGTGCCTTGAACCTGATCCCGATGAAAGGAAGATCTGCCTGCCACATGCCCCGTTTCCACGCGGAGGGCTGTGGGGCTGCCATGGAGGTGCACATGTGCGTGTCTGAGAGTGCCAGGGCAGAAGCAGCTCTTTGACCAAAAGCCGTATGTATGATGGACGCGGAGTCCGGGCCAGGTGGTGAGGAAAAGGCTAGCCGCCGGACCAGGGGGGTCCGTCACCGGAGCAGATGCTGCGGACGAAAGCAGGTTAGTGGAAGGAAAGCGGAATCGGCGGGCAGAGCCTGCGGAGTCCAGATCTTGTCACACGAGCAATTAAGCAGATCATCGGCGGGCAATGTTTACCAATATTTTTCGACTATTTGTCTATCCTCGACGTTAAAGAAACCTTAATGGTTAGGGTCAAATTTTAACTTGAAAAATTCTCAACAGCGTACATTCCATAGCCACCTCTTGGGCTATGCACACATATATCTATATAAAAATATGTATATTTAATATATATAATATACATATACAAATATATATGTATAAATATATGTATATATACATGTATAAATATGTATATTTATATATAGATATATAATAATGTATGTGTGTGTATTTTGATAGACGTACATAGTGATAGCCCAGGTTGGTATAAGGATATGAAAGCTAACCACCAGTATTATTTTTTAAGATTTTATTTATTTTTTTATTTGTGAGACAGAGAGAAAGAGAACGAGCACAAGCAGGGGTAAGGGGCAGAGGGAGAGGGGAAGCAGGCTTCCCGCTGAGCAGGGACCCAGATGCAGGACTCGATCCCAGGACCCTGGGATCATGACCTGACCAGAGGCAGACGCTTCACTGACTGGGCCACCCAGGCGCCCCGCCACCAGTACTATTTCCAACAGAAATTTATATATTTTTTCCAATTCTATTGAGAAATAATTGACTGTATGAGGTGTTCAGAATGATGGTTTGATTGATACATTTTGTGAAATGATTATCACAATGGATTTACTTAACATTTATCATCTCATGTAGATAGGAGGAAGAGGAGATTCCTGAGCTCCAGTTTAAAGGATGAAATAAAAAAGGAAGCGGCATCCAGACAGACAAAGCACTGAGGTCGGAGGTAACCCCATGGGCAAAGGTACACGCTGGCTTGAGCCCGGAGCCCAGAGGTTGAGAGATTGGGCTGGAGAAGTGAGCAAGAGCCATTTCCCGAAGGCACCTAAACTCCTTGCCACGATGTCTGAACGGGACCTTCAAGGAGGTGAGGACACGCTGAAGAACTTCAACTACATTCCTATATCAAATCTGGCTCAAGGAAGGCACTTCGGCGTGAGTGTGGGGTGTCACGTAACGCGGAGCCGGGATGGAGGCACCAGGAGGCCACTTAGAGGCCGCTCCGACGAGACACGAGGGTTTGAAGGGAAAGCAGACACGGACGGGAGGCGACATATCTGGGGGGTGTTTAGAAGATAGAGTCAGTGGGTCTTGGTGGCCAACTGGCGGAGGGAACGTCAGTGTGGACTCCTGAGTTTCTCTCTGAAGATAGAAAGACCGTAAGCACGGGGTCAGCAAACCTGTTCCGCAAAGGGCCAGACAGTAAATGTTCTCAGCTTTGCAAGCCAGTCTCTGTCACAACTACTCAACTGGGCCTTGGCATCTCAAGAACGGCCGCAAACCCCATGTACGTGGTGAGCACAGCTGTGTTCTAATAAAACTTTATTTACAAAAACAGGCAGTGAGCTAGATGGGGTCTCGTGAGGCCCTCATCGACCTCTCTCCAGACGTTCCCTCTCTTCACCACCGGTTGCCCAAAGGAGGGGCGTGAATGAGGCACGTTCAGAAGAGCAGAGCTTTCACGGGAAGGGCAGACTGATGACGGAGAAGGGCCGTCGCCGCTCGAACCGACGCAGACTCGGGTAAACGTCCATGGACATCGGGAGGCGTTTGCTTGTGGCAGAGAGAAAGCTCTTCTGCCTCTTGGCGCCACTGGGGCCGCACCTGCAAATTAAAACACAGAGAAGCTGTCCTGCAAGCTCCAAGTATACGCAAGTGCCGTTGTTTTGCTTCTTTCCCCTGCTCATGTGCTTTAAGTCCCTTTTAACAGTCTGGGTGAAACAAAAGGCATTCTAATTAGGTACAGACATGTGTGTTTTCGTTCTTTTCGCGAACACAGTGATTTATAGACGTGACGTTGACAAAGAGGAAAGGCATTTGAAGTCTTAAGAGGGAAACTCCTCAGCCAAGTCTTCAGTGTATTGAACACAACGCGAGAGTGCAACTCAATTAAAATACGAGAAATGCTGTCATCCCTTTAGGGAGAAAAAAGTCAGTATTTGACGTGTGTGAGCACGTCTGCTTATGGCACTGATTCATCTGGGTTTTGAGTACTTGTCTCAGGCGGACGGTGGATCTCGGCTGGACTGACTTATTCCTAGCAATGGCAGGGTCGCACTCCGTGCCCCCTCTGAAGGCTCGGCCATCCGATTTGCCTTGGCCAATAAAATGTGGACAGATGTGAGATGTGTCACTTGCAGGCAGAAGCTTTAAGAGCCGTGGATGGCTCTCCTTCCCTTGGCCACGATGACCAGCGAGTTCCAGATGGTCAATGTTCTCTCAGCCTGGGTCCCGTTTCCAGCATTCAGTTCTCATCTGGCAGGCGCTCCGTTGTTCCGACTAGACCCCACCAACAAAGATGCTGACCTAATTTAATACCTTTGTCTGAACAACAACAGGGGGATAGAAGCAGGGGATAGACTACTTTTCTGCAAGTATTTTCCACTTTGCCGGCCATAGGGTGTCTGTCACAACCATCTGCGTCTGCCCGTGTCTCAGGGAGGCAGCCTCGGGGACAGTCATCGAACAGGGATGGCAGGGTTCTGGGAAAGCTCTCTCTCTCTCTCTCTTTAAGATTTTATTTATTTACTTGATAGTCAGAGATCACAAGTAGGCAGAGAGGCAGGCAGAGAGAGAGGGAAGCAGGCTTCCCACTAAGCAGAGAGCCCAATGCGGGACTCGATCCCAGGACCCTGAGATCATGACCTGAGCCGAAGGCAGACGCTTAACCCACTGAGACACCCAGGTGGCCCTGGGAAAGCTCTCTTTACCAAAGCAGGTAGCAGCAGGGACAGACCTGCAGGCTATAGTTTGCTAACAACTCTAGACTCTCACGGACCTCAGTCTAATATTCTCTGTGGTTTTCCTGCTGGCCAGGGAAGGGCTCTTGGATTCTCCAAGGAAGGAGGTAATCACAGCTGCGTGGAGAAAACCTTTCATTGCGTGTGTCTCAACTGCTGCGGGAGAAGCTGGCCAGAAACCAAAGTTTGACTCGAGATGTAGCAACAGCCGAGGGGCAGAAATTGCTATAGAAATAAATGTTTTGGTGTCCGGATTTCTTTATACAATTATGTGCACTTTTGTGTTAATTCAAATTCCCCATAATAGCAGCAGACAGGGGTGGGCAGGCAGGGAGGAAAGAGGAAAGAGGAGGAGGGGGAAGAAAGTCTCTAATATTTCATGTAAGCTTTTTGGAAGATGATTTCTGGGAATTAATATAATTCATGGCTTCGTATTTGGCAAAATTCACATAAAAAGAACATTATGGCTGGAATCATGGCCAGTATTTTATGTTGGAAATAGCATATTCATTTTTTAATGGTTTCTCTAGTCCCTGAGAAACTATAAGGGCTCAGCTGGCCCCCTAATCTATATGACATTTTTATGACAATTAAAATATCACCCCAAGGAGGGTCTTTTGTTCCGTTGTCAGATTTTATTGGGCTAGCATAAGCTAACAAAGCAGAATAAAATTATGCAGCTAATATCATATTTAAAACACCAATTTATTATATTTAAGGCTATACCAAGAAAATACACTGGCCTTCGGTGTCAGCCAAACAAAATTAGTCACACAAATGTTTAATATCTGATTATACTTTTTCCCTAAGAGTGAGTTTCTCTGGACCCGTTAACAAGATTCATCCTCCCAAATATAATGAGAATTTTAACAGCCACTAAAAATCATCTTCTGTCCTTTCGTCAGTTCCTTGCGGTAGTTGCATGTAAATTCATCTACCTCCTTTCAAACAAATGTCTTTGAGGGGAGGGGCGCCGCTTTCTCTCTCTCCCCCCTCCCTTTTGAACTGTGGAGTGATACAGATCTGTGATGGAGCCGTTACTCCTAACACTTGTAACTGCAGGACTTGGACAGAGTTGCCCCAGCTTTTTGAGTGTTGATTGCCTCATTTGCTAAAAATAAATAAACATGTAAATGCCCAGCGTTCATCTCTATGAAGCTCTCAGCGCAGCGGCCAGCCCCTGATAAGTAGTCAAGAATCACCAGCTGTTTTCCTTTCTCTAGAACCACTAACTTTTCCCCAAAATCTCACTGACCCTCTTGATCTAGTTTGATTAGCAATCAATTATATTTGGCCAAAGACCCTGGACTTAGTCTTAGGGGATCCTGCGTCCTTATGCGGTCTTGTATGTGTTTAATCTAGTTAAGCTATAGAATGAACAGGGGAGGGGGGCCTGGATGGCTCAGTCGGTTAAGCGTCTGCCTTCAGCTCAGGTCATGATCCCGGCGTCCTGGGATCCAGTCCCTCACCAGGCATCCTGTTCGGTGGGGAGTCTGCTTCTCCCTCTCTGTGATCTCTCTTGCTCTCTCTCTGAAATAAATAAATTTAAAATTTAAAAAAAAAAAATGAACCAACAGGGGAACTCTCAAAATACAATTTCCCAGCTCCCGTCCCAGTCCCACTGAGTTGTAAGCATCAAGGACAAGGCCCTAGAATGTACGTTTGTAACAAGTGCCTCAGGGTCATCCACAAAGCTCACTGTGTTGCCACGTATACTATACGGTAGGGTCCATGATCAATGTCACGATCCATTTCTCACTCACGATCCTTGGGTGCTTTCCTCTGGACAATTTTAGAAGATAAACCCAAGACATGCAAGAAAAAGGAAAAAACTCAGCAGAAAATGTTTTGGTCATGTACTGCTTCCAGTGTTGGGATCTTCAGGCTAATGCCACATTTTATTGCCATCACTATTTTCAGATGCAGGGAAGACTTTAAGTCAACATAAGCCAGAAAATAAAAGATCAAGCAGCAAAGCCTCCCAAATGTCACTGAAATGGAGGAGAGCAGCCCCGGGCATTACAGGGTTCAAGGTTCTGCTCACAATCGATGCACTCTCTTCATCACCCTTTTTCGAGTCATTCCTGCAGGATAAATGCCATCTCCAAGCGGTGATTTCTCAAATAATTTGAGTTTTCATTTTGCTTTTCATGAAGTATTGTCCCCAGCACACAGACCAGCCATGGAAATCCTATTCCCAGCAGAGCTCAGACGGGGCTGCCACTAAAAAGCCTGTGTGCGCAGTGAGCCACAGAGGCAGGCGGCCGACCGCCCAGGACCCATGCGAGCCCCACGCCAGCTCCGGGCCTGGCCTGGCCAAGCACAAACCTCTCACACCAGGCTACTTGGTCCTCTCCGGGGCACAGATGGTGACAAAATCAAGCCACAGCCCTCCTTTTACTTCGTGTACCCCCTGATGGAGTCCCTTTTGCTCTTTACTCTGTCTTCTTGCGGTTTGGCGGGGGGGGGGGGGGGGGGGGGGTCCTGATCAGAGCTCACCTTAGTCAAAGGACAGCAACAGCACCTTTTAGGAAGAATTTTCCATTTTTCTCTGAATTATCTTACAACAACTCTAAAAATTAATCTTAACGCCCCCTTCTACATGCTGAGCATTTTGTAATGTGCAGAATTGTGGAATCAATATTCCATACGCCTGAAACTAATATAACACTGTATGTTAATTATACTGGACTAAAAGAAACGTTTTACCAAAAAAATACAAAGGATTAAAACACAGAGTTAGCCATTCTACATATTTTATCAAATTGGGCGGGGTGATTGTTGGAAGGGGCCCTTCCGTGTGTATGAGAGAACGGGAGGGAGCAAGGGAGAGAGGGAGGAAGGGAAGAGGGAAAGGGGGAGAAGAGAGGAGGAGGAGGAAAAGGGAAGGAAAAGAAAGAACGCGTTGTGGACGGTGACAGACCCACCAGAGAGCCCCCCAGCAGCAGAGCCCCCTGCGAGTCCATCTGAGGGCTCCTGGCCTTAAAGGGCCCGCTCCAAGGGGAAGGAAGTCCAAGCTGATGTACGAAGTTCAGAGCCCCATCTCACTCTCAGCCCTCTGACAGACATCGGGGTTTCTTTTCGTTAAAATAGTGTTTCATGGGGCACCTGGGTGGCGTAGTCGGTTGAGCATCTGACCCTTAGTTTTGGCTCAGGTCGTGATCTCAGGGCCATAAGATCGAGCCCCGTGTTAGGCTCTGCCCTCAGCTCAGAGTCTACTCGAGATTCTTGCCCTCTGCCCCTTCCCCCTGCTCTCTCTCTCTCTAAAATGAATACATTTAAAATTTTTTAAAAGAGATAAAATGGTGTTTCATAAAGGTAAAAAGTATCTATATAAAAATCATATATATTAAAAAAAAACCCTTAATACACATAGACTTTGGTCTCTTGAGCAAATACATAACTTATACCCATTTTGCTCGTAAACAATTACTATGGCTGATTCACACTATCATGATTTTCCTCTTTTTGTGTTGCTAAATCTTAATAATTTTTACATAATCAGTCAATGCCCTATTTTCGCTGATGGCTAACACTGGTGAATCTTCCTCTCACTTGAGACAGGCATGTGTCATGGGATGGTCACTGGACTGGGAGGAAGCGATTCCATCCTGGTTCTAACTCTGCCCGAAACCTTTGGTAAGTCACCCGTGTTCCCGGGCCTCCATGGTCTCCTCTGTAAAATGGGTTGGGAGATCCTCACTCCTTAAAGACTGGTCCTTGGACCAGTACCATGAACATCATCTAGAAGCCTGCTAGAAATGCAGAGTCTCAGGATCCAGCCCAGAACTGCTGAATCAGTGCCCAGATTTTTAACAAGACCCCCAATATTCGAATACACAGGCCTTGGTGTAGACGGCTTCTGTAAGTACAAGGGTACTCACTGCACCGCCTGGCTCAGAGTCCTCCCTCGGTGGTTCTTTGCTGTCGCTGAACATTGACCTCTCCTGGGGAGCTTTGAAAACTGATGGTCAGACCAGTTAGCTTTGAATTCCCGGCAGTGCAGCCCTAGCAAGGGCACCGTTTGAATCTTCCCAGGTAAGCCAAAAATTAAATAAACAAATCTTCCCAGGTAACTGCAATACGCAATCCTCATTGAGCACCAAGTCCTAAATAGTCTTCCCTGTCTCAGGCAGCCTGTAGCTCATTCTCTTGTGTGCTTGTTACTCAACCACACATGCTTTTTCCAACCTCCAGCAGTAATAACAGAACTTGGTCCCTTCTCCTCTGGCCACTCTCTGGCACAACCGGACACAGGGAGATGACAATGGCAGCTGTCGTCAGCCACTGAGCCCCGGGGATTTGGCACTGACCTTGGACATCTAGAATTTTGGTTTACAGACAGCCAGCCAGTACTGCCAAGGCACGATAACCAGAACCACCACCTGTAACAACGCCTACTGGGGCCTGAGCACTACAGAGTGCAAGGAAGTGGGATAATCCCACACCCTTGCCTATTTCTCTACACACATTCCTTCTTGAGCTCTCGGGAGAGAAGGTCAGCAGAAGTGGGGACAGAGAGCGCCAAGTCCAAACCACACCAAAATGGAGGCCATTCTGGCAGCTGTCTGGTGAAGGTCGTTGATGACTAGGAGACAGAGACGGACAACAGGACTTCATGGAGTAGTTTTCCTAGCTGCATGCGGGATGCACCACGCTTCCTTCTTTCACGTTCCTGAGGTCCGGGGCTAAAGAACTCCACCACGGATAGTTCCGCGCAGGCTGCAGTGTGGTAGGCAGAGTAACGGCTCCCAAAGATGTCCACATCGTAATCCCTGAAAGCCGAGAAGGTATTGCCTTAGATGGCAAAGGGGACTTTGCAGATGTGATAGAGTTAGGGGTCTTGAGATGGGGGATTATCCAGGATTATCCGAATGGACCCAAGGTCATCACAAGGGTCCTTACAACAGGAAAAGCGGAGAGTCAGAGAAGGGGTGTGGCGATGGGAGCTGATTTGGGAGTGAGGCCATTGTTGGCTGGAAGGGAGCCAACGAGCCAAGAAAGCAGAAAAGACAAGGAAGGGGTTCTCCTCCAGAGCTTCCAGAAGCTTCCACCCTTGCCAACACCTGGATTTTAGACCCATTTTTCAGACTTGCAACCTCCAGAACTATAAGTGAATGAATTTGTGCTTCAGGCCACTAAGTTCGTGGCCTTACTGTCACAGTCAAGTTTTCCCAGAAAACAGGGGGGCAAAACCGGGTTCCCAGCCACCCTGGCAGAGTCTCGTGTTGGAATGTGTTACTCACTGGGGTGTGATGTAGGTGACACAAAGACCATGGCCCAAGGGGCCTAGAAAGAACATCCTCACCCAAGAGAAAGACACTTTCTCCCGCCCTCCGCAACCATGTCCCCTATTTCTGTAACTAGCAACTAACACTGTCAAAAGAGGTTAGCCTGGAGCACCTGGGTGGTTCAGTGGGTTAAAGCCTCTGCCTTTGGCTCAGGTCATGATCCCAGGGTCCTGGGATTGAGCCCCGCATCAGGCTCTCTGCTCAGCGGAGAGCCTGCCTCACCCCCCCTTTGCCTACTTGTGATCTCTGTCAAATAAATAAATAAACTCTTTAAAAAAAAAAAAGAGGTTAGCCTTCCCAGTTTGTCTAACCATGTAAAATATTTTAAATATTTTAAGAAAAATACTGTATTATTTTGCCAGGAAGTCCTCTATGATAAAGATACACAATCCACACCTCCAGGGAAACCAGCAATTTTAATCAGTTGTTGCAAGAGCTAGTTCTTCTGAAGGACCAGGAGAGTTAATGTTGCCATCTGTGTGAGCACGATTACATTCAAAGACACCATAATGATGCTCCATCAGTTTCCTATTACTGTCTAAGCGTTCCATCAGGCTGGAGAGACTTTGTTAAAGTTTCGCTCTAACTTTTGATATATGACCGTAAATGGACTTCCACCAGAAGCAGGAAAGCCATCATTTTGGACATCCCAGTGATCCCACCAGCCGCTAGGTCATTTCTCCAGCAACACCCAATTCTCCATTCTCCACCTCCGCTGGGTAGCCTGCAATTTAATTCCATTCAGACACTAACTACCCCAGAGCCCAGGGAGGCTGCTTAACACCCTACAGTGCCCAGGCGACCAAGAATTATCCAGCACCGAATGTCAACAGAGCCTTGGGGATGGAAGCCTGCTAGAGGGCCGGTCTAGGGAGCAAGGGTTTCAGGCGCGGCCAACAGAGAGAGACTGCAGACTCTGCGCCAAGGAAAGAAGTGTTCTCAGACAGGGAAGACAGCGGTCATAAGGAACTCAGCTGAAGGCCTACGCTGTGTGGCCATCCCCCATGTGTGTTTGCAACCACATCATTTTAGCTCTCTTTTCTGAGTTACGTTCTGGCTTTTTCCTTTATTTTGTTTCCTTTTTTCTCTTAAATATGTTCGGAGTGAATAAAATGGGCAGATGTCCTCAGGGTGCCAACTTATTTTCCAAGGACAGGAGGAGGATGGTGAGTGTGGACATCGGATGAGAGAACCCCAGGGGAAAGAAGCAAGTCAGGTGAAGATTTGGGGGTGCTGGGTCCACCAGCCCCCTCCTCCAGAGATCTTTTTTCTGGGGCTAAGACCACAGAAGTCTGGGGCTTGGCTGAAGGAGAGGGGCTGGGTCCTTTCCATGTGTGAATGTCTTTACCACCCAAAGTCATGGACCAGCAGGAAAGTTTTTGGAAGCAGCATCTAGAACAGTCTATGGTGTAAGCACAGAGCACGTCTTTTCAGTCATAACCCCCCGGAGAACATGGCCTGTGCCTCTGCTCACTTCAGATAACATTTTGCTGTGAGCAGCAATGAGTGGAGGTTTCATAAATGCCCTTGAGAGACAACAGGGCAGTCACTGTCCTCTAATAATTTCTAGAGAACCAGAGTGTTTCCGTTACCCTTTAGTTGGGGTTGGGCTCAATGGGGAGGAGAAGTGAAACAGAATCTTAGTTGAGCCAACTTCATGGTGAGCCAAGTGGGACCCCAAGTTCACCCTGTGTTTAGTTCTCCCAGATCGGGGGTGCACACCCCGCAGTGGGCAGGACACCAACTGTGCTCCCGGCCTGTGAGAGCCAGAGAAGTGGAAGGCACCAGAGTCCTCCCTCCAGAGCTTGGAGTTGGTTCCGCTATGATCAGTACCAACCCGTGTATCCCTTTAGTGAAATGACACAATGTTTCCATAAATAAATTTAAGTCTTTCCAAGTCATCTCGAAGAAAAACACCTTGTAAATAAAAATATAGATAGGACAGGGCTGTGGCACAAATTGGAAGTTTTTAGGGGAAAGACTGGTATTTGGGAAACACATTATAATCTCTCATGTCTTCCCAGATGAAGGGTAATGCTGTCCCGGGACAGGAACCCTGAATTCGCGCAACAAAGTTCCAGACAAGTAGTCCCTCCGCTCTGGGTGACTCCCGATAGGTGCGAGTCTAGAAACCGGAATCATAGAACAGGTGGGCCCTTAGAAGACACAGCCAGCCTTTTCCCTTTATGAGGGGAAAAGATAAGACCCAGACTATTTTAAGGGACTCGTCCCAAGTCATTAAGTTAGCAATTACTGGAGTTGGAACTCTGGTCTCCTGCCAGTTCACCCTGGTCCATTTCCTCTCCAGATTCTACCCGTTAAGCTCCTGCCCAGCCTTCTACACAAAGACTCCAAGGGCCTACATTTGTCTAAGAGACAGAGCTAGCACACCAACTCCCACACCAGGCTGCTAACGGAATTTCCAGCCTGGAGATGAGACCAGAGCCAGCATGTTGACTCTCTGGATGGAGCTCTGACAACCAGGAAGTGGGCGGAGGAAACAAATGCACGTGGTTGATGAGTTGAAGACATTTATCAACCCCAGACAGTGACTAGTTGTGAAAGCAGGAGCTTGTAGGTTACACACAAAGAAAACCACTTTTAGTTTGAGCTAAGAATCTGTGGACAGAGATTTATTTATTCTCTTTGTTTTTTTTAAAGTGTATGAATTTGGGGTGCCTGGGTGGCTCCATCGGTGAAGCGATTGCCTTCAACTCAGGTCATGATCTCAGGGTCCTGGGATCGAGCCCCACACGGGGCTCCTGCTCAGTGGGGAGTCTGCTTGTTACTCTCCCTCTGCCCCTCTCCCTGCTCGTGCTCTCTCTCTCTCAAATAAATAAATTAAAATCTTAAAAAATAAAAAGTATGAATTTTATGTTGTCAGGTTTGTCTGTGTTTGAGGATTCATTTCTTACGGCAAATAAAGGCAAAAAAAAAAAAAGAGGAAATCAGTTCATAGGACAGACTTTCAAGTACTCGAAGGGCCAAAATAAACTCTTTAGACAAGAGACCAGGGGACTCAACCTCATTAAATATTTCATCTCTGAAACTGAGGCCTCAAACAAGCAGTGACGTGGGACGCAGTCCACTTCCTACAGAGAGAACAGAGAGAAGGCAGTTCCCAGCAGTGGATGGCTGTGCCCAGATCAGCTTCAGGAGACCCAGGCTCTGACGACCTTTCGTATTTTGAGAAGGTCAGGCCATCTGTATCAGGCTGACTGCGGCGTATTGTGAATAAATTGTGCTGAACACATCATGTATTCCAAGCTCGTTCCTGCCTTGAGGAAGACCCCAGCCTCCTCGGCTATTGGTAGAAGGTGCCAGTATTTCCTCCATTTTAGGGGCAGCATTGGAATAAGCAGAACACGTTCATGAGATGTGGTCAGAGACCAGCAGATGTCAACACCTGTTATTGGGCAGCTGTCTGTCCCAGGAACTAGAAGGTACTATTTCCCCTTAGCTGAATAATGGGTCATTCGTTCCTAGCAACTGAAAGCTTATTACTCAGAATTTAGGAATTGATAACCCTATTGATCCCAGGAATGTGCTGACTCAGTGTTTCACCCAGAAAGAAAGCAAGTTTTTCCTTTCTCATGGTTTCTGTTCACCATGGTTTTGAGCACTGTTGACTGACAAGGATCATTTCCCTTGTTATCACGTACAGGGGTGCCTTACTGCACGCAAGAGGTCGGTTCAGAAAAATTATGAACATGCGGCCTTTCTGAATATAGAGGTCTACTCTCAACGCCAATGAAAACAAGCAACTTGAATGAAACTCGTGGCGAATCGCTGTCCATTTTATTGCTAAGTCCCTGTTCTTCATACTGGTCATTGTCAGGGTTCAGAGAAAACTCCCATTTTTACTTATTTCTGTGAAAGAGAGCACAAGCAGGGGGAGCAGCAAGCAGAGGGAGAAGCAGGCTCCCCACTGAGCAGGGAGCCCGATGCGGGGCTCGATCCCAGGACCCCGGGATCATGACCTGAGCCGAAGGCAGCGGCTTCACCCTCTGAGCCCCCCAGGTGGCCGGAGAGCTCCCTCTTCTTTCAGGCTGCCTCCAACTCTTTCGTAAGGCAGAAGAATGAACACTGAATATGAGCATTCATTCATTAACTTTTGATCTTGTATATAACGAAGACTCCAACACATATGATAAGTCACAGCCTATTTTCTAGTTTTGTAAGCTTTTACATTTTTATTTTCTTGGTACACACCGTGCTATCTGAGCAAGTAAAAGGGCAAAGGTTGGTAAAAACCTTCCAATTAACCGTGCATTAAAATTCCCTGTGCATGTTGCCGGTGGACCAGGACCCTCTCTGCAGGAGGCCCGTGGGGCCTGGAGCAAGTCACATGGGGTGACGGACTCGCCTTGTGCTGACATATATCTCCTCAGGGGAAATCGGGTTAAAATAAACTTCAAAGCTCCCTCAGATCTAGAGAAACCAGAGCTGAAATGTCAAGATCAGGAGATAAAACTGTGATTAAAAGAAGTCATCACGAGATAGGAAAAGTCACGAAGGGCAGTACTCAATTATTTGTTTGCATCTGGTGATCGCGCTAGAAGACGGGGATTCAATGACGAAACAGACAACTGCCACACACTTCAAGAAACTCGAACACAGAAATAAAAATGCACTTGCCTGAGATGCCGGCTAGTCTCCAAGGGCTAAAAAGGCTGGGGGTCATGACAGCTTTGAAGGGTGAGTATCGAAATCTTTGAAAATGTTCCTATCATTTAATAAATAAATAAATAAATAAATAAATAAATAAATAAAAATATCCATGTGCAGGGGCACCTGGGTGGCTCAGTGGGTTAAGCCTCTGCATTCGGCTCGGGTCGTGGTCCCAGGGTCCTGGGATCAAGCCCCGCATTGTGTTCCCTGCTCGGCAGGGAGTCTGCTTCCTCCTCTCTCTCTCTCTCTGCCTGCCTCTCTGCCTACTTGTAATCTGTCTATCAAACAAATAAATAAAATAAAAAAATATATATCCATGTGCATATGGGTATGGATATATACACTTTGGAAGCTATGAATTAAATCACAAAATTGTGGAATGAATTTGACGTCAGACTCACTGTTCTGCAGCCAGACCTGAGCTCGGCTCCCTGCACCCTGCATCAGCGGCTCCTCTTACAAATACAACGTAGCTGCTTCCCCGCTCTGAGTTTACAGCCACTTTGGTTCTAAATTCTGGTAGGAGGAAAACAAGCTCAAGGGAATGATGAAGTTCATGGACATGCCTTCATAACATGATAATTAGGCATAGTTTGCTCTTTTAAAGTTACCCGCCTTTTTAACTGGGACTGGAGATAGGATGTCAAGCCAGTAGCTTCTTCCAGCTGCACAAGGAGAAAATTTCTTTTTCTGAAGGGGTTCTACAGGATTCTGAAGCAGAATCCTGTAGGTAAGAAGAGTGGATTTCAAAGAGAGTGAGTTTATTTTCCCAACAAGAAATTCAACTGTAAATTTCCCCCAAGCAATTTAGGTCTAAATGAGTCCATTTTAGAAAACACTTGCAGGTCACGAACACCACGATAACAGAGACTGCTTGTGTCTTGCTTGACGCTGTCCCCCCAGCACCCTGAACAGTGCCTGATACACCGCAGAAGCTCCAGAGATGGGTGGGTGGGTGAACGGATGGGGGGGAGGGGCGGGTGGACGAAAGGAACAGGGGCGGGAGGGAGAACAATCGGTAAATTTCGAGAGCACCAACCTGGGTCCTTTGGTCAAACTAACTAGAAGTTCTGGTCAGCTCCCTAAAAAGCAGCACCCAGACGTTATAACACAACCCCACCGTGCATTCTTTGTCGTTTGTGGTTAAGTATTTGTTGAACAGCATTAAAATGGATCTAGTTCTCTTTCCGTAGCTTGGTTCATCTCTTCTCAGCCGATCCTTTCATTATCTTCACAAAGTCCCAGGCTCAGGACCCCTCTGGCTCTGTTCTGAGCTGGCAGACGACTTGGACATGCAGCACTTGGCTATTGAGATAAAGCTCAGTGTGCCCAGAGCAGGGGCGGGGGTGGGGCAAGACAGGGAAGCAGCCATCCTCACCTATTTCGTCTCCACCAGGTTTATTTCTGTCCCATTTCACATCGGCTTGTCCAAGTTCAAGGCCACCCTCCTCGTGATTTGTGCCTGAAGGTCATCCCACTGTGTGGAGTGCGAAATTGTTACTCAAGAAAAGGACACTAAGAACATTAAGAGTGTTTGAAAGGCAACTCGATTGATCTTTGTCCTCGGATAGTGGTTTCTGGCCTCATGAGGAGGAACTGCTTTCTCTTTCTATCGAGTGGCAAGTGAATACCTTTCGCAACCCACCGTGCTGTGTTTATTGATTTACTGCATCCGTCCGCAGGCACCGAATCTGTCTTCATTGAACCACCTCTTTCGACCTTGGAGTGAGACATTGGGGTAAAGCAAGGGCTCCTCCTCACCGCTTCCTTATCCTCTCAAAGGACGAGGTCCCCCCCACACCCAGCATTCACTCAATCAATGAACCTTTCAAGTCTGAAACTTGACTGAGGCCCCGCTTTGCGCCCGGGACATAGGATCACAGCCCAGAAGGAGCTCGTGGCCCAAGACAGGGAACTTGAAAAAACTTCTGTTAGAGACATGTTTGCCGAGGCTCCCATATAAGCATGGGAAAGTGTCCCCAGCATGGTCCTGAGCATAAAGAACTCTCAGACCTCTTTGAAAGCCACGTGTCCACCTTCGTGACATAAAACACAGTGAGCAGCCCCGGGAGGCTACGATCTTCTCCTCAGCCGGTCCAAACCACACCGAAACTCCCTCTTGTTTCAGTTCCCCACAACTTAGTGGCTCAAACCAGCAGCAATGGGCGTGAGTTGCAGTTTTTTCCTCATGATTCTGTGAGTCGACCGGGCTCCGCTGGTGGTTCTTCGGAGCCATTTGGTTGTTTTCAGCATCTGAGGTGGCTGGAAGGGCCGAGAAGCCTTCACTCACCTCTGATGCCGGAGTGGGCTCTCCGCGTGGTCACCTGGGGCTTTCTCATAGCGCGGCAGTCTCGGGACAGTCAGCTCTCAGATGGCCACTGGCTTCCAAGGGGGAAGACATTAAAGCAGCCATTCTTCCCAAGGCCTGAGCTCGGAAGTCCCAGAATGTCATATCCTTGACAATCTACTGGGCAAAGCAAGTCACAGGCCATAGTCTAGACACCGAAGGAGGAGGAAATAGGCTCCGCGCCTTGAGCGGCGGGGCAGCACTCGTGGACAGGGAGAAGAGGTGGCCCGAGCCCCACCTTTGCCTAAGATGGTCAAGTCACACCATTAACAGTAGATTGTAATACCGCGTGACACGCTACATAAAAGAAGTAAAAATTTGCCACCATGTTGTCAGAAAAGGAGAAATAACACTAATTCTGTAAGAATGCATCTGGAAATTCCACACAAAAGTACAAACCCTTTGTGGTGATCCTCAAACCCTCAGACTTTAGTGGAGGTGTTTAGGGCATCTCAGTGTCTTCAGAAATGCACATTTCTTAGGGAAAAATAAATGGTGAGCAGCTCAGTGGTTTGCATTAGACAGCGGAGTTAATCACTGCAGTAAACAACTCTCAGATCTCAGTGGTCTCACACTTGGAAGGTTTTTTCCTCAGACATACCACAGTTTAAGGCAGCCCATCATGTAGGCTCTGCTCCACACAGACATTCAAGGACACGGGTCCCTTCTATGTAATGACTCGACATCTGTGGGGGCTCGAAGTCCTCCACTGGATGTTCTGTATGGGGTCATCCCTCAAGGAAAGAGAAAGTATGGGAATTGTCGATGGGCCAGGCACAAAGATTGCCTACAACACACACCCCATCTAACTACAGGAATTCTGGGAAATGCAAACAAGCTGCATGCCCTAGAAAGAAATGGAAAACCATTTGGTGACCAACAAGTCAGACTTTGCCACAAACTCTAAGTAATACATCCCTAACTATCCAAACCATAAATGACCTCTGCTTTTTAAAAAAATTAAGTTTAATTTGTATAAAATGCCTGTCAGCAGCCACGTGAGAAGAATTAGCTCCGAGATACAATCATGAAGAGATATCCAGGCACTGTCCCGTGAAGAACTGTAGAGGCCCAAAGCTTAGAAAAATGTGATGGAAACTCATCCACATCCAACCCCCCTTCCAGATGTCAACCTAAATAAAAACAATGCCGAGCTGAAAAAATGACCATAAGGATGCCCAACAAGTTTCTGATTTTTCCCTTGACTATTAGTTTGTTGCTTTTTTCAAGATATCTATTCTCGCCCCAAGAATGGGGTCATGAGTGTATGAGTGTGTTGGGGGTGTGCATTACTAGGGTCCCAAGTCCTCCCCCCGTCTGCCTCTCAGATAATCAAGTCTAGCCCAGTACCCAGAGAACAAGACAAGGGACGGGAATTAAGGAAAAAAACCAAACACTTCGGCAAATGCACAATCTTCCATAGTGCCCTCCATCCCTGCCCACCCCCTGCCATGACATAACTCAACATTACTTTCAGCCAAACCCTGACCCATCCCGTAGATGGCAGAATTCTGCTCCTTCACTTTGATAAACTTCATGACTTCTGGGGTCCTGGGCAGTTTGGAAGAGAAGACCATTTGAACAGAGAACTTGGGTTTGTATGTGCTTGTTTGTTTTTGTTTACTTGTTTAGCTTGAGTCCTAAGGGAGCATCACCAGGTTTCTCCATCTAGCTTACTCTGATACTTTAGATACTAGAGGCTGAGATCACCATACTATTAAGATATTTGTAATCAGTCATAGAGAAGACAGTGCATCTTTTTGCAAGAACATGGAAATAAGGTTTAGTGAGCCCAGAGTGGGCTATGCTACAGTAATAACACTCTCACAAGCTTGGCATGACACAGGCTCACTTCTCACTTATGCGAAGATCGATGCAAGTTGGCCAGAGCTCACCTCCATCTGGTGACTCAGGGGTCCAAGCTTCCTCCATCTGGCAATGCCGCCATCATAATATGTGAATCCCCAGGTTGCCATGCTTGGGAAAGAGAGGGTGGAAAGGCACAACAGCTTTTCACTTCCGTGGCCCATAAATGATATATGCAGTTTCCACACACAGTCCATTCACTAGAATTTGTCAGATGGCTGCCATTTTGCTCCAAAGGAAGCTGGGAAATACAGGGGAGTGCAATGTAAATTTGGTGACCGACCATCTTTGCCATACAAGGGAAATAAGATAGCTACCAGCGAGTTAAACAGGGCAACATCCACATAACCAGGATGCACTCGGGAAGTTAGCAGCATGTGGGTAAATGGGCGACTGAGGGGTCTGGGAGGCGGCCAGAATTCCGGAAACAGCTGGCTGCTCTAGAAAATCATTGGTTAATCTAAAGATTAACAGGCACAGGTGCTTTTGGTCCCTGGCACTGGGTCAGTTTTTCTTTTGCCTTCCCAAAGCGACACTTTTCTCATTTCGACCCCAAATATGATCTAGACGTGCCACCGAAGGGGAAGAGAATTGCAAATACAAGTCTAAAACTCTTGAGATAAAGCTGCTTCTCCCCAAATGGTGACTTGTTCTCTTAATGACGTTATGAGAGAAAAGGAGGAGAAAGCCTGCCCTTCGTTGCTTCCAGTGAGAAAAATCATAAACAGAGAACACCAATTCTCATAATTTCTGTCCCCGATGAAATCAGATCACTGGATCATGCTGGCCAAGCTTGGCTGCTGGCATGCCACCATTTGTCCAGCCCTCCATCTTGGAATGGACAACCCCAGTCCCAACATTTGAAAGACAGAGAAAATCTCACCAACAGATTGCTAAAATCTCAAAGTGGTTAACATGTACAGTTGACTCCTGAACAACTCAAAGGTTAGGGGCACCCATATCCTGCACAGTTGAAGATTCACGTTAATTTTTGGCTCCACAAAACCTAAATCCTGATAGTCTACTGCCGGCCACAAGCCTTACCCACTAACACAAACGGTCAGTTAATACATGCTCTGTAGGTTACATGTGTTAAACGCTGTATTCTCACAATGAAGGAAGCTAGGGAGAAGAAAATGTTAATAAGAAAATCATAAGGAGGGAGGAGTCAAGATGGCGGAGAAGTAGCAGGCTGAGACTACTTCAGCTAGCATGAGATCAGCTAGATAGCTTATCTAAAGATTGCAAACACCTGCAAATCCATCGGCAGATCGAAGAGAAGAAGAACAGCAATTCTGGAAACAGAAAAACAACCACTTTCTGAAAGGTAGGACCGGCGGAGAAGTGAATCCAAAGCGACGGGAAGATAGACCCCGGGGGGATGGGCCGGCTCCCGGCAAGCGGCGGGGCAACGGCGCACAAAATCAGGACTTTTAAAAGTCTGTTCCACTGAGGGACATCACTCCAGAGGCTAAACCGGGGCAAAGCCCACGCGGGGTCAGCGTGGCCTCAGGTCCCGCAGGGTCACAGAAGGATCGGGGGTGTCTGAGTGTCGCAGAGCTTGCGGGTATTGGAACGGGAAAGCCGGCTGCAGAGACAGAGCCGACAGTAAGCTCACAGCTCGGGGTTACCTTGAACCGGTCGCAGGCTCGGTGAGCTCGGAGCGCAGCCGGAGGTCAGGCAGACGGGAGTAACTGGGCGCTGTTCTCTGAGGGCGCACTGAGGAGTGGGGCCCTGGGCTCTCGGCTCCTCCTGGCCGGAGACCAGGAGGCCGCCATTTGTATTCCCGTCCTTCGGAACTCTACGGAAAGCGCTCAGGGAACAAAAGCTCCTGAAAGCAAAGCCAAGCGGATTACTCAGCCCGGCCCCTGGTAAGGGCGGTGCAATTCCGCCTGGGGCAAAGACACTTGAGAATCACTACACCAGGCCCCTCCCCCAGAAGATCAACAAGAAATCCAGCCAAGACCAAGTTCACCTACCAAGGAGTGCGGTTTCAATACCAAGGAGAGCAGCAGAATTCCAGAGGTGGAGAAAGCAAAGCACGGAACTCATGGCTTTCTCCCTGTGATTTTTTTTTAGTCTTGCAGTTAATTTAATTTTTTTCTTTTTCATTTTTTCTCTTCTTCTGCTAAATTTTTTTTAACTTTTACCCTTTTCTTTTTTAACGTTTTTTAACTAGTTTATCTAATATATATATTTTTTCTTTTTTATATTTTTCTTTATTAATTTTCATTTTTAAATTCTTTTCTTTTCTTCCTTTTTTTTTCTTTCTTTCTTTTTGAACCTCTTTTTATCCCCTTTCTCCCCCCTCACGATTTGGGATCTCTTCTGATTTGGTTAAAGCATATTTTCCTGGGGTTGTTGCCACCCTTTTAGTATTTTACTTGCTCCTTCATATACTCTTATCTGGACAAAATGACAAGGCGGAAACACTCACCACAAAAAAAAGAACAAGAGGCAGTACCGAAGGCTAGGGACCTAATCAATACAGACATTGGTAATATGTCAGATCTAGAGTTCAGAATGACAATTCTCAAGGTTCTAGTCGGGCTCGAAAAAGGCATGGAAGATATTAGAGAAACCCTCTCGGGAGATATAAAAGCCCTTTCTGGAGAAATAAAAGAACTAAAATCTAACCAAGTTGAAATCAAAAAAGCTATTAATGAGGTGCAATCAAAAATGGAGGCTCTCGGGCGCCTGGGTGGCTCAGTGGGTTAAGCCGCTGCCTTCGGCTCAGGTCATGATCTCAGGGTCCTGGGATCGAGGCCCGCATCGGGCTCTCTGCTCAGCAGGGAGCCTGCTTCCCTCTCTCTCTCTCTGCCTGCCTCTCCATCTACTTGTGATTTCTCTCTGTCAAATAAATAAATAAAAATCTTAAAAAAAAAAAAATGGAGGCTCTCACTGCTAGGATAAATGAGGCAGAAGAAAGAATTAGTGATATAGAAGACCAAATGACAGAGAATAAAGAAGCTGAGCAAAAGAGGGACAAACAGCTACTGGACCACGAGGGGAGAATTCGAGAGATAAGTGACACCATAAGACGAAACAACATTAGAATAATTGGGATTCCAGAAGAAGAAGAAAGAGAGAGGGGAGCAGAAGATATACTGGAGAGAATTATTGGGAAGAATTTCCCCAATGTGGCAAAGGGAACGAGCATCAAAATTCAGGAGGTTCAGAGAACACCCCTCAAAATCAATAAGAATAAACCCACACCCCGTCACCTAATAGTAAAATTTACAAGTCTCAGTGACAAAGAGAAAATCCTGAAAGCAGCCCGGGAAAAGAAGTCTGTAACATACAATGGTAAAAATATTAGATTGGCAGCTGACTTATCCACAGAGACCTGGCAGGCCAGAAAGAGCTGGCATGATATTTCCAGAGCACTAAACGAGAAAAACATGCAGCCAAGAATACTATATCCAGCTAGGCTATCATTGAAAATAGAAGGAGAGATTAAAAGCTTCCAGGACAAACAAAAACTGAAAGAATTTGCAAACACCAAACCAGCTCTACAGGAAATATTGAAAGGGGTCCTCTAAGCAAAGAGAGAGCCTACAAGTGGTAGATCAGTAAGGAACAGAGACAATATACAGTAATAGTCACCTTACAGGCAATACAATGGCACTAAATTCATATCTCTCAATAGTTATTCTGAATGTTAATGGGCTCAATGCCCCAATCAAAATACACAGGGTATCAGAATGGATAAAAAACAAAACCCATCTATATGTTGCCTCCAAGAAACTCATTTTAAGCCCGAAGACACCTCCAGATTTAAAGTGAGGGGGTGGAAAAGAATTTACCATGCTAATGGACATCAGAAGAAAGCAGGAGTGGCAATCCTTAGATCAGATCAATTAGATTTTAAGCCAAAGACTATAATAAGAGATGAGGAAGGACACTATATCATACTCAAAGGGTCTGTCCAACAAGAAGATCTAACAATTTTAAACATCTATGCCCCCAACGTGGGAGCAGCCAACTATATAAACCAATTAATAACAAAATCAAAGAAACACATCAACAATAATACAATAATAGTAGGGGACTTTAACACTCCCCTCACTGAAATGGACAGATCATCCAAGCAAAAGATCAGCAAGGCAATAAAGGCCTTAAACAACACACTGGACCAGATGGACATCACAGATATATTCAGAACATTTCATCCCAAAGCAACAGAATACACATTCTTCTCTAGTGCACATGGAACATTCTCCAGAATAGATCACATCCTCGGTCCTAAATCAGGACTCAACCGGTATCAAAAGATTGGGATCATTCCCTGCATATTTTCAGACCACAATGCTCTGAAGCTAGAACTCAACCACAAGAGGAAGTTTGGAAAGAACCCAAATACATGGAGACTAAACAGCATCCTTCTAAAGAATGAATTGGTCAACCGGGAAATTAAAGAAGAATTGAAAAAAATCATGGAAACAAATGATAATGAAAATACAACGGTTCAAAATCTGTGGGACACAACAAAGGCAGTCCTGAGAGGAAAATATATAGCGGTGCAAGCCTTTCTCAAGAAACAAGAAAGGTCTCAGGTACACAACCTAACCCTACACCTAAAGGAGCTGGAGAAAGAACAAGAAAGAAACCCTAAGCCCAGCAGGAGAAGAGAAATCATAAAGATCAGAGCAGAAATCAATGAAATAGAAACCAAAAAAACAATAGAGCAAATCAACGAAACTAGGAGCTGGTTCTTTGAAAGAATTAATAAAATTGATAAACCCCTGGCCAGACTTATCAAAAAGAAAAGAGAAAGGACCCAAATAAATAAAATCATGAATGAAAGAGGAGAGATCACAACTAACACCAAAGAAATACAAACTATTATAAGAACATACTATGAGCAACTCTACGCCAACAAATTTGACAATCTGGAAGAAATGGATGCATGCCAAGAAACATATAAACTACCACAACTGAACCAGGAAGAAATAGAAAGCCTGAACAGACCCATAACCAGTAAGGAGATTGAAACAGTCATTAAAAATCTCCAAACAAACAAAAGCCCAGGGCCAGACAGCTTCCCAGGGGAATTCTACCAAACATTTAAGGAAGAACTAATTCCTATTCTCCTGAAACTGTTCCAAAAAATAGAAATGGAAGGAAAACTTCCAAACTCATTTTATGAGGCCAGCATCACCTTGATCCCAAAACCAGACAAGGATCCCGTCAAAAAAGAGAGCTATAGACCAATATCCTTGATGAACACAGATGCGAAAATTCTCACCAAAATACTAGCCAATAGGATTCAACAGTACATTAAAAGGATTATTCACCACGACCAAGTGGGATTTATTCCAGGGCTGCAAGGTTGGTTCAACATCCGCAAATCAGTCAATGTGATACAACACATCAATAAAAGAAAGAACAAGAACCATATGATACTCTCAATAGATGCTGAAAAAGCATTTGACAAAGTACAGCATCCCTTCCTGATCAAAACTCTTCAAAGTGTAGGGATAGAGGGCACATACCTCAATATCATCAAAGCCATCTATGAAAAACCCACCGCAAATATCATTCTCAGTGGAGAAAAACTAAAAGCTTTTCCGCTAAGGTCAGGAACATGGCAGGGATGTCCATTATCACCACTGCTATTCAACATAGTACTAGAAGTCCTAGCCTAAGCAATCAGACAACAAAAGGAAATTAAAGGCATCCAAATTGGCAAAGAAGAAGTCAAATTATCACTCTTTGCAGATGATATGATACTATATGTGGAAAACCCAAAAGACTCCACTCCAAAACTGCTAGAACTTGTATAGGAATTCAGTAAAGTGTCAGGATATAAAATCAATGCACAGAAATCAGTTGCATTTCTCTACACCAACAACAAGACAGAAGAAAGAGAAATTAAGGAGTCCATCCCATTTACAATTGCACCCCAAACCATAAGATACCTAGGAATAAACCTAACCAAAGAGGCACAGAATCTATACTCAGAAAACTATAAAGTACTCATGAAAGAAATTGAGGAAGACACAAAGAAATGGAAAAATGTTCCATGCTCCTGGATTGGAAGAATAAATATTGTGAAAATGTCTATGCTACCTAAAGCAATCTACGCATTTAATGCAATTCCTATCAAAGTACCATCCATCTTTTTCAAAGAAATGGAACAAATAATTCTAAAATTTATATGGAACCAGAAAAGACCTCGAATAGCCAAAGGGATATTGAAAAAGAAAGCCAAAGTTGGTGGCATCACAATTCCAGACTTCAAGCTCTATTACAAAGCTGTCATCATCAAGACAGCATGGTACTGGCACAAAAACAGACACATAGATCAATGGAACAGAATAGAGAGCCCAGAAATAGACCCTCAACTCTATGGTCAACTAATCTTCGACAAAGCAGGAAAGAATGTCCAGTGGAAAAAAGACAGCCTCTTCAATAAATGGTGTTGGGAAAATTGGACAGCCGCATGCAGAAAAATGAAATTGGACCATTTCCTTACACCACACACGAAAATAGACTCAAAATGGATGAAGGACCTCAATGTGCGAAAGGAATCCATCAAAATCCTTGAGGAGAACACAGGCAGCAACCTCTTCGACCTCAGCCGCAGCAACATCTTCCTAGGAACATCGCCAAAGGGAAGGGAAGCAAGGGCAAAAATGAACTATTGGGATTTCATCAAGATCAAAAGCTTTTTCACAGCAAAGGAAACAGTTAACAAAATTGAAAGACAACTGACAGAATGGGAGAAGATATTTGCAAACAACTTATCAGATAAAGGACTAGTGTCCAAAATCTATAAAGAGCTTAGCAAACCCAACACCCAAAGAACAAATAATCCAATCAAGAAATGGGCAGAGGACATGAACAGACATTTCTGCAAAGAAGACATCCAGATGGCCAACAGACACATGAAAAAGTGCTCCATATCACTCTGCATCAGGGAAATACAAATCAAAACCACAATGAGATATCACCTCACACCAGTCAGAATGGCTAAAATCAACAAGTCAGGAAATGACAGATGCTGGCGAGGATGCGGAGAAAGGGGAACCCTCCTACACTATTGGTGGGAATGCAAGCTGGTGCAACCACTCTGGAAAACAGCATGGAGGTTCCTCAAAATGTTGAAAATAGAACTGCCCTATGACCCAGCAATTGCACTACTGGGTATTTACCCTAAAGATACAAACGTAGTGATCCAAAGGGGCACATGCACCCGAATGTTTATAGCAGCAATGTCCACAATAGCCAAACTATGGAAAGAATCTAGATGTCCATCAACAGATGAATGGATCAAGAAGATGTGGTATATATACTCAATGGAATACTATGCAGCCATCAAAAGAAATGAAATCTTGCCATTTGCGACAACATGGATGGAACTAGAGCGTATCACGCTTAGCGAAATAAGTCAAGCAGAGAAAGACAACTATCATATGATCTCCCTAATATGAGGAAGTGGTGATGCAACATGGGGGCTTAAGTGGGTAGGAGAAGAATCAATGAAACAAGATGGGATTGGGAGGGAGACAAACCGTAAGTGACTCTTAATCTCACAAAACAAACTGAGGGTTGCTGGGGGGAGGGGGGTTGGGAGAAGGGGGGTGGGGTTATGGATACTGGGGAGGGTATGTGCTTTGGTGAGTGCTGTGAAGTGTGTAAACCTGGCGATTGACAGACCTGTACCCCTGGGGATAAAAATGTATGTTTATAAAAAATAAAAAATTTAAAAAAAAAAGAAAATCATAAGGAGGGGTGCCTGGGGGGCTCAGTCAGTTAGCATCTGCCTTCGGCTCAGGGTCCCGGGATCGAGCCCCACATTGGGCTCCCTGCTCAGTGAGGAGCCTGCCTCTCCCTCTTCCTCAAATCCACTTGTGCGCTTGCTCTCTCTCTCAAATAAATAAATGAAATCTTTTAAAAGAAAGTCATAAGGAAGAAAAATGCACTTACAGTTCCATATTGCAAAAAATCCACATGTAAGTGGTCCCATGCAGTTCAAACCTGCATTATTCAAGGATCGGCCATAATTATTACTTGATACTGTCATGGAAAAAAGAAACTATAGGAAAAGAAACTTCTTGTGCTTGCCTGCCTCTTAGTGTTTTGAAACGTCCATCCAAACAGAACTGATGAGAGAATCAGGACTATCAAAAAGAATACGTTGTCCCCGGTCTTGGAAAGTTCCAGAATTACACCAGCATCCACTCAGACAGGCAGACCGTTAAGTGACTGCAAGTGATTCCATCATGTTGTACTCTTTCTAAAGAAAGTCTACTTTTCTAAGGGGGGATGACACCGGTCTACCTGTAGACTAGAAAATGTGTATAATAAAAGCCAAATACAGTGGTATTTACGTGGGAGAGAGGCAGACGTTGAATCTGATGAATACAAACCCTCCTATTTCTTAGAGATAAATACTACTGAAAGAACTGAGTGGTTCACAGAATCACCGGGACCTGGATGGAATAGCCCTTGGGACCATCCACCAGTCTCAATTTTTTTTAAAGAGTTTATCTATTTAAGAGAGGGAGAGAATGAGTAGGACAGAGGGAGAGGAACAAGCAGACTCCCCATTGGGCAGGGAGCCCCACACAGGGCTCAATCCCAAAACCCTGGGATCAGGACCCAAGCTGAAGTCAGATGCTTAACTGACTGAGCCCTCCAGGTGACCCCCGCCAGCCTCAATTTTAATTCCTTGTTATCCACTCAGTCTTCTTGTTTCCAAGACATCCCCTAATGTCTGGACACCAGGACAGAAGGCTTCAGGATGGCAGGCACAAATATTCCAGCCCTACACAAAGTAAGTGCTTACATCTGTGTTCTGTGTTAGCCCTCAGGCTCTTAACAGATTGGTTACCTTGAGTCAATTCTCCAGAGCCCAATATGTCTGGTAACATTGATAAAATAGGCTTTCTATTCTCGAAAACTGGGAACATGGTGACCCCCAGCAATGCCTAAAATGTCAGCCAAACAGTTCATCTCATCTCGCTCACCTCTAACTGCACTAGTAAAACCTCTTCCCCGGATGTCCCCACATTCTCTCACGGCCACAGAGACTCAGTATAACTTTTACATAAAGTCATTCTCCATTGTCATAGTTTATAATCTAACAGGAAAGGACACAAGAAGAGCCCAGTTCTTTAAAGTACAAAGTAGCAATCAGATCAAGTAGCAATCAGATCATCCTTTGCTTGTGAAATTTATCCAGCTACAAACATGATTGTGACATCATTTGCCTTCCATCTGTTCCTTGGGACCACAGGAGAAGTTTAATGGCGCTGTGTACTGGATTTCTGGAACAAAATACCATGGAATACCATTATTATTTGTGTTCATGTCAAATCTCTGCAGTTCGAAGTGAGGTCGGTGAACCAGACCTTCTATTTCGTTCCCTTGAATGCAGGGCATGAGAAGTCACTATGGGAACGCATTCTGATTCTTGCTCACTCAGAAAAATAAGGATTTTGTTCATTTTTGTTTGTCTGCCAGCAAAAATAACAGCAGCTTCAGCTCGGTTTCTTCATACCATATGACTTGGACTTCATGCCTTTTACTTGGCTGGCTTCCGATGGCCATTTATAGACTCATAATTTTATGTGCCACCTTCCCATAAAATTCACTCCCAGTTTGTAAAGCCAAGGCCAATGATGCGCAAACCAGGTGTTTGGAGACACATTAGGCAGCTCAGAGCAACGATAACACCAAGTCCAAGTCCAACATGGTTCCTCGAATCCTGGATTTCCAGGCTAGCCAGGCTCAAGCCAACCCCCAGACCGAGTGACTCCATACCCTTCCTTAATGTGGCTGTTGGCAGAAGACAACTCCTATGGAAGGTGGTCTTTGGAATTCATGTGGTTCTGTGTCAGGTGCTACCCTGGGTCCATGGCTCGGTATGGCCCCTGCCTACACCGATGTCAAGCCCCTGACTCACTCATGACAGTGCCGTTGATAAGACATCGAAAGATAAAAGCACAGATTCCAAATCCAGGCCTGTCTGTGGTTGTGAGAAGCACGGGTAAGATGGCAACTGGAAGCCCTTTGTCATATGCACTCAAAGCTTGGGCTTCTCTCTTTCCTCTTCAAGATCTCTTACGTCCTAAGTGAACAACAGTCACTTTTCCAGGTGCGCATGGGTCAGGTGAGTTCTCCAGGAAGCAGGCCTCAAGAGGGAGCTGGGAATGCAAAAGTTGTGTTGGAGAGAAACATCTGCTCCACGAAGGAGCATGACCTTGGCTTTCAAGCCGAGGCAGTTGGCCAAACACACTCCTCGCAGGTCAGCAGCAAGCTTTTCCTCGAAGCTCAAAGGAGGATCAGGGCGCCGCACCTTCGTGCCTGCCATCGCCAACCACTTTTCCACGGGAAACCACCCCACTCCCAACTCCATGTAACTCTAGTCAGGCCAGGAGTTGAGACCCTTTGCCTTCTGGGTCATAGGGACCAGCACCAGCCCCAAGGAAGGACAATCAAAATCAGTTTTGAACATTGGTCATAAGGTGGGTGAGGGTCTCCCTCTTCCTCTGTGGTCATGAAGGTCATGAACTCTATGGACCACATGAACGTGTTGCTTCTTGAGGGCATCTTGGCACCATGTGAGTGAGCCTGTCTGAGGATCAGGAAAATGCCAGTGTAGTTAAGAGATGGAACAAGGGACGGGAAGATACGCACTGATGGTGGGCGAGACACCTTTGCATCACTTCAAGTCTTCTTGGCCTCCGCCCTCACTCCATCCATGGCTACCAACACTGATCCCATGCAGGCTTTGACCAGCCTCACACAGGGACAACCTTGTCATCCCAGGACTTCTCAGAGGCTACATCAAGTTCATGTCTACCCAGGGGCTTCTGTCTCATGGCACACCTTCTGTCTCATGACACTCACGTGGACAACTCATAAATGTGGGAGGAGTCAACACCCAAGGGCCATGCTTGATGAGTGGGGCACAGAGCCAATGAATCAGTGCTTCTCCCCTTTGTCTTTTGAAGACCCCCACATCACCAGGCAACCCATTCATGCATCTTTCGGTTAGTTCTCTTGTGCCGCCTTTCCAAAGCCAGTCCTAAATGAACCATAGACACACAAGCCTTTGTCTCAGGTTCTCCTTTGGAGAAACCCAGACCATGACAGATAACACTCTCTGAACACCTAGATCCCGCTATACGTGAAACTATTCCCTTGGACTTCCCAATTCCTTGAACTGATAAAGTTACAAAGTTTCTTTGTTTTTCTTTCTTTGGTGTGTGCGTGTGCATGTGTGTGTGCATGCGTGTGTGTTTAAGCTGGTTTGAGTTGAGTCTTTGTGATTTGCAACCCTTACAACCCTATTACCCTCTTCTAAGTCACTCATCGCCCCCACCACATTACCCTACCTCTATGCTTCCCATAACTCTGCACCTTCCTGGTCAGC
This sequence comes from Mustela erminea, assembly GCF_009829155.1. Lineage (NCBI taxonomy): Eukaryota > Metazoa > Chordata > Mammalia > Carnivora > Mustelidae > Mustela > Mustela erminea. Next base: position 6,873,288 of record NC_045635.1, on the reverse strand, counting down.
TCCAAGGAGAGGAAGTGTCACCAGGGACACCTCCCCACCTGTCTCCTCCAACATACAGCCAGATGCCAAATCCTGCAACATTTCGGTGTTTCGAATCTATAGTGTGTCTCTCATAGACAACACGTTGAGTTTGAAGTACCTGAGGGATCTCCACTGGCATCCGAAGAGGAAGTTAGAGAACCAGTCTGGAGTTCCAGAGATAGATCAAGGCCAGAGATGGACCAGAGCTGGTCAAAACCGGAAGTCTGGATGAGGTTGCGGAAGCAGGCCCAAGCTGGTCCCAAGCAGGTCCAAGCAGGTCCAAGCTGAAAGCCAAGGACCGCAAGCCCCATGTTTACGCATTGGAGGAAACGTTGCTTGTTGCTGCTCTCCCCAGCACTGCAAGCACGTTCTACAGGTCCGGAGGAAATAGCAGCAGCAGAGTGTCAGGTGCTTCAGAAGGTAAAGGTGGGGCCCAAGAGGCAGCAGAACCCTTGCTGGTAAAGTCTCTCCACCCACTCGGACTCCAGTTGTCTGGGCATCAGGAAGAATCTGGAAGAGGGGCCAAAAGGAAGCCATCTAGCACCGTCAGCCACACGTCTGAGCGTCAAGCCTCCCTCCAAGATAGTTCCTTTGCCAGCTCCACCGAAGACGACTGGCTGGGGCAGGGCCAGGGCTTGGGCAGGGGCCGGGAACCACATTCTGCCTTCTGCTCTAGCCTCTATCGTCTAATGGATTATCTCCGATTTCCTGCTTTCCCGTAAAAAACCTCTCCACGCCTGGCGGCCATTGATCACTTCCATGGCAGAGCAGCGGGCCTGAAATGTACTTAGTTTCCAATTTGTGCACAGGTGGACTCAGGAAAGGTCGCCAGGCTCCGTGATCACACTCGAAGTGCACACGGAAGGTTGGAAGGGGGACGGGGAAGAGTTGACTTTCCACAGCCCTGATCAGACTTGGCTCGGACATGACTGGTAGGCATGCTCGGAAGGAGGGTATGGCATGAGGTTAGCTGAATTAAATGGGAGCTGACAGCTGATCTTTGAGAAGGCATTTTAATAAAGTTTCTAAGCGAGGAAAGAATACTTGCTGACAGACAGCGGTTGCTACTGCGATAGCAGAGAATTTTCCGGAGCTTAGAGTAGGAAGGCATTTTGTCTTAACCAACGTGTCCATATCGCAAATGCCAGACGGCTGGCGTGTGCAGCACGCGGTTCATTATGACATTTGAAACTTCAGATGTTGGAATTCTCTGCTCTTTTATTCTTTCCGAGCCTACTGCTTCTAATCTTTGCCTTTGGGGATTATATAGTAAAAGACAAGATAAATCCATCAGTCACCGTTCCCAAAATGTTACTTTGGCAAAACTGAACTGCCGATCACAGGAATAAACAAAATTCGACTCCTAATGCCTGCGCTCCTGCAGGATCGCGGACTCCAGGGAGACGGCTGGGGATGTAGGATCATGAAGAAGCTGAACTTCACCACACAAAAGGCAAAAATGTTCCTTTCACCTCTCCAGTTCTGCGTTTCTCCTTGGCCCACACGCTCATTTGCAAAGAGAGGCTTTACAGCGGCCACTATCCCGAACCTCCATGTATTATCCATAAACACCTGTGGACCAGCTTAGCACAGGGACATCGGATGGTTCTTACTGCTTCCAACATCATGATTTTGTAAAGGAGGTACACGTTTAGTCCAGTGGAATACGACTAATTGGGTATGGGCTGGAAGGTCAAACCAGGGACAGGCAGAGTGTGGCCCACAACAAATCCCGCCTCTGCTTGGCCGGCCTGCGGACATCGCTGGAGCAAGCTGGCGCTGGGAGCCAGGAGACCAGCCGGAGCCTCACCCTCCACCCCCATAGTCTCCTCTATGCCCAGACCTGCCTCTAGGGCCAGTGCTGCTGTTCAGGGCCGGTACTAGTCACCACCGACACACTGAGGCTGTCGCTCCTGGCACCTGCTGGGCAACGAATGGCCTGGCACCCTCCAGCTGTCCAGGCTGAGATGGCTTCACTCTTCAGGGTGGCGGGGAGGGGCGCCTGGGGGGCTCAGTGGGTTAAGCCTCTGCCTTGGGCTCAGGTCACGGTCCCAGGGTCCTGGGATCCAGTCCTGTTTCAGGCTCCCTGCTCATCGGGGAGTCCGCTTCTCCTTCTTCCGCTGCCCCTCCCCGCCCCCACCCATGCTCACTCACTCTTTCTCTTTCTTAAATATATAATAAAATCTTTTAAAAAAAAAAATAAAAGGACAGGGGAGTGTGCTGGGACCTGGGGGTCACTGAGGCAGAGAGTGAAGCTGACCTAGGCAACATGTCTGTCCCCCACCAACCCCCCCCACCGCTGTTCCACCCAGTGCCAGGCCCCAACAGTAAGGGGAGAAGGCATCTCCAGCAGATGACAACTGGGCACAGAGTTGCCCACCATGCAGGCCAGTCCCCCAGGGCAGATGGGGCCTGGCACCGTGGGACGTCTCTCTCATTATCCTAAAACCCACGTAATAGCCTCAAGTCTGCTTCCTGGCTTGCAAAGCCTAAAGGATTTGCTCCCTAGCCCTTTACAAATTAAGTTTGAGGGGGAAAAGTCCAAGATGGCAGAGGAGTAGGAGACCTTGGTTTTGCCTGGTCCCAGGAGTTCAGCCAGGTAGCCACCAAATCATCCATATCACATCATATCAAACCATGAACACCCGTGAACACCGGAGATCTAAGAAAAGAAGAGCTACAACCCTACAAATTGAAAAGCGACCACTTTCTGCAAGGTAGGAGGTATGGAGAAGTGAATCCGAGGCGATATATAGGAAGATGGACTGTGGGGAGAGGGAGCCTCCGACAGTGGGCCCTGGACAGTGAGAGAGCAGTGGAGCACAAAATCGGGACTTTAAGCAGTCTGCTCCGGTGGGGGATGTCCCTGCCTGAACGGTGCTCAGGTGGCAAATCGGGGTAGAATCCTAGGTGGGACAGTGTGGTCCCAGGATCCTTGGGGTCACAGGAAGACTGGGCATGCCTGAGAGCAGCAGAGCTGCATTTATAATTGTAGCCAAACCCCAAGATACCTAGGAATAAATCTCACCAAAGAGGAAAAGAATCTGTCCTCAGAAAACTATGAAGTATTCATGAAAGAAATTGAGGAACACACAAAGAAATGGAAAAACATTCCATGCTCTTGGATTGAAAAAACAAATGTTGTTAAAATGTCTATGCTATCTAGAACAATCTACGGGTTCAATGCAATCCCTTTCAAACTACCAGCAACTTTTTTCACAGAGCTGGAACAAATAATCCGAAAATTTGTATGGAACCAAAAAAGACCCCAAATCATCATTTGTATTTCTTTGGTGTTGGTTGTGATTATATTACTATATATTATATGTAATATATAAAAGATATATATTATATTCCACATGTAAGCATTGTATGTTTGTTAATGGAATTTAAATAAATAAAATAAAATAATCACAAAACAAAACAACAAATTAAGTTTCGGACCTCTGTGTCCCTTCTCATGAATGCTTGGTCCAGGAGCTGAATCATGAAAGTGAAGAGGGCGTCGCACAAGGGGGTCGCCTCCAGAGCCTCTGCTGGGAAATCAGAAGTTCTTACCATGTCTTCAAAAGGGAGGCACAAACTGTATCTTCCCGTACCAAACACATGGCCTCCACTGAGTGGAAAGGATCGTCCCCACTCCAAAACCGGGCAGTGAGGGTGTGCTGGGTTGCGCTGTGCAGGACGGCGGGCGGGAGGACTTGAAGAATGCCCAAGAGAGGGTATGCTCTACCACAGCTGATTTTCACACTCGTGGCAGAGCATAGATTCTCAGTCTGTTACTGGTGGGCACCATCTCGTGCATCACAGGAAGTCTCCTGGCGTCCTGACATCTCCTCATGCACTGGGTTGAATTATGTCCCCCTCAAAAGCTACGTCCAAGTCCTAACTCCCAGTACCTGTGAATGGGACCTTATTTGGAAACAGCATCTTCGCAGATGGAATTAAGCTAACAATGTCTGGAGGCGATCATCCCAGACTTAGGGTAGGCCTTCAGTCCAATGACAGGTGTCCTTATAAGAGGAGGAGAGGGAGACGTGAGGCACAGGGACATCGGGGAGAGGCCATGTGAAGCAGAGATTGCAGAGATGCGGCCACAAGCCAGGGAGGGCCCAAGATGGCAGCCACCAGAAGCTAAAGGAGAGGCACGGAATGGATTTTCCCCCAGAGTCTCCCTGCCAACACCTTTCAGACTTCTGGCCTCCAGAACTGAGAGAATGAATGTCTGTCCTGTTAAGCTTTCCAGTTTGCGGTGGTTGATACGGCAGCCTCGGGAAGCCAGTGCCACCCACCAGAAGCCCGTAGCACCTTCCCCCAGGTGGGACAACCCGCCATGTCCCCAGTTGCTGCCAAATGTCCCCTGAGGACCTGAGTCCTCACTGCTCAGGACTCACTGTGCTAGCATCACACTTTTTAAACTCGAAAGGGAAGGAATCTTCCTGATCTAAAAGGAAGGAATTCCCAAGTCCGTAAAGGCTCCCCGCCACCCTAGACCTTGAACCTCGGTTGGGGCGTCAGCATGCTGGGAACGTGGGGATGGCAACCAAAGCGCAGAAGCTGAAACACAGCAATCAGCCCTGCCTCTCTTTTTCGTTGGTTAGACATTCTCCCTGAACAGCCACTGGACCCAAGCAGGAACCCTTTCTCATGCGTTCAGGTCACTAAAAACTGAACTATCGTCCGCGGTTCTTTGCGAGGTGGGAGATGAACCCAGCATCCATCCTGTGCCCAGAAACCCTCCCTTCACAGCAGAGTGTCTCCATCCAGGACATCCACAGTTCATGGAGGGGCTGTTTTGCTGAAGAAGAGCTCCCGATTCTCGCCTCTTCCACTACCCGCTAAAGAGAAATGCTGATTTCATCTCCACTTCTGGGAACAGACTTGGGCCATTTTCAAAAAAGAGTGACTATCGTTACTGGAGAGAAGCGTGGGCTCAAGAATCAGGGGGCCTGGTTTCAGAGGAGAGCTCTGGGGTGCACTGGCAGGGTGAGCCCCCCGAGCCCCCAGACCTCCCCACCCCCCCTGGCCTCCCCCGCACAATCATCTGTGTGAGGTGGGCTCAGCTCCGAGCAAGTGTTCAAAAGCATAATGAACTTGAAAAGTGCTTTGCCTGGAGTTTGCCTCGCATAGTAAAGGGTTCAGGAAGTATTTGTTATTATTATCCGGAATGAACCAGGTTCTCGAATAAGCCAGCCAATTTGCTGGGAACATAAAAGTCATTGGTGCATTGAAGGTACCGCCCGAGGTACAGAGCTATAAAACCTTGGGGTTCTGAGAGCGCTCCGGCAGAGAATTTTCAATTACCTGGTTGAGGGGGTATCCACAGATAGTGTGGGTAATCAAAAGGAGCAGTCGATCCAGAAATAACTAGACCGCAATCGGCAGCCGCCATCGAGAGTGGGTGCACTTGGCTGCCGGCAGTGGCTAGCCCACCTGCGTGTGAAGTCAAGGTCTCCGCTCTGAGAAACCGCTGGCCGATGAGTGAGAGCAGACCTCAGAGAGCCCCCAGCCCTGATTTTGATTTGGTTACAGTTAATCCGCAGAGCTGATTCCCAAATTAATCGAAGAAGATAGACTGCCAGACATCATGGTTATGTTGGATCCCCCGAAAAGTCATTCAAAAATACATAATTCACGTCTTTGGGAAGCGACATTTGTGTACACCACAGTGTGTACTAGGCTCCTGGTGAAGCCTAGCTCGGGTCCAAGAGGATCATAATCATGTTACATGATGAGAGAAGAACTCTCTGGTTCTGTCATTTTTAAGATTGTGATTGAAATCATTCTTCATACACATGAATGTACTCAAGGGATCTAATGCATATGGAGGTCAAGGTGACTATGACTGGAGTCAAAATCAAGGGTAGCCAAGACAATCCATGTGAAGTCCAGGCTAACAGAGGTCAGAATAGAGGAGTCACCTCATCTCCAATAAATCAGGGAAGTCTTGGTGGAATAAGATAGCACCAGGGGTTGGGGAGTGAAGGAACAGAGACGGTCTGGCAGTCTGCGCTGGAAAGGGACCTCCTAGACATAGGGGGACACACCAACCAGGGGCTGAAGGGAGCTACTATACACCTCAGCCTCCTTGTCCCCCACGGGGGTGATAGTTCTGGGGTTCATACTCTCTAGTATCCCCTGCCCTGTCTCCAGCTGTCCACAGCGGCAACTTGCAGGATAACTCCCTTTGTCGGCTGCCTTCCCCTCTCTGTCCCTCTTCCTCCCTATTCCCTTACACTGTTCCTGGCATCACCTTTCAAATAAATGACTTGCACTTGAATCTTTGTCTCGGGGTCTGAAGTCAGGGGAATCCAGACTGAGACAGCCCCATCCGTACTGGCCACAGGAGCTCAAAGAGAATAAGACACGTTCCCCGGCTGGCTCTCATCACAGAGTGCTTGGGAGTGAGGGCAGAATCACCATGCTTTGGAAGACACCCACATGCCAGGTGGACAATTGACAACTGGCCAAGGCAAGGGATAAACAAGTTGAAGACCTGAAGCTTCTAACATGGCCCAAGACACAATGACGTACCCCTAGGTCCAATGTCCCTACTTGAGAAAGGCATGGATGACTGATCTTGACCCTTTACTCTATGCTCTATCTAACCCTAGATATTAGCTTTCATCCTTTTGTAATGTGTCCTCTTTTCATTTATTCAAGCCTGACCTTGATTCATAGCCACAAACACTTTCTGAGCTGTACAAATATACAATACCGTAGGTTATAAGGCTTTGGGATAAGACCAAGAGGAAAAAGATATATTCCCAGTCAGCAGTGTGCTGGTAAATGTTCTCCAATGGGCATGGCGGGCGAGGGGTGGGGGGCTGGTCTATAGTCTCTACTGATCTCCATGGCATAAAAATACCCACCATGAGCGATTTCAAACTAGGAATGTCACAGCGACCAGCTCACAAAACTGCAAATGTCACCATCCATCTCGTGAGCCTGTACAAGTTCATCACACCACCACCTCAGAATTCATAATGATAATAAATGCGAGCCAAGGTAGACTATCTACCTTATCAGACTGACCCCAACATGGAAAATGACTCAGTACCACAGAACTCATAGTATCCCATGACAGTACTGGCAGGTGACCGGGAGCCAGGAGGTCCTCCTCCAAAGTCATTCAGAGGCTTCCAAGGTCACCTGAGCCATCTCCCTCCCACCCCAGGAGAGCAGAAGAGTGCTGCGGATATGGGGAGTTTTCGATGGGCTTTGCTTCTGCTTACAATCCTTTGGCTGGGACAAGTACATGGCCGCAGCGAACTGCAAGGGATGCTGGGAAATGTAGTCTAGCTGTTTGCCGGTGGGGGTGCGGGGAGGAGAGCACAGACTTGTTGGGCATTGCCTGTCTCTGCACAATCACATTTCTGAGTATGCGTGTTGTCTGTTGCTGTGCTCCCTGTATTTGTATGGGTAGATGAATTAGTGTCTTTTATCGATGAGAACCGAAACTTAGCCAAAGTGATTTGCCTAAGGTTGCCTAGGAAGTAGCAGAGCCTGGACTCGAAATCATGTCCATCCTATGCCGAAGTTAGAGCTTTTTGTTCGCTCACCTCCACCTGATGGCCCCTCTATAAAAATGGGGGCTGGGGGTAATGTGATCCTAAGTCAGAAACCAGCCCAGTCGCTTCTCCTTTGAGCAGACATACTTCTCAGTCTGGCCCCTTCAGAAACTGTCTTTTGTCTTCCTGGTGAGCCTAAGTAAGAGTGGGTGCTTCCGGGTACAGAGTGGGGGGCCCCAGGAAGCTTTCTGGCCATTCCAGGGCGCAAGGGCAGACAGCCACCAGTAACGTTCTGCGCCAGCAGCTGCCAAGAGGGGGGTCCGAACAGTTTGTCAAACACAAAGTACTCGACTATGCAGAGTATCTCTTCTTTCTAGAAAATACAAATTAGCACGCTTATTCCGCCAGTACCCTTCCCCAGCATTTTGTCTCGGCCTCCTCGAATCCCTAAGAAAGGAATCAAATTGCAAACAAACAGTGTCCTGGGTTTTGCGCACACACCCGCGTGTCCCGGTGACGGCGTCTGTGCTGGTGAACTTCAGCTGTTTTGGATGTCACAGCTGAGAGCAACTTTTAGAATCACTTCTCTCAAGATTACGATGTTCTTTCTATGTAGTTCTATTTTTGTTCCCCTTCAGATGTGGTTATCAGATGCACCTTTTGGATATTCTTCTACTAAGTGAACACAATCACTTAAGGTTCTTCTATCTAAAGGAGCATCTATTAACCAAATCCAGAAATACTGAAATTTAATCTCATTTGTATTCTCTCTCAACAAACAGCAAAAGAACTTTCCAGTCAGTGGGGCATTTCTCCTTTTGATGTGACATGTTCAGTAAGGTCATGAGCATGGATTTGCTGAGCCGTTAGTCTCTGCGGCATTTAGAGCCTGCCACAGTTCTTTCTGGCTCAGTTTGATCAAAGATATACCAGGACACGTAGAGTCTGCAGACTCCGCTTTCATTTTCAGTCTTTGGAAGTTCAGGATCTCTCAACTGAGCCGCCCTTGCCAGGCCATGAAACACCAAGCCAATTACCATTTTCTTTTGACACCGAGTGTTTTGTGACATTTTATACAATGGTAAATGGGTCTCTTTTGGGGAAACCCTCTATGTCTCCAAAAAACTCTGCCAGGATTATTTTCTTGATTTATTCCAAAAGGTCACGACCAAAGAGCAGGTTTTCGGCCCTTGTCCACTCTTTGAAAATAAGTGATCATCACCAATGCGCAAGCTACTAGGATGGACACTGAAGAATGATCATGGAAACGCGGCTCCCAGGAGCTCACGGATTTGACCAAGAAAGCAAATCCCGGTTTTTCACCTTCACAGTTCCCACCTTACAACTCAATAGTCTATGTTAGCTCTGGGTCAAAGAAATGAAACAGAATCACAAGTGACCCCATCTGCTTCCAGGGACTGTGCTCTGGAATTGACAAGTAAGCTACCATGGCAAGCAAGGCCTGCCCTTGTTAACGCTCAGAGTCCAACTTCAAGGTCAAAGTGCAGCTGTGAAGCCGTCGTGAGCTCACACAGTTCCACCCGGCTTGGAAACAGCACGTGGCTGGCAGTTACATCCTCTAGGTCCAGTAATCGCAAAACCAAAACCCAAATCAGATGATGGGATTTCACCCACCAACAGCCCTGCCGGAACCTGTAAGCATTGTTTATACTTTCCCATGTCAGTCTGCGGGAGCCCCCTCTCTGCTTTTCCTCTCCCGTTGGCAGCTTGGGTTGTGAACGATCGGTTGAAACAAACACTCTTTCCCGGGGCAGGCGCGTCTGTCCCCTGGCTCTGGGCAGCCAGTGCACCGCCTGGAATTATGGATGTCTCGGTGCGGTTTTCGCATCAGGCATGGCAAGCCTTCGGAGGGGGAGGCTCCGAGGGCGACTGAAGATGAGGCTGGATTCTTCTCGCCGACCCCCCCCCCCACTCGTGCCCCACTGAGGGAGGTGTCCCTTCCCTTTCACTGAGATGCCTTTCTCTGGGGACAGTTGGGAGCTCATGTTACAGTATGGCTTCTGGGGCCTTTGAAGTCCCAACTGCAGCCGCCCCCCGCCCACGAAGGAAAAGGAGCACCTGGCTGAAATCGAAGCAAACAGTGTGCCTTTAGCTCAGAGCAGAAGGGGCTTCGTTTAATCACACAAGAACACTCATCTCTAGAAGTGCTTGATTCAGAAAAACCCAAACCTCAAAAAATAAAAAAGCAACCACAAACCCTACCCCTCTCTGGCTCCCAGGGGCACCCATGGGAATAGGAGGGCAGCAGAGGCTCCCCGCAGGAGGATGGGGAGACATTTTCCTTTCTGCCGCCCCGGTGTCTGGATACTGCCAAAGCCCCCCACGCACTCCCACTTTTTCCGTCCCTCCTCGTGCTCGCTCTGGCTCTCTGCACCCAGGCCTCTCCCCCGGGAGGCGGTGCCTGGGCCAGGTGCGGGGCATGTTCTGGTTTCAGCAGCTTCTCTCCATCAGCACTTTCCCGTTACCTTAGACCCGTGGTCCTCCCACGTGAGCTGCGCCTCAATCAGCTGGAGGGTTTATTCAAGCACGGGTGGTCGGGCTCCGGCCCCCAGCTTTCCAAGTCACTAGCTCAGGGTGGGACAGAGGATTTATTCCAATCTCTGACTCTGACGTCGCTGGGCAAGGGACTGGTTGGTTAGACCAGTTTGACTCAGAGACTAATCTAAGGTGACCTGTCATGCTTTCAGAAAAGGTTCCTGGACTTACAGTCGCAAGAACAGCCAACAAGAATCTGAGCTCGAGTCGGACCACCAGCTCGCTGTAGGAACTTGGGCAAGTCCCTGGAGCCCAGGGGCGCTCAATCTTGACCACACCTGGGAGTCACCCAGCAACCTTTTCTTTTTTTTTTTTTTAAAGATTTTATTTATTTATTCGACAGGTAGAGATCACAAGTAGGCAGAGAGGCAGGCAGAGAGAGAGAGAGGAGGAAGCAGGCTCCCTGCTGAGCAGAGATCCCGATGTGGGGCTCGATCCCAGGACCCTGGGATCATGACCGGAGCCGAAAGCAGAGGCTTTAACCCACTGAGCCACCCAGGCGCCCCCGGCAACCTTTTCTAAAGGTGATGCCAGAGCCCACCCAGGATGCCTTGACTCAGAATCTCAGGGCACGGGACCGGGGCACGGCGTGCTATCAAAGCTCCACAGGTGTCTTTCCTGTGCTTTACCCTCTCTGAGCCTCAGCTTTGCCGTCTGAACAATGGGTGGAATAATTTTTACCTCGTGGGACCATTGAGAAGAAAAACCATAAATAAATATTAAAATCCCTTTGTAAATGACAAATCGCGAAGCAAAGTACTTTCCCTGGCAGAAAACAAGTGTAAATTTTAACAGAGCTCACCTGTTAGACACTCATCAGGACAGGTTGTTTCTGGCACAAGGTAAACTGTTGGAGAAACTTGGAGGCTAGAAAAGCATTAGAAGGTGCTCATCTCATCCCACCAACACACACCTCTCCTTGCTTTTTTTAAATTTTTTTTTAATTTCTTTTCAGTGTTCCAGAATTCATTGTTCATGCACCACACCCAGTGCTCCATGCGATACGTGCCCTCCACAATACCCGCCTCTTCGTATTTTCCAGCCAGCGTAAGTTGAATGACTCTTGATTGCTCTCCAGTGGTCTGGTGACTCTAAGTTACTCTAAGCCAGGAGTTGGCAAACTTTCCTGTAAAAGGCTGAAATGGCAAAAAATGCTTGAAAGCAGCCAACGACGATTGGTAAATGAATGGGCGTGGCTGCGTGCCAATAAAACTTTATAGACACAGGTGGTGGGCCGGACTTCGCCCCCTGTGCTGTAGCTTGCCAACCGGCGCTCTAAACTTCCAAGGAAGATACCAAAATATTCAAAGTCGATTCATGAGAGCAGCGGGGAATCTGTTGAACGAGATGATGCGAAGAGCCATATTCTATTTGTGCTCGTGCATGCGGGCCAAGTTGGCGCCAGGTGCATGCGCAAGTAGGATGACCGCAGTCTTCCCGGGCGTGCTGTTAGGTTCTCAGAAAGGAAGAGGAAAATATCCCCCCTCCCTTATGTTGCTGCTTTCCGCTTCAGGGTGGGGGACACTCTTTCCAGGGCTCCCAGAGACATGAAAGCATGCCCACCCTGTCTTTGCCTAACAGTAGAGATTTGCATTGAGCTTTATGAAAAGCTCACTGCAACTACCCCAGGGCGCCTGGGTGGCTCACTCATCGAGCATCTGCCTTCGGCTCAGGTCATGATCCCAGGGTCCTGGGATCGAGCCCCGCATCGGGCTCCCCTCTTGGCTGGGACCCTGCTTCTCCCTCTCCCCCTGCCTGCTGCCCCCCCTGCTTGTGTTCGTGTTCTGTCGAATAAATAAAATCTAACAACAACAAAAAAAACTACCCCAAAGCAGGGTCCCTTTGTCCACGTTTTCTAAATCCCAGGGTTTCCTTCTACGCAATTCAAGCGGGAGGTGACTCTCCCCCGACCCTTGCACCCTTGCACACACTTGGCAGCCACTGGAGACAGAGCATCACGAGGCAGCCAGGTGGCGAGCGGGATGGTTTGGGGGCTGAGAAGTTGGACGTGGGGACCTCATGCCAAGTTGCTCTCCTCCTCGTTTCTCTGGACAGGCTCCTCTGGTGATCCCATCACCGCAACTGAAGCTCCCTGGAAGTCCCCATAGAGGAGTCTGGGTCTTAGAGCTGGAAGTCAACTCAGGAGGTCTCGTTGGGACCTGGTACCTAAGGTAGGGCTCGAACTTTACTCTGCACCCAAAACCCCTGGGAAAATGCAGACTCTGGCTCAGCAGTCCCTGAGCAGGGCTTGAAACGCTGCATTTCTAACCGGTTCTGGTGACACAGAAAAGCCTAGCCTCTATCATTCTGGTTATCAAGCAGAAGGAAAGGTCCCAGCTGGTGACTCACATCTCCCAGGTCGCTCAGCTCTGCAAAGAAACTAAAAAGGAGACTTCCTGGACCCTCAGGCTCCCACCCCCAGAGCAGTGCTCCCCAAGGACTGGTCTTCCGGACCCCAGTCACAGGAGATGGAACTTTCCAGTTAGATAGCCACAGAATCCACTCTCGCCCCCGGGCACCTAGCAGCATGGTGCGCAAGCCCAGGATCCTGGAAGCGCTTTGGGAAGTGCCCCCCGCAGTGTGTGCAGACCTCCTTGCCCTCCCCTGTCCTCCGGGGAACTCCTGAGCCGAGCAGCTGACGGCTTGGCAACTCCCCGGAGAATGCGAGTCATCCACAGCCATCGCCGGAAAGGCTCATCCTTCTGCGGACGGACTGAAGCTTGAGAAATGTCAGAAAAGGAAACCAGCCCATCCAGAGGAAGCTAGCTCCAATTTCCGCTTGGGTTAGTCTCGGCTGGAAACAGGTGGAGGCCCCGAGTGAGTGTGAAATGAACACGGAGCCCCGCAGAAGGAAGGAATGTTCTACCGGCAAGCATCCTCTGGACCCAACCTGTCACACACAGCCTGCGGGACAAGAATTTATGTACGTGTTTCCAATTTCTCTGACAGAATCTGTTTGGATCGAGGGCGGCTGTTTAATCTTCAGGATATGTGTTCCATAACAAATACTGGAATCACATGGAAATTGCTCCCTCCGCTCTGTGAGCCAAATCCTGACTGAAGGGGTTTGGAAATCCCCACAAGGTGCTCTTTGCTCATTGCTCATTCGGAAAGAAAAGACCGTTTCTTTAATGAAATGCAATGTGGAGGAACTGCCAAAAATAGATGTTCCCTATCCGCTCTCACATATGGTAGCTTCTTTCTAGCCAGTTAACTGCCAATGAACTGGGGACGGGCTTTAACGACGGGTGTGCCGGGCTCCCCTGCGCTCGGGCAGAGTGCGTGGCCCCAGGAGGCCATGGAAGTTTCTGGTCCCGTCTCAATTCATGAAGAAGCCTGCCTGACCCAGATGTTTATTGGCAAGGCCGTTCTGGTTAGCTCTAGCTAAGCTCCCAGAATTAAAACTGATGGGTTGTCACCTTTTGGACAAATCCTGTTTGTTCGTTTTCCCCCTCTGGTTTTTAACTACTCGTGTTGAGGGGAAATAGCTAAGGCCCACAGAAGGCTGGTCTTTCATGAGTTTTACTAATGAGACTTATTTCTACATTAACACCACACTAGAGAGATTTTTCCGTCTGGAGGTGCAGTGGTACTGGGTTTTATGTCGTCTGAAAATAAGCAAGTTGCGCAGTCTCGTGTCGCATGAACTCTTACTCCAAATTTTAAGCTAATCAATAGTTTGGTGCCCATGTGTATTTCTGCCTTCCCGCTCTCTGAGCCCATACAAAGCTACAGAGAAATGGAATTTCTTACCAAGTGATTTCTTTTCTAAAAACTTACCATTTAGGGGCATCTGGGTGGTTCAGTGGTTTAAGCACCTGCCTTGGGCTCAGGTCATGGTCTCAGGGTCCTGGGATTGAGCCCTCATCGGGCTCTCTGCTCAACAGGGAACCTGCTTCCTCCTCTCCCTCTGCCTGCCTCTCTGCCTACTTGTGATCTCTCTCTCTGTGCGTCAAATAAATAAATAAAATCTTTAAAAATAAATAAATAAATAAATAAATAAAAATTTACCGTACATTTGGAGTCAGTGAGATTTTTTGTGACATTCCTTAAGAGATCTGAGTTTTTGTTTGTTTCACGTTTTTGGAAATGACTGCAGGAAGAGCCGGAAAGAAGGCAGGTGTTTAGCCCGATCTGTGTTTCTCATTTTAGGGGTCTTATAATTCAACTGAAAACAACATAAAATTAATTTCCAATTAAAGCTCCCCGAGGGGCTTCATAACATGAAATAGTCGGTGCCAAGAGCCTTCTGTAGAGTGTCTCTTGTGGAATTCTCACAGCTGTGCTGCCGGTCAGGAGCGACAGCTGACTCGACAGAGATGGGGTCATTTAAGCTCCGAGAGGTTCAACCCTTTGACGATGTCACACATTGAAAAGGCAGCGGAGCTGGAACTCAAGCTCGGCCGTGCACTAAATCAGCAGGACTCCCTGAAAATGCAATGTTGAAATTCTGTCAGAATATTGGTTGTTGGCTCTTAGCGTATCTTTAGGCCATGGAAGTTTCCAGGCCTGGCTCTAATACCCCTGATATGCGCCAGAGGCTTGACTTACGTCTCTAACCTCAACGATTCCCCTGAACCCTGGACTCCAATGTCCCACCAAGATCTCCAGTGTAGCACTTGGACAACGGAGCTCTTCGCCTAGTCTCGCCCACGGTAGTAAATGGCAACTTGGTTGTACCATTTCATACCCACTCCACCGGCAAATCTGTTGGCTCTACCTCAGAAATGTTTCCAGAATTCAAGGCTTCTCTGGGACAAGCCTCCATCATAATTCAAGTATTTGAAATAGCCTCGTAGCCGGACTGCCGGCTTCCAGTCCTCCTGTATCAGTCAGGAAGGCTCACGAACAGTGCAAGTCAAAGCACATCCTTCCTCTAAACTCCTCGTCTGTACCTGGCCCTGTGAGACTTGGAAGCATCTGCTTGTGTTAGCCTCCCACCGAGGGAAAAACAAAACCAAGTTCACATGCCCCACACTCTCTCCACAAGCACCACCCAGCCTGCAGCCACTCACCACCCCCCCACCCTGTGGGGCCCTGGGAGGTTAGGCCTTAGGTGCACCTTTGGACAGGTGCAAAGGTCCTGTCCACCTCAGGACATTTGCATCTGCTGGGCCCCCCTGCGGAGGATGATCTTCCCTAAGCTATGCCCAGTCTGGCTCCCTAGCCCCCTCGGGAATTAGAAGGGTTCCCTCTCACTGCCTCTTCTAGGTCACCAAAGGGATGTGGGCATTCTGTTTTCTCCTTGATATTTTTGTCAAGTTGGAAAATTAAAAAGAAAAAAAAGGCAACTGGTGGGTGAAGACAAACTTAGTTTTAAGTTCTTGTGATTCCCAAAGTAATGAATAAAAAGTTTGAAAGGGCAACAGAATTTGTGTTAGACCACGGTCCAAGCTGTCCTGCCAGCGTCTGTGCACAGGGCGGAGACACAGATGGCCTGGGGACAGCGGTCTCGTCCCATCCTTGGACATGTGATAGCTCCAGTCTGAACTATAACTTGGCCGTTAGCCTCCGGATGAAGACCAAGGGATTTTAAAGCTGACCACATAGACATCACTGTCCTACAGGAAAATCTTAATGAATCGGGCTTCAACTTCAGCTGTCCCCGGAATCAGGTTTCCAGAGGTTCTGCTGGGCAGAACATGCTGCGAAATCAGTATCTCTTCCATTTACAACATGCTTCTCGAGGACGGGGCTTGTTTTATTTTTAAAGGTAAAGTTCAAACATTTAATTTTTAATAAGGTGCCAACGTTTACACAGAGGGTTACAAAGAAGAAAAAAAAAAAAAAACCACATTGCTATGTGGTCGTTCCCACACCGAATGCAAACAGATGTCATAAAAGTCGCACGTAGGCTCATTCCCAGCACACCTAGGACGGCAAATAAATAGTTATTACTGCACCCGTTACGATGGAGTCTGGTTAGTGTTGTGAAGTTAGGTACACGTGCTCTCCCGCCATGTAACTCATTTCAAAGGCTCAGAGCGGGGCGGGGGGGTGGGGTGGGGGTGAGAAAACGCTGCCCGCGTGAAATCGGAACGAAGTAGACAGGTACAGGGATGCAACTGGATGGCGCCCGTCCTCCGGTCCTCGTGCCAGCTCGGCACCTGATGCAGAGTACAGAGCAGGTTTGCACGTGTTGAGGGTGTCAAGTAACCCCTTCTCACCTAAGTGAAACAAATTTTTCAGTTTCTGTGACGTTTTTGGGCCCAAAACAGATCTCCTGAGATGTCTTCTCCTTTCTAAGGTCTTTTGGGAAGGACTAAATAGAGAAACTGGGAATCGCCTGGTTGTACAGAAAACACTGGGTAGTGATTTGCTTCTAACACATTTCGCTTTCCACTAATGCCCTGTGCACATCTGCGGTCCCAGGGGATGCGCTGAAAAATGCAAGAAATTCACAAGTCCCTTTCGGGCTACCCTTTATTCGGTGTCTGTCCTTCTACAACACATTTCCTTCATAGCAGAGAGGGAGGGCAAGAAACAAGAAATAGGCTGATGTGTCTCATCGGAGAACTTTTTCCATTCTGCGTTCATACTTATTTACATGAAAACACTGATTCAGAAAGAATCCAGAAAGTTCTACAAAAGTCTAAAGGCTTTGGTTCTGAAAAAAGATAAAACCACATTCTTCTAAGTAACGTTTATTTTCCCTCCACATCCCAGTTGTACTCCTCTTGCCAGGTAAAGTGGGGAAGTTCTACATCTGGATACGGCAAATGGCTGCAAAACCCCTACCCGCGAACTTTTACAAGAGTGACAAAGAGCTCGGGAGCCAGTCCCCCATCAAGTTGGTCTGAGACCTCAGGCCGGGCAGCGGGGGGGGGGGGGGGGGGGGGGGGAGCAAGTGGACCCCAAAGGGGAGTTAGGGCTCCAGAGGAAGGAAGCAATCCTTCAGAGAGCCGCCCTGCCAACTCCCCCATTCTTGACCTTTACCGACCTATCTGACCCTGGCCTTCTGGAGCCAAGAGCCCGAAGCCCACCACAAATGAGACGTTTGGCTTATGAAGGAAAACAAGGTTATCTGAGTCAAGTAGCACTCCCAGTGGTTTCCCATGAACTGTGGACCTCGCTCCAATAAGCACCGAGGAGAAGGACACAGCACAACATCCCTCGGTGACCTTGGTCCGGAATAAACTATCCCTTCATCCTCCCATGGCCTCGGGCTGCAGGAGGAAAAAATTTTGTGGTTTCACTGACCTTTGGCTATCTGTTCACTGTTTCATGTTCCCTTCTGAAGCTCTTTATTTCAGCTAAAAGGGCGTACTGGATTATCTAAATCCGGGCTATGACTAATGGATACTCTTTGGGAGACCACGTGGGAGTGAGAGGGAACACCACGAAGCCATCTCTAAGACCTTTTAGGATTTAAAGTTCAGAAGAACACGGCTTCCCTTGCATATGTTCCATGGAAACCCCAGCAACAACACTAATACTAGGATCTGTTACTCGATACTCACGGGCCACAAAAGAGACACAAAGATTGACTTCTCTACTACTGACTGGTGTTTCCATGCTGAAGGGGCTATTTGGTATTAGTTTGGAGGAGACCAGCCAATCACAGAAACAAATCTTCCAGTTTGCCAGCATGGTTGGACTTAACTTTTTTAATAACCCAGAGAACCCAACAGTACATTTACTTACACCAACTAGAAGTTTCTAGGTTTTTATTAGGGCTAAGAAATGATGGCTTCTAACTGGTGGTTCTATGTCAAATCTGACAGAAGGGGTGGGAAACTATAAGGTAAGAAAAGAGTGTCTAGAGTGTTCGGCAAAGAAAAGGGTAAGGACAGGCACCTGGGTGGCTCAGTGGGTTAAGCCTCTGCCTTCGGCTCAGGCCATGATCTCAGGGTCCTGGGATCGAGCCCCGCATCGGGCTCTCTGCTCAGCAGGGAGCCTGCTTCCTCCTCTCTCTCTGCCTGCCTCTCTGCCTACTTGTGACCTCTGTCTGTCAAATAAATAAAATCTTTTAAAAAAAGAAAAAAGAAAGAAAAGGAAAAGGGGAAGAAGGACAGGCAGGACGGCACCTGGACGCGATGATGGCGCCCGATCCAGTGGACAGCATTCCCGCCGCAGGACCCGTCCCCTTCCTTATTAAGAGAATCAAAATTTCATTCAGGGAATAGTATGTCTAGCTACAAACTTTCCTTCCCACACTCACAGGCAGCTGGGCGGTGGGGGGAGTCATATGACAGAATTCTAGCCAATGGATGTAAGCTGAGCCTCTCTGGGCATTTTGCTTTCCTAATACAGGCGCTGCCCCTTGTTTCAGGCCTCCTCCTCCCTCTTCCTGTCTAGGAAGCAGACACCTTACCCGGCAGCTCAGTAACCACCTTGTGGCTCAGAGGCGGCAAGCCAGGGGATAAAGGACACCAGAGGCCGAAGGACACCAGAGGACAAAGGACAGCAGAAAACAATACCAAAGGACATGAGTCCTTTGTCTGACCCCCGGGTTTCTCCTTCAACTCTCCACTGTCCGTTGGATTTTTCTCTTACTTGCCGCCAAACGCGCACCTGCACCGTCAGTATCCGGTAACACCGCACAGGGTGAGGGCGGCTCAGGGAGCTGGGAAGAGCCCAGAGGGACGGGAGAGGGCGAGTGGGAGCAGCGGCCAGGCTCACACCGAGAACACCGCAGACTTAAATCACAGCACCAGGCCTTCTCCCAGAAAAGACAGAAGTCCTGACTAAAGAGACAAGTGCACCATTAAGTTCAATACATAGAAGCCCAGTGCTCAAACTGGCTGTCGATGATTTAACTCTGCCCTTCTGTGTTCTGCGTACAAGCACGAAAGTGCACACTCAGACACTAACGCCAGACGTTTTGCATCCTACAGAGAAGATAATGGAACAGATTTACAATCAATTTAGTATCTCTCTTGCAATCCATTTGGAGGAGTTCCTACTGAGACTTCATATGCCTCACCCTCTCTGCAGCCGTATTTAATAGGATCTGAAAGGAAAAATAAGTGGTAACACGGGGCAGCCTGTTTTGACCCTCACGTACGCTGTTCGGAAATTAAAGCACACTTACGACAAGCTGGCAGCACATAGATATGGCCCATGGAAAGTGCTGGATGGCTCAATATTTAGGAATGCACATGCAACACGACGAGCAGGTGTGTACACCCTCAAAATCAGGATGAACCCCTTTGTGTGGGAGGAAATACGGGCAGCACTAAACACGCCAGGAGTTCATCATGCAGTCCCAAGGTGTTGGCCTTGCACAGAGAAAGGGTTCTTCATACGCATCATCGCAGGAGACCCTGGATGTTGGTTCGGAAACTGATGGGAGCAGCGCAACAGGGGGCTGAGAACGGGAGCAAGAAATGGGATGGTCGGGAGTGAACCCACTGGCAAACTTTCAGCTTTCACTGTGTGCCGATTTAATTTCTTTTGTCTTTTCCAACAAAGTGAGTGCAGATATCTCTAGTCCGATTCAGCGAAATAGCAGCAACACTTCAGGAACCAAGAAATAAAAGATGCCGCCAAGGCCAATACTCCTTTGCCTTTTGGACTCAAAGCTTCACAAACATCAGCCTTAAAACGAGGGGCAAACATTTCTGGACTCAGCATTTGTGTTCCGTGTCCTTGTACGAACCATATTGTTGACCCCCACCCCCATGCCCCGACGGCGGTTAATAAACTCATTAAGAAACACAGCTGGAAACTCATAAGGGGTTAAAGCTATGAAATGCCTACTGGTTGATGTCTCTTTTTTTTTTTTTTTTTTTTAAAGGTTTCATCCTTTTTCCTTTCCAACAAAGCTTTTGTTTCCACTGCCCCCAGCGCACAATCGTTCATTAGGATAATAACATATCATTTGTTTATTTCTTTTAAAATGACACGGTTGTGTTTTTCTGAAAATAAATGCCACCTTGTTTCTAATTAAACATGATGGATTCAGGGTCCTGGTTTGCCATCTGGGCCATATGTCTCAAGACATCCTTTTTCGTGATGATGCCAAGAAGTCTCCTGGAGAAGAAACACAATAGAGAAAAGAGGTCAGCTTTGCAAGATTGACTCCTGCCTGCCCTAAACCCCAGGGCCTTCTCCACCTGGCCGCACAGAGAGACATTTCCCAGCTTTCCCTGCAGGCGGGTGGGGACGAGTGAGTGAGCTCTGGCCAATGGCCTGTAGGTGGAGAGGAGAGATGTGCTTCCCAGGTCACCCGCACGTTTCCAGACACTCTCTCTCCTCAACTGGTGGCCACAGGCAGGGGAGCCGATGAAGGACTCTGAGGTCACAGAGGACTGACTTAGCAGCCACCAGATTCAAAGACCTGGGTCCTTGGATGACTCTATGGTAGAGAGCCCACCCCTGCTGAAACCCACACTGGACGTGACATAGGGAGGAATGAATCACTACCGTGTTAGGCCACTGAGATGTTAGGCCACTGAGATGGCAAGCAAGAAACCTACAGTGACTAATACGCTCGCCTAAATTTCAGGACTATAATCAATTGACCCCTCTTCCAAAATTCCATTGTTTTCAACTTACGAAAACAAGGCCTCTTAACAGGGCTCCTTGTGTAAGGGCCCCAGACTACACACTGCACAACCCCAAGGAGTGCCATTGGCAAATATGATAATGCAACATGTGCCCCAGACTGCACAGGACACACCTGCACAACCACAGCCCGCAGCCCTCACTCAGTCTTGATTTTATTAACTACTTAAATGACCACCTGCTGAGATAAACCACGCCCCTCGGTAAAGGAAAAGGTTTAAAGGAAGGGGGTATGCACAGTTTCTTTAGAGAAAGAAAGTTCCACTGGCCAAATTGGTCTGCCAGGTAGCCCGCACACCCAAGAAAAACAGAAGAACTAAACAGGGTCAAGCTGACCCTGGAATACTGTGTGGTTAATAAAATGAAAGATTTCTACTCTATATCGATGTAAAACAATGACATACCCCCAAATCAGAAAACACAAATGCAATACTGTGATTTATTTAATTAAGGCCAAATTGGTCAAATTCATCTCCCATGCAACAGAAGGGACTATGAAGAGGGAACAGTAGCATCCGGGGCTGCGCTGGACTCAGGTGCTGTTAGTGAAATGCATGCTGGGTCGTGAAACTGTCAGGCCAGAATCGTCCCTGACCACACGGCCCTTAACCAACCCCGAAAAAGCGATTGTTTTCCAGTGTTAGTTGCGTACCTCTGACCCTGGGGGAGACAGCGGGTACTGCCTGTTCCCCTCTCCCTCACAGGAATGTCTGCAGGAGAGGGGAAGATAGCAAAGGGAGACTTGAAAAGCATGAATGTCAAAATCCTGCAAGCTTCAGGACTCTGCTGTGAGGCTCCAAGAAATGGAAGGAAACGTACAAAGCGAGATAGAATCAGCAAATGGACATTTTGCAATGCCTGCTGTAATAATTAGTTTAGTCAGTAACATCCGTGGGTTCCAAAACCGCTGGGTGAATGGTTGCTGGAAAGCAAAAAACTCGCCTGGCCTCACAGGATCCCTCCACAGATTACATACGGAGAGAAAAATGTCCCTTCTCAGCGGAGGGCTCTGGTCCCCACCACCTCATCTAAGTGGCAGAGCTTATCACCAACAAAGCTGGAAAAGCTGACGTTGTGACATCATCTATGCTGGCACATCACTTAGCCAAATCAAACCACCAGAAGCTATCAAACAGATTCCCAATATGAGACTACTGATTCCGGACTCTTCCCAAACAAAAACAAAAACAAAAACTGTGTCATAAATAACACACCAAAAAAGGCAGGAAAGTGTTCTAGATGAAAGGCTAAAGGGGCAAAACAACCAAATGCAATGTGTGGACCTTGAAAGAATTCTGGGTTGAAATTTGATATGAATTGGATATTGAATGATATACTGAGTCACTGTTAATTCTTTATAATTACAGTTTAGTGGTGACATAAAGTAATTTCCTTAACTCTTAGAAGATGTATGCTCCACTCATAGCAGCCAAATCTTGGCAGCACGCGAGATGTCCTTCAGTGAGTGACTGGATTCCTAAACTGTGGCCCCTCCGGGTGATGGAACACTATTCAGCGCTAATAAAGAAATGTGCGGTCAAGTCATGAAAAGCCAGGCAGGAACTTTACATGCATGTCACTAAGCGAAAGAAGCCAGTCTGAAAAGGCCACATCCAACTCTAGGACGCTCTGGAAAAGGCAAAACTATGGAGACAGTCAAGAGATCAGTAGTTGCCTGGTTTGGGGGGAGGGAAAGAGGGACGAAGAGGCGGAACCCGGAGGATTTTTAGGGCAGAGAAACCACTCTGTGTGATGCTATAGTGGTGGATACAGGTCATTCTCCATTTATCAAAACCCACAAAATGTACCACACCAAGGACAAGCCCTAAGGTAAGCTGCCAACGGGAGTTAGTGTACCAGTATCGGTTCCTCAAAGGCAACAAATGTAACATGTGCAACATACTAGGGAAATTGAGGGGACAGGAGAGGGTATATGGGAACCTTGTACTTCATGCTCAATTCTTCCATAAACTCAAAACTGCTCTAAAAATAGTCTATTAATTAAAGAAAACAAACCCTTGTGGGAGAAAAGTGGTCCCCTGAACGGAGAGGGGTGCCAGCGCGGAAGGGTAGAACCGGGCATCGCTCTCTGTTCTAGCTGCTGAAAGCCACTTGGCTTCAACTGTGTTCATATGTTACTTTAAGGACTTTTCTAGAAGGTATCAGAATGCAGTAAGGTTGTCGTTTTGTCCCATCGAACAAGACGCTGTTCTACTAAAGTGGCCACACGGAGTCGGGGTCCTGACTCAGCTCAGGCAGCCGCAACGAAGCCCCACGGGCTGGGTGGTGACTGCGCTCACAGTCCCGGACACCAGAAAGCCCAGATCAAGGTGCTGGGGGGGGGGTCGGTTTCTCCAGAGGCCCCTCTCGGCTCACGGCCCTCACTTGGGCTTCTCCCCGGGGCCCGCACATCCCTGCTGCCTCTTCCTGTCCCTGTAAGGACACCGGTCTCACCAGATTAGGGCCCCAACCTGAGGACCTCATTTAACTCGAATTACCGCATTGAAGACCCCATCTCCAAATCCAGTCACACTGGACTGGGGGGCTTCAACATAAGACTCTGGGGGGGACACAATTCAGTCCACAACACTTCTTCCAGCGCATTTAAAATTTAAAAAAAAAAAAAGGGACAGTACAAAGGCAACCAGCATGGGCCTGTAATACGCCACTAGAAGCTGGGGTCAGAGGAGAAATGGGAGGTGGCGCGAGCAGCAGGGTGCACGGGGGGCGGGGCGGCTAAGGGGCGGGTCTCTGCGGTGGGGGGGATGGTGGGGGGGGTCTCCTGCTGGCAATCGCCAACTAGCCAACAGCCTCCCCAATGACCCCGCTCTTTTGTCCTTTGCCGTTTTCTCCCTGAAAGCCTGGCTCAGGACCCTGTCCTCTAGAACACCGGGGTCAAGCCGCCCAAACCGGGTTAGGTCCATGTCTCCTAGTAGATGACGAGCTCTCGGCTTTATTATTTTTTGGACACTTTTGAGCCTTCACCAGGTCTCAGAGAGACGCCCTGTAAGATGCTGCTGAAGCAAATGTGACTTTGAAAAAGTAGGGCTTGTTAGTGTTGGCAAAGGGACGAGGACTCCGCTATCTCTCTCTCACACACACACACTCACACACACACACACACAGACACACACAGACACACACCCCCTCCCTTATCTATGAAGCCTGGTCTGGTCGCCCTTCTTCTCCCCGGGGCAGCGCGGACGACCTCCTCTTCAAACTCTGTACCTAGAAACACGGAACATCGAGCTGCTCACAATGCTTCTGGGGAAACAGGAACTCAGAGCGGTCTCGGGTTTGGGCATAAACTGTGCCTTGGCCTACAACAACTGCTGCAAAAGAAGAAGGCTGAACACCCACCCGGGTGGGGACAACGTCAAAGCCAGCGGAGATCGTAGCGGAGGGACAGGACTTACCGTAAATCAAGTGTCTGACCTTCCGGCGCTGCAGTTCAAGCGAATCGAGGGAATGACAAATGGCCAGTCTGTGGCCATGAACACATCCAGTTAGAACAGCCGGGCTCTTCTGACAAGGCCACCCCGTCCAAGTCCTGGGGGCCCACCTAGCAGGCCTGGGGAAAGCTGATTCGACCTCCCCACTCCCCTGCGCGCGCTTTGGCCTTCGAGAGCCTCTGTGGGGAGAATCCCACGGAAATGCAATGCGGGCTTAGCCACTGGAGGCTCCGGAGACTCAAGCCTCCTGGGAACAAAGCCTTCTGTGGTTCCTGGCATGGTTTCGCCATGACCTTGGGGCCCAGGCCCCAAGAAATCCTGCCGCCGAGGCAGGTCCACAGGACGAGCCGGGGCCCTCACCGCGAGCAGGGAAGGCACATGGTGACGGAGTACATCAAACACGCAAGCTGGCTCAGGCCATAGCGGCCCTGGCCACGAGCCCGAGGAGATGAAAGCCCCGCAGACGGGGCTCCCTTGCCAGCAGTAACGCATCAGCATCTGTGTTTGTTTAAAATATGCAGAGCGAGAGAGAGTGCGATTTTGTTTTCTCGCAGAACATTCGGAGCCAATTTCGGCACCCAGATCTTCACAGGAAAACCTCATGGGGCTGCGTGAGGTGTGAGCGGGCGGTAAGGGCAGAATTTCCTGCCAGAACTGGAAATTCCAATGATAACTGACATTGGATGATTATTTTTTTAAAGGAAAAGAGAAATGGCTACGCACTTGAGACGCCGTGGGTGATCACAGTGGTAGTATCGCCGGGCGATGGAAATTCAAGTATGTAAATGGGCTTCAGCATTCTGCAAAGTGGAGTTCGGACGAGCAAGCGCAGCTCCTGGGTGTTTGCTAGAAACACGCTTTCATAGGCCCCACCCCCAGCCGAGGGATCAGTGGCTGCACTGGCCCCGGCACTCCACGTTTAGCCTGGAGATTCAATACTCTGGGGGATCCCGTGACCCACTGAGTACCTTTAAAAATAACCAGCGAAAAATTTAATAAACAGGGTGCCTGGCTGGCCCAGGTGGTTAAGTGACTGCCTTCGGCTCAGGTCATGATCCTGGAGTCCCGCTTCGGGCTCCCAGCTCCACGGGGAGTCGGCTTCTCCCTCTGACCTTCTCCCCTCTCATGCTCTCTCTCATTCTCTCTCAAATAAATAAATAAAATCTTTTTTACAAATTAACTTAATTAATTAGTTAATAAAAATAAAAATCACCAGCAGAAGCAATCTCTGGTCCGGAACTTGTATTCGTCGCTTACCGACAGTCCCTCCCATGTGCAACACCCCCGCCCCCCGCTACAGCTGGAGCTGAGGACACCCGGCGCGCAGGCTCGGGGCTCTCTGGGTCAGTGCGCACATTTGGCCCCCTGCACAGCCGGGATGGCAGGAGGGAAGCAAGGGAGCAAGGAGGCCTCACTTGGCTGTTCATGGGCACCTAGCCCACAGTCACTGAGCTTCAGAGCAAGTGACCTTCAGGGCCAGTGAGTCTCTGATGCAATGCGGGCCGCCCCGTGCACAGCAGGCTTCCGAATAACATCCCGGGTCTCTACCATCGAAGTGCGAGGAGCATCCCCTCTCTTTAGCAAGGACACCCACCATCTTGGGAGGCAACATCACCCTGGGTGAGAAGTGCTCGGTGAAGCCGGATGGTGGGCTCCGCAGTATAACTGACATTAGAGAGTTAAGGCCTCGACACAGGGTATCAGTGTCCCTGAAGCCCCACCACCTCCCCTCAGCCTACAGAGAATACGCTGGGCGGACAATTCAAGGTTCCAGGCTGCCCTGACTGGGCCAGTCTCTTCCTCTACCCAGGCCTCTGAAGCCGTGGGATTTGGGGTGCACCTCTGAGCCCAAAGAATGGCCCTGGGGCACGGCACCTCATATACCATCATGAGCTTTCAGTCTGTGCAATGCTAGTTTCCTAGCTCGCGGTAACAAAAAGCAAATGTAGTACTGTCACCACAGAGACAATGCCATGGGGCCACCAGATCTGCCAGCAACTCGGGGACAGCTGTTCTGAAAACAAGAGGTTGTCTTGAACCGATTGCTGTATCAGGGAACAATCCGAGCATAATGTGAACTTCACATCTGCTTATGGGTCATGTCATCCATGAGAATTCCAGGTGATTGCAGAGAGCTGCCCCCGGCTGAACCCAGCGGCACGGGAATACAGGCCACCCTTGAACAATAAGGGTTTGAACCGCATGGGTCCACCTACATGCAGATTTTTTTGGAAACCTGCAGGACGGTACTGTAAATGAACGATCTCTTCCTTATGATTTTCTTAGTCCCGTTTCCTCTGGCTTCCAGACCAGAGCGTGTAATACGTGTTAATGCACCACTCACGTTATCGGTAAGGCTCTGGTCAACAGCAGGCTACCCGCAGTCAGGTTTTGGGGGAGTCAAGTTCTTTGTGACCTTAGACGGCACGGGCCGCCGGCGCCCCCAGCCCAGGGTCGATCCGGGCTCCACCGGACACAGCCCGCAAGCCGCCGCCCTTACAACACCCGCTTCTGCAAAAACCCCCAGTGCGTCTTAAGATACAGAGATCCACGTCTCGTAGCGGTTCCGTAGCTCCGAACCAGGCACCGGGCAGAGGCCGCGCTCCGGGCCCCGTGAGGTCCGCCCCGCTTGCCCGCACGCCCTCGTTTTCTCACGAGCCTGTGCCTTTCACTGCCCGCTTCCGTGGGGCGCCAGCACGTGGAGGCAAGCCAGACCCCGTGACAGCACAACAGGCTGTCCCTTCTCCCCGAGCCAAGTGCCACCCAGGGCTGGGGGGAGCAGAAAAGCTGCCCAAATCCTTCTCCTTCGGCTTCTCCCCTTTTCGACTCAGCCCTCAGCCTGGGGCGGCCGGCAGCCCCGCCGGCAGGTTCCTCCCACCTTCCCCTCACGCCGGCTGCCCCGCGAGGCCCCCGGGGACAGAGACCGCGTCTCGTTCATCTTGGTCTCCTCGGAGTCCGGCCGGAACACTCACCCACTCCGCGTCACCAGGCACTGCCGGAGCCCCAGCTTCCGGAAGATGTCCACCACCGTCTCCATGGGCGTGTGGTCCGTGACCGTGAACGGGCTGAGGTTGAGGACGCGCCGCAGCTTCAGGGGGTGCGGGCTGTTGGCCGGCAGCTCGGGGGGCTCCTCCGTGAAGTACAGGATGGAGTTGCTCACGATGCCCTCCTGCCTCTGTCTGGCGTTCTCTGGAATGGGTGAGCGGGAACAGTAAGCCACGTAGAGACCCTGTTTCGCAACTGCCTCCAGCCCCCGCCACAGGAACAGCGGCCTTCCCTCTGTTCGCGTCCCACAATCCCACAGAGAGGGCTTCAGGGGGCAAATGCCACATTCTTAATGAAGGCCTTCAGCCAAACATCTGGAAAATTGGCATCTCTCTGAAGCTAACGCCGTGTGAGGGTCCCTCTGCTGTGACCCGATCGTCGCCAAAGTCTGGACGCGTGGGCCTGAGCAAGGCAACTTCTTTGGGAGAATGTACTGCCTCCTCCTGGGCTCGGGGACACCCAGAAGGCCCAGGGCCCTCCACCCTTGCTTTCCTAACACTCCCTCATCATGGGCTCAAGTTGGACATGACAAAAAACCGCACTCTGCTGCCCAACGACCTTAGTAAGTTGTTTTTCTTTTTTCTTTTCTTTTCCTTTTTTTTTTTTTTTTACAAACTAACTTTTAACTGGCCCAAATGGCATTATGAATCCTGAAAGGAACAAAAACCAATAGGGCCATCCCAGGCTCACAGCCCAGAAATGCAGCTTAATTCCAAATATGGCCCTTGGGACCAAAGAAATAACTCCAGAAAAGCCACCATGCCCCCACCTCCTGGATGGCCTCTCTTAAAAATGGATCATTTTGGGGATTCCTCAAAGAAAGATAGTAAAACTGTTATGGTAACAATGAGGCTCTTTCTATCTGTAGGCAAGGACATGCGAACGCAAGCCGAAGAAAAGTAGGGTAACAGGAACTCATTAGAAATACAGCTTTATGCAGTACTAGAAACCCAGGCTATTTTAAGTCACACGTGAAATAAATCCATCGGTCTCAAGATATTTCTCCAAGGCAATTTTCCTTCTGTTGGAATTTTAATCTTTCTTTTGGTTCATGGGAAACGGTTAGGAAAAATGTACAAGTGAGGCTTGTCTTAAAATGGATCCTGGTTTCTAGAATACGTCTCTGGCCTTCTCACAGACTACTATTCACCTACATTGTTCTTTGAAAAACAAAATTCGGACTGCCTGAGTACTCTAATGGAAAACTGGCAGCATTCGGGGTCAGGCTGAGTTTGAAAAAGGGTCTCTGTTTAAAAGAAACTGTGGGCCCGCTGGGCAAATGCCGGCGCATTATGTGGGTCAGGGGAAATGCGGTTACAGCGAATGGGCTGGGATTCGACCACAAATACCAGAGGACGCGGAGGCACGGTGTGTTTTTCAAGTGTGGACACTGCATGGTACACGCTGCCCATCTCTGTCCTCAATCAAGACCATGCTGGCCCAGAGCCCTGAGGTGCATTGGTGACTAGCAACACATGGCTCATTGTCGCAGCCCGAGAATGCTCTCGCAGTCCCACGTGACAGGAACCCAGCTGTTTCAACCATCGGGGCGACCAGATCAAGAATCAGTCTTCACTGGGATTGGATCAAGCCACAGACCTCAGTCAAGAACTGAAACGAGGATTTGCTGAGCCCCTCGTAAGAACAAACACAACTGAGTGACCATCAGTCCACCTGTCGAAATAGAGAACCACCCTCCATGTCCTCCGAGTGCCCCGATCAGGTTAGAAGCCCCGATTCTATCAGCAGCTAGCTCGGTGATTCCCAGTTCCCAGCTCACCAGTGCGTTCGCAGAGCCTGGACAAGGCCTAGTATACAGGAGGCACACAACAGATGCTTGCCAAACGCATGCATGAATCAGTCAACAGGGGAACGAATGAGCGAGTGGTTCTACTAAATGTCCGCGTACTCGGTCCCTCCGGCAATGTGGGACAGCCCGTTTCACGGGGGAGACCCCGGGAAGGAAAACCCACGAGCTGTTCGCTGCCAAAAAGAATCGAAGGCACCAGCTGGGCTCGGAGCCAGAGATGCGGGCCGTGTTCCTTGCTACTCTGGAAGGGCTCCGCTAGGCCACTCTGGAACTGTCCTACCAAGATTTAGCTGAACGCTTCCAACGGGCTACATACAGGCCAAAAACTGATGAATGGAAGGACCAGAAAGAAAGCTTTTTGCAGCCCTCTGCTAGGTCCAACCATCTAGCCCCGACTGGGGCAAGAAACCTCCATCAGTCACCATGAGGCCCACAACAGAGGCCAGCACGCATGCTCACAGAGGGCGGTCACTGGC
This sequence comes from Mustela erminea, assembly GCF_009829155.1. NCBI lineage: Eukaryota > Metazoa > Chordata > Mammalia > Carnivora > Mustelidae > Mustela > Mustela erminea. Next base: position 6,843,908 of record NC_045635.1, on the reverse strand, counting down.
TCCTGCTCCCCGCCCTCCCAGCGACCAGAACAATGCCCGCACACCGAGGCTGCACAAGACATAGATCCCGCTGGAAACCTTAAAACAACTCCCCACCCTGGGAATGATCCGGGGCTACAAGAGTGTAGACTCCCAGGCCCTAGGGACTCACAGAAGCCAGAGTCAAAAAAGAACCCCCCCCCAAAAAGGCCCAATGTTTACGTATATAGAAGGCCCACAAGCTAAGAAGGAAATGTACCAAAATATTAATCATGGCCTTCTATGCTGTTGAGAAAGTGGGAGCTTTTTTAAAATTTTCCCTTTTGCTTCTGATATCCCCAATATTCTGTGAGTATGTATTCTTTAAAAATAGGGACGGCTGAGTGGCTCAGTCAGTTAAGCGTCTGCTGTCAGCTCAGGTCGTGATCTCCAGGTCCCGGAATCGAGCCCCACGTCAAGCTCAGAGGTCAGCGAGGTGTCTGCTTCTCCCTCTCCCTCTGGTACTCTCCCTGCTTGTGCTCGCTCTGTCTCTCTCAAATGAAAAAATAAAATCTTTAAAACAAGCAAACACCTAAGAATGTCATAAACTTCATTTTTAATTGTTTTAAAGATCAATTAAGCTGTCCTTAATACAAGAGCTTTGTTCTCTATTCTACCCGAGCTAGTATCAGGGGCCACAGCTCCTGAAGAACGAGGTACATTTTCCACTTTCTAGTGGAAAATATGATGACAACACCAGGCACAGAGTGCTGGAAAAGTAAATGTCACAAACTCTGATACACCGAGGAATTTGAAGGCTGGAAATACTCACATATGCAGTAAGCTAGTCCCGTGGCTTTTAGAGCAATGGTTCTCAACTGGGAGCAAGGTTGCCCTGACCCTCAGGGGACATCTGGAACGTTCTGGAGCTCTATTTGGTTGTTCATCACTAGGAGATGGGGGTGCTACCAGCAGCTAGCAGCCGGAGACCAAGAATACTGCTCAGCATCCAACAGGAAAGAACGATCCGGCCCCACGTGCCAATAGCGTGAAGGCTGAGAAGCCCTACTTGGGAGAACCCTCTCACCCTGTCCATCAAAAATGCTGCCACGTAACAGACGCCATTAACTAAAAAGGCTGCAGAGCAAAACTGAAACTATATAGCGGTAGTCAGCAACAAAAAAAATGTGATAAAAATAAAATAAAAACTATTTCAAAGAACAACCAGATGATTCTATAATAAGCTACAGCAGACAGCGGCCCAGAGAAGTCCCCCTGTACGTGTGCTCAAGCCCCAGCAGAAGGCGGCAGATGACAGCGCTGTCCTCCTTGGCTTGTGCGGGTCAGGGACAGCCCTCCTGGGAAGAAACCGCTCTATCCCTGCACAGCCCTTCCAACAGCTCTGACAAGAGGTTCAGTTCTGGTCACAGACCCCTTTCTGCAAGCAAGCATCTTCCACATGCTGCAGAATCATCATTAAATCACCCACCAGACGAAAAAAATGAGGGTTCCCCTTAACTCTTGCCTGTGACTCTAACTTTCCGTCCCTTTAATCATCTTTGCGGCTTCCCGCTGAGCCCTCTCACCTAATTGCAGAATTCAAGACCGGAAGAGTCTGAGCCCTGCTAAGCACAGAAAGAGCCTTGTATTCGCCAACAGCACTGAGAGGCAGAGTCTCCCTGACGGGGACTTTGCACATGGGTCACACGCGGCCCCATGTGTCCGCACGTGATGGGGAAGGGCGCCGCATGTCCTACGTGGGGCTAACCGCTCCCTGACGAGGACGCTGGCTGCGGTTTGGCATTCCAGAGATGGCTGGAAAATAACATTTCCAGCTTTACGGGAGCGGCTGCTGCAATTTTTTTTAAAGATTTTATTATTTGAGAAAGAGAGTGAGAGGACACAAGCAGGGGGAAGGCGCAGAAGGAGAAGCAGACCCCCCGCTGAGCGGAAGTCCTGATGCGGGGCTCGATCCCAGGACCCTGAGATCACCACCTGAGCCAAAAGCAGATGCTTAACCAATGGAGTCCCCCAGGCGCCCCAGTTGCTACAATCTGAACGTGATGTGTAAGAAAAGCCCTTACTTGCCCCATCTACCGTTCTTATTCAAACCATCTTGGCTCTACTGAACTATAAGCTTTGCTCCTAATTCCCCTGAAAACGAAACCAGCATGAGACAGTCACTAGCTAAATGCTAAAGTCATATTTTATATTCACAAAAGGCCACATAATTTCACAAATACAGGTCACACATTTCTCCAGCAGGATACAGGAACTCTTCTATTTCCATAGATCGAGAAAACAGCTTTTCTGATTGCTCAGAGTGAAACACTCCTTGCCTTTCCACAAACCACGTAAACAGCAGCTTCTATACTATTATCGGTCTGGCTGAAAGCACACAGGTACTATTTACACGGCGTGTTGCCTCTTTAGACATTCCAAACATCGCTTCTAAGAGCCCGCTCCGTCGGCAAGCTTAGATTTCTGCACTAAGCGGCTGATGACAATTACCGCTTCCCACTTGATTACAGTAATGGGTTTCAGTGAAATTAGTGAGCTGTCTCGTAGCAGGTGCGCCCGGGGCCGCACAACAGGGAACGGGTCCGGTGACATCACTTTAGTCTTTAAATTTCAGCTTTTGCTTAAAAGATCTTAGGGACTGAATAAATTTTTCAAGGCTACTGATTACATTATTTTAAAAACAAACCCAACCCTGCTCATACAGCTTAAAACCAACCTCGTTATTTAGAAGGCAATATTTATGCCCAAAGGCACCTGACTGTTAAGCCACAGGACGTGAGCACAGGCTGAGCCCAGACGCACCAGTATGCCATCGGGTCCAAAATATAAACCCAGTTATTGCTTTGGGGGAGGGGAATCTGTTCGAGCAACAAGCTAAGGTGAGAGCATACGGCTTACCCAAACTGATTTTTATAGAGCCTTTGATGAAGGTATTTCAAAGATACTGGAAAGGCTATTCAACATCACAAAAAGATTTTAGAAATTGAAAGGGAGCCTCAGAAATCCTTAACCGAGGGCAGGGATAAGCAAGGGGTCCTCTGGTGAGGGCACAGACAGTCCTACCCCGGCCAGTCCCACCGGTGAACTAGTTGAGCACCCTGGGAGATGGGATACTCGGTGAAGTCATCAAGCAACCACACAAGCCATGTTGTGGGCCCCATTCCGCCATGAGCCACTGGGATGGGGACATCACGGCAGCAGGTGGGCTGCACAGGATGGCCCTGGCCCCAGCCCGCACACAGGGTGGGGGGCTCTGCTGGTCCCTGTCCTGCCGCCTCACATGCGCCAGTGGGACTCCAGCCTGAAGGGGGTCTCCAAGGCTCGCTGTCCTTCCTAGGTCTCCGTGTGGCTCGCACCCAGGCCTTTCTCTCAGGAGTCCTACCTCCCACCTCCCTTTCAGTGCACGCATCCCTAGACTGCGGGGCTGGCAGACTTGCTTCTCTGGGCCACCATCCTGGGCACCCCGCACTCGGACATCACCCGCTGGCTCCTCTCCCGACGCGACAGCCTGCCCCTCGGCCCCGCCGCTTGCAGCCAGCACACCGGGAGGAAATCACGCGGAACTGCCTCACGCGGGCCTCTGAGTAGTGGGGTGGGACCTAACGCCACCAGCCAAGTGAAGGGCTTGTGCGGTGGCCCAGGAGGCAGCTGGGGCAAAGAACTCACCCTCAACGTCAGGAAGGCCACCGGAAAGCCTGTCGCCGAGAGCAGCTTGCCAGGGCCAGTCCGGGCTCCCCCGCCCCCATCCTTCCCAGCTTCACCTGACAACTCCCTAAAAAGGCAGTGGCGGCCACGGGCCACCTAGCAGGGACGGGTCCCAGAGGCCACGTGCAAATGTGGCTGTTACTTTCCAGCCAAGCGTGTCTTTCCCTAGACATCGTTCCTCACGGTGGGACCTGGGGACCGGCGGCAGCAGCAGCGTGAACCAGGAGCTCGGCGTAATGCAGAGTCTCCTCGAAGAGGCTCGAGAAAGTGTGAGAGCCCCAGCTTAAAGCCCTCTGACCTTGGCACTCTCTAACCTCTTTGGGAATTCAGGGGGCACAAAGGCGGCCCCTGGCCTCTTAGTACAGCCTGAGCTTCCCTCCCTCTACTCACTTATTGCGAGGATCAGCTCCCGCCTCTGCGCAAATCCAATGAGGCGCTCGGAGTCCCTGGAGACCACCACGGGGAAGCCGTTGTAGTCGGTCTCCTTGATGAGCGTCTCCACATCCTCCACGGTCATGCTGTCCTGGGTGAGCACAGACAGAGGCGGCTCGCCCCGCCGTGGCCGCATGACGTCGGTAGCCAGCGTGCGGTGGGTGAACTCGTCCTTCACGTCCAGAAATGGGTACCCGTTCAAGTGGATATGAGCCTCATAGATGCCTTCTTTCCCAAAGGCGTCGGCCACCCATTTGCTGGTCACGGCTGCCGCCATCAAGGGCACAATGTACTCTAGACCACCCGTTAATTCGAACATGATGACCACCAATGACACCGTCATCCGGGTAACTCCACCTGCAACCAAAGACAAGATACAATTCTGAAACTCAACTCCAGGCCCTCCGGAGGGCATGAACTGTGGAAACGGACAAGCTGTCTCTAAAGCCTCCAGACACCTGTTCCAAAGACACGGCCCGGCACATCGCCCAGCGCAGACCTCTGGAATGCCGGCCAAGCTCTGGTGAACGCAGCGCGACCTCAGGGGGCTGTAGTCACAGCCGCCTGGAGGGCTCTTCGGTGAGAAGACAACTGGGCTGTCTCTTCACCCAAGACCACGAGCCTGGCTTTTGGGTGAGTGGGCTAGGCAGGGCTCTGACACAGCAAATGTGGCTGTGTTCCAGAACCCCGTAAGCTGGGAAACTGCAGAGATTCTTAGTGGCTATGGACAGGAGAGGGACCCAACTGTGGGTCCCCTGGTATCCATACCAGCTCCCACGAGTCTTCCAGTGGGCTTGAACTGGGGTTTCTCGACCTCGGCACTAGGACAACTAGGGCGGGTGTTCTGTGTCTACGGTGGTATCCCCGGCCACCAGCCACTAGATGCCGGTCACACCGCCCCGCAGGTGTGACAACCAAAAATGTCCCCTCCGTCACCCAGTGTTCCCGAGAGGCACAACTGCCCCGGTTGAAAACCAGTATTCTAGAAGGCGCAGCCGCAACATGGTGGAGACTACGTCCTCACCCAGGCCCTGAATGACTGAGTGGAGAGAAGCTCCCAACCACTCCCACTACACGAACACACGCACGTGTGCACACGCACACGCAGGGTCGAGTCTCATTATTCACGGTAGCCGTGATCTACAAAGTTGCCACAAATACGGAAGGAGCAAATGCTGAATCACTGCTCTGGGGAAAACGCAAGGTTGGGTTTGTGTGAGCTTTGGCTCACATTTTGGTCGACCGACCAATACAGAACCTTATTTCCTGTGTATTTCTATTTAAAGACACCTTACTTAACACACATAGATGATTCACGAACACCGAACGCATGGCCCGCAGACTGAAACTCCTGTGTGAGAAGACTTCTGTGACCTTCCTATTTTCTCCATAAGACACGTCGCAGCCTTCTTGTGCGTACGATGCCCAGACGGACTGTATTTAGCACTCTGGCTGGGGGCCATTTAAAACAACAAAATCATTCACAAAATGCAAAACACATGGCAGCAGATAGACACGAAAAGGCCACGTGTGTAGAGTATCCGAGCTGTGACAGGGGGCGGGGCCTCCCCACCTCGTTCGCCCGGAGCTGGGAGCACACACACTAGGCACCTCGCACTTTCCCCTGCTCCTGCGCGTGTCTGAGGATGACACAGCAAACGCACCCCAAGTGTTGACTTAGGGGTCACACGTTTTAGCAAGGAGGCCAATTCCCGAATGTGGGCTCCGCGAATAATGAGAACCCACTGCGCATCGCGAGCAAGCTGCAAGCCCCGGTATGTTAAGCTACTGAGATTTAGGGCCTTACATGCGACAGCGACACAACCCGGCCTGTCCTGGGAAAGCCAACACTCGAGGCCATGTCCTCCCTCTCCCCGGTGCCCCAACCCAGAGCGGCTGGTGGCGGCGCTTGGCCTGACCCCCCTTCCCTTGCGCCCCAGCCGGGGCTGTACCTAGGCAGGCCGCTGCTCCCACCATGGCATAAAGTCCGGGGGTGACACAGTCTGCTCCAGGCCTGCACCAGTTCCTGAAGACGATCCAGTCGTGGTGATGGTAAGCCAGCTGCTCCACGCCGATCCCCACCATCCTGCCGGCCATGGCTCCCACCGCCATGCTGGGGATGAAGAGGCCTGAGGGGATCTCCGGGGGGCACACGGGGAAGGGAGGTATGAGGGAAGGAAGCCGCAGCCCCGCTTCCCCACTCCCGGTGATCAATCCCCCCGCCACGGGCTTGTGCCCCGCTGCTCTTCAGAGGGGGCACAACGCTTCCGAATGCAGGGTCAGCGGTGTGGACCAAACAGGACAAGTGGCTTAACCCATCTGGTCAGTCCTAGCTACTGTGACTCGGGACAGAACACGACTTTACACGTCGGCCTCCTCTCCTTCAAAACCGGGCCTGCTTCTCCTGCTGGGGATTAAAGGGTGATGACCCCCTGCAAATACTCCCCTCCTCCCTGTGCGTCATTCACACGAGCTTTTACCATTAAATGTGAAGCCGCAGCGGGGGAATGGAAAAGGAAGGCGTGCGACTGTTCACGGGTCACACCAAGCAGCCCGGTGCGGCTGCCCAGCACCTTCAGGAGCTTTCCACGGGCTCACAGTCCCCGTGAGGACACAGCGGTGCCACGCCTGTCAGAGAGACAGGGGCTGTCCCCTCTTCCTAACGAAGTACTTTCCCAGAAGTATTCTGAGTATGTTCAAGCCGGTGAAAGGCAGCAAAGAACCGGACTGTGTAAACTGCAAGATCTTGGGGGCGGCGCGCTTCACATTTTGCTGCGTGGAAACGCGTTTTCACTTCTCTAGGGATCGGACGTGGGCCAGAGAGCGTGCCTGACCCTCCGTGTTCATCATGGAGACTGCACGGGATCCCCGATCCCGCCTGGCAGTGGCCCAGGACAGTCATCGATCTGAGGCTGCGAGTGGATTTGTAACCAAATTCCAGGCGAGTCTGGATCCTCGGGGATGATTTCTAGACTTTGGGATGATGCTCTGAGTGGCCCCCCAATTCCTAGTCATTTAACTCCCTATAACCACAAAGCAGACCCCTCTCAGTGGGCACAAGAGGCTGCTGGCGTCTCTCTCAGACACACAATCCCTTTGCTGGGAGGCGACGAAGGGGAGACAGCTGGCTGTTTAATAAAGTCCACCCGTCTTCGCCCCTAAGGCAAAAATTCAGGTTTGTGTTTGACCATTACCCACTCAAGTACACAGCTGCTGAGCCTTTTTAAAATGAGACAAATCATCAAAGTCCCGCAGAGAAAGCCAGAGTAGCTCCTGGGTGCTCACGACACAAGCGTGCGTTTTACGGGAATTCCTGAAGCTATGCACCGCCCCAGATGAATGACAGACTCTGAGCCCGCGCTGGCTCACTTGCACAGTGATTACAGTCTGGTTCCCAGGCACGCTGTTTATCAAAAGCATCGCATCTTCGTGATTAAAAAGAATGTCAAGTGCCCAGCATGAGAAAAGAGTTGGTAAAGGTCAGGTCCCTCCCCCTCTCCCTTCTCTCCCGAAGAGGAGGGTGCCTGCCTCCCCACCCCGCCTGCCCCTTCACTGACCTTCATGCCAAAGGTAAAGATGGTGATGACGATCTTGAAGACCAGCGCCAGGGCCAGCTGCCACATGGCCGTGTAGACCCCGACGCCGGCGGGCCGGTCCGGGATGTCATCCACAGGCCGGGTCATGTTGGGGTCGTTGATGTAGTCACAGAGCTGGGAAGACTCGAGGGCCCCGCAGTCATTGAACAGCTCGGAAATGAGCTCGCTCGTGCTCCGGCGCGTGTAGGGGTTGGGGTAGGCGATGATGGCGGTGATGGCGGTCACCACGATGACCTCCAGCACCGGGTACTTCCCCAGCCTGGTGGTTTTGCGCCTCCGGCACCAGGCGATGTTGCAGCGGATGAAGAGGGTCCCCCACAGGCCACCGAAGACCCCGAGCAGGATGAAGGGGAAGAGCTCAGCCATGTACCAGGGCGTGTGATATTCCACGTAGAAGAGGACAAGGCGGCTGTTCCCGAAGGGATTGATGGATCGCAGCGTGAAGGCTGCCACCAGGGCCGCGAAAAAGGACCTCCACAAGGTCTTCAGGGGGAAGTAGTAACTGACCTGGGGCGAACAAAGAGGACATGAGGCTGGCTGAGGGAAGAGCTGCCCTGAGCCCCCAGCCCCTGATCGCAGCCCCCCCAGTGGCGCTTAGTGGGACGGTCACACTCAGACCAAAGATGGGCGGTACCGACTTCCTCGGGCTAGGGTTCGTTACCACCAAGATGCACCAACGAAGACATTTAAAGGACTCTGTGTCTTAAAGTGGAGCAGATACTACTCCAGATGCGTTTGAGCTCTTGTAAAAGAAATGGGAATAGTTCGTTCTAATTCTGTTTATGTCACAAAGACCCTCCCAAAAGCAAATAAACCTCTGGATTTGATTCTACAGAATAAAATGGAATCGGTCAGGCTAGGAAAACCCTGGCCCACTGAATGCATTTGTATGTCACATGACTTGAGAATTTTTTTTTTACATTATTAAATGCTGGGGGTCAAAAATAAATATTTTGTGAGCTTTGAAATGGTCAAAAGCATTATTTTGTGACATGTGAAAATTATATAAGATGCACACTCCAGCAGCCACAAAGAAAGTTTTATTGAAATTCAGCCAGAGGGGTGCCTGGGTGGCTCAGTCATTAAGTGTCTGCCTTCGGCTCAGGTCATGGTCCTGGGGTCCTGGGACTGAGTCCCAAGTCAGGCTCCTTGCTCAGCAGGGGGTCTGCTTCTCCCTCTCACTCTGCCCCTCCCCCTGCCCATGTTTGCTCTCTCTGTCAGATAAATAAATAAAAATCCTTAAAAAATTTAAAAAAAAGAAATGCAGCCATGCCCGCTCATGCGAGTGTTGTGTGTGGAGGCTTTCCCACTGCAAGCACAAAGCCGAGTAGTTCCACCCGAGACCGGAAAACCCACAGAGCCCAGAATATTTACTCTCTGGCCCTTTGCAGAGAACATTCGCTGATCCCTGGAATAGATCCGCTTGGGTTGCCAAAACCAGAAATGCCTCATGAAGTTGGTTAGGAGAAAGAGACTGCAAACTTCCAAAAGATAATAATAGTAGTAATAATTACATTGGCGGTTTTTAAAATAATACTTGAAAACATATTTAACAGTGAAAATCGTGGCTTCTTCATGAGCGGCAGGAATCTTGTCACTACCCTTCAGATGCAGTCCTAAAGGGCTAAAGATGGAGGCCTCCCTCTGTGCTAGCCATCCTCAGCCCCCCGAACTGGCGGATCTGCCCCCCACCCACTGCCCCTTCTCACCTCCTCAAGACTGAAGAGCACACCCCCGATCGGAGCCCCGAAGGCCACGGAGACTCCGGCAGCAGCAGCAGCGGAGAGCACCTGCGGGACAAAGAGCTCCGTGTGAGCCCCCAGCCCTGCCATGCAGGTGAGCCGGGACGGGGCTTCCAGAAGAGGCCCTCGCCGTGGACGGGAGCGCGCCTCGCTCACCTCGCGCCTCTTGCCCTCGTTCTTGCTGTACTTGGAGAAAAGGCTGCTGAAGAAGTTGCCACAGCAGCAAGCCACGTGCACCAGCGGCCCTTCCTTGCCCAGGCTCAGACCGGAGGACACCACCAGCACCAGGGTGACGGTCTTGATCAGCAGGGTCCACTTCCCCAAGTAGCCCCTGATGATGAAGCCGCTCAAAATGGTCTTTATCTGCAAGAGGACGGAGAACGGGAGCGAGTGAGCCGCCCGGAGGCCGCGGCGAGGAAAGGAACGGGTTCACCAGCGCTAGACTTGCTGGATCATACAGAGGAGAAGCTACTTTAGTTTTGGACCGGACTGTAATTTTATATTAACAGAATTTATGATAACATACCGTATGAATGGTAACTTGAAACCATTTGATGCACAGCGAACCCTAAGAATTTCTAAAGGCGGAGGGCGGGGGGGGGGGGGGGCGCCTGGCCGGCTCAGTCAGCTAAGTGTCTGACTCTTGGTTTCAGCTCAGGTCCTGATCTCAGGGTCACAGGATCGAGCCTCGCGTCAGGCTCCTGAATGGGGTACTTTCATCTCTGGCATTATTGATAGAGATCTGTTTCTTAATTCACGGAGAAATACCAAGCGAGGGAGTGTGCAAGCACACGTTTCCAAAGAACGCAATGAGCTCCTTCCTATAAAGCACCAGTGAGGTCTTCTAGCTACACAGTCGGACGGTGTTTCCTGAACTAGCCCCTAACTAATGGCAGACTGGCGGGTCTTTGACTAGGGGTAGCGGGCTTATTTGAGCAGGTGCTCGGGGGATCTCAGATCTCTTTATTTAAGGGATGTTTTATTATGCCTGCCACAGTCCTGCCCTTTTGTGTTGCCTCGGATAAAATTATCTATAATTTTTTGTCAGTTAGTTAATGTGGATTTGGACCCTAGGGTACAGTTGAAAGTGTAATACCATTTAGAAGATCACAAGCATCTAAATTACCTGAGCCTCTGCCAGCCGTGACACGCGGTGAAATGAACAATGTAACAGGTATTTGGTAATTTGCTATAATGATTTTATGGAATTGTCATGATCACATTAGGGACTAAAGAAAGCAAATTCATTGCCAGTAAATGCCAAAACCTAATCACTTGATTCGTATGAATCAACAGAGACTGAATCAGGCAGAGCTGTCGTGGGATGTACTGGGGTGGTTTTCCAACCCGCAGGTGTTCAAGGTAAAAACCTTCCTGGCAAGTAAGTATTTGCGAGAGCGCTTCCTTTTTGTAATGAACTACAACATCGGTTCAAAGTCAGTTTTAAGAGGACGTGATTTCTTCGAGCAACAATGGTTCTACCAACAAAGCAGACCGCGACGGGAAGAAGGAACCCCTTGCCTACTTTTAACTCCCCGGTCCAAGGACACTGTTCAGGTGCTTCATAGATTTTAACCTAGAGCATTTGTTACACAAAAATCAGTGTTCTCTCAATCTGCATTTTTACCAGTGTTTCCAAAGGAATGCCCATTCTAGGCGATCAAAATGTTTCCGAAGCAAAGGCTGGCGAAGACAAGCAATGGGTAAATGTTGCTGAAGGGCACCCAAGCCTAAGTGCGCTCTGTCGCTGCGCGCCCCGTGACAGGAGGGAGAGGGGGCTGTAGCTCAATCTGACTGAAGCCCATTTACACAGCTAGCTGGGTTTCGACTAGGAGGCTCTTTTTACGCGTGAGACATTTATTTATATTTCCTTTTTACCCCGCCCCTTTCCTCTGAGAGCTGGACCCTAAAATTAGGGATTGCAAGCTCTCCTATAATAATAGTGAGAATTCTGCTACTGCTGAGTCACAGTAACCAAAACTAAATTATAATCGCGACTGGGTTCCTGGAGGAATAATCCTAAGAGATTATCGTGGGGGCACCTGGGTGGCTCTGTCAGTGAAGCGTCTGCCTTTGTCTCAGGTCATGATCCCAGGGTCCTGAGTTCAAGTCCCAGCATTGGGCTCCCTGCTCAGCGGGGAGTCTGCTTCTCCCTCTGCCCCTACCCCCTCACCCCAACTCGTGCGTGCACACTCTCCCTCTCAAATAAATAAAGTCTTTGAAAAAAGATTATGGCGAACTCTTTCACAAATTGAGAAACGAATCTGTTACATGTGATGTGTAGCTAGAACTGTATTAATGAAACAAGCACCCGTGTACCCACCAGCACAGCGGAGAGAAGACTGGGTACCTAGGAAAGCCCTGTGTTGGCTTCCTGGGTGGATCCTTCCTCCTCCCCCGGCCCAATCATCTCCTTGCCCGCCTTTACACGGTTAGCACACGTGCGTGTCAGTAAACAGTGTGTGCTTTCACTGTGGCTGTGTGTGGACTTCGTCTAAACAGAATCAGACTCTACATAATTCTGGCTGCTGCTTTCCTGAGTTTCATGCATACCAGCGTGTGTCTTACACGTCCACCACATCGAGATCATCACACTCGACTTTGGATTTAACTCTTTTCGAGTTCAGCTGTCACAAATACATGCCCTCTTTGGACAAAGACCAAGTCCAGGGAGCCCCTCACAGACAGAGTTCACGTCCAAGCCCCCTGTCTGTCTACAAGATCCCAAGCTGAGCCAGGGGTCTCTGGTTGGGAACGGGGAGGTGGCACGGCACATCACCCCTTTTCTTACTGCGTTAAACTCTCCAATTCCCCATCGGCCACCTGCTCATTTTGGAAAGGCAGTTTGGGTCCCAGAGAGCCTATAGTCAGGCAGTGGGATCGTCGGACGGAGAGCCCAATGCGAGTCTGTGCTTTTTAGTGTCCAGGGGCCTCAGCTCCAAGACACCAAATATGACACAGTCCGTTCTTCCATAACACTGCTTTTGCAAACACAAATTTATTTCAGTGTTACTTGTGCACTGGGGAAGAACTAGAACATAATCAAATTTCGCGTCTGTTTTTGCCCAATTTCATCTGGGAGAAACATGAAATGCACGTGGAAAATGGCCCCAGCCAAACAGAGCGGGACTGGAAGGCACAAAACGCACATAGCATGGGCCTCCGACGGCCGCCAGTTCACACGTGCACTAGCAAGTCTGTTTCTTAACCGTTTCACATGTGTAAGCCGGGCTACTGGGGTTTTCTTTTAAGATTTTATTAACGTATTTGTAAGGGAGAGAGAGAGAGAAAGAGCACAAGCAGTGGGAGGGACAGGCAGAGGGAGAAGTAGACTCCCCACTAAGCGCGGAGTGGGACTCGATCCCAGCACTCCGGGATCGGGACCTGAGCCGAAGGCAGAGGCTTAAAGACTGAGCCAGGTCCCTGGGTTACTGGTTTTCTAGGTTTCTATCTCTTTCACAGGCGTCACTGATGGACATTTCTGAGGGTTGTGCTCCTGCTGCTGTCTGGCTCAGCAGCGTGGCGGTTTTGCCCGTGCGATGCTGCACGCCCCAGGGACCCGCGGGAACTCCTGGGCTGCGCGGGAGCAGAAGGGACTCACCAAGGCGACAGGAACCTGCCACGGCTTTGCTCTTCCGGTTCCTGCAGCAACAGGTTAATGCAAACCAACGCAAAGTCGGCCTGACATATTCTTTTTTCTCTCTCTCTTTCCTGGAACAGGACAACGTTGGGCTTTTCTTTTGACAATCTTTCAAGGACTCCTGCCCTTTCCAGGAACTGCCCAGAACAGCGGCCGTGTTGGCAAGGACCACCAAAGAGGGTAGGTGTTGGGGAGCAGGGACCAATGTGCATCTGTTGCCACCACCGGTCGCATCTTTAAACTCACCTTCTCCACCTCTAGGGGCCCTGCTGAAGCACCAGCTTGATTATAGTGATAATATAAGAAGTTTTTAAAAAATATATTTATTGATTTGTTTTACGGAGAGAGAGCACAGGCGCATACGCGCAGGGAGCAGGGGCAGAGGGGGAGAGTGCGTCCCAAGCAGACTCCGTGCTAAGTATGGAGCCCCATGCACGGCTCATCCAGGACGCCGAGACCATGACCTGAGCTGAAACCAAGAGTCGGTCGCTTAACCGACTGAGCCACCCAGACACCCCAATATAAGAACTTTTAAACTGGGGCACCTAGGTGGCTCCGTGGGTTAAGCCTCTGCCCTCAGCTCGGGTCATGATCTCAGGGTCCTGGGATCGAGCCCCGCATCGGACTCTCTGCTTGGTGGGGAGCCTGCTTCCTCCTCTCTCTCTGCCTGCCTCTCTGTCTGCTTGTGATCTCTCTCTCTCTCTCTCTCTCTCTTAGATAAATAAATAAATAAATTTTTTTAAAAAGGAACTTTTAAACTTATTTCTGGCTAAAATGTTCACTGTCTGGGCTCTTGGAGGAACTCACTCAATTACCATCATTCTAGCTGGTAGATCTTCCTGGGTCTGAAGTTTGATCACAATCATTCCTCTTGGTCGATGAGGTCACCTCCCTCAGCTCACGTTACACGGAAGTGCTAGACAACGTAAGAACTCTGAACTTGGGGGGTGCGTTCACAGAGCATGTCCTGAATGTGGAATAAGTTTTTTAAAGATTGCTACTACCCTGTCACCAGAAGAGGAAAATGTGGCAAGGGAGCTCGCTCGTAAGAGGGCTGACTCATCAGTCAACGTCCTGAGCGACAAACCCCCGTTACTGTCTTGTCCCCATTACCTCACAGGTGCACTGACAAGCTCCTGAAGGGCCACATTTAGGTATGGGGTCGATGAACTGATTGCACAGGTTTGAGAGTTATGCGTGGCTTGCAAAGACAAGAATTTAATCATCTGAGAAGAGAAAGAGCGTTAAGTCCTGACACAGAGCATAAATTCTGGTGCCAGACGGCCGGGTTCAACTTGTAGCAAACCAGCTGTGCAGCCCCAGGCAAGCTGCTTAACCTCTCTGTGCTTCAGTTTCCTCAACTATCAAGTGAAAAATAGCAGAACCCACCTCACAGGCTCATTGTAAGGACTCAATGACTTAACACATAGCAAATGCTCGGAACCGTGCTGGGCACCTAAGCATTTGCTTTTCTTATTACCAGCACAGAAGAAACTGGGCCACCACTCACCTCTGGTATACCGGAGCCACAGGCATATGGCGCAAACACGCGCACCAGGGAGACGGCCAAAAAGGCAAACAGCAGTGCCCACAGGATGTACATGAGGTAATTCAGAATGTAAGCACTGGCACCCTGAACAACACGCACAAAACGAGAAAGGACACGTGAGCAAAGGCAGAGACCAGCACCACCCCCGCCCACCCTCTCCTCGGGGACAGCAGGGCCTTGGCCAGGGACAGCTGCTCAGCTGGCCCCGTGTCCCCAGAGAGGCCGGTGTCGGTTTTCAGAGAGGCTGCCACTGCGCCGGCAGGTACACACCGACCCAGCCCCAGGGGGCCCTCTGGAAGCTGCTTGCACCTGCCCTCCCCCAGGGAGATCTGCGCCTGCGTGTGTGCGGCAGAGGGCCTGCAGCTGGTCTCATCAGTCACAATGAAGGTCATGAACAGTGCGATGCCGGAAATTCTGCCGCAGAGCCCCTGGAAGGTTCCTCTGGTCCCATCCGCAGAGCACTGGCCTCTCTCGGCCCTCCCGCAGGCCAGTGGCAGCCCCGTATCCCGCTGTGGTCCAGGCTCCGTGGGCAAAATGCAGACACTCAAGGCCCTATCCCAGGGCTGCCGAGTCAGACACAGAGGGTGGCAGGGGGGTGCAAAATGTTGCTTGGGCAAGCTGGCCGGCACTTCGAGGGCAAAACATGAGCTTCTCCTGCAGATTCATGCACTGAACCACTTATTCCAAATTATCTGATGAATGAAGAACACACAGTCTGGGATCTTCGACCCTGAGTACCTGGTCTGCGGGGTGGGGACATGTCTGGTGGCCTCAGCTTCATGCCACCATCTGGGTTAGCCCAGTGAGGGGCGAAGGAAAGCACGGTCACGGACAAGCCAGGCCACGGAGAAGGCCACACGTGTGCCTAGGAAATGCCAAACCACATTCCAGGAGACCACTCTGGCCTTGGCAATCACTTTTATTCACACCCTGTGCAAGAGCGATCAGACTGAGAAATACATTCCAGCCACTTAAAACCATACTTTTTTGAGAGTAAAAATAACTTCTCATTCTTACTAATAGCTCTTCTTTGAATCAAAGTATAAATCTTAGAAACGGCTGAAAAGATGAACAGCCATATTCCCCCAACAAAAAAACATATTGTAAGTAAGAACAAGAAATAAAATATGGTATCTAGCCAACTCTGCCTGCCCATTCCCATCAACCCAAGTAGAGGATTTATTTTGGGAAGAAATGGAGAGCACTGAGAACATGGGAGATTTCAAGTTCCCTGTCTCCTTCTGAGATTGGAAAGAAACAATTTTCAATTCTACTGAGGAAGAGGTTTAGCAAAATGGCCCATCCTCAGCTGTGGTGAAGTCCATGCAGGGGATGCACGTGGTTGGGGATGGGGTAGAGGGGAGAAGAGGGATAAACCACGCCCATCGTCTAGAAATACACCCTCGCCCTAGCCCTCCTGTGGATCTCGCCAACCTAGCTGCCCCGCCCCACCTGGGCTTCCGATCTGTCCATGACCCACAGGTCACTGTAATGGCCCCTGAATTCAGTTACAAGTTAACTCTTCCCGAACGAAGACTTCTGTACAGATGGGAAGCTCTAAGTGCCTTGAAAGCAAGCGCCCAGTCTGTAGCTACCTGGACCCTCCTATCACAGAAGGCCCAGAAACATCCTCAGCAATGCACTCTTAAAATGCCTTGGAAGACAAGTACTTAAACCACAGTGGGGTGGCACGTCACACCTGCTAGGATGGCTAGAATCGAGCCCAGACAATCACAAGTGCCGGCGAGGAGGTGGACCAACGGAAAGCCTCACACACACGGCGGGTGGCATTGGAAAATGGGGAACTCACTCTTGAAAAGACTCCTCCAAAGGTTTAACACAGAGTTACCACAGGACACAGCAATTTGCCAACTAAGTGGAGCCCCAAGAGAGATGAAAAATAAGCCCACGCAAAAACCTGTATACAAACGCTCAAAACAAAGTCATTCCTAACGGCACAAGAGGGGAAGCAGCCCACATGCATCAACTACGGAGTGGCTAAGTGTGGTCTAGCCATACAGTGAAACAGGATTCAGCCACTGAAATTTATCCTACAGCACGAACCCGAAACACGGGATGCTGAGTGAAAGAGGTGGGCACCCTGAGTCAGAGTTATTTTTAGCACTCTACTCCGCACAGGGTAGGACTCCACTTGGACACAAAGAGATCAGGGGTTGCTTAGGGCTGGTGGGTTGGGAGGAATGGGGAGTGGCTGCCAACGGGTGCAACGGTTCTTTGGGGGTGATGAAGGTGTTCCAGAACGGTCTTGTGGTGATGGCTGCACAACTCTGAATCTTCTAAAAACCAGGGCCCTGAACATTTTAAACGGGCAAACCATGTAGAATGTGAATCGTATCTCACTAAAGCTGGTACTGTTTTTTGTAAAAAAAAAAAAAAAAAAAAAGAGAACTTCTTTTCATATCGGAAGGTATAAAAAGCAGCCCTGTTTCTTCAGCACAGTCAGCACATCCCCCTCGGGAAGAAAAAACAAGACTTTCACAAATACATACATATACCGTGCACGTAAATCAGTAGGGAAAGCTTTTCCGACTCAAGTTTGCGCGTCAGAGCCAGAAGAAGCCAAGCCGCACCGGGACTGAGCCAAGGACGGTCATCAGAACAGACACCGGAAGGAAGCACGAGCAGCCACAGAAGGCCCAGGGCTGTTCCAACGTGCCTGCGGAGCGGCAGGGGCTCCCAGCCAGGACCCTGCCCAGAAACCCACCTCCGACTGATTCACCAGCAGCTCCGACCATTTCTGCCAGAGGGGACACTTGTCCCTGTCCTCAAAAGTGGTCTCGTTGGAAGTCCAGCAGCACTGCTCGTGGCTGTACCAGAAGGCGGACAGGCAGACCCCCTCCTTCAAGTCGGTCATCCAGTCCACGGCGAGATCGATGACTCCGGCCAAGGTGCCTGGAAGCAGCAGCAAGAGCCACTCAGAGGAAGTGTCCTGTGATGAGGCGGGAGAACACAGGGCCCGGGGGCCGACGCGGGAGCCCCGCAGCAGGGCAGGCCTTGCCGGGGGAGAGGGGGACCACGCTGCGGATGGGGCACGAGAGAGGTCTCCTGAGCACTCCCGGTGTGACCAAGGCCATGCCCAGCCCCAACAAGAAACAGAGGCTGAGGACAGGTGGTGCTTGGGTGGCTGAAATCCGGCAGGAACGACAGACATTCAGGGCTTAAGTTCTCACAAGCCACTAGGGCCAAGCAGCTTTCAAAATTCATCCCTTCCAAATCCTAAAAACAGGGTACACAGGCTCTATAAATGAGGCTACCCCCTCAGTGGCTTCTGGGCCCTGATGCTGGGATCAGCCACTTGAAATATTTCTCAGGCAAACCTGACAATCCAGACACAAGGGAGGCATGAGGACCATAAAAGCCTCATCATTTAAGTGAGGTTTTGCCACCAAATGGGAACCAAATTTGGAAAATCCCACTTGTTAGAACTTTCTGGATTTTAAAATCATGGATAAGGGATTGTGGATCTATTACGTAAGTAGGTAACTACTTTAAAGGCGGATAG
Organism: Mustela erminea; assembly: GCF_009829155.1. Taxonomy (NCBI): domain Eukaryota; kingdom Metazoa; phylum Chordata; class Mammalia; order Carnivora; family Mustelidae; genus Mustela; species Mustela erminea. The sequence goes on along the minus strand of NC_045635.1, from coordinate 6,825,742 downwards.
AAGTGAGATATCTTAGAGTGTGCAGTGGGCCACGGGAGGCTACCTTGGATCTCCTTCTGAATAACCCACAGTTCCGGAGTCTTCTACAGAGGCAGGGAATACTTTCAGGCTACTAAATTTTTCAAACTTTTACTGGATCCTTCTAACACTATCAGTCCCCCACCTGCACCCATACACCTGCATCAGGGTTGGCCCTTCCCTGCTCCCCCATTACATCGAAAGCGCCCACTGTTCTTGGGAGATCACCCGAATCCTCTGCAAGTGCCTCGAACAGCTGGGCCCTCAAACCCTCCCCGCCTCACCTCTTTCCATCACTAACACCCCCATCCTGCCCACACCATGTTCCTGGAGCGCCCCTGCTTCGCCTCTCTACACCACCTCTAGCAGCACTGCCCCGCCCCGGCCCCAGCAAGCTCCTACTTATCTTCCAGCTTCAATATTTACATCACTTCTTCCAGGAAGCCTTTCCTGGGAAGTCCAAGTCTGGGCTACGCATAGTTTCCGGCCATTCCCCCATCATCATAACTCATATCCTCATCACATGAGTGTGTGTGTGTGTGTGTGTGTGTGTACGGTGTCGAGACCATAAGTGTGTGGGGGGTGGTGTAGTGCAGTTTACACACCAAGGTAGGGGTCAGGCCAGATGTTCAGACTGTGTGTCCACTCTAAGCAGGCAAGGGCCACCTGCCTTGTCTACTGTTTTATGTATCAAGTATGTGGCAAGAACTTCATTTCCATGGGGCAGTAAATGAATGAATGAAAATCAGAGAACCCAGGTCGATCCATTTACTCGAGGGGTAGTTACTGAGCACCAAGGCCTATGAGCTAGTCCCTCCCTGTTCCACGCCCCTGGGAAATGGCAGTGAACACAGCAGGCTCAGATCCCTGCCTCGGCAGCACCGCACGACACAGGGAGACGGGCCACTGGACAGCGGAAGGAAATCAGGGGCTCTGGGAGAAGGCAGCTAAGTGCTAGGGAGCAACCTGCAGCCCGTGACAACCCTGCGGCCCCTCTGGGAAACAGCACGGCAGTCCCTCAGGTAACACACAGCTGCCATCTGACTCAGCAAGTCCACTCCGGGGCGAGCGCCCAGGAGACGGGACCACACGCGTCTATGCAACACGCGCATGTGAATGCTCCCGGCGGCACTGCTCGCAGGAGCCAAAGACCAGAAACAGCCCCGAGCCCCATCCTGCGGAACGGCCGGGTCGGATGGGCTCCAGCCACACAGCGCACTCGAACTTGGCAGCAAAAAACAAGCGGAGTTGCTGCCCGCTCCGCGCTGGGGCCCGGCACTGTGACGCTGAGTGCGGAGGCTGATCGCCGGACCCCGTGCGGGAGGCTCCCGCCGCCCCGAGATGGCCAGGCCGGGCCAATGTGGGGGGCCACAAGTTAGGGTCAGCAGCTTCCTGGGGCTGGGAGGGGGCTGGGGGCCGCGGGCCTTGGTGCCAGGGCTGTGCAGGTCCTTTGGGAGCCGGAGAGAATGTTCTAAAAGGGGCTACACTGAGGGTTTTGCAACTCTGAACGTGTCAGAAACCGCCGCACTGTACACTCCGACGAGGTGAACGGTGTGGACTGTGAACACTATCTTAATAAAGCTGGCACACGCACACGCACACGCCCGCACTGGAGCGAGGGGCACAGGGCCGAGAGAGGGAGAGAAGATCAGAGGATCGCTGGGTCTAACCCCCTCGCCTTCTTTAGGTCTTTGTTCAAATGTCTCCTGGTGCTGGAGGCACCCCTGAGCGCCGGCTCCAAGTCCCGCTCCCTCTCCAGGCCTGGATCTTGATCTCCGCCAGGAGGCAGCGCTGAGCGGCGGGTTTCGTTCGTTCGGTGGAACAACAGCGACACCCAGTGGGGACTCCCGATAAGCGCCCCGCAGAAGAGCCGCCGGCCTCGCCATTGAGAGTGTCAAACTACCCGTCCAGGATGGAGCTGCAGAGGGAGGGCTGGCCAAGCCAGGGGACCCCTGAGTCCTCCCCACTGTCAGGACAGCTGGAGAGGAGCACAGCGAAGGGGACACGATTTGCTGGCTCTCCCTTCACGGCACTCTGCAGCCACCTGCACTGTCAGCGTCCCCCCCCCCCCCCCCGCCTTCTCACTGCCTCCTGTATTCCTCTGGAGGGTGTGCCCAGAGCGCCCCTCGCCGGGGTGAGGGGCCCCAACCCTGGCCCCACATTAGGATCATGGGTGGGGGCTGGTATGAGGGGGGGCTCTCCCCAATGCTAGGGCACCATCTCCAGGGAGACTCTTGAAGCCCAGGCAGCAAAATTTTTTGCTTTCATTCCCCAGGGGAGTCTTCCAGAAAGGACCGGCAGAAATTGGGCAGACAGGGAAACCAAGAGGGAGGTATCAGATTTGTTCAACACAGCCCAATCGGGCTCTTACAGGAGTCAGTAAATCCACGCTCTGCTGTCTGCTCCAGCAGATGCTAGAACATCTATTCCGGATTTCTTCATTTCCTCTATTTATTTTTCCTGCCTAGAAGCCAAGAATCATGATACGGTACACAGTTTCATAAATCTCTTCTAAATAAAGACATCAAAATTCACAGCAAATGCCTACCCTGCCCGCCTTCAAAGGTGTTCGTGGAAGCAAACAAATTGGTGGCGAAACACCAGATAGCCATGAAATCGAATCCCTGTCACCACCGCCCCGGGAAGGGAACACTAAAACTGGGGAAATGCGGGAACCCTCCAGGCAAGCGAGCCCCCCCCACAGCGGGGTAGGGGAGAAATGAAAGAATGCCCAGAGATCGGGCTCCTCGGTCATCACAGTTTGTGTCTGTGCCCCGTTAGTATTCGGTCTTTCTGAGAGCATTTACTATATCTGCCTTTATGACAGTCACTCGCTGATCAATCCGGTAACTGTCACTATTATGTTATCACAGGTAAGTGATTTTTATTAAGGGACTCGCTTTTAGCGTGCTCGGTTTTTTTTCTTCTTAGACATTAACCTTCAGAGCCTCCTAAAAGGAATTACATCTCGGGAAAGAGTTTCCACGGAGAACTGGTGCGTTTGATAGTGAAAGGGCAGGTTTCCCCTCCAGATATGCCTCCATTTGCTCTGGAAGCATCAACTGCTCACAAGCCTGGTGCTGGGGTTATAAAAACAAAGGGCGCAGCATCCCCAAGCGTCAGATCGACGCACGGGCCGGAGGTACTCGCCATGGGCCTCCCTCCAACCCTGTGCATGTCTCGAACGTGCTCTGAGTTCCCCACTGTGTGCACAACTCACTCCAGGGCCTGTGTGGACACAGCGAGCCGGCTCACCAAGTACAAAAGTGACTGCATCTGGGCTCCATGCCCTGGACTCTTGCCTTATTGGGATATGTTTAATGTTAAAGGTGCGGTCATGGGTTCTGCTCCCGGGTATTTCAAGTAATAGATCCCTTGCACATGGTAAAAGAGAATCGGTCCCTTTCTAGAACATCAGCCCGAACCGGGCAGCTGGGCCTCCGGGGCCCTGCCCCTGGAGCTCCAGCCCCGGAGGGTCCCGCGAGCCACCCCCCACCACGTACCCGCCAGCAGGCCGATGAGCAGCATCACCACCCAGCCTGACCAGGCATCCAGCAGACTCTTGATGAACTCCCATATGGACTCCTTGCTTTTGCTGGTTATCTAGAAGCAGAGAGACACGGTAGGTGACCGCCGAAGATTTGGAAGCCCCTCACCCAGATTCACTTGATTACAAAACTTCCTAAGTGTGATTTGAACCCCGATGATTCAGAGGCCATTCTGAAGGGAGACAGTGATTCCCTGTCACGGTTTTAAATCAGAATGACCACTTTCACCCTCCCCGGATGGTCTGCTCATGAAGCCTTCTTTTGTCTTCAAGGTCAGATGTTAACAGCTGGAACTGTGCATCGGCTGGCATGGGTCACCTTTGCCAGGCGGGCGGACGCGTCCGAGCACACTGTGGGGACACCCCCTCCCCCCAACCCTTGCTCTGAGACGCCGTTCCTCTCACAACCCCTTAGAACATTTTCTGGAAAGATGTTGGGCTCTGCGGGTCAGCCGGCCTCTGTCGCGAGCACTCAGCTGTGCTGCGGCGGCCCAGACGGAGCCGGGAGGAGTGTGCCGGCAAGTGGGCGCGGCCGTGTTCCAAGGAAACTGTCCTGACCAGAGCAGGTGCCCGGCTGGCCCGGGCCCAAGGGCCAGAGTCCAGCAACCGCCGCTCCGGGCCGCAGGCCGTCCCCTCGCCCACGGTCTGCACACCAGAGCCGGGAGGCCGGAGAGTCTTCTGGACTCCGCCTCACTTGCCCGCCACCACTTCGCTGGGGCCCCTCCCTCACCTCTCCCTGCCTCTCCCCGGTGTCTGTCCCAGGCGCCCCCCACCTCCCTGGGCACCCGCTCAATCTCGGCAGGACCCAGAGCGCTGACCCCCGCCTTACCTCTCCCTCCGCCCACCCAGGCCACCTCGTCCACTTCTACAGCTTCAGCGCCCACTCACAGGCCGGGCCCCCTCCCCCCGCACCGCAGCCCTGACCTCACCCTTGAACTTCAGAGTTCTTGCTGCCTGCCAACCCCACCCCAGCTGCAGGCTGGGAAAACGGCTCAAAGTCGCGGTGGCTGACACAGAACTCACCGGCCTCCCCCTCACATCGGTTGCTCCCTGTCCTCCCTCTTGCCAACGAGAGCATCACCCCCTTTCTAACGGTGGCCGGGGCCTCATCCGGGACTCTGCTCCCTGCCCATCCCCAACAAACGCCCCCCCAAATCTGGTCAGGGGCTCCCCTGAGTAACTCTTGACCCCGAGCCTCTCTCACGTGCGCTTCACTGCCTTTGGTCAGAACTTCTTCCTCTTTCTCCTGAACTTACTTCCAAGCTTCCTGTCTGTCCCTCTGCCGTACGCCTTTCTCCTACTCTGTGACGGTGAAGATGAAACCCAAACACGTCTTCATGCCTCCTTGGTGGTTCCCGGCGCGGCCCCCTGCCCACGACCTCCCCTCCTGGGGGGCCCTCCCCCAGGCCGCAGAGCTCCTGAACCGTCTACTGGGCCGTATTCTCTCAGGCCTCTGTGACTTTAAAAAGGGCCCCTCCTGATTTTAGAAACTGTTCTCCTTTCTCCGCGTAGTAAACTCCTAGTCCACCTCCAAGGCCCGACAGGAATGTCAGCATCTCTCAAAAACCCTTCCCTAACCGTCCCGCCTGAATGATTGCACAGCACTTACACCCAGCCGTATGGTGGCCACGAAAATGGAGACTGATGGCCCACGAGCTGCCAGGCCTGCGGTCTGTGCTTTCATACACACGCAGCTCCCCCGGTCTGCAGACAGAACGACCTCCAGCCTTGCAGAGCAGAAACCAGGGTCTAGAAACGGCGCCCCAGAGCTCACCCAGCCTCAAGGCGTTAAGGGCGGGATGTACTTGATCTTCAGCTTCCGGAGTCCCCTCATCGCCCTCCACACCGCACCCCTGTACGACACAGCCTCCCGCCCCAAGCGGGCCACCTCGTGATCGCCTGTCCACATCTCTGCCTGCCTCGCTAGCCCTTCTCTTCTCTTCCTCGGACTCTCGCCCAGCATGTGACAGGTGAGCTAACCCTACCTCGGCGACCGCCCCCGAAGGGAGCGCCTCCGACACGTCTTCATGAATGCCACCCACCTTTCTGTGTCTGTCGGTGTCCCGGGACTTCTCCCGCAGCCAGTCGATGGTGTGGAAGTCCTCGTACGTCCCCACATCAGGGAAAGGCTCGTCGAGGAAATCCATCAGGTTTCCAGAGCCGCTCATCGCTCCGGCATTGACCATGCTAGTTACACCTGGGAGAGAAAGCCTGGCATGAAAACCGTCACTCAGGACATCCGCAGAGACACAGCAGAGCAAGCCGCACGTAGCAATTTCTTACACAAGAAATCGCTTCCGCACGGGCATCTCTGCTGCCACGAAATACAGATACGCTCCGTCTTAGCCCCTTCAGGCTGCTGTAACAGACCGCCGACAGGGCGGCTTAGAAACAGAAATGTCTCCCTCGCAGTCTTGGAGGCTGGAAGTCCAAGATCAAGGCACTGCAGGGTCGGTGTCCAGTGAAGACCCTCATCCTGGTTCATAGGCAGCCATCTTTATTTATTTATTTATTTGTTTGTTTGTTTATTTATTTATTTATTTGACAGACAGAGGTCACAAGTAGGCAGAGAGGCAGACAGAGAGAGAGAAGAGGAAGCAGGCTCCCTGATGAGCGGAGAGCCCGATGTGGGGCTCGATCCCAGGACCCTGAGACCATGACCTGAGCCGAAGGCAGAGGCTTTAACCCACTGAGCCACCCAGGCACCCCCATAGGCAGCCATCTTCTTGCTGTGTCTTCACGTGTCGGAAACAACCGTGAAGCTCTCCGGGCTCTCTTTTCTAGGGACACCCATCCCACTGGTGGGGGCTCAGCTCTCCCGGCCCGACCATGGCCCAAGGGCCTCACCTCTTAATACCATCCCATTGAGGGTTGGGTTCCAACACATGAATTTGGGGGAGACACCAACCTTCGGGCTGTAGCTCAGTCGAGTTTTGTTATCTGCACCCGTTACATTCTATAAATCACCACGAACAAGTTAGCGACTACCAAAGCGATGTCCCTAAGTGCTATGTAGGGCTGGGTTCCTACAAGCCTCTGGTCATGTTTTTGTAAACCAGTCAATACACGACCCCGCTTTCTGTGTTTCTGTTTTAAGACATCTTCTTGAGGGGCACCCGGGTGGCTCAGTGGGTGAAGCCTCTGCCTTCAGCTCAGGTCATGGTCTCAGGGTCCTGGGATCGAGCCCCACATCAGGCTCTCTGCTCAGCGGGGAGCCTGCCTCCCCACCCCCACCCCCGCCTACTTGTGATCTCTCTCTGTGTCAAATAAATGAAATCTTAAAAAAAAAAAAAAAAGACCTCTTCTTGAACATATACCACTGATTCGTTAACACACTGAAATCCCGACTGCATCACTACAATTCATACCTGAACGAAGTTTATCTGCCCAACGGCTTCTCTCTACTAGGCACACCACTGCCTTCTCGCATCTGGAGACACCAGAGACCCTCCAGCCCTGCATTTAGGGCCCATGACAAACAGCAAATTACCAATAATTATTTTTAAAAAAGGCACAAAAATGTGAAAAACATGGCATTAAACAGTCTGTACAAAGGACGCTTGTTCAGAGTCAGAGCTGAATGACGTAAGATGGCGGGGCCAGGAGTGTGCTTCTCGGGTGACTCGAACTTCGTGCGACTCTGTGCACACACGTCTGTGAGTAACCAGGAGAGTCCCCCACGTACCAATTTGGGGGTTACGAGTACATTTTAGTGGGGAGGCCAATGCACAACCGTGAAGTATGAAGTTTGACCACATGCATCTCTGAAAAACCTCAAGTTCTGCAAAGAGCAAGGCGTCAAAACGAGAGGGCTGCAGGGGCAAACGGGGCAGGGCATACCAGTCCCAATCCAGTGCCTGCACCCGAACCCATAATCCGTTCTCCGGTGAGAGGAAGTACGAAGCACGCGGGTATTCAAACCGCGCAGCAAGAGCAGAGTGAAATGCTGACGCGACATTCTTCGCTGTGGAAGCCAAGGCAATCCGTGAGGGCAGCGGCCCTGTTTAGGGGGTCGGGGGCAGAGGCGGGGGACCCCCTGGAGATGGACAACCTGCCACATGTTCTGGTCTGGCGTGTGCGCCTCAAAAATTCGTATGCTGAAACCCCGTCCCGCGGTGTGACGGTGTTAGGAGGTACGGCCTTTGGGAGCTGACGAGGTCGGGAAGACAAAACCTTATATAAAAGAGACCCCAGAGTGCTCCCTCACCCCTTGCGTCGTGTGAGGACACAACGAGAAGTCTCTGGTGGAGAAGAGGGCCCTCACCCAACCCTGCCAGCACCGCCCCCGCACCCCGATGTCAGACTTCCAGCCTCCAGAAGCGTGAGGAACGAATGTCTCGTGTGTAGAAGCCCCCCAGTCTGTGGGATTTGATCACCGCAGCGCAAACAGACCAAGACAAGCCAGGAGCCACGCCCGGCTGGCAGCACACCGCCCTGGGCAAGGAAACCAGGGTTACAGGCACTCACTTTTCATTTTTCTTAAAATACAGTCAATAGGGCTCCTGCTGCCAGGACAGTAGCCAAGCTGAGCGTTTCTCCTTTTCCTGCCTAAGATAACAATTCTCCTCCCACTCTCCTGGCTCCCTGGGTCTGGAAAACAACCCCGAATAAACCATGACACCTTCCACGTTATACCGCCATCAGAGCCTGATTTACACATTACACAGGAGCTAAGTTGAGATGCAGAAAATGCTTTGCAGCAGGACCAACGCTCCCCCACCAGTTAGCAGGGGGAAAAGTAATACAGTCTCACAAAGACAGGAGGTTGGAATAAGCACTAAATAAAAATTACTTTGGCAAAGAGCATGGAAATGTGAATTATAGGACGAGGACCACAAAAGTGCTGGAGTCGATGGTTAAAAAGGTGAAGGGCAGTTATAAAAATATTGGAGCATGGGCTACTCTCGTTGCTTTATGTATTGTTACATACGGAGGACTCAACCACGACCTGATGAAACTGCATTTTAATCAAATTGAAAAGTCGCTATGGGCAAAGCGGGGTAATCACCTTACAAGCAATAAAGTGGCGATAGTGAGTGATTTATTGACGGTCTGTGCAACTCGGCTGCTTTAAAACTTTAAAAGTCTGAGGCCTGAGCCATGCCAAGCTGAAAAGTATACCCGTTGATGAGTACCCAGGGAAGAGTCATGTTGCATAAGTCAGTAGCAACCACTAATAAAAGGGAAGGAGTAAAATTAGAAAGCAAAGACTTCGTTCTCATTTCCACAAAAAACAAGGTGGTAATAGCTTTGTGTTATATGTGGCACAGAAAATCTCTGATGGGAAAAATAAGGCAGCCGACTGTTGACCCACAATGGAGAGCCCTCGTGAGGAAAAACCAGCCTAGGAGAACAGCAGAGACTTGGACATTCTATGAAAAGGGAGTTCACGTTACCTGAAATTTAACCAGAATCTCTAGTCAAGCAACAACTCCAGGCAATGATGGTTGAACCAAGTCACTCTCGAGGACAGTTAACATCTTTACATTTTGATGGAGCATGTCACGGTTCTGACACATAGACGCGTAACTGGTAAAGGAAAATAAACAAGATCTAACTTGCAGATCTAATTGGGGGCTCACTGGGAGCCCAGAAGGAGATGCTGAGGTCACTTCTGACTCTGGGATTAAGTGAGACAGAAGGGTCCAGGAGAAGTCTCAGAAGAGGACATACAGGTTAGAATTCTACCTGGAATCCATCTGGGAGAGCTGGACGGCTGAGGAAGGAGCATCCAGCCAAACAGGGAGCGACAAAGTGAACTCTGAGGACTCACTAACTGAGAAATAAAGAAATAAAGACCTATATGCGTCCGTTACGGTACAAGGAACAACCCCAAATGGATACTTAGCAGGGAGTCACTTATCTCCTCTTATCTTTTTTATTTCTTCTCGCCAATATGAGCACTTCTGACAGATGCCACCCATGCTTATGGCCTCAAGGCCTTGGTTTCAGGAAGGACAACATCCGAGAACCTGGATCTGAGAGCCCTACATGGTCCGGATCAGCACCTGCTGCCTGGTTTTATAAATGAAGTTTTAGTGGAAGGCGAACCATGCCCAGGTATTTACATACTGTCTATGGCTGCTTCCCCATAACAAGATCAGGGCCAAGGAGTCATAACAAAGACTACGTGGCTCACAAAGCCTGAAACATTTACTATTTTGACCATTGACAGAAAACGTTTGCTGATCCCTGATCTATGCAACAGGATGACTGCAAAAATGGCCGTATTCTCTACGCCTCCCTGGGTCTACCACACATTCAGTGGGACTTCCTGGGTCCCCCTCATTAAGAGGCAGAGTCCGTTTCTCCACACAGTGAATCTGGACTGGCCTGTGACACAGCACAGAAGGCATTAGCATGCACGTTCGAGTCTAGATCCCAAGAGGTGATGCAAACTCTGCTTGTTTGCGGGGGCAGGGAGCATTGTTTGTTTGTTTTCTGGACCTCTGCCTCTGCCATGACAAGAAGCCTAGGCTCGAATGCTGGAAGGTGAGAGACCACATGGAATGGAGCAGGGTCAGCTCAGCTAAGACCAGCCAAGATCACCTAGGCCCAGCCAAGCACAGACTTCCGAATGAGTCAGCCAAGATCAGCAGAGTTTGGCCCCATCAAATCACCCAGCCCACCCGCAGACCGCAAGAAAAATAACTGGTCATTGTTTAAAGCCACTGGGTTTGTTGAAGGGGTTGTCACGTAGCAGTGTTTAACAGTGTTCCTCGGGCTCCCGAGGGAGACGAGTAATGAAGACAGATAAGCTAGTTGCGGTATCGCGGACAGACTTCCGGGGAGGACAGAAACAACGATGGAGGATAAAACTGCCAACAGAGATGGGATGGAATCAAATTTCATGCTGGAGGTATCTGGCCTGCCTCTCTGCCTACTTGTGATCTGTCAAATAAATAAATGAAAATCTTAAAAAAAAAAAAAAGGCAGGGGGGGCGCCTGGGTGGCTCAGTGGGTTGGAGGTATCTGGCCTGACAAAATAACATCTCCTACCCAACCGTATTTACCTACAAAGGGACTCTGCAAGACACACACGGCATCTAAATCTTTTATCCGATCCTTTCAGGCGAGAAAGTATCTACAGGTTCCGTCTTGCAGTATGATGACTGCTGACATCAAGTGCTCCGCAGCAGATGACAACAGACCCTGTCCAGTAAAACTCATCTCTCCCGGGGCCCAATGAACATGGCCCGTGTTAGCTGGGACAGTATCAGTGAGGCGATTTATGACTTTGATACTGAAGACAACTCTGGGTGGGTTGGCTCACCCTCAAAATAGGGATCTGTACCATTTAAAAGAAAACTGGACTTCACATAGTCATATAACAAAATGGTTTCTAGAAAACAAGTGAAAGTGGGAAATCACCCAGATCAAGATAAAGAAGGGCAGGTTCTAAGCATGATCAAGGCCACAGCGAACACAGAGCTCCGCACGCCAGGACTGTCAGCACGTCAGGCAGAAATCCATTCTTCCGAGTGTGCTGGGTCCTCTCCCCCTCCAAAATTCTGTTCTGTTTGGCGCGCTCTGCGCCACGTGCATTAATTTCCCCAGAGCGAGCTGCAGACTTCCTCCTTGGCAATCAAAAGCATTCTCTTTCTTTCTCGTGTTTTTAAATAATTGGCAGTTAATAAAATAACACAAGATCCACCTTGCTGACAAATTTTCAGGGGACGGCGCTCTGTGCAGAAGGCTGTACAGCGGACCTCAAGGTGTTGTTCATCTTCCGTCACTGAGACTTTCTATACACCGAACCACGACTCCCCATCTCTGCTCCCCCCGGCCCCCAGCAACCAGCGGGGGAAGAGTTCGGCCCCGTGTAAGTGAAATGACGCAGGTTTGTCATTCTGTGACCAGCTATTTCACTCAGCAGAACATCCTCCAGGTCCATCCGTGTGGCCGCAGGACTGCACTTCAGAGCCCAGGGGACGTACATGTCACATTTTCCTCGTCCACCTATCGGCCGGCGGTCTTCAGGTGGCCTACTTGTCTCTGTCCTTCTCCCAGTGGATCATGGCGCTTGCACCACTCGGTAAGGGGCACAGGCCTGCAGGGAGCTCTGGTACCTCGGACAGGGGCTGGGAGGCAGCAGATGCCCAGTCATGCGCGCAGTATAAAGCAAGCCCGGCGACCCCCAGCCCACGGGCCGAATACAGCCCACAGCCTGTTTTTGTAAATCGAGTGTTAGGGGCGCGCAGCCACACGCCTTCGTTCACGCCATGGCTAGGGCTGCTTGGTGCTCCCAGGGCCCAGCACAGTAACCGCGACGCGGCCTGGAAGGCTCACCGTGCGGAAAATATTGCCCGTCTGACCCCTCACAGGAAACACAAGCTAAGCCCTGAGTGGCAGCTAAGTCAGCACAAGGGGACGCGCAGGGGAGAAGGGGCCAGGGCAGGAGCGGTCTGTGCCATGCACACGCTGCCGGCCCATCCCCCAGCACTCACCCCTGCCGCGACCGGCCTTCACGGCGCACTAGAGGCTCGGTGTCCTTCCATCTGAGTTTGCATTTTCTGTTCCAACTCCCCATGTCATCTGGGAATTAGCTGATAGAGAAGGTGGCAAACACAGCGGCGTGGTCTGATCTGGGGCAGAAACACTGGCAGAAAAACTGTCCGGCTCTGAGGGCACCTGGCCACTGGCGGGCTGAGAGAGGCGGCGACAGGGGGAGGGTCGTGGGAAAGCACCCGGACGCCTCTCCGTAGGAGAGGGGACCAACACAGCAGGGGGCAGACCCACGGGGGAATGCCGCGGACGCGGACACGGTCGGATGCATCACCCGTGGGCCAAATGCAGAGCACTGCCTGCTTCTGGAGGGTGCACGAGCTAAGGGTGTCAGACAAAAGCTGGAAATAAAAGATTCCATTTATGTGACGTTCACAAACAGGCCATTCATCTGTGGTGGGAGGTGTGTATGCACAATGGTCCCTTTAGGGGTGGAAGGGGCCACAGAGAGCTTCTGGGGGCCAGCTGCATTCTGCTCCTTGACCCGGGTGTGGGTTATGTAGGGGAGTTCCCCTGGCAAAAATTCGTGGACGTGCACACTTGTGATTCGTGCATTTTTATATGTAGATAATTTACTTACATAAAAAGCTCAGCTAAGAAGAGGGATCTCAGTCTGCCAGCACCTCCAAAGAAGGTTTCCACGTGACCCAGCAATTCCACTCCCAGGCTTAGACCCCAGGGCACTGAAAACATGTCCCACACAAAGACTTATACACAAATGATCAGAGCATTATTCCCACGAGGCCAAACGTGAAAACAACCCAAATGCCATCAACTGATGAACAGGCTAGGCCCCAAAAAGGCAACTAAAGGATCTCACTTGCAACATTTCAACCTGGAAGCTTTGGGAAAAGCAAAAAGGTAGTTTCTAACACTAACACGGACACACACACTTATAGGTTTCTACGATACCCTACAATCAGAAGTTTCTCCAACTAATTAGCTACCCCAATGCTTCAAGACTCCAGATGCCCTTGGCTGGTGAATAGATATGATCATACCATAGCTCTAACCAAGTGTTTGAGCTCGAGGTTACCTGTAGTCACAAGATACCACAAAAAGCTTCATTTCCTACTGCTTTTCCAGAAGTTCCAAAAGACATCACAAGCAGCCACTCCAAAGTGGCTTGTCCTCCAGCCCTACATGCCAGCCGCTCCTGTAAATATCACCAGAATGGGGACCTCTGGTCGCAGAGGGCGCTCTGCCGGCGGCCCTTCTGCTTAGGACCCTGGAGTCCCTGGGGAAGGTCCTGTGGGTCCAGGGCACACACGCGAGGAATGCTTCCTCCTTCCCCGTCTCTTTCTGGCTCCTCCCCTGCACAGTTCTCTGACAGGGAGAGGGAACCAGGAGCTTAAGCCCAATGAAGATACCCGCGCCCCCCCCACCCCCAGGCTGCCTTTATTCTGACCCAGGATCTCTGTGCATACAACATCACAACACACTCAAGGAACATAATCCAATCCAAACGCATTCCTAGCTTCAAATTACACAACAAAGCCTGGTTCTCCAGATTTGCTCAAGTGGACAGAGCAAGGAAAGGGTTTTTGCCATGAAATCAGAAGCCGTAGCACACACCTGTTTATCTACCATTTCTGCTGCTCCCAATCCAAAGACTGAAAGAGGAAGTTTAAAATGTAACAAATGGGGGCACCTGCGTGGCTCAGTCCATCCAGCGTCTGACCCATGGTGTCCGCTTAGGTCGTAGGCTCAGAGTCCTGATCTCCTGTGTCGTGGGACCAAGCCCCACAGCCAGCCCCAGGGTTGGCACCAGACTCTGCATCAGCGGGGGGCTGGGGGGGGGGGTCTGCTTGAAATTCTCTCCCTCTGCCTCCTCCACCACCCGCAAGCACATGCACATGTGCATTCTCTCCCTCTCTCTAGAATAAATAAATATTTTTTAAAAATAAAAATTAAAAAACAAGCGTACTGGGACTCTCTGTCCCCACAATACACACACGCGTGCACGCACACATGCACACACATACATACACCCACTCTTTCCCATCCAGCCGACAGGCAGACCCAGAAAGGCGGAATCCACCCGCGGCTCTCCCTGTGCTTCCAGGGCCAGCAACGGCCTGCACAGAGTTCTGGCCACAGCCGAAGGAAGTGTTCGGGAAGACTTGACTTTGATCTCTTTGCCCACAGTTGTAAAACCATCACATGACCACATGCACGTGAACTGCCCTATACAGGTGGCTTTGCTGTCCTCACCCAACTTCTGGAATAATCTACTGTATCTGTGGCAGCCAGGGCCCCACACACATCCCTCAAAACCTCCCGGTAAGCTGCAGCTTGTTTCCAACTGTCTCTCTATACCTGAAGCACGTTATTGGGAGCAGATATTAACTGATGACTCTTGGAACTGGCGCATAAATACCGCATTCCCTCACCCCTTGAATGGAGTCCTTTCAAGAACGCGTTTTCTAAAGCAGAAAAGATGAACTACGGCAGGCCCCAGACTGCTCCCGTCAGGAAGGCCTGCTGGCATGGCTGGCCTTTGGCTAGCATCTGGGAACTTGGATTTCAGGAGATTCCCACCAGTCCCAGAACTGATGAGAATGGTTTCTGTGCCCACGCTGGTTGTCCAAATAACATAATTTATGCTGAACTCCTGCTTTCTTTCTAAGAGATTGCAATTTTGATAGTGAGCTTGACAGACGGTGCCTCCAGGACCAACCTCCAATAAAACTGATGCGCACTGAGACTCTACCAAGCTTGCCTTTTCCCTTTGCTGACTGTGCCCTATACTCCCTACTATAATAAATTATAGGCAGGAAAAGAACTGTATGTTGTGCTGTCAGTACTCCTAGTGGAACCCAGAGATGATCTTGGGGACCTGGGACACAGCATCCTCTGTTTCCTAGAGTTTCCAAAGCCTAGCAGGAGCCTCCGGTCGCCTGCTGAGTGAGGGGCATTAGCAGCCCAGCCTCTGCGGACGGCCTTCTTCTCCCAGGCACACTTCCCCAGGCCCCTCCCAGGAGACCCTCCCAGGAAGCTCCCTGCGCTGGGAGCCTTGTCTCCAGAGCCACTTAGGAGAGAATCCAGGTGAAGGCGGCAAGACATCTTCTGCTCCATCACCTAGCAATGCCTTGGCCTCTGTGAAACCCGTGAGTGAGGTTTTGACAGCTCTGAGACAAACGGGGAAACCCTTCATGACCTGGGGCTCAGCAAAGAGTTCTCAGAAATGACATCAAAAGTACAATCCACAGAAGAAAAAATGGATAAATTATACCAATGAGCAAAGCTAAACTTCCCATCCATGTAAGAATTCCAGAGAACTCCCAGATACACTCAATCGATGGCAGTGACGGACAGACGACCAGCAAAGGGGTCCAGGCTGTGCCGCAGCCACCAGCGATTCTGGGACAAGGGCTGTTGCGTGCTCCTCCACAGAACACCGGGGCTGACCACTGCCGGGACTGGAGATACACAAATTCTGGTGTGTGTCAGCATGACCACCGGGGCTGGCCAGGGCCCTCCCCTTATTCCCCAAGTTTCAGCTTCAGCAGCTCTGTTGTGGGGCGCAGGGATCTGTATTTCTAACAAGCTCCCAAGGAGGCTGGTTGATGCTGCTGGCCCACGGACTGTACTTGGGAGAACCACTGGTCCCTTAACCCTTTGCCCCTTCCTATGCCCCCCTGTCCTGCGCGCCCTGCATCCTTCCCGTTGTGTTTTAATCTCTAATATTTTTGGTATTGATCTTATGTATCACTTGCATTTGTTGGAATAATTACTTACAAGCTTGCTTCTTCCCCTATTGAATCATGAGTTCCTTGAGGTCAGGGGCCTGTCGCTCACCCTTACTATCTGGACATTTGGTAAGTGTTTGCTGAGCCCCACTCTACAGTAATCCGCTAAACCTAAAAAGCTTAGCTAACCACCATATACTATGTCTATTTTACAAAAAGCATTACTGTTACTATAATCCATCTACAGATATAGAACTCCACGGAATAGTCAGCTAAATGCTTTTTTCTTTAAAGGTTTTATTTAATTATTTGACAGAGAAGGAGAGCACAAGCAGGGGGAGCAGGAGGCAGAGGGAAAGGGAGAAGCAGGCTCCCCACCAAGCAATGAGCCTGACGTGGGGCTCGATTCCAGGACTCTGGGAGCACAACCCGAGCCGAAGACAGAGGCTTCACCGACTGAGCCCACCACACTCCCCCAGCTAAATGCTTTTGACGTCACTGCACAGACATGCTCAAAAATACACACAGAGAGATTTTATCTGCGCATATACTTAGGACAAAGAGAATATAAAAACCAAGCTTAAATCACTACATGTGTAAAATGTGAGTGGCTTTGAAACGTTTCTTCGCCTATCACCTTGCACACACGCCATCCCACGGCTTTATAATTTGTAACAGCGCAGGTCAGAAGAGCAGTGCTCCCCTACTAGGTCTGTAGGTTTTTCTCCTAACTGCTTAACTCACCTTGATTCTCCTTTATTACTTTTCACCGAAAAGAAAGTTGAGCTGACAAATACACAGACAGACACCCTCCCCCAGGGCTGCTGCCCCAGGCGCATCCTGGCTGCCCAATACAGGCATTTGACACTGAATCCCTGGGGCCCCAGGCAGCGGGCTCTGAACCCAGAGTAGGGGCCTAAAGCAGCAGGAGCCATTGACAGTTCCGTCAGTGAAACCCTTCCTCGCCATTCTTCTCCAAGTGGAAGAGATGACACGGACATGGGCTGAAGTCTCCAAGCCGTGCGGATCAATACGGGGATGTACGTTGTGCAAAATTTAAAAAAATCAACACACTCAAACTCATCATCAGTACCCCCCAACTGGGGCGCCCGGGTGGCTCCGTCGGTGAAGCGTCTGCCTTCAGCTCAGGTCATGACGCCAGGGTCCTGAGATCGAGTCCCACATCGGGCTCCCCGTTCTGCAAGGAGCCCGCTTCTCCCTCTCCCACACCCCCCGCTTGTGTTCCCTCTCTCGCTGTTTCTCTCTCTGTGTCAAATAAATAAATAAATAAATCTTTAAAAAAAAAAAAACCCAACTTACAATGAATATACCTCAACCTTCCAGGACACTCTTCTACTCCTCAGCTGGAAAAAGGGTGGGAGGGGGAGAAAGAAGGGAGGGAGACGGGGGGAGACCGCAGGAGGAGCAAATGGGGAGCAATGAGCGAGGGCAGAGCTTCAGAGGGACGAGAGGAAGGCTGCCACCACCCGGGGAGCAGCCCAAGCTGTGGCCAGCACCAGCCCCCGCCCCCCAAAAGTCTGGGTTCCGATGCTGTGCAACAAATCACTGCACAACTCAGCATCTTCAAACAGGAAAACTTAGGGTGTTTTCCCGTTTCTGTGGGTCAGAAATTTAGAAGCAGCTTGATTGGGTCCTTTTTTTTTTTTTTTTTTTTTTTTACTACTTTATTCATTTATTTGAGAGACAGAAAGAGAATAAGCAGGCGGGGACAGGCAGGGGGAACAGGCAGAGGGAGAGGGAGAGGCAGACTCCCCGCTGAACAGGGAGCCCAGCACAGGACTCGATCCCAGGACCTTCAGATCACAACCGGAGCCGGAGGTGGACGCTTAACCCACTGAGCCTCCCAGGCGCCCCTGGTTGGGTCCTTCCGGCTCAAGATCTCTCAGAAGGTTGTGGTCAAGCTGTCCGCTATGGCTGCGGCCATCTGAAGGCTTGACGGGGACAGGAGGACCCACTGACAAGTTGGCTCCCAGACAGGGCTCGCAAGTGGCGCTTGCTGCTGCCGGGAAGGCCCGGGTGTGCTCCAGCCGGCCTCTCTGCGGGACGGCCCAAGTGTCCTTAGGACGAGGCAGTGGCTTCCTCCAAAGCAGCTGGGCTGAGGGAGCAAGGCGGAAGCAGCAGAGTGTCCTGTGACCTAGCCTGGGAGGGCCTCCGGCGTCACTCGCACTGTACCCTGCCGGACGCACAGGTCAGCCCCGAGTGACGAGGGAGGGAGGCGACCCCATGGGGGCCTGCGCACCAGACGGGGTCCCTGGGGCCCGCCCTGGAGGTTGGCTCCCACACCGGTCAAAGCGTTTCATCTCCCCTCTCCACCTTGCCCGAAACCACAGCCGTTTCAAGTTCATTGGAGATCGCGGACTCTGGCTTCTTAACGCGCAGACACCTTTAGAGGGCGAGGGGGCCCTGACTCCGTCGCTCCCGGCTGATCCTCCAGACGGGGCTCCCCGGGGGCCTGTGGCGAGGGGCCAAGCGCCACCGGACGAGTAAGAGTCCCAAAGAGAGGAAGCTCAGAGCCCAAGGACAGGCAGAAAGACTGAGAATTAACCTTTGGAGACAGGAGAGGGCCTCCTCCCCCTCCCCTCCCCCTCCCCTCCCCCTCCCTCTCCCCTCCCCCTCCCCCTCCCTCTCCCCCATCTTGCTCCTTCCTCCTTGGCGCACCTCCCAGCTCCCAGCTCTCACGCGCCGTCTGCTCCCGCTTGGCTTCCACGGCACTGGGGCACCGGTGTGGGACCAGGTGTGGGACCATGACCTTCCCTCCGCCCCTCGCCTCCGATGGCCCCGGGCGGCACAGCTCTCCGGCAGGATCGGGAACACAGCCCGCGTGTTGGGAGGTGGACGAGGCCAAACGCATGTGGCCTCAAGGGACACAACAGGCGCAGTGTTCTGCCATCCCCACCGCAGGGGCTGGAGTGGCGGCACGGGTCCCTGTGTTCCTGGCGTCAAGGGCCAAGGAATGAGACTCTCCCCAGAGATGCCTCCTCACGGTAAGAACAACTTTTTCAAGGACTCGCTGTGCCAGGCAGCATTTTAAGCTCTTCGCGTATACTCGGTCGCTAGGGCTCTGGGCATTCTGCGCATGGAACCCCGTCACCCTCGGGCCCAAACCGCAGATCAGCAAACCGAGGCAGAGGAGCCCTTCGGTCAGGGGTTCGGGCCTCACAGAAGGCAAGTGGAGAGTCAGATTGGAGCCCAGGCCCCAAGAGCCCGTCCGCGCCGAGGGCCTCGCCCCGGTCCTCTCCGGGCCGCAGAGCGCCCGCTGCCGCTGCCGGGTGTCACCGCCGCTGCCGGGTGCCACCGCGCGAGTCCGCTAGGACAAAGGACCGCAGGCTGCTCAGAAAAGTACTGGGCCACGGTTCTGGGGGCCACAAGTCGGAGATCAAAGGGACAGCGGGGCTGCCTCCGTCCAAGGGCGCCGAGGGACACTCCATTCCTTACAGAGGGCCATCCCCTCCCCGCGTCCCTTCAGCTGTCTTCTTTCCAGGCCTGCCTCTTCTCACCAGGACAGCGTCTGATGGCCGCGATACAGGTACCTGCTATTCCCAGAGAAGGTCCCCTTCCGGGGCTCCGGTGGTACCGGACACAGGCGTTTTGAGAGCCACGACTCGGACCGAGCCACCGCTGAAGACAGCGCTGGTGGCAAAGCGCAGGTCAAGTCCCTCCAGCTCCAGGGACCTCTTCAGACGGGGCCTCCGCGGACCCTTCCCACTGCAACAAGCCGTTTCCTGCTTGCGTGAGGGATAAACAGAATTTGTAAAGGGTAAACTCAGGCAGTCATCGAACATGGCTTTGGGGTGTTCTTCCCGGAGCCCTAGAACAAGGTTACCATGCGGCCGACCCGTGTTCTAACTGGGTCGCCCGGGTGACGGCTGACACGTGGTCTGTTCGCAGGTCTGGGGCACAGGGGGTGCTGAGGGAAGGCCTGGCTGAGCTAAGAGGGACAAGAGCGCGTCTGTCACCTTTGTAGTCGGTCCCCCTTGCTACTCGCCGCCGAGCCCTCCCAAGCGAGCAGCACCTCCGAGGGGTGCAACGGAGGGAGGAAAAGGGCTTCCCGTGAGCCGGACGGAAACGAAGAACCAAGAAGGCCCGTACACATAGCCAGCGCCAGGCAGACATGGTCGGAAGTGCCGGCGAGCGCAGGGGTGGCGGCGACAGCCCCGAGCAAGGAGCCACAGGGGCCTGGCCAGCAGGCAAGGAGCGGGCACCCCCGCGACGAACACAACGCGGCAGGTGTGCGTGAGTCCCCTCCTGACCCTTCTTCAGGCAGCCAGAGTCACCCTTCAAAGGCAAGGCCCCGCGTGTCCCTCCCACACCTGGAAGCATCAGGCAGCTTTCTGGCCCACAGAAGAATCCAGGATGGGCACCACTCCTGCCACACTCCTGCGTGGGCCGCCAGGGCCACCCCGCAGGGCTTCCCACCCTGTGCTCTCTAGGCCGCTCTTCTCTGGACACGCCCACCTCCTTGCTGGACACAACTTGCCTCAGGCCCTTTGCACTGGCCGTTCGCTCAGCCCCGAACACTCAGGGCCTGGAAAAATCTGGGCCCAGACACACAGCAGGGACCCAACAGGGACTCGCTGAACAAGAAGTAAGTGAGGGAGTGAACGCATGACTGAATATTGAGGCTTGTGTCTTACAGAAACATCTTTGCAACCAGATAGGAAAGCAGACCTATTCCAGGATCCCACGCGCATAAAGTTCAACAGGCAAAAGTAAACTGTGCTGATACAAATCAGATTAGGGGTTGCCTCTGCCAGAGGGTTTGTTTGGCTGAAGAAGAGTGAGAAAGGGCCCTCTGGGGGTGCTAGGAATATTCTTGGTCAAAACTGAATTAGAGCCACGCATGTTGCTCCGTGCAAATTACATCCCAATAAAGCCAGCAAACAAAGCCGTCTCTGTGTTCTACAGATGACTGTATGTGCACAGACACTTTCAGAAACCTCATCGACCCAAGGTAGCAGGGGATGCCTTTGGGAGAAGGCCCCGGGGACTGGAAATGAGGAGGAGACTTCCCTTCCTTTCCACAACCTTGATGCTTCCAGAAACTCTCACTAGGTGTACATGACTCGGAACAAGTTATTCAAAAATACCTCTCGGGATCTGTGAAGGAAACCCACTCCCGCGCACAGGTAGGAAAGCTTCTGTCGGCCGCCCACGGAAAGGGCAGTGAAGCACTGTGTGAGGACAAGGCCTCCCCGCAGCCCGCACGCACGGCAGCACCTGCTGAGGGAGACTGTGAGGAGGGGACGGACTGTCCCTGACACCTGCCCCCGTGGGGGGGTAGGCCTCACCGCTAGCTATCACCCTTTGATCTGGCTTGGGGGCACCTATGCTGGGAACCTCTGCGCCCGCCGGCCTCACGTGGGGCCTCGGGTCTGGCGGGGGCACCTGGAGCTCAGGTTAAAGACGCTCCCGCTGGGCCTCACCCCCAGACCTACTCGGTCGGAATCCCCACATGTCCACGAGTCTACATTTCTTTTCGGTCCTTTTCTTTTTATTTATTAGACAGACAGAGATCACAAGTAGGCAGAGAGGCGGGGGGTGGGGGTAGAAGTCTCCCCGCCGAGCAGAAAGCCCAATGTGGGGCTCGATCCCAGGACCCTGAGACCATGACCTGAGCTGAAGGCAGAGGCTTTAACCCAAAGCCCCCCAGGCACCCCTCAGTCCTTTTCTTTTTTAAGATTTTACTTATTTATTTGTTGTGCGATCAGGGGGAGGGGCAGAGGGAGAGCGAGAGTCTCCAGCAGGCCCCACACTGAGCCCGGAGCCCACCACAGCGCTCGATCTCACGCCACTGAGATCATGACCTGAGTTGAAACCAAGAGCTGGATGCCAACTGAGCCACCCAGGTGCCCCCTTTTCTATCTTATTAACAAAAATCCTTTTATTATGACCATTTTCAAATACACAGAACATTATCCAGAAGAATCTAACAAGTAACACCAATCAAATTCAGTTAAGTGCTCCCATTTAGCCATATTTGCCTTGTGCTCTCCCCATTCAACCGAACCACTTACAAGTAAATGATTTCACTAGAGCAGTGGTTCTCATAGTGTGACCTGGGGACACCTTGGGGTCTCCAGAACCCTTTAGGGGATCCGTGCTGTCAAAAATATTTTTATGGGGGCACCTGGTTGGCTTAGTTAGTTATGCATCTGCCTTTAGCTCAGGTCATGATCCTGAAGTCCCAGGATCGGGTCCCACATCAGGCTCCCTGCTCAGCGGGGTATCTGCTTCTCCTTCTATCCTTTACCCCCCAAAATAAATAAATAAAATATTTAAAGTATTTTTAAAAATATTTTTATAATAATCTTAAACTATTTGCCTTTTTCTCATTCTCATTCTCTTGTGAGCATACAGTAGAATTTTCCAGAGGCTACAGATTGAATGTAGAAGCAGGTATGAGAATTCACCTGTGTTGTGTCCAGCCATACATAAAAGAGATCTCCAGAAATGTTAAAAATAAAAAAAATTGAAGTAACTTGCCGTCATGACACGCCATCCCTAAATACTTTAGCCTGCATCACCAAAAAATACGAGTCTTGTACATACTTGTGGGTTAGATAGGAAAATATTAGATAACTAATAATAGACAACTAGATAACTAATAATAGATAACCACTGCTGTAAAATAGTTAACTAGTAGGTAATTATAATAGGTAACTAGGTATAATAATAGATAACTAGGTAACCACTAACAGATAACTATTGCTGTAGAACAAATTCCCCCAAAACAGAGCAGCAAGAAAGGAACACGCATTATGTCACTGATTCTGTGTCCGGAATCCCGGAGTGGCTTCACTGGGCACCTGCCACCCCACAGGACTGTCACATCTGAGGAAGCGAACAGCAGTTTCCTGATACCGGCTAGCGGCAGTCGCATACAAATAACCCGGCTGGCCCCAGGTGCCTAGTACAGCTCTTTGTTCAGCCCAGGGCCCGATCAGGGGCTCCTGCTTTTTATCTGGTTATTGTCATGGGCCGAACGTGTCCTCCCAAAATTCAGACGATGCAGCCTACCCGAGCGGGATGGTATTCGGAGAGCAGGTCCCGGAGGAGGAGGCCTCGGGATGGGATGAGGGCCCTAGAAGAGACCCCCGAGAGCTAGCTCCCAGCCTCTTCCCCAACATAAGGACGTGAGAAGGTGGCCGCCTGCACCCCAAACAAGGGCCCTCGCCGGAAGCCAACCGCGTCGGCCTCCAGAGCTGTGACAAATCCACGGCTGCTGTCGATGAGCCCCCGAGTCTCTGGTCTCCGTCACAGCCGCCACGGGGACTGGGACACTTACTCAGTCTCTTAAGTCTCATTTGAGGACGAACACCCTCCTTTTTCAATCTTCTTTCGCGACGTGGACTTGTTGCCCCAATGGGGCCAGAAGGCCCAGCAAGGGTGTCAAGCCCCGGTGAGGCGCGGGGAGCGGGGAACAGCTCGGGGACAGGATGAGGCGCGACCGCACGACCAGAGCTAGGACGCCCGCCTCCCGCGTCCTGCGGCACAGACGCACTCCCGCGCTGCCAGCCAAACCGCCCACCGAAACCAGTTGTTACGGGGCCTGGAAGAGTCGGGAGAGGAGGCTGATGGCCAGGGGCTGGGGTGGCGGGCACAGAGCAGTCCCAGGCCCGGGGAACAGGAGTCCCCCGGCCCTTCTAAGCCTCCCGCTGCCACCCGCGCTGCACCGGGCCCACACCTTGCAATGCCATTGCCATCGCCGCTCCCCGTCTCTTGGGAGTCCTCCAGCTCGCAGAACCCGCTGACATCCCTCTGGTGCCCCCCAAAAGCCAAGGAACCAGCAGGGCCCCAAGCCATGGACCCAGCAGCTGCTGTCCAAGAGGGAAGTGATGCGGAAGAAGCCGCCCTGCCCTCCGGGGTCAGAGCCAACAGCTTCCCCTTGGCCAGGAGCCCCGCCCCGAGTCCTGCCCTGAGGCCGCAGGTGGGTGAGCGCCCTGCCCCCCGGCAGCGGTGGGGGGGGGGGGCGGGCTGTGCAGGCAGGTGGCGGCCCCAGGGCCACCACCATCACCACCACCCAGCAGCCACCCCCACCCTACCCCCCCCAACCACACCCCCAAGCCACTGCCCACACCACCTCCGCCCCTCGCATATGGGAGGGACTCAGCCGAGTCCCGTGAGGCCCGGGCCGAGCTCTCAGGTGAGCGGACAGCGGGGGACGGCCCGGTCCAGGCGCACCAGGCTCCAGCACAGGGGCCCGCGGGCCAGGCGTCCCCTCTCCCCGGCACCCCCATCTCAGCCCGGCTTGCTTCCCAGTAACAAGGGGCACACAAACAGGCCTTCCCTTCCGAACAGAAGCGACTTCTGGAACCTCAGAGTGTAAAAAAAGCCTTCGCATTGTATTTCCCAAAATACAGACACGATGAAAGGGAAATTGATCTCTGGTCAAGGGTTTAGCACCAAACCCATCATAGGAAAATGAATTCTAGAACCCTGAAGCCAGGAGGACATTTAGAGAAGATCCCAAGCAGTGGTCCTCAACCAGGAGCAATGCTCCCGCACCCCAAGGGGACAGGCAACAGCGTCTAGAGACCTTTGGGTTGTCACAGCTGGGGGGGTCGTTCCTGGCATCTAGTGAGTGTCCCCAGGGATGCTGCCCGGCCTCCCCTGGTGCACAGGGCGGCCCCCCAACAACAGACTGATTCAGCCCCAAAGGTCAACAGTGTTGAGGTGGAGAAACCCTGATCAAAATCTCTTGGTTGCTGGGGCGCCTGGGTGGCTCAGTGGGTTAAAGCCTCTGCCTTGGGCTCAGGCCATGATCCCAGCATCCTGGGGAGCCCCTCATCGAATTGGGCTCTCTGCTCAGCAGGGAGCCTGCTTCCTCCTCTCTCTGCCTGCCTCTCTGCCTACTTGTGATCTCTGTCAAATAAATAAATAAAATCTTTTAAAAACAAAAATCTCTTGGTTGCTTTGAGGAAGAGAAAACTGAGGCCTAAAGACAAAAAGTAACTCGCCTGAGCTTACACAGTCCCAAAGCGAGAAGGAGAAGCCAGGTCTCTACACCATCTCTATCATCAGTTCTGCTCTGTCTAGGGCTGGATGGGGGCGAAGAAAGGAAGGGACCCAAGGATCTTAATCCTTGTCACCAACCTGAACCAAATTCAACAAATTGTTGAATGACTACAACAACACATCAGGCGTCCAAACTTGGTTAAGAGAGACCAGATACAAAATTACACCAGATACCAAAATTAACTCGAAATAGATTAAAGGCTTGCACATAACACCTGACACCATAAAACTTCTAGGGGGAAAAAAAAAAAAAAGAGGAGAAAAGCTCCTTGACGTAGCACTTAGTGATGATTTTTGGAATCTGACACCAAAAGCCAAAGCAACAAAAGCAAAAGTGGAACGATATCATATTAAAAAGCTCCACACAGGGGCGCCTGGGTGGCTCAGTGGGTTAAAGCCTCTGCCTTCGGCTCAGGTCATGATCCCAGGGTCCTGGGATGGAGCCCCACATGGGGCTCTCTGCTCTTCGGGGAGCCTGCTTCCCCTCTCTCTCTCTCTCTGCCTGCCTCTCTGCCTACTTGTGATCTCTGTCCGTCAAATAAATAAATAAAATCTTAAAAAAAAAAAGCTCCACATAGCCAAAGAATTCACCTACAAAATGAAAAAACATTTGCAAAGCATCTATCTGATAAGAAGCTAATATCCAAAGGGGTGCCTGAGTGGCTCAGTGGGTTAAAGCCTCTGCCTTCACCTCCTGTCATGATCCTAGCTTCCCGCGTGGGGCTCTCTGCTCACAGCGGGGAGCCTGCTTCCTCCTCTCTCTGCCTGCCTCCCTGCCGACTTGTGATCTCTCTCTGTCAAATAAATAAATAAAATCTTTTTTAAAAAAAAGCTAATATCCAAAATATAAAGAATACAAATCGACAGCAAAAAAAAAAAAAAAATTAAATGATCAAAAAATGGGCTGAAGATCTAAATATACATTGTTCCAGAGAAGACAGACAGATGGCCAACGGGCACGTGAAAAGATGCTCAACGTCACTCATCGTCAGGGAAACGCAAATCCAAACCACACTAAGGAAGCCCGCGTGCTGCTGGAATGGCTGTTAACAGGAGGACCAGAAATAACAAGTGTTGGCAAGGATGTGGAGGAGAGGGCACCCTCATGCACCCTCGTGCGCCGTTGGTGGGAACGAAATTAGAGCCCCCACTGCAGAAAACAGTACGGAGGCGCCTCAAAAAAAAACCTAAAAACAGAACTATCATACGACGACTCAGCAATTCCACTTCTGGGTATCTACAGAAAACAAAAACACCAACTCAGAATACTCGCATCACTATGCTCACTGCAGCATTCTTTACAACAGCCGAGCACGGAAACCACGGAAGTGCAGATGGATGAATGGACAAGGGAGGCGCGGTGTATACCGACCACGGAATATTACTCGGCCATAAGAGAGCATGAAAGCTTGCCATTTGCAACAGGGATGGACCTCAAGGGCATTATGCTAAGGGGAAGTAAATCAGAGAGAGAAAGCCAAACACGGTAGGATCCTTCTTAGGGGGAGGAGCTCAGAGAACAGACTGATAGTTGCCAAAGGCAGGGAGTGGGAGAAAAAAAAAAAATTTTTTTTAATTGAAGCTTCAAGCATGGTTGGATCCAGGGACTAGAAAATGATTAATGAAAAATGGAGCTCAGTTACCAGCTAGGTAATGAGAATTGCTAGCTCGCTCCTTGAAAATGAGTTCAGCCTGAAACGTGCTGCCAAAGCCTGTTCATGCCTGACTCCTCCACCTGCGGAAAGGAAACCGCAGAGATGGACGGATGGCCCTCCGACGGTTTCACACCCCCTGAGGTGAGTCAGGTGACTCCCCCAGGCCCTCAGAACTTGTGCGGTTACTAAACATTGACCGGTTTCTTAAACAGCAACTAAATATTCCCGGTACCACGCCCAGTGCTCGAGATAGAGGAAGGAACCTCACACACACAAATCCCAGACTTCTTGGACCTCCTATTCCAGCAGGAAGAAACAGACTCAATACACTAAAATAAGTAAGTAAATTACTAAAACATTTTAAAAAGAAGGAAAAAAACACAATGAGATACCATAACTACCTCCCAGAATGGTTAAATTTTTTTTAAAAAACTGACAATAACCAAGGGGCTGGCAGGGAATAATTTTACATGAAATAAGACTCATTCGTTTAAAACACACACACACACACACACACACACACACACACACACACAAAGACATAACCCCTAGATACTTAGGAGCATGACTAAAATTAAAACAAAACCAAACCAAGGTGCTGGCAAGGATCCTAAGCAACTGAAATTCTCATACATTGTTGGCAGAAATGCAAAATGGTACGCCCACCTTGGAAAATAGCTTGGCATTTTCTTATATAAGCACTATTTTTTTTTTAAAGGATTACAGTAGCAAAAACAGAGCTGTAGAGATGGAGACATGAATGTATGGGTATATAAATATACAGGCATGGATATAGACAAAGATATGACTTTGACATTTGGATCTCTAGGCTGAACTACATGAAAGGCTATGGCCCAGTGTTTTGCCAGCTCATTTTCTGACATAGTGTTAATTTCACAGAAACGTTCTGATTTTGGCACAATCAAAGGTAAGTCTCACTGACTTCACCCCATCCCCATCCCCAGTGGGATTCCCCATTGTTTTTATGGCACTGCCTTACTCTGAAATAAATAATCAGAGCAAATCAACTGAAATTTGGTTAGAATATAAAGCAGAGAGAGGAAGTCTGTAATCCCCTTCTTAGAGCCAAAGCTATCTGGGCTGCCAAACAGTAAGCCCACCACAAGGGGAAACCTTTATATTATCAACTAAAATAGCACTGCTTTTTAACACTGTCCTCCAACAGTTGTAGGGGAATCAAATTATGCATAGTGTGAGTTCCAGTACAATTTACTGACGCCCCAACTTCCAGAGGGGTCATGTTTTACAGAAAAGAATGCCACATTCTCCTCCTAGGGGTGCCCACCCATATCTCAGGCCCTATTTGGACCAGAGAAAGGAATGTAAACAGGTCCCACCAATTAACAGACTCCATTAAACGCCCCCCTCAACCAGCCAGAACTGAAAAGTCACCTGACCCCCTCCATCTGCCGCTGAGTCATCAAGCCCCTTCTTCCAGCGAGCTAATTATTCAACACGGAAATTAAAAAGAACACTGGGAATTCGGTTTGGTTGTTCGTCTTCACCCCACCCCCTTCAAAAAACCATTTTGTTCTCCAGAGCTGTAGCTGATTCGCTCTCTTACACTCACAGTCAATCCTCACTTAAAACACCTGGAGGGGGAAAAATGCATTTCCAACATATCCCCTTCAAACGCAGGAACCTTGCAAAAATAAAGCAAAACGATTTATATTGCACATTCAGCTCTTTAAATTGCTAACCAGTAAGTTTCCATTCCATTCAGAGCAAAGCAGCTTTTGCTTTAAAAGAAATCAGGCTAAATACTGAGGACAAACCCCCGGAAGGAGAATTAGTAAATGTGTCATTATTTAAGAAGCACAATGACAGCTGGCAAACAGTTGACAGTTATCCATGACAAGCCCCTTTCTGTCTTTATCATGCGTGTACGGTGATCATTCCAGATTTTTCTCCTCTCCTGAGCAAGAGGCCCCGGTCTTCCCGTCTGGCCCCTGCCCACTTTCCCGGACAGGCATGCCAAGCTCGCGCGTGGGCCTGCAACACCCCCCACCCCGGCATCCCCGCCCGGCGCGTGCAGCAGCCGCAGCGGCCAAAGACCCCCCATTTTCGCTTTCTGGGGCGCGGAGGGGCTGCAGACCTGCAGGGTGGGCGCCGCGCGTCCCTTACCTGCAGTGCCGCATGGCGCATCCCCGCCGCCCACCTGCACAGCATCCTAGAGCATCCTTTCTTCAGCGCGACGGCTGCGAGCGCGGTGACGTCACCGGAGGCGGGCCCCACGCCGCCACGTGACTCCTCGGGCCTAGGCGGGGAGGCGGGGGTGGGAAGCCGAGGAAGACCCTGGAAGACCCTGGAAGTCCCCGGCTCCTGCCTCCCTGCTGGGCCGCCTGCTTGATGTGCGCCGCGTTCCCGGCCTTTCACCGACTGTGGGAAAGGGGCGGGACACAGAAGGAGAAATCCCAACGATTACAGGCTCCAAGCATGTAATAGGATTATCAAAAGAGTTAGCAATAAAGGGATTAGTCATGAAAGGGAACAATTTAGTGTTTTATTTTTAAAAGTCTTTATCAAATGCAACGGAGAAATATATTTTGTGTAAATCAAAATCACAACTAAAATATAAAGTGCGTGGGAAAAAAGTGCATGGAAACAACTTTGCACAGAGTTTCAGTGTTTCATATCACTTATCAAATATGATCTGAAATACTTTGATTTGAAGCATATTCATTATGGAATATTATGCTAATTGCACTGATGAATAATGTTTTTATTTACTTTCAATAGCTACACTGTAGTATTAACTTGCATTTGCCAAAGGGGGGGAAAAAGGGTTACCACATATTCATATGACATACTGGAATATTTGCTTATGGAAAATAAAGCACTATTGCATGAGCATGGTTGTACTTATTTCTGTGTTTTCTTAAATCTTCTGGCAAGGAATTTGATATCTCAGACATGAAAGAGTTAATTCACAGTAACTCATTATTTCACGCTTTTTAATTTTTATCACATTCTGCAGAAGTGAGTCATCTTACTGTTACAGAAAAGATACACGACGTCAACATTTCTCATTCACAACTGAAACAGCCTTGCCTAGAAAGCCTTAGGAAAATTCCAGCAGTGATCAGGGAAACCTGAAATGGCACATTTCAAACCTAAGCGGTGAACCCATCAAGGTTTCTTCTGCCAAACCAGACAAACGGTTTTGAAACGTGAACGGGACAAAAGCAGAAACTGGTCTTACTTGTATTCCAGTTTCATCTACTAATTTACTTTCGACAGAGTTTAAGTCACAATTTTAACATTGCCTCGCCTGCTGGCCCAGAAAGATGTGAAATAGATCGTTTTAAAAGCAGGCAGGAGTTACCTACTTGCTATTTATTCCAGCCGCTTTGGTGTCCTTCTATATTTAACCTGGGCCCTTTTGCCACCACTCCTTCCATATTAACCAAATCTCCGTGCAGAAGGTCAGCCTCTAATTTGGGACATAAATAAGGGCCCTTGCCCTTCACATCGATCTATTATTTTCTGCACCGGGTTTTAAAACCCAACAATGTGGCCGGCCGTGTAGTTTTCTGGGTCACTCCTTTCCAGCTTGTTTTTCTAGGTGATAAGTAACTTACCTTTTCCTTTCTGGTTCCTGACATGCAAAGTTAAAACGCTACGGCAATCCCCCGCTCCCGTGGGTGGAGGGTCTGAGGGGGACGGAATCCGACCGGCTCACTTTCCTGCCCCAGGCAAATGTCGATTTCAGCCCCCGGCGCCCGGGCACCCCCACCCCCCGCGGAGCCTGGCTGCGCGGTCACGTGCTGGGCCCAGCCACTCAGTCCCGCACAGCCAGCTGGGTCACCTCTCGGCTTTGGAGGCCTGCCCTTCCGATCTCGTTCGCCTCCTACACGCGGTGCGTTCCCGGCCAGAGAGAACCTAACCGCCGCGACTCGGGACGCCCTGCCCGGAGAGGCGGGGCTGCACCGGGGGCAGCACCGGCGGCTGCGGCGGAGAGTTTGGACTCACCGGGCGGGGGAGAGGGGGAGGGGGGAGGAGGGAGTGGGCTCTAAGGTGGCCTCCTGCGGCCCAAAATGACTTGCTCGGGGTTCCAGCTGGGCAGAAATGATTCAAGTACAGGCACCTTCCTCACCGTGGGGCGATTTTGTTGCCCATAGGTTACTTTCGCCTTCTCTTTTGCAGGGGATTGATTGCTCAAGTGTAAAGAACATTACAGCAAACAAGTGGTTCAGGAAAGGCCTACACCCGCCATCTCATTTGCAACAGAATGAGACACCTTCTGTTCTACGTTCAAAACAGCCAAAAGAAAACCAAATGAATCACTGAAGTGGCAGTTAGTGAGAAATTATTGTGCACGCCCCAGAAAGTTTGCAAACGGGGAGCCCGCGAACCAACACATCGAATGAGGCTCGCGGGTACCTTGTTAAAACGCAACTTCTCCCGCAATAAAGCTGTGACTGTTCATTCTTCCCAGTGATTCGTTACAATATTGTAATTTTCAGTAGTTACCAGTCATATCAACTTTCGGAAGCAGCTCAAGTTTTATCATTGTCAGAGACACACGGAAGAAATGACCACGTTCAATTAGGCTTGCAGGATAAGCCAAATTAAGCTTCACCTGCATGACCAAACTGGTTCTGTGTGCTCAGGAACCCTTCAAGGTTGGTCTCCCTTTGTTTCTAAATTTAACAATCACCCCCCCCCCTTTGGGTCACCCTCACAGTAGGACCAGCCATTGGAGCCTGATTCTCAGTTACCACCATTGATGGGGTCAGGCAGGAAGATCGCAGGTTTGCTGTTTCCGTTAGCTGAGTCATTGGGCTAGAGGGCCATGTAGGCATCAGCTTCATCATTCATGTGGTTATTGTTGATTTCATCCAGTTGTCTGTGTGTGATTAGCAGCCAACAAGCACTTAAAGCTTCCAGAATATACAATGCCCTAGAAAGGTCAATAGGATGATTGTAGGGAAAACAACAGCCAAACATTGAAGACTTCCCTGGAGCAGAGATACCCAGGAGCCATCGTTTAAGGAACCCAATAAATCCAATGCGTTGTAATGAGATTCAGGTTTCCCTTTACTAAGTCAATCTACAAAAGAAATTTTTTTAAATTATGTTCATAAGCATAACATGATTTATCAGCAAGCACATATCCTCATGATGACCCGGGGCGGGATGAATTGAAAAAATGTATTTCAGGAGATGCCGATGCACGTGGGCTTCCCTCTGAATTAGAACATCTATATGGTGTGAGCCATCAGGTAATTTAATGAGCAGTGTACCCACGGAAACAAAAGAAAACCAAAGACTAATAGCTCAAGCAAATTAGAAATTCCGTTTTCTGAGTTGGGAGAGCCGTCAGTTGAGATTTCAAAAAGTTGGTTTCGAAGTATCTTTACATAGAGTGCAAGCAGGACAGTCAGGCAATCAGACAGATTTTTCCTGTTTGCAGCGTGAAGGTCCCCGGTATCTTTCCAAGTGGCCGCGTACAAGCAGGCCCAAACATCCTCCGCAGTGCGCTGCTGTGATTTCTTTGATGTTTATTTCAAGTTGTCCAGTTTCAGCTTGCATGGCTTGGGGGGGGCAGGTTTAGTTTCGTAGTGATTCCAAGTGAAAGTAGTGAGAGAAAATTGGTAATGCTGGTCTGGAGAGTTTTAGCCAGATATTGGAGGAAGCTAGAGCTCAAGATCCAGGCCAGTTTACAAGTAGAAAATAAACTCCGAGAGAGAGATGATCAACAGCCCTAGAATCTAATATCCACAGGGGTGTATTACTGAAACATAAATTTCTCTCCATAATTATTTCCATTTCCAAAGACAACCATGGCAAGACTAATTTGTTTTGCAAATTAAGTTGACTTTTAATAAACTTGGCCTGATTATTTATGTAAGTAAGCAGGAAAAGTGATTGATTTCTTTCTTGTTCTTTCCGTTCCTTTTAATTCTGCAAACAGGGACGCCTGGGTAGCTCAGTGGGTTGAAGCCTCTGCCTTCTGCTTGGGTCGTGGTCCCAGGGTCTTGGGATCGAGCCCCGCATGGGGCTCTCTGCTCAGCAGGGAGCCTGCTTCCCTTCCTCTCTCTCTGCCTGCTTTTCTACCTACTTGTGATCTCTGTCAAATAAATAAATAAAATCTTTAAAAATAAATAAATAAGGGGCGCCTGGGTGGCTCAGTGGGTTAAGCCTTTGCCTTCAGCTCAGGTCATGATCCCAGTGGGATCAAGCCCTGCATCGGGCTCTCTGCTCGGCAGGGAGCCTGCTTCCCCCCTCTCTCTCTGCCTGCCTCTCTGCCTACTTGTGATCTCTGTCAAATAAATAAATAAAATCTTTTTATAAATAAATAAATAAATCTGCAAACAAAACATTAAAGAACCAACAACATTTGAAATGAAGTCAGAAAAATTCTAACTATCTTCATTAATTTATTTGGTCTCCTGTAATCAATTCTTGTTGATCTCGATCTTTTGTTAGTTTGAGGAATTCATCACTTTTCCGTTAAAGTTTTAGAAATTCTTACACAGTTCTGTGTTATGATCTTGAAGTCATCGGAAACCTGTATTCTACAGAGTACTTGTGGGAAGAAGGGGTCTTTTTCATGAATCTTCTCCAAAATAAAGCATTTTTGCGGGAACATTTTTTGCAAAAGCATCAGAATAAAACAGTAACTTCTGTAAATGATAAAAGGCCTAAAAATTGGCAATGGTCAAAGCTCGGATGAGAAGTCGTTATAATGCAATAGACAAGAAAATTTGATTCCTTCTCCGATATACCATATTTTAAGACCATAGCTGGGATTGATGAAGTTCTAGAACCTACGTGAGGTTCGGTGGGCTGAGGTCCAGAGCCGATGACCAAGAAAGAATTCTTGAGACATCTTTGGTGCAAAATAGTGGTTTATTAAGGCACAGGGACAGGACCCGTGGGCAGGAAGAGCCGCTGCCCCGGGTTCTGAGGGATGGCAGGTTATGTACCCTGCGGTTGGGGGAAGGTGAGGGGAAGGGAGGTTTCAACGGAGTTTTCAGATGCTAAAGACGGCCTACCAGGTGCCGGGAGGAGGCCTTGCCCTTGTGGCTTGATCAATGTCGTCTTTAGGCCAGCCATTAACATCAAGATAGTTGGGAGATCCTTGGTGGGGTGTTACGATCCTGCGATCATTTACCTTCCCTTCTACCTCAGTCTCCTCCAGTTTCGTTTATGATGGGGAGGGAGACATTAGGGCTTGAGGAACTGAGAGTTATTTGCCTCTGGAAATTTGTGCTATTGATAAGGTAACTTCTTTGTAGATCTCTAGGACATTTGTAGAGCAAGGGAGATTGCTGTCTTGCAGGATTGTGATCTCTGCAAGTTAACTATTTGTTTATCGTTTATGGCAGTCAGGGGTGCCTGAGGAACGCTACACATATTACAGAGGGGAGCGGGTGGAGAGGGGGTGCAAGGCGCCAGCTTTTGCTTTGTCTTCAGCCAGGCTTCTGCTCCCTCATCAGGAACATGACAGATAACGCTGTGTCAGTACATCAGATCCCCATGAACTTCCTATAATTTCTGGAATATTTATGTTAATAACTTAAAGTTTAGCATCACTTATTTGACAATGCTTCCCATGAAATTTAACATAATATTAAAAAGTTAGTTGAGAGCGCCTGGGTGGCTCAGTCATTCAGCCTCTGCTACCTTTGGCTCAGGTCATGATCCCATGGTCCTGGGAATGGAGCCCCACATCGGGGTCCCTGATTGGCAGGAAGCCTGCTTCTCCTTCTCCCGTTCCCCTGCTTGTGTTCTTTCCCTCGCTGTCTCTCTCCCTCTGTCAAATAAAATCTTTTAAAAAAAAGAAAAAAGAAAGAAACCTCCCTTTAAAAAAAAAAAAAAAAGTTCGTTGAGAAAAAACTTAGCTTTTAAAAAAAAAATTATTTTTTTCAATGTTCCAAAATTCATTGTTTATGCACCACACCCGGTGCTCCATGCAATCCGTGCCCTCCTTAATACCCACCACCAGGCTCACCAACCCCCACCCCCACCCCCCACCCCCCCACCCCCCACCACACCAAAACCCTCAGTTTGTTTCTCAGAGTCTACAGTCTCTCATGGTTTGTCTCTTAGCTTTTTACATAAAGAAAACAGTTTCCTTTAATAGTCTGATAAAGCCAAAACACAGAATCTTTGTTTTCGAGGCAGAATACATAAAAGGTAAAGAAAAACCTTTGTTTGGGATTTCTTATTAAGAGCAGAGCAATAATCTAAGAACACTTCGTCCTTTTAACTAAGAGAGAAGCAAATTCTAACTGTGCGCCACTGCACTTTTGATATTAAAATTCTTCTCTTTTTTCTTTTTAATTTAAATAAATCCATTTTAATCTTGGTCTGCCTGGCCACACATAGGATTCCTTCCTCAAGATCCCTTTTCTGTAAGCCTTCTACAGCTTTCTCTATCCATTTGGGTTTTGTCCTATCTTTTTCCCTTCTTATTCTTGAATAACGATTTTCCTTTAGGATGAAATTACTTGCTTTTTCCCCCCTTACCAAAAATGTATCTCCGTCCCTCAAACCTTCTTTGACCCAAAATACATCTCCTCCTTTCGGTATACAGTCACTTTCTTTCATCCTTATTTCTAGTAGTTTTGTAAAACCAAACACCAAAAGAAAAACCCCCAAACCAAGCAAACGAAACCCTCTTTTTTTTCTGACAACTTCCACTTGATCGGTTCAAATGTTGTTTTCTCAATTTCAAAAACTTACAAAGCTTATCTTGGAAATAAATGAATGGCCCAAGGCCGGCACTAGGGAATCATCACAGACATACTCAGAGAGGGCGCCAAAGTCACCTCTGCACTAAGTTAAATGAATATACCTCCCTTCTGGATAATGCACTTAAAACAAACCATATGCTTTTTAAAACTTACAGCACGAGATTTACTCGTGCGTCCAGGCTCATCCTGACATCGCTCTGGGAGGCTGCGGGGGACACGGCGGGCAGGGGCGACGGGACCCCCCATTGTTGCTGAAGGCGTTTGCTCCAAGCTGAGCAGACGGGATAAAAATTCGAAAGGTAGAACAGCAAGGTCCCAACTGAGGGCGGGGCTGTAAATTGCTGGGAAGCCGCCATCAGAATTCCCAGCGTCGCAAGTAGTTAACAGGAAATGGGGGAAATGCTTTTTAAATAAATTTTTCCCTCTTCCCCACCCCGCCCCACCTTTTGTTCTTCTTTTACTTTTCTTTTCCTTTCTTTTTTTTTCCTCCAAGGGTGGTGATTCTTGTACTGGTCTTTTCAGCAAGGCCACACAGACCCGGTCTGTTGCTCAGTTTTCTGTGGTAGAAGCGCGGCGGCCTTCAAACACTCTGGATCATTCCACAGCCAGAAAGACGGTGCGTTAGGGCCCAGCACAAAGTTGCACCGATAAAACCATGTGAGTAACCGGAAGAAAAGCAGACACGTATCTCCCATTTTGAGTATATGCCACGCAAGCTCTCTCTTTTGTACTTTGTGAAATGATACTTTTATCTATATGCAGCTAATAAATCCATCTATAATAAATCTCAATAAATTGTAGATAAAATTGAAGAGATATATTATCCATGTATCTAGAGAGATGCAAATTCCAGGTGTCTTTTCTATTTAACTGAATGCTAATGCTCACTCCCCCTGGGTCTGGGAGCCCAGTTTGGGAACCAGGAAGTTACAGCAAAGCCTCGCACAGCAGGACGGAGCGCGCCGGCTTCCAAGCCCGGGCTTGGGCGCAGTTCCTTCCTGTTCCCAGTGCTCTGACTTACTCTCTTTTTGGTTCATTTTGCAGTCCCAGCCCTTCTCCTAACTTTTTAAACTGGTCGTAATCTTTGCTTTCCACGGAAAACCGAGAAGCAGGGCGCCGTGAGCTGTCCAGCATAAGTCAGGATCCTGTGGTACGTGAGCAAACCAATAAATACATTTCAAAATCATCGGAAGTGTATTCTTTCCCGTAATAATTTCTTCTCAGTGTGGCCTAAGACATGGTTATCAATAGGCCCGCGTATTTGTTTCTCTGTAAGAAGTAAAAGAACAAAAGTAGATAAACTTAGGTTTCACATATAATGGTCACCTTACTTGGAAATGAGTCACAGTTTCACTAAATAGCCATCATTTCATTGAACTTAGCACGAACTCTGACCTTATTTATGCTCGTTTAAATCGCTCTTTTTAAAAAGATTTTATTTTTACTTATTTTCAAATTTTATTTATTTGAGAGAGAGAAACAGAGAGCAGGAGGGGGAGGGGAGGGAGAAGCAGCCTCCTGCTGGGCAGGGAGCCCTATCCCAGGACCCCAGGATCATGACCCGAGCTAAAGGCAGACGCTTAAACAACTGAGCCACCCAGGCGCCCTAAGATTTTATTTTTGAGTAATCTACACCCAATATGGGGCTCAAACTCACAGCCGCAAGATAGAGTTGTACCTTCAACCACCTGAACCAGCCAGGTCCCCTTAAATTACTTCTTTCTAATAACACTGATGTTGGATTCGACATCAAATAGTTAACTATTTTCTTGGTTATTTTTTGTTGACAAATTTGAAGAGATGCTTGCTTTTATTAAACCAATGAATTTAAATTAATTTTTATTTATCAAAGATTATCACAAATCATGTGAACTTGAAAAAACGTATTTGGGTTCCTTTCTGAGAGTATACTTGATCTATATAAACAAATTTCCTTAAGCCAATTAAAATAGAGCTCTTTAAAAATTCGTTAATACCATCCAGAGATAGAAAAACATCATATGTCTATAACGTACACACACAGACATAGAGACGACACAGACATACAAAAAGACACAGAGCTCTTACAGCTTTTATTTTAAAAAGTTTAGCCATGTCTCAGTTACAAAAACTCAAAAAAATAGTTAGATCCAAACTGTGTTTCTGGCAGATACACTAAGTTAAGGTTACATGCTCAGATGACCAGTTTTGTGTGTGTTTGCGTGTGTTTTTAAGATTATTTATTTATTTATTTATTTGACAGAGAGAGAGAGAACAAAGAGAGGGAACACTGCAGCGGGAGTGGGAGAGGGAGAAGCAGGCTTCCTGCTGAGCAGGGAGAGATGGATGGGGGGTGTCAATCTCAGGACCCTGGGATCATGAACTGAGCAGAAGGAAGACGCTTAATGACTGAGCCACCCAGGTGCCCCCCGGATGACCGAAGTTTTTACTAAAGATTTTTATTTGCATGCTGTCAAGATCCTTTCAGAACTGTTTTTTGAGGTCACTTTGTGTTTTAGAGGCTTCCCCTCCTCTCCCTCAGGCGGGTCTCCCAGCTGGTGACATGAGCCTTTCAGCCCCGGCATCCCCGGGTCCCCTCCCCGGCCGGCCTCTACGATCCCAACAGCTAAGGACGTGGCATCGGCGGGAACATCCTCTCGCCCACTTCTCCTGTACTTCGAGGTCCACGTGAAACTACACGTCGCATCTATCACGCCGGGAAAGGGGGCCCAGGTAGCCCGGTCTGCGCGACATGCTGGAATGAGCCGGGCGCAGCTCGGCGTGGGGCAGGGGCCCTCCGCCGCCAGACGGGGTGACGCGGGGGCAAGAGGGGGCCCGGGCCGTCCCTCTCTCGGGCTTCAGGGCGGGTCGGTGCCCGCGGGAAATGGTGGCTGAGCGGGACGGTGTCCCCCGGGCGCCGCAGGGAGAGCCGGGAGCCCGCGGGTCCCCTGTGCCGGCCCAGGGCGGCCCTCCCTCTCCGCACGCGTCGGCGCTTGTGTCCGGCGGGCACCGCGGACCCATGTCATCGCTCACGGCCTCGCCACTTGGACAGAGCGATTGTTTGGAATTGAAGTTACGTGAGAAAGAGCGAGCGTGAGGACGCTCGGACCTCCCTTGTGCCCTGGAAGCGGGACATAGGGTCCCCCGTGAAGGTCCCCGGCCTGTCCCGGGAGGAAGGCAGACGTCCTTCTTGCCAGAGATGGGGAAGTCAAGGCCTAGAAGGTCGTGTAAGCAAACCGGCCACTTCACTAATCTGTTACTGCAAGCCCCAACGTCTGTCAGTTCTTCGTGGATTTATGGTTTCTTTGTCTAAAAGGTATAAAAACGGCTTGCCTTGGTCACTTCTGGGGGTCTCGTCTTTCTGTGGGCTCCCGTAGGTACAAAACCAAATCTGTTTTTCTCCTGTGAATCTGTCTCCTGTCCGTGTCATGATTAGACCAGCCCAAGAACCGAAGAACTGGGAAGGGAAGCCGGTGGAAGTTTTCTGCGCCTACAATGTACTATATTTGTATCTACATGAATTCCTTCATAAGTGAACGTGTAAAACAGGCAAAACCACTAAATTCTCAACCAACCGTGAGATTTCCCTGGCTAGTGGAATTAGGGGCATTTTACATTTGTCTTCCTTTTAGCTTAGTTATATTTCCCAAGTTTTCTACGATTACCACATATTACTTTTATAACAAGAAACAGCTACTGCTAGCTCTCTTAAAAGCACAGTAGTAGACAGGATGGTCCGGGAATAAACATTTTTGACTGCTTTCGAATGCAGGTTTCATTACTCAAAAGTTCTCACATCTTTTTTTTTTTTTTAAGATTCTATTTATTTATTTGACAGAGAGAGATCACAAGTAGGCAGAGAGGCAGGCAGAGAGAGAGGGGGAAGCAGACCCACCGCTAAGCAGAGAGCCTGAGGCGGGACTCGATTCCAGGACCCTGGAACCACAAGCCAAAGGCAGAGACCCCAACCCACTGAGCCACCCAGGAGCCCCAGGTTCTCACATCTTAACTGCAAAGCCCCAAGAGAACAATTCCTAGTCACCCTAGATGATTCTGCTCATAAAAATCTTAACGAAAGAAGATGCCAACCCAAAGCCAGCGTTACTGTTAATCTTCTGCAGGTCAGTCCCAATTCCTCTTCCATATAAATTCCCTTCTTATCCGGCTTCCTGTAGAGATAGAAAGCTAGCCGTTACCAGCCTTCTGGAGAACATCCTCCACATACTTGCGTAGCAAATTCTGAGTTTCTGTCTTCACAGATTTCTACTTTGTATTCCTTTGAATCCCTGACATTTTCCTTCCTTTCTGCGACAGGGACGGTTTTGCTGCCTGGGCTCTGTGAGAGGAGCGCTACTGCCATCTAGTGGCAAAAGGCTGGAGGTGCGGCTCAACGGCACCACAGGAAACCCTGGCTTGAAATTACTTACAAAGTAGAATCTGATGCCAAAAATGTTCCGTTTCCCAGCCACTTTTAAGAGTTCACCATTGTCGGGCGCCTGGGTGGCTCAGTGGGTTGAGCCTCTGCCTTCGGATCAGGTCGTGATGTTAGGGTCCTGGGATCTAGTCCTGCATCGGGCTCTCTGCTCAGCAGGGAGACTGCTTCCCTCTCTCTCTCTCTCTCTGCCTGCCTCTCTGCCTACTTGTGATCTCTGTAAAATGAATGAATGAAATCTTTAAAAAAAAAAAAAAAAGTCCACCATTGTGTAACATGCTGGAAACTCGGCTTCATTTTTAGTCCCTTAAATGTGGTTGTTCGGGCAGGTGGGAAGTATTATTGCCTGCATATACTCACATATTATTTTGGAACGGATGTGAAGGAAACTGCAGGAGGTAGTTCTGTCTGATGAGGAGACCCTGGAGTCTGGGACACACAGATTAAAGATTTTATCCATTCATCTGACATAGAGCTAGAGCTCGTGAGAGAGCACATGCAGGGGGAGGGGCAGAGGGAGAAGGAGAAGCGGGCTCCCTGTTGAGCAGGGAGCCTGACATGGGGCTTGATCCCAGGACCCCAGGACCCCGCCATTACGACCCCAGCCGAAGGCAGATGCCCAACAGACTGAGCCACCCAGACGCCGTGAAGGGAAGTTTTCATAGACACGGAAACACATTAGTTACATGGTTTAAAAAGAATAATAATAAAAAAGCAAAAATAAATAAATAAATAAATAAATATTTTTAAAGAGCAGTTTTCAAGCCTCCTTATATTAATGACATGAGTGTTCAGTGGCTGCACACTGGTCTGAGGATGTCATCTGATTGTCGCAGCAGGCTGCGGGCAGGGTAAAAAGGCAGGCTCCCTGAGTCTTTCTACAGAGCGCATTTCAGGTTATACCCAAATCATGGGCCCCCATTCGCCTCGAGTTCCTGAAGGAAGAGAAGAGAGCTGGATTTATCTACCGGGCTTTGCAGGGCCGGTGTTGAGGACTGTCTCTGTTATCCCAGAACCAAAAACGTCTCTGAATATCCTCAGCCAAAGACTAGCACCTTTTGTCAAGCACCAGCTGGATGGATTACATGACCGTATTACAATCGCCTGTGCTATTTTGCCAAGTGTCTGCAAGCCTTGATTTTCCGTTCTGTAAAGTGGGCAGCAGGAGCAGACAGTAATGATAGTATCCACCATCTGAGCGCGCTGTGACACTTAAGTCAGGGATCTGGAATGTGTAAGCAGTGCCATGCAAGGCCTCATTGGAACCAGAGACACAAAGAAAACTATTTGCCTATAAATGCTCATCAAACGAGCCTTCAATATTTTGAGCCCAGGAGAAAGGCTGCACAGAAAGTGTACAATCAAACACACACATCCACAGCTATCTCTAAAGCCCACGTGGCCCAATTTCTTCTCACACCTTTGTTAATCCAGATAAACCCACCCGGTGGGGCCAAGCAGGGCGCATGACCTCTCGCTTCCCCTACCACGGTAATGCGGGGACATTGAACGACAGCCTGTTTTCACTTTTTAATTATGAGATTTTGCTCCTTGTGTTTTTTGCATTACTTTTGATTTTTATACATATTGTCTTGATCATCAATTTTCTTTTTCTTGGTGCCCACTTAAATTTTGTACCCGAGTCAAGTCCCTTCCTCTCCTCCGAATTCTAGCCCAGAGTGACTGGCAAACTATTCCGTAAATGGTGGGTCTGATAAAACCTGGATCTGAGGACCCTGTTTCATCCTGTCTCTATGTCCTGAGCTACAATGCATACGAACACCTTCTCTGAATGAATGAATGAAAGACTGTGTCCCCTCACACCTAGCTCAGGGCTACACACATGGTCAGTGTCATCAAAGATGAGAGGGACGGGCACCTGGTGGCTCAGTCGGTTAAGCATCTCCCTTCCACTCAGGTCTTTTTTTTTTTTTTTTAAAGATTTTATTTGTTCATTTGACAGACAGACATCACAAGTTGGCAGAGAAGCAGGCAGGGAGAAAGGAGTAAGCAAGCTCTCCGCGGAGCCGAGAGCCTGACACGGGGCTCGATCCTAGGAGCTCGGGATCATGACCCGAGCCGAAGGCAGAGGCTCCAACCCACTGAGCCACCCAGGCGCCCTTCCACTCAGGTCTTGACCTCGGGGTCCTGGGATCTAGCTCCGCATCAGGCTCTCTGCTTAGTAGGGAGCCTACATCTCCCTCTGTCTGCCTCTCTCTCACACACACACACAAGTAAATAAAATCTTTAAAAAAAAAAAAAAAAACACAGATGAGGAGTGCCTGGGTGGCTCAGTGGGTTAAGCCTCTGCCTTCGGCTCAGGTCATGATCTCAAGGTCCTGGGATCGAGCCCCACATCAGGCTCTGTGCTCAGCGGGGAACCTGCTTCCCCACCCCACCCCCCGCCTGCTTGTGATCTCTGTCTGTCAAATAAATGAATAAAATTTTTAAAAATTAAAAAAAAAAAACAGATGAGAAGGAAAAGTGACCTGTGTAGACTCTAAGTAGATGCCCTCCAGCCTCTCCCTGGCATTCCGAGCTGCGGTCATAGCTCCCAGCGGGCATCTGAAAGCTGCAAATGTGGACCCTACTCCCCTGACATCTATGGAAAGGGATAACCTCGGACGATGTGACAAAGCACGGCGGTGAAAGCTCTCTGCGCTTTTGCCGTAGAGCTGTTGTCAAGGCAGTTGTCTAGGCAGTTGTCATTCTGGGAAGCCTGAGAGTAGATCCCGTGCAGCTAAGAGAATCCTTGCTTTGTCCCCTGAGAAATCACTCCAGTGGAGACCGTGTAGCTGGCAGGGTGCGCTTTTTTCTTTTTGGGTGCCAGGAACCTTAGATGGTGCTCGGACAATTCGGTAGGACTGTCCCCTCAAATTGGCTATACACAGTGGTGTGCTGGCCAGGGTTCAGGAAGGCAGCCCCATGCGGATGGAGATGGGGGTGCGGCGCCCTAATTTGCAGCGCCTGCAAATTCCATGGCCAAAGTCCTCCTGCCACAGCCAGCTTGCAGCCACCGAGGGTGCGCCCGGAGTGTGAGTCAGCGTCTACACTGTTCCTATGTGGGTGATACGAGCAAGCTGTTTTATTGCGCCTGGGCAAGGGACAGCTTTTCTCACCTAGGACCTGGTTTTCGAGAAAAGCTGTTCCTCTTTTGAGGGCTTTAGATCGGATAGGTGATTTTCGTCAGTTGGACTGCTTCAATACGGGAGCCCAGAGCCTCGAGGTGCTGTTTACTTTTATATTAAAGCCATAACATTTAAAAGTCAGGGGCATCTGGGTGGCTCAGTGGGTTAAGCATCTGCCTTCGGCTCAGGTCATGATCTCAGGGTCCTGGGATCGAGTCCCGCATCGGGCTCCCTGCTCAGCGGGGAGTCTGCTTCTCCCTCCGCCTGCCGCTCCCCCTGCTTGCGCGAGTACTCTCTCTCTGTCAAATAAATCAATACAATCTTAAAAATAAATACGTAAATAAATCCTTTCCCCCAAAATGTCAAAGTCAGTTCCTCAGTCACGCTAGCCCCTTGTCAACTGCCCAAAAGCCACAAGTGCTAATGAATACACCATTTTAGCGCAGATAGAGAACAGTTTCACCATCACGGATGGTTCTATTAGATAGTGCTGTAAAGCATTTCTTTTAAACTAATTCTGTTTGAACAAGGCAATTTACGTTTATTACCCAGGGCATTCAGCCTGTAATTGCAGGGTAGGAAAAGCAACCTGGCCAGAGTGTCTGTTTGTGGGAAGGACAGAAAAGCATGGATTCCAGAAGGCTCGGT
Source organism: Mustela erminea (assembly GCF_009829155.1). Lineage (NCBI taxonomy): Eukaryota > Metazoa > Chordata > Mammalia > Carnivora > Mustelidae > Mustela > Mustela erminea. The sequence continues at coordinate 6,782,376 of NC_045635.1, read as the reverse complement.
GCCTCCCGCCGCAGGTCCTGGGCAAGCGGGTCCCAAATGCAAGGATGGGCAGCCTCTGCCGTCGGACTTCACTCGGGGCCTGCAAATCTTGTTCCAAAGTGAGAGGACAGTGTCTGGTCACTTGTTTCAAAGCAGAAATTTCGGTGCCTGACATGGGCATGCACCTGAGAACAGAGAAACAGGGCTTTCAGAGACGAGCGCTTCTGTAGTCAGTTGAATACTGACCCTCCCGAAGATGTTCCCTCCCTGATTCCACGGGTCACCTCGCGCAGCACAAGGGACTTGGCAGCTGTGATTAGGTTCCTGAGATGGGAGGTGGCCCCTAGTTGATGCGGGGAGGGGCCCAAGGTCAACCCAAGAGGGAGGCCTGAAGGGTCGAAGTCAGAGACACGGAGCTGTAGGCCTTGACCATGGAGGGAGAGGCCGGGAGCCATGAATACAAGTGACCCGGAGACGCTGGGAGAGAAAGGAAACAGACTCTCCCCTCGAGCCTCGAGAAGGATCGCAGCCTTTAGACTTCTGACTTCCAGCTAGAAATGTATGAGAGTAAACCTGTGTTGTTTTAGCCACTAAGTTTATGGACATTTGTTACAGCGGCGATCGGTACCTAATAGAGCCTTGACTTGCTGAGTCACCCAGTTCATTCTGCGAGAACACACCCAGGGTGCGCAGCGCCCTGGAAGCAATGCTTTGGACTGACCCGGTGCCTCTGAGCTCAGAGTTTCTGGTCTCTGGGGAGAAAGCCATGAAACGAGCCTTTCCAATCGACAGTAGGCAGCGCTCCAACGAGAGAAGGCCCAGGTGATGGGGAAACACAGTGTTAGGGGCCGAACTGCGTCCTCTCCCAAACTAATACGCGGCCGCCCACCCTTAGTGTCTTAGAATGTGAGTGCATTTGGAGATAGGGTCTTTAAAGAGGTGACGTACATTTAAAGGAGCTCATTAGGTTGAGCCCTAACCCCATGGCTGGTGTCCTTACAAGATGAGGAAGAAATACCAGGGCTTAGGGCACCAAGGGGTGGCCATGGGAGGAGGCGGAAAAAGGACGGGCGGCCATCTGTAAGCCAAGGAGAGAGGCCTCCGAAGAACCCAACCCTGCTGGCACCTTGATCTTGGCCTTCTAGTCTCCAGAACCGTGAGGAAATTAATTTTTGTTATTTAAGCCCCTTGGTCCATGGCATTTTGTTATGGCAGCCTGAGCAGACCAATACATAAAGTGGGGTTCTCTGCTCTCTGCAGGGAGCCTGCTTCCCTCTCTCTCTCTGCCTGCCTCTCTGCCTACTTGTGATCTCACTCTCTGTCAAATAAATAAATAAAATCTTAAAAAAAAAAAAAAAAAAAGAAAGTAGGAAATGCAAGGGGGAAGAACCTTCTGGAAGGGAAGGCAGTGCCCTCCCAAACATTCTTGTGCACTCTTGACAGACGGGAAAACAGGTGAAATTGGTCATTTTTAAGAAAAATACAACTCAACTGAAATTGACCTCAAGGGACAGGTCTAACAAGCTCAATTTCCACGGAAGAAATAGAGTAAGTGATTTCAAGAGTGCACCGGTGATAAAAAGCCCAGAGCCCACCCAAAAGCCTCCTCAGCCAAATGCTTCCAAACCTCCCCTTTTGGAGCCAAGAAAAAGAAGAATTTTCGTATTTACTTTATAAAGGATGACGTTGACCCTCAATCTGGCAAAGCCTGCACTACAAAAAAAAAAAAGGGGGGGGGGGCGCCTGGGTGGCTCAGTGGGTTAAGCCGCTGCCTTCGGCTCGGGTCATGATCTCAGGGTCCTGGGATGGAGTCCCGCATCGGGCTCTCTGCTCAGCAGGGAGCCTGCTTCCCCCTTTCTCTCTCTCTCTCTTTCTCTACCTGCCTCTCCATCTGCTTGTGATCTCCCTCTGTCAAATAAATAAATAAAATCTTTAAGAAAAAAAAAATCTGGTGAAGCAATGCAAAATTTATAAATGCAACACCAGCAGACCAACTCCAAAGCCCATGGATGTATATGTATTGTGACCAAATGGAGGTTTTTTTTTTTTTTTTACAAAAGTTCTCTATTAGGAAATCCATTAATACAATCAATATTTTTAAAGCTCAGGAAAATCATATGATCATTTTAGCAGATGGAGAAAAGGGATTTGAAAAGCCCAATACCCATTCATGTTGAAAACACTCAAGAAGGGCGCCTGGGTGGCTCAGTCGGTGAAGCGTCTGCCTTCAGCTCAGGCCATGTTCCCAGGGCCCTGGGATGGAGCCCGACGGTGGCCTCCCTGCTCAGGGTGGAGTCTGCTTCTCCTTTTCCCTCTGGCCCTGCTCTCTTCTTCTCTGTCTCTCTCTGTCTCCCTCTCGAGCACTCTAGCAAATAAATAAAATCTTAAAAAAAAACACTCAAGAAAATATTGATTGACAGGTTCGTCCTTAACATCATAAATATGTGTGTGAAACTGACCTCCTGAAGCCAACACTTTATTTATTGGGAAACACTAGCTTTTTCACTGAAGTCTGTAAAAAAGGTATATAGCCTTGTCTGCATAGAACTTATCTTTGTTTTCAGTCTTTATGTGGATAAAGGCAGAAAACAAAATAGGCCAAAACCTCTCAAGAAATGTCTAAAATATAAATGAGTAAAATTGCAAAGCATTCCTGAAAGAACAAATGTAAATATACAATACATTCTCAGATGAGAGGCTTCAACATCATAAAGATGTCAGCTCTCTCTACTTTGTAAATTTAATGCATTCTGGTAACAATGCCATAATTTCCCTCCATTCCTGGGCTAGACAAGTTGAGGATAAAGTCCATTTGGAAGAAAAATAATCAAGAATAGCCGAGAAAATGCTGGAAAAAGGGAAAAGGGTCAGCCCTAATAGATAATAGAGCATATCAAAAACTTCTATGATGAAAGCCACCTTGCACATATGTAGACTCTGCGGAGGTATCATTTCTCATCTCTGGAAGTGGCAAACATTCACAAGGGGACAAGGTTTCGCTGCTGACCTTGCAGTGGAACTGTGCCCACAGCGCTAGTGGGAACACAATATGGCGCAGCCCGTGCGAGAGAAATGTGGGCATACCCAGCAAAACCCCATACGCCTTGACCCTCTGACCCAGAGCTCCCACTTCTAGGGATCTAGCCCACAGCAACCCTGGGAAAAACTAGGAAAAAAAAATGTCTGCAGAAGGTTTTCATGGCTGAATTATTTTTAATAGCAGAAGACCAGAAACACAAAGGGGTATTGGATAAATTAGGCCAATGGGAATGGAGAGGCCTATTCCTGCCACTCTGGGGGGTGTGGGGGTCGGTGGATGGATCTCACATGCGGAATGGATGTGAATTTGGGGGAGCCAGAGGGCAGATGGTAGTGGGCTGAACGGTGACCCTCTGAAAGAGAGGTCCCTCTTTAAGTCGTGAACATGATCTTATTTGGAAAAAATGAGTCTTTGCAAAGGTGATTAAAGATAGATCTTTAAGTGCCAAAAGCCAGGTGGAGAAGTGCGTTTGGTGTGCTGCTGTTCTTCCGAGAGGGGAGCGAATACAAACACATATTAACAGTACTTGCATGTATTGTAATATGATAGCCACAAGAATGGAAAGATTCCAAGTTACTTTAAAACACCCTGCATTTGGGCCCCTGAGTGGCTCAGTTAGTTGAGCAACTGCCTTCCACTCAGGTCATGATCCTGGAGTCCCAGGATCGAGTCCCGAATCAGCCTCCCTGCTCAGCGGGGGGTCTGCTTCTCCCTCTGACCATCCCCCTCTCGTGCTCGTTCTCATTCTCTCTCTCTCAAATAAATAAAATCTTTTTTTAAAAAACCCTACACTTGAGTACGTATTCCTAGCGAGACACACCTCAGAAACTAAAAGAACGGAGAGAAAAACGGTGGTCTCTAGTCCTTCGATTATTGGCGCTCACGTTGGTTCTGTTATTCTGGAACTGTGGTGTGTGTGTGTGATATGGGATAAAGCGAATGAGTAATTATATGACAGTCTGTCATCCCTTTATCCTGGGGGAAGAAAAAAAGAAAATACTATCTATCTAAAAGGCCTAAAAACAATGATAAGCCCAGTAGCAAGGAGTACCAACCCTCCTTGGAGAAAGGCCCACCTTCAGGTCAGACTCATGAGGTCACGCGGGCTAGCAAGGAAGTCAGCTAAGATGCTGGGGACACACAAGTAAGGACCCAGGAGCCAACCAGAAGAGGTTCCCCACAGCCAAAGGCGAGAGAATTCAAGCATCAATAAGGACAAGGCCAATGGGTCAAAGCACACCAAACGTATTTAAATTGTGTGTTCATAATGATGATAGCAAAGAAATTGTTATTTTTTTCACAAACCAAAACCAAATTTTTTAGCACTGTGCAGTGCTAGGAAAGTAATTCTTTATTTTTTCTTTTTTAAAATATTTTTTTAAAAAAGATTTTATTTATTTATTTGAAAGAGAGAGGGAGTGCACGCACAAGTAGGGGGAGCGGCAGGCGGGGGGGGGAGAAGCAGGCTTCCCGCTGAGCAGGGAGCCTGATATGGGGCTCTGTTCCAGGACCCTGAGATCATGACCCACGCCAAAGGCAGATGCTTAACAACTGAGCCACCCAGGCATCCCTATTATTATTTTTTAAAGTGGTTAGTAAAGAAAAAAATGAAGCATCTCTTTTGCTTTACCCATGGGAACTCTACCACTAGGTAACCAAATGGATGGGTTTCTTTTTATAAAGGTATTTCAAGGTAAGTTTTAAAAAATTAATAGAATTAGAGTATCATCACTGTGCAACCTTAGTGAGTTAATGGATCTAGCCATTGCTTACCAACAGTTTCAAGCATTAAAAAAAAAAAAAAGACATTGTAAGCCACCTGGTAGATAAATATGATTCTCACCGCCTGTTCCCTGCCCCCCTTCCTGCCAAAAGGAGAAGGAAATGGACTGGAACCTGGTCAAGCTTCTAGATTCAACAACAGCTTTTTCACCAGTATTTATTCCTTGACAGTAGAATTAACAGGAACGCGTTAAGCTACACCACAGGGATATAATTAGCAAAACCCAGAACAGGGGAGGCTCCGAGAACATGAAATGTCCTTTCTTCAACAAACTACCCTGCTCTGCTACTGGGGGGAGATAGATTCTGTAGATTAAAGACAGACACAACTACGATGAGCCACCACTTCACACCTACTAGGACAGCCACGATCAAAATGACATAATTGTTGGCCAGGATGTGGAAGAATTAGAGCCCTCGTGCACTGTCGGTGGGGACTGGAGAAGGTGAGACGTGAGTGACCGCCTGACCCGACAATTCCACCCTTAGCTTTAGGTCGAAGAGAGATGAAAACACATGTCCACACAAACACTTGAACGTGAATGATGGCGGCAGCATTCTTCATATTAGCCAAGTAGTGGCAACAGCCCCAATGTCCTTCGACTGTCGGAAGGCGGACACAAGATGTACTCTACCCACACAATGGGATATTCTTCAGCAACGACAAGCAATGAAGTCTTGACACCAGCGACAACATGGACTAATCTGGAAAACCTAATGCTGGGTGAAGGGTGGAGGAAGCCAGACCCAAAAGCCTACCTAGAGCGCGATTCCATTCATCTGTGATATCCAAAACCGACGAATCCGCAGAGCCAGAGAACAGGTTAGAGGTTGCCAAGGAGTTCGGAGGGAGAATTGGGGGTGACTATTAATGGGTTCAGGGGTTCTTTCTGGGGTGATGAGAAAGTTCCACAATTGATTGTAATGACACCTGCATAATTATGAGTAGCCCCAAACTGACAGATTACACACTTTAAACAGGTGAACTATATGGGATGCGAATTCTACCTCAAGAGAACTGTTACCAGATAAACCCCCACAGGCACAAAAAAATCCTAATAAATATGTATTTGGATTCTATTCGGTTAAAAAATGACGTATAAGACATTTGGAAAAGTGAATCCTGCATATTCAATGACGTTAGACATTATTAGATGTTAAAATGTGATAAGGATACCGTGCATGCCTTTCTCTTTAGCGGAACATCCTGAAAATATGTAGAGCTCAACTGAGAAGGCGTGCGGGATTTGCTCTGACACACGGCGGGGAGACGAGTAGAGGTGTAGACCAAACAGCCCCCCATGACCAATCCATGCTGGGGCGGGGGAGGGCTGCGTGTGTGTTCCTTTTCTTATTCTACTTACATACCTTTGCTTTTATGTTGGAAAAAATACTTTCTGAAAAAGATTTATTTAGAGAGAGAAATCGAATGCGTTGGGGGTGGATGGGTTGGGGCTGGAGTGAGGGGTGGGGGGTGGCAGAAGGAGAGAGAGAATCCCAAGCCGACTCCACACTGAGCACAGAGCCCGACACGGGGCTCGACCTCAGGGCCCCGAGACCATGACCCTAGCTAAATCTGAGTCAGACGCTTAACTGACTGAGCCCCGAAAAAATGAGTATATTTTTATATATTTAAGCCCATGTCATTACATTTTTCTTTTAAAAAATCACACATTTCCATTCTGTTCTTAAGGCAGGTTAGTTTAATTTTATAGAAGGAATACTTTCAAACGGTACAAATGACACAATGAGGGAAGAGTGACAAAAACAGAGATGAATACTGAGTCTAACGTATTCCCAGGACAGGTCATTTCAGCAGTGACAATTCAGAGACGGCAGAACGTGAAGACCAAATTCCCCTCTACTCGTCGCACCGTTTCTAAAGAATCCTGGTGGCGGACTTGGGATTGTCTCTGGGCCAGAAGTGCTGGTCAAACACGGCAGCTTTCTTATCCCAAGGCACGGTTATGGGCAAGTTCAAGCGGAAGATGGAAACAGCCCTTCCGACAGCAGGACTTCACTTCCCCGATGTGTGCGAGTGTGGGGCGCAGTCTTCACTAGAAAGAAGCTGCAAAACCAGGTCAGGAGAGAGAAGCCAATCATGGGACCTCCTGTCCACCCGCCAGCTCGGCTGGCCTGTCGCTCACAGAGCCCGGCCGGCCGGAGCAGCGCGGAGCCCCCTGCCCTCCCCCTCCCCCATCTGTCTGGCTTTTCCCTCCCCCTCACTCTGGTCCCATTCAGGTGCAGAGGGAGACCCTGGCCAGAGGCGGGAGAAGTTGGGTGGCAAATCCAAGCGCTCCTTGGACTGACACTGGAGTAGGGACTGTATTTGTCTCTAGGGGGGTGAAGCGCTTTTTAAACACACACACACACACACACACACACACGGACGCACACGCACACACGCACACACACACACACCCAACTAAACTCTGGGGTGTGTGTGGGGGGGGGCGCCCCAAACAGAAGCCTGGATCTACTGGGCAGTGAAGTTAACTGAAACCCCCACGCTGAGGGCCTTCTGGAGTGACCGTTACTGGCAGGGGCAGGAGGAAAAGCTGCCTCAAGGCCCCAACCGAGCGCTCCGCGCGGCAGGTGCTGAGAAACAGCCGCCAGGCACCGCAGCCCGGGGACTCCTCTGCAGCCCGGGAGCAGGGCCCCCGAGACACCCAAGTTGGTGGCGGACAGTTCTTCATTGGAGTTCAAAGTGTCACGAGCTGGGGGCACAGGGAAGGCCTGTCATTGTCGCCACCTGCTTGCCAGTGCGGTTTGCTGGGGGGGGGGGCAGGTCTGGCAGGGACTGAGGTTCGGAGCGTCCCCCTCCCCGGACGCGGGGCAATCAGCTGACAAACCCTGCGCGCCTGGAGCAAGGGCTGTGCTGTGAAAGCACAGCGTCTCCGGTCCCCGCGCAGTGACAGGCCCCACCGTCCGTCAGAGGTCTCACGTCCGTGAACTGCTTCTACAGGATGCATTTTAGCAATGGAAAGAGGCGGGCAGGTTATGCAAGGGGCCAGTTACAGACTAAGGAGGAGAGAGAGAGAGACCAAGTCAAGGGGCGAGTTTCCCAGGGATGAGGAGGAAGACGGAGAGGGCGAGTTCTGTCTTCTCTGCGGTTCGCGGGCCCTGCCTTGCTTACGTGCCTGAGGCCTCCGGAAGGAGAGTACAGTTCTTATATAATAAATAGGCATTCGGCAAAACATTCAGATCATTTGACATTTTAGAAGAATATCGGTATATTTTTATTACATAAAAATTTTTTTTGCTCATGAACTACTTTCTAAGATTTCTTAAGAAATACTGGGCAGACTCCAGTATTGGGGGGGTGGGGGGCAGATTTTGATTTAAATCAAATACTCTCCTATAAGTGACTCCCTGGGCAAGCGTCGCTCCCCACATGTGCTCGCTGCCTTCCCCAGACAAGCGCCTTCAAAGGCCGTCGCGTCTGTGTCATAGCACTCTGTCCACCCGCGGACTCACGGAGTCTGCGAAAACGCGCGCTCCTAGCTCTCGTGGCGTCCCTTCCCGACAGAGCCGTAGTGCGGGAGCTCCATGCGGCCTCGTCGGTCATGAGCATCGGATGGGGCAGGCTCCCGGGGGGGCTGCCGGCGGTCTGCTGTGGGCGGGCGGTGCAGACGGCCACCCTGGACGGGCAGGCCGGAGGCCGGGCTGCGGGGGCCGGGAGTCTGCCCCAGACTCACAGCGAGCGCACAAACACGCAGACGACAGGAGAGGTGGCCGGTGCACCGTCTGCACAGGGGACAGCTCGGCTCGTACGGCCCGTGGGCCGCCCGCAGGGCCGCAGCGCGTGCAAGCGTGAGTGAAGGCAGAGAGCGGAGCGTGCAAGATGCACGGTAGGTACACGCGGGAAACGGATACAAGTGACGCGCTCAGCACAGAGTGTTTGCGGTTTGGGTGGCAGAAACAGAACCGGCCCCAAAGCTCCATTGTAACCGCATGACAAATACTGAAGCACAGAAGTTTAGTCTTTAAAATACATCTTAAAGTCAGTATTTTCCTTCAAGGAAAAAAAAGTATTATAAATAAATTACAATACAGTGAATTTGCCTGAACTCACTTTGTTTCTGTCTTCCAGCCTTTAAGTCAAATAAAACAGCGTAAAAACTGTACATTCTTAACACGACAGCTGTTCTTTTACAAAATAACCTGTTTTCAGAGATGTCAGTTTCACAACAAGGAAAAACCAAGCCCTGTTGCCGTCACTATTATAAAATATATACGTATAGATATATGTGTGTGTTTTTTTTTACAAAGTGTGTATATTAATAGCTTTGCACAAATATTTTAAGGACAAATTCAGCTAGTCTAAGGACGTCATGAAAATAAAACAGGCGGATAAATACTTCATGTGTACAAAGCACTATGTCAAACGTCGTCCGCAGGCAGAGGAGGCACATTAATCCTTGGTCTTGTAAAAAATGCTATCTTCTCCCTGGGATTGGAAAGGATTACAGGTTAGGAGTGGATGCAAATGCAACAAAAGCTCTCAGATCGATGACAGCTTTTCTCACTCATACAAGAAAACTGAACTTCTGTTCCACAACACATCTGTCTCTATACGGATTCTCTAAATTTTATTTTATTTTATTTTATTTTTAAAGGTTTCATTTATTTGACAGACAGAGATCTCAAGTAGGCAGAGAGGCAGGCAGAGAGAGGCGGGGAAGCAGGCTCCCCACTGACCGGAAAGCCCGATGCAGGGCTCGATCCCAGGACCCTGAGATCATGACCTGAGCTGAAGGCAGAGGCTTTAACCCGCGGAGCCACCCAGGCACCTGATTCTCTACATTTTAATACGAGGTATGAAGCCTCACATTATCCCAAGTCAGAGCGGCCAAGCACAAAGGATCACACAGAGTAGGAACCCCCCTTACACTGAGCATACAGAACCGGCAAAGCCTGCAGGGTCAGGGGCTGTGGGGCGGGGGGGAGACGGGGAGGGGCTGCTTCATGGGGACGGGGTTTCCTTCTGGGGTGAAGGAAATGGTCTGGAACTGGACAGAGGGGACAGGTGCACATCGCTGTGAGTGCACTAAATGGCATGGAGCCGCTCACTTTAAAATGCTGACTTGTACGCTATGTGACTTTTGCCTCGATTTTTTCAAAAGTCAGACACAAAAGAATATAGATGTCACTGTAACTCTCTTCATACGAGAAACAAAAACAGGGAAAACTACCATACATTGTTCAAATTTAAGACATTATTGTCTTATAATCACTATTGGTTATTCTGGTGTGGAAATCAGGGGGGTGGTGGAGAATAATGTTCGATTCTTGCCACGTGGGGTTGTGACATCTTACCATTGTTTTATACACACAAAATGCATGCTTTCCTAAATGTCTGTTACGCTTCTGTTAAAGTTAAGTAAAAAGGCAAAGCTGATATGTGTGCATATAAATATATGTGTGTAAAACCACTGTGCTGTTCACAATAACAAATATTTGGAAAGAAGGTTACAAAATAAAGTAGTTATGGGGTGCCTGGGTGGCTCAGTGGGTTAAAGCCTCTGCCTTCGGCTCAGATCATGATCCCAGGGTCCTGGGATCGAGCCCTGCATCAGGCTCTCTGCTCCGCAGGGAGCCTGCTTCCCCATCTCTCTCTGCCTGCCTCTTTGCCTACTTGTGACCTCTGTCTGTTAAATAAATAAATTAAATTAAAAAAAAAAAAAAAACGAAAATAGAGTAGTTAGACAAATTACATCTTAGATGAAACATTACAGCCAAAAAAGAGGACAAATTATGTGGCAATGCAGGATATTTTTATTTAGGAAAAGAAAAAAGCTAAAAGCACACTTGAACCCATGACGATGGTGGGCAGCATGAACAAAACTATTATCGAGACAAAAGGATCAAAAGGCAAAATGCTAATAGCAGTGGGGACTTCGCTTTTATTCTTAACTGCCTGTGGGGTTTATTTTTTAATATTTACTTTACTTTTTATAATGACAATGGCAGGACAGTAAGAAGCAAGCAAGAAGGCGGGTCGCGGCCCTCCCTACCTGAAGGTCTGCACCTGGATGGGCTCCTGGTGGTTCTGGCCCCGCAGCTGGCACACCCCTCTGGAGGCCTTCTTCAGCATCTTCTCAGCTGCCTGTTCTTGATGGAAGTCAAGTTTGGTCTGTCTTGTCTGGAACGGCAACATTGGATGAACGAGATATTTTTACTTCTAGTTTTGAGGAAGAAGGAATAAAGCCACTCCCGGCTCTGGGCTCCCAGAGGGGAGAAAGGGTGCCCCATCCACACACACCCCGGCAACGGCAGATCTTCACAGGCGCTCCCGGGGTCCCTGGGGTCGTGCCTGGCAGACGGACCCAGAACATTCCACTACCAAGCAGAGGGTGGCGATGCCAGCAGGAGGGTCTGGGGATCCTGCCCTCCAGCAGCCCCCCACCTGAGGGAACACCAGCTGCCAGGCCCACACAGGGAGAAACCCAGTCCCTTCAGAGGAGCCCTGGGAGTGTTCAAAGCACAGCTTCATCATCATGACCAGGCAGGCCCCGGATGCCGGAGGGACTCCGTAGCGGGCCTCGCCAGGCGGGGCCCGGGCCTCTTACCTGCCTCTCGGCTTCCTTCAGCAGGCTCCGGAACCGCTCGTCCCGCAGCACCCAGTGTGGGAGGTCGGTCTGGCCTCGGAGCTGCGCGTCTTCCAACCGCTGCCTCAGTTCCCGCAGGGTGCAGATCTCCTCGTTCAGCTGCCTCTGGCGCGTTCTGGAAGCCTGGAGATCCAGCTCCAGGTCCAGGGAGGTGCGGGCCATGAGCTCGGCCAGGGAGGACCTGCAGGGCTGCGGGGACGACAGCTGTGAGCACACACGCTGGGGGGGGGGGGGTGCGGCGGAACCAGCAACCTCGGCGCGTGGCAAGGTCCCTCCATGATGGGTGGGGACAGTGTTTCTCCCTGACGTCGTAGCCGATGTCAGACAAACAGAGATTTGGGCGAGATTAATTTAAGTCTCTAGTGCAGTATCAAGTTAGTGATGCCAACGGTCTGCTTTAATGGTGACCTGTGCATTTGCAAAAGTGTGAAGAAAGAGACCCTCTCATACGGAGCTGGTGGGGTCAAAAATGGGTATGATTTCAGGGGCGCCTGGGTGGCTCAGTGAGTTAAGCCTCTGCCTTTGGCTCAGGTCATGATCTCAGGGTCCTGGATCGGGCTCTCTGCTCGGCGGGGAGCCTGCTTCCCCCCCTCTCTCTCTGCCTGCCTCTCTGCCTACTTGTGATCTCTGTCTGTCAAATAAATAAATAAAAATAAAAATAAATTTTAAAAATGGGTATGATTTTAAAAAGAAATAAGTAATAAAAAATGGGTACAGGGCGCCTGGTGGTTCGGTTGGTTAAGTGGCTGCCTTCGGCTCAGGTCATGATCCCGGAGTCCCAGGATCAAGTCCCACATCGGGCTCCCAGCTCCACGGGCATGGAGGTCCCTCTGACCTTCTTCCTTCTCATGCTCTCTCTCACTGTCTCTCTCTTTCAAATAAATAAATAAAATCTTAAAAAAATGGGTACAATCTTTCTGAAGTTCTACTTGCCAATACACATCAAGCGACAAAATGTACATTTTCTTTGGTTCTGAAATTTCATTTTGATTTGCATTTGAAAGGCACAACTCATAATGCACAGAAGGGATCCAATTAAAGTTTAGGATAGAGAAAACCTAAATACGTAACAAGAGGAAACAGATTAAGTAAATTATAAGGCCAGGAGAAAATACAGTCACACTGTAAAAAGTCAAAAAAATATACTGGAAAATCTTAAATGATCCATGGTATAAAGGGGGAAAAGCATGTCATAAATCATCTGGGTGCCTTTGTTTACAAGATTATACATACCCACATGCAAGCTATCAAACTTTTCCTTCCCATATAAGCCTCAAGTAAGCAAACCTGCCATGTTTAAGAAAAGTCCTAAGATGAGAGAAGAATTTTGTGTGCTGCTGAGAACAGTACTTCCCACCCAATGGGAAACGACCCCAGGAAAGGCAGTGAACCCACACCAGCGCTGTTCAGTGGGCTGGATAGCTGTAGGCTTTTTACATGCACGTAACACTATTCCGCACACATACAGAATTGGAACGCAAACTCATGATCTGACTTAAGAAACCAAGTTTACTTAAAAAGCCCTGCTCAGGGGGTGCCTGGGTGGCTCAGTGCGTTGAAGCCTCTGCCTTCGGCTCAGCTCATAATCCCAGGGTCCTGGGATCGAGCCCCACATTGGCTCTCTGCTCAGCAGGGAGACTGCTTCCTCCTCTCTCTCTGCCAAATAAATAAAATCTTTAAAAAAAAAAAAAAAAAAAAAAAGCCCTGCTCAGTTCCTAGTAGAGCTCAGCGGTTCTCAAGCAGGGGTGACTTGGCCCGCCAGGGGGCGCTGGGCAGCCTCAGGAGACAAGTTTGGTTGTCACCAGTGGGCGTGGGGAGCGCAGGGCAGCCCCCACAACCATGACCCAGTCCGAAGTGTCAACAGCGCTGCTGCTGAGAAACACTTTTGTGGCTGAATTGTCTTTTCTTCTCGTTCCCAGTTGGCAGCTGCTCTAAATATAGGCACCACAAGGAATTCTGGATTTATTATTTCTTTGAAAGAATCTTAGCCTAAAAAAGACAAGAAACTGCTTGCTTACAAACAAAAAGCAACAAAACTGTAAACTGACGCCATGGGGAGAAAACACTCGGTGGGTAAAGTAAATGGAAACAACAGGACAGGCCCATGGAGAAGACCACCCTATGCTGAAAAACAAATTCCTCAACTATACATACCCCCTTGTTGGAAAAGAATAGAGGGTCTTTTTTTTTTTTTTAAAGATTTTATTTATTTATTTGACAGAAAGAGATCACAAGTAGGCAGAGAAGCAGGCAGAGAGAGAGAGGAGAAAGCAGGCTCCCTGCTGAGCAGAAAGCCCGATGCAGGGCTCGATCCCAGGACCCTGGGATCATGACCCAAGCCAAAGGCAGAGGCTTTAACCCACTGAGCCACCCAGGCACCCCGAAAAGAGGGTCTTTCATATAGATTGGTTGGCTGTTAGTTTATTATATTTAAAGATGTAAAGATCATGAATTATCTAAGATCATGATGTTATCCTAGGAAATTAAGAAATATTGGTAACATTTTGGACATTATATAGGCTCCTGAAAATCATACCTCGGTAAACAAGAAAATAAATGCCTTTTTACAAAATATATTCCCTTTAAATTAATGTTATGTAAACTCTTACCGTCTAAGTTCTGTAATACAACTCCCAGGGTAAGGACAGGTTCCATATGGGTTTACGTGGCACGTACCTGCTTATAGCGAAGGGTCCGTCTTTCCAAGGTATTTCGGACAAACGGGGACTTCCGGGGCAGCGTTGAACTGTCGCTGTCACTACGGTAAAGCTGTGCCAAAAAGAATGATGTTTAGAAACACTTTCTCAGAAATGCACTATTCATGCTCTCTGTGTATCCAAACTGTGTGATTCCCCATCGTCTCATGGAGGGGGGCACGAATGCACTGATAAGGTGGGCACTTGAACCCAGCCTTCTGGGCTCAGTGAGGACGAAATCTACTTCAAGTACCAAGTAAGATCAAAGACAAACCTGAACAAACCAAGTAAGCAAACCGACGCCCCACCGTCCCTCACATGACATGTCACCCGAACCGTGGGAAGCTTCCAGGGGGGTGGCATCAACAAGCCTCCTGCCCCGCCAGCACCGGCAGGGACTCTCGGGGCCCTGCGGCCCTCACCGAGCCAGAAGTGGCCTCGGCGCCTCTCACTTGCTCTCAGTCCTTCTAGCTTGCTCTATTCCTGGCTTTGCCAAGAGCTGGGGAAAAAATGACTTTCCAAAAAGAGACCCGTTGCTGGTAGTAAGACAAGCCAACACTACTAACAGCCACTCTGCCCATCAAGAGAAAAGGTCTGCTTTTAAAGAGAACAAGAAATAACACCTTCTTCATGGGAGCCAAGACAGCCGGTGGCGGGTTCCTGCTTCGGGGTCAGTGTGCATCCGTGTGAAAGCCATGGCTCCTGGCTCCGTGGCTGCTCTCCCACGCCAGCTAAGCCCAGAGACCCAGGGAAGGCCGTGGCGAGGCAGCGTCCATGCCCCCTCACTCGATCGCGAGCAACAGAGAAAAACGACCAAGCCTCTAAAAGCAGCAACTGCAAATGCTTGTACGCAGGGCATGGAAGCCAGCACAGGAGCTGGACACCCTCCTCTGGGGAAGGTCTCCTGCTCCGCCACACAGCAGACCCCGCCCGCTCTGTGCTGGGTGGGCAACAGCCTCCGGTGAGGAAGGGACGCGAAGGCAGCCCTGGGTCTAGAGCCTCCAGGCAGGCGTCTGGTTGAGCCCAAGCCTCCACGGAGCTACAGCCTGATGGGGCCAGAGTGCCGGAGCCTGACTCGTGGGACCCCGGGCAGCCACACCCGGACACCTTGCTTCTGCGGGGATAAGCGAGGCAGGTCCTGCAAATGGCCCCGGGGCAGCTTGGGACACCTGGCCCTGCCCCCTGCTGTTCTCCCCCGGCCCCGCCCCACTATGCCTCAAGGTAAAGGATTAACTTTGCTCCAAGAAGGGTCTGGTCCTTGCCCAGCTCCTGGGAAGTGACCGATAACCCCCTGGAATGTCCTGAGTGTCTCTGTTTATCTGAGGACCTCGGGCCAGGCCAGTCTCTGCCAACAATGTGATTTATAGTGCGGGCCTTAGGCCATCAGCTTGACCTGTGGAGGGGCTGGAGACGAAGGTCAGGAATGCAGGCCATCAGCACTGTGACCCCCTCCCACAAAACCCGGCTGGCAACCCTCCATGCGGGCGGCCTCTCCCAGCAGGGACGGGTGACCAGAGCCATCCGCACAATCCCACTCGAAGAGACCCAGAAGCTTGCGCCAGGTCTCCCTGAGCACTGCCCGATGTGCCTCTTCCCTCTGCTGACCTTGGTCTAGATTCTGTCACCATAATAAACCACAACTGTGAACAGAGCCGCTTGGCTGAGTTCTGTGGGTCCTAGTAAGTTACGGAAACTGAGTGTGGGCGAGGGGACCCCGGAACCACATTCCCGGTGTCTCATCTCCCACACATGCCCGAGCTCGTTTCTCTCGCGGGACTGAGACCGGCTCCCCAGCAGTCCCGGTCAAGGGAAGGTGTTTTGCTTCAACAACCCCAGTTCAGAGGTGGGAAGGGTCAAAGTTCTCCTTGATCCAAACAGCCCCATCAGGCCACTGGGTCGTGACCACTTATCCTTCAACTTCCCTTCTCTTTCCTAATCCGTCCTGTCACTGTCACACCACCACTGCCAGCCCAGCTCCAACATGTGGTCCTATCTTCAAGGACCATAGTGCAGTTCTCAACATCAGAAGCACCAGGGGTCCTCCCCAAGCCGCACCAGGAACCACCATGAATCCTGGGGGTGGGACCTGGGCACCAGCATTCTGGGAGGCCCCACCTCCACCCTCAATGGCACCGACATGACTTCACTGCAGGGCACAGCCCTGGCTGAGAACCACCGTTGTCTCCTGCCGTCCCCTCAAGCAGAGAATTTACGTGCTGGGGGTTCTGAACCCGGCCTCCGAGTCCTGAGACTTCAGCGCTGCTGTCCGCCCTGGGACCTGGCTGAGCGACACTTCAGGACTCCTGACCGCTTAGTGGCCTGATTTCCCAACCTCAACCCAATTCAGGATACGCCCTGTTCCGACCCGTTACCCGCAGGCCACTGTGGAAACGATTCTCCGGGCTACCCGACCATGAGACGGTGCACACACGAAATGAAAATCCGGGGAGAAATGTGTGAGAATCTTGAGGACATCCAGAGGGCGACAGGCACAGGAAAGGGGCGAGAAGGAGCGGCCACGCGGATCCCGCGGCTCCCGTGTGCCGCACGGGTCGCCGGCACTTGGGGGAACACACAGGTCTTTCAGGATGAACAGTAAAACGAGACCCGAAAGCGGGTAAGAAAAAAGGAAACATCTCAGACAAGCGGCAAAGGAATTTCAACTTACTCGGCAAACGTACTGGCTTCGCGCTCCAGGGGAGAAGGTCTGCGACCGCACGATTGTGCTACTCCGAACGAAAGGCGACCCTCGGGCCCTGCGGCCGGGCCTCTCCTTCGGGAGACTCGCCACTTCGTCCGGGAAGACGTCTTCTGTGTTGGTTTCTTTATCGACCTAGAGAGCGGTTCGTTATTACCATGACTTGTTTAAGGACATGAGTGATAAGCCTCACACGAATGCCCCTGGCCTTCTCCACTTAGAGATTTGTTTTGTGTTTTTAAAGATTATTTTCTTATTATTTTTACAGAGAGAGACAGCGAGAGAGGGAACACAAGCAGGGGGAGTGGCAGAGGGAGAAGCAGGCTTCCCACCGAGCAGAGAGCCGGATGTGGGACTCGATCCCGGGACTCTGGGATCATGGCCTGAGCCGAAGGCAGACGCTTCACTGACTGAGCCCCCCAGGTGCCCCGTGCAGATGCATGCTTTGACCACTTGTCACCAGCCTTCCATTTGGGTCACCGTCATCTCGTGCCTAACCGGCACCCCAAGCTTCTGAGCGGTCTCCCTGGTTCCACAACTCCTTCCCCGTTCCATCTCCACTCAGCCCAGCACAGAGGGAGAGCCTGGTAAAGCTGGTTAGAGGCGGCAGCTCCACTCCCAGGCGTTCACAGAGAGAGCGGAACGCAGGTGTTCGAACATTTGCACGCAAACAATCACCGCGGCGTTATTCACGTAGCCGAAAGGTAAAAACAGCCCGAGCGTCCGTCCATGCATGGACGGATGACCAAAGAGCCGAACACCCATCAAGGTAATACTACTCGGTCACGGAACAGAGGGAAGGTCCCAGAACAGGCAAATTCCTAGGCAGAAAGCAGACCGGGGGTTGCCAGGGGCTGGGGGAGACGGGCTGGCGAGCGACAGTCTCACAGGTGCGAGGCTTTTCGTCGGGATGATGGAAAGATTTTGGAACTGGACAGAGCAGTGGCTGCCCACGTTGTGAACATGCTAAATGCCTCTGAACTGTTCACTGTGAATAAGTTCCCTTCATCTTCTGTACATTTCATGCCAATTTTAGAAAAAGAAAAATCATGGGGCGCCTGGGTGGCTCAGTCGGTTAAGCAGCCAACTCTTGATTTCAGCTCAGGTCGTGGTCTCAGGGTCATGAGATCCAGCCCTGGGCCGGGTTCTGTGCTCAGTGTGGAGTCTGCTTGGGAGTCTCTCTCCCTCTGCCCCCACCCGCTCCCCACCCCCTCACACGCACACTCTCTCAAATTTAAAAAGAAAAAAAAAGAAAGAAAGAAGAAAAAATCCACAGAAAACCTTAAGTCAGATCATGTCAGCCTTGTGCTCAGAACCACCCATCACGTTCCCGATCATCTCAGAGCAAAGGGAGAGTCCGGAGCGGGCCCTGCATGATCTGGTCCTTTTGCCTCCCTCTGTGCTCGGCTCTGACGACCGCCCTGCCCCCCTGCCCCACACTGGTCTCACTGCTCTCCTGTCATCAGCCCCCTGAAGCCCCCCACTCGTGGGCCTGCACTCGCAGCTCCCTGCACCCGAGTGCTCTTCCCAGCCCCCCACAAGGCTCCGGGGTCTCCTGCCTTGAGGCTTCTGTTCCAAAACTGCGTTCTCCGTGAGGCTTCCATGACCTTTCATCCTTTTTTATTGTACGAAACATGTAAAATACAGCTTAACTGGTTTTCAGTGTACAGTTCAGTAGTGTTAAATATATTCGTGTGCTTGGGAAACAGAACTCTAGAAATTCTTCATCTTCCCAAACAGCCTCTGTCCCCATTAAACAACTCCCCATCCTCCTGTCCCCTAGTGACCACCTTTGTACTTCCTGTCCACATGAACCTGTAAGTGGAATCGTACTGTGTGCTCCCTTCGTGGCTGGCTCATTTCCCTGAGCACAGTGTCTTTAAGGTCTGCCTGTGTTGTAGAATCTAAGAGGATTTCTTTCTTTTTGAAGACTGTATGATACTCCACTGCTTGGACAGACCACCTTTTCCTTATCCATTCATCTGACAATGGATACTGGGCTCCTTCTATCTCTAGGAACAAGGGTGTGCAAATATCTCTTGGAGACCCTGAGGTCAACTTTTTTGGATATATATCCCGAAGTAGGATTACTGGATCATATGGCAGTTCTAAGTTTTGGAGGAACCTCCATACTTTTATCCATACAGGCTGCACCATTTCACAATCCTGATCTAAAATATAAATGCAGGAGCGCCTGGGTGGCTCAGTAGGTTAAGCCTCTGTCTTCGGCTCAGGTCATGATCTCACGGTCCTGGGATGGAGCCTGGCATCGGGCTCTCTGCTCAGCAAGGAGTCTCTTCCCCGTCTCCCTCTACCTACCTCCCTGCCTGCTTATGATCTCTGTCTATCAAATAAATAAATAAAATCTTTTTAAAAATAAATAGATAAAATATAAATACAAATCTGTATATATATATATATATATATATATATTTTTTTTTTTTTTTTGGACAGAGAGACAGAGACAGCAAGAGGGGGAACACAGAAGGAGGAGTGGGAGAGGGAGAAGCAGACTCACCACCAAGCAGAGAGCCCGATGCGGGGCTCAATCTCAGGACCCTGCGATCATGACCTGAGCTGAAGGCAGACACTTAATGACTGAGCCACCCAGGCGCCCCACAAATCTCTATCTCTAAATGTAAACCCCTTCTAAAATAGGAAATCTTTCTAAAAACGCAAACCGCACTTGCCTACCATCCTGTCCTCCAGCAGCCCTCGTCTCAAGCACGGCTGTGTCTGCTGAGTGATGGCGTTGCCACCCACCCCCCAACCAGGGCAGGATTTCCCATTCATTTTCTTCATGGCCGCATCTACACTGCGCCGCGCCCGCCCACGTGCACATGCAGAGAGAGAATGCGGTCAAGAACGAACAGCCAGGGAGTTCCGGTGAAGGGCGTATGCGTATTTGTTCCATTACTCAAGCAGTTTGTAGGTTTGAAGTATTTCAAAATTAAAATCGGGGCTGGGAGGCGGGGATGACGACCGCACACCAAACTCACCGCCCACAGCCCCCTCCCCCGTTCGAGCCCGCACTTTAAAGGGTCTGAAAACGCTGACCCCCAGCAACCACTGGGAGACCGGGCCACAGAACCGCTCGTGTAGAGCGGCCGCACGTGTGCGGTTGGGAAGCGGACACCATGTCTCTCGGGACTTGTGCTTTGGGGTAACAGTGGGGGGCACGATGATGAAACGGTTCGAGGAGTTGAACGGTTGGGAGAAAGCTGTCCCCAGAGCACGGAGGTAGCGTCTCCCAACCTCACAGGCTTCCTTAGACATCTGTCATGGCAAACGTGAAAGACATCCTCACTGAAAACATGGCCCTGGGCACAACTGAGATCGGGTGAACAGAAGGGGCGACGGGCCAAGGGCCACTTCACAGTGCCTAAGGTCACAAGGGGAGCAAAGAGAGGAGACGAGCCCAAGCGAGGACACATGAGACCTCCTGAGCCGTGTGGGGCGCTGAAGACCGGAGCGGGTCACCGCCGGGCGACACGGAGCCCCGATCTGCCCTTTCTAGCTGAAGCTGTTCTTTCTTTTCAACTCAGAGTGGGGGACGTTTCTGCGGTACCTGCTGTGCCCATTTTAAGCCATCTACAGATTTAGGCCCTTCCCTTCTCTCCCTCGGCTCTCCGAGAAATGCCCCTGGGCTACAGCCCTCTGATCCAACAGCCACAGCGCCCCCACAGCCACTGTCACAGGGAGAGTCTGCAGGTAAGCCGTGGCGTTCTGCTCGTTCTGCTCTCAGGTCGGAGCCGGTCAGCTTCATCTGGTCCGTCTCCTCCACCCATCCCCTCCCGTTTCGTGGGGGTGGGGCGCACACACGCCCTCCTTCCAGGGCTGTGCCCGGGGCTGGGCGGCAGACCATGGCGGGGGGGTGCCCAAAAGGCCCCTGAGCCTTTCCACTCACCTTCAGAGGTGGGGGCTGAAGTTTCTCGGGGCTGAAAGGGTCGGCCTGGCCAGCAAATGCATGTCCGTGGAGGGGGTCGCCGCCCACGCAGCAGGGCTCCGGGTGCGGGGGGCTGGTCTGGGCACAGCTGCTGCAGCCGCTGTCCACCGAGTCGGCCTGCCAGCTCCTGCAGACAGACGTTGCCGAAGCCCCCAGCGTGTGGGTCAAGGTGGCCTTCTGCCCCTTCCTCTTTTCTTCCCCAACTACCTCCGGCCGCCCTGCCCTCTGTCCTTATCAGGGATTCTCCTGTGAATTTTACTAGTGTGGGGTGAGTGGAACCGACGGTAACAGCTCTCCAGGATTTCCTGTTTTGCATTTTGTGGATCTTCCCCTTCCTCCCCATCCCATACATAAAACATTCTGTGTAACCACCGTTGAATTTGGTAAAAACCTCTCGCCAGGACGGACGTGTCACAAAAACAAAAGATACTACTTCTTACAAAACTGGGGAAACAGCACATCACGGGACCAGGTACCCTGCCGCAGACGCACCCAGCGAGACCTACGCGCTGTCGGTGGTCGCACACAGGCACTCTTCTCATCAGGTCAAAGGGCCTGTTCTCTAGGGGCCACGACGTGAGGAGGCCTTTCAGTAAGAGGGCCTGTGCGTCTCTAGCACCCAAGGTCAGCACCCTGAGCCCCCGCTCCCAGCCTCGCCCAGCCCCGCCGGGCATCCAGCCAGCCGCTGAGTACTGCACTCTAGCCCTCGCCGTGCACTTCCCCTCCCTGCAGTAAATTCAGGCAAAGCCCTTCAGAAGCAGCAGGAAGCTTTGGAAACGGGAGGCTCTTCGTGGAAAATGTGGAAGTAAAGCAGTACCAAGGTGCTTCCAGAAGGGATCGGACAGAAGTCCATTCCCTCGCGGCACTGGCCCATCTACTGTGGCCCATCTACTGTGTGGCGCCCCCACGGCACAGCAGCCGCCGCCGAGTCGAGGCTCGGCCAATGGGCCGCCTCCGGTACCTCTCGGACACGGCCTCGGCCAGCTCCTCCTTCCGCCCCAGCTCGAGGATCTCGTCCTCCGCGCACTCCAGCTTCACCCGCTCCTCGGCCAGCTCGCGCTCCACGGCCTGCAGCTGGGCTGTGGTTCTGGCCAGCAGCGCCGTCACCGCATCCTGCAGGGGGTACAAGGTCAGCGCCTGAGCCCGGGCTGGCCACCCTCCGTGACTCTCCAGGGGCAAGGGGTGCCCACCGTGCCAGCGGGACAGGGCCGGGCCACCTCGTACAGCTCTGAGGGCTCAAGTTTTAAAACCACCAACGCGTCACCCCCCACCACTAGCTCGTCTACATTAAAGCCACGGCCGTGAACGGCCGTACACACCGAAACCTCCCATTCCTGTGCCTTCCCTTGAACCTGCCTCTTGGGCACTGCTGCGCTTCCATGCTAAGCGCGCAGAGAGGCTCGTGAGAGACAAAGCCCCTGTGACAGTGGGTGCCCGCAGCGCGACAGGGCACACGTACCGTCTTCCCGGCAGTGGCAGCTTGTGCCGGGTCCCCAGCAGCAGCCCCCAGCCGCTCGCTCTCCCTCGCCCTGGGCGGCCCGCAGCTGCTGAACACCTGCACCGCGTACCAGCGCAGCTGCATTTCGCTGGACCCGTCGTAGTCGGCCAGGTTGATCTGAGCAATGCCCTGCAAGGGTGTTTGAAAAAAAAAGCAGAATGATTTCACCTTAACAACCAAGGGGAATCTCATAAAACATCAGGGTTGCCCTTCGATTGTAACCTTGTAACTGGAAACACAGAATGCTCTCCAAAGGACTGCAGTGAAATGAAAGTGGTAACAGAGGGTATCCTTGAGGGAGGCTCCCGGGCCATTGCTTCAGCCCCGTGGGGAGGTGCCGGGAGGGGGACGGGGGCCGAGAGTGGACAACCTGGGGGAGGGGAGGTCAGGCTCAGGGTCCACCCACTGATGAGCTGCGAAATCACTCGGAGATTTCGGAAACAAGAGAGGGCTGGCTGAACTCCACCATCTAATTCTACTGCCGAGGGGTGAGACCAAGGGGAGAAATTCCAACCTCACCAAGAAAGCATCCTGGCTGCCTGGCCACGGCCCCAGATAGGGTGTGGTTGGGGTACTGAACACAAGCTGTTCGCACTCCTAGTTCAAGGAGGACCAGGTAAAACCTAGAGCAGCCTGTAAATGTGAATTTCGAATAAACAATGGATTTCTGTACAGTGTAAGTATGTCCCAAATACTGCATGGGACATACTTATCTTAATAAAGAATCCACAGCTTATTTGAAATTCATGTTTAACTGACCATCCTCTATTTTTTATTTGCCCAATTTTTCAACCCTACTTAGTTCCCTCAACTGAAAATGGGGGTCTTCTAGAAGTCTTGCAAGGGTTAGTTGAGATAATATATTTAAAGTTACTATATTTAAGGCATACTTGGCAAGACAAATCCCTTTCTGTACTCCCAGCTGCAGAGATGACTTCACAGGACAATTTCTAAGCAGCCCACCACCGGAAAAAGGAAGGGGGGGGTAGGAGGGAGCCGGGAAGGAATGGAGGGAGGCAGAGGCAGAGACAAAGGAGAGAGAAAGGTGGGCAGACAAAGAAGACAAAACCAAAGAAAGGACAAAAGATGGAGCAACAAGAAAGAACGAAAGACCAAAAAGAAAGGCAGAAAGACAAGAGAAGGGGCGGGAGAGAGACGAAGACTGTCGGGACAGAAAGAGAGGCAGGGGAGGGGCGGCGGAGGGAGGGAAGGACGCACCAGCAGCTCCTCCGGCAGCTGCGGAGTCACCGCACACACGTACAGCTGGAGTGACTTCAACGTCAACATGCTTGAATGCACAGGGATTCTGAAAATTTCATTAAATACCAGGGGGGTCTGGAATTCCAGAGCCTTAGAGCAGTAAGTGTTCGGGGTGCCAGAGTCGATCGGCGGCAGATAGACTCGGATGTGTCTGGAACCAGAGAGAAGGAAGAAAAAAACAGAGACGTGACACTTCCGGACAGGTCTGTGTGATACAGTGCACAAACTTCATGTATGTGTATACGCATTCCCCTGTTCGGATGCCCAAGGGCAGAATTTTTAAGTCTTTTGGAAAAGGTCCTTTCTCAACTAAGAGTAAGTCCAAGGACTGACATGCCCCCTGAGACCAGGGGGAGAAACGCTCTCGAAGAGAAAGGCTTACAAGTCAGGAGCTACGACTTTGGAAGGAGTCAAACAGAGGTCCTGCTTTCACCGGCTTTTTGGGAAGCCACCTATACTGATCTCTCCTGGCCTCCTGGCTCCCTCTTCAAGCTCCGTGTGCCTGGCCTCCAAGACCGCTCACACCAGCCCGGGCTTCCCGCCCTGTCCACCCCCAGCACGGAACAAACGAGAAGCGCAAACACCAGCTGCAAAGCACAGCATGACGGTGGGCAAAACCCCAGGGTGAGCCCGCGGCCACTGACAACCGGGCTGCTCCCGAGGCCTTCAGAAGACAAGCTTTAAAGACTCCTGGGAGGGCCTGCACCTTGGGCTCAAGGAGACCGTGAGCGCTGCGCTCGGCCGCCGGGTGAGGGGCCCCGCCGGGTGAGGGGCCCCGCCGCGCAGCCAGCCCGAGCCACGGGGCTCCCAGTGGCGGCACCTGCCTGGCACAACCCTGCGTTCTCCCTTGTCCTTCGCTCCGACAAGGGCCCCGGCTCCCGCCCAAAGCCTCTCCGTTTGCTCTGCACGACCACAGCCTGGGGCGCCGCCACGTCACCCAGTCTTCTGAACGCCGCTGAGCCTTCCCGGGCAGACGCCGCCTGGCATTTTACCAGGAATGAGCCCTGGCACGCACACGCCCTAGGCATCCTCTCCCCCGACAGGGGCTACCACTGCCGGCGGGGTGGTCCCCAGTCCCCGGACCGCGGGGAGAAGCGCTGTCGCCACGCTGGCTTACATCTTGCTGTCCTCCTTCAGGACCAGCCCCGCCACGTTCTTCAGCTGGAGCACGTTCACAAGAAGACACTCGTTGGCGCTGTCGAGCCTGGGAAGTAAAGAGCAGCTCGAGCCGGCGCCCCCAGCCCCCGGGGTGGAGACCTTCCGGGGGCCTGTGCTGCTGTGGCCACCTCCCTGGGCGTCCTGGCCCGTGAGGGGACAGCTCCCCACCACAACGCTCAGTACTGGAGGGCGACCGTGGAGCCGCTCTGGCCCAGCCCTCCTTCCCGCCACCTCTGTCCCCTCCCGGGAGCCACTGAAGCGGGCCAGGCCGGGCCAGGCCGGGAGCAGCGCCCAGACGGCGGGGGTCCCCACATCCCTCCCGGCCTGGAAGTGCGGGTCACCGGGTGGGCGCCAGTCTACAGATCAGTTCCAGGAGTGACAGGGGAAGAGTGTCCCGTACTCACAAGAATCCCACGTGGATCTGGGGCCCTTCGTTCCCACAGGTGTCTCCGGGCACAGACTCGTCAGCATCTTCACTCCTGAACAAAGCGGAGGGTCCCCGGCGTTACCGCCCAGGGCGCAGGTGACCGCGGGCTCGCCAGAAGCTCTCTGGTGCTCCGGGCGCTTCTTACCGCCAGGGGCTTTCTTACACTGTGACTTAAATGACCTCTGACTGTGACTGAAAGGACACAGCAGGCCCACGACATACCTCTGTGGGGACCCGCCTACAAAGTGCTGTTGTCTCTGAGCAAACTACTCGGGGCAAACTTCCGAACTAACTCTTACACCATCTGTGACAAGTAAAATGTGTGACAGACACCGGGAAGGAAATAACGATGTCAAACGTGTCAAATCAAAACACAGCCCAGAATCCCAAGAGGTGTTCTGTCGTTACGAAGGGATTCCTCTAGCTTAGGAAAGAGGGGAAGGAGGGAGAACATTCATTTGTAACGAAGGCCCTTTCTAGAAGGGCAGGTCTCTCTTGTCCACTGGCTCTCCTTTTCCAGCTAGCAGGGGCTTGGGCCTCCAGCTGACCAGGGCCAGACAGGAGGAAGTCATGCACGAGCCACGGAAGGAGGGCCATCCTCCAGCCGCCACACAGAAGCCGGAGGACTTTTCTCGGTGGGTTGCCAAGGCCCAACTACCAAAGTGGAGAGAAGCCCGGAGGAGATGCTAGCCTTGGAGACACACGTTTGCGACACTGCACAAGTCCCCGTAGGCACACGTCTTGTGCCTGACAGTAACACTGTGGCAAGTCTGCTGAGGAAGGAGATCAGCTTCTCACCTTTTGTTCAGAGGCTCAAATACCCCGCTATCGCTCGCCAGCGAATAATCCGACAGGCATGCGGACACTCGGCGGGCTCTCCTCTCCAGCCTCCTGGCACTGTCTTCTCGCAGAGTCACTGCTATAAACAAAAGACACACCTGGGGTCAGAGGTGACAGCACCGGGGGGCCAGGGACCGTGATGCCAAGAAATGAGCACCCTATGTTAGGGCACATACAGACTTACTGAGTGTTCCAAAGACACGCCATTCTATACACAGACATCATCAAACAGACATGCATATGTTTAAATTCGCTGCACTCAAAATTTTTTTTTTAATATTGAAAAACTGAAAAAATAAACTTTTGGCTACTTCTTTAAAAGCTCTTTACTTTTTTTGTTTGTTTTTTTTTTTTAAAGATTTTATTTATTTATTGGACAGAGAGAGAGCACTAGCAGGGGGAGCGTCAGGCACAGGGAGAGGGAGAAGCAGGCTCCCCGCTGAGCAGTGAGCTCCACATGGGGCTGATCCCAGGACCCCAGGATTACGACCTGAGCCGAAGGCAGATGCTTAACCAACTGAATCACCCAGGCTCTCCTAAAATCTCTTTAAAACAGTCACAAATCTCTCTTCAACTCCTTAATGAGCACACAGAACAGAAGAAGATGCCCCTTCGTATCACACTTTGAGAAAGACCATCATCCCTGAAAGACCAGGAAAGAAAGGTTACCCCAAATGCGGACAGCACCTCTTACCTAAATACATGTGAACGGGGGGCGGGGTGATTTTCATTTCCTTCTTTACGATGCTTGGTATTTCCCATATTTTATACAATAAACATATACTCTATATTTCACAACCAGAAAAAAATTTTTTTTTAATTATCCAAATAAACCCTAACAAGATGGGGTGACTTTCAGGTCAGAGGACACGGCTGGCCCCAGACTCAGCCTCTGGAAACAGCTCCTCTGATGGCCACGTCCTCCCGGCCGCCCAGGGGCCAGACCTGCTTCTTTCTAAAATTGCTTTCCCGGGGTTAGCAAGCTACTGGTACTAGGCAGCTTATGGTTGCCTCGTCTCTCTCTTAGTCGAGAGCCGAGAGCAACCACCCACATTCTTCCTTTTAGCACTTCATGCCCTGTCTTTGCTCCTTCCCTCACAAGTTCCTTTTCACAAAGCCAGTGAAAGCCGGGCCGCCACCCTCCGGTGCCAGGTGTGAACGTGCACACGGGCGTGTCAGCGCCTTCCAGGGGGGCAGACTTGGTGAGGAGACGGGAAGTGAACACGGAGCCCCGAACGGGGCCTTCCTCTGACATCGCGAGGCCTCCTGTTAGCAGCGCGGGTCCCCCCGTCCTCTCTGTGCTTCCCTTCGGCCATCTCAGCTCTGAACACGACAATCTAGGCACCTGCGCAGCCCTACGTTGAGGGAAGTGTCCAGGCCACTGAGCACCAGCTCGCTTTCCAACCAAATCGTCATTCGCACACCGAGCCAGGCCAAACACGCTAGACAGCGCCCAGACGGACGGGCCGGCTCGGGCCGCAGCTCTCGGCCGCAGACGAAGGCTGTCCTTCCGGCGGTCTGCAGTGCCGGGCCCGCGCAGCTCCGGGCGCCTCTCCGGTCCGGGATCGAAGCCGGCTCCGTGCCGGGGCGGCCAGAGGCGCGGACTCTCGGAGCCCAGCTCTTCTCATCACTCCTGCCCCTCGGGAGGCCCCGAAGGCCCCAGCTGGGAATCCAGACGGAAGCCCTTTGTCGCGCCGCTCCCCCGCAAACCAGAGCGCTCCCTGCCTGCACCCCGCGCCCCGGCACTCCGCTCGGCTTCCCGGGCACAGCCTCGCGCTCCTTCCAGGCCAGCCCGCAAGCGAGGAGCCCGGGCCCTTCCGGCGAAGCCGCCAGTGCAGCGCTCACACCGCTTCTCTCTCACTGCAGGGCCAGTCTCGGAGGAGAAAAAGGAAACGAAGGAATTAATCCTCAGTGATCCCAGGCTTAGTCACCGCATTCACAGAGCGACTGGCAACTGGCAGCAGGTGTCGGAAGGAAGTAGCTCAGCCGTGGCCGGGGCTGAGAAAAAGCGCATAGCAGCTCCCACGCTACATCCGCGGCCACCTGCTCCGGGGCCTCCAGACGGCGCGACGGGGCGCGGGGCGCAAGGCCAGGGAAGGAAGGAACCGACGGCCCTCCCGACATTCCTTGAGAACATCACCGACCTTTCTACCGTTAAAGACAGACAGACAGACACTGAGACCTAAGGACATCAGCACTGCTTGATGAAAAGCAAATACAATGAAAGTCACATTGTGGGCAAAGCTGCCAGGTGGCCTATTAGTAAAATAATGACAGCCACTGGTATGTGGGAAAAATACACAGAAATATGTACTTCAAGCTTTTAGATAAGTTCTTATGCAACTTTAGTAGCCATGATAAATATTAACATTGAAATAATAATAATAATATTAATAATAATGATAACGGTAACTAGCAAGCTTCTTTAAGGCACAGCTATGCGGTATGCCCCTCCTGGCCACACCCCTCCCACGCTAACTACACAGATTCATCGCACAAAGATGTGCCTACTGCCTGACCAACAAGGTGAGGGATTCCGAGGTCACTTACAGTGAACGTTTCTGTCGAGCCGCATGAGAAAGGAGATAAAGAAAAAAGCACAAAGTGAAAAAACTGCAGAATTTAAGCCAACAGTTTTAAACAGAGTATGAGTATCATAAAAAGTCAATCAGCGGATGAATAAAATCAAGGTTTCCCAGATTTAGATTAGCAAATACTAATGGGAAAAGAAAACAGGAAAAGACTTCAAAAGTCATGATACATTTGGCTTTTTAAAAGATTTTAAGTAATCTCTACACCCAGCGTGGGGCTTGAACTCACAACCCCGAGATCAAGAGTCACACGCTCCATGGACTGAGTCAGCCGGGTGTGCCGACACAATTGGCTTTTGAAATCCCAGAAAGATAAAAGTGTAGTAAAAATATTAAAAACGTTGAAGATTAGAGTCTATTCCCCCACTCCCCTTGCCCACCTTCTGCCTCCTCAGCTTGATTTAAAACACAATGGAAGAAGTGACTCCTAGAGGTTGCTTTATAGGTTTGGGCAATTCTGAATTTCCACATACCACAATTTTATCTTTCTAACAACTAAACGTGCCGGAGGTCAAACTTAGGCTGTCCTGTTCCTAAGGAAACTAGAAAGTCGGGGGGAACTATGTCATAAACGCGGGCGTCATAAATGCGGGCAGAGTAACAAGCAGGACCAAGATCCCTGCCATCTTTACGAAGCTACGATGACTCTAGGCTCAAGTGTTCCCACAAACATCAAGAGAGGCCAGAAGTCACCCAGTGTCCACGCCTGGAGCTGGTTCCCCAACCCAGCCTTCGCAGGGGGCACCCACTAGGACCAATGCATTCACAGAGTTAAGGATTTCAAAACTATAAAGACCCAAGTCAAGGGACACTGTCATACAAGAACTGACCACAAGGTGGCAGTACCCAAACACAGCATAACCAAATACCTCCCAGTCTAGGGACTGAATTACACAACGTTAGCCAGAGTGGGAAGAAAAAAATAATCAGGATCGGAAACTCAATCAGCTCTTCTCCCCTCTCACCCTGTCTTTCCCCTGGCCCAAAAGGGCCCCTGGGCCTTGGGACTTTCTGCCTAACAAGACTGATACTCGTGCCTCAACCTTTAAAGCCAGGCTGGCAGGGAGGCAAGGCACTGAGGGCAATCAGCTTAAGCAACAACAGATGTGCCATTTGGTCCCGATTTTGTGTTTTCTTTTTTGAATTAAAGGAGTAAACATGGAACGCTGAACCTGTGATTATAAAGAACAAAGGGACGAAGGGCACCTGCACACGTGAATGCCAGAAACCGTATGCCTGGGGATGCGAAAGGCATGCTTGTAAACACAGAGAAGACAGCAAAGTCACAGGTGCCGCAAAGCCACAGGGCGGCCTCCCCAGCTCACACATCCCTGGTCCAGCAGGCAGGTGCTAACAGAGCCTATCATTTGATTAGAGCCACAGTAACCAGCGTGCTTACATACGTAAAACTCAGGCAAACACAACGGTGGTGAGTGAAGACCGCCTTGTTCGTGGGCAGGGAAGCCAAGACTCAGCTGAGTCCGCGCATGCACTCAATCAAGGTCATGCAGCTAGCGGGCCAGCAGGCCAGGCAACAGAGTCTGGGCCTCGAAGCTGTGTGTCTGAAGCTGTTACCACCATACCGCCCTGGCTTTGTCCTCACGTGTCGTCTCTGCCCCCTGCTGCAGGACCGCTCACCGGTGCACGGCCAGACCAGGCCTCTTGGCCTCAGCATAACTGACCTCTTGGCCAGACGGCTCCTTGTGACGGGGGCCGTGCCGGGCACTGGACAGTGGGGAGCCGCACCCCTGGCCTCCACCCACTAGACGCCAGCAGTGCCCCCTCGCACAGCCTTCACTTGTGACAACCCAAACCTGTCTCCAGCCACTGACCAGTACCTTCCAGGGTTCAAATAATCCCTTGGTTGAGACCCACTAAGCTACACAAATATCTTGCGTTTGCCTAAATGGAAGGTCTAAAACCTTGCCGTGCATATAAAAGTTCACGAACCTGAGGAAGGAGACCTTGCTCTTGGTCCTCTCGGAACTCTAAGGGAGTTAAAGTTGCTGCAGTTTGGCTCAGAAAAGCACACGGGGTCCCGATGAGGAGGGGCGGAGCCTAGGCCCTGCTCTGTGCATAAGCCATCGGTTGGAACGTTCTCTGGAGCGACAGACCCGTTTTCTATGGGGGCTACCACTGGTCAGGGCCGGGCACCAAGGACAAGCTGAGGTAACTGACTGGATGCACAAGGTCGGCCTGGCTCGATCTGAGGGGCACCAGAGACATCGCTTGGGTGAAATGACGGATGCTTACGGGCGTGTCTTTTGAAATGACACCAATTATTTTCATTCCCACGTTTGATAAATTACAGCTTTGAAAACTGGGAGGTCAGAGGCTGAAGAGATGAAGTCACGGGTTCACCGGAAGTAGAGCTTTCCACTGGGGCTACGAGCAGACCCGGGCCAGGGCGAACCCCGGGGAGCTCACGGAGGCCCCAGGACCTCCTGAGCGGCCTCGGACTGCGGGAGGCGGGGGTGCTTACCATCCTTTTCGACAATGGAGCACATTCTGAAGACAAGCAAACTCCTGGGGAAGACGACCTGACCAGCTCCACGACCTCTCCAGACCCCAGACCCCGGGGCCCCAGGAGGAAAGCATGCAGCCGGCAGGCGTGACCCCACCAACCGTCTGAAACCAAAGCTCGCTATGGAATCGAAGAGCCGGCTGACGTCAGCGCAACTGCACGCGATTTCATCCCCGAACCCGAAACCGCCGTTTCCCCAGCACGAGCAAACCCGCAGCACTCCTCCGTACTCACGGGCAGCCGTGGGAGCGACGGTCGCTTGGGGTCCTCGCTCGCGAGGTCCTTCCCCTTCCCCGAGGAAGCCGTGCGGCTGAAGGGAAGCCGTGCCCTGCAAGTCTTCATCCCCCAAAGCAGAGGCCTGGGCCCGCAGTCTGTCGAGGGTGCCCAGGCCGGGCACCTCGAAACCGTCCCCCAGTTGGGCCAAGGGCGAGTCGCGCGAGGCCGGGAGGAAGGGCGTGTCCAAGGGCGAGCTCGGGGGAGACAGAGAGGACAGGGAGGAGCGGGAGGACAGGGAGGCCAAGGACTGCGGCGTGTCCAGGGAGCGCCTCTGCTTGTGGAAGGCCGAGGGCACCAGGGGGTCCAAGAAGGGGGCGTCTCGTCCCAGGGAGTCGAAGGGAATGAGATCGAAGCGCAGAAGCTGGCCACACTCGGCGTCGGGTTTCTCGTACTGCGGGAGGCCGTAGATGTCGGTGAAGCTGACGGAGCTCAAGGACCCGCGGCTGGAGGCCAGCGAGCCCCGGCTGGAGGCCAGGGACCCGCGACTGCTCCCGGAAGACACAGTCAGGGTGCTGGCGGACAGGCTGCAACAAGACATGCCCACACTCTTAGAAAAGCGCCCCGGAGACCCGTGCTTGAACCCCGCCGCGGTCCACTGCGAAGTGGCGCACCTGGTCGGTTCCAGGGGGAACAGAATCCTGCTCCCCCGTCCCCTGCCCTGGAACAGAGTGTGTCTCTAACCACTCACAAGCACTTGTGAGGCACCTCCACTAGTATTTCCTTTGCTTCTTGTGACTGTCAGTCGAGAGCGGTAGGTAACATCGGAGACTCATGCCTGGCTTCAGGTCCCAGCTCCCAAGGCCGACCAGCCGAGCCCACCAGGTCAAGTGACTTGCCCTTTCGGGATCCCCCCACCCCGCTTTCTCACTGGGGGCTGCAAGATAATCATGCCTACCTCGTGGTGGTGTGAGGGGGAATTACTGAGAAAATAAGACATGGAAAGCCTGTAATATATATATATGTGTACTTGAAAAGGAAGCTACCACTGAGCAATCAAATCTTACTTTAAAAATATTCATATCATTGAGCAAAAAAAAAAAAATTAAAACTATCCATGTGCATATGGAGATGGATATATACACCTGAGAAGCTGTAAATTATAAAATCGCCAGGCCAATTTGACTTCAGACCCTCTATTGTGCAGCCAAGCTCGGTTCTCCTCCCGCTCCCTGCCCCCTGCATCAGCGGCTCCTCTTAAAAATACAACGTAGCCGCTTCCCGCCTCTGTGTTTACAACCACTTCTGGTTCTAAATTCTGGTAGGAGGAAAAACACGTTCAAGGGAATGATGAAGTTCATGGACATGCCTTCATAACATGATAATTAGGCATAGTTTGCTCTTTTAAAGTTACCTGCTTTGGGGCGCCTGGGTGGCTCAGTCGATTAAGCCTCTGCCTTTAGCTCAGGTCATGATCTCAGGGTCCTGGGATCGAGCCTCATATTGGGCTCCCTGCTGAGGAGCCTGCTTCTCCCTTTCCCTCTGCCTGCTACTCTGCCTACTTGTGCTCTCTCTCTACCTCTCTCAAAGTTTAAAAAATTTTTTTTTAAAATAAGATAAAATAAAGTTATCTGCCTTTTTAGGGGCACCTGGGTGGCTCAGTCAGTTAAGCCTCTAACTCCTGATTTCAGCTCAGGCCACGATCTCGTGGAGCCTGCTTGAGATTCTCTCTCTCCCTCTGCACCCCCCAACCCGCTGAAAAAAATAAAAATAAATAAAGTTACCAACCTTTTTAACTGGGACTGGAGATAGGATGTCAAGCGGGTAGCTTCTTCCAGCTGCATAAGGAGACAATTTCTTTTTTCCTGAAGCAGAATCCTGTAGGTAAGAAAACAGTCCACTGATGGATTTCAAAGAAGGTGAGTTTACTTTCCCAACAAGAAATTCAACAGTAAATTCCCCGAAATGATTTAGGTCTGAATGACTCCATTCTAGAATACACTTGTAGGTCACGAACACCACGATAACAGAGACTGCTTGTGTCTTGCTTGACGCTGTCCCCCCAGCACCCTGAACAGTGCCTGATACACCGTAGAAGCTCCAGAGATGGGTGGGTGGGTGAACGGATGGGGGGTTGGGCAGGTGCACTAACAGACAGAAAGGATGAGAGCCTGGATTAGACTAGAAGACGGCCTCACATGCACAGCACGCAGTAATCCGCTGGAATTCCTGCCAACGAATCAGAGTGCCTTGCTTAAGCCCGCCTCTGGGCAAAAACACATGTGATTCTAAAATCCATAGAATTAAGATTAGACACAAATAAAACAAAACAGCAACTGTCACAGGGTTAGAGGGCATTTTTTCTCTTCTTTCCACTATCTTCAACTTTAGGGTTTCTGAAATGACCTCTGTCCACTGCACTAAGTCCACCGCCTTGAATGGAACCCGACACATCCAGGCACTCAACGCTGAATGAATGAATGAATGTGTTTGCCTCAGAACAAAATAGTCCTTGTTTATAAATCAAACCACAGCATTTAACATGTGACCAAGTAGGCACCCTTAAAACAGGTCTGTCCTTTGATGGAGAAAAGGCTTGACACCGTCCCAATCCCCAGTGATACTCACTAGCCCACCTCAGCCGGAAGACGCCGACCTCAGCCACTTTGCTCCGTCTCCACATTGGGTCTAACAGCCCTCAGCCTGTTCCGGGGGAAGCCTCCCACCTCCAGGTCCTTACTCCCAATTCAAGCATGCATCAAGTGAAGGGAGGCGCACAGAGAAACAGGCCTGCCTCCACCTGACCCAGAAGGTCCCGGCAGCAGGAGCCCTGGGGGGGGCACTTAGCCCCTGCCCAACCCCACGTCGCTGCACAGCATGGGTCGCAGACAGTGACCACTGGCAGAAATGGCCGCCGTGGAAGTGCCTGTCAGCAGCAGGGGACACCCCTCCCGGCCCAAGGCCACTCAGCGGCAGATTCAGGAGACACACGTGGACCAACTCAGTTCCAGTGGTGAGGGCTCTGCATCCCAGGACTCAGCGCCTGGCCTGGTCCCGGAAGAGACTCCATCAGCTGGACGAGCTTGGCCAACCCAGTCCCTGAACCCGGGCACCGAGAGTGCCACCAGCTCCATGGGGTTCTGTGGATTTGTACCCTGGGACCCTGGCACTCATGTGTGCTGGGATTTCCATGTGGCGAGGGCAAAAACAGTCAAGGGTGCATGCATGTGGGGTCTTGAGCAGCAGGGGGCATTCGCCGGATAGAGTCCACCCTCCTTAAGAGACAACCCGGCCAACGAACTCCCAGGCCCTCCTACCCACACACACACCACAGAGTACCCAGGGGAGAGCAGAAGCGCAGGCGCACAGGCGAAAACTTCAGTTCATGGTCCCTTTCCAGGGTCAAAATCAACTCCACGTTTATTCTGAGTGAAGTGACAGGGCATGCAATCGCCTCAAGCAAACTAAAACTCACTCCTGTATCCCTTTGAGCCAGGCTCTCCCATGGCCACCACTTCCCACCAGCAATGACATCAGCCACTAATGTCACCACACAGACATTAATGATGACTATCCAAGCATCGATAACCCCAACACGTACCTCGGTTGGGTAAACTCCCGTGTGATTAGATGACAGCCCTGAGGGCGTCGGTCCTCACGCAGTGATTCAGCTGTGACACGCTACCTGTGAAGGCTCATATGTACACAGCATACAGCCCTCCTGACACACCGCATGTGAAGGTCTAGTACACGGTCACATGGGTGATCGCCCCGGGGGTGCTCTCCAAAGCTCAGTGGGTCCCCACAGATACCCTCCTGACAGCTGCGAAACGCAGAACAGAGCTGGCCTCCGAAACGGCCCCGGACCGCGCGCGGCAAATGGAAGGCGGTGGCCCGGCACACGCCAAAAGGCCGGGCAATGAGGACTTGGGCTGCCAGCCGGCCTCACCCCTCCGACGCCCGCAGACAGCCCGAGATGGTCCGCGGACAGACGCCTCTGGGAGCGGGCAGGCACCAGGCCGCTGGCAGCTCCCGGGGGAGACCCAAGTGGCAGACGAGGCGAAGGGGTGGCTCGCCGCCACGCCGGCTGGGCCAGCAACGGGGCTCCCTCTCTGGGGCCCACAGCCTGCCTCCCAGCCTGCTGCCGGCCGTCCCGCAGACAAGGGGAACGCACCCCGATGCTGCAAGGGGGGGGCGCTAAGCAAGGGGCTCCCGGCTGCCCTCGCTGCATGCCCTCCTGCTTCCGAGCAGGGAACAGGAACCGCGGGCGCCCGGGCAGAGCTGGCACCTCCCGCAGCAGGGAAGGCGCGCGTTCCCTCCAGCGCCCGCCTTCCACCTGCTCCGCCAGGAAACACACCAGGCAGTCGATGCCCTGCGCCTTAACGACCAGGCCCAATCGAGGGTCACGGGCTAGTTCTCCGAGTTCGCATTTCTGGTTGGACCTTGCCCGGGCGCTGAGTCCCGCTTGCTCCCGAAACCGCGCAAGGCCGCCCACCTTTCCGTGGCGCCCTGCACGGACGTGGCCCGGGCGCGCTGGATCTCCTCCTCCAGGCGCCTCCTCTCCGCCTCCAGCCGCGCCACGTCTTCCGCCGGCCTCCTCTGCTGGACGATGAGCTGCAGCTCCTGGAGCAGGGCTTCCTTCTCCTTGATGAGCTGCAACCGGTCCCTGTCGGCCTCCGCCAGGCCGGGCCACGACTCGTTCTCAAGCTGGGCCAGCTGCTGCTGGATCGTCGAGACTCTGCAAGAGACGGGCCCAGAAAGATTCATGAGGCCAACATAGCACCGCACGTTCTCCACACCATCGCACGGATTCTGGAAACTCCCTGTGCTAAGTACGGAAATTACTGCACTGAGTGAACCCTAAATGACAAAAAGAAAGCATTTGGAAATGATGGATGATAAAAGGAACGTGTAGACCCTCTGCATCGCCTGCCCCGGTCTAGGAGACTAGGGATGGCAGTAAGCATGGCAGGCCTGCCTCAAAGGACGGACGGGAAGGCCGGCTCCTCCACCCCCCAGGCCCCGTGCTGTTCCGATCCGTGCTTTCCTCCACCGCACTGACGCAGAGCAGGACGGAAGCAGCTCCTCTCTCCCCACCTGCCATCATCAGGAGCTAAACAGTGCTGGATCCCCGATGGATGCTTCTGGCTTCCTGCCTGCTCTGCCGGGCCTAACTGGCAACAGCACCTGGACGGGAGAGCAGTGCCCCCAGCACAGGACTCTGGAACAGAAACCCCGGAACGCCCGGCGACCCACGCCACCTTCTGCGTGTTTGCTTGGCACACAGGCAGCGTGGCTTTGTGTCCTGAGTTGTCGCCAAATGCAGATTAAATGAGATGGATGGGGCTTATATTTTCAGAGCAGCCTTTCACGGGTGGAGGAGAATGGTTTCAGCCCTTCAAGTTGAAGTGGGGCTGCCTAGGAGGGCTATCTGTTTTCAGACGGAAACGAGGGACGCCAGACTCCCCCTGAGCCCGGCGCTATGGAGGGCAGATGCTGGCGTATGTGCCCCCAAAACAAAACCCAGGGACTCCTCTCGGGCCACAGAGAGCTGTGAAGACAGGGAAGCAGCAGGGGTGCATGGCCCTGTAGCCTCTAAGACAGCGATTCTCAAAGTGCGATCCCTGACCGGCAGGCAGCCTCCGCGTTACCAGGACCTCTGTTACAAATGGAAACGTGGGGTACCGCTCGAGGGCTGTTGAACGCAACACTCTGGGGATGGGGATGGGCAACCCGGGCTTTAACAAGTACCAGGTACTTCTGACCCTCACTTCGGTTTGAAAACCCTCTGCTTTCAGGCAGCCCAGCCTGGCCTGCTGGGTGCTAACTGACCGTAGAGCTCTTAGGGGCCTGCGTTAGGCTCCCGGCTGACGATCCTCACTACGACAGGAATGGCGGGAGCACTCCTGCCACCACCGTGTCCCCTGCGCCAGACACACAAACTCATCGAAGCTGGCATCCTGCCCACTAGGTCCGGACCTCCGAATCCTTCTCAGTGCTGTGCTCCCTGCAGATACCAGCAATCAGCGGGTGCTGGCCCACATGTTGGAGCCTGGGGGCCAGCCCCGCAGCAGCTCAGGCTCCTCTCGAGCTAGACAGGAGCATGGGGACTGGGCAGCCTGGCTGGAGCGCTGGGTAAGACACCTTCTTCAAGCACCAAACCCATCGAGGACACCAATTGTAAAAAAATTAAAATAAAAAAAAAGAGTAGGGGAGCCTGGTGGCTTAGTCAGTTAAGCGTCTGCCTTTGGCTCAGGTCACAATCTTGGGGTTGTGGGATCGAGTCCCGCGTGAGACTCCCTGTTCCGAGGGGAGCCTGCTTCTCCCTCTGCCTCTTGCCTCTCCTCCCTGCTTCTGCACACTCTCTCTCTCTCTCTGACTCAAAGAAATAAATAAAATCTTTTAAAAAAAATACAAGTTATAGTTTAAATGTGCACATTTACTCAAGTCCAATTCCCCAAGAAGGTAACGAAAACAGTTGAACGTCAGTAGCTTTATTAGGCAAGTTCTTTTCCAACTTAAAACTAATTTCCTGAAATGTGTTGGAAAATGATGCCAGATCATGTCACTGAAAAATACTGCTGGCAGAGGCGGCTCACCGGGACTGGGGATCCGAGCGGGCTGGAACATCCATCTATGTCTAATTAGTGTAATGAAAATTTATGGCGGTCATATAACTGAAGCCCAACGAAAACATACTCCGAGTCGGCCCATAAATAAGTTGGTGCCAAATCAGACATTATACCCAATGAAATTTCTGGAACGTTCTACTGGAGATCAAGACAAGTCAAGAGTAAGGAATGAATGTGAAAGAGAAGAACAACACTGAGCGAATCCATTGTGTCCTCATAATTTTTCATGTCATTTATCCGAACAAGCCGCAGGAAAGCCTCTCTGAACCCGGCTGACATTGGCGGTATTATTCTGTAACATATACTAATTCTCATTCACATGCTACAGGCGCCCACGTTTTTAAAAGCACTCCCTGTGAGTTTTCTGAGGTGTACACGGGAGGTGATCAAGATTTCACGTGAGCCGGCCCGGGGCTGGTCAGCTGCCGTTCTACAAGCATTCAAGCTGCCGAGGGGGGCAGGAGATGCAGCCCTACATAATCCTCCTCTTCCCAGGCAAATTTCAAGTCATATCCGCTACCAGAAAAGCAGAATGCGGGAAGAGAAGAATTATAGGTGGGAAGAGAGGCGAAGGGCCAACTTCAAAAGGTCTGTCCACCGAAGGACAAGACAAATAGCACCGTGGCCCAAGTGACACCCAGTGCACCGTGACAGTGCATGGCTTACGGGACAAGTATGCACAGACACACGGCAAGGGACCACCTTGGCAGAACAGACAAGATTAGGACAAAACCGACTTCGTGTGGCCCACCCGGAAAAGCTGTTCGGGCTGTGCTGATCACGGGGCAAGCGTTTCTATGCTGAAGAGGAGTGCTTGTTCACATAATTAAATCTCACAAGGATGCAAATGACTGCATGGTCGTCCCAGAGCTGTGACTCTAGAAGAACACAGAGAGATATTGCCAAGTGCCATTTCCTCCCGTACAGCCACACTCCAGATGCAGACATTCGGGGGTGAGGCACATACGTCCTGTCTGTCTGCACTGGAAGCCAAAAGCTCTAGAAGGATTCCTTCAGTGACTTCTCGTGCATTCACCATGGGACAGGCAAGCCGGCTTTGCCTGTGACGCCGTTTGCCTTGTCTACTCTGCTGCCGGCCTGGAAACAAGCCATCTGCAAGGACGACACTTCGTGCG
This sequence comes from Mustela erminea, assembly GCF_009829155.1. Lineage (NCBI taxonomy): Eukaryota > Metazoa > Chordata > Mammalia > Carnivora > Mustelidae > Mustela > Mustela erminea. The sequence goes on along the minus strand of NC_045635.1, from coordinate 6,743,345 downwards.
TCAGGATTAGCAGAAGATACATAACCTCTTGCAAATGCCTTTAAAAGCTTTAAAATGTATGTCCGTGTGCTCATGACAGAGAAGAAGCAAAAGCACATCCTTAAATCAAGCATTCAGGTTTCATATTTATTATGTGATCTCCAAATCCGATCCCCCGAGCAGCTTTGATGCAGGCAGAAGTAAAAGAGGAATCATTCTCTCTCGCTGTGTTTCCCTGAACAGGTTTCCTGCTACAACCCAGGCACCATTCAACCATGAATGGAAACCTGCATTGATGCTGCAGAAACTACTGAGACCCTCACAATTCACACGGAAATCCTAAATGTGATTTGCATTTTTACTGTAAAAAATGCACTTCTAATATAACACAGTTTTGAGATATATTTTATATATCTAAAATAATCCTTAATTATTTGAATTTATACCTAAAGTCTGCAGTCTACCATATAATTTTGTGTGTTCCTAAAATATGGCTGCTTTCCGGAAGGGAGACAGAACTCCAGGCAAGCCACGGTCCCATCTGATGGCTATGAGACATGGCAGGACGGCACGGCCACATTCTGGGATACGGTGTCAGCCTCGAGACATGTGCCTTCAGATTTCAATCACAGCTACAGATTTGATACTGCTTATGCTTTCTCTCTTTAGTATTCTTTTTGTAAATATCCATGTAAGTGAACAGCAGAAGTTTAAGAAATCCTCAGCTAAGATCGAGGTCAGGTGGGTGATAAAATCACTGACTGAGTTAAATTGTCGAGCCGACTGGAACCCTAACAGGACACTGATTCCGGACAGCGGAGGAACAGCAGGACCCATCCTGGCAACACATGCTAAGACACAGAGAAACTGGATGGGCCATATGTTTTGCTCCTAGCTGGACTGTGAGTGTTGCTATGGAAACAGCTACAGTTTGTGCACAGTTCTGGAACAAGTGCTCTTAGGTTAAAAATAAGGAACTATCTGTGTCACCGGGATTGGTTCAAGCCCTGCTCTTCCAAACTGGCTTTGAAAAATTCTAAAAAATTTTGGGGTGCCCAGGTGGCTCAGTTGATGAAGTGTCTGCCTTCGGCTCAGGTCAAGAGATCCTGGGGTCCTGGGATCGAGCCCCGCATCAGGCTCCCTGCTCAACAGGGAGCCTGCTTCTCCACCAGCTCCTCATTCTGCTCTCATGCTCTCTTTCTCACTCTCTCTCAGATAAATAAAATCTTTAAAAAAAAAGAAAAGAAAAATTCTAAAATTTTTAACCAATAATGTGAAAATATTCCAATCATAAGGTCTGTCTTGAGAATCCAAAGTGACTTCCCGAAGGGAAACAAAGAAGCACTTGTTTGGTACATTTCACATGAGCCGGAGTTGAAAACACAAAACCAGTCACCACGAGAGTGGCAGTTTGGTCTAGGGAATTCTCTAGCAATCACTACCACTTGGAATTATGAGTCCCACTTCCACAAACTTCCTTTAGATCTGAATACATCCTGATACTTCTCGTTGTCCAGAACACTGCATGTTGACAATTTCACGACTCTGAAAAACTATCTCAAATCTAGACATGCAAGGGAGACATCTCTGAAATACACACACCCCCCCACACCCCCAGCTTAGAAGTGGTAAAGCCCAGGAGGTTCTGCGGAGGGTAGGCAAGCTGAACTTCTCGTGGAGGAATGAACCTCCCTAATGTCACCTGTCTACAGCGGGGTGGGGACGTGAGGCTGTCCTGACCATGGCTCCAAGGTGTGGCCAGCAGAGCGCCTTCCCAGGTGCAGCGGGCAACTGTGTGACCAACAGCTGAGTAGGTTACAAGGCAGGCGCTCACTCGCTCACCAGATCAAGCCAGATCTAGAAAAACTCACTTCAGTGACTAGAGGCAAAATCGAATTACTCCGCGGGGTCTGGAAAGGTGCCCTGCAGCCACCTCAGGGGAGCAGAACCACAGGTGCCCCACAGAGGGCACCGCAATCAACGGCCTTGCTGGACAGAGGGTGGGGCTCTGCCGACCAGAATGCTCCAGACATTTTAAAGCAGCTTCAAGTCCAATGAGAACAGCAACTCATCATCCAAACTCCAGATCCACCTTCTAAGTGACCCTGGGCCACGAGGCGGGCCTCTGGGAACATCCACCTTCTAAGTGACCCTGGGCCACGAGGCGGGCCTCTGAGAACATCCACCTTCTAAGTGACCCTGGGCCACGAGGCGGGCCTCTGAGAACTCTCTCTTCGGGGCCGTTCGCCTCCTTTAGGCTCCAGGGAGCGCCATCCACGTCACACGGGGGGAGGGGCTGATGAAGGGCAGCCGACTTTTTATTTTCCCAAGTAGAGATTTTGCAAAAAACCTACTCACATCAACTATCATCATCATTTTGTAAGAGGAAGGTATTTTAACAGGGGAAAAAAATGACCAGAACAAGAGTTCTTTAAATGGAAAAAAAAGCCAATCCGCGTGATAAAAACCGTCACTGCGCTCCTTTGCCCTGTGCACGGTGGACCGCGGTGCAAGAGGGACACTTCGGAGCAGTGCTTGGGAAGGAGGTCGGTCTGTCCTTCGCCCTTTGCCAGCATCTCCTCCATCGCTGCGGGTCCCCGCAGGGGAGCATCTTCTGAGGTTTTACTTCTTCTTCTCTTCTGCTCACTCCTAGCCAGGCTCTCTGGGACTTTTTGTTCCCCTCTCCGGCAAATTCACTCTCACTAGGCCAATAGCTATGGGACTTTCTTACGATTCAACCGTGAATTCTCTTCCTTTTTCAGTGCACGCTGTCTCCCAAGGTGAGCTCTGCCACCCTGCGACCTCAGTATCACCTAGATGCCGAAGATTCCCAGACTGGTACCTCCCACTGCCCTCTTGGACATCTCCCCACTGGGACGGCTCACACTGAACATTCCCGACTCAAAGGTCCTAGAATGCCCAGCAATTTCAACTCCTTTCCAAGGCACCAGTGGTCTGCCATGACGCGGTCCTGCCTCCCTGCTCGCAGCCTCTTCCGTCCCCATCCCCGCTCGCCTTCGTTCTGCAACTACAAGCCTGTCCCGCTGCCGCAGACCGACCCCCCACCTCCTCGGAGACTTGCGATCGCACAACTTTCCACCCTGATCCCTGCTCCCCAAATGCACAGGCACCCAGAATCCCAGCATCCTTCAGGGTGTAGTGCCAATGCCATCTCCTCCAGCACCCAGGAAGAGAAATCATTATAGAAAGAGTCAAGATCACAAGCCTCTTCAAATGTCCATGAAGGCCCAAGAGCTGTAAGCTGAGCCTGGTGTGATTACAGATCCTGCAAGCACGGTTCTTGAAATGGAGAGACCTTCCCCACCTGTTAGATCCCTAGAGACAGGCACGTCTTGATGCCTTTTCTCTCCTCAGCTCAAGGAGAAGTACCTCAAGGCTCCCATCAGGACGTGGGCCTTGGGGAAGGGACCCAAGAGCAGCGCCGTCCACCTGGAGCTGCCCTGGGCTGCCAGGACGCCTTCTGCCTGTCCGCTGCCAGAAGCAAGGGCCAGACAGCAAGTACGTCGGGACGGGGCCTTCGTCTACTCATCCAATAGCTATTCAGTGGTGTTCAGCTACTGGAATCACAACAATGACCTAAACAGACAAAACTCCTGGCCCTTGTGGGGTTTACGCTCTCGGAGGGAAAAACAGATGATAAAAGAGAAAACACGCACGCAGAGAATGGGTTAGGTGGTCACATCTGCTGGGAGCATCGGGGTGACGGGGGCGGGAATGGGGCATGCTACTTCATTCCGGACGATCAAGGAAGCATCTCCGACAAGGGGACCAAGAGGAGAGCAGAAGCCACCTGACCGACTTGAGACCAAGTAGTCCACCGGTAGGAGAGGAAACAGCGAAGGCCCAGAGCACGGTGCGGGTGTCCTCGTGCTGCTGTAACAGAAGCCCACAGACCCAGTGCCTTCAAACCGCACACATCATCATCTTAGAGCTCAGAAGTCCAAAGGCCAAAATGGGTGGGCAGTGCTGTGATCCTTCTAGAGGCTCCAGGGAAGAATCCATGGCACTGGCATTTCTCAGGGCTGCCCCCAGGCCTTGGCTTGTGGCCCATGCCTCTCTGATCTCTGCTTCCCTCCTCACATCTCCTTCCAGACTGTCCCTCTTCTAAGGGCCCTAGTGACGACACTGAGCCCTCTTGGGTCCTCCGGAACTATCACCGATCTGGAGGTCCTTAACGTAATCCCATCTGCAAAGTGTCTTCTGCCACGGAAGGCAACACAGCCACCAGGTTCTGAGCACTGGGACGTGAACACCTTGAGGGGGCCGTGATTCTGCCAACTCTGGGCACTAAGTCAGGAGTGTGCCTGGTAGGCTGGAGACCCAGTGTGTCTGTCCACAACCAGGCAAGGGAGGACACGGAAGGGAGTGGGCTAACGCCCGGGGTTAGTGGAAAACTGGCTCCTCACAGTAGGGATTTAGAAGTAAAAGCAGAAGGCCAAGAGTAAGATTTCTCAGCTGAAGCACTACTGACACCCTGGGGGGCTGAAGTCTTTGCTGTGAGGCCACACTGTGCATTGTGGGCTGGTCGGCAGCCTCCTGGGTTCCGTCCACTGGCTGCCGGCAGTACCCTGTGCTAGTCCTGAGGACCGAAACTGTTCCCTGGGGAGCAAAAGCAGCCTCCTTCAAGGCTTGAGAGCCATGTGGAACAGGGGAATGACAGCATCTAACATGTTTTGAAAGGATCACTTGTCTAGAAAAAAGAATTCAGGCCCAGCAATTAAAAGAATCAAAAATCACACAAAATTATGTTGACCAGCATGAGGAAATGCACCACTCACACAAGGGAGAAGCACATGACAACTGAGAGAAGGTCTCTGCCTGTTACTCTAGTAAAACTGACAAAGAATAAAGATGTTTAATTGGCGTTGGTGGCAGTGCAGCGTGGCTAAGTCATTCTGGAAGGCAATGTGGGGTTATCTATCAAAACTTTCTTTTTTTAAAAATAGGCTTCACGTGGGGCTCGAACTCAGGACCCTGAGATAAAGATCTGAGCTGAGATCAAGAGTCAGACGCCTGACCAACTTAGCTGCCCAGGCGCCCCTCCGAAACCTTTCAACATATGTGCGTTAAGATCTGTACATTTCATCGCTAAGCATCAGTCCGAGGAAACAGTCATTTCTGCGAGGCTGGGGCCTGTGAAGAGATGTGCGCTGTTTGTGAAAGGGAGGAACTACACCCCGTCTAAGATGCCTGTGCACGGAGGGAGGGCTGTGCACTCTAAGCCAGATGCCCATCACATCCTCCGTTTAATTACATGGGCTTCCTTTATTCAAATGTTTAGGTCAAAGCCTGGAAGGTATCACACCAAACCACGAAGGGTAGGAAGCGGCATCAGAGAAGGGGAAGTGGGTGGTCTCCGCTGTGCGCGCCTGCGACAAAAACAATGTACTCATGTACTATTTTTATAATAAAGACGAAGAGGAAAACAAAAGTGCGCACACACGCGCACGCACAGCCCCAGCAGGTCCTGGGGTGGGGTAGCGAGAGGTCGTCACCCGCAGGCAGAGCCACTGATAGACCGACATGTTCTTGTTAGTTGGGGAGGAGTTTATCTCCCAAACATGCTGAAGACCATCCGTCATGGCATCGCATAAAGCACACTGTCTTTTCTGAAATGTCCAGAACAAGGTTAGGTACCGCACAGACAGGAGTACAATCTCCCATTCTCCCAGCAGCTCCTCTGCCCACTGCTGGGGGGTGCGGATGAAGCTAGTGGGGTCACCCACACATGGAGGCCAGCAAGAAATCCTGTGGGGATGGCCCCGCTGAGGCACCACAGTCCTCCAGCCAGAGCAGGGGTTCTCGGCCTCGGCACTGGTGACATACGGGGGTTCGTTCTCTGTGTGGGGCCGGCCAGTGCGCCGTAGGATGCTGAGCAGCGGCCGAGCAGGTCCCCCAGAGCTGTAACAACCAAACCTGCCTCAGGACGCGGCCAGAGTCCCCTAGGGATAAAGTCCTCTCTCCTCCGCTCTGCCCGGTGGGAACCACTGTGCTAATGGGAAAAGGAAACGTCGTGCTTGTGCAAGCCAATCCAGGACATCTCCACGTGGGTACCTGATATTTAAATGTGGCCAATGGAGCCCAGAACGGCATTTCTGGCCCACCTGGGTCTTGCCCCCTCCACCCCCGCAGCTGCGTGCAATTCCTAACAAGGTCCTGGGCATCCTGAAATAGCGCTGTCTCAGCACTTAAAAGGTTACTCACTGTGTACCCATAGTACCTCTAGAAAACAAAGAAATCACTTGCTATGTTTAGTAAATGTCGCAGCAAAACACGTAACAATTATGTCGCAAAGCATAGCAACCAACTATTTTCTGCATTTTAATACGACACAGCAAATTCCAGCACCCACACTGTGCGGCCCAGCAGAAACATGCAAAAACGAGCAGAGGCGTATTCCAAGCAGACCACGGCCCGACAGACAGCCTCAAGCTCAGGAGAAGGCACGCGGGGCACATGGAGAACATGACCACAGTGATAAGCGGCACGGCTGATTGCACTTGGCAGTGGTCCGTGTGGAAACGTAAGGCCCAGCCCAGATACGAGGTGAGAAGCCAGGAAGAAGCGGGGCTTCGAGCTCCGAGCAATGAGAAAGCCCGTGTCCGCTCACGCCGGCCCTCCAGCACGGAGTCATCTGATCCGCTTTTGTTGCTATTTTTACATTTTCTAAAAAGGCAACAAAGTGGATTTCCAGACATCATGAACGATACAGGATCTGCAGCCGACCCAACTATCTCATTTCCAGAAAGGACCCCCTGACCCCACCTGGCCCTGCGCTCCTTCTCCCCCAGCCTCTCAGAAAATAGTTCACATGTGACTAAAAGACTTTTTTTTGAAAAGACATGCTTCATAGCTTCCTGAAGCACATATGTGGAAATAATTTGGTTTTAAGGCTCTTTCCAGAAGACACAAAAGAGAGAGAGGGTTTCTAGCCAGGGGACCCGAAAGCGAGGGCAGGGTCAGAATACAGGAACCAGGGTCCTGCGGAGGCGGGGAGGAACAGGACGTGGCACAAACCCAGCCTGCCCGCAAGCGCTCCGCGCTGCCTCCATTCTGCCCTTGTCCGATGCTTAGGGCTGGGAGAGGGGGACAGAAGACAAATTCTGAACATGTACAGACAGTCTCAAGTCTCCATTCTCCAAAGGCGGATGATTTACAGCAAAAGTCAACAGAAAAGGCTGTGATGCTCTCCACCCGAGTCCCGCGGCTGAGGAACCGTGAGCACCTGCTGACCTGGTCCTTATTAAACTGTCTTTTAAACCAAGATATGTGACTGTTTCCATTAACCTCTGCAGTTAGAAACGACATATATAAAAGATAAGGCAATTCTGTTGAAGCAGGTCTGAGGGACGGTGGCTGGTCGGGAGGCAGGGCGGGCGGGGGGTGGAGACGGAAGCTGAGAAGTCTCCGTCTTTTTTCAGTCATGGCTTCAGAACCGTCCACAATAGTGAGAATTACGCATCTTAAATGCACATGAAATTTTGTCACGGGCATTAAGAGCCTTACCCAGAAAGGGAGATCGTGGATTTTGCATTCTAGCAGACACTGCTTTCTGATAAAAAGTGGACAGTCTAGCCTGGAGCTCCACAAAAACCTCTTTCCAGGGAAGAAAGGAAGTAGGCAGAAGGCGCGGTTTGAGAAAGGAGCTTCTTACCTCTTTCTGGCCTCCTCATACTGCCAATTAAGCCTGACACGATCCACAAGTCTTGTTTTATCATCAAAGACAAACTTTCCGGAACAGAAGGAAAAAAAGGGGGAAGAGACATATTAAAGACACATTTTCAAAACAGAGAATTCATTTAAACTTTCAGCGACAGTGGAGAATATTTTCATTTGTCTTTGCATTTCCATTTCTCAAGGGTCTGGAAGGAAACACACCCAACAGGGCTCACCCACCACCCTGGCTGGCAGAAGCTGCGAGTGGACCTGGGAAGACTTTGCTCCCCCAACACTGGTAGATTTTTTTTTTTAACAGTGGAAATGTATTCATCTATTGTGTAATTCTTAACAACAACAACAAATTAAGTTTTAAAAAAATGGGGAATTAGTCAGTAGAAGTTGACACAAAGACAAAAATATTCATCCCATTTTGTACAGTACGTTCTCTTGTTCTTCAATGAATGCAGAAGAATGTTGTGCGAAGTCGCGAGATCTGAAGAAGGCAGACTAGCTGGATGAGACATGGGCTACCAGCCTCCTCGGAATGTTACGTAGCATGTTATAGAACGGAAGGTCAAAAGGAAGGAAAGCAACATGTGGAAGAGTCTGATGGGGCCCGTCACCCCAGGAGCTGGAACTGAAATGTAGCACTCTGACGTGATCACTAGCTGTGCTTAAATATTTTCATACCAATTATGCTGAACTAAACAATTCCTAAAACAAAACCAAAAAGACCTGTATGGGAGGTAACTATAGCTCACCTCAGTTACCTCTCCCTTCATTCCTGGAAACATATAACACTAGTTCATTAATCAATTATCTCTGTAGATCTGACCTTACCTAGACCACATGTTATAGCCACTAAGTCTTTTTTTTTTTTTTTTAAGTAACCTCATGTCAACAAACATTTGAAAATATTCTATTTGAACGACTAGTGCTAAATTTATTGATACCAATTTTGATATAAGTCAATAGGAATTTCTCTACATCTTTATTGCTTTGAATGAGGGGTGGAGCAAGTGCTCTCCAGTGAGATGGGTCACCATCGTGCACATTTTAACAGCCTTGTCCAAAGCCCTTCTCCACGGTTTCCTTAACATAAATATCTTTAGTCTATAACATCACAGCTCCAGAAACTGTCTACACTGGAAATGGCTACTTGTCACCTCATCACCCTGAGCTCATCAAGACCAAGAAATGTCGTTTCTTAGAACCTCTTCTCAGGTACCTGGGTGGCTCGGTTAAGCCACTGCCTTCAGCTCAGATCATGATCCTGGAGTCCCGGGATCAAGTCCCACGTTGGGCTCCTCGCTCTGCAGAGCTTCTCCCTCTGACCTTCTCCCCTCTCATGCTCTCACTCTCTCTCCCTCTCTCAAATAAATAAACAAAATCTTTAAAAAAAAAAAAAAAAACCACTCTTCTCAATGCTGTCTATAGATCTCTAAGGTCTGTGTTCGCACTCTTCTTTGAGAACAAAATGGACATCTTGGTCAAAAAAGGAGAAACCTACGGCCCAATGGATTCAACAGGTTCCAGTATAGTCATATAGCACGGAAGTGAGAACGAAGTCAGTTGCGCAGATGTCTAAGATTGTCCCCAATGGTCTCTGCCTCTTGGGACTCACCCCATGTGAAATCCCCTTGAGAATGCCCTTGACTGTAACCAGTAGAATACAACACATGATGGGAAGATAATGGGAAGCCATTTCTGTGATTCCATTATAAAAGATAGTAACTTCCATCTTGCCAACAGACTCTCTCAGTTTGCACACTTTGATGAAGCGAGCTACTGTGCCGGAGAGGTCTGTACGGTAAAGAAGCAGAGCCCTCCGTCCAGCAACCTATGAGGAAGTGAATCCTGCCAACAGTCATGTGAGCTTCAGAGTGGCCCCTTCCCCAGTTGAGGCCTCAGATGAGACCCCAGCCCTGGGTGACTCCTCACTGGCAGTTTTGGGAGAGCCCCTGAGGCAGAGGACCCTGCCCAGACTCCTGAGCTATGGTGTAAGTCTGAAATAATAAAGGCGTTAGGTTCTGGAGTCCCTGGGTGGCTCAGGGGTTGGGCCACTGCCTTCGGCTCAGGCCATGATCTCAGGGTTCTGGGATCAAGTCCCGCATCAGGCTCTCTGCTCAGCAGGGAGCCTGCTTCCCTCTCTTTCTCTCTGCCTGCTGTGATCTCTCTCTGTCAAATAGGTAAATAAAATCTTTAAGATGCTAGGTTCTGGAGTAATTGGTTATGCAGCAATAGCCAACCAATCCAGTTCAGCCTTTCAATACACTTTTTTACAAGTGTGTGATGCAGAAGAAAGCACAGGTGTTTAGGCCTCAGAGATGTCAATTCAAACCCAGGAAGACCTGCCTCCCCCTGGCCACATGACCTCTGGGAACTTGGCACCTCCATCCCCTCGTCTAACAAAAGGACATGGAGGGGCGCCTGGGGTGGCTCAGCTGGTTGGGCGACTGCCTTTGGCTCAGGTCATGATCCACTCAGTGTGGAGTCTGCTTAAGTTTTTCCATTTCCCTCTGCGCCCCCCACCCCCACACTCCTCCTCTCTCTGAATAAAAAAATCTTAAAACACACACACACACACACACACACACACACACACACATCTAAACTCAATTCTCAGGAGTCTGCTGTTTTAAAGAACCCAAATCACAAGGTCAGAGGTAACAAGCAATTCAATTGCCTTCCAGGTCATGGAGTCTTCACAGCTGGATTTTTCCTTCAAATGTAATGGCACAAAAGGGAAAACATTTCTGAAGAGAAAGTGGCAAAATCAAACAAATGAGTGATGGCAGCACAAAACCAGCTCTTTTCTGTCCTGGCACCCTCGGCTCGTGGTTCCGTTCTTGGCGTACCTCTCCAATGATGTCAGTCTGAGACCCAGCATCGCAGAACTGCTGAGGTAAGGAATCGCCGGGCACACCTGGATTGTGAGGGAAGTCTTGCGGAGGGTCGCTGAGAGAAAAGCTATTCCTGAAGCCATCGGTCAGCTTGGCCAGACTCTGCAACAGAAGGAAACGAGTTACTTGAGTTCTTTGTGTGTGATAGAAACTTTCTAACCCCAACCGATGTGAGGCGATGGGTGTGTTAACGAACCTCATCGCGGTCATCATTCCACCTCCTATGTGTATAGCAAGTCATCAGGTGGAACGCCTTAAATTTCTAAAATTTTATCTGTCAATTGTACCTCAATAAAATGGGGGGAGCACTGCCATCCAAAATGTTGTATCGATAAATGAGTCTGACAGAGATGAATGCCGCCTTGAGATTTCAATACACCACACAAAAGGAAAACCACTCCCAGGTGAGGTTTATGTATTTTTAGAGCCTGATTTTTCAGTCGTAATTCTACATGGTCAAGAGTCCTCGCATATGGATGTTAGTGTACCAGAAACTAGAGTAACTGTATCTCCTTGTGTACGTAACTCCTTTGGGTGGAAGTAAAAAAGAACTCCAATTTTCTACAATTTTCTAGAAGACTCTGGAATATATCTCTCTCCAGCAGACGTTTCCATAGACACCAGAACGCACAGGTGCAGCATGACATGCATAGCTGGCTCTGGATCCAGATGGAGGCATGCTGAAATGGGCCAGTACTGTTAAGGTCATAAAAGACAGAACAACTTCTTGGATTTTCCTAGAGAAGACGATGCCCAGGCCTCTCCCAGGAGCTTCTCAAAGATGACGCTGGGGTCTGGAGCTTCTTACGGAAATTCTATAAGTGTCCCCGGTGGGGAGCCCACTCAAGACAAGTGGGTGGCTTGCCCCAGCTCAGCACACTTGGAAAGGCCAAGGCAGAAAAGTTAGTTCCACCTCCTGGGGCAAGTCCTCCAAGCCCCCACGGTGGATTACCACCTGGTTCAGCCCCGGAGTTAGGGCTTAGATTAAATGGGGGACGACCACACCGCACCTTGTCCAACGCTGCCCTCAGAGGCTGCAGTCAGCGGCAGGAGCTCTTCCTGCCACCAGCGCCTAGAGAAAATTGAACCGTTGACCATTTACCTCTCGTGACCTGGGAGGGCCCCTGAAAATACCGACTGGTGGGTCGTACCTCCAGAGCCTAATCCAGCAGGCCTGGTGTAGTGCCCAGTAACGGGCAGTTGAACAACCACTGTGGGGACACTCCACAAGTCCCCTGACCTTGACTTCGGAAGCACTGCCGTGCAAGGCAGTTATGTGCGCACCTGTCTCCTTTGGGCCACAAGTCCGAGCTCTGCTTCACATGTCCTTCTGCAGAATCCAGACACGCGCCTACCAGGCACTCGGGGCGTTGAGCAAAAAATGAAAGCCGTAACAGAAGCACCGGAGTGCACCCCAGGACCAAGTCAAAACACCAGTGCACCTCCACATGCAAAAAATCAAACTTTTTCTAAAAATACCCAAATCCCCAGAAGTCCAAGGGACCAAAAAATAAAGCAGTAGAAAGCTCCAACGATCCCAGCCACATAACTAAAATCTGCCCATGAGCTGGAATACTACGTGGCCACATAGAGGAAGGCAGAAGCTCATGCGGACACGTGCGGAAAAGGGGACAGGGCATTAGGGTCACGTGAGGAAGCCCCACCTTCCTGTGGGGACAGTGGAACATGTGCTCATGCTCTCCCATGTCTGTAAAAATGCTGGCAGGCCACCCAAGAAGCTAACGGAAGTAGTTACTGGGGATGAGTGAATGAGGTGGCAGCCAATTTCTCATCAGACTTTAAATTATTTTGATTATTGAACAATCTGTGTTGCCCATCGTTATGGCTTCAACTGTGTCTTCCGCAATGATACATCCAAGTGCTAGGAGCCCGTGAGAGTGAGCTTATTTGGAAAGAGAGTCCTTGCAGATGGAATCAAGTTAAGGTGAGGTCATACTGAATCAGAGTGGGTTTGAATCCTGTGGTTGGCATCCTTATAAGAAGAGAAGCATGTAGACACAGAGACACAGGGCAACACCATGGGACGATGAAGGCAGAGATCAGAGCAGGGCATCGACGAGCCAAAGAACGGCAAAGATCGCCAGCAGCTCCCAAAGCTGGAAAAGGCGAGGAAGGGTCTCCCCTAGAGCCTTCAGAGAGAGCGTGGCCATGCCGGCACCTTGACCATGAACCTCTGGCCTCCAGACTCTGAGAGAATGCCTTTCAGGTGCTCTCTCCCAGTCTGTGGCACGGTGTCATGGCAGCCTTAGGAAACTAACACCCATACTTCTAAATATTTTAATACACAGTATGCAGAAACATACACACACATAAAGAACATACATACATGTATGAGATGTACGTACGTTTTAAAGTATATATGAATTGTATACATGACAAATACACAATATATATCACAAACCTAGAGTTTCCTAACATGTTACCGAATAGACAGATGGACACGCAGGCAGGCAGACGGACGGACACAGGGTGCACAGAGGGCCAGCCCCTACCTGCATCAGGTCCCGCCTCTCCTTCTCGCCGGTGCAGATGGCTTTCTTGATGGTCCGGAGCTCAGTCATTATCGCCTGCGCCTCATCCGGTTTGTAGCTGGTGTGAGTGCTTGACATCTTCCGATCAATCCTGGTTTAAAACGAAAACGCAAGAGTTATTCTGTGCGAGAGTCCAGCGATAGGCTGAACAACAGTGAAAAACTCAGAAGCTTTTTAGAAAGATGGGACACAAGTTAAACACACTGGTTTGGCAGAGAAAATTAAAGATCCCAGGAACCCTTCCTTGCTTGTGGTAATACACAGAGATGAGGCTCGACCTGCGGACGACATTTCTTTGCTCCAGAACAGCCAGCACAGGTGAGGCCTTGCCGGTCCGGTTCTCACGACCTCTACTAATGATTACGCAACCAACAGCGGCTTGAGTAATTTCCTGGGATTTTAAACTCCTCTCTGAGCGGAGGATCGTGTCTTATTTGTTTAGTCCCAGCACCTGGGTTAGTGGTCAAAAATGTCTATTAAACAAACATACGAATGACATCTGCGCGTAAGCACATAAGGGACAGAAGGAAAGTTGTGAGCGATGCAGTATGAGGCCCGCACATAAAACTGCAAACTCTCTGTCTCCTCTACCTTTCTTCTACCTCACTCTGGTTCCAGTTGCTCTGTCTCTCTCGCCCCCTCCTACTCACCTCTCCAATTCTTTCCTTCAATCCCACACCCGTTCACCCTTCCTTCCATCCACTCCAACTTCCTCCCGCCCTCCGTCCCGCTCTCCTTCCGACCCATCTGCCCCCGCACACACGAGGCCGGGTCTGGGCGGTGGAAGTGGTTGCTGACCAAGCCGAGGCTTGGCTCGGGCCCTCACGGAGCCGGCAACCTCCTACAGTGCGCCCTCTGTCTCACCTTCCTCACCAAATCTGGAGCCTTGGAGGCCCTCAGGGCTCAGGAGGCTGGAATACTTTGGTCCACAAGCGGCATGAGCTCCTCCTCTGCAAAGCCGTGAGCAGGCCTTTCAGATTCCAGATCCCTATTCCACAGGTCCTTACACGAAACTGTTTCCCCCACGTGACCGGGGAATCTGGGTCCTTGACAATGGCCTGACCGCACTCCCCGATTCTCCGCTCACGGAAGCATCCTGGCAGGCTGCTGAGTACCAGCGAGACTCCAGCGTTAGAGCGGGGTCCTGGGCAAGTCACTTCAACCCTTCACACCTCCATTTAAGGTTCTTCCCGTTTACGGAGAAAATGTCAGGAGAAGGCCTACCCGGGCACCGTACATGTAATGTCCACGAGGACTATTCTGCCTGTCAGGACAACGCCGAAGCTGCGTACTCACGGGACACAAAGTCAAAAACTCACCAGCTCCGGTACTCAAAACCCCAAGCTGATCTGAGCCGTCAGCCCCGTGGAATAAGAGGACAAATGAAACCGGCAAGAACCCGTGCCCCCCTCTGGAGTCAGACCCCAGGGCTCTAGAGCATTGCTGGGCCTGCATCGGCTACAGACGATGTATTTATGAAAACTGGTCCGAAGTCCTCTTCCATGGCTTGGATGCAGGTGCCTCATGGGTCCCCACACAAGCCACCGTGACACCCCTACGTCCCAACATGGCCGGGCCACATGTTTTCCCCTTTTGGCTGTTTCACAGAGAACCGAGAGTATCTAACAGAAGGCAGACATTGAAGGTCATCTAGCTCATAGCCCAGCAGCCAAAGAAGTGGCCCAATTTTTCTTGCAGAGAAAATTCAGACTCGTTTATGTAATAATGCCTCCCTGTATTCATCTTCTGATAAAAGGCTTTCCAATATGTCTCATTTAATGTCACAACCGACAACCCACAAAGGCTGATAAAGTCAGTAGAAAACGATTTACATCACTCTCAGACAAAAATCCCAGGGCCAGAGAAAGCGGATTCCTCTCTAACAGTCAAGGACCAGCCCCTCTGCTAACAGGTCTATTGCTCCTCCAGAACGAAGATCACAGCCAACAGATCATCATCTGACACTGCCCCCCGCGCAGAGAAGAGGAACTCCACTACACAGAGCAAAACGTTTTCAACTGCTTGAAAATCGAGGCTAATCAAACAACCAGAAAAGGGCAGACACACGCAGGTGGTGCTGAGGCTGTGGCTCGAGCCGCTACACGTGTCAGCTGCAGCGTCCCACCTCGGTGTCGTGGCTTCCTTCTGGCTTTTGGCAGCAATAAAGCCTAAGTGTGGCCACCAGCAACCCCAGGGACTGAGGCAGCAGCCTGTCGAGCCACCAGCTTCTACGACTGGGCCCCAAATCCCCTCAGGGAGGGGGGATCAGCAGACCCGCCGTTCATCTGCCCAGCAGACACCGCAGAGCACCTCGGAGGACGACAGTTCAACCTCAAGGCCACGGACCTGCACTCTGAGTTCTACCCAAGTGGCTCTGAGACCTCGAAGAGAAAGCAGATTGGCCGACAACAGCTGTTTCCACTCTGTTCTGAGGGCACCCTGGTGTCGGGAGCAGCTAAAGGGAGAGCCTCGGCCTCGGCTTGGGGACCCCTAGAGACCCTTACCCCTGCTAGGGCAAGCACCTTCTGTTTGCTCTGTCTCGGACAGGGGACGTCTGAGATGCACAGAAGGTGTCGTTTGCGGGAAAGGAAAGGGGAGAAGATGCCCCTGTTTACAAAGTATGAAAGTATGAAAAGTACAAAGTATGAAAGCTACCAGGAAACATGATCTTGAAGTCCTGGTATTTCAGACAGAATACTGCTGTTTAAAAGTTATATATTATTGTTACATTATATATGTATACATTACATATTACGTTAATAATATTGCATATTACTATTACGTTATATGAGAATATACTCCTACAAAAAGATTATTATGTACTAAACATAACCTTACGTAAACATTTGATATAGCATATACTATTTTATATTACATAATTATTTGTATAAAGAGTACATTAGAATAGTTCGATGTGTGAAGCACCTACTGGGTGTCGGGGTCTGGCTGTGTGCTTTGCATCTGTCGCCTCCTGGAACCCCCTCACCGGCTTTATGGGATAAGCAGGACCTTTTCAGATTTTATAATGAAGAACCTGAGCCTCAGAGCGTTGAACTAAGTGGCCCAGGATGACAAGCTAAGATCTGGCAGAACTGTCGGGGTTCAAACCCCCATCCCCCAGTTCTCAAGTCAGCACTGGGCAGCCAAGTGCAGAGATGGCCCTAGACGCTGCAGGCGCGCACCTGCTCACAGCGGCCAAGGTCGGGCCCGCATGCTTTTTACGCGGACAAGCAATGTTTCCCAGAATTCACACCACTTCAATTTTCAACTGTGATAAATCTTCACCTAATAAAAACTGCAAAGGGTAGGAAGCCTCTTCCTTTATATCTGCAAGATTCCTTTCTTTGAGAACGTTCTCCCTTTGCTCAAATTTCCTCTAGAGAAAGAAAAAAAAAGAGAGAGAGAGAGAGAGAGAGAGAATTTCCTCTAGAGCTTTGATCAAATTCAGAGGATGTTGTCAGTGATCTGGTATTTTCTAAAATACCAATATATTCCATTTCATAAAGAAAACAGTAACATCTGTCACTGCCAAAAGAACAGTCTTTTCTTTTTTTTAATTTTAACTAAGAGCCCAAGCGAGTGCTTGTACATCTGAAATAAAATGACAGAAAAGCGATAACCGCTGAACAAGGCGGTACAATAAAAATGTAGGTTATTCTACAGTGCGCTACGACCAGGACGCTTGAGCTCCCCTGGCCCCCGGTTACGCGCTGGGACCCTAACTCCCCGTGTGGATGTGCTCGGTGCTGAGGCCTCCGGGAGGTACTCAGGTCATGAGGGAGAAGCCCCCCATGAAGGGGATCAGTGCTGTGATAAGACAGACCCCTCAGAGGTCCCTGCCCCTCCCATCACGTGACGGCACAGCGAGAAGACAGCTATTTGGGAACTGGGAAGCTGGCCATCCGCAGACACAGAACCTGGCCACGCAGGCACCTGGATCTTGGACTTTCAGCCTCCAGGACTTCGAGAAATAAATTTCTGCTGTTTAGAAGCCACCCAGTCTGTAGTGTTTGGTTAGAGGAGCCCACGGGGACTAAGGCACTTTGCTTTTCAAAGCAAAGCAGTCCTCCAGGACTGGCTTGAGGTCACAGAGCCAGTCAGGGACACAGCCAGGCCCCTCACACTGGCACTCACTTCTTCCTCACCGGGTTCGCAAGACACTCAAAGTCAAGGCCTCCCAACTCACACCACGTCAAACCCTGAAGGCCCCCAAACCAAATGGCTCCGTAAGCCCACAGGAAGCGTCTAAGGCTAGCCCACACTAACACCACACACGACAACCCAAAAGAATGAGAAGTTTGGTTCCGACTCTATCTTTTACCCCACCAGCTCTGGCAGGCAGCCCTGAATGCTCCTCAGGCAGCTTCCAGCAGCTTCTGCCAGCAGCAGGTCGTGCGTGGGGCAGCAGACCCACAGCCAGAACAGTGCTCGTGCCCCTCCTGCCCCCACCGCCCCGGGCCCCAGAGTCAGCGGCGCAGCGCGGGGGGTCGCAGCCCAGCTGCACCCGGTGGGCCCGGGGCCTGGGATACCGTGGGTCCGAGCCTGTCCCAACAGTTAGCAGCCCCACTGTCTCCTGAAAGCACGAAACCCCCTGGCACAGAAATCGCTAAGCCCCAGATCGAATTGCTGGGGAGAGGGAGGCCGCTCTTGCCGGAGGAGACACACGGGTTCCGCTTCCTCGCACTGGCGGCCGGGGAAGAGGGGCCGCGGGCAGCGGCGAGCTCGAAGCACAGAGGCTCTGGCCTCGTGGCGAGGAACGCGCCGTGCGGACACTGGATATTGGAACATCTAGCCAACACCCCTTTCTAGGATCTGCACAGCAGCAGCAGGGACTAGGATTCCTACACCACAGCGGAGCGCAAGCTGCAGAAGAGGAGTACCAGAGGGCAGTTCAGAAGACGACGACGGGGCAGAATTACAGAGGACACCACCCCCCCGCCTGTGGTACGGGGTAGCCAGTGTCCAGCAGGGACACGGACCGCACAACGGCTCCCGGCAGCCAGGAGCCGCGACCCCGGCCCCTCGGCCCAGCAACTGGGGCAGCGTCCATGCGCGCCCCTCAGCCCTGCCCTCTGCCTGCAACCCACCTGCGTCCCCAGAACCGCGCTGGGCACAATGCAAAGTCCTTCTCGTGTGGTGTGCCCGTCAAGAAGACAGACCACAAAAAGTAACTCACTAGGGCAGGCGGTGATTGGTGTTTTGAGGAAAAGGAATCCAGTTTCCAGGACAGAGTGTGATGGAAATAAGTCCTTTTTCGGGCCAGTATTTAAGCGAGGATCTTGGTGAGACACCATATGAGCAGAAAACTACAGCAGGGAGGGAACAGGTGTGTGGAATGTGGGAAAAAGGGTGTCCCAGGCACAGGGAGTTAAAAGTTCCAGTGGGGAGAGTCACAGGGTGGCCAGGGGTAGACACAGGTGAGCGGGGGGTGGAGGGGGTGACACCGGGGGTGGGGGAATGAGGTCAGGATGGGGTTCAACTCATTTTGTACTGGGGACCGTAGTCTAAGCAAGAGAGAAAGCCCAGGAGCCACAAGCATGGGAGATACCCAGAGTCCCCATGACTTGGGCATGAGAATGGTGAGCTGCACTGGTGACCACGGCAGAAGATACAAGAAGGGAATGGGAGCCAGGAGGGGCACCAGCATGCCATGAACAACAAACAGATGCTAAGAAGCAGGCAGGACGGTGCCTCCCTCCCAGGGCATCTCGGGCCATCCCGCTAGTACACAGGGACCTTACGGGTGTCCCGGCGGAAGGAGGCTTCAGTGGCACGTAAGCATGGGAAACTCGGGCTGAAGCAATGTTAAATGAGCTTTCTGGCCGCAGGACAACTCGGAATCTGACACGAGGTGTACTCCCTATCTCCAGGAGATCTTAGAATAACTCAAGAGGGAAATCTCCCACACCTACTGGCACACTCAGCACATTCTCGTCCGTCACCCATTAGGGAAACCGTGCACGTTCTGCTCCTGAGTCCCCCGCCCTTGGCCGTGGATGTGGTTAACAAGTTACAGGAAGATCATTTTTCTAAACAACCTTCACAAACTTGAGGGCACTGGAGCCCAACAGCATTTTCACTGCAAAAATCTCGATTTTCAAGACTTTCATACTCATAAATGCTGCTCCTACTTTCCTCCGAAGATGTTTATAAAAGGCCTCAAGAGAAATGCAAATTACAACTACACTGAGATCCTATCTCTCGCCTGTGAGACTGGCAGCAGTGCAGAAGCACTGACAACACATTCTGCTGGCACAGCCGTGGGAACAGAAACTCGTCGGCTAGAGGTAAGAAGACAACAGGGGGATTTGGCAACATCTCCTCAGTATGACCCATGCATTTGCCCTCTGACCCTACAAACCCTGCTGTGGGAACGTATCCTGAGCGCTTCGTATGTGCACGTGCCCAGCATCAGGTGTGGAGCTGATGGGAAACACTAGGAACGGACGGATGTGGCTGACCGCACCGGAACCCGTGGACACTCCCCATGTCACTGGAGAGTCTGCGGCTCCCGACAGAAGTAACGCTACCATCAGCTACGAAACAGACTTTGCCCCTTCCCCAAAAAAAGAAGAGAAAAAGGACTTGAACTCAAATCAGATCAGGCCTCTCGAGCTAACCACACTCACCTGTGTAAGCTGGGGGTGGGGGGGCGGCGGGGGACACACGTGAAAGCAGCGAAATCCAGAGTCCGGAAAATTCTACAGGACAAGCAAGTTGGTTTCTTCAACAAATAAGTTGTCAGAAAGGGGAAGACAAAAAAAAAGGGATAGGGGACTAGAGATTCAGAGACACACCAACCAAGCATATTGTGCGGGCCTGGGCCTCGTCCGAAGCTGGACCCAAACTCGCCGGAGAAATGGGAAAACTTGCTGGAGAAGGGATAATGTTAAGAGATGACTATTAAGTGGGGTACAGGCATTATAGTTATGTTTTCACAAGGGATCCCTAACTTTAGAAGAGCTATTTGTGGATTCAATATGATTCTGGGATTTGCCTCGATAGGGCAGTAAGGTTTTGGGGGACGTGGCCGGCTGACAGACCCAACAGGACCGGCCCCCATGTGGCTCGGTGGTGAGGCGTGGAGAAGGGTACAGGAGGGCTCCACGCTACTGTTCTTTCTACTTTTGTGTGTACTTGGCATTTTCCATCAGTGGAAGTTTATATACGTTACACACACACACACACACACACACGTCCCTATTCTACCACTAACCCAGAGACTGTGTCCATGGCCAGCTCCCATTTACAAAAATTAACAACACACATAGACCTAAAAAAAAAAAAAAAATACAAAAGGTTCTTTTTACTTCACTTGGACCCAAGCGTAATGATGGATTTCCTTGCTAGCCAGGAAAGCTCACCAAGATAAACAAGTAAGAGTTTAAAATGTTATAAGCGGCTAAACTCCTGGCGAGGAGCTCTGGAAAAGAATATCCTGGATATTCTGGGAAGCAAGAACAGCAGAAAATTTTCTGGAGGAAAACCTAGGGTCTCTGCCTTAAATCAATGCTGGTAACAACATCCAAGAAGCCCTTCTCCATGCCACGGCTCGTGTATTATCTGCTTAGAGTTAGGATTTCACAGTAGGGGAAAGGTAATCACATCATCCATGCTCACAGAAGGTTTTCAAAATTCCTCAATAATAACGCCAACCTGCAAGATTCGATGGAAGCCTAACAGCCAGTCTTCAACACCAGAAAAATAATAAGGCTGTTTCCATCTCCTACATAGCCTGTATAATTCAGGGGAAGGCTACGAGATTATTTTTCACTTGCAAAGATTTTGAAGCATGGCATGCGTGCCCATGCTTTGTCTCCTTCCTGGGAAGACGGAGCGAGCATGTACAATTAAACAGCCTCTCGAGGTGGCTCTAGCTGGAAAGCTGCAGTGAGTCACCCAGGACCAAGGCTGGGTCCAGAACCTTCTCCTATGCCCCTCCTCAGCCTCCCCTAGAGAGGGGCGGGCATCCCCACAGGCTCTGGCAGGGAGGAAGGATGGTTCCCTGGGCAGGGACCCATTTACCCCCACAGGTCTCTGGTCACAGCTGTCCCTGCACTGGCTGCCTCCCATCCCATAAATCTGGACAACCCGAGGCTGCCTCTTCCCCTTCTTGAAATTAGTTCCACTACAGGCAATGAACTGACTTCCTAGAGGTGCCAAGAGAAGGGGTTTCTTCGCTCCCCTCAACGCCCCAAGCCCCAGCACCTTTGCTTTTCTAGCGATCAGCCTTCAGTTGCCGGGGTGTCGGAACCTCTGTGTTCACAGAAGGGAATGGCCACAGCCAGGGTGGCAGAGGCCAAGGGGACGGGCCCTGGGGCCGTCAATCTTGCTACCAAAGCCAGAGCCGGCAGGGAGAGGCACCGGGCCGGGGCTTGGGGGTCCTGTGTGGCTTCAGAGTGTTTCCGAAGCACGCCGAACCTCCATCACCTTCCCCAGAGCTTCTACAAGGGACAAGGGTCGTAACTGCAATGTGCAGCCGGAACGAGGCTCACGTTCGGTTGCGCCGTGTCATCCGAAGACCCTGCCAAGCGTCCGCCCTCCTCCCCGGTAATGAGAGAGAGCCACTGTGTGGCCAAAGGGGAGGAGCAAGTCAATCTCCAGTTCAAGCAGACAGCCCTAGAAACTTGAGAAGGCCTCCCAAATTTAACGATTTGCTTCTGCCTACATCATACCTGGCCCGTGAGCGGAAGTGACACGGGCAAGTGTGGCCACAGCACATCCAGATGCCGCCTCGCACACATCTGAGCATCTGGAGGCCGGGGTAGTTACAGGACCCGTATCGGCGCGCTGGGAGGCACCGCAGCAGAGGGCCAAGATGGGCCACAAAACCAGGAGCCGATACTAGAAAGACGACAGCTCTGCCCAAGCAAAACTTTTCTCAAAAGCTATACTGACCAGGACTAACAAAAGGAACCCCCATGGCGGACTGAATCACAGGAGAGCGCATGGGCACTCGCACACATGCGCACACGCCGCCGGGGAACCGCAGAGAAACAGAAAGCTGACAGCAGGGTTGACAGGGTCCAGGTCACACTAAGTCTGTGGACAGGACTACTGAAGTCCGCCATGTGCCACAACCTGCAGAAGGCACGGTTGGGTCTCAGGGCCAGAGAGAGCCAAGTCCAAGTCCCCTCAGGCAGGAGCCAGCTCCCCTTTCTACTATGACTCCTTTGGTGCCTATAGTAAGTCCTTGATAAATAAGCCCAGAAATAAAACTGGGCAAAGAAATCATCAACCAAAACAATCCTGGATGATTAAGAAAGCGAATCTCAACCTAGTATTAAACAACAGGGTTTGACACGCCCGGTAATCAGCCTTTATATGAGGCTGAGATAATTACACTTGTCAAACACTGATGTTCTCGTGTCCCTCCCCTATAAAGAGCAATCCTTCGGTCAGGTGCGGCACCCTGTCGTTGCCTCCGCACACAGGATTCAAGAGAGCGGCATGAGGCCCACGCTTCCTGAGAAGGCAGCAGCACGGACCCCTGCCACTTGCTGAAGGCTGGCCAGAGCAGGCTCGGCCTGGGGCTGCCCTCTGGACAATTCGGCCCAATGTCCGCTGCTCCGGACCCAATGTGCCCGGCCCTCCACAGTTCACAAGGTGAGCCCTAACTCCCACTGTGATGGTATATGGAGGAGGCCCTCGGTGGGGGCCGTAACAGAGGAGATCGTGAGAGTGGGGTCTCCCATGACAGATTGAGTGTCTTTAAAAGAAGAGACCCCGGAGGCCAGAGCTCACCACCACCAGCAGCAGCACATAAAGACAGGGCAAGAAGGCAGCAAGCAGGCCCTCGCCGGATTCCACTTGCCAATGCCTTGATTTTGGACTTCCTGCCTCCAGAACTGTGAGAAGTCAATGTTTGCTGGTTAAGCCCCCAGTCTCCGGTATTTTGTCAGAGCAGCCTGAGCGAAAACCACCCCCACTGACTGATGAGAAAAGTAGGCACAGAAGGTTTCGTGAAGGTCATGCTCAAGTTCGGCAAGTGAAGCCGGGCTCGGAATCGAGACAGAATGGACTCTCGGCTGACCAAAAGGCATACGCCACCCTTTCTCAAGAAAATCAATTCTATCGAAAGAACAGTAGCACCATTTATAAAATCACTTTTGTTCACTGAATTTGCTGACTTAACATAGCTCCCCCAAAAAGAAATTCAACCCCAAGCTCTTAGTGGGGATAAAGTTCTAACTGTAAAGATGCTGACAGGAGGAAGACCTACAGACCAGATTGTGCAACAGGATGTTCTGGGACAGTGGGAATGTTCGATTATCTGTGCTTTTCAAGCCAGTGGCCTCCAGCCCAGTGGTTCTCAACCAGGGGCTCATGTGCCCTCCAGGAAACATGTGACAGCGTCAACATCTAGAGGTAGTCTTGGCTGTCACAACCGGGTGAGAGGGTACTACTGGCATCCACGGGGTCAGAGCTAAACACCCTACGATGCACGAAGAGTCACCGGGTCCAAAATGTCCATCGCGCCGAGGCAGAGAAAATCTACACCAGCCGCCAAGTGACAGCTGAGCACTTCCAATGCGGCTATGTGACACGGTTCTGAATATTTAATTGTATTTCATTCTAATGAATTGATATTGGAATTGTAGAATAAAAAACTTTGAGACTAAAACGAACAAGAGTGGAATTCAAATTTAAACAGCCTTGCATGCCTTGGACAGCGCAGCTACAGAGAACGTGCATAAATAGAAAATAAAGGTCTTGTTTCCCACGTTTCTCCACTTAAAAGAACCGAGTACCCTTAAGGAAAAAAAGGACTCTGAGGCTTTAGGATTGGAAAATAAAGGAGCATAAAGAAAAGCATAAAAGGGAACGCCGGCCCGGCTGGAGGGCCAGGGCAGGCGGCGCCCAGGGGAGCACAGGAGGAAGCGCCAGGAAGGGCGCCCCTCCTGCAATCAGGGCAACTCACTCTCGCAGGGTCTCCACCCCCTTCTCCTTGGACTGCAGCTCCTGCTTCATCTGCGTCAGCTCGCGTTTCAGTCTGGAAAGCTGAAGACAAATGACATTTTTTTTCTCAAAGAAAAGCTGTGGTGAAAATGACGTCGGCAGTTGTCCGCACTGTCACCTACGTTCCCGATTAGCTGACAACCCACCGGGTCGCCTCCCCCGTCCACGGATTTCTCTCCCAGGCTTACACCCAGTGGCCATCCTGGAAGAAGTGTCCCGCGGAGATGCGAGCCTCCCGGATCCCCGAGAGGGTCCTGCCTCTGCGGAACCCGCCACCGCTCTCTTTTTCAAGGCACTGATTACCCGTCACCATCAGTAAACCACATCACGCTTTTTTCACCTTCCCTCTGCTTACTGCTTAGATCCTGCCCTGCAGCGCTGTCGCTAAAAGCATGCTGTCCCGCCAGGGAAAGTCAGTCCCCTGAGCGCCACCGTCGGCAGCTTCCAGCACCCACTGCAGGCCCGTGTCAAGACTCAGGCGCTGGGCCTGGCAGCTCCCACGTTTCACCGACACCCCACATATGTTTCTCAGGTGCGCTAGGCTTTGAGAGCCACTGCGCTGAGACATTCTGGTTTCGGGAACGAGACACCAGAAGAGGAGGCCTCGTTTCCAAGGTGTCTGCCATGCTTTGCTGCTGCAACTGCGACACAACGGTCCCCTTTCCCTCACACCCAAGACGGGGCTGAAGGGATGAAACGGGGCAGCACATAACGAACTCCAGTGTCACTCGCAAGGGCCATCAGAACCTTCTGGTCAAACAGCACTACAGGAAGGCTCTCCCTAGGAATACAGCAACCAGGGAACACCGGCAGATGCTAAAGCTGCCGACGGTCAAGGCTGGCATCCCACTAATAAAGGGAAGCAGTCCTTTGAGATTAGGGCTTAATGTCACCAAATCGTAACAAATTGGGCAGGAGGAGTCTAGCTCTATGAAAAACACAGAGGGATGTTAGATGCGCTGCTGTTTCAAAAAGAAACTTTGCCCGTCCTCTTAGAAAAACGTGAAGAGTAAAACCAAATGTAATAATAATCCATGTAAGTGAAAACCTTCAAACCAAAATTTGAGCGGTAGTCACACTGACCAGCATTAAATGAGCCACGTTAAGTAACATTACACAGAAACACGAATGGGGCTTCTAGTTACGAAAGCGCTCATTCTACTCACCCTATCCCGACGACTTGCTATTTCTGCTTTAATTTGGTATGGGTCGTACTTTGTATTTGCTGAATATCCAGAGAAGGCTAAACAGAAGGAAAATATTTTATTTTATAATGGATCCTTTAACATAAGGCAATACACATAGACAGGAACTTGTGAGTCAATACTCAATTCTAAATCTCTTGTCAATAATCAGTTTACAAGTCAGCACCGGCTCCTAAGGAATTAACATTTCACATCCTCAAATCTTGATGTTGGATTTCTGCATGAGGCCTTCCTTCGTGATTCCACATGAGAAAAATCCATGGCTGTCGGTAAAACAAAACTCTGTGTTCACTTCGACTGCAAAATTACTAGGATCAAAAACCACAGATACACTCAGCAGGTGGGGGTGGGGTGGGGGGTTGTGGGCTGGAAAACTGCTCTCACTATGAAAATAGTACATGCGGTACGAATCCATTCCGGGGTCCAAACTCCTGGCAAGGCTTGCGGCATCGTGAGTGTGCAGGGCCCGCACGTGGGGGTGAACGCGAGCCGGAGGGCTGCCGAGCTGTGCGCCGGGCACAGCGGACCAACTGCCGGTGGCGCGGTCAGCGGGGAGCCCGTGCCAGTGCGTCAGCTGCTCAGGCGGTGAGTGGCTGCGTCTTGTGGCTAGCGCCCCCATTCACCTCCCCACACTACTTTTTCTCGCTGCTTCCGTCTCCTTTCTCTTAGGCTCCAGAAGCCACGAGCTTGTGCACAGCAACCACGTGGTCCAGCCTGGCCCTCACCGCTGGGGCACTCCCCTGTCCTCCTCTGTGGCTACCCCGCCCTGGTGTGACCTGCCTCCGGGGCCCTGGCGGTCATGTCACCTGCTCAGAAGGCCCAGCTGCAGCCCAGCCTCTTTCCCAGACTCCTGTGATCCGGGGACTGGAGGGTGACTGTCATTGGGATAACTAGGGTGCCAATGGCCGGAAACTAGATCAAATCCATTTTCTGACTTTGTCACAGAGAGGATGGCTCAAGTCATCAGGCAGCTGACACAGCAAGTCCGACGTTCATTGAGCGGTTTGGACACCTCTTTAAAACCAGCTCTCGAAGACATTTGCTATTCAAGTCCCTATCAGTCAGAATTTCAAACCACCAGAATCTACTAGAAATAAGCATCTGGAAGAACCAAGCAATTGCCAACTTTATCTCAAATGTTCTTAGATTTAGAATCGTAATCTCTTGAAGACACAGAGTGAGATACTTCTAAAACAGATTTCCTTCTTAGACAATGAGTATCTATCTCCAGGCCTACAGTTTCCGTCCTGACGGCCTCTTCCGCCTCACGGAAGAGCAGCACTGAAAGCCACACCTTAGACAAAGCCCTGAAGATTTAGAAATCATTTCTGTAACATCTCTACATCAAACTCCTGGGACTTAAAGGCTTCCCAGACCAGAGCCGAAGGGACTGTCACTTGGCCCCGGATAAGAAGCCAATGAGGGCCGGGCTCGCAGGCTCCTCACCTCCCTGTGTGTCAGCCTGCCTTTGAGGAAGACGGTGCCCACAGCGATCACCTGGGATTGTTCCACTTGGGGCAGAGAGGAGCCCCGTCACCCAAGCCCTGCGGTGTTAACTGCAAAGTTAAACAGCAGTGACCACGGTCTGAAATCGTTGCCACGAAATTCCTCTGCGATTCCACAGGGAAAATGAGCGGACACCTGAAACACCAGCACCGAGCGGGACAAATACAGCAACTGGCCCCCAGTTACCCTGCCGAACTAACGGGACCTTGAGCTTGTCAGGTACGCACCTCTCCCCTGGACACTCAGCGTGTACCCAGTCCTGGAGGGGGAGCCCGGAAAGCCATGGCCTCATAGAGCAATGGAGAAGCAGGATCCCTGCTGATGTGGGATTCGATCCCAGGACCCCGGGATCATGACCTGAGTTGAAGGCAGAGGCTTAGCTAACTGAGCCACCTGGGCGTCCCAAATAAATAAATCTTATTAAAAAAAATCTTCTGAGAAATGATGATTACACTTCCCCACTTGACAAAGCCTAAGCTTGTAGTGACTCGCTCTACATCAGTCAAAAAGGGACTTCCGTCTGAAGCTTGGGCTCCTGCGGGCCAGCTGCCCAAGGTTCTTTAATCAGATTCGCTTCCCCATCGGGCGAAGGCACAGACTTCCGGCTCCCCAGGGCCGACTGTCCAACAGGTGAATGTCACCTGTGTCCTTAGCACTCGAGATGCTGCAGACCCCAGTACTGATTTTGGATTTGGATTTTATGGGGTATTGAAAAGGGAAAACATGTACGCTCGTGTGTCTGTCTCTGCCTCCCTGTTGCTCTGTTCCACACCGGCCTCCTCTGTGCTGTGAGAACCTGAGGTCACCCAAGGGGGAACACATGCTTTAGAAGACCAGCAGTCCTTCCCCAAAGATGTGCTCAGGGCACTCTGCGCCTTAGGACCGGGTGTGCGCCTCCAGGGGTCAGCACTTCAGGGAGGGCTCAAGGAAGCCAAGAGAACGGCTGCAGAAAGGCTGGCAAGCCCCGACAGCTCCCGTGCTGACAGGTACTAATTACCAGAGCAGCAACAAAGGCACGCATGTCCACAACCCAGGCCCACAGAGGGCATGACATTGGTTTTTAAAGGTGCCATAAGCAATGGAAGAAAAAAATTAAACAGGCCCACTCAGAGGTCCCCGCAGAAGTAACACAAGATGCCACCAAATTCAAACCAAGAATTCTCTCGGAAATGTTCTCTGGGGCAGGCTAGGGGGTTACTTCTCAACAGACACCTATGCTCCACAAGCACCTTCGAGACTGAGTCTTGCCAACTAACACCTGTGAAAAATGCTGCATGATCCATTCTCCTCCTGCCGGCTCCAACATGCTTGCAGGAAGGAAAACAAAGGGCTGAATGGATGGACTGTGGCCATGACCCTAACCTAGACAGAAGGGGAGAAACCCTCTGTGGGGATAACCCGGGCAAGACAGTCTTTGTGGGATGGGCGTAAAGCCTTAGCCTTAGAAAGAATGCCGGCCAAACTGAGAACTGATAAGGTCCAGCTTCACCACCACCCAACTGAGGAATTCAGGGAGGGTCAGCACTTTCTCACGGGACGTTAGGCCAACTCTCCGAACTATCCGAAGAGACAGACTTCTGGTGCAGACTTCTGGTAGTTCCTAAGAGCCAGGGTATCAAAGTCAGGTGCCTGCTGCTGGAAGAGACCATCACAAGTCAATCCAGACTACTGGATTCCCAATGCTGGGAATCACCTGGGAAGTTCTACCAAAAAATGCCTGGCCCCACCCAAAGCCAAGCAGATCAAAATCTCTGGGAGTGCTCCACAGGCAGCAGTTTTAAAAAGCCCCTCAGGCGATTATACCCTGTAGCCAGAGTTCAGAGCTACTGGTGTAGACCTGGTGTTGGGAAACTTTCTCTGCAAAGGGCCAAACAGTAAACACTTATGGCGACGTGGGCCATATACAGTCTCTGCCTCGTTCTCAACTCTGCTGCCGTAGCTACTATAGACAATAGGTAAGTGAGGGCACGTGGCTGTGTTCCAATAATGCTTTATTTATAAACAGCCAGAGTGGACAAGAGTCAGCCCAGAGGCCATACAACATTTGCTGACCTGTGGATTAGACTATAATTGACCCTGCAAATGGTCGCAGGCTTCATCCGAATGCATCCAGAAGCTAAAGGTTCTCCGGAAAACTGAACGATTAGCTCCAGAATGAAAGCTTCGGACACAACAAACGTATTCAGTGGAAAAGGCAAAGAGAAGACCGCGTAACGATGCAGAAAGCAGGCTATCTTCTTCTAGATGAGGAATCAGCTCACCATATGAAATAAACACATAGAACTGGGAGACACATTTTAAAATAAATTTAAAGAAAGAAAAAGACCTCCCTCTTTCCACCTCGAGATATGAGCCAATGTTAACAAGTTAATGCAGTCCCCTCGTTTCTCTTTCTCCTTTGGGGTGGGGGAATAACACCCATCAAGAAAAGCGTAAAGAAAAGGACTTAATGCAAAGCCAATACAAATGTGACCACCCAGGTCAAGAAACACAAAGGTCTCCAACTGTCAGGAAGTACTTCGGTTTTCCGTTTTTGTAGTGCTCCTGAAAGCTGCAATAAATTCCTTCACTACAACAGCTTTAATAAACCTCCTTTGCCAGCAACACAACACAAGATAACACGTGAAGAAAGTGCGAGAACACCACAAAGCGAGCTGCAGGGAAGTAGTGCGTGCGCGTCAGAGTGCATCCGCTCCTGAGCAGCTCTGTGCCCGTGCTCTACAGAGCAGAAAACTGGTCTGGGTACCAAGCAGCCGCCAGAAACACAGCAGAATAGGGTTCTTGGTCTCGTGGGGACATGTATGCTCAAATCCAGCCAGCATCTGAATCTGCTTTGCTCAGGGACAAAAAAAAAATGAAATAAAATAAAATTTAAAAAGGTCAAGGCGTGGATATTCTTAGATACCAGATGGCCCAATATTGACACAAAATCTTTTCTCCCCAGTGAATGGAGTTTTATTCTGGTGATTTCCATAACTCCGGGGAAATCTGTGCCGGGTGTGGGAGAAATGCACATCCCTTCCTCCCAGCCTCCCCCTTCTGCTCAGTATCAAAAATGGCTGTTTTTTTTTTTTTAAATTCTTTATTTATTTGACAGAGAGAGAGATCACAAGTAGACAGGGAGGCAGACAGAGAGAGAGAGGAGGAAGCAGGCTCCGCACCAAGCAGAGAGCCAATGTGGGGCTCGATCCCAGGCCCCCGAGATCATGACCTGAGCCGAAGGCAGAAGCTTAACCCACTGAGCCACCCAGGCGCCCCTAAAAATGGCTATTTTAGTTCATTCCTCTGTTCACCATCACGGTCTTATTTTTCCCTACAATCAGCCGTTAGGGATAAATCATGTCCCCGACATTTAGTACCTACCAACAGCAGGTGCTCAGAAGTAGATAGTGCTCTGCCTTCCACTTGCCCCTTTTAGTTTCAAAACTGCCAGGTGACTTGTCCATTTATAATAGGTCTTTATTTCCGGATTACTCAAACAACAGGAAGGCAACATGTTTCAAAAACACGATTAGCTCTTAGGTGCTGCCTCTCCCATGTCTAGGACACAGTACAAGGCATCGAAGGCCACACATACAAACAGGCCTCGGTTCGAGGCCAAGTTCTACCATTTACTGGGTATGTGACTTTGAAGAAGTAACTTAGCCTTCCCGATACCGTTTCTCACATGTACAGCAAAGACAGACGGCCTCATGTACCTCAGAACGTTGCAATCCCAACAATGCAGAGATAATAACACTAGCCCACTGAATCCTGGCTCTTTTTGCTTCAAGTCATTGCCGATGAAGGAAGTAATGCGAACTGCGTCCAAGGGTTATTCTGTTCCCAGTCCCGGAGCACGAAGGCGCCTCCCTGCTTTAGACGACTAGCCCTGACAGCACTCTGGGCTGAGGGAGACCCGTGCGGCCAGAAAGAACTCCTCTGAGTCATCTAACAGAGCTTTCCTCATCGTAATGGGTAGTTCAGGTTAAATGGCAAGCTGAAAGCTTGGTCGGAACCCCAGGGACAGACAGCAGCAACCTTTCGGTAAAGCACTCAGAGTGAGTCCTAGATTCCATTCAGAGTCTTTTCCCAGATGAGCCAATAGACCCCAGCAAAATCCACCTGCGTCTCCCACCCTTCGTGAAAACAGGCAGGCCCAGTCTGGCCCCCGAGGCCACTCAGACAAGTGGATGCAGAGACTACGTGTACAGAGACCTCTAGGCTGGTCGGGATTCTGATGAGCGTGTCAGACTCTCAAGTCAACACTAGAGCCATGTTCACTGGCAAGAAACTTCCTGCCAAATTGTTCTGCTATGTCTTTCTCTCATTCCATTCTTAGAGAAACCAATGGAAGAGCCTTTGGAGACCTAACCAAACCCAACCAGGAGACAGATAAGGTCCCTCAAGGGTACTGGGAAGAGACATTCTAGTAGGCAAACTCACATGAGACCGCCAGTATGCAGTCCTCCTGAAGCTACAAAAATAAATTCCTATGGTTCAAGCCAGCTTCTATCAAGGCACTTTCTAAAAGGCTCCAAATCCCTAACCATATGCTCTCAGAAAGTTATAAGTCACCACTACAGCTAGGTGTGACCTCGAGGTACCAAGTCCATGGGCTTCTAATCCCATAAGGCCCCTGAGAGAGACCAAATGCCGGGCGCTAAGTCGTAGATTCCCAAAGACTGAAATCTTACAATGTGTAGTTTCTGACTACAGCAGAATTCAATTAGAAATCAACATGACATCTTTAAAAAGTCCCAACAACTTACTTTTAAAGAACCCATGGCTCAAAAGAAAAACTACAAAGGACATGGGAAACCATTTTGAATTGACTGAAAGAATACCAACATTTGTGGCAGGTAGTTAAAGCTGCACTTAACGAAGAAGTCCTACCTTCAGAGGTTATGTAAGGAAGTAAGAAAGCCCTAAAATCAATGCTCTAAGCTTCTACTTTATGAAGCTAGAAAAGGAAGAACAGAGTAAAGCCAAACTAAGAAGCAGGAAGAAAATAATAAAGAAGAGAAATCAATAAAATAGAAACAGACAAGAAATGGGAAAAGAAAAAAAAAAAAAACCAAAGCCAGTTTATTGTAAAGATAAATACAATCAATAAAAGTTTAGCTACACTGATTCAGAAAACAAACAAACAAACAAATTTTTAGTATTTAGTATTTAGTATTCATTTAGAATGAAAGGACACCACCTCAGAGTGTCTAGATACTAAAAGAATGGGTAAGGAAATTCTACAAACAACTTCATAAACTTGACAACTTAGATCAGCAGTCTGCAAATTCCCTGCAGGCCAAATCGGGCTTGTTACCTGTGTTTACACTTTGATCAGAGCAAGCCACACATATCGGTTTATGTATTGTCTCTCGCTGCTTTTGCACTATGAAGACAGGTTGAGTAGTTGCCACTGAGACCATATGGCCCACAAAGCCTAAAGTATTTACTTTCTAAGACTTGCTTTAAAAAAAAAAAAAAGTTTACAGACTTTTGGATTAGATGAAATAGACAAATTCTTTGAAACACACAAATACCAAAATTGACTCAAGAAACAGAATATCTGAATAGCCCTGTATCTATTAAAGATATTGAATTTATAGTTACAAACATTCCCACAAGGAACTCAAGGTCCAGATGGCTTTTTTGGTGAATTCTATCAAGTTCTAGCAAATACCAATCCCACACAAACTCTTTCTGAAAAGAGAGGAGGAGGCAACACTTCAAAATTCTTTCTGTGAGGCCTGATATGAGAATCAGAGAAAGACAGTGTAAGAAAAGAAACTAGAGATAAAAAACCAGACTCTAAAAATTAGCACTGAGCTGACCACTGCATTCTGATGGATACTTAAACCAAAAACGACAAAAATCTAGCAGTTACCTATATTTGAAGAACAAGAGGTAAGACGACCTGGAAACAACATACCATTATACCCAAGTCCTGACCTTCTGTCAGGGCACACTGACAGCAGAACGCTCTTCTGTTCCTGTTATGGGGGACACGCACCCCTCTCCTCCCCACAGCTTGAAAGGCATATTCGCCTTCAACAGCAGGTGCAAAAAGAAAGACCTCTAGCCCCTCGGCCTTAACTCCATTCTGACTTGCAACACAGAGTAAAGTTCTGACCGTGTCTTTAATGCTCAAGGCTGTGTCAACAGAGCTAAATACCTGGCACAGTGGCAGTCATGTCCCAGGTAAGTCTGTCCGTGTCTCAAGTGGACCTAGGCCGTTGTAACACAGACCTAGCGGTAGCACCCCCACACATTCTTGCCAGGTTCAGTGGCACCCCCAACAGTCACGGCCCTGTGAACCCTGGTGGGCGGTTCAGTGTGACAACTCTGTGGGGAGGGGACAGGCTCCAGCGGTGACTGGCTGCATCCGTAACAAAACGCTTGGGTTTCTGAGAGGGGAGCGGGTTCCTCCAACACCGGCGCACCCGCTGCTGCTTTAGAGGTCCGCACGCGGCAGCCCCTAAAACGGAGAGGGCTCCCTCCCTAAGAGCACGTGCTTAGACACCCCGGGAGTCGGCCTCGCCCGAGTCAAGCTCGGTGTCTGCGGGTGACCTAGAGGGGGCTGGGGCAGGGGGGCTTCCGGCGTCAGGCGGGGGTGCCCCGGGAGGCGTGGACTCACAGCTGGCGTGGGAGCGGCTGTCGTCCTCGCACAGCCTGTGCAGCTGCTGGTACTCCTCCTGCGCCAGCTCGAACCGCTGCTGCTTAATCTGGTAGATCTCCTTCTTGGCATTGAGCGCCTCCTGGGCCACGATCAAGTACTCCTTCAGCATCCGTTCCTGCTCGCGCCGCCACTGTTCGCGGGGGTCCTCGATCTGCGTGAGCTCTGCAACGGAAAGGGCGTGCGTGAGCGGCTTCCGAGTAAAACCCTCGTCCGGAAGACGCGGACGACGCGCGCCGCGGGAGCATCTGCGCCACGAAGCCTCCTGGAGCGCGGGCCGAACGCCTTCCGTCCGCACGGGCGCGGCTGAGAGGAGCAGGAGCCCCGACGGCCGCGCAGACGCTGGCTGCAGCGGGGCCCGAGACGCCACCACACAACCTCTCACACTGCGCATGCACACGGGTGGACACGAAACCAAATGAGCTGGTCTCGGTCAAACTGGTGGCTATTTCCAACCTTCTCGCTGACTTCTGTGGCTCGGGCCGCACCCCCCGACCCAGGCTGCGGCCCTCGTCCTTGCCTCGGCACCGGGCCTGCAGCCCACCTGTGGCACCTGCCCCTGCCCCGCTCCGGCTTCCTCACTCTGCAAGGGAGGCTCATGCCTCCCTCCGGCCCCAGGCTCTCTCCTGGGCTCCAGTTTTCGTCCCCACCGCCCCCTAGGCGCGGCGCCACCTGGACGGACCCAGAGCGACTCTGAGTCGTTCATCCACAGTGGAACTCATTCTCGCACAGGGTCCCTCTTCACCAAAACTGGAAGCACAGCAGTGGCAGCGCCATCACGTGCTTCTCCTTCCGCCTCCCTTCTCGAAGCGAGCAGCAGCATCTGCATGTACCCGCTCAGCCCACCCGGGACTCATCCTCAGAGAACGCCTGCTCTTCTCCCTCACCCAGAACGTTCCATATGGCTCATCAAGAACGGGTGATTTCTGCCCCTATATATAATAATGACTGGCGACATACCCTTCACTCCCGCTCCCCTAAGTTCACTCAGACCCGCAGGACCCCCCTCCAGAACCACACGGGCTTCCCGCCGCCGCATCCCACCAAAGGCCACGCTCAGTGCGCTCACCAAGTTCGCCCTCGTAACTCTGCTCGCAATTCCTTAGCCCACGAGTGTCTTTTAAAGCAACAACCTCCACGTGACGTAGGAGTGCTGGAACTAGCTCACCAGCTTAAGTCCTTTCTGTCACTTCCCCAGGACAAGTTTTTCCAAAGTGCTGCTGCTTCTGTCCTCTTCTGCCCCCCGGGAAGCCCTACTGTCTTCCAAGTCCCTCTGTGAAAGCACCTCCTTTTTGAAGCCCCCTCGGCCCCCACAAGCAGGTATACCTCTATGCGATGGGGAGGGCTGCAGTGCTCCCCGCCGGGCACGTAACTGCTCCCCCCACTACACTCCCAAGCGCCTCAAAGACAGGCACACGGCCTCAGTCAGCGTTCCAGGCTCGGGACCTTCCAGTCACCGGAGAGCCAGAAGCAATCGGTAACTGTTGGCCGCAAGCTCACTGAACGCCGAACGGACGGGCAGTCTGCTCCACAGGCAGGGGACCACGTGCCCGAAAGCTGGTCCTGACACTGAGGCGGCAGACTGAGCAAACGGGCCAGACAGCCAGACTCGGAGAAGGCTCCCCTCCTGACCGCGACAGAGCTCCTGGGGGAGATTTCAACACAAGTGCTGCCTCCAGGAAGTGAAAACGGCGAAGCCGCGTGCCCGCTCCAAGCTTCGAGAGCCCGGGCCACGGCGGCCGCCGTAACGATGACGTGCTGGTAAACAGATGCGGGCGCAGGCAGCCCAGACGAAATTAGGGAGAGCTCAGAGACATGCCGGCACGATTCTCCCAGCCCAAACTGTAAATAAATATGCAACACACTCTATGTTAACTTACTAGAATTTAAATAAAATTTGGAAAGAGAGAAAGAAAGAAACATAATTCTTTTAAAATGTACCCAGGAGCTCTCCTTTGTTTGCTAGATGGGATGTTACCTCACTCACAACCCAGTTCCTAAAGCTGGTTAGGTCTTCACACGCACGCGCGCTCGTACATTTAATTCCGTGCGCGGGACCAGCCCTCTAACAACAGCCAAAGGCAGAAACGAGCCTGACTCCAGCAGCTGGTGGGCGGATCAGGAAAGCGTGGTCTGCCCAGACGATGGCGGGGCATTCCGCCGTCCCGGGGAATAAGTCCCGCTTCATGCTACAACACGGAGAGCCTCACACGCATCGTACAGTGAAAGAAGTCGGACACCGAAGGCCACATACTGTATGATTCTGTCTCTACGAAATGTCCAGAAGAAGCAAATCCAGAGAGACAGAAAGGAGATTTCACGGCAGCCAGGGGCTGGGAGGCTGGAGGGGAGCGGGGAGTGACTGCTCATGGGTGCCAGGTTTGACTTCGGGGCG
This sequence comes from Mustela erminea, assembly GCF_009829155.1. Taxonomy (NCBI): domain Eukaryota; kingdom Metazoa; phylum Chordata; class Mammalia; order Carnivora; family Mustelidae; genus Mustela; species Mustela erminea. The sequence goes on along the minus strand of NC_045635.1, from coordinate 6,707,511 downwards.
ATGACGTGTTCTGGAACCAGACACAGGTAGTGGGCATACAACACAGAACACACCAAATGTCACCAAACTCCACAATTCAAAAGGCTTAATTTTACGTTCTGTAGATTTCACCTCAAAGTGGTTGAGAAAGGAATGTCATGTTTTCTTTACTATAGACACACACACACACACACACGAGTGCTTGCTAGGATGTTTCAAGGATGTCCTCCCTTTGAACCGCCTTCCGCCGACACCCCCTACCCCCTTCACACCGCCACCCCAGGTCCGCACTGGAAAGCCCCTCCAGGCCTCCAAGGTCTCACCAGGAAATAAGAAACCAAATATAAAAACAGTCAGGGTTCTGAGCTAGCCCCAGTTCAAACTCCGTGGGCCGGGGCGGGGCAGAGTCACGGCTGTGGCCACCAGAGCCACTGCCATGTACACAGCCCTGAGGCCCGCCGTGGCCCGCGGACGTGGCCTACACGCTGGTCAACACACTGGAGTCTCTTGGGGGCCTCGAAGGCGGTCGACCCAGGGTCCCTCTGGTCGACCTGCACAGTTCTAATTTAACGTCTGACTCCTCAGGGTCAGGCCTTCAGAGAGTTTTCAAGCTGTGCTATGAAGGCTTGGGTTCTCGGGAGCAAGTTTTCTGGAATGCAGTGTTTGGCCCCCACATACATTTTATTACAACAATAACCTTTCTTGTCCCCCCAAAAAAGAGGGGGGGGAGTTGCGTTCTCTGATGTCTTTATCACCCACAGTGCTGAGTCATCCCGCTTATACTCAGTGGCTGGAACAAAGTCCTTGGTGATTACTCAGTTTTTGGGTTCATAGCCACGTCTAGAGTATTATGTGAACTCCTTGAGGGTAGACGCTGGGTCTCACTTCCCTGGGTCCCCAGAGCCCAAAGAGTGGCCAGCACAGAGAGGCGCTCTGGAACATTCCCTGTTACAGCAAACAGGTGAACAAGGAACGCCCACAGCAAAGTGGCGGGTGCAGAGGGACGAGTCTTGGTATTCAAAGCCGGAACAGTCCACGGCTTCAGTGGCAGGCAGAGTTTCCAGAAAGGCTGTGTAAGGCAGATGCCTCTGCCATTCAGTATCACCACCCGGTCTCGGAGAGGCCGAAGCCTAGGGGTGAAGCCCCGGCACACATGTGCCCAGGCCCGCAGGGCAGCAGCCGTCTCCCGCGGGAGCTGCCCAGCGGCAGCCGGGGAGGCCCGGACAGCAGGATGCCTCGAACACACTCAGTCGTGAGGCATGCGGTCAGCTGGACTAGGGAGGGTGGACTAGGGAGGGCGGCCTCGGCGGGAGCCTCACTGAGCGCCGCGCTCTGCCCAGTGGCTGGGGGATTTATCCAGAAGCCCTCTTGCCCCTGAGACAACTGCCTGGGAAGGCCGATGAGCCGGGGCGGTTCCTCTCCCCACTGCCCAGTCTCCAGGTCAGGGCCGCCATCAAGTGCAAGGCTGACCGCCGGTGTCAGAAATCCCACTGCCCCGGACGGAGAACAGAAGTCTTGCCATTCAGGTTTCTGAGCGCCGACTCGGGGGGCTGGCTAGGAAGTGCCAATGCAGGAATCGGCCCCAAAGACACCAACCTGGGTCGCCTGCACTGAGGGGACGGGAGGGCCCGTGGAACTGGCGTGAGGAAAGAACTTCAGATCACTCACATGGCGGGCGCTGTGCGGCCTCGGGACCCCCAGCCTCCCCTGCACTGCATACACTGAGGGACAGAAAGCGCGCGGAGGGGAAGCCACGCTTCATGTCGCCGGGAGTGAAAAATGAAAACGACAGAAACACTGAGCATAACTGGCATGAAAATGGGAGTGAGTGCAAAAGTGGGAATCTGAGAGGGAAGGGAGCCCCCAGTGGGACCAGGAAGGCTGATGACGGGGCGACAAGCCAAGAGGGAGGGGCAGAGAGCAGAACGGAGCCTGTGAACCAGGGTGCCAAGGTCGGCCCCACGGCCATTCGGCCATTCGGGCGGCAGCTCGTCTTCTGTGGCAGGCTGTCTCGAGCTGCACACGAAGTTCGGCAGCAGGCCGAGGCCCTGCCCACGAGATGCCACCAGCTCCTCTCCCGGACGTGACAACAGAAAATGCCTCCAGACCTTGCCAAGTGGTCCTGGGAAGCAAAATCAGCCCTGGTCGAGAGCCACAGCTCTACCCAATTCTTCCAAGAAAGCCGGCGTGCTCAGGACCCACTGTATTATTTTAGCTGCAGTCTACCGGGCTTTCTCCCTTCACAAAGATCAAAAAGGGCTGGTATGCTAAGGTTGAAGCTGAATGTGTAAGACAAAATGAAGTTAAGGCAATCACTGGGGCATTTATTGTTCCAGGAACTCGTAAGCTCTGCTTTGCAATAAATAACCTTCTCATTATGAAAGATATTTCTATTTCTAGACTGCCTGGGAAACGTATTCCTTTTACTAGGCATTAAAACCCTCCACTAAACATATTCCGTCCAGTCCTGGGCAACACACAGGTAAGGTGTCCCACAACGGCTTCACTTTTTGAAGAACCCCACAAAGGACAACCTCAGGTTACGTTAGTAAAATCCAGCTTAGTGCTGCGGTGGATAGTAACGACTGTCTTAGCCCTACAAAGAGAGTTCTTAGCATCTTTGAGATCAACATGAAAACTCATTCACATATAACTCAAATATGGGAGTCTACTTACTATTTATGTGGTCCATGTAATAAATTCCAATTTGTTTATCGTATACCGTCTCCCATCCTAAAGGAAGTTCATCCCCAACACAATCGGCAAAGGTCAATGGCTTTGTTATCCTGCAAAATAAAATCATGAGAGCCAATGTGAAAGGTCAATTTCATTAAGTTTGCGGAATCGACTCTAGAATTAGGTCTTAATACGAAATTAGATATTATCTCATCTAAGTGACTGCTTCTGCTCCAACTACTTAGTTGGGAAATTAATTCACTGGCTTTGCCTGAATAATACTCAGCAACAATATCAGTACACTTGCAGTTAAAAGCATTCCTATCTCAAAGTGCAACTTTAAATAGCAGCGAAAATAGATATGGACAGTTACAAAACAGGTAAAAGGAGCATCTTCTTCCAAGCAGTACGTTTAATGGGGTGACGGTGTTAGAACCCTCCGCAACAGAACAGCCGTGGTTTGTTCCCATTCCCTGACACATGTCCCCACCCCGCATCACCCCCTGGCCCCTGCCCCTGGGTCTGTTTCCAGGCAGGACAGCGTGAATCTATCGAAAACACTGGTGAGTTTCATCTACCAGAGGTCATCAGTTAAGGAGCTAAACATTAACCACTGACCAAAGACAAAAAGCCCAGCGCACCCAGCCCCCAGACAAGGAGGTACCAATTGGTCCTTAGACTGTAAGAGTCTGAGATTGCAAAGGGTCCTTTTTGTTTTCTGGAGAAAAACAACAAAAGCGCATTGTCTACAGACCTCTCCCTTTGAAGCATACGTGACTAAGGAAACCTCAGCTTGACACAGATAAAGGGTTTCCAGATGGGTGTCTTTAGGGAGCACCTCTCCCTCCCCCACGTCCCACCATCACATTGATTGACAAGACAGCTGTTGTATAAAATAGGCCACGCCCTATAATTGTCTGAGTCTGGGCAGCTCTCTCCTCGGCTGTCTCTATAAATGCACACTGACCGGTATGCACGGGAATCTGACAACCTAAATTTCACTAACTCAGTCCTCCCCATCTTCTGTTCAAGTCCCCGGCCCCAGGAAAGCGAGATACCGCAACCACAGCCAAACCTCACAAGACCAGTATGAACGCGGAACATGTTATTTCCCCAAACTGGTTGGACAACCAGCCTCTGTCCCTCCCAGGAGCATTTAGAAGCCAGTAAACACCATCAGAATGGCAGAGATTATAACTCGTCTTCATTTTACAAATAGTTATAAGACATTAGAGTCAATACCAAAACAGGAAAATGCCGAAGGTGAAATCTGCTGCCGACAGCCCACCAAATACAATGCACTCCGAACTGCACGACCTCACACGACGAGCACACGGCCCGCCGCCCACCCCATCTGCAACCCCACCGTCCGTGGCAGGAGTCCTCCTCGGGCTGTGAAGGGCGCAAGGGCAGCACAGTCCAAGTCAAGCAGGTAAGAGCAGGGTCTTGTGCGTGAGTCCAGTCCCGAAGGGTACCGAACCACAACAAGAACAGTGCTATTTTAAGATAAACGGAGTCCTGAGCACATCTCTGCTATTTAGAGTCACACAGATTCCGCCATTCTAGAGTCACATAGAAGCTTCGAGGAAAAAAAATAATAAGCTTAGAGAAAAGAAAAGAACATTTTAAGCATGTTCACATCTATGACCTCATCTCATCAGCAGAGGTGGGAAACCTGACCTTCCCGCCCTACTGAGCCCAATTCACTTCGTAATTCAGAACTGTTACAAAATGATTTTGAGCTCCTATTTTCAATTTTTGATCCAATAAACAATGCAGGTAATTCTAGTAACACTTCCATACTTGGCGTTCCAAAAATGAACAAAAGGACACGTCTACTGTCTCGGTGAATTTAATTTTAATTTTTTTAAAAGATTTTATTTATTTATTTGACAGACAGAGATCACAAGTAGGCAGAGAGGCAGGCGGGGGGCGGGGGGGGTGAAGCAGTCTCCCCCTGAGCAGAGAGCCTGATGTGGGGCTCGATCCCAGGACCCTGAGATCATGACCTGAGCTGAAGGCAGAGGCTTTAACCCCCTGAGCCACCCAGGCGCCCCTTGGTGAATTTTATTTGGGCTCGATACAGAAGCTGTATGTCTCAGATTCTACTCTCTCCAGACAGAGCACAGAGTCTGCACGGTTACCCAGGAATCTGTACTACAAAGCCACCCGATGAGAGGGCACGGCTGTCACGGTCCAGCTCACACCAGAAGCAGGGTCTCTATGCCCACAGAGAAGTTACCAAGTCCTTGCTATTGGGCTCATCGAGCCCCAGCGCCGCACACTTTGAGCCCATCTACTCACCTGACAGTTGTCTCAACATGCTCAATGTCGATGAAGTAAGTGTTCCAGCTCCCAAAGGACAGAAGTGGTAAACAGGAGGCAAATATAGGGATTGCTTGGGCAGGCCGAACGCAGCAAAGGGGCCAGAGGCCAGAGAGGAGAAGCACAAGCACCCACTCCCCGGCTTCACCCATCACACGGTGAAACATGCACACCTGCGGCAGGACCCCATGGCGGCCGGCTCCAAAGAGGGCCCCCGGCGCTTCCTGCCTCCTGTTCCTCACGGCCTCGTGTGCTCCCCTCCCCGCTGAATAGGGTTGAGCCTGTGACGCCCCAGATACTGTGGAAAGGACAGTGCGTGGCCTCCGAGGTGGGAGTCATAGAAGACACTGCTTCCACCACGTTCTCTCAGATCGCCGGCTCTGGGGGAAAGCAGCAGTCGTGTTGGGAGCTCACACAAGCAGCCCCAGGAAGAGACCCCAGTGGAGAAGAACGGAGGCCTCGTGCCAACAGCCAGCACCGAGCTGCCAGCCCCATGAGTAAACCACCTCGAGAACGGACCCACCAGCCCCAGTCAAGCCTTCAGATGAAGGCAGCCGCCCCAGGCGGCATCTTGACCAAGCCACCTCACGAGGCCCAAGCAAGGCCCACCCAGATAAACTACTCAATTCCTGCATGACAGAAATCATGTGCCCCCTGTCATCTGAAGGCACCAGATGTCAGTACTTCATGGTGCAACAACAGGTAACCAATAAAATCCTAAGCTCTCACGTCCCTTCCGAGTCTACCAGATACTGTAGTGGACATTTGTGCTGACAGCCCAGGCTGTCTTCTGTTAGGAGGCAGTGAAATACAGAGAAGGCTTCTTCATCCTACTTGAGAACGTTAGAAGAAACATCCACACTGCCCGTCCGATTCGTCCATCAGATTCCAGAGAGCTGCAACCTCATTGCGCAGACACACATTTTGGCATGACTTTCAATCACAGCATTGAGAATGTCTACATTTATTGTCCTAATTATCATTCCAACATGTTTACGGGACAAAGACTTCAGCACAGGCCACCACGAACATCTGCAACTGTACCAATATCAAAATGATGTTTTTCTCCCAAGAAAGGTGTTGGTGGGTAACAGTTGCTTCAGTGACAAGTAAATCACTTCAAATGAGCTGTTCCGATTTCGAAGGTATCTGATCACACTGCTACGGTGACGAGAGCTGAACAACTCTTGGTTCCCTTTTCATGGTGAGAAGGGCAAGGAGTCTGGAACAGTGGAGTTCTTTGGGTATTAGTTTTTCAGCAAGAAGGGCTTTCTGGCTGTTGCTGGCTAAAAAGCAGGATTTCTGCACGTTAGGCTGCGGCCGGAAGCCGCCTGGACAAGATCCCAGCCACGGCCAGAGACAACCAGGACCCTCAGCACGGTGCTGGGCTTCCTCCTGGACAATCCCGTGACCCCTTGTGCTGCTAGTGGCCATCCCTCCAGCTGGGGGGAGACATGGTGACCAAGGACTCTTCCTCAAGAGCATGTGGCACAGCGCTGAGGGTCACGCGGCGCAAAGCCCAGGGCTGCTGTTCCAAGTCCTCCCCAAGGCAAGCCCGGGGTTCTGTCCCCACTCATAGGTATGCCGGCCCAAGTTCCTGAGTCCTCATCTCTCCAGAAATTTTTTTTTTTTAAGATTTTATTTATTTGAGAGAGAGCGAGAGAGAGAGAGAGAGCACGCGCAGGGTGAGGGGCAGAGAGAGAAGCAGGCTCCCCGCCAAGCAAGGAGCCCGAGGCGGGACTCGATCCCAGGACTCTGGGACCGTGACCTGAGCCGAAGGCAGAGGCTTCACCAACTGAACTACCCAGGCACCCCTCTCCAGAAATCTGACGTTGGATTTTTTCCAACTAACTTCTTCCCACGCTCACATGCAACTCAGGCATTTGTTTCCATTACAGAGGGTTTAGGAACTATACCTACCTAGGAGAAAAATGTCCATTCAAACCCCTACTCAAATACAACCATCATTCCTATTTTGATGCATTCTCCTCCATCTTTTTTCTGTGTTCTTTTAATTTTTTTTCTGACATAATCATGATCACACAGTATCTACAATGTTCTATCCTGTCTTTTCCACTTAACGTTGTAACACGGATACTGATTAATTCATACCTTGAGTCTCCTCCAAAATTCCCGGAGATGGCCTAACACTATGGCCTAAATATTCTGCCTCCCTCATAAATTCTCTGTAAAGATCACCTGGAACAGTTAAATAGGCTAAGCTCCTTGAGAACAATTACCCTGTCTCAACTGCCTTTGAGCCCTAGGAGGTGATCTCGGAATAAGAGCTTGCGTTTTTACCAACAGCTTGCTAAGGGGATTGATAAAATTCAGCTAAGCGCTCTCCTATTGTTGACACACCTACATTACTTCCCCATCTCTGCTAATAAAAACATTCAAAAGCACTGCTTTGGAAAATCAGTGCAGCAATTTCTCAAAACAGTTAAACACTGGGGTGCCTCAGTGGTTCAGTCGGTTAAGCGTCTGCCTTCGGCTCAGGTCATGATCCTGGGGTCCTGGGATGGAGCCCCGCATGGGGCTCTCTGCTCGGCGGGGAGTCTGACTCTCTCTTCCTCTGCCTCCAGCTCATGGTCTCTCGCTGTCGCTCTCTCTCTCTCAAATAAATAAAATCTTAAGGAAAAAAAAAAAAACAGTTAAACACTGAGTTTCCATATGACCCAGTAATTCTACAACTAGGTACATACCCAAGAGAAATGAAAAACATTATGTCCACACAGACGAATGTCCGTACTGGCACTCCTCGCGACAGCCAAAAGGTGGAAACAACCAAAGGCCATCAACTGACAAGTGGATCAGTAAAATACAGTCCACCCACACAATGGCATATTACACAACCATTACAAAAGAACGGAGTACCAACACAGGCTCCAACACCAGCGGGCCTTGAAGTCACCGTGTCAGGCGAAAAAAAACAGACACAGAAGGCCATGTGTTGCACGGCTCCATCTCTAAGAAATGTCCAGAACAGGCAAAGCCACGGAGACAGAAAGTAGACCGGTGGTTGCCAGGGCCTGGGGGAGAGGGGAGGGAGCGAGTACTGATAGACACCGGGCTTCTGCTGGGAGGGACAGAAATGTTCTGACACGAGACAGTGGTGATGCCTGGCCAAGGGGAATGTGCAGAAAACGAATGAACTGTATGCTTGAACTGTTGAGTCCAGTGCTACATGTGAATCATATCCCAATTTTTAGAACTATGATGAAAGGAACATCTCTGTTTATTATAAAGCTCATAATCTGTATTTACAATTATCTTCTTCGAAAGGGTCCACAAAGTACATTTGCAAGTCTGAAGAATACGAAGCCTTTCTCCGTATCTCCAAGTCAATGTGGAACCTGCACAGTCAAGTGTAGGGAACAGGAATAAAATCACCTAAAACCCAGACCCCTGGATTCATGTTTTTGTTTTTCTCTCCTTTGTCCTACAGCTCATGTTTCCACAGCTGATATCATACTACATACAATTTCATACACGGATTTTTTTTTATTTGCATATTTCCCCGTGCCCTTCGCCTCCTGTCGGCACCACTTTCCGTCCCGCTGGCGTCTTCCATCATTTGCAGTAAATCATAATTCATCTACCAAGGACCTCGGGTCAGCTCTTGAGGTATGTTCCAATTTTCTGCTCTTCATTGTGAAGGATGAGTATGAGCTCACAGGAAGCACTTAACATCAACTTCCAAAGTGAGTTACCCTCCTGCACACAGTGAAGTAAGAGATGGCCTTTCTCACTACTCTCTGGGGATATCTTCAGTGCACTTGCTTGAGCGCTCAGAGTAAATCCATACGGCACAAGCGTGCTTTACTTTCGAGGAACACACTGGTAGGGAGTACGGGGTAAGTTTAATAGCATTCTCCGAATGCAGGGCAGCCGGGAAACATGGTCAGTGATGAACTGAGAAGCGGGGTACCCACTGTCCCCATGCTTCAAAGTATGCTCTCACAGTGCCAGCTCTCGCCAGTCCCCTCACCATCCCCTGACCTGAGCAACCCCAGCCAGGAGAGGTGCCCTCAAGCCCCCCTCACAGAGATTCCCAATGCAGAGTCTCCCCTTAACGAACGGCTCTCCTTGGCCTTGGCTGAGGAAATGAACACGGTCTGCGGGCCAGTCTTACCAGAGTTGGTCCGCGAGAAGTGAGGACGATGCATGGCACCAATGCTGGCTTCTTTCGGAGCCCATTTGCCCGTCGCATCCTGCAGGGCTCTTTAGAAAGTGGCCATGGACCATCTCAGTCAGTGCCAACGCCAAGAGAGCCATTTATTGCCGTGAAACCCTGGATGAGTCCTTCTGTTTCTCTCTGGGCCTCCATTTTCCAATCTGCAAAATGAGGATGAGCCAACACACCTGCCAGGGTGGTGCTAGCCACGCGTGGCCTCTCCAGTCGGAGCGCAGAGACCGGCTCCGGCCGCTCCCCTTCCCGCCTCCCTCTCGGTTCTCCAGCAGACCTGCTTCAGACTGTATCTGTTTCCTTTTGCCGCTGTAACAAGTCACAACAAACTTGGTGGCTTTAAACAACACACGTGTATTATCTTCCAGGCGTGAAGCTCACCGGTGCAGCTTGGTTTCACAGACCTAAAACCAAAGCGTCAGGAGGCGGCCTCCCCCCTGGAGGCCCTAGGGAGGAAATGTGCTCTCTTGGCTTCTCCAGCTGCCTCCATCTCCGAAGTCGGCTACGGCTGGTCGAGTCTTTCTCAGGTTGCCACCTCTCCAGTTTTCCCTCTCCCACTTCCAGAGACCCTCGTGATGACACTGGGCCCCCCCAGATAGCTGGGATAATCTCCCCACTGCAAGGTCCCGAACCTGGTCACGCCTGCGAAGTCTCTCTTTGCCATGTCGGATAACACGGTCGCGGTTTCAAGGGATGAGGATGTGGACGTCTTGGGAGGCCATGACCTGGCCGGCCACAACCCACCGCCGGGGAGAACAGCTGACAGGGATCCAGGGCCTCCAAGATGGTGCCTTCCTTCCCGGCCTGGCTCTGCAGGAACCACAGCGAGGGGCAGGAAAGGGGCGGTGGGCAGCAGAGGGTGAAGGTGGAGAGAAGGCTCACCACTGAGTCTTCACGCATTCTCCTCATGCGAGGGAGAGCAGGATGGCCCCACGGCACTTGCACTATCTGCTCCAGGCTCCTAGAGCAAGCTCAACTCGGTATTCCCAGTCCGGGCTTGTTTTTAGTATGTTCTTCAGAGGGGATACCATTTGTTTCCATTCTAGTTCCAAATCCATCCTCAAGAAATTAAAACGACTTCCCTTCAAATTTTCTGACCTACCCGGCTCCCAGGGAGCTTTACAGACTTCTGGGGCGGGGCCATTACCTTGACATGGGACCTAACCTGTAACAGCAACTTCGTATGATGTGATTAGAAAGATCATAAGCAGGTACCTCACATTGTTTCCTACAGTGTCTATGCTTTACACTCACAGCGCATCTCATCCCAGGCTGGAGACGACGGACGTGCGCCATCTCCCACGTGGCTGTGTCCACGGGGCTGGTCGGCACAGCTCCAGGGTCTCACCTCGCTCTGTGACCATCTGATTCTATGAAAGATCACGGCAAGACCCACCTGCTGAGACCGAGAGTCCTTAAGAAATATCGTGCCTGAAAGGCCATCTTCCACAAGCCCCTAGTGGGGTGCGGAAAGACTGCTGAGGTTTCTAAGACGGCCAAACCTCATGCGGGGGACTCTGCTTCCCCCCGGCCCCTCGCTGTCCACCGGCGCTCTCAGAACCCGCAGGAGCTGCTCTTCCCCACCTTGGAATGTGCTTTCCCTTCGCCGAGCTTCCCTCCCATCCCCTCCTGTTCAAGTCCAGCTCTCTCCCAGCGTTGCCCCAGATACCTCCTGACCCAGCCCAGCCCAGCAGGAAGCAAGCTGCCCTTTCTGGGGCCAGACGCAGCCCTCTCTCTCTCCCTCTGGGACACCTGTTAAAACTACGAGCCGAACGCCATTACTTGTTCACGTCAGGTCGCATCTCCCCCGGGTGTCTGTTCCTTCCGGACAGGAACGGTGTCTCATCCCTTTCTCACCCGCCCCCACAGAGCTCCAGGGAGTGTCCCCTAGGTGCCCCACCAACACGCACATGGGGGGAGTCATGGACTTGACCTGATCAATGGTGAATGGAGTCTGCCACCGCGTGTACATTTATAGTAGCTCTAGAGTCATTGTTAGATGTCTCTGCCTTGGCAGAACCAGCTCAAGGCAGGAGCACAGCGCTCAGGCCTGAGAGACTGGGTCCCAGGGAGTGGGCTGCCGTGTGGCGGATGCCTCTCTTCCTCTTGGGGACGGGATAACAGGTGCTCAGGATCTGTTTATTAGTGCAGTAGGAAACGCGGGCTTGTTGAGTTAGAAATGGCATCCCGGACCCCTGGTGCTAACTGAGGGGGGCCGGTGCATACTGAGGGGCCCTCACAAGGGGACCGAAAGTCACCTCTGGGTCCTCTGAGATTCCCCGGCTGCCTTGAAAGTCCACGCACCCACCCTGTGCCCGCACAGTCCAGCCTTTGGTGCCCAACTGCTGCAGACGGACCCGAGCTGGCCCCCCCTCCCTGGGCTCCAGACCAGGCGGCTGGTCACCGGGGAAAACCCCAGCCCAGGCAGGTCTCGCTCGGTGGGGAGGGCGGACAGATGACGGCTTCCCGGAGTCTGGATTCTGGAATCTGTCTTTTCCAAGGAGGAACCAGAAAAGCTGACATTCCTAAATCCACGCACAGAAGAAAGCAGATCTGTGACTCTGAGGGACTAGATAGGAAAGGGGCACGGGCTGGGGGCGGGAACAATGGGAGATGGCAATATTTGAACCAACACACAGTGATGCTCACACAGCTGTAAACATTTACTAAAATGCATCGCACAACATTGAAATAGGGAAGTCTGAGGGATGGATGTAAGTTACACCTCACTATAAGTATGTTAAAAATCTATCCACGCACAGGCGCCTGGGTGGCTCATTTGGTTAGGCGACTGCCTTTGTCTCAGGTGATGGTCCCAGGGTCCTGGGAGCAAGCCCCGCATTGGGCTCCCTGCTCAGTGGGGAGCCTGTTTCTCCCCCTCCCTGCCATTCCCTTGTGCTTGTACTCTCTCTGTCAAATAAAAAAAACTTAAAAAAAAAAAAACAAGTGTACACACATGCATTGAGATTCCTCCTAAGTTGGTCACTTACAGTGGGAAGAAATAATTTCAAGAGTCTGAGTCTATGAAACACGCGGAAACACTTCACTGTCACCTCACCTTAGGTTGTCAGAACTAACATCTGGCGATCCGGATCCACAGATTCTAAGTTATGGCTCCCCAGTGTCCCAGTGCGTCCTCCGAACAGGAGGACATGTGCTGACACGGTCTCTAAACTAATCATTTCCAGTGTGCTGCATGCATTGGCCACATTACTCCGCATCGGGCCCTCACGCTATCGTGAGTGCAGAAATCCACGGAGTGGGTCCCGATCGGTGTTGTAGTTTAAGGAGAAAAGAGGAGAGTGCACCACGCCTCATGGGGGTAGCATGGCACGTGCCACGTTATGAAATTTTTCTTCCAGTTCTGTGTGTGCGGCAAGTGTCCTTCCCTTCTGAGCCGTCGGCAGTGCTTAGAAAGGCGGTGCTCGCTGACACGCCTCGAGGTGAGTGAAGCCGGTCTAGGGCTACCTCGAGGGCTACCGCCTACCTCCTCGCACATCTGGCAGACACAACTGAAAGTGTGCGGCCACACCCACCAGGGCCGGGCCAACCCACCCGGCCCTCCTGCCATGCAGGCAGAACCTCCTTTAATCAGCACAATTTTAAGAGCTGAGTCCATTATCATCACCCCCATTTCACCTAGCAGGACTCTGAACTCAGGGATGTGCACCTAAGACGTGGCCAGACTGGTCCCAGCACTGGGAAGAAGCCCTTACGGGTCACCAGCTGGTCCCCTGAAGGCCCACTGGGCTCGGAGGAGTCCAGACAAAAACGAAAGGGCTCCAAGAGCCAATCAGGCAGCAACCACCATTCCTGGGGAAAACGCTAGAAATAAAGACGCTGTCAGAATACAGGTCTACCTCCTTTTACTGCACTTTGCAAATACCTGCAAATACCATGTTTTTTACAAATAGAAGGTTTGTGGCAGCCCTGCACAGAATGAGTCTGTTGGCACCTGTTTTCCAACGATGTCTGCTCACTTCTTGCCTCTGTCACATTGCAGTAATTCTCGCAGTATTTCCAACTCTTTCATTGTTGTATTTGTTACCGTGATCTGTGACCCGTGATCACAGCTCACCGAAGGCTCAGATAATGGCTAGCACTTTTTATCAATAAAGTATCTTATAATCAATGTATATACACTGTTTTTTAGACATCACACTACTGCACACTTAAGAGACTACAGTGTGGTGTAAATGTAACTTTTATGCACACTGAGAGACCAAGATGCTCACTTGGCTCACTTTATTAATGACATTTGCTTTACGGTGGCATTCTAGAACCCAACCCAAGGTGTGCCTATAAGCATACATGCGCCACAGTCCCGTTGGAAGTAACTTTTATCTCTGGTGGCCATGACTCGAATGGGAGCGCAGTTAGGCAGCAAACGGCCGCCTTATTTTTAATATGGACAAAAGGCTAGAGGAGGGAACCTACGCCTTTAAAAATAAAATGTAGTGGGACGCCTGGGTGGCTCAGTTGGTTAAGCGGCTGCCTTCGGCTCAGGTCATGATCCCAGCGTCCTGGGATCGAGTCCCGCATCGGGCTCCTTGCTCAGCAGGGAGCCTGCTTCTCTCTCTGTCTCTTCCTGCCACTCTGTCTGCATGTGCTCGCTCGCTCTCTTTCTGACAAATAAATAAATAAAAAATATTAAAAAATAATAATAATAATAAATAAAAATAAAAATAAAATGTAGTGCTACAGAAGCTTGATTCTTGACTCACTACCAAATACGACTGACAGAAAGGGATATTTAAAAATCAAAAGGGGAGGTTTTAGGGAAGGATTTGGGGGGAAAAAAGGAAAGAAATAGTAACAATTGACGGAAGAAGTAAATTCAACTGAAATGGGAGAGGAAAGCCTCAAAGGCCGAGGAGAGCCAGGAGGCCCAACAATAACATTCTTTAGAAATGGCGTCACAGGGGGAGGCGACCAGGGAGGGTCCTGGCCATCAGTTCAGACAAGCAGCATGCAGCAGTGACGTCACAATCCTCTGGGCTCTGTGATCTCAATCTCAGCTTTGCAAACAGCGCCCGGATCAAGCTCACCCCTTTGGGTGGTTCCCAGTTGCAAAGGTCCCGAGCCAGGCTTTTAAGAGGAAAAGGATTTTATCGTGCATTCTTTCTTGCACTAATCACCTCTCCCCCCACCAAAACAGCCAACTTTCCGGCAATCTGCTTTCTTTTCGGCATGAGAATTTCATTCCTTTCTAAACGCATCTATGCATGTATCACCAACTGACTCCACGACAGAAGCAAAGGGGGAAATGCCAGAACATCTAAGACATCCAGCCGCTCGTCGCGCTCCTCTGAAGAAACACAGGCCAGGAGAGGATGCCGGGAATAGTTAAGTTCCCAGGGAGCGTGCGTCTTTCTGGCCTTGGAGCTCCTTGGGAATCAGAGATAAGCCACTGATCTCCTCCCTAGAAAAATGTGCCTACACATACACCCGGAGCACTGCCCTCAGATGTATGCGAAATGTTGCCAGTCCGGGCCTTCCAGTTTCAGGATCCCTGTTCCCAAGGCTCCCCAGCCAGGGGAAGAGGCAGCAGGTAGGCAGTGCAGTTCCTGGGGGAAGGGCCAGATTCACCCGCCAGCGGCAGGTTCAAAGCCCAAGACTGGAGCACTCAAGGCTGCTTCTGCCCTAGCCCGGGAGGGCACAGGAGGCTGCCAGAGCCACACAGGCCAGGGCCAGATGAACCAGGGCCCTGCCCTGGCCCCCAGCAGATGTCACGAGGGCGTGTTCGGCAAGAGGAAGCCTTCCCAGGAGGCGAGGGCGGGCCTGACAAAGCAGGGGCGCCGTCTCTAGGCCGTGGGAAGTCAGGAGGAATGGAGGCGGGGCACACAGGCCACCATCAGATCAGCCATCTGGAAAGATCCCCGGGGCTGCAGAGAAAGTGGATAGCAGGTAGAGGGACTGGAGGGGCGGGCAGAAAACCAGAAAACGAAGAAGTGGAAGAGTAGGGGGGAGGAGGGCAGGGGGAATGGGGGGGGTGGACAGTGCCAAGGCCAGGACCTTGGTGGGGAGGGCACTCCCCCGGAGGCCAGGTGCTACAGGGCAAGTAACTGCCCACCTGGCTGCCGCTTGCCTTCCTCCCCTTCCTCCTGTGGCCCTGCAGGGCTCCCTGGAAGTCACGTGGGGAAGGTGCTGCGTTTGAGGTCTTCGGCACACCCCCATCCAAGGGTTCATTCGACAGTGGGGAGCTTTCCACAAGGCGCCCCCCCCCCCCAAAGAGGTGGGAACAAGTCGCTGCAGCCCTGAGAGCACAGCATCCCAAGCCGGGACCCAGGGCACGGGCCAGCAACCCCGTGACTGAGTGAGTGACCCGAGCTGGGGTCAGGACAGCTTGTGCCCCTCCACCATAAAAAGCTACCCCCAGAACAGTAGGCGCTGCAGTCCGCAATCTGCCATTTTGCTCAAATACCGAGTTGCAAGAATTGTAAAAAAAAAAAAAAAAAAGTAAAAAATAAAAAGTGCTCAGGGCAGGACTGCGAGCAACCACGAAGTGGCTTCACAGTTAGCCCCCAATTCTCCATGAGCCCGGAACAAAGCTAAGTCTCCCACCTGGACACGCACAGGAAATACGGCGCATCGTGACAACTACTTGAAATGCGACGCCACTTGGACCGGAGCCAGGGCGCATCGCCCCAAGCCCACCAGCTCCAGTGCCTCTTCCTCGCGGCCCCTGCCACCCTGGCCAAACCCTCTGCTCCCTAACACCTCCGGAAGAGCCTTCATGTCCACAGGCACGGGCGCGGGGACACACGGGCCGGTCTGAGGAGCCCCGGGCGAGCCCCTCCAGCTGGGCGCACTGGATTGGGGTTAGTTCCCTCGGAGGACACGCTCCGGGCCCTCTCCGAGGCTTCCTCCAGCTCTAAAGCCACCACCAGGAAGCCTGTGGAATCATCCCTCGGCCCTGCCAGCAGGGCGGGCGGCAGCAGCAGGGGCTCCTCCTCCCGGAGGACACGCGGGACACCGGCCCAGAGAGCCGGGCAGGACGGGCCGCTACCCCAGAGCTCAGCTGCCGGCTGTCCTCAAATCAAAAAGCAGTGCTTAGAGCAAGCCACCGGCTCTTCGGGAGAAGAAAACATCTGTTCTGTCAAACTTCTTAATGCCAAACTCCAAGGCCAGGCCACCAGCCCCTGGAGCCGCAGCCCCTCGCAGAGTTCAGTGCTGTCAATGAAGAGCGCAGGTGCGGTACATCGTGCCGGCTTAATCACACAAGCACAACTGCCGGGGGTCCCTGGGATCCCCAAAACACTGCTTGCCAGGACCCGACAGCAAGGTCCTTTTGCTGAAGCAAACCTTGGGTGCCTCAGGTCGGCTTCGTGGGGTCAGAGGGGTGCATGAGAAAAGGAACTATTCTCAGGACCAGAAAACAAGCAAGACCAAGGGGCTGTCAGACAGGATGGCCCAACCAAGGGGCTGTCAGACAGGATGGCCCGACAATCCGGTGGCGGAGAATGAGACTGCGGGAACACAGGCCTTTGGTCGCGATCCTCCCCCAAACCAGCCCAGTGCTCTAAACCCTGAAATGACCTTAACTCGTCTTCTTTTTTTTCTTTTTTTAAGATTTTACTCATTTATTTGACAGAGAGATCACAAGTAGACAGAGAGGCAGGTGGAGGGGGAGGGGGGGGGAAGTAGGCTCCCTGCTGAGCAGAGAGCCCAACACAGCTCAATCCCAGGGGATCATGACCTGAGTCGAAGGCAGAGGCTTAACCCACTGAGCCCCCCAGGCACCCTTAACTCAGCTTCTCACTCTGAGCATCCGTACCCCCTTTTCCTGGAGAAGCTACCTTACTGCAAGCCCAGGCAATCTTGGTCCCAACACTGTGCTCTGTTCTAAATCTTCACTGAAGGACAAGGGTCTTCAGAGGCCCCCGTTAGTCCGTGTACACCGCAAAGCCAAGGATCATAGAGGTCTTTCCCTGTGGTACCTAGCCCAGACCCGGACCCCACAGCAGGAGTGACTGTGCTCGGACGGACGAAGGGAAAGAGGGAGAGCTGGGGGAGGGGCGAATGAAGGACGGACGAAGATGGAGGAAGGGATGGAGAGACGGACAGACAGCTGGACGGGGGTCAGTGGAAGCATGGATGGACGGATGGATAGAAAAATGGATGGACGGATGGATGGACGGATGGACAGAGGAACGGATGCAGGAAAAGCATGAACGAAAGGAAGGATGGGGGTGGACGGACAAATGAGTGGACAGAGGGACGGACGGAGGAAGAAAGGGAGGGCTAGACAGACAGCCCTCTCTATCGGCCAGTGGGGAGGAAAGGTCTTGAAAAGGAGAAAGTGAACGGTACGAGTTAAGGGGAACTGTAAGCCAGAATTCCCAAACCAGGTCCATCAGGATTTACAGGCAAACACATTCCAGGCGGGCTCAGGAGGCCAGAGAGCAGCCCAGCTCCTCCATATCTCAATCAGGCTTTATTTCTTTAGATCGCTTTCCTGCCCGGGAGGCTGGAACAGAAGCAAAGGAGCCGAACTCAACAGTAACCACACACCGACCACAGAGACGTCGCCTCAAAACTTGTTACTGATTTGATTTTCAGCCAGACCACTGTGCGAAGGGCAGGTAATTTGGGGGTGCCGGAGAGAGCCTTTCCCGCACTGCCCACAGCGGCAGCCACTAGCGGCACGTGGCTACTTAGCATTAAATTAATGAAAATTCAATAAAATGAAAACCCCATCCTTCAGTTGCGCTAGCCACATTTCAAGTACTCCAGAACCACACGTGGCTCGTGGCTGCAATCCCGGACAGGGCAGACGCTGACCACATCCGTCATCACGGACTGTTCTGTCCGAAGCACTGCGCCGGTCAAAGGGCAGCGGGAAGACACTGCTCTCTCGGGAGGAGGAGACTGGGTCCAACGGGGGAGCAGAGAAAGGCAGCAAGTAATAGTTCGCTGAAATATTTTTTCCAAGCAGCATACGCTTTAAGATCCAAGATCTTAAAATCCGTTGACACTCTTTGGTTTGCTAATCCCACTAGCCCAGTGGCTTTCAACCGGGAGTCATTCTGCCTCCCAGGGACACCTGGCAGGGGCTGCGCAGAGGCCAGGGACGCCGCTAAACGTCCTCCAACGTACGGGACAGCCCCCACCCCAAAGCCTGTCATGTCAACAGCACCACCTATGAAAATTACCTAAAATATGTGAAGAGCGTCATGTGTAAAAAGGCGCATCGCGGTACTATGCACAGTAACAGGAAAAAAAGAAACAAGCCAAATGGTCAACAACAGGACCCAGTAACTTACTGCACACCAACGACCATTCAAGAGCTGTTCACGGAGTACCTGCTCCATTCCAGACTCTGCTTAGGCGCTGCGGACGGAAGGAGTAATCACTAAAACGGAATTCCTGCCCTTGTGAGGCCTACCTGGGGTAATTTTAAAGTACGTTTAATACGTAATAACATCGTGACGGGGCGCCTGAGTGGCTCAGTCGGTTCAGTGTCAACTCCTGACGTTGGCTCAGGCTGTGGTCTCAGGGGTCCTGGGATGGAGCCCCACACCGGGCTCCCCGCTCAGCAGGGGCGTCCCTGAAAGAGGAGTCCCTCTTTCCCTCTCCCTCTGCCCCTCTCCCAGCTCGCGTGTGCACGTGCAGCCTCTCTCTAAAATAAATCTTTGAAATCTAATAAATCTTTAAAAAACTAACACACTGCAGTGACTTGCAAGTGCTTTGACTGTTGGTCAGGGAGGAAGAGCGGCTATAAAATCAGTGGATATATGATCACATTTTGGTTCCTTTGTTTACGAAAAGCAAAAATGCTAGAGAAGACAAGTGAGCACAGCAGTATTTGTAGAGAGAGGGCTGGGCTGAATTGTGGTACGTTTATACAAATAGATCATTTTTTAAAGGGAGAGTTTACCCAGAATCCCACAAAGCCTGGTCTCCCCGCCTCTTCCCATGATCCATCCAGGCAAGTGTGGCCACCACCGCACTCCGCTCGGGTTCCTGCCTCTCTGCCTGGGACAAGGGCAAGCCAGGGGCCAACTGGGCCTGCAGACGTGGTCTGTCTGGTTTGCAGTGCTGGGCCTCGGAGTGCTGTACCAAAACACCCTTGAGCTGCCAAGATTTTTTTTTTCTTTTAAAAATTTTATGTATTTATTTGACAGAGAGAGATCACAAGTAGGTGGCGAGGCAGGCAGAGAGAGAGGAGGAAGCAGGCTCCCTGCTGAGCAGAGAGCCGAATGCGGGGCTCGATCCCAGAACCCTGGGATCACCACCCAAGCCGAAGGCAGAGGCTTTAACCCACTGAGCCACCCAGGCGCCGCGAGCTGCCAACATTAAAACTCAGAAGATCTCATTTCAAACGCCGGAATTTCTAACTCTCTTGAACATTGAAGAACTGGCACAGGGGATCACAGTCCCCAAAGACAAATGACGACTGAAGCCGTTGAGGACCATCGCCGTTGGGAGGGCATTCTTCTGCACGGGGCCGGCTTCTCCTTTTCTCGCAGGGAGATGGCAGTTCTGACACAGTCCCCGATGTCGGACATGGCACAGAGAGCACGCGCTAAGAGGCAGGCGACGTGTGGCTGGCCAGGCAGTTAGGCAAAACAGACGGTGCGGCCACCGTCCTCTGAGGCTGAACTTGATGCAGCACATACGGACCCTATAAAAACTGCCCAGTAAAACCACCCTGTGCCCTAACTTGGAATTTCATAAAACACGGGCAGTTCCACGGCACTGAAGCCCTTTGAGGCGATCTTTCTCTTTTCCTTTCCCACTCATCAAAATCATATCCTTGGGAGCCCCTATGTGGTTCCCAAAGTGTGCTCCGACCAGCTGGAGACATGGAGGGAAGAGGGCCGATGGCGGCGGGGGGCAGAAGGTGCGGGCAGGGAGAACCAAGCCCACAGAACACGGCACGCTCCTGGCTCCCACCAACCGAGGAACGAGAAGGGCCCCCCGGGGTGATAAAGGGTGCCGCAGGACACAGGCCAGATCAGCGGGAGGTATTTTCTCTTAAGAGATTCCTATGAAGCAGAGCCCTGGGGATCCCGCCCTCCCCACCCACGCCCAGCTTCCTATCAGATCTATCAGATGAGAACTTCTTTCGATAGAAAGTTCCACCAACTGGCCCAGAATCAAAAGCCAAGCCTCCAGCCATCCTTTGGGATTCAGGGTATACAAGGTAGGGGGGAAACAGGCTGATGACATATTTTAGAGTGGAAAACAACATTCCACGTTAACATGATTCAAATGATGTTTCCAGGATGCCTGGGCGGCTCACTCAGTTAAGCGTCTGCCTTAGGCTCAGGTCATGCGTGATCCCAGGGTCCCGGGAGTGAGCCCCACATCCGGCTCCTGCTCAGCAGGGGAGCCTGCTGCTCCCTTTGTCTGCCACTGCCCCTGCTTATGCTCTCTCCCTCTCTGTCTCTGACAAATAAATTAATTAATTCAAAATAAAATGATGTTTCAACCAAGCACCAACGGGGCTCTCTCCATCAGATGAAACGTAAAAAGAAATACTAAGTGCCCAGCTCCATGGCCTACAGGCAAATGCTGAGGTAGCCTGCCCCTGGGCACAGAAGAAATGTGCAGACGAGTGTTACCCGGAGAGGCCAAACAACATGGCAAGCCTCAGCGCTGGCACTTCAGGAGGCCCAAGCCATCCTGGGACGCGCATGAGCATGGTGAAGGAAGGCCTACTGCACACCGAACAAATGCTCTACCTAGAACATTCTGGAGGAGGGGGAGCAGGGAGCTGATGCTGGCTGATTCTCTACAGGACTGCTGGACTGTCTGTTTTAACGACACCTATCCATTCAGTTAGGGCATCAGTCACCTCTAACGTCTGCTTTGTCACGTAGTTATTTGTTTTTGGGGGGAGGAGAGAGCTTATTGGAACCCCTGGGTAGCTTGAGGGTAGGGGGCTGCGTTTTGGAGAGGTTTTGTTTGGTTTTAGAAAGCTTTCTAGGTACCTTGTAGGATGCCTCACGAATCACTACTCCAGGGTGCCTCGGGGGGCTCAGTTAAACAGTCGGTTAAGAAGGCAGTCGGTTAAGAGGCTGCCTTCGGCTCAGGTCATGATCCCAGGGTCCTGGGATCGAGCCCCTCATCAGGCTCCTTGCTCTGCAGAGAGCCTGCTTCTCCCTCTCCCACTTCTCCTGTGTTCCCTCTCTCTGTGTGTCTCTCTGTCAAATAAATAAAATCTTAAAACAAAAACAAAAAAACAAACAGAACCACTGGTCTGGATCTGTGGTTCCTGGGCCTGCCCACTACTCATAACCACCAGAACTTCTCAAAACCGGACACCAGGTACAGATCATCACGTCTGACGAGGGTCCAGTATCCAGAATGTGGAAGCAACTGTCCAATTTAACAACAAAAAGGCAAACAACCCGATGTAAAAACAGGCAAGAGGCTGGAATAGATAGTTCTCCAAGGTATACAAATGTCCAGCAAGCACGGGAAAAGATGCTCACTGTCATTAATCATCAGGTAAATGCACATCAAAACCACACTAGGGGGCGCTGAGGTGGCTCTGGGGGTGGTGGGTCTGCCTGTGGCTCAGGTCATGATGCCGAGGTCCTGAGCTCGAGCCCCACATCGGGCTCCCTGCTCGGTGAGAGGAGTCTGCTTCCCCTCATCCCTCTGCCTGCCGCTCCCTCTGCTCATGTTGTCTCTCTGCCAAGTAAGTAAATAAAATCTTAAACCCACAATAGACACCACTGCACCCCCACTGGGATGGCCATTTTTTAAAAAAGCAAACAAAAAACAGAAAACGACAAGAATCGAAGTGGATGTGGAGAACGCGGGACCCTCCCACGCGGCTGGGAGGGACGGAAAATGGTTCTGCGGCTCCTCAAAAGGTTAAACATGGAATTATGACGCGACCCAGCAAATCCCACCGCAGGTACATGAGCAGCGATACCGAAAGCAGGCTTCGACCAACACTTAGAGCGTGTGTTCACAGCAGCCACAAGGTGGGAACAACCCAATGCCCATCATCGAATGAAGGGGTGATGTGCCTTCCACACAGCGGCATGATGTGCAGCGGCCACACAAAGAACAAAGCCCCCCTACGGGCTACTGCACGCATGAACCTTGCAAACCTCACGCTAGACGCAAAAGACCACATATTCTGTGATCCCGTTTCTATGAAATGGCCAGAACTGGCAAACGAGAGAGACAGAAAGCAGTCTGGGGAGGAAAGGAGGGAAGAATGGGGAACGACTGCTTAATGGGTAGAAGGTTTTCTTCCTGGTGTTGAAAATATCCCGGAACCAGACAGAGATAGGGGTTGCACGACACTGTGAATGTACTAAATGCCACAGACTTAAACCGTTTAAAATGAATGGTTCACGGTTAATTTCATGTTATGTCAATTTTACCTCGGTCTTTCAAAATGGGAGAAAAATGGGTAATGGGGCTTCCTGGGCCCTGCTGATCAGAGTCTCCTAAGGTGGGGCCGTGTGTGTGTGTGTGTGTGTGTGTGTGTGTGTGTGTGTGTGCGTGTGTGTGTCTGTGTGCATGTAAATGCAAATACACACACGCATATAGCTCCCAGGTTAATCTGGCATCTAGGACTGAACAGCCGCGGGTTAGGGTACTACATACAGATACAGACAGCTCTACACTCGCGCAGAAATGAGCGCGCTCCTGCGGCTGAGACCGCAGGCTTTCATCTGATGCTACACTCATCACAGGCAGAGTATGACATGCTGTCCTCCCTCCCTCCGGGGAGAAAAAAAATCAATGCTTTTTTAAAAATACAAACAGGTATGTAACACTCAGAAACACAAAGTGGCCCCAAATTCCCAGCTATGAAGCCCTCGAGAGCCACATAACCAGGGCTGAGTGTGGATGGAAAATCATGCCCCCAGAACAATGGGAGGGGTCCAGAGGTTAGACCGCGTAGACGAATGCAAACTGGGGGTGCAGGGATGGGGGGTGTCCTCAATAAGCACCGAGCGTGGTGTGCTCATTATGAACACGGAACAAGGGCAAGTGTTAATGGCTTTCCTGGGAAGCAACCAGGACTCGAGCGGGTAGGTGAGACGGAAGCTGCGGCCCGGGCCGGCCCCACGAAAGACAAACCCCTCTCCCCCGGAGCCGGCTAACCAGCCTGGGCTGGAGAGGATGCCCGGCAGAAAGGGACGGGGCCCCTTGACTGTCAATGGCCACACGCAGGCTGAGACTCCGCAGGGACGCTGAGGAGCCAGCTCGAAACAGAAATACGCCCGTGGTTTCAAGCCTAGGCTGCTCCAGTCCAGCGCACTGTGGGTAGCTCCCAAATCTTGTTTTGCGAAAGCTGATCGGAGAGGGTGAGACACTGCTGCATTACAGAGCTCCCCGAGCCGGGAGGCAGCTACCCTAAGGGACTACTGCACAAAGTATTCCTTTGCTCCTTTATAAACAAACTGCACTGCAATGGACACTTTTTCTCCAGCACTTTCTTTTCCTTGCTTCTGGAGACTTCTGACTTTGATCCTATCTTTCTAGCAAGTGTAAGACCTAATTATCAAGAGAGCAGCGGCCTGAAGGTCACACTTCTGTCTCACCTTTACCTGCACAGGAGGAAAAAAGAACTTCAGTTTCTTTGAAACCCGTTAATTAGTATAAGAATGTATCAACTTTACTGTAGGGCTACCTGTTTGGTGAGGAAAAACAAAAAACAAAAAACCCACTTCCTACACCTCGCAGCTTTGCAAACATGAAAACATGACGGGCCAACTGTTCCACAAAACCAGTTCCAGTAACTCATATGCCTGTGGTACCATGATGTCACTGGCTTCATGGAAAATTTTCGATTTTCGTTTGTTTTCATAGTTTGGATTGTGCCAAAGCACCTCCTTTAACTCTGGGTGGAGAGGTAAAGCAGCCTAACCCCCAGTGAAACATACAAAAGACCACAGGAGGGGCACCTGGGTGGCTCAGCCCGTTAAGCGTCTGGCTCGATTTCAGCTCAAGTCACAATCTCAGGGTCATGGGATCAAGCCCCATGTCAGGCTCCAAGCTCAGTGCAGAGTCCGCTTGTTCCCCTCTCTCTGCTCCTCCTACTCACTCACTCTCTCTCTCTCAAATAAATACATAAATAAAACCTTAAAAAAAAAAAAAAGACCATGGGAAAAAGAGGCAAGACTCAGAGGCATGACCAGTGAAGAGCTCACCAGCAACACTGTCTAGCTACTGGGCGATCCAAGTCATCTCTGAACTACCCTGAGTTTGGACAGTGTTCCAGGAACTGGTCTCCAAGCTCAGGGAGGAAGAAGAACCAGTTTAGCTCTTGCTCCTTTCCCCACCACCTGGCTGGGATTAATCCTCACGGTGTTATAACCCTGAAAATGACAAAAACAGCCTTTGTCCCCAAAGTGGCATGCCAGATTGTTATTTTCACTGCCATAAAAAAGGGATGACAGCCACTCCAACCAAGGAAAAAGTGGCTACCGATCACCCCGAAACAGACGGCAAGAAAGTGACCGGTTTCTCCACTTGACACAAGATAAAAATCAGCCCATCTGAAGGAAACACAGACTGTGGATCCCAGATATTTATTGCGCTGGCAGGAGATTTCAGACTGAGATGCTGACAATGACTCAGGGAAAACGTGTGTTTTATCTGTTCTGTGTTTATATCGAACCTTAGAGTGATTTATATTTTTAAAGGAGCTCGGTGATATATGGCGTAAGGAAAATATTCATAATTTTAAAGGCATAATAAGTACACAAGTTTGTATTTCAAAGGTGAAAGTTAGTATGTCGAAAGCTCCAAGACAGAGCTGAGTGTTGAGAGCGGCTCAGAGAGGAATTATTGGTTCTGGCCACAGAGGCGGCACTTAAAATGGAAATGCTGCTCTGTCCTTCTCCCCTAGATACACATGTGAATGCAAGAAGCTATTCTTGGTAATCCTCGACATTTTTGTCAATATGCCATCTGCATGGTGACATTTGGGAGGTTTATAATACTGGAGGAGGGAGGGTTTGGTTTCTGATGTCTCGGCTTTTAATACCGCGACGAAGGAGATGGCGATCTTGGGCTAACCTGGGCCAGATCGATCACAGACCGATCTCCGAGCGATGCCTCCCAAAGCAGCCTACGTCCGGCCAACTAAACGGCGCCACAGTGCTTCTAAAGAAAAGTCCCGACGGGGAAACTCTTGGGAGTTGGCCACCGTGGACTCGTGCCTTATTATAGATCCCAAACCATCCACCCGTTAGCAAGCGACTACCCACCACTCTTTTTTTAAGTCATAATAAAATATCAGGTTCTAAACACTAGAATCTGTAACATGAGATGGGCATTTCCAAAGCACAGGGGAATCTTCTCTAAAGACATACTCTTTAAGTCCACACACAGCTCAACTGCTAAAATAACAAGAATAAAACACATCCGCTGCACAACATTCCCTTTTCCACAGAATCCCTCACAGCCACCAGGAGCAAAGCCAGGCAAAAGGCCAAGCTCCTTTGTGCTGGTCCCAACGTGACAGCTACACTCTCCATTCCGGCCGACCCCTGCTTCTCCAAGCCCACCAGGGCTCTGAGGGAGGGCCCCCAGAGCAGGGCTGAATGGGCCGGGCCACGGTGCCTGGGGGGCTCAGTGGGTTAAGCCTCTGCCTTCGGCTCAGGTCAGGGTCTCAGGGTCCTGGGATCGAGCCCTGCATCGGGCTCTCTGCTCAGCAGGGATGCTTTTCCTATCAAGAAAATGTCACATTTTAATATAGCTAAGAAACGAAAAGCACCCCCACTGCGACCTCCCGTCTCAAACCCCATCTCCCGCCCAGTCTTCTTGCTTCAGCTCCCTCCCCTCCCAGTCCCCCCACAGAAGTCAGAGGGACCCCAATAAAGGGGTACGTCTACCCCACAGAAGGCTCCCTGACCTGCTCAGAGTCCCAGCCAGAGTCCCCGCCATGGCACACCTCTGTGTGCCGGAAACCCATCAGGAGCCACCTCGCCCCGAGCGCTCCCCGCACCCTCTGTGCCACAGCACCTGTGCTTCCTTCTCCCCGAAAGCCTCAGCCCCCCCACAGCTCAGGCTCCCCCCACCTCTGGCAAGCATCACCCCAAGGTGCCTTAACAGCGAGGCCTCCCCGACCGCCACCGGGTCCGGCCATCTCACCCAGAGTGAGCACTGATGGGGTCGGTGTCTGCCACTTGCCCCCACCGCAGTGTGGTCCCAACAAGGGGCGAGGGCTGTCCCGGGAAGGTTTATCGGTGCCCCCCGGGGCAGGTTCCCAGCCCCAGGGCGGCTGACACAGGGGCAGGATCCGTCTTCGTGCAGCAGCCGCCCTGCTGAGCCGCCGCCCGGCCTCCAACCGCTAGGTGTGGGCACCACCGCACCTGTCTCTGGACACCGCCACCTGTCCCCCAGAGGGCAAAGCCGCCCCTAGCCGACAATGCTTCTTTTAGTGGACTTGGTGAATGTATGGGTGGAAATAGCTTTTACAGCTTTGGCCACATGCTGCTAGGACAATATCGACCTGAACTGCGCAAGTGACATTACTTCTTTCTCACTGCCTCCCCCTAAGTCCGTTTCACCCGCTTCCCGTCTCCCACCAGCATGTGAGCCCCGCAAGAGTGAGAACTTTGTTGAGGCGCCAGGATGGATGTGGACCCGGACTCTGAGAAGCCCCTCCAGGGCCCAAACAGCACTGTGATTTGTGTAAACTTAATTTCATCCCAAAAGTAAGTTCATCCATTCAACGTACAGCCAAAAGCTATTAATATACACACAGACACTGTCTTGCAGATACTGCACAAGGTTGCTGAGAAGATGTAGCTGAACATCTTGGCCTTCAATCAACTTCTCCTATTCTTAACACCTGTCCAATATTAAGTATCCAACATTAACTACGGAATGAGGTCTAATCACAGGATGTGAATTCTTCGAGATCTCCAGCATCACTGGGTGCTACAAATACCAAGTTGCAGAACCGGACGATACCAAAACCTGGAAATGAGTAATTCCGTACATATCTGGGGTATTTTCAGATTTGTATCTTTTTTCTTTTTTTTTAAGATTTTATTTATTTATTTGACAGACAGAGATCACGAGTAGGCAGAGAGAGAGGTGGAGGCAGGCTCCCTGCTGAGCAGAGAGCCCGATGCGGGGCTCGATCCCAGGACCCTGGGATCACGACCTGAGCTGAAGGCAGAGGCTTAACCCACTGAGCCACCCAAGCGCCCCTTCAGATTTGTATCTTAAGCTAGCGTGACATTAACGAAAGTTACACATGCGAAAGCTTTGGGGGTGTTAACATGGTATACAAACTAGCATGACGTCATTCCCGGATTGGCCATGTAGAGTCCGTGGGCCAAATCCGGCCTGCTTCCTATCTCTATAAATAAAGCTTTACTGAAGCACAGCCTGGCCCATCCACATTTCCAGACTGTCTCTGGCTGCTTTTGGGAGACAACAGCAGAGCTGAGTGGTGGAGACAGAGACCCCGTGGCCTGTAAACCCTAAGCTATTTTTTCTCTAGCCCTTTACCAAAAAAGTGCGGTGGCTCTGCTCTGATCTGTTCATTCTCTTTAGTAACATTTCGTTTCCAGCAACTTCACTTCCCCAGCCTCCAAACCAAAGAGGATGCAAAGAACAGCTTCAAGCAGAAAGGAAGAACAGGTACCATGGGATCTGAGCACCTGTCTTCCCGCCGGCGGGCCTCCAGGGCCACAGAGCTACGAGGAAAATAAGGAAGCAACTCAGAAGCACAAGTCATAGGACAGAGGGAGGAAAGTTTGATAGGCAAAAGAAAACAGACACTGAAGACTCACAACATGGAATGACTATTCACTATGATCACAAAAGCAACTAAAACGTGTCTATTATGCCCTGGACATTGCTCTAAGTGCCCCCATTTTATGCAAGAGTAAACTGAGGCTCAGAGAGCCCAAATACTGCCTTAGGGCACACATCCAATGGCAGAGCCAGGAGTCAGACTTCAGACTGTCTATGGCTGAAGTTGGGAGTCACCACTCCTGAGCGGTCCCTATGGTTGGCGGTACACTCCAGGACATACCAATGCCCCTGTTCACCCATCCAAACCCTATCAAGAAAATGTCACATTTTAATATATCTAAGAAACGAAAAGCATGTCCTATAATTTTAAGAGGTTCTTCAAAAAATGTGCAAAAGGTGAGAATGCTGATATGTAAAGGCCCAAGTCTCCATCGGCCCTTTAGCCACAAACTTCATTTCACTCCCAACACTGCCACATCATCAGTCATCACATCAACTGGTCTAAAACAAACAGCAGCGCCAGTGAGTTGTCCCAGAAGATAAACTCCTCTGAACAAAAGAAGTAGCTGCCTTCACGAAACCACCAATCTCACTGATCTAGTAATGGTCACGAGGCGGTTCGTGATCACACTCTCCCCTCACAGTGGGCAAAACTCCCGGACAATGCCAATACACAGCTTCCTGGTAAGAGTACCTGCAGACCGCCCAAAAGTTTTAAAGCTTTTTTTACTTCTGATTTTCGATTTCTTTAGAGAGAGTGGGGGACAGAGGGAGAGAGAAAATCTCTCTTGAGATTTTGACGAGGGGCTCGATCTCACGGCCCTGAGATCAGGACCCGAGCCAAAACCAAGAGTTGGACACTTAACCGACTGAGCCAGCCTGGCGCCCCAAGTTTTGGGTTTGTTTTTTTTGAAGATTTTATTTATTTATTTGACAGAGAGAAAGCACAAGCAGGGGGAGCAGCAGGCAGAGGGAGAAGCAGGCTTCCCTCTGAGCAGAGAGCCCAACACAGGACTCGATCCCAGAACCCTGAGATCATGACCTGAGCTAAAGGCAGACACTTAATCCACTGAGCCCCCCAGGCGCCCCAAACTTTTTTTATTTTTAATGGAAGTATAGTTAACAAACAGGATTATATCGTATAAACATTCAGAGAAGCCCAGAAGCCTCCTGCACGGCTAGAGGCTGCCAGATCCAATCTGCACAGCCTGGTCTGTCCTACCATCAAAGCAAGGTAACCACCTGAATGTAAGAACAGTTCACTTAGAAAGATTTTTTAAAAACAATTTTACTGAGGGGCTACCCCCTCAGTGGCTCAGTTGGTTAAGCATCCAACACTTGATTTCAGCTCAGGTCATGATCTCAGGGTCTGGGATCTGGCCCTGCATCCGACTCCACATTCAGCAGGGAGTCTGCGAGAGGATTCTCTTCCCCTCCCCCACCCCGCTCACAGACGCACTCTCTCTAAAATAAATGAACAAATCTTTTAAAGTAAATAAAACAACTTTATTGAGGTATAATCTGCATACCATAAAATCCTCCCTTTTTATGTGTAAAAGTCAATGATTTGGGACGCCTGGGTGGCTCAGTTGGTTAAGCAGCTGCCTTCGGCTCAGGTCATGATCCCAGCGTCCTGGGATCGAGTCCCACATCGGGCTCCTTGCTCTGCAGGGAGCCTGCTTCTCCCTCTGACTCTGCCTTCCACTCTGTCTGCCTGTGCTCGCTCTCGCTCGCTCTCTCTGACAAATAAATAAAATCTTTAAAAAAAAAAAAAAAAAAAAACCTTTAAAAAAAAAAAGTCAATGATTTTTTTTTTGTAAACTTACCAACTTGTATGAGACATAATGCAGTTTTAGAACATCCCCAGCACGTCGGTAACACCCCCAGTGCCCACCGGCCATCACTCTCTTTTCCCACCTCCGGCGCCAGGCAACCACTAGTCCGCTTTCTCCCTCTATGGATTTGCCTTTGGGGGACATTATGTTGTTCTACGTGTCTTTGAGCCTCTGAGGTCCATCTAGCCTTTCCCGTTCTGTGTGAAATCTAGCCAGTACCCGGGCACCGTGACTGCACACCACAGCTGAATGCTGGGGTGCGTGTGAGGCTGCAGAAGAGCTCGAGAAAGTGTTGAGGCTTCTCCACAAATCGCCACTCAGCGAATGCCCAAGGACGTCACTGCCCTAAATGAAATGAAGCCTCAGAGCACTTCTAACAGGACTGTCACATGCACCAAAGATAAATGAATGCCCACAGAAGAAAGCTATAGGAAAAACCTGCAAACACTAGGTTTGAGCTCTACAAATACCAACAACGCAACAATTCTAAAAAAAAAAAAAAAACCTCCTGGAACAGAAAAAAGACATTCGTAGAAAGACTGGTAAAATCCAGTAATGTCTGGAGTTCTAGGAAGAGAACAAAACTGGCTTCTTAGTGTTGACAAAGATCCTAGGCTGATACAAGATGTTAACAATGGGGAAAACT
Source organism: Mustela erminea (assembly GCF_009829155.1). Lineage (NCBI taxonomy): Eukaryota > Metazoa > Chordata > Mammalia > Carnivora > Mustelidae > Mustela > Mustela erminea. The sequence continues at coordinate 6,677,162 of NC_045635.1, read as the reverse complement.
GTCTTATCTTTGCAACTTTTCTGTAATTCTACGTTCCAAAACACATGTGTATTAAAAGCAACCAACCAACCACTGGTTTGCATTCATCCCATGCCTGTAACGATCATAGAAAAACCAGCACTACAGAGAAAACCACTGCACGTAAGCAGCACTAAAGTTACAGTATTTGTATAGTCATAAATATCAAGAGGCAATCTACATGGTCAGAAACAGAGGACTATCTAATAAATGATGGCACAGCTACCTACCCGGTGGCGGCCTACACCCCCAGTAAGAAGGTCAGTGGGGGGAGGTGCACACACCATGAGCTAGCAGCCCCTGAGCGACAACACCTCTACCGCTTGCAAATAAGAAACCCCAGTTCAGCCGGCTTCGAAGGAGAAGCAGATGCTGTCATTTCACATTTCGTGTAAGAAAAGGGGCTGCAGGCAAGGAGCTCTAGAACCTTCAATCAGCCACACCGCCCCCCCTTCACCAAGGATACAGCTTCTCCCCTCTACCAGCCTGGGCTTCTCGGCCAGCACCCTCCTGGGTTCTGTGGTAAAACTAGCTGCCCTGCTCCAGGCTTGGATGGAGACAGGACAGTCAGCAGCGGGCGGAGTTACCTACCTGCACTGTCCTAAGCATTGTAGGACTTTCACAGCATCCCTGGCCTCTACCTTCTAAATGCCAGGAGCACCCCACCCCTGCCCCCAGTTACCACAATCAAAAATGTGTCCAGAGGTTGCCAAATGGCCCCCGGGGCGGGAGTGGGGTGGGAAATGACACAAATTCACTCCTAATTGAGAGCCACTGACTTTGAGCGAGGAGGACTTCTCCAGGAGCTGCAGAGAGGGTCACATCCCCTGAATCAAGGCAAGGGTAGCCGCTCCAACAAAATGGGGGCTCTGACAGCTGACAAAGGGGACCGATCTTGAGAAGTCTAGAATATAGGGAAAAAACTAAGTGAAATACACAAATACACATATAAGTAGAATCTGTTTCTACATGCATAATTGCATTCAACATTTACTGAGGACCCACGATGTGCTCGGTACTATGTAGAAAAAGCAGAGTAAAATCTAGACAAACCATAAGTGACTCTTAATCTCACAAAACAAACTGAGGGCTGCTGGGGGGAGGGGCAGTATGGAGAGAATGGTGGGGTTATGGACATTGGGGAGGGTATGTGCTATGGTGAGTGCTGTGAAGTGTGTAAACCTGGCGATTCACAGACCTGCACCCCTGGGGATAAAAATATATTATATGTTTATAAAAAATAAATAAATAAATAAAATAATTTATTTAAAAAAAGAAAACGGCAGGGAAGATCTGGAAAAAAATCTAAATAAAGGAAAGGAGATGGTTTAAATTTTTTTAAAAACTATAAATAACTGCTTGGTCCCTTCATTCTCTGATTTCCTTTTTTTTCTTTTTTAACTCTTTATTTTACAACAGTCATAGATTCACAGAAAGTTGCCAAGAAATGTATGGGGAGCGTCCCTCACCCAGTTTCCCCCCTGGGGGGCACATCCTACATAACTAGGGCACAAAGCCCGACCAGGTAACTGACATTGGTACGCCCCGCACAGCTCCCTTCGAGTCCGCGTGTGTGCGCACGTCGCCATGTACGTGAGCAGCTGCACGCCTTACATACTAGTTCCGTGCCACTTCATCACGTGTAGCTTCCATCACCGCAATCAAGATCTAGAAATATCCCACCACTACAAGCCTCCCTCAAGCGACTTTTAGAGCCACATCTATCCCTGCCTCCCATCCCCAAGCCTTGGCAACCACTGGTCAGTTCTCCATAAGAATGCTATATAAACAGAATCATACCAGTTTCTTTCTGTGTGTTGTGTTGCCTGGAATCGTATGGTGGTTTGGGGTTTGACTGCCTCTCAGCCTGCTCTGACAAGGAACAGGCTAATGAAGGGCTCTCCCTATAACACCAGTCCCAGAGGGTATTTTCTGCACCTCCAAGGTCTGCAAAGGGGGTTGTGGAAGGGTAGGGAACAGCTGGATTTCTTCTTTCCAGCTGCATGTTCTGAGCAGGCGCATATGTGCACACACACAATTCCCTTAATGGGCCTTTAAAACTCACTGAAGTTCATAAAGTACAGGTCGGGGGGGGTCCATTTACCCAGGAGCACAAAAGAATGAGTCCCTTACTCAAATTCTCCTAGGAACTAAAGCTTTTTGTACCTTTAAACCTCACGTTTTTGGGGTTTTTTTGGGTTTTGTGGTTTTTTGGGTTTTTTTAAAGATTTTATTTATTTATTTGACAGAGAAAGAGAGCACCAGCAGGGGGAGTGGCAGAGGGAGAGGGAGAAGCGGACTCTAGGCTGAGCAGGGAGCCCAACATGGGACTCGATCCCAGCACCCTGGGATTATGACTTAAGCCCAAGGCAGACACTTAACTGAGTCGCCCAGGTGCCCCTAAACCTTCGATTTTTAACTGTGTATTCTTTTTAGCTTTACTAGATACACTGGACATAAAACATTGTGTTAGTTTATGGTGTACAACATGACGATTTGATACTTATATTGCAATACGATTATCACTAGCAAGTATCACATTACATAATTACCACTTCCTTTCTGTGCTGACATTTAAGATCTACTCTCTCAGCAATTTGAGGATACAATACAGTAGTTAACTATAATCACAATGTTGTACAGTAGATACTCAGAATTAAATGCATATTTTTAATGAAAATCTTTCTTTCATTTTTTTTAAGAGGAAGAGAGAGACAGTGCGTGCATGTGGGAGTGGGGGCAGAGGGAGAGATGAATCTGAAGCAGGCATCCGACACAGACTCCATCTCACAGCCCAGAGATCATGAGCTGAGCCTAAAAGAAGAGTCGGACGCTTAACCAACTGAGCTACCCAGGTGCCCCTAATGAAAATCTTTCTAAATGTGGTTACTCTCTTGCCTTCCTAGTCTTAATTCACATATTATTTAAATGACCTAATCTAACTTTCGCTGGTTGTCTTATGACAGATACAACATCCTTTCTTGAAGAAGTTTCTATGGAAGGGATCCTTGACTAAAACATCCCCACTGGCCTTTGTGATTCTGAGCCCCTTTCCTCTAGTTGGTTAGACTTTCCACTGGGGTCTTCAGGTCTTTTCCTGTGCTCCACCCTTCTACATGCCCACTGACCAACGGTTACCTTAATGAATCCTGTATGCTAAGATCCTGTATTCTAAGATCTAAGATCTAATGTCAGCAAACATTTTCTATAAAGAGCCAGACTGTAATATTTTCAGCTTGGTGGGCCATCTAGTCTCTGTCCAGCAACCTCACTCTGTCCTTATAGTCAGTTCTAGCTCAAAAGCAGCCACAGCATGTGGACTTAAGCTCCAACAGAACTTTATTCATGAACACCAAAATGTCAATTTCCCATAAATTTCACAAAACACTTTGCTTCTTTTTATTTTTCTTCAGCCACTTAAAAATGGAAAACCCATTCTTCTCCTGCAGGCTGGATAAAGACACCAGGTGGGCTGGATTCAGCCTGTGGGTTACTGGAGGCCAGCCCTGGGGCTAGGATCTCCTGGGGCCTGCCATGGTGCTTGGGAAACAACTCATACTGAAATCTTGGTTCATCAACTCAATAACAACAAGTATCATGGTCCTCCTTGTCCCTGTGAGATAATCTAGGCACGGGGACATCCAGCACCTTGCATGGCAGCGTGGCGCAGCGGGCAGGAGCCAAGCTGGGGCCGGAGCCTTGGCCACTGGCCTAAGGGCTGCCCCCCCCCCGACACCCCGCAGCACACCGGTAACCACAAGGCACTGGCTTCTTACTCTGCAGATGTTCCCTCTGCTTCCCTGGTGGCATCTCAGCTCCCTGAGGAGAAGGGCTGGTGATGTTCATTTGTTATTCTCCGTGGCACCCAGCACAGACATAGCATCTAGACTATTAAAAAGTCTTACCATACATTAGTGCTTTGGCTCCCCATCCCTAATGATAAAAAGAAATGCAGATGAGTCTGTACTTCTTTCTCAAAGTAACGAATCAAAGACTAAGTTAAGGAACAAACGAAAAGCTAAACTCTTTTTGTTTAATGGTCAACTGAGTTTTCTTAGAGCGTGCTGGCTGCTCCCATGGGCTCAGTTCGCCCAGCTGCCCCGGTTAGGATCACGTGAGGGCACGTCCCTGTATTAAAGTAAAAGCAGAAGCATAAAACCAGACCCCTAAAATGAACCTCAAAAACATCAGGCTAGAGGAAAGAAGCCCCACACAAAAGGCCACATATCACACGATTCCATTTAGATGGAATGTCCAGGACCGGCAAAGCCAGAGAAGGGAAAGCAGCCTGGGGCTGTGGGGAGGGGAAACGGGGAGGGGCTGCTTCATGGGGACAGGGCTGCCTTCTGGATTGAAGGAAATGTTCTGGAACTGGACAGAGGGGGCGGGTGCATATCGCTGTGACTGCAGTAAATGGAACAGAGCCGCTGACTTTAAAATGAGTAATTCTGTTATGTGAAATTTATCTCAGGAAAGAAATTTTTAAAGAATGGTGGTAGATCTGTAGACTCCAGTAGTGGAAAGAGGACCCAGACATACTGTTAAATGAGAGTGTCAAGTCACGGGGGATAAAAGTGGATAGCACAATCCCACTCCAAGACAAAGGTCCAGCTTTTTGCACATGTATTCAGTTGGTTTAGAGAAGGGACTAGAAGGACTCACAGCAAGCTGCTAGAGGAGGTTCCGTCTGGGAAGAGGCAGATGGGGATTTCCATGTGTTCTGCATATTTGTGCGCTGTTTCATTCTCATATGGCAAGAATGTTTCAGTGGGCTCCCCATGTCATAGAAAAATCACCCAGGTCCCCACGGACCTGAATATTTCAAAGGGCAGCTGCGCAGGGGAGCAGAGCGCCAAGCGAGGACGGAGAGTTGAGACGAAGACAAAACCATGAATTTGCACGGCGTTTCCCGCTGCTTTGGCTGCACCCATCAGTGGACCAGGCATAAGCAGTACATCCCTTCACAAACAAGTCTCAGGGGCTGCAGAAGGGCCTACTGTCAGGACAGCATCACCCCAGCCTTAAAAATGTCCGTCTTCTCTAAGAAGCGGGCCAGTGTGTGTGAGGGGCCTGTCTGGCCAAGAGAGAACGGAGGCAGGGAGCAAACGCGTGCAGCTACAGCCAGACCAGCTCTGCCCTGGTCTCCGAGGGCCCGGCCCCACCACGGTACTTCAGGGGGCCCTGGCCCGCTAGCCAAGGTCCACCAGCCGGCCCGAGACCACGAAGCCCCGAACTCCCCCATTCCAAGCCCTCACAGGTTCACCTAGCTCGCCCGTCTATCCGCGGGATAGCGGCCACTGCCCCACGTGAACAGGCAGCTGGGGAAAAAAGGCAAGAAAACATTCTCAGGAGAGGCAGGATGAGCAGTTCCCAAACAGTCCGCCACCAAGAGCTTCTGTTTCAATTCTGAAACGCCAAGCGCAGGGACAGAACCACCAATGTCCACCTCGGGTCAGCATAGGAACCTGCACTGAGTTGTGACACCATCTTCAGAAACAGGAATCTACTTGAGGCTCGTGCTAGGGAATGGAATCTGAAGCCTAAAACACGGGGCTTCCTGGGCACCATGTGCAAAGGCCCCCAGGACCCGGGGGACCCCCAGCGCCCCAGAGAGGTTGGCTCCAGCTATCAGGGAGCCAAACCAAGCAGCAAAGCAATGGGAACAGACAACAGCAGATCCAAGCTCGTCCAAGAGCTCGCATTGCTCAAGGACTACACGAGGTCGCATTTACATTCTGTCACTGTGAACACGGGAATGGCCACTTCTCTGTGAGTAGAACAGCTGGAGTTGACACAAGGCAATTCAAGCCACGCCTACTTCCTCTGCTGGGCAGGGAACACCTGGATGAGGGGGCCCTTCGGGGTGGCTTCCAAACTGCGCCCAAGCCACACAGCCAAGCAGCACTTGGCAATGAAAAGGCACGAAGCACCGATCTACACGTGACACGGAGGAACTGCCACGTGCTGCAATGAGCGAGATAAGCCAGCCACAGGGGGCCATAGAGTGTACGACTGCGCGGAGAGGAAACGGCCAGAAGAGGCGAATCTACAGAGACAGAAAGCACAGGAGCAGGGGCCAGGACCTCAGGGAAGTGGGGAATGACTGCTAGCAGCTCTAGGATTTCTTTCTGGGGTGACGGGAAAGTTCTGGAATTAGATAGCGGTGGTGCCAGCACAACCCTGGGAATATACTAAACGCCACCGCACTGTGCACTTTCAAATGGAGCACCTCGTGGTATGGAAATCCTACGGAAATTTGTTTTCTCTTAAGTGAGGACACTTTTCAGGGCGAATCCAGCTGATCCCTACGCTCCGAGTCCTCCCCGCACAGTGGACACGGGCACGTTCCCGTGGGACAGGGCTCCAAGTGGCAGCGACAGCTCACTGGGCACGGTGGCTCTCTGGGGCCCTGACCGAGCTCCACACGGCCCAGAAAGGCTGCTCCCGCCTCGGCAGTGCTGGCTCTCACGGGACGGCCGCCCAGAGGCTCTCCAGCCGGGCGCGATGGCCGGCCCGCCCCCCCACCCCAGTGCCGGGCTTGCTGTCTGGGCGCTGCCCCAACCTGCTCCCTTTCTCCTTCCCTCTCACTTCTTTAGCCCCCTGAGCTTTAAAGAAATAAAAAGAGGACCCGCCATTTCGAAAACACTGGAGATTCCACAGCTCTGCAGGCACCCTTCTGAGATACCCTCACCATGGTGGGATGTGTCAGCCCCGCGGGGCAGGGACTAGACTCCTGGTGCTCACCGCTGGGGTCCCAAACCCTGAAAGAGCACCTGAGACCGAGAGGCTGTGCAACAGTTGTGGAAGGAAGGAAGGAAGGAAGGAATGAACGAACGAACACACAGAGGTAGGACACTTAAAAGCAGGTGGACTTTGGGCAGCTGCGTGACATTCCAGAAGGAGCACTGGGTCCCGGCCAGAAGGCTCCGCTGGAGTCCCTGTCCTTCCAACTGCCGGCAGGACGTCCCCAGAGCTGTGGCCTGCAGTGCGAAATGAGGAGCCTGCACGAGACAGTCCAAGTACTTCCAACTCCCAAGCTGAGGGTTCCAAGCCCCTCACGGTCCTGTCCAAGTCTCACCTCACACAGAAAGACGAGGCTGGCTCAGTGAAACTGACCTCTCTGATGGCGAGTAGCCGTCGCCCACAGGCACTTCCGGCCTCCGGCACTTTCCTCACATGCCTGCCTTCCTCCTCAGCTCCCAGAAAGCCAAGGAGAAACCCTCAATGGAGGAAATCAATGAAAGAAGATAAAGACACCCCCCAGCACGACCAGGCTCAAATGAGCCCTCCCTCCTTTTCTCAGAAACCATGACCACCTTGTGACCACTGTATTCATTTTATATGTCTGTCTCCCAACTCCCAGAAAACCTGGGCCTCCATCCACCTTGCCAGGGCGCAGGAGGCCAAGAATCTCTGTAAATATTTCTTCATTTTAGTGGATTTAAATGGGAATAACTGAATTCAGGAGAATTCAACGGTGCCTTATTCTATCAGAGTAATTTTATTGAATGGATCAGAAAGGCAACCAACATTAGCAAAAAGACCTGGGCTAGCAGAAGCTCACCAGGATCGCCAGGTGCCTTCTGACACTCAACAGTTGACCTGTGCGTTCCTGAAGCAGAACCTACCAGAGAAGGTAGAATATGTTATTTCCACTTCCGAAATCAGCGTAGTGAAAAGGAAGGAAAGGCAACTTGGAGATTTCTAAACATCTGGGCTCTATTTTCAGAAATGACTTTTCTATTCATTTAAAAAAAAAAAAAGGAAGGAAGGAAGGAAAGAAGGAAAGAAAAAGAAAGATATTAGGCCAAGAATAGACCAAGAAATGACTGTTGATAATCTAAACAAAGATTCTTCCAGGAGCCCACCCCTTATGGCCTTAAAAGCAAGACACTTTTAAGTGTCTTTTAAGATACTTTTAAGTGTCCAAGCTCATGCAGACAGTACCAATAATCTTAAAATATGAAAAATGGAGAAATCATTGTTTATCAAAAAGTTTGTATAATCCAGAAATAGACTCTGTGGAGTAAATATAGTAAACCTCCTATTAATTAATGCTAGATAAAGGTCGCAAGAAGGTGGCAATGATGTCATCCGGCTCTGTTATATGGGGCTCTGGCCTGGCAAATTCCCAAACCATGGATTGTTTTCCCCAAAAAACAATGGCCTGTTCAAAGGAATGTTAATATACCACAGAATTTCTCCAGTTGGAGCAGGTGAAACCCCATCTCAAGAACAAGTGGGTCTCTAAAAGTTTATGTCATGATATAATCTGGGTCTTCTACCATCGTCAGGATTATTTACATTCTGCTTTGATCTCAAATGGGATATGGTCCACCATCTCTAAGCTGCTCGAGGTTGGCATTCCAGTATTGTAATCTCGACTAAGCTCCAAGAAACAGAACATGAAGTTTCAATCACTCAGTCCATCTGTAGGATAACATCAACACAATCACGCAGGAAGCACACATATACACAACTGTCAAAGGCACTAAATTTTTCCAAAGGAGACAAAAATGTTTTTCCCATGTTTTCTGCCTAAATAGCAAATATCTTTGTGTATAGTGGTCATTGAACTCCGAGTTAATATACACAGAATACATGCATGCAACTAATAGAAAACATGCAAGTCTGACCCACAGAAACAATCAACTCTGTATTTTTTAACAAGGTCTTTAGGTACAATTCACAGGAAACTATGAAAATTATACAGACGGTACTGATCTGCAGAGAGAGTGAACTGAAGCCTAAGGTGGGTTGAAAATCAAACCAAAAAACTCCGTTTTGAAAACACTGAGATTTTTTTTTACACATCTGATGCCACATCTGTAAAGATTATTTCCTTATACTTACAACCTTTGGTTGTGACCTGAGAAAGAAATTACAGCTCCAGTGGTGCCTGGGTGGCTTAGTTGTTTAAGCGTCTGCTCAAAGCCTGCTTTGGCTCAGGTCATGATCCCAGGGTCCTGGGATGGAGTCCCACGACAGGCTCCCTGCTCAGCGGGAAGCCTGCTTCTCCCTCTCACTGTCTCTCTCTCTATATCAAGTAAATAAATAAAATTTAAAAAAAAAAAAAAAAAAGAAATTACAACTCCACTAATTCACCAACACACCCTGAGCTGCCAATACAGATTGCCGTTAAACACAACACTGAATTTCGGAATCACTATAAAACTCTACAAGAGATCATTTACAACCCTTGGCTCTCAGTTGCTTTGTTTATAGGGACATATCTTACGCGATACAGTTTTTACTAAATGGTATATGAAATAATGTTCTGAGTTAACAACAATTTTTGCCTCACCTACTACCTTCATTTATTCCTTCCTTCCTAACTTCATTTTCTTTAAAGACCTATTTACTTATTTATTTGCCACTCTCCTGTCAGTTCTCTATTTGGAAGCTATTTGGAGAAAGTCCTTGAACACCGTCTTCCAGTTGTGTGAATCAGACACAACTCCAAAAGGGTTTTAAGTGGCAGATGCACATGGAGAAAATGTGCTCCGACGAACAGTTTTTCTATATAATAAAAATCAATTACAACTTTCAAGGATAATCAGTCACCCATAAAAATCGGCAGGGTTCTGTTTTGAAAGAGGAAGAAGAGTGGCTATTAGACCAGACGCCATTTACACCCCTCGGTAGAACCCACTTAAATGTTTGCGGCTTGCTGAGCATTCCATACATATTTCGGGCAAGGTATTATGGGAGCTGAAGTGCAAGCTGTCCCCTGCTGAATTTTCACTCACTATAAAAACAATGTCTCATAAAAGTATACACATGTTTTTACTTTACAAAAAATGTAAAATATGCACTTTTGTTCACTCAATTGACACTTTTAGCATTAGAAACAGGACTTTAAAACAAATCGATAACATAAGTGATGTCTGAAAAGGGTGAAAATGTCATTCAGCACCACAAACAGATTTCTGGAAAAAAAAGAACATAGGAAATGTGTGTGAAACACACAGAAAGGAAGATTCTACAAGCTGAGTCCTGTAGGGTCTGCTCAACTATGTCCTGGGTCCTACCATTAAAATGGAAAGTTGCACATTTCTATTTTTCATCTTGAATCCCCACTCCAGGGTAACCACAACTGTTTTATATTACCCTCATAAAATGAGCCTTAGCCTTTTCTGAGCCAAACAGGATTTTTAATTGGTTCATTTTCCAGTTGTTTGGGTTTTTAACAGACATACAGCATAAAAGGGTGCTACGTTCCAAGCAGTTCTACCAATTCCAGAACCATCCAAGGCTTGATCAGACAGCTGTGGCTCTAGCCTTTGGTTAAAATTATTATATGATCTCACCTGATTTTCAAAATAACTAAGCATCTTTTTAACCCATAAAACTGGGCTAGGATTTATCTAAGTTTCTGAGTCCAGAGGCTAGCTGCGTTCAGGGAGAATGTCGGGAAACAGGATCGTTTTGCTTTGTTTTTCCCTATCTGAACCCAGAGAGATTCTTCAAACGGTAATTCCACAGCTTCCCTCCTCCAAAGTTGATTTTCAAAGGCCAGTGCCATGCAGCACTTTCCTGTGCAGGTAAGGAGGAGGCAGGAGCAATGTCATCACACTGAGCCTTTTCAAGTTTTAAAATCACTGGGAAGCCTGCAGTATTTCCTTTCTAGCACCCAGGCCCAGCGCAGTGAGAAGTTGCTCCCAACAGCACAAGATATCAGGTAACCACTAGAAACACTCGGTTTCAACAGAATTCCCAATCCCCCCAACCCCCCCACACACACACACACACACGCACGCACAAAAGCATCTCTCCAAAAAAGCGGAACCACTGAAAGCAGCAATCACACAGAGAGTTAAGGAAAAGCACATTACATGAACTTAATTAAATGGAATCTGGTAGTGCTTTTAGAAGAATCCATTTTTTACTCCACGGGATAGATTCACATGAATTATAAGACAACTTAATGCCCCATTCACGTCTTGCACAAAAAGGAAACCTGAAATTCAACTTTTGTTTTGCGTTTACTCCAAAAGCATATGGGTCTAATCATATTCCATTCTGGCTGCAGTACGCAAGGCTATTTCAATCAGAATTTCAAGTCGGTTGTTTAAAAGGCGCTAAAGAGCAACCAGCACGGTCTGGGAGCAGGCTCTCGCAGCTCCGAAAGAACTAGGAATCCCTCAAGTGGCCCATCTGGCAGCAGTCTTTGGTTGGAAACTAGGCTGAGCCCGCCAGACAAGGAACCCACACCACGAAGCTGGAGCGCACGTTTCTGCTCCAAGATGACAGCTCATCTGGCCGCCGCGGGGCCGGGGGCGGTGGGCCGCCGAGGCCCGGGAGGGATGGGCGAGGCCCCGGCGGAAAAAGGAAAAGAGGGCCATCCGTCAGCCCTGGGAGAGGAAATTCCAGGCGCCCAGCTTCCAGGCGCCGGTCAGCGGGTGACGTGAGGGAACCAAGTCACTGTGCCGGCCCCGCAGCGGGGGCCGGGAGGCGGCCGGGGCTCCGCACTTCGGGGCCTCGAGGCCGGAGAGGGGGCGCCTCGATCCTCGTCCAAGGCCCCAGGGTGGGGGCGAGGGGCGCCCGGAGCCCCGCCGGGGCCCCGAAGACACGCGATCTTCGCCCGGACCCGGAGGCCTCCGGGCGTCCTCGATCCCCTCCCAGAGCCCAAGGGATGGAGCGCCCGGATCCCAGCCCCGGCCAGCGCCCCCGCCCTTACCGGTCGCGGGGGTCGATCCACGACGTCTGGCGCGTGTTGTGGTCGATGTAGAAGACGCGGCCGTCGTAGTCGCGCGCTTCCTCCCAGCCGGCGGGCAGCGGCAGCTCGGCGCTCTCCCGGGCCCGCGGCGGCGGCGGCGCGGAGGGCGCGGGGGGCGCGGGGGCCGCGACGGGGGGCGCGGGCGGCGGCGGCTCCCGAGGGGGCTGCGCGGGCGGCGGCGGCTCCCGCGGGGCCTCCCGCGGCTCTCCCCGCCGCCGCCGCCGGCCGCCGCTCAGCCACGGCATGACCGCACGAGCCCCGCCGCCGCCGCCGCCGCCCGGCCGCCCCGCGCGCGCCGCCTCCTCCGCCAGCACTAAGGCCCGGCGCCCGGGGCGCGGGGGCAGTCGCGGGGAGCCGCCCGCCGCACCCGGTGCATCCTCCGCCCGGCGCCCGCGCACCGGCGTCCGCCCGCCGCCCGCCCGGCCCTCCGCGTCGTCGCCCGCGTCTCCCGCCCGCTCGCCCGGGTCGCTCGGATCGCCGCCACGCGTGGAGTCACAGCCCCGGAGCCGCCGCCGCCGCCGGCACTGCCGCTGCTGCCAGCAGCCCCTTGATTCCCGCGGCGCGCCCGGCCATCTTCGTTCCTCCGCGCGGCCGGGGCGGGAGGGGGCGGGGCGCCCGCGTGCCCCGCCCCCTCTCGCTGCTCCGCCCCCTCCGCCTGGAGCCCTTGGCGGCACCGTCTGCGCTCCCTGATAGTCTTGCAGTCTCCCTCCGCCGCTCCGCCTCCAAGCTCCCCCGGGGCTCCTCGGCTCCCCGCTCCTCTACCCCCGGGCCCCCACCTCCTCCTGCTGCTGCTCCTCCGGCTCCCCAGCCGGAGGCTCCTTCTCCCCGCAGCCGCTGCCCCTCCTTCTCCTTCCCCTCCCGCCCCGCGCGCTCCTCCCTCTTCCCATTCCATCACCTCCCTCCTCCGGCCTCGCCGGGAAACCGCGCGGGGGCCAGGATGGGCGCCGCCGCGTCCGTCCGCCCCCGGGCCACCGCGGAGAGGAAGGAGGGCCGGGAGGACGACACCCCACCCGAGCAGCAGGCGCGGCCGGCCTAGGGCTGACCCCTGGGACCCAAACAATTCCCGGGGGAGAGGGCGGTCACCTCACTTTACCCACTCCCAGGCTTTGGAAGTTCGCGGACAGCACCCCTCCGCCCACTTGGGATGCGGGAACTGTGCCCTGGGTCTCCCGAATACCCAAGATGGTCCCGCGAAGTGGGGTAAAGCCCCGTAAGTGAGGCAGAGGGAGCTCGGGTAGCTGGAAGAAGTACCCGTGGCCGGGCATCTGGGATGGAGCTGGGAGGACACACCTGGAAGCGGGGAACTGGGCAGGTGGGCGCTTATGCGTCCCTGCCCGGAGAGCCCGAGAAGGGCTCGTCCGGAGTCCCCGCTCTGGACCAGGCCACCTGACCTGCCTTGAGCTCTAACACCTTCCGGACTACAGGATCTGATAGTTTGAGCAGAGACCCAAGTCAGCCAATGCTGGGGAGGTGGCCAGGTCAATTCCCAAACCTCGAAACTTCGGTGGTAATTACGTTCCGCTCGCATCTCAAGCTACGGAAACCGAAGTCCAACTTTAGGGTTCTCTCTTGCTCCAAGTGTCCCAGCTACTTGGTACTCCAGTTCTCTGGCCACAAGACTTAATGCCAGGAAATGCAGGAAAGTATCAGGAAGGTTTTAAAACACTGTTATGATGATATAAAAATAGCTAGTAAAAAGTCAAACAGCGATCCAAATCTAGATACATAGAAGAAACTAAAGGAAAACCTTTCAAACAGCTCACAGTAGTTGGCAATCCTTCAGTGAGATGGTTTTTTAAAAAACTATTTACCCTCCAAAGTGTTTGTAAAATGGTAATGTTACTTTTATGAGGGGAAAATGTTTTTAAAGACTGTGAAGGCATGGAGACTGCTAACTGGTTAGACATGCTAACCCCAACCCTAACCTAAGGAAGGTGTTTCCTCCCCTCCTCCCACCACTGCACAGAAACTTCCTTGCTCTCCAAGTATCTGTCCCCACCCGAAATCCCACCACTAGAGTCCTTTTAGTGAAACATGGATGATTATTGGATGTTCCAGAGAAAGGCAGGGAGAAGAACAGAAAAGCAAATACTTCCCGATCTTGCACATTCCAGAGGATACCCAGATGCCAAGTCTCCCTGCTCTGACATCTTCCCTCCTGATTGGCATGAGTTATTGCCAAGGGAGCTGCCGCTGCCTTTACTCTCTCTTCCCACCCACCCGCAGTCACTTTGCCACCCAGTGTGCTGGGGCTGAAGCTGCCTTCCCGCCTTCCCAGGCATCATGTACTTTCAGAATTTCACAGCTCTGGATACCGTCGCTCAAATCTGCTCAAATGGGGTTGCGGGGTGTTAGAGAGTGAAGCCAGCCTCTCCAGAGAGAGGAAGAACACCCACACATCAAAGGACTCATACAAAGAACAGCAAGAAGAGAAAGCATCAGGTAAAGCGTAAGGGCAGGGGTGGGGGTGGGGGGGAGTTCCATCCAGTTAGGTGCTGAGAGGCAGGCGTGGACTGGCTTTTCCCTGCGGGTGGGAGGTCTGGCGTACGGGTGGAACCGCGCTGCACACCTTCTGCGTACAAGCCCCGGGCTGGGGACGGGCGTGCTGAAGAGAGTAAGATAGATTCTGTGTGCCCCCCAGGCCACAAGGCGCATACAACTGTGATTTGTCTACAGATGAAGTCCGGGTTCCGACCCCAAACTGAGGATGCAGAGAGGCCCCTGAGACTCAAAGGAAGACACCTTGGATGCGGAAACTGAAGCTCGTGTCTTCAGATTCCCCAGTTCTGAGCCCTGTCCCCTTGGCATGTGGATCTGCTGACCCCAAATACTTGATTCTGGTAGCAGATGGTGGCATCCCACCCAGATCTCCCTGGCTGAGGCAGACACCATTCGTGGAGGTTCACCCTTGGCTGACAGACTTCTGAGAGGTTTATGTCCCCCACCCCCCACCCCAGGGACTGATTCCGCAGCAGGACAGTCCTGCCTCTTGCCTTCGTGAGACAAAGTCCAAGCCACCACACTCCAGACCTCCCTGTGGGCTACTGTGGCTTTGCTAGCCATTCCCCACCCTCACCGGCCTCCCAAACCCCTTCGGTCCGCACCCCCCCCCAGTCCTGTCACTCACAAGATGATGGTCCCCACAGGCACTGCTTCTAGGGAGCCTGACCCAAGAGAGTCAGATGTGCTTGCTCTCTTCCAAGCACTTGGCAAATATAAATCATTTGACCATCATGACAACACCCGCGGATATTCCTCATTCCATGTGCCCGTCACCAGAGAAGAGTTCGGAAAAGGGGGACTCAGCGCGCCAGTGAAGACAGATGGGAGACCTTCACTGGAAAAGCCTTGTCCACACACGCGTTCGTGGTCCCTGGACCCCTCTGACTTGAGACATGCAGCAGGCCTAGTGCTTTTCTCTTCCCCAACTGTGCTAACGAAAGAAGGCCAGAATCTAGGGCCCCCAAGGCCTGTTGACAGCTCCGTTAGCCCTTTTTGACTTGTAAGGTTTGCCCTCAGCAGCCTCTGGTGGTCCCTGAAGAGTGCGGGGAGCTGGGACAGAGGAGAGGCGGTGAGGGAGGAAGGGAAGCCGGGCTCCCCAGCCCCGCCGGGAATCCGGGAGAGCGGTTCGCGCGTGCGGATCGTCAGGGAGAAGAAGGCCCATCTTCCTTACGGTCAAGGGGGGCTCTCCATGTGGGACTGAAACCAGAGGCACACGCCGGAGCCTGGAGCGGAAGAAGTCTTTGGTCTGAGCTGACGGCACAATTACACGTTCTTCATTGCCTCTATATTAAAACCACAGCCTCGCCAACGCCGAGCGCCAACGTTGCCGTGACCTATCCGCTCCCCAAGGTTTCTGATGGAAAAACAGCTCAGGAAAAATCCACTTAGGCTCTGGGTAAGTGAGGAGCAGGTGCTTGTTCGCTGCCCCGACCTTCTGGGAAATCCCTTTTCTGAAACGGTTAAAATGCACTCGAAGCGTAGCTTGCAGAAGATTTTCCTTAAAATGCTTGCTAAGGAGTAAAAGCAGCACGCTTTTTGCATGCCAGACGAGCCGACACAGAGCTCGAAGATTTCTGCTCTTCCCGTTAGAGTCTGCCTCTGTCCCCTCTCCTCTTCCCAAAGGAAAGTTTCATTTTAAAAAACAAACTGCGGAATTGCATCTAGACACATTCGATGCTTGAGAAACTTTTAGAAAAGGGAGTACCATGAAGGCCACAATCATCGCATCCAAAATGAGAGAAATAAATACTGCCAAAGGAGTCTTGCTTACTCGTGTCAACAATCAAGTGTTCTAGGAAATGACACATTGGCTAATTCTGCACATTGTGCTGAGAGGAAACCGGAAGTGGGAAAGATTGGGTCTGAAGAAGAAACGGCTCATTGTTTGGCATTCTTTAAATGCTGGAATAATTACTCAATTATGGGCACTTCCCATATATTTAAATAATGCAAATCCACAGGCTGTGGAGGACATTAGATGGAGTTCCTGCTAATTCCTGTCTGGCGGGCTTAGGGACTGCAGAGGAAGGGACAAAATGCCAGAACTCTTAACCTGGGAACCCTCTGCAGGCTCAGGGACTGGCATGGGGACAGGGTGGGGCTATTCCCTGATGTTTTACTTTGTGGCTTTATGACTTTAACTTTAGACACTTACTTGACCTGTGATCAGAAAAACTGTTGTTTAGATCTCGAATGTGGTCTGAGAGCCTGACAGCGCTTTCCCCAAAAGTGTAAGTGCGGCCAGTTTGGAGATTCGGGGTTTTCTCATCTCCTAATCTTCCACTCCAAAGACGTGCAGGATATTCTGGAAAGACAGCCAGGCAGTCTGTGTTTGGTCCATTTCAGTGCAGTATTCTGCTGCGTGTCGGCTTCTCAGCCCCAAGCAGTGTTCTTGGGATTGATCGTGGCTGTTGTGTGGACCCCATTTGTTTCTGAGTAATTAAAATTCAGATTTTAAAAAAATGTTAGACCGATTTCTCTCCCAATCTTAGAACGCTCGGAACCACCCACTTCCTTCCTCTCCAAGTCTCCCCCCCGCCAAGGCTACATTTTTACCTCTTTTCCTTCCCAGCCCGTGGGTTATGTTCAACAAAATGCTAACGAGTAAACTGAAAATGTATTCCAGGCAAACCGTAATTTTAGGAAAACACAGCCGCCGTGAGCCAGCGTACTACAGGACGCTTCCTTCTGGCTGGATTCTCCGGTTCAGGATTATGACTCCAGTCCCCTGTGTATTTGGAAAAACAGATTCTTACACTGCAGACCTCTGCCTCGTGAGCCAAGCCGAGCAGCTTGGAAGTCTCCCACAAGAAGGAGGATTTATGCAACACAGAAAGGAGCAGCCTCTGGGTCATGAACCATTTTTTTTTTTCCATTTGACAACACTAGTGTTACAAATGAGTCTCTTCTGCAACATGAATGGAACAGTTTTGAAATACGGTTAACCTCGCTAGATCCTAGAGTGACAACCCGGCAAATCCACAAGGTGGTTGTTATGTACCCGTGATTCTCAGCCAGGGACGACTGTGGCCCCTGGGGGACACGTAGCAGTGCCTGGAGACAGTTTTGGAAGGAGGTTGCCCTGCGTCCAGTGAGGAGAAACCAGGGAGGCTGCTCAGCACCCCACGGGGCACAGGACAGCTCCGCCACAGAGAGCGATCCCCGCCACGTGCCACTAGTGCTGAGGCTGAGACACCCCTCCCCGGGCAAAGGGGGAGGGACACTTGCACTGCCTAGGCTTTTATGGCGCGGAAACCAAGGCTCAGAGAACGTAAGTAAGTAACGAGTGAGTGTGATCTGACCACAGCTATAAAGCATTGCCCTGAGCCGGAAGCTCAGTGTTCCCAGCTGACCTCCGTATTACTCGGGGTTTTCCAGAGACACAGAGAGCTAGACAAAGAGATTCATTCTAAGGAATTAAGGAATTCGCTGATGTGATTACGGAGGCTGATGAGTCCCCGGATCGGCCATCAGCGCTTGGAGACCCAGGACAGCCAATGGTGTAGCTGGTCCAAGGCCAGCGGGCTCGAGCCTCACGAAGAGCTGATGTTTCAGTTCAAGTCCAAAGGCAGGAAAAGCGAGGTCCTGGCCCAACGGTCACGCAGGAGGAGCTGCCCCTTACTCACGGAGAGTCATTCTTTCTGTATCATTCAGGCCCTCGACGAACCGCGGGAGACCCACCTACATCTGCTTTCCTCAGTCTGTTGACTCAAACACGGCTCGTCCAGAAGCAACCTCACGGACACGCCCAGAACAACGCTTGCCCAGATATCTGGGCGCCGCGTGGTCCAGTCAGGTCAACGTGGAAATGAGCAATCGTATCTGTCCACTTTACACCCAGCTGCTCGGCGTTCCCACAACTCCTTCTGCTCACAGAGTGGTTCATAAGCCGGCTGCAGCAGCATCGTGGGGAGCTCACTGAAGCCCCCAGCCCAGAGCCGTCGGTGCGCCAAGCCCCGTGTCACACACACAGAAGGGGATGGGATGGGGGAGGGGCCATTTCCCACTATTGATTCCAAGAGCCATCTGGGTAATGTTTTCCTTAACTTCATAATCAATAGGGGTTTATTGATCATTTAAGAGGTGCCACGCCCAGGGGCACCTGGCTGGCTCAGTCAGTTGAGCATCTGCCTTGTGCTCAGGTCATGAACTCAAAGTTCTGTTATCGAGTCCCACATCTGGCTCCTTGCTCATTGGAGTCCGCTTCTTTCTCTCCTCTGCCTGCCGTTCCCCTGCTTGTGTGTGCGCCCTCGCTCTCTCTCTCTCTCTCTCTCTCTCTGTCTGAGAAATAAATAAATCTTTTAAAAAAAGAAAAGAAGAGGTGCCAAGTCCTACTCCAGTCAGTGAGCAAAGTATGATCACGGCCACGTTCACACTTTCTCTGCGTGATAAGTGCATTTAAGAACTGGCTCTGTTAGTCACTCAACTTCAGGCCATGCCTCCGTGAAGTCCAGCCAGAATTACCTGACACAGAAGAAGAAATGGGCAGAAAGCCAGCCCCAAGCCAGCTATGCTGTAAACAACGTGTGATTGTTGCTTTGTTTCCTATGCCTCTCCCCGCCAGGTGTTCCTACCCAGAACTGGCCACATCCCTTGTGGTCTGTGTTCTGTAGCGCACAGTGGAGAGGTAGGGTCCTGTCTTAGCCCGTTCAGACTGCTTTCACAAAAGACCACAGACTGAGTGGCTTATGAACAACAGAAATTTGTTTCTTACAGTTCTGGAGGCTGGGAAGTCCAAGGTCAGGATGCCAGCATGGTGGAGTCTTCTGGGTCTCTGTGTCCTCCCATGGCAGAAGGGGTGAGGGAACTCTGGGTCTCTCTTAAAAGAACATCGATCCCATTCACGAGACTCCAACGCCATGACTTCCATGCCTCCTAAAGACCCCACCCCCTGGTGCCATCACACGGAGGGTTAGGATGCCAACATATGAATTCAGGAAGCACACAAACATTCAGACCATAGCAGATGCCTCCTTTGAAAAAAAAAAATATGAAGAATTTCAAGATGGCGAGAGTAGAGCATTAAATCTAGCACAAGTCCTCTGGAGCACAGGGCCCTGTCCATACCTTCTAGCTGCCATGTCCTTTGAACATTCCGTGGGGACACCAATTTTTGGTTATAGCACAGAAGATCGTTTGGGGGGCAGGAAGACCTTGTCTCTGCAAATCAAACCACTTGCTCCCCAAGGCTTCTTTGCCTGGCCAATTACCTCCCCAAGGTCAGCATGACATTGCCAGCAGGAAGAACGTCCCGTGCTTGTACACCCTGAGCTCCCAGGTGTTGTGGGTTGAAGTATGCTCCCCAAAACATACGTTCAGGTCCTATGCCTGGTCCTGGTGAACATCCCCTTGTTTGGAAACAGGGTCAGATGTAATTAGTTAAATTAAGATGAAATCACACCATCATACCTTAACCCCATATGACTGGTGTCCTTAGAAGAAGAGAAAAGATGCAGATATACAAGGAGAAGGCCATGTGATGAAGGAGGCAGAGATCGGGGTGATGCAGCGACAAGGCAATGAATGCCGAAGACTGCCGGCAATACCAGAAACTAGGAGAAAGACCTAGAACAGACGCTCCCTTGAGAGGCGTCAGAGGGAGGGAGCGTGGCCCTGGCAACAACCTAATTTCAGACTTCAGCCTCCAGAGCAGTGAGAGAAGAAATTTCAAGTTTTTTAAGCCACCCAGTCTGTGCTATTTTGTTGCTGCATCCCCAAGAAACCAATACACCTGCAAATTTGTCCCAGGCTCCTGCTGCTTTGGGGTGGGGGCACACAGCAATCTATAGGATTCCGTCCACAGAGTCCCAACCAATGCTAGGAAATCCCAGAAAACAGAAATCCACCTCGACAGCCCCCAGAAATCCCACCAAACCCAGAAGCCCCAGGCATGTCACGCTTGACTCCAAGACCCCATTCCGTAAACAGAAATGGTGCCCGCCGTGCAGACCACAAGCAAGCGGGAAATGCCCGTATGTGCTGTGAGCGGCCCGAAGCTCACAAGTACCTTGAACCACAGGGCGTTCAACCTGTTGTTAAGGAAGTGTCTCTTTGTGAGAACATTTGGCTGATCCTCAAGTAGGAGTGATGGAATCTGGGTTTGAAAGAAGCCCCCACCCCTACAGAGGGACTGGATCCTGGCATTGAGCTGCGGGGGCTGCTATGATCCCGGACAGATAGCCAGCCTGGCCGACGCGCTTCCGTGGAAAAACACACCACCTATGACGCAGTCTTGCCAAAAACTCAAACCTGAATCCGATCAAAGCCTGCAGATCCGATTACTAGCTTCCAGGAAACACAGACATCGCAGGACCATAGTCACATCTTTGGCGATGCTATCAGCAAAATCCCAGCTGGGCAGACTCTACCCAACCAATGGCCTTGTTTCTCCAAGAAATACACTTCTAGGGGTACGAAAGTGATGGAAAGGGAGCCTACAGATGAAAAAGAGACTAGAGGGGCACCTGGGTGGCTCAGTGGGTTAAGCCTCTGCCTTTGGCTCAGGTCATGATCTCAGGGTCCTGGGATCGAGCCCCACGTCGGGCTCTCTGCTCAGCAGGGAGCCTGCTTCCCCCTCTTTCTCTGCCCGCCTCTCTGCCTACTTGTCATCTCTGTCTGTCAAATAAATAAATAAAATCTTTAAAAAATAAAAAAGAGGGCGCCTGGGTGGCTCAGTGGGTTAAGCCGCTGCCTTCGGCTCAGGTCATGATCTCAGGGTCCTGGGATCGAGTCCCGCATCGGGCTCTCTGCTCAGCAGGGAGCCTGCTTCCTCCTCTCTCTCTCTCTGCCTGTCTCTCTGCCTACTTGTGATGTCTCTCTGTCAAATAAATAAATAAAAATAAAAAAATAAAAAAGAAAAGAAAAAGAGACTATAGAGACATAACAACTGGTAGCCTGGTGTGGGCTGTATTTGAATCGTGATTAATAAAGCAGCTGGAGGGGCACCTGGGTGGCTCAGTCGGTTAGATATCTGCCTTCGACTCAGATCATGATCCCGGGGTCCTGGGATCAAGTCCCGCATCAGACTCCTTGCTCAGCAGGGAGCCTGCTTCTGCCTCTGCCCCTCTCCTTCACTTGTCTTCTCTCTCTGGCTTTCTCTCAAATAAATAAATAAAATATTTTAAAAATAAATAAATAAGTCAACTGGAAAAAACCTCTGTGATATTTATGAGGCAACCGGAAATGGCAACACTCCTTGAGAGGTGATGGTATTAAGAATCCTTGTTTTTTAAATTTGGGTTGGAAAATGATGTTTCAAAAGTGCCTTGGTGGCTCAGTCGTTAAGCATCTGCCTTCGGCTTGAGTCATGATCCCAGGGTCCTTGGATCAAGCCCCGCATCGGGCTCCCTGCCGGGCGGGAAGCCTGCTTCTCTGTCTCCCACTCTCCCTGCTTGTGTTCCCTCTCTCACTGTGTCTCTGTCAAATAAATAAATAAAATCTTTAAAAAAAAAAAAAAAAAGAAGGGACACCTGGGTGGCTCAGTAGGTTAAAGCCTTTGCCTTCAGCGCAGGTCATGATCCCAGGGTCATGGGATCGAGCCCCGTATCAGGTTGTCTGCTCATCAGGGAGCCTGCTTCCTCCTCTCTCTGCCAGCCTCTCTGCCTACTTGTAATCTCCGTCTGTGAAATAAATAAATAAATAAAATCTTAAAAAAAAAAGAAAGAAAATGATATTTCAGTTATTTTTTAAAATAGTCCATACATTTTAGAAATGCATTTGGAAATAATTATGGGAAATATGATATATCTAGGATTTGTTTAAACATCATACAGGTGATGGAGAGCAGGAGTGAGTGGATTTGAAACAAGGTCATCGTGAGTTGATAATTGTTGAAGCTGGTGATGGGTCAAGGAGGTTCCATGCGCTGTTCTCTGTCACATATACATGCTTAAAATTTCCATCATGACAAAAAATGTTTTAATTAATTCCATCGGAACTTCATAAAAACGGCTGAGTCAGTAGAATCTGAATTTTGGATATTGGATTGGTTTTCTCTAGCTGCTGTAACAAATTACTGTAAATGTAGTGACTTGAAGGAACGGAAACTTACTATCTTACAGTTCTGAAGGTCTGAAGTCCAGAATGGGTCTCTTGTGCTACAATTAAGGTGTCAGCTGGACTGTATCCCTTCTGGGGGTTCCTGGGGAGGTTCTGTTTCCTGACCCTTTCCAGCATCTAGAGGCTGCCTGTAGCCCTTGCCTCACGGCCCCTTCCAGCAGTCGGGTCCCTCTTCTGTCCTCAACTTACATCTTACCCCTCCTTCCCTGACCCCGACCTCCTGCTTCCTTCATAAGGGGACCCGTGTGACTCCATTGGGTTCACTTGGATAATCCAGAATAATCTTCCTGTCTCTTCAGATCTCTAATTTAACCACATCTGCACAGCCCCGGTTGTGTCTGGACATCTTTCGGGACCATTCTTCTGCCCCCCACAGATGAGATTCAGACCAGGTATTTCACATTGACCGAGATGTGACACGCTTTCGTTCAAAACCAGGACACGCTGTTATGGTTCCTGCATCCCTCAAGAGGGGTGGTTTTACTTCCCAGGAACATTCGGCAATATCTGGAGACATTTTTGATTGTCAAGATGCAGAGTGGGTTGGGAGCTGCTGGAATGTAGCGAGCAGAGGCCCCGCATTATAGCACCGAGGGTGAGAAATTCTGGGCAAGAAGCAGCGGAAAGGCAAAGAGCATCTTCCGTTCTCTGCTGGATATCTACAAGGAGCGGGTAATCGATGAATATTGTTGAATGAATAATTAGCCTGCTCCACAGATACATCACACCTTGCCGTCAAATGGCCTCAGATTCAGTGACCGCAGCTCAGACAGGGCCCTGTGAGATGCTAAAAATTGAATGTAATTCAGAATATCCAAAAAAAGTATGCGTTCCTGCTGAAATCACAAAAAGAGAGGCGCCCAGACTTGATGGGCCTGTAGGGAAGAAAACACACCACCTCTTAAGCAATCTTGCCCTAGAATCCAATCCCAGTCTGATCAAAGCTTCTAGAAAGATTCCACGGATTCCCAAGGTCTTATTAGCAGATAAAAGGGTATTTACACATCTTAGGATTCCTCGAGTGCAAAGGTCTTTGGAGCTAGAGAGAAAAGTATATTGTGAGAACCACCTACGCCTAAATGCAAACTCCAGTCAAGGGATAGAGCTTAAAACTAAGGGATGGTCAGGGGTGGGGGGTGCCTCAGTTGTGGGAGTGTGTGACTCCTGACCTCAGGGTCATGAGTTCAAGCCCCATGTGGGGTGTACAGGTTACTTAAAAATAAAGTCTTAAAAACAACAACAGCAACAACTAAGGGTCAGGGTCTTGAGACCACATCCCATGAAATACAGCAATACATAGCAATCATTAATAGCCTTCAAGTGTCCCATTAGGGGCATTGACAGGAATCTAGCTAGGGGCCAGCTCAAATCTTGGATGGATATGCAGGCTCGGGAATGGGATGGTAACTGTTGTCTGTGATGGGGATACACCTGAGCCTGAGAATTTAGAAAAAGTACAGAAATTTAAGAGAAGCAAAACTACGGGATTCGTATTTGGGGTGAAGAGGGAATCTGTGCATATTTGACATCTTATGCATTTGTAAAGTTTACAAGATTTTCTGAGCTTTGGAAACCACTGTAAAATGCATAATTAGGTAATTAATCTAAACTTGCCATTTTAGTTGAAAACTAATTTTATCCACAGTATTGGAACCTTTTTTTTTCTTTTTCAGTATTGGGACATTTTTAAGAAAACATAAAAACAAATAATGAAGGTTCCAAGTGTAGTGGTTATCATGTCTGCTTTACACGCAGAAGGTCCTGGGTTCGAGCCCCATTGGAACCACGGGTGGAAAGTTCTTTTTCTCTGGGGCGCCTGGGTGGCTCAGTCTGTTGATCATCTGCCTTCAGCTCAGGTCTGATCCCAGTGTCCCGGGATCAAGTCCTGCATCGGGCTCCCTGCTCCACAGGGAGTCTGCTTCTCCCTCTGCCTGCTACTCAGCCCTACTCATGTTCTCTCTTTCAAATAGACAAATAAAATCTTCAAAAAAAGAAAGAAAACTTAAGCTTCACTATATGTTTAATTCATTAGACTTAAAAGTTATTTGCGTACTTGTTAATTGAGACAGTTGAAGTGATTAAACAGGAAACCGCAGTACACTGTCGTGTGGGGCGTTTGGGGCTTTTTTTTTTAGGATTTTTTTTTAAGATTTTATTTATTTATTTCACAGACAGAGATCACAAGTAGGCAGAGAGGCAGGCTCCCTGCCGAGCAGGGAGCCCGATTCAGGACTTGATCCAAGGACCCTGGGATCATGATCTGAGCTGAAGGCAAAGGCTTTAACCCACTGAGCCACTCAGGTGCCCCTTTAGGATTTTATTTTATTTTATTTTATTTATTTATTTTTTTAAGATTTTATTTATTTATTTGACAGAGATCACAAGTAGGCAGAGAGGCAGGCAGAGAGAGAGAGAGGAGGAAGCAGGCTCCCTGCTGAGCAGAGAGCCCGATGCGGGACTCAATCCCAGGACCCTGAGATCATGACCTGAGCCGAAGGCAGCAGCTTAACCCACTGAGCCACCCAGGCGCCCTAGGATTTTATTTTTTAAGTCATCTGTATGCCCGATGTGGGGTTCAAACTCACAACCTCAAGATCAAGAATCGCATGCTCCCTGACGGAGCCAGCCGGGCGCCTCACACTGAGTTTTTGTTTTGTTTTAAAGATTTTATCTATCCATTCGACAGAGAGAGATCACAAGTAGGCAGATAGGCAGGCAGAGAGAGAGAGGAGGAAGTAGGGTCCCCGCTAAGCAGAGAGCCCAATGTGGGGCTCAATCCCAGGACCCTGGGATCATGACCTGAGCGGAAAGCAGAGGCTTACCCCACTGAGCCACCCAGGCGCCCCCCACATTGAGTTGTAAATGTGCTTGCAAATTCATGACAGTATTTAATGAACTAAGTTTGCCAGTAGGATCAAGCATTTTCCAGAGGTCCCTTGCAAGAGGTTGTTAATATTTGCTGGACTTAAAAATGAATTAATAAAAAGAATAATAAGGTTTCTCGGCTGCACTTAAAAGGTTAATGTAAACAAGGCATTTTTTTTTTTTTAGATTTTATTTATCTGACAGACAAAGATCACAAGTAGACAGAGAGGCAGGCAGAGAGAGAGAGGAGGAAGCAGGCTCCCTGCCGAGCAGAGCCTGATGCAGGGCTCGATTCCAGGACCCTGAGATCATGACCTGAGCATAAGGCAGCAGCTTTAACCCACTGAGCCACCCGGGCGCCCCTAAACAAGGCATTTAAACCTGCAACTTAAATCAACTATCAAATCTGTAAAAATGCATAAATCTTTCTTGCACATACACACGGACACACACACACTCCACTTTTGGGGGCTCTATTCGCCACTTCCAGAGAGCTGTACGATGGACAAATCACAAATTACTATGCTCACATTTACAAACGCACAAGTCCGTCTTTGCAAGCCTACGGCAATAATGTGAGCGAATACCAACATTGTTTACCAGATAAATTCCACCCAACTCAGGAACCTTACTCAGCCCTCCAGACCCTTCTTAGAGCTGATGAGATCTGATACGAGCCAGGCTGCCTTCCTCCCGAGGTGCAGCGCTTCTGTTCTTTTGAACAGAATTTCACTTTTAATAGTCTGCCCTTGTCATGTTCTCATCCACTATAGATGTGTGTGTGAGAGATGGGCTGTCATCGGAATAAATTATTTCCCCCCAGCCAGCTTGTTTAGGTTCCTTATAAAGCACCAGCTTAGCCCTGTACTACTTGAACTAGGGACTGTTGATCTGGTCCTAAGAACCCCATTCCTGGCCACTGTGTGCTTTGGAAGTTCCCAATCTCTGACTGTTTGAATTCCGCCGTGGTCTGATTGTGCCCGAGCAAACCAAGTCATACCATGTGGTCTGCAGGGCAGCCCCATCACCCCACACTCCAGACCTACGGAAGCAGGATCTGCTTCTTAACAAGATCCCCACCGCGAGTCCCATGCAGGTGATGGTTTAGGAAGCAGCTGGCTGGAGAAGAATCCAAGAAGCACTAACAGCTTTTGCCATGATGCTGTGTTGCTTGGGTTTCTGCTCAACAGAGTACACGGTAGCATTTGGTTTAGTTACTTATTTTTTATTTCTCTTTTTATTTTTATTTTTTCTATCTTCTATTTTATTATTTTATTTTATTTTCTATTTTTATTTTTATCATTTCTATTTTTTATTTTATTATTCTCTTTTTATTTTTTTATATGTCCAAGATGAAATCTTTATTTTTTTTTTAAAGATTTTATTTATTTATTTGACAGAGAGAAATTACAAGTACACTGAGAGGCAGGTAGAGAGAGAGAGAAGGAAGCACGCTCCCTGCTGAGCAGAGAGCCCGATGCGGGACTTGATCCCAGGACCCTGAGATCATGACCTGAGCCGAAGGCAGCGGCTTAACCCACTGAGCCACCCAGGCGCCCCTTTATTTTTTTCAAATTATTTTTTTAGGGACGTCTGGCTGGCTCAGTCGTTAGGCCTCTGCCTTCGGCTCAGGTCATGGTCCCAGTGTCTTGGGATCGAGTCCCGCATCGGGCTCCCTGCCCAGCAGGAAGCCTACTTCTCCGTCTCCCACTCCCCCTGCTTGTGTTCCCTCTCTCACTGTGTCTCTGTCAAATAAACAAATAAAATCTTCAAAAAAATATTTTTTACTTTAAATTCAACGAATTCACTTAGAGAGCAGTATCGGTTTGGGAGTAGAGGTCAGTGATGCGTCAGTCTTACGTAACACTCCGAGCTCATCCCATCATGGGCGCTCCTTCAGGTCCCTCACCCAGTGCCATTTGTTTGAAATGAAAATGTCACTTTTCCGCAAGTTTCCTCTATCAGTCATTCAATTATGTGTATATTTGTTATTGAGTGAATGCGAACGGCGCTTGGGTGGTTGAAACACGCTGTTTGCACGGGAGGCTCTGGGGAGACGGAAGGGGCGGGACGTTTCGGCGACTGTCCTCAGTGCGGTCCGGGGGCTGCAGGAAGTGTGCTAAGCTCCAGCCAACGCCGGTCATATCGCCCTGGCTAAGGTTCGGGGTGGATTAAAGAAGGTCACAAATGCACTTCTGTTCCTTATATCAGGAGGAGAGAGTTTGTTTACCCTCTTACTTTGACCATAACTGGATGGAAGTGACGAGCTAGGCCTTCCATTCCCAGGCTTAAGAGAGAAGGGGCCCTGTTCTGCTTTCTCGCTCTGGGAAGCCAGCCACCACGTAAGGAGTCTGATGACTCTGAGACCGCTCTGCTCAAAGGTCACCCAAGATAGCTCTGTGGCAAGGAACCCTGAGGAGCCAGCTGTCTAAGTTTAAGGCTTCTCGAACTTTCCATCTTGGCCAGCATGAATATAGCTGAAGCCACAGCCCTGGCTGACCCGCAGAATCACGATCACACCCGAAAATATTGTCGTTGAAGCCATTCATTTGGAGGTGATTTGTCACCTGGTGATAAGCATCTATGACACATGCTCAGACCTGCGCACCAGCCACCTACTTCCTGTTGCCCACAGGATGGCTCTGCCAAAGCTGAGAGGAGTTTCCTCCCGCTCGAGCGGGGAACAAAACGTAGGAAACGACGAAAGCCGAGAAAGGGAAGACGAGCTGAGAAACAGAAAGTGAGCGCGTACGGAAGAAACTCGGGCCTGCTTTGATCTACCCAGCGGTTCCCCGACGCGGCCCAGCAGCCGCACCGCCGCCACTTGTCTTCTCTGCCCATATCGGTGGCAGCGTGACTTACTACAAGTGTGTAAATTGTTAGTGTAAACCTCAGGGAATGTTTACAAGCTGAACGCAGCCGCTGAGTCAGCCCCTGAGACGCCCCGGCCTGGCCTCTTCCACTCACCCAACTGTCCCTCAGGGGGACCAGCCTCCTGAGTCCTGTCACAGTGGGTCCACTAGGATGCGTTCCATGTGTCCTTTTTGTATCTGGTTTCTTTTTCTCCACTTCATGTCGTGGGATTCCTTCCTGGTGTCCTATGTCGTCTTCGCTCATTCGATCTCAAAGAGGGGGAGTCTCGCTGCCGGGCCAATGTGTTTGTGCGTGCGCTGATTTACCAAAGCCAAGCGCTGGCAAACCTTTTCCGTAAGTGGTCAAGTTGTAAATCTTTTAGTCATTGTGGGCCGAGGGTCTGTCACAACTACTCGTCCCTGCCATTGGAGCCTGAAAGCAGCCACATTATGTATTTACCTAATCCGTAAATGGGTGGATACAGTCACGTACCAATAGGTCCGCCTTATTGATGCTGAAATTTGAATTTCATGTGGCTAAGTGTAGATTTAGCCTTCTGAGAAACTGCCAAAATGTTTTCTCCAAGGGCCATACCATTTTACATTTCTACCCCTCATGCAGGACTGCTCAGGGTTGGGACATCTAGGCAGCACAGTCGGTTAAGTGTCGGACGCTTGGTTTCCTCTCCGGTCATGATCTCAGGGTCACGAGATCGAGCCCCCGGTCGGTCTCCACACTCAGCACGGAGTCTGCTTAAGACTCTTTCTCTCTCTCCTTTTGTCCTTCCCCGAGCACTCTCTCCTCTTTCTCTCTCTCAAATAAATAAATAAGATCTTAAAAAAAAGAGGGGGGAAGGCACAGGTTTCTCCACATCCTCATCAGCATTTGGTGTTGTCACTACTGTCACTGTTTTTTAAATTTTAGCCTTTCTGATGGGTGCGCAGTAATACTGTGGTTTTGATTTGTATTTTCCAAACAGCTAGTGATCTTGAGCCCCTTTTCATCTGTCGCCATTTGCATGTCCTCTGAGGGGAAGCATCTCTTCAGGTCTTTGGCTTAGTTTGTGATTGGATCGCTTGGCTTTTCCTGGTGGGTTTGACAGTTTGGTCACCTGTAGCAAAGGCTTTGGTTCGCCTGCCCAACACCCACCTACTCTCCTTTCTACCTGCGAGAATCCGAAAACTGTCCAGGGATCCACCCCTGAACTGCACAGCAGGTCTCTTGAAGGGAAAGCCAACTCCTTGTCTTGCTCTGAGCATCAACAGCATGAGTAACCGTATTATCTTCTGCCTTGTTAGTCCTGTTTTCAGGAAAACCAGTGTGGCGTGATCCTAGCCACGTGACGGGGAGTAGGCTAGGAAGGCTTCTGGGAGAAGCCTCCTCTCTTTTTAAGAAAGAGCCACAGGACAATATATTTGTTGTTATAATTTATTTATTATATTATGCATCTCTTCCTCTCGACATGGTCGGGTTTCATGAGGTACCCAGCACTTGCTCCCAACATGTTAATCAAACTAGTATAGTAGAGAAGAGACATGGAAAAGTCTAGATCCGAAATGACATCGCGAAGATGAAGATTCAGCCAACCCTGAAGTCAGCTACATCTGCCTTTGCTTAAAGAGCTCTGAGTCTCCCCACTGTCTGATCCCCCTAAGTCATGGTTTCTGATATCACAGCCCAGAACATTCTAAGTCACAGAAACACCTGCCCTCTTGCTTGTGGTTATTGTTGAGTATTGTAGTTCCACTTTTTTTTTTTTTTTATAAATACATCTTTAGTTAAATATCTTTTTTTAAAAAGAGATTTTTATTTATTTATTTGACGATCACAAGTAGGCAGAGAGGCAGGCAGAGAGAGAGGAAGAAGCAGGCTCCCCGCTGAGCAGAGAGCCCGATGCGGGGGTTCGATCCCAGGCCCCTGAGATCATGACCGGAGCCAAAGGCAGAGGCTTAACCCGCTGAGCCACCCAGACGCCTCCATAGTTCTACTTTTTTTTAACCAGCCCACAAACACACCCTGTGCCGGCTGGTTACGGTGACCGATGTGCATCCTGAGCTCACTGGGCACACACAGAAGCAGGCGTACAACATGAAGTCAGTGCACACATGGACCATTTACAAATACGGACCCGGTAAAAGTACACAAAGCAAGTCCGAACGCATCCCCGAACTATCAGTATCAGACAGACCGCACTTACGGAGGGAAAGACAAGCCACAGTCCCAGAGAAGACCTTTGCAAGGCGCAGAAGCGTTCACTGCGCTGCGTGCCTTTCCTGGGCCCCCGGCCATTTCCCCCGTCCCCACTTTGCACCTTGCATTGCTGAGGCTGGGGCGGATGACCTGGTGTCTTCCTGGCTCCCTGTGGTTTCCAGGCGGAGCCTCTGGGGGGACATCCGAAGGCAGGTGGAGTGAGCTTGTCGCCCTAGCGGCCACCCCGTGGAGGCAGCTGCCCTTGTCCCTCCAACAGAGCTTAGCTCCGGTTAGTGCAGTCACTTTCCCAGGCCCTGCTCGTTCCTGTTGCCTCAGAATCCGCCAAGGCTGAGATTTTGTGTGAGCAAACACGTCCGCCTGCCCCTGTTTCACATACACGTCTTTTTTTTTTTCTTTTTCACGTACATATGTTGACAGAAAGCACCAGAGCCCTGGTCAGAGACACAGACTTTACTCCAGCAAAAAGCAGCCCGGAGCACTCCCTCGAGTGGGTACCAGCTCCCCGATCCCCACAAGGTGACGTGCATCTGCCCGTGGGGGGAGGGCACCGCCAGAGAGGAATCCTGAGTTAGGATATCAGGCTATCAGGCTGCTCCCACCCTCCCCTCCGGAGAGATGACCGTGTCTGGAATGCAAAACTCCCCCAGGGCCACACTGGAAGGTAAGCTCAGCGAAGGTCTTGAAGGTCTCGGGATGGCAGGATAAGACTTCAGGATCCTGGAATGTCTCCGGGGAGGGCACTGTTCTCTATCTTCATGATGTCCCTATCCAGCTCCCAGCGCGGGCTGCTAGCCAGTCGTCCTTACCAAACTCGCCAGTGCCGGCTGCTCCGCAGAGCTGGGCTGTGTGCAAACACCAGAAATCCAGGGAGAATTGTTGTCCGACCTTTGTCTGGCTGCCCCAGGCCTGAGGTGGTGAGCAGGCCCACTGTCGCCTGCCTTGCGTGGCGCCTAGCCCTCGTCTGTTGCCCCCAGCCCGTGCATGTTTCTGTAAATAGTTGTCCCCTCATCGAGCTCTCCTGAAATTACTGGATTCGTGCTCTCCCTTGGGCGCAGACCCCGGCTAAATCAGAAACACACACAAAACAGGCGCACATCGGTGCGGCGCCTGAGTGGCTCAGTGGGTTTAAAGCCTCTGCCTTCAGCTCGGGTCATGATCCCGGGGTCCTGGAATCGAGCCCCACATCGGGCTCTCTGCTCAGCAGGGAGCCTGCTTCCCCCTCTCTCTCTGCTGCCTCTCTGCCTACTTGTGATCTGTCTGTCAAATAAATAAATAAAATCTTTAAAAAAAAAAAAACATGCGCACATCAATAAGGAAAAGATAACAACGCCAGTGGACCCTAAGCAAAGGCTGAGGGTAGAAAATTCACAAAAGACAAAACCTGCTGGCCGATGACCACGAAAAGATGCTTAACCTGGCGGATTTTCAAAGCTTCGCGTCCTACCACACAGGGGAGGTGGAGAAATGGGGCTCTCATGCCAGACTGGCTGACCTGCGGCACCCGGCTGGCTCGGCTGGAGGAGCGTGCGACTCTTGATTTTGGGGTTGTGAGTTCAAGCCCCACATTGGGTGTAGAGATTACCTGAATAAATAAACTTAAAAAAAAAAAAAAAAAAAAGACTGGCTGACCTGGAAAACGCAGTCATTTGGAAATGTGATTCAGCAGTAGCTAGTAGAGCTGAAGAGGCTCAGGCCTTAGATTCGGTCCTTCTTGGAATGCCGAGCTCCTCAGCTCAGTACGTTCGAGCCTTCTCTGGGCCTCTAGAAAAGCTCCTGAGCCGCTGCCCCATCACAAAAGCAGCGATTCTCAATTATTTATTTATTTATTTATTTATTTATAACGATTTTATTTATTTATTTTTTTTTATTTGACAGACAGAGATCACAAGTAGGCAGAGAGGCAGGCAGAGAGAGAGAGAGGAGGAAGCAGGCTCTCCGCGGAGCAGACAGCCTGATGTGGGGCTCAATCCCAGGACCCGGGGATCATGACCTGAGCTGAAGGCAGAGGCTTTAACCACTGAGCCACCCAGGCGCCCCTAGCGATTCTCAATTATTAGAAACAACCTAACTGCTTATCAGTAGGGGAATGTGATAATGCATTCTATTTATAAATGATAATATCATAGAGCAGTTAAAATTAACTGGGTCTATATCTACATGAGTAAATTTCGAAATCATATTTCTTAAAAGATTTTATTTATTTGACAGAGAGAGAGAGAGAGAGAGAGAGAAGCAGACTCCCTGCCAAGCAGGGATCCCGATGCAGGGCTCCATCCCAAGACCTGGGGATCATGACCTGAAGCGAAGGCAGATGTTCAACTGACTGAATCACCCAGGCGCCCCTCGAAATCATAATGGTAAGTGAATCAAGGATATGCCCTCCTGGTTACATTATGTGTAGAATTTTAAAACTCAGAACAATACTCTGTTGTTCATGAAACATACTTTTGTAATGAAAGTGTAAGATCAAGGATAGGAAAAACGAACACCAACTTCACGTTAGAGGGACTAACTTTTTAACTGGGCAGAGGTATGTTCAACTCCACCTGTAAACTTTTCTTTCTTAAAAATATCTGAGGCAGGGGCAGCAGTCAGGCTCAGTCAGTGGGGCACGCAACTCTTAATCTCAGGGCTGTGAGTTCAAGCCCCACGTTGGGTGTAGAGATTACTTAAAAATAAAATGTTTAAAAAATATATCCAGAGAAAAGATGGCAAAAATTTACATGTATTGAGGCTCCTGGGAGGCTCAGTGGGTTAAAGCCTCTGCCTTCGGCTCAGGTCTTGATCCCAGGGTCCTGGGATCCAGCGAATTGGGCTCCCTGCTCAGCAGGGAGCCTGCTTCCTTAACTTTCTCTCTGTGCCTGCCTCTCTGCCTACTTGTGATCTCTGTCAAATAAATAAATAAAATCTTTAAAAAATAATAAATAAAAAATAAAAACCTGTGTCTTCCTCTTTCATCATGCATCTATAAACATGAAGATAAACACTAGATTGTCAATTTTGGCTCTATTTGGAGAGTGTGTCTGTAGACTGCTGGTGTTTTCTCCTATATATCAATTTTTACAATGACTACATAGTTGTTTTAGCATACAAATAAACAATTAAATGAACCTTTTTTTGGGTGCAACTAACACATCAAAATGAACAACCGGACAATCAGCAGCCCCGTTCAATTTCAGACCAAATACCTTGAAGGCGTTTTTGCTATTTGATGTACTTATGCTGCCCTCTCGTGGAGAAATGGAAGAACGCTTATGAATGTGGAGTAAGTTATAAAACCCCAAAGTATTCTTTGCATTTTAACAAAGACACTATATATAACTTTATTATTAAAATTGATACATGCTCATTACAGAAGAGCACCCAGAAAAGTACAAAGAAAGGAAAAAAGTCACACAGACTCTCGCTTCACCATTGGCTCAAGATTCTGATTCCCCGGGGCAGGGGAGACAGAAAGATCAGGGACCTTGTAGGTCTCGCGGTATAAAGTCTACTTTCCTGCCACTTGGGTGCTAACCTTGAAGTTGATTTTTGTATTTGATCCTTGCTTTGTTTACCTATTTTTTTAAAGATTTTATTTATTTATTTGACAGAGAGAGACAGTGAGCAAGGGAGCACAGCACGGGGAGTGGAAGAGGGCGAGGGAGAAGCAGGCTTCCTGCTGTGCAGGGAGCCCGATGTGGGGCTCGGTCCCAGGACCCTGGGATCATGACCTGAGCTAAAAGCAGACACTTAATTGACTAGGCCACTGAGGCGCCCCAGCCTCCTTATTCTTACAAATGCCTAGCATTCTGACTCCTGTTCGGATACTTTGGTCTCTTCAAGTTCTTGGTTTGGTTTTGTTTTCTATGATAAAATATGTTGCAATAAATATCATATATATGTATAATCTTGGTGATATGACGTAAATATTTCTGTAGTGTAAATTCGGCACAGGGTCGTGCTCGATGGCCACATGCCTTTATACATTTCATCGATATCATCAAATCGTCCTTCAAAAAGTTGCATCCGTTTGGGCTTTCACCAAGGCGTGAGGACTCATTTCCCAGCCCACCGTCCTCAACGCCACCCAATATCACTCACCTTCTTCAATTAACTTCTGGCAATTTGCAAGCTAAGAAATTCTATTCCATTACCGTTTTGGTTCGCGTGCGTTTTATTACGGTGTCTTTTATTGTCGTAACTAGAGGTACAACCATTTTCTCCTGTTGCTTCGTGACTTAGGTTTCTTTGTACCTTTTCATTTAGTTCATTTTTTTTTCTATTGGGTTTTTCATTTGCTTTTCCTCGTCTTTTCTTGGGGGGGGGCTCTGCATAAATTAGGTAAATCAGCCCTTTGTCATGTATGTTTTAATTTTTTCCCTCCAGGATCATTTTATAATTCTCTCTTTCCCTTCCTTCCTTTCTCATGCAGGGATTTTATATCATCACATAGAAAAATCTGTAAATTCTTCCTTTTCAGTTTCTGGACAAAGACCATTTAAAATAAAACATTTTGAGGCACCTGGGTGGCTCAGTTGTTAAGCGGTGGCTCAGGTCATGATCCTCCTGGGGTCCTGGGATGGAGCCTCGCACAGCAGGAAGCCTGCATCTCCCTTTTCTGCTCCCCTTGCTTGTATTCCCTCTCTTGCTCTCTCTCTCTCTCTCTCTCGCTCTCTCTCTCTCTGTCAAATAAAAACATAAAATCATTTAAATAAATAAATAAATAAAATAAGACATTTTAGGGGCACCGGGGTGGCTTAGTCAGTAGAGCACGCAACTCCTGATCTTGGGGTTGTAGGTTCAAGCCCCATATTGGGTGTGGGGATTACTTAAAAATAAAATCTTTTTAAAAAAAGAGACATTGTAAATAACTGACAAGAAATATAGAAAGCTACTGGTATGGTTCGAAGAAATGGCTGCAGGGGGCGGAGATGAAGATGGGCGGGGCTGTGGCCTGAGAACTCAAAATACATGAGTCAGCCATAGGTTTGGTTATCTCCTGAGAAGCCAAGGTGGACAGATGCCTAAAGCTGTGTTTAGAGGACTCTGGGAACTCAGGAGGTGCTCAGAGTCATGGCCAGGAGGGAGTGCACCTGCGAGATGCTGCCGCCCAGTGGGCTTTTCTCACTGGGCCAGGGGGCCAGTGGGTGGGTAGCGATACCCCTCACATCATGTTGAATATTGTACTCAACATGTATTCAACAATGCGTTGGATATTGTAAAAAAAGAAAATCTGGTCATGGCATGGAATATGAAAAAAAAACCACATATGATTTCACCGTAGTTAATATTTTCGTCCATTTCCTCCCCATCTGTTTTCAGCTCATATTTTTAAAATTGGACTCATACTATGTAAGCGTTTTTGGGTTTGTTATTCTTTGCTCTGTATTTTCCCCAACCTTTTATTATGAGCATCTCCAAATATTCAACAATGTTGAAAAAATTGTGTGGCTAACACGCCAATACTTACCTCCTACGTTCTACCGTTGCCATTTTACTAGATTTCCTTGTTCACACGTCTATCTTGTGTCCATTCCTGCCTCCATCAATCAACCCATCTGATTCTTTGCTGCATTTTGCAGTAAAATGCACACACCTGTGGGCACGCCTCTCTAAGTCTGTTGCCAAGAATGCCACTAACTAGTGATCCACCTTTGTTAACAGTGGTTTTCTTGGCAATAAGTTTGGCACATAGTGAATTACACCCATCTTTGTATGTGTGGATTTTACCCATTTTTTTCTCATTCACTGTTTATCTTAAGTTTTTGCTTAGAATCACATTAAGTCAACCAATTCATCCAAAAAGGGTGAACAGCTTTTTGAGATAAGCCTCTCCCTCCAGGGCGCCTGGGGGGCTCAGTGGGTTAAGGGGCTGCCTTTGGCTCAGGTCATGATCCTGAGGTCCCGGGGTCCTGGGATGGAGCCCAGCATCGGGGCTCCATCCACTTCCACTCCCCCAGCTTGTGTTCCCTCTCTTGTGCTCTGTCAGATAAATAAATAAATAAAAATTTTTAAATAAATAAAATCTTAAAAAAAAAAAAAAGGCTGGGGGGAGTCTCTCCCTCCAGGAGCACGGCGCGCATCATGCCTTCTCACTGGCTCTTGGGAGAGCTGAGGAATTTTCAGAAAGCCTCCTGCACTTTTTACATCAAGCTCATTGCTAGGTATTTGTGAGTTTGTTGCCTTTGTGAAAGGACTTCATTTCAATTCTAATTTACAAGGGACTACTGTAGGTACATAGAAAGGCGGCTGATTTTGTGTGTTTTGTGCAGAGCAGCGTAATGGAAGTTTCTGCTGGGTTGCAATGGCTTTTTCAGACATTCTCTTGGGCTTTTTTAGGTGCAGAATCCAGTTAGCTGAACAATAATTTATGCACTCCTCTAGGATAATTATACTTCATTTCTCTGTCTCTGACTTGCATCACCATGGCCAGACCTTCCAGAACAATCTTACGTAGCAGTGGCAATGATGAGTGTTTGAGTCTGATCCCTCATCTTCAGGGAATTCCTCCAGCAAGGTAATTCCCCAGCGGGACTGCAGGGCCAGCAGAGGGGTGCCTTGCGGGGGGCCGAGGGGGAGGATGAGTAGTTTGAAAACGTCCCACAGGCGAGTCTAAAGAGCACCACCTCCCCCAGGTTAGGTAAGACGGCTTTCATGTTTCAGCGAAGAGTTAAGTGTTCATTTAAAATAGACGCCGTTGGGACGCCTGGGTGCCTCAGTGGGTTCAGCGTCTGCCTTGCGCTCCGGTCATGCTTTCAGGGTCCTGGGATTGAGCCTGCGATGGGCTCCTTGCTCAGCAGGGAGCCTGCTTCCCCCTCTGCCTGCCCCTCCCCGTGCTTGTGCTCTCTCTCTGACAAATAAATAAAAACCTTTCTAAAAAACCCAAATAGGTATCATCAAATGAAGTGTCTTGTGTTTCTTAGTTTACAAAGAGTGTTTATCAGCAATTCATGGTGTGATGGTGTGAATCTCTCAGATAAATAGAATCGTTTTATTGAGCTATTAGCCGTATGTCATATAATTCACGCATCTGAAGCGTTCAACGATTTGTAGTATATTCACGGGGTTAAGCCTCGCCACAATGCTTCTGGAACATTTCTGTCCCCGCAAAAAGAGCCCCGGTCCCTGCTCACAGTGGCCCCCCCGTCCCAGCCCCCCCACCCCCCCACCCCCACCCCCCACCTCCCCCCGCAGCCACCAGCCCTCCCTCCTCTGGCCCCGCGCCCACTCTGGACGGTTCCTGCAGGTGCAGTCAGAGCCTGTAGGGCCTTTTGTATCTGGCTTCTTTCACTTAACGTCTCCTTTTCAAGGTTTGTCCACGTGGTAGTAGGAGAAAAAGAGCCCTTTGCTGATTTTTTTCCGCCAAGTTCAAGGGGCTCAGCGAGGGGAGGGCACCAACAGTGTGGCAGCCAGTGCCCTGATGGCCGTGGCCTTCCGCATTCCTGGTCCCGCGGGGTCCTAGCAGAGCCCCATTCATAGATTTGGTGACTTTACGGCATTTCTGTCCCCGCTTTTGTCTTGACTCTATAAACACGTCCTCTCCCGTGCGTGCTTTGCTCGCTGCCCCCGAACTCCAGCCCCTGCGCAGCAGCCAGGACAGAGCAGGCTTCGGGTGGAATTTCCAGCCAGGATGTTCGGAGTCTAGCTGTGACCAGCCTCAGCAGCCCCCCTCCCCGCAAAGCTTCTGCTGCCCAAGGGCCGTGCATGGCTGTCACCTCTAGTCAGCGCACTTGCTGGTCCTCTTTCCCAAC
Source organism: Mustela erminea (assembly GCF_009829155.1). NCBI lineage: Eukaryota > Metazoa > Chordata > Mammalia > Carnivora > Mustelidae > Mustela > Mustela erminea. The sequence continues at coordinate 6,639,203 of NC_045635.1, read as the reverse complement.
AAGCCCCAGATCCGGGTCCTGCTGCGACCGTCCCCTCTTTTCCCTCCGTTCCTGCCGCCGCGCCCTTGACTGGGCTGCCACCTCTCCTGTGCTTCGCTGTCCCGCCCTGCGGCCCTCTCCGCGTCGCCCCCACGGCCACCTCCGGCGAGGCCCCGCTGGGCATCCGTCCTCTCTCTCCGCTCTTGGAAGCTTCCCTCCCACCGGGCCCCTCGTCCCGGCCCCGGCAGACCAGCCCTCCTTTCCCTGCGTGCCGCCCGGGGCCCTTTCCAGCCCGCGGGGCCGGCCGCGCCCCTCTCTGGTGCCCCTTTGATGGCTTCTGCCTCCCCTTCGTGGCTCTTTTCAGGCTGAACTCGCTTGGCTGAGCCAGACCGTCTTCCCTGAGGCTACAAAGCCTGAGACTGACTTCCTCACCACCACACTCCCAGCCCCTAAGGCAGGCCCTCGGTAGGCTCGCAGGAGATGTTTCTTTAGTCTGGGGTTGCTTGACCTTGAGCTAGCGACATTGGGGCCCCGATGAAGCTGGCTGAGGGGCAGCGAGGAGTGTCCTGTGCATTGCGGGACACTGAACAGCATCCCTAGCTTCCACCAACCAGAGGGCGGCAGTCCCCTGTGGCCAGGACACCCTGAAATGTCCCCAGGCATCGCAACTGTCCCTTTAAGACACCACGGAGAGATTCTTGTTGAGATGGACTCGCTGCTGGCGCTGATCAAACGCCAGGGGGCCACTTTTCCTTTGTGCCATCTGCTTGAGTCAGAGGAGACAAAGAGACCCACGAGAGCAGGGGTGGGGGGTGGGGATCAGCCATTCTCTTTATTCTATGCACATCCGCACAGCTCTCGGAAACCAAACCAAGCCGGAGCCCGGAACTCAGGCAGCTTGTTTTCCTCATCTGCCCCGCGGCTTCCACATATCTCTCCACTCTCCTCAGTAGGACTGGCAGGGGCGGTCGACACCAGCTGAAACCATTTCCCCAAGGCCCCAGTTATCCCCGGCCTCCGCCTTCTCGGCTTCTCTAACACAAGCTCTCCCTCCCCCTGATTTGCCCCCCGCCCCGCGCACAGGCTGATCCCCCTTACTGAGCCCTCCCCACGGGCCAGGGCCTAGCCCACAGCACACCCCACCCCGACGGGGCTCAGGCTGAAAGCCTTCGCAGTTGGCCCCAGCGCTCCTCAGCGACAGTGCCGGAATTCGAACCCCGCTCTTTCCTGGCGTGGGCCCTTTCAAGGCTCAGTGACATGCCATTCTGAGAGAGCTTCTCACATTGGGACACGGGCAGGGGGCGGGGGTAGCGGGCAGGGGCGCTCAGGGCAGCCAGCAGGTGCAGGAAGCTTCTGGCGTGCCTGGTGCTGCTCCGCTTCCAGTGGCTGTGCTCCCCCGTTCCGCCTCCTCACCCCCCGCAGTTGCATTCCTGGTCACGAGAAGCTTGCGACAAAAGCCCCTTCTCAACTGTGGCCGGAAGGGCCTTTCCAAACGGCTCCTCTGGCCGTCAGGCCCCCTCCCCGGCTCCAGATCCTGGAAGGGGCCTTCTCTGTCTCCTCGCTGGTGCCCTCTGCTGGCCGCCTGCTCCCCGCCTTCCAGGGCAACCCTGTCGTGCCCTGAGTCCCAACGCCTGCGTCCCTCTGTCCTTACTGGAGTGCTACCCTGGGTTGTCCTCTGACCTCAAATCTTGACCTATTTGCTTTCCCAGTGCCTAGGACTGCATCTGGAACGCCGGAAGTCCTCAACAGATGCTAACAGCTGCAGTGCATGAATGAATGGCTGGAGGGCTTTGGTAGTGTTTTTAGTTTTTTGTTTTTTAAGATTTATTTATGTACTGGGGGCAGGGAGGGGCAGAGGCAGGGAGGGAATCCTGAAGCAGACTCCCCCCTGGGGCTCAGTTTCAGGACTGAGACCGCGAGGACCCAAGCTGAAATCAAGAGCAGGCTGCTTAACCGACTGAGTGGCCGGGGTTTTTAAATAGTGAACATCATCATTTTTTGGCTGTATGTGACAGCACTTATTTCAATCTGCTTAATGGCTTTTGAAGAGACACAGTTTGAGATTCCATTCTCATTTTTGTTACATCCATCTCTCCCTTCCCCCACTAAAAAACAGCCAGTATAATCAAGGGGCAATTACTTGGAAAATTGCACTGAGACGGTTGCAGGTTATGAATCAGTCTTACAGTCTCTTCACCTTTAAAATATGGAACAGAGTCTGACTCCTACCACGGGGCTTGCCGTTTTGTAAGTCTTGTGCATGCCGGTGCCCAGTAGGAAGGAAAGGGTCCTGAAGCCTGGGAACAGCCTGCGGTTGAGGCTGTGATATGCGAGGCATTTTACAATCGTTGCACATAAGGGAAATTGTTGGCCGGCTGAATCGTCATCATAAGAGCCCGTGGTGTGCAGGCATGGTAAAATTTGGGTAAAAATCTGGGTAAAATTTGTTAATAATACTTCTGGGGCTCCTGGGTAGCTCAGTCTGTGAAGTATCTGCCTTTGGCTCAGGTTGTGATCCTGGAGTCCTGGGATCGAGACCCCCCCAACATGTATCAGGCTCCCCGCTTGGTGGGGAGCCTGCTTCTCCCTCGCGCTCTGCCCTCCCCCTTCTCAAATAAATCAATAAAAAATAAATCAATAAAATCTTAAGAAAATACTTTTGTGCGTCTCTGAATATAAATGCCGACGCTATTCAAAAGCCTTTGAGCCGTAATTAAGCTGCCTGCGATGGCCCGGCTTACACACAGCAGCCCGAGGAGATGGCGCCCGCTCCAGCTTGCCAGGCAAGGTCAAGGAGAAGCAAACAGGAAGGCGGGAGAAGAGCCCAAATGCTTGAGACCACACAGCGATTTGACACGGAAGCCGCTTGACAAGGACAGCTGCCAGGGTCTTTGGTTCCTGATCCAAGCTTCTCCCAGCTCTGAATCTTGATTTGTTCCAGGTTAATATTGGGGCAGAAGGGAAATTGTGAGTCGTGTCTACAGGGCTCCGTCCGTGGGGCAGCATTCCCGACCAGGACATCTTCATCCTGAGGTAGGTGCAAGAAGGATTTCCTGGGGGCCTTAAAGGAAAAACCTACCACTCTCATTCCGCACGGTACTGGAGGGCAGAGTCCCAGCGATCAGACAACACAAAGAAACAAAAGATTGCCACACTGGTAAGGAAGAAGTCGAGCTGATACTACTTATGGATGATGTGATACTACATACAGGAAACTACTAGAACTGGAATATTACTCAGCCACAAAAAGAATGAGCTCTTGCCCTTTGCAACAACATGGATGGTTCTAGACAGTGTCATGCTAAGCAAAATAAGTCAGAGAAAGACAAATACCGTACGGTTTGACTCACCTGCGGAATTTAAAAAACAAAACAAAGAAAAAAAGAGACAAACCAAAAAAACAGAGCCTGGACACTAGAGAATGCACTGATGGTGACCGGAGGGGAGCTGGGTGGGGACATGGCGGAAGCAGGTGGTGGGGATGAAGGCTGGCACCTGTCACCACGAGCACTGGATGATGGACGAAGCGTCGGCTCGTCGTATCGTACATGTGAGACTTAGCACAATGCTGTGTGTTAGCGACACTGGAATTTGAAAATAAAAATCTTAACAAAAAACAAAATGAAAATGATTCTAAGAATTAAATCAAGAGTCCCTTGGAGCAAGAGACATGGGCACCTTGCCGGAGATGCGTGACTGTTTTGCGATCTGCTCTAACCCGCATCTGTCCTGGGTGGGAGGTGTCGTTGGGCCATCAGAGAGGCGGGCCAATTAGCTCAAGGATTTTGTTATCACGAGTAATGTTGCCATTTTGGCGAGACTTGTGTTGACATGGTTTTCTCTTCTAGGAAGCAAATTAATTCTCTTTAAGAGACAAACACAGGTGTGTGCAAAGCCCTTGCACTGGCTGTCAAAAGCCAGACCTTCTTGAGACTTGTCCCAGAAAAGTGAGAAAGCCACCGCGAGATGCGGGGTTCCATAAAACCATTGAATAAAAACGTCTAAATAGGGGATTTATTTTTTTTTTTAAAGAAGTTATTTATTCATTTGACAGAGAGAGAGAGAGAGAGCACAAGCAGGGGGAGCGGCAGGCAGAGGGAGAAGCAGGCTTCTTGCCGAGCAGGGAACCCGATGTGGGGCTCAATCCTAGGACCCCAGGATCGTGACCTGAGCCGAAGGCAGAAGCTTCATCGACTGAGCCCCCCAAGTGCCCCTAAGCAGGGGATTGCAATCTGGGAATTTGTCCTAACGTAATGGGCTCTGACCAGCGTGGACTCTGCTTACACCAGCTCCCTGTTTGGGCTTCACCAGGATTAGTCTCTCTGTCCTTGGCACTGGAGCGAAGGCTCGGGCCTCCTGACAAACCAGAGATCCATTCAGACCTGTGTGTCCCTTGGGCTGTAGATGACGATCCTCTAGATGGTACCTGGAAACTAGGAATGGGGACTGATGGGGACTGGGTGTGGGATAATCTCACCGTCTTCCTGGCGAGATGCTCCTCCCCCAGCAGGTCAAGGTCTCCTCTTTTCTTCCTTTCATTTCTCACAGAACAATAGGCACGTGCATGTGAGTGTGTGCTAGTCCTTCGAGAGCTCGTTCTAGAAGTGGGAGAAACCGAAAGCTCCTTGATTCTTGTTAGTCTAGAACAATGGATGGGCTGACTGCGTTTCTATATTTTCTCATAGCCCCATGTCTCAAACCGGGCCAGACACAGCTGGATTTGCGGGTGGATTTGTCTTCCATTTGACAAAGCTCTGTGACAGCAGAAAGGAGGGGGCAGCATGCCAAGAGAAAATGGTGCGTCCCCAAGCCCCAGAGGAGGAGAATTTGGAAGGCCCAGGGGGTACGTCCTGCTGGTGGAGATGATATGCCTGGAGAGGGCAGCGCAGAACATTTCCCGCCGCCCAGAGGGGCGCTGGGACCCAAGCATTATTTTGGAGTCAGCAGACAGATGGTGGAACATTCTTCTTTACCAGTGGTCGTGAGGACTCCAACTGGGAGCTGGAGTGATAGATAGTCTCTCTCTCTCCATTTTTTAAAAAAATATTTTTATTTATTGATTTTTTCAGAGAGACAGAGAGAGCACAAGCAGGGGGAGGGCATCTTGGTTGCTTCCAAATTTTGGCCCTGATGATAGAGCTGCTGTAGATTTTGTGTGCACATAAGTTTTCAGCTTTTTAAAAAAGATTTTTAAGGGGCGCCTAGGTGGCTCAGTGAGTTAAAGCCTCTGCCTTTAGCTCAGGTCATGATCCCAGGGTCCTGGGATCGAACCCCGCATCAGGCTCTCTGCTCAGCAGGGAGCCTGCTTCCCCCTCTCTCTGCCTGCCTCTCTGCCTACTTGTGATCTCTGTCTGTCAAATAAAGAAATAAAATCTTTTTTAAAAAAGATTTTTTTGGTTTTTTTTATACAGTGCATTGATTTATTTTTTCATATTTAATATACAACAATGGGTATATGCATAGCACAAAAAAAAATGAAGGATCATAATTGAAAGCCAAAGTCCTAGCCCAGTCCAGTGCTACTTCTCACCAGTCTGACTGTTACCTCCTTATCACTGAGTAACATGGTCTGTGTTCTTTATTTATCTTCAGAAATTTTCTCATGACTTACAGCTAGGATGGCTGAGAGTACAGATCAAACTCACCATTCTGTCACTATTCGTATCATTAAAAAAAGGGTTTTAAAAATGTCTATTTATATATTCGACAGAGAGACAGACAGCGAGAGAGGGAACACAAGCAGGGGAGAGGGAGGGGGAGAAGCAGGCTTCCTCTGAGCAAGGAGCCCGATTCGGGGCTCAATGCCCTGGGATCATGACCTGAGCTGAAGGCAGATGCTTAACAACTGAGCCCCCCGGCAGCCCATGTTCTCAGCTTCTTTGCGCAGATGCCAGGGAGTGCAATTGCTGGTCCATGAAACTCTTTTTTTTTTTTTTTAAACTCAGGAAGATCCCAGTCTCCTGTTTTAATGGAAGGTGTGGATAAGGAGAGGCTTATACCAAACCTTGGAAGAGATAATACTACAGAGAATTTAAACTAGTTAAAAACGATGAAATGATCCTTTAAAAATTTTGGCCAGTGGTTGTAATGCTTCATAACTTCTGGTCCAAACTGCCTCCTTTTTGTGAAAATAAAATGGCTAAACTGGGTGCCGCTTACACCTGGGAAGAATTCTCCCAAGTGTGTGCACCTGTCCCCGCCTGCCTGTCCTTCCGCTTGGCGGGCAGTGGCCGCCCCTTCTCTGTCGGTCCTGTATGCGTGACAGATGCTCAGCTGCAGGAATTAAGGGGGAACACGGCGACCCCATTACGGAGGCACCTGATGGAATAAGCAGCTGCTTTCCGATTGGCTAACAAGGGAGTGAGGTCACCCTTGCGATCAGGTGGCACCAAGTGCCGCAGATTCTTCAAGACTGTCCTGTAGCGAGGCGGCCCGGGTCTCCCAGGAGACGCGGTCCCCCCGGGTGCTCGGGCCCGGCCAGAAGACGAGGAGCGGAGCGCTGTGCTCGGTCAAGAACGCGGGGCTCCCGGGCTCCGTGGCCGGCCAGGCGTGCTCCCTGGGGACGCTCTGCGCCCCTCGGTGTCAGACTGTGTCCTCGGGCTTGCTTAAGAGTGAGCAGCGCGTGCTGGGCCTGTGGGAAACGTGCGCGATTCAAGATACGGTGGTCGTGTGTGCCAGGCCTCCAGCGGCCTGCGGAACCCGGCCACCAACGTGCTGGTGGCCCGCATCCTCCTGTGGGCCGCCTGGGTCGCCGCTTCTCTCGGGCCGGTGGCCGTCCTTCTGGGACTGGTGTGTCTGAGGTCCTGGGGCCGCCCGGAAGGTTCCTCAGAGAGAAGCACGAACGTGGCAAGGGAAGCTCTGTTCTTCCTCGCTGGACTCGCCACGTCAGTGCCCGTGTCGTATGTCGCCCGCGCCACCGCGCGGAGCTTCTGGGGCCCTGACTTCCCGACCCACGCACCCGTGGGACGAAGGCAAGGCCATGATTCACGGTTGGGTCGGTGGATTCTTCCTTTTGACTGGAGGTCTTCTTCTCATCGTGTCGCAGCTTTGTGCCAACAGATGGGTTGAACAACCAGCCCCTTCTCCTTCCAAACTGGATTTTTCGAGAAAAGTGCCTTTTGCGAAAGTAGAGTTTGTTTGAAAATGGATCATTGACCTCAAGCTTTCTTAAGAATGTTTCCAATGGGGGCGCCTGGGTGGCTCAGTTGTTAAACGTCTACCTTTGGCTAAGGTCCTGGGATGGAGCCCCACATCGGGCTCCCTGCTCGGCGGGAGGCGTGCTTCTCCCTCTCCCACTCCCCCTGCTTGTGTTCCCTCTCTCTCTGTCTCTCTTTGTCAAACAAACAAACAAACAAATATATATGAAATAAAATAAGCCAATAATTCTGGGGCACCGGCTGTCTCCGTCGGTGACGTGTGTGACTCTCGATGTCGGGGTTGTAAGCTTGAGCCCCACACTGGGTATAGAGATGACTTGAAAGTAAAATCTTAAAAAAAAAAAATTCTAACAATTCAACCAGGTGTTCAATACGAGTAAACTTTTGGGGGAAGAGGGGAGGCTCTGGTTGGCAGTGTATCCTCCAAGGGGTTCTGGACCAACAGTGTCAGCTTTCAGAAATGTAAATTCTTAAGTCCCAACCCTGACCTTCTGGGGTGTGGGGCGGGGGAGGGAGGAAGTCCAGGAACCTGTTTTACAGGCCTTCCTTGAATTTTCTGAGAAAATTCTACTCAGAATTTTCCATCCTGATTAGGATGGAGCCCAGCTTTGCAGCCACCTGAGGCCTGGCCGGAAGCAGGAAGACGTCTGGTGTCCAAGGTTGCCTCCCACGGGGCTAGCAGTCGAGGGGGGGTCATCAAATGTGCAGTGAGAAGTGCTAGAAACCAACTCTGCTATGTCAGTCCAGTTTAGTCAGGAAAATTCTGGATATTTCGAGCCGGAAAGATTTAATACACGGAATTAGGTATTGGAAGAATGGGCTGGCCGGAGGAGTGCAGGGCAAGGAAAATGACTCCCAGCTGCCCGGAGCTCGGGACGATGACATTCCAGGCAAGAACGTTTGCAGGAGCGGATTTACAGGAGGGCAATTGGACGAGCAGAGAGGCTTGGACGTGGGTTAACACAGATGACCTTGCAGGCTGACTGTGACTGGTTCTCTGCCGGATTTCTGCCCCCTTCCCCGAAACGCTATCGCGGCTCACAGGAATGGCCGCCAGCACCCGTGGTCATTCATTCATACAGGAAACGCCGAAGGAGTGTCCCCCGTGTGCCCCATTTCCACCATACAGCTGGCCGGAGAAGAACCTCCTGAGAGTGCGCTCCGACCCTTACTGGGCCAAACAAATTCTTTCCTGACAGACTGCATGTTGGGGAGGCAAGTCATAGGTACAGCAGACCTTGGCAAATGGCCATGAACTTCTACCCTTCTACTGCCCAGGTGCTCAGGATCATGGATCAGCACTCGTATAGTCTTTTTTTCTTTTTTTGAGACTGATTCAGCTTCTCAGATTCTGCGAACGTATCCCAGGACTATTCCAATAAATTGTTTTGCTTGTTTGTTTACTTTTTGGTTTAGGTCAGGGTTTTGCAACTAGGGCTCGCGGACATCGGGGGCTAGATATTTCTCTGTGTTGGGGTTATCTTGCACCTTGTCGGTTGCTGAGCTGTATCCCTCTCCTCATCAGATGCCAGTAGCACTCTACCTCCTAAGCTGTGACTATCAAAAATGTCCCCAGACATTGCCAGATGTCCTGTAAGGGAGAGAATCATCCCAGCTGAGAATCACCAACTCAAACAAACGCATGTTTTTTTTCTCTTGTTTGCGTGAAACAGTCTTCACATCTCTCATGTGTCCCAACATCCCTGGAAGACACGATTCTCTTACTCAGAGGAACTCAACATTGAAGGACAAACAGCCGTAGGACGCCAGCCATATTTAGATGGCTTCCGGCCTGAGGGCAATGGTCATCCCCATTCCTGTCAAGATCCAAAGGGTCATGATTCTCAAGGTAGGATGAGGGTTGCTGCCCTGAAATGAGAAACCAGTCCCGATATGGGAAGTCTTACAGTGGCAGCTTGTGTCCATAGCCAGTAGGGTCTAGAAACACGCTTGCAGCCCTGGACGTCCATTTCATGGCCTTCCCTACACCTCCCCACAGGGCTGACTGGGCTTCCTGCCAGGCTTCTTCCCTGGAGCTCCTTTTCTGGCCCAGCTGCGGGCCTGGTGTGGAGGGTGAAGAGTTACCTCACAGAACCACCATGTTGGCCGACCGAAGCCACCCTTTGTGACCTCACCCAGATTTCCCAGCCTTTGCTCTGCCAGGACTAGACTTTCCTTCTCCTAGAGGTTCGGTCACTCAGTCCCACAATGTCTTGCAGCCCATTCTGTCTGCAAAGCCCAAATGAGTCCCTCGTAACATGAGGGAAAGTGGAAACCAGACTAGTTAGATTGTTTGTAGAAAATTCATTCTGGCCACTCAAGATCACCATCAGCCTTGGAGTTCATAGACTGTATATCTACCATCATATCCTAATACTTTCGCAGATTGTGGAATTCAAGTTTGTTACCAGATGTCAGGGATTGCTTCTTTACCTTTCGGAAAATCAAGCTAATCCTTCTTTGCCTTCAGCTGACACTTAGACATTTTCTTAATAATTATAAAAAGAGGTATTTTGATCCATGCCTTGGGCTGTAACCCTGTTGGACCTGTGGAGTAAGTGCTGTGAATTAGAGAGTTGCTTCTGAGTCAGCCAAGGTGGGAATAAAGGGGCGCTTAGTCAGTGTTGTTCATAACAGAGAACAAGTGAAAACAATCATTCTCAACAAAGGATTCACAACGGCGGTGTTTCGGTTTCGAAAAGGAAAGACAACTTTATTATTATTATTATTATAGAAACCTAATAGAAATAGAAGAGGAAAGGACTCAACACAGAGATGAAGGTAATAGCAGGCAGTAAATGAGAATAAGGCGAGGTCGCATCAGATCGGGTACTTACAACGTCCAACCTTGCCGGCCGGGCAAGCCGGGTGGAGACAGCCGGGCTGGCGGGGCCGCTGACCAGCCCCATCAGGGCCATATTTACAGGGCAAATAACAGGGCTTGAGATTAAACATTTGCTCGCCTACATGCAGTCTGGAGCCGGCCGCATCTCTACCTTATCACGTTTCTGTATTTTTAAGGAGCCTGGGCTACGGCTTGCATTCCGGGCAGGCCAGCCTCGCCCGGAGCGCGAGGGGATGTGGGACGACGTCTGTAGCTCTTGGCATCCGGAGCCAAAGGGCCAGTTCTGACCTGGAAGCCAGAGGTTACATTTAAATAACCAGGCTCCAAGGTCACTGGCACAGCAGAGTCACGCAAACAACATTCCTTAGCCTGCCTGTGTCCGTGCGGGTCCAGGCGGTCGGTTAGGCGGGACCCATCCCGGCCCCGAGCACAGCTTAACCAGCCAAGGTCAGACAGTCAGCGGCCGCGGAAGATGCCACATGGACGCGGTGGGTGGGCTCTGTGACCCTTTCCACGTCCCGTGCCTGCCCGTGGGGATCGGATCAGGTCAAACCCCGGCCCGGAGTTTGTGTGTGTGTGTGTGTGTGTGTGTGTGTACACGCTTCATTTGTAACACTCCCGCGTGATTTCCGTCTTCTGTCACAAACTCTAAAAATCAACTCTGAATATTGTTTTGTGACTTCTGAAGGAGAAGTTTATTTCCAGAACCTGGCTCCGAACCTGGCGAGAGAGGACTCTCCAGGAAGAAACAATCCCGCATTGTGCGGCTCAGGAAGAGCCTAGGGAGAGCAGCTCATGGAGCTTCGGGAAAACCTACACGGACCCTGCTGTGTGTTCCCCGGACCCTGCTTTTCTTTCCTCCGGGGCACGTGGCAGGACTCCATTTCCCAGCCACGTGGCTGGTGTGAGTCACTAGTCGTCGAGCGGAAATACTGCAACCACTTCCGGGCCAACCTATGAAAGGTCCCATGAGTGACGGCCCACCCTCCTGTCCCTGGATCCAGAGTCACTGTTGTTTTATCTTTTGTCACAGCAATGAATGCTCCCCAGATGGACACAAAAGTCTTGTGGGGCTTCGGTTGGAGTTCTATCACATGGACGAGAACAGCCAATTTACAGCACTGAGTGATCTCATTCATGAACATGGTCTACGCCTGTATTGAGTAACTTGTCTTTCATGACTTTATTTTTTATTTTATCTTTTTTAAGGTTTTGTTTATTTATTTGACACAGAGAGAGAGAGAGACAGAGAGGGATGGAACACAAGTAGGGGGAGTGGAAGAGGGAGAAGCAGGCTTCCCGCCGGGACCCTGGGGTCATGACCTGAGCCGAAGGCAGACGCTTATCCAACGGAGCCACCCAGGTGCCCCATTTATTGATATTTTAGGAAGAAGGCATATGTTTTCTCATGAATTTGATGTGTATGCTCAAGCAACAGTAAGACAGCTGTGCTCTGTGGAATCAGGTTTCTGACACGAGTGCAGCCAGTCGGGAATCCAGATGGATTTCTGACATTTTACAGAGAACCACACACGCTGTCGCACACTGTTTGCTGCTCTCCTGCTTCCCACTGTTGGAGGAATCTCTCTCTTACAGGTGGAGACCAGAGAACTCTAGGAAAGACAGACGGATGGAATCTTCTAGGCTCCAGAAGTCACTCACCGTTCTCACAAAGGAAGAGCATGTGGCCTAAGGAGACTATGCAGAGGACATAGCGGCGGTGTGTGACATCTCTGATAAGACTCCTCAAGTCACGAGAACAGTAAGCTTCTGGAGCAGGAAAACCACTCTCCAGTGGATAATTCTGTCAGTTCTTTTTTTTTTTTTTTTTTAAGATTTTATTTATTTATTTGACAGACAGAGATCTCAAGTTGGGGGAGAGGCAGGCAGAGAGAGAGAGAGGAGGAAGCAGTTTCCCCACTGAGCAGAGAGCCCGATGCGGGACTCGATCCCAGGACCCTGAGATCATGACCCAAGCCAAAGGCAGCCGCTTAACCCACTGAGCCACCCAGGCGCCCCTCTGTCAGTTCTTTGACTACTGTGTAGGAGGAACAGTGTTATAAGGCCTCGGGGTTCATGCCAGCTCTACTTCTGACCAGGGACAAGCTGCTTAGAATCTATTTTGATCCCTCGTGCAGAAGATGGGAGCCCCCCGCCCGCACCCTTTTTTCTGCCACAGGAACTCTGTGCCTCGCGGTGCTCAGGCCAACCCAGCACGTTCTCCAGGGGCTGCCACAAGGAGAAAGAAAGGTGAGAGCAATTCATGAACCAGGAGACATCAGGTCATTGGGTGTTATGGCAGCTCAGGTCCCGGCGTTTCCTCAGAGTCTGAGCTGGGGCCGAGGGGAAGGCTGGGGAGGATGCGGGAGTTGCCAGCGCTGACCCAGCTGCCCTCCCTCCCTCGGACTGGGAGTGCTGTCACCGTCATGTGCACTCCTTATTTCCCGGGGTCAACAACGAATGTTCTGGCACCTTTGATTTTGTCTCCAGCCCAAATGCCATATGGCATCTCTCTGGTTCTTGGTTACCCTGGAAGGATCTCTGTGGGAGAGAAAGAAGGAAAGAAATACCACAGCCCTTAACAGGATCCTCTGGCACCAATTGGAAAACACAGGATCCATTCTCTGTTTGTTCCTGTGAAAAATAATCATTCCAAAAGCTGCTGCAGAAGGTCTTGAAATTCATTTTTTTCCTTTTCTTCCTTTACCCTTCTGCCCCAAGGCAAACCCTGCCTTGGTGTTCCCCTTGCCTTTTCTTTTTTTTAAAGATTTTATTTATTTATTTATTTGACAGACAAAGAACACAAGTAGGCAGAGAGGCAGGCAGAGAGAGGAGGAAGCAGGCTCCCTGCTGAGCAGAAAGCCCAATGCGGGGCTTGATCCCAGGACCCTGGGATCATGACCTGAGCCAAAGGCAGAGGCTTAACCCGCTGAGCTACCCAGGCGCCCCAACCCCTTGCCTTTTCTATGTAAGGTCTTTATGACCCATCGCCCTTCTCTTTGTTGAGATTGAAGGCGGCAGAGGGTAACCACCTCATTTCCCCCAAAGCCAACTCAGTCACTTCCCTCTGTGACCAACAGGTGTCAGATGTGCTGCTCTCTCCATGGTCACCATCTCTCTTCTGAGCACGATGGAGTAACCCTTCCTCATAAGCTTTTCTTCTCAAGCTTCCATTTTCCAAGGAACCCATGGTTTCGATCCGCTTAAATTACACAAATCCACATTCCAATCCCCTATATGTAAAGTTGGTCTTAATTCAACCTATTATAGGGAAAGATTTCACTGGCGAAAACATGATGTTTACCTAGGAACCGGTTTACAAGCCATTCTTGTAGTTGCCTGGAGAATACGAGGGACTCAGGCCAAGGCCAGCCCTGCAGGTCTGAATGGGACTGGGACTTGCTCCCCAGCTCCTTTCAAAGACTTGGGAAGAAAGCCAGGAACTCTTTAACTAAATGCAAACGGGTGTGATTTCCCCCTAGTTCCCAATGCTTGAGACCTAAGGGCATTATGCAAATAACGATCAGCCGAGAAGCAGAGAAAGAAGATTTACTAAGGAATGCTTTTAAGACTTCACCCAATCTCCATCAGAGAGGAAGAGTCTGTCGCCCACAGATCAGGATACAAAGCCTAAAGGCAAAGTGTCTGTTTAACATTCTGAAGGAGCACCCAGCCCACTTGGGTCCACAGGCAATGTTTTTGGGACATGTACGGAAATAGCTGGTAGCCTTCTGTCACAGTGGGAAAAAATTCTGTGAACACGATGTTCTCGAAGTCTTACTGAACAGTCTTTGAAAAGAAGGACATTCCATGCGGGTCCTTCCGCTTCTCTCCGGTGAACACAGGATGACCTCAGTCCGTCGCTCTGGATTAAAGTGAGTATGTCTAATTTTTAATATTGTTGCAGTCATTCATTTAGTTTCACTGAGGCCATTTAGACATCTGGAGAGTCTTGTGAACGGCGGGCGGTGTGTGCCCAGAGCCTCCGCGCTCTTGCTTCAATGTGTCGGTGACCCCGCTCTGCGGAGCACAGCCCGTGCCTGTTTGGGGAAAGAGCTCGTCAGTGCGTGAGCTGCTGGGGTTGCGGCTCTCCTCAGCCGGTGGCAAGCAGGATTTTGGAATGTAATCAAATGGAGGGTTAGGAGGGCTTGGAAGTTGCACTGGGAGTTGCCTGGGCCACACAGGAAGTTTGGGAGAAAACGGGATTCCACAGTCCATGAAGGGCATGTCTGCGGGTGGGGTCCTGGGAGCAATGATTTATTGATTTATTGATTTTAAAGTTTATTTATTTATTTGAGACGGAGGGAGCCCGTGTGAGTGCAGGGCCGGGGACGCAGAGAGAGAGAGAAAGTCTCAAGCTGACTTCGTACTGAGTGTGGAGCCTGACGCCGGGCTCGATCTCAAGACCCTGAGATCATGACCTGAGCTGAAAGCAAGAGCTGGATGCTGAACTGACTGAGCCACCCAGGCGCCCCAGACTACAAACATTTTTAATTTATTTTAAATTTTCCTTTTATTTTTCTAAAGATTTTGATTTATTTGACAGAGAGAGAGTGAGCACAAGCAGGGGAAGCAGCAGGCAGAGGGAGAGAGGGAAAAGCAGGCTCCACGCTAAGCAGGGAACCCGATGGGGGGCTGATCCCAGGACCCTGAGATCATGACCTGAGCCGAAGGCAGACGCTTAACCCACTGAGCCACCCAGGCACCTAATACAAAATTAAAAAAAAAATTATCTTAACTGTTGTATTAGTATCACCAAAAGAGAAGAAATATTTATCACCCCTATAGCACACACACACACAACTTAAGTGCTGAATGGAAAAAGTAAATATGGGGGCACCTACGTGGCTCAGTGGGTTAAGTCTCTGCCTTCAGCTCAGGTCATGATCCCAGGGTGCTGGGATAGAGCCCCGCATCGGGCTCTCTGCTCAGCGGGGAGCCTGCTTCCCCCTCTCTCTCTGCCTACTTGTGATCTCTGTCAAATGTTTTTTTTAAACATTTTATTTATTTATTTGACAGAGAGAGATCACAAGTAGGCAGAGAGGCAGGCGGGGGGTGGGGGTGTGTGTGTGAAGCAGGCTTCCCGCTGAGCAGAGAGCCCGATGTGGGGCTCGATCACAGGACCCTGGGATCATGACCTGAGCCGAAGGCAGAGGCTTTAACCCACTGAGCCACCCAGGCGCCCCGAAAAAAATAAAAAATATTCTTAAAAAAAAAAGTTTTACAGTCTTTTTCTTCTTCTTCTTCTTTTTTTTTAAAAAAGATTTTATTTATTTATTTGACAGACAGAGATCACAAGCAGGCAGAGAGGAAGGCAGAGAGAGAGTGAAGGAAGCAGGCTTCTGGCTGAGCAGAGTCCGATGCGGGGCTCGATCCCAGGACCCTGAGATCATGACCTGAGCCAAAGGCAGAGGCTTTAACCCACTGAGCCACCCAGGCGCCCCATCTTCTTCTTTTTTTTTTTTTTTTTGGACAAGGCTGTGAGGAAGCAGGCGTTCTCACCGATCACTCATGGGAATGCAAACTGTATGATCCTGTGTGCACTGACCCTGTGCTCCAGGAGTCCTAGGAATCTATCCTAAAGATATACCGGCAGAAAGACAAACATATTCGCCCAGAGTCTTAACACATACACACCTGCATGCAGAGACATGCAACGGGCTGAACAAACCAGAGTCCAGCCACACGAGGGCGAGTACTATGCAGCCATAACACAGTGAGGACGATCTGTGTACTGATAAATTTATCGTCCAGTGAAAAAGCCAGTTATATACATGCACACCAGGTAATACATGTACTATGGTTGCATTTTTAAAAAGATGGAATAAATACGAACATATAACATCCATATTTGCAATAGAAAATAAACCAAAAATTAAGAAGTTACTTAAGATGGGGGGGCGCCTGGGTGGCTCAGTGGGTTAAGCCTCTGCCTTCGGCTCGGGTCAGGATCCCAGGGTCCTGGGATCGAGCCTCACATCGGGCTCTCTGCTCAGCAAGGAGCCTGCTTCTGCTTCTCCACCCCGACCCCCCCGCCTGCTTCTCTGCCTGCTTGTGATCTCTGTCAAATAAATAAATAAAATCTTAAAAAAAATTAAAATTTAAATTTAAAAAATTGGTGGGTTTTCAATCTGGGAGAAAGAAATGTAATCAAATTGCAGCTAAAGATTCTACATGTTTGAACTGAAAGAAGTTTTATATTTCTTCCTCTTAAAAGTTCATATATCCTAGTTCTGTCCACTAAAACACCTAGCTATCAAGACAACCAAAGAATGAGCACAGCAGTGCCTAAATTGTTCATCTCTAAATACCATCTCCATGCCTCGGGCTCACTGAAGGACCGACATGCCGGTTCAAGGTCTTGGTCCTGAAATGTACATGATGCACCTGCGTCATCCTGTTGAGACCCAGAAAAGCCTCGAAGACTCAGGGGGACTGCTGGTGGGGTTTCTTTTTGGAGTGACGAAATGTTCTGTCATCAGGTAAGCGGTGCTGGCTGTACAGTTATGTGAATATACTAAAAACCTCCCTTGTACCTGTGGTTTTTTATGGTATGTGATTTATACTTTAATAAATTGTTATTAAAATGTTGAAGTATTTTTAATAACAAAAATGGGATGGGAACCATCATCACGACCACTGGGCAGGCCACAGGAATCATGACTGACTGTGAGACACAGGAAGTTTCTTTCAGTTGATGGGGATAGAGACTCAGCTAGTAGATTTTCTAGTGCAGCTCTGGAGTCCAGGAGGAGGGGTATGGCTAATACCAGCGTCACAGTGAGGGTTTTCAATGGGCAAAACCTTGCTGGTGTATAATGTAAATCTCAGACAGCTGGAAAATTACAACAAGAAATTCACTAAGACAGAACGGAACATCTCTGAAGAACATGAAAAAAGTGCTGAATGCAAAAAGCAGATTTTTCAAGCAAAACGCGTATGGAAGAAACATTCCAGAATCCAGTGTTTTTTTTTGCAAAAGTATTCTATCTTCCAAATAGGCGTGAGCCGTAAAAGAGCTACATGCTCTGGGAAAAGACTTGAGGTTTTTCTTTTTCAAATAGATTGGAAAACATGCTGAAGGAGTTGAGACGAAAATATGTCCCTGGACTTCAGCAACCTTTATCAAAATGACGGCAAGCTCTCCGAGCTGGAGAAGGTTCAAACAGGCATGCACATGGACTGCAGGCCTAACTACTGACAGGCTGATGTGTCAAGATCCTGGAGACTATGAGAGCACCATGATTTTACTGCGCTCAGAATTTGCTTTGTTCCTGAGCGCCTGGGTGGCTCAGTCAGTTGAATGGCCCACTCTTGATTTTGGCTCAGGTCATGATCTCAGGGTCCTGGGTTCGAGCCCCGCATCAGGCTCTGGGCTCAGTGGGGGGTCTGCTTGAGATTCCTCCTCTCCCTCCCCCTGTGCCCCTCTCCCCACTCATGCACACTCACTCTCTAAAATAAATAAATCTTTTTTTTTAAACTTTATTTTTTCAGTGTTCCAGAGATCATTGTTTATGCCCCACACCCAGTGCTCCATGCAATCCGTGCCCTCCTCAATACCCACCACCAGGCTCACCCATCCCCCCATCCCTCTCCCCTCCAAAACCCTCTGTTCCTCAGAGTCCACAGTCTCTCATGCTTCATCTCCCCCTCTGATTTCTCTCAACTCCGTTCTCCTCTCCATCTCCCCATGTCCTCCGTGTTATTCCTTATGCTCCACAATAAAGTGAAACCATATGATAATTGACTCTCTCTGCTTGACTTACTTCACTCAGCATGATCTCCTCCAGTCCCGTCCATGTTGCTACAAAAGTTGGGTATTCGTCCTTTCTGAGGGAGGCATAATACTCCGTCGTATACATGGACCACGTCTTCCTTAATCCGTTCGTCCGTTGAAGGGCGTCTTGGTTCTTTCCACAGTTTGGCGACCGTGGCCATTGCTACTATAAACCTTGGGGTGCATATGGCCCCTCTTCTCACTACATCTGTATCTTTGGGGTAAATACCCAATAGTGCAATTGCAGGGTCATAGGGAAGTTCTATTTTTAATTTCTTAAGGAACCTCCACACTGTTTTCCAAAGTGGCTGCACCAACTTGCATTCCCACCAACAGTGTAAGAGGGTTCCCCTTTCTCCACATCCCCTCCAACACATGTTGTTTCCTGTCTTGCTAATTTTGGCCATTCTGACTGGTGTAAGGTGGGATCCTGGTGTGGTTGTGATTTGAATCTCCCTGATGGCTAAAGATGATGAGCATTTTTTCATGTGTCTCTTAGCCATAAAATAAATAAATCTTAATTTTTTTTTTTTTTTTTTTGCTTTGCTCCTGGATAGTGTCTCTGCAGAAAGACTCTTCTCTCTGAAATATTAACATTTTTCTAGTCATGTTTTTTTTCGGGGGAAAAAAAAGCAAAAAAAGAAAACAGACAATGGTTCCAGTAATGATTTGATTTTACTAAAAAAAAATTTTTTTTTTAGAGCGCCCGGATGGCTCAGTTGCTTGGGCATCAGACTCATTGTTTCGGCTCAGGTTGTGATCTGAGGGCTGTGGGGGCGAGCCTTACGTTGGGCTCTGGGCTCAGTGGGGAGTCTGCTTGAGATTCTCTCCCTCTCTCTCTGCCTCTATCCCCAGCCTGTGTGCTCTCTCTCTAAAATAAACCTTTTTCAAAAATGCTTTTTTTCTTTCGGGGTGCCTGGCTGACTCAGCTAGTAGAACCTGCGATTCTTGATATCGGGGCCATGAGTTCAAGCCCCACGTTGGGTGCAGAGATTACTTAAAAAACTTTTTTTTCTTAAACTTTAAACAGGAACCATCGCTGAAAAATGCTTAATGAAATTATTTTAAGCAGGGTACATCTGTACTCATTAATATTTTAGGTAGGTTTTTAGCTGGTAAAGTTAATGTGTTTTAAAAATAAGCTGAAGGGGCACCTGGGTAGCTCAGTCCGTGAAGCATCTGCCTTCGGCTCAGGTCATGATCCCAGAGTCCTGGGATCGAGTCCCACATCGCGCTCTCTGCTCAGCGGGAAGCCTGCTTCTCCCTCTGCCGCTCCCCCTGCTTGTGCTCTCTTGCTCTCACTCTATCGCAAATAAATAAATAATCTTTATAAAAATAAATAAAATAATAAGCTGAAGATTATGAGAAGGAGGAGTTTCTAGCATGCCCATAATACAATAAGTCAGTTTTTAAAAACTGTCACTTAAATTTTGAAAATGAGATCCATGAATAGGTCTCAAGAGATCTGTGAACTGGTACAAAATTTTTTGTGTGTGGGAATTATACTGCGGAGAATTTCCACGAGGTTAAGAACCACTGGTGTTAAAAGTAATTAGACACAGAGTAAATAAATATACTTTAATTTCAACATATAACATTTGATGAATGTAGTTGTTAACTCTATTATTGATATATTCTTCTCTCTACTATTTTGTTCTTTAGGAAAATCATCTTATTATAATTAATTTTATTGATAAAGAGTTGTTTGAGGTAGAGTAGGTGATGCTTGTCTTGAATAGTTTTTTTTAAAATCTTAAAATAATCCTGATAGATACATGTCAAAGGCCACATGTCCCTGTGGCTCCATTGCCAAAGATAGGACAGTTTGATCATTAAGGGAATAATAAGGCACCTGAGGGAAACACTTGGAATATGTAGATGCCCACAAGTTACTATTAAAAACATTGATGAGACTATTAGGGAAATCTGAGTATTGACTACGTATTTGATTACATTAGGAAATTATTCACTTTTCTTGATGTGATAATGACAGTGTGGTTAAGAAAAAGGAGTCCTGGGACGCCTGGGTGGCTCAGTTCGTTAAGCAGCTGCCTTCAGCTCAGGTCATGATCCCGGCGTCCTGGGATCGGGTCCCACATCGGGCTCCTTGCTCCGCAGGGAGCCCGCTTCTCCCTCTGACTCTGCCTTCCACTCTGTCTGCCTGTGCTCGCTCTCGCTCGCTCTCTCTCTGACAAATAAATAAATAAAATCTTTAGAAAAAAAAAAAGGAAAAGGAAAGAAAAAGGAGTCCTTGGGCGCCTGGGTAGCTCAGTTGGTTAAGTGTCTGCCTTCGGCTGAGGTCCCAATCCCAGAGTTCCCGGGGTCGAGTCCCGTATCGGGCCCCCTGCTCAGTGGGGTGTCTGCTTCTCCCTCTGCCCTTCACCCTGCTTGTAAAAAAGAAAAGGAGTCTATATCTTTTAGAGATGTGTACTGAAGTATTGAGGAACACAGTAATACACTGCCAGGGATTTAGTACAAAGTAAACCAAGGCTGGGGTTGGTGAGAGTCAGTGAGGATAGGGGTGAAACACTAGAGGCCCATAATGAAGATTCTTGAAGTTGAGATAATCGATTGGCTGTCTCCTTTTGAATGCATTGGAAAATTTCCATAATAAAAACATGCAAACAATCTCATGAGTTCTTGATACTCAAGAAAAAAGACAAAAATGAAAACGGATAGGGAAAACAATTTTAAAAATACATTGGTGAACACCAAGATTAATGCATTCTTCCTCTTTCCTCTAGAAATTTAACAATTAAAGGGGGAATATGAAGCATTTGCCTTGCCTTTTGTGTATGAGCTGAATTTTAGAGAACCCAAGTGGCCATACCTGAGGAGGGAATCTTTTCTTCTTTACGAAAGCATCCCAGCTACTAAATCTGACAAAAACGTTCACATTAGAAAATCACCACTTGTAATCCTTAGTGCAATAAGTGATTCCCACAAGGACCATAAGAAGTGGAAGTCTGATGACATTTATAAGAGGGGTTGGGTTTTTCTCTCTGGATCCACGCATCAATCTTAGCATTGCTAAAAAGGTAAATTATGATACGCCACCTGCTATGAGGTACTCCGTACTATTACAGGGCATTGCTTTAGACATACTCCCGCACAGGGGCGCCTGGGTGGTTCAGTGGGTTAAAGCCTCTGCCTTCGGCTCGTGTCGTGATCCCAGGGTCCTAGGATCAGGTCCCACATCGGGCTCTCTGCTCAGCGGGGAGCCTGCTCCCCGCTCTCTCTGCCTGCCTCTCTGCCTACTTGTGATCTCTGTCAAATAAAATCTTAAAAAAAAAAAAAAAAAAAGAAATACTCCCGCACAGAGAGTTGACCTGGGCTCTAATGAAGCCTTGAATTGTAACAAGTTTGATGCTGGGACAACTGACCCACTTTCTTGGGCAAATCAAAATGATTGAAAAGAAAAAAAAGGCAAGGGCGCCTGGCTGGTTCAGTCAGTGGAACATGGGACTCTTGATCTTGGGGTTGTGAGTTTGAGCCCCATGTTGGGTGTAGAGATTACTTAAAAATTAAAATCTTCAAGGGGCGCCTGGGTGGCTCAGTGGGTTAAGCTTTTGCCTTCAGCTCAGGTCATGATCTCAGGGTCCTGGGATCAAGTTCCACATCGGGCTCTCTGCTGAGCAGAGAGCCTGCTTCCTCCTCTCTCTCTGCCTGCCTCTCTGCCTACTTGTGATCTCTCTCTGTCAAATAGATAAATAAAATCTTAAAAAAAATTTAAATCTTCAAAAAGAAAAAAAGGCAGAGGGGGTGCAATAAGGGGAGTAGTTTAGCTTAAGATTTAAGAGACACAGTGAGCATCTTCTGCAGAAAAAGTAAAACTGTAGAATTATTTTTGAGGCATTTAAAAATTCTGTTAAGTATTTGATGACAAGGAAAAACTTAAATTTTTTAAGGTATAATATGGTTATGCAAGGAAATGCCTGGGGTTTCCTTTAATATACTTTGAAAAAAAAAAAAAAGGTTAAAAGCAAGGAGCTATAGGGACGCCTGGGTGGCTCAGTGGGTTAAGCCTCTGCCTTCGGCTCAGGTCATGATCCCATCGTCCTGGGATCGAGTCCCACATCGGGCTCTCTGCTCAGCAGGGAGCCTGCTTCTGCCTCTGCTTCTGCCTGCCACTCTCTGCCTGTGCTCACTCTCTCTGACAAATAAATAAATAAAATCTTAAAAAAAAAAAAAAAAAAGCAAAGAGCTATAAAGCTAGTATAACAGAATCTTGATTGATTGTTGAATCTGATAAGGGGTGAGTGGTGATTTATTCTTTTATTCTACTTCTGCATATTTTGGGGAATTTCATATGATAGAGCGATGTTGATCACCATACCACAGGAAATAAAGTGGGTTGTTTTTAGCAGAAGCTTAAGAGGGAAACGTGAGAAACACAGAAAATCTCATTTCGACACACCAGGTTTATGTAGTGCTTATTTATTCAACAATAATTAAAATACAGATCTAATAAGACCAATAGGCAGGCAAGGAAGATTTTTTTTTAAATGAAATTTCTCGATTCAATCAAAGAGCTGATGAATCAACGAAACAAAAGATACAGAAGGTAAAAGAAAGAGTTGGCCATCTTCTGCCCCAAGCTACCTCTGCCATGGTCTGGAATCTTTGTAAATATTGGATAGGACACTCTGCTAATATTTCTCATAAACCCTTGGCCATCCTGGATTCGCAAAGCCGATGAAATCAGGAATTTCACATGTTGGAAGTCTGAGGATGCACTTGGGTAGCCGTGGAGAACTTGTGGGACAGGAAAATCACCCCGCTCAGCAACATCATGAAGGCGGCCAGACATGCCACCAGGAAGGCACTACCGATCTCCTGAGTGTTTGGCTTGAAGGGAATCGACAGCGACGGGGGGAAGGAAATGCCCTGCTCGCTCATCACCGAGTGGTAATTCCAGACCACGGCGATGGCGATGCACACGCCGGAGGCCAGGTTCAGGATTCCCGAAGCGATGAATGGGTTGAAGGTGGCGTTCTCCCGCAGAATTCCCAGGTACGCGTTCCTGAGAGCGAAGATGATGGAGGCTCGCCCCAGGAGGCCTAGGATGCTGGCGATCAGCAGGAGGTTTTGGGAGACACGAATATCAAGCGGGAGATACGTGTCGCGGTAGCTGTACCGTTGACACAGGGTGACTTTGTTGTGGTCGCTGATGTGGTGGTACACGCAGACTTTCCACATGCCCACGCACACCAGGCCCGGGGGCAGGAGGGCGTTGTTCTCTATGTACCACACTCTCCATTCCACGAGGCCCATGGACGTGGTGGTCAGGATCCAGCCCACCGTGGCCATCGCAAAGCCGGCCACCTGGCCGTTGGCGCTCGTGATGAGCAGCAGCATGGCCACTGCGCACCGCATGGAGCTGCGGACAGACACGGGGTGAGAGAGGGTGAGCGGCCGCCTCGGGCTGGGACGCGCCCCTGCGGGCCCGGCACGAGACCGAGAGTGGGGACCCGAGACGTTCACGCTCTGCCGGCGGGACACAGGGCGGGCCGGCTTCGGGAAGGGCCGGTGGCCCTTGTCATCGGAAGTCCGACACGGCACCGACTTTCAAACAGGCACTTCCGCTTCTGGGCATTCGTCCCCAAATGAGACCGGCCACGAGCAGAAAGTGGTCATCACGGCACTGCGCCAGCTGAAAAATGGGACACGTTCAGGCCCAGCGACTGAGCTCGGCTGAACTGTCCCTTGGTGCCGAGTCGGTACCGTGTCGGTGCAACCGGGCTAGTACGCGCCGTGGCTCAGCGCGCGGCTGGCATCGCGCAAGGGGCCGTGCCCCGTGTCTGGCTGTTTTCCAGCTCCAGCCCCGCAGGGATGCTCTGCTGTCTCTCACTGGGGGCCCCAGTCGGCTGCGGGGACGGGCCATCGGCTCTGTGTTTGGACACCGGGACTGGTTGCATGTTTGGGCCGTTAGGAGTAGCGCTGCTGTACGCATTTCCAAGCGGTGTTTCTGTGCGTGTGTGTTCTCGTGTTTCCCGGGTGGATGCCTCAGGCCGGGCCAGGGGCATGGAACAGATGGCAAGTCTACGCTCAACTCTTCAGAAAGCGCTACCTGCTACCCCGCTACCCGCTACCCCGCCGGCCCCACCACTTTGCGTTCCCACCGGCATCGCGCGAACGTTCCATTTCCCCATCTCTGCTCCCGCAGGTGTTGGTTTCGTCTTTTGGATGACATCCGTTCTAATTGCCACGGAGACGTAATGTAACCAAAAGGAAGAAGGCCACAACGTACCAAGGACAAGCGGTAAGCTACAAAATGGGACATCTCGTCGTGGCTCTAAGAACTGAAAGTCTGTATGCTAAGTTAGTAAGAGACATTTTTAACCGGGTTAGAGGGATTATGAGTTTTAAAATACATATATATATATATTATATTATCTTATATTTCAATATATTTATATATAATTATAATACATATAATATAAATAAAGTATAATATATGAATATATATTTTATAGTTATAATATGTAGTATATCATAAAATATATATTATAAAATATATATATTTATAGCACACAAATCTTAAGTGTACAGCTCAATAAATTATTGATAACCACAAAGGCACCTCTTGGTTTAAAATACGTAACATTACCACTTCCTTGTTTGTCTTTACTGCTCTTTCACCTCGCAGCATGCACCCGTAGAGCATCTCAGTTCAATTCTGCTTGTTTTCCAAAACAGGGATCATGCAGTCGGCATACTTTCACTTGACCCTGTTTACGACCTTGGATTGTGATTTTTTTAAAATGATGTCTGGCTGTTCAAGCCTTTTAAGGCATTTCTTCCATGAGCATGATTTTTTAAAATAGGAACAATAACTAAGGCTTCATTGATATTATGAAGCTATGGAGGATGAATTATATCTGATACATAACTACACTATAGGACGTTTTTGGTCATTCATTTGCCATAAGACGCAGCAGATGTAACAGTAGAAGAGTATTTCACAATGCGGGAAAACACCCGTGGTAGGTGAATGTAAAACAGATAATAAAACTCCCAAGTTCCTAGTGTGATCTTATTTTTGCCCACCCTAAATAAGCAAAACAACATGCCTCTATTGGGATTACTAGTGATTTTTTTTTTCATTTTTTAAAAAGATTTATTAATTTGATAGCACAAGCAGGGGGAGCAGCAGAGGGACAGGGAGAAGCAGGCTCCCCACTGAGCAGGGAACCCAACTCAGGACTCCATTCCAAGACCCTGGGATCACGACCGGAGCCGAAGGCAGCCGCTTAACTGAGCCCACCCAGGCAGCCCACTGTTTCGTGTTTCAAGATAAGAGTCTATCACTTTTCCAAATGGGGAAAAACAGGGGCACAGGCAACGGGACACAAGCATAGTGAGGAGTATGAGCGGGAGTGGAGGGCCGTGCATGGAGAGCATGGGGGCCTCCCACACTGGCATGTATTTATTTACCATTCACGCGTGGTTTGCGTGCGAGCAAGAGGTGTGTGTCTGCGAGGAAAGCCGTTAGAAATATCTCGCTCAGTGAAAATGCATGTTGCAGAAGCAAGTGTATAGAAATGGCTCGGTTGGGGCGCCTGGGGGATATGGTCGGTTACGTCCGACTCTTGGTTATGGCTGGGGTCGTGATCTCAGGGTCGCGAGATCCAGCCCCGCGTCAGGCTCTGTGCTCAGCGCGGAGTCTGCTTGGATCCTCTCTCCGTCTCCCTCTGCCCCTGCTCTCGCCTCTGTGCCCCACCGTGCTCACTCTCTCTGAAATAAATCAATGGCTCCGTGTCAGTGAAAACTAGGGCGAACATCTAACACGTTTAAATATGTATAAACACAATATAGGAAACATGCTTGCATATGAACAGAGAATTCTGGGTGCGAGAAACGTTTAAGAGTTGTGGCCTCTGGGAAGGAGGACTGGCTAAGGGCCCTGGAGATACAGCCTTCCCTTCGCTGCCCAGGATCCTCTCTGCCACGGTCTCAATTTTCTGCCAGAATCATTAAAAGGTAAATGATGAGTTAACCGAGAAGCAGGACAGAGGCAGGTCGCAGCACCGCAGAGGGAAGGGAGTGTTGCTGGGCCCCGGGCTGAGCTGGACCTCGGGGAGGAGGGACAGGGAGGGGAGGGCACAGGAGGACTTCGTGGGGAGCGGCCCGGCCTCCCGAAGCACTTCCGAGCCCCGGGCTCAGTGCCACGTCGGCAGTTCCTAAACTTCTTGGTCTCGGGACCAAAAAGGTCTCTGCACTTTGCACTTGGAAGCGGGAGAGGCAGGCAGTTACTGGGTCAAACGTTCTGGAGACCTGTACCCTTAAAAATGGTTAAAATGGTCAATAATGTGATATATATTTTCCTGCAATAAGAAGCAAACAAAAAAAAAGGTATTGACCCCAAAGAGTTTTTGTTCCCACAGTTTGCATCCATCCATACTTACCGTATTAGGAATTAAAACTGAGAAATATAAGATTGCTTATTAATTTATGTGATAAATATATATTAACAAGGGTTTTTATGAAAAGTGACTATATTTTCAAACAAACCGAACTTAGAGGATATTGCTTTCAGCAATCTACAAATTGTGTGTAAATGATACACTAAATTCTAAAAACGTAGGGAAAGAGGCAAATCAGCAGAAGCACGGTTCAGGATAGAGATGGGGACAACCGAAACCACCACCTACAGTACGAGGGACAAAGGACTTGTGGGGTTATCCGTACGATGGAACACTCCCAGCTTGCACAAACGGTTATGATAGCATTTGTGGTGCTTGTCGTAAGTACTCAGTGACGCACGCCCTCCAGCTGGGCAGAAAACAGTGTCTCACTTACTCATAATTCACTTAGCAGGAGGCCGGGACCCAAGCGGCATGGGGACTTTGTTGAGTGCGCCAGATGGGTCCCCAGAGGCCTCCTCCAGAAAACTCCTGCTCAAACCTGAGGTCATCTGTGGGATGGAGACCCAGCCCAGCGCTGATGGCCTGTTGAGTCAGAAACTCCTAATAGAACCCCCAGGCTCTCTGTAACCCTGCCAGGAGGCCAAGAGGAACGTGATCACATTCTTGCTCTCACGGAAATGTTACAAAGCTCCATGACCTAATGGGAAAAGTGGGCATACCGACCCATTTGTCTTTGGCTCCGGGGGAGATCTGCTTCTTGCCATCGGCCTGGGGTTACTTACCTTCTGTGGATGCTTGCTACCCCCTCTGCCATCAGGCAGCCGATGCCTTCTCTGCTAACAGGCCACTTCTAACCCACCGTCGGATGGGGCCACTGGGACTTTGAAGGATGTTGTCACAACAGTCAGGATCTCATCTCATCGAAGTCCTCTGGCCCCACTTATGAACCACTGACAAACCTACATCAGCACTTATCCAACATTCTAAAACCTTGGGAGAGAATTCTGGAATAATGGGGCCATTGTGACATGGGACCTGAGTGGAAAGGACAGCCATTTTAGGGTTCGTCTACCATTTGCTAAACTCCCTAAGAGAATCATAAAGGCAATGCCTCCTCCTTAGGAGTTCCTCCTTCCTGCTCCGCCCCACCCCCACCCCTGGTTCTTACAGATCTGCCTGTTCTAGCTCGCATAAACACAGTCCTACCATATGCGGCCGGTGTGTCTGGCTTCTTCTGAACATGTTTTGGGGGCTCATCTAGAGATGTGTGGGGACTCTGTTCCTTTTCATGGCCCAGTAATATTCCACTGTACAGCTACACTACCGTTTACTTAGCAGAAGGTGGGCACTCGTGTGGTTTTCCTTTTTGGGCTGTTACGAGGGATGCTGCTGTGAACGGTAATGTCTAAGTGTGTGTATGGATATAGTTTCATTTCTCTTGGGTATGTACCTAGGAGCAGAACTGTTGGGTCACAGGCTAACTCTATGTCTACATTTTGGGGGACCACCAAATTGTTTCCCTACATGGCCGCACCATTTGCTAATCCTACCAGCAAGGTAGGAGGAATCTACTTTCCCCGCCTCCTTGTAAGGCTTGCTGTGGCTCGCCTGAGTTTGACGACTGCGTATATGGAATCACCATGGGCGCTCCGTGTAAAGGACCCTTAGGAACAAGAGGCACTTTAAGACTGAGCCTCATTGTAGTTTTCTGGTTATTTTCTGGCCTCGGGAAGTTTAAAACACAGATATTCTTACCAGACTCTGGCTCATAACCTGAACGTAGTTTCCAGCCTTCGAATTTAACAGAGCTTTGTGAACTCTGCAATGCTTTCTCCAAGATGGGAAACCTTTCAGTGGAGTGTTCTAGTAGGTGCTAGTCTTCACTAACATTTGTTAACGTACACCTCACACTTTGCCTGACTTCTGACACGTCTTTGGTTCCGATTGGAAAGTCTCTAGGTCTAAGGCGGAACGAGGGCCTGTCCCAGAGACGGTCAGATTTTTTTGTTTGTTTCACTAGCCAAGGAGGTCCAATTGGAGGGCTCCATATATCGGGTAATGGGAGAATATGGAAGAGAAAAGGGGGAAGCAGAGGGTGAGGACACGTGCAGAGAAGCAGTTTCAGCAGAGATGGGCCTTGTGGAGGAGGAAAGATGGACCTGAAACCGGGCAATGAAATACCAACAAAATAAGCGGCGGTGACCTACAAGAACCCCAGTGAGGCTGTCTCACGACGACGTGCCTGTGGCGTCACAGCCCAAAGGCTACGGAAGGGAGAGAGAAGGGGGATTAGGTGGTGCCGAGGGGAAGGGCGCCGCCCCGCGCTGGTCAGCCCCGTCCACCGCCCTCGGTCTGCCCTGGTGGGGGACGCTGATGTGCTGCCGCTCGAATCCACGCCAGGAGAGACCAGGAAGGGGCATCCGGATGGGAGAGCAAGGAACAGCAAGTTCATCTTTGAGAGCGACTGAGACAAACACTTGTAGGATGATCAAGGAGTCAAAACACAACGGAGGAGAGGACAGGAAACACGATAAACACTCGAAAAATTAAACGTGAAATCACCGCGTGACCCAGCGATCCCAGCTCCTGGTGCAGACCCAACGGAAGAGAAAGACACCCGCGCACCACCCCCTTCCCGCCCCGACGTTCACAGCCAAGAGGCAGAAACCCGAGTGTCCAGCATGGATGGCTGCAGAGACAAAACGGGGTCTCTACACCCCCCCGAGTCTCCCCACCAGCCTGAAAGAGGAAGGGAGTCTCACACTGGCTCCGACTCGGACAAGCCTTGCAGACACCACAGGGAAACAAGCCAGTCCCCGGGACAAAGCACGGGACTTGCTTCCAGGCAGCACCTAGAGCAGCCGGAGTCCTAGACACGGGAAACAGGACACGGTGGCCAGGGGCTGGGGACAGAGGGATGTGGCGGGTGGCGCTCCACGGGCACCCAGTTTGGGAAGATGAAGGGGTCCCGGCCGCCGGGGATGGTGGTGGCGGTGGAGGGCCGTCGTACACGTGCCCCCGCACCGCACACTTAGTGCAGTCAAGCAACCCGTCTGTGTTCTTCTCCCCACCGTCACACACACACAGCGAGAAGGGCCATACCTCCGCCCGGCAGGGACGCGGTCTCCCGGGGACCGAGTATCTGGGGAAGAGGACAGTTTGCTACCGAGCTGGGCGTGCAGAAGCCCACGCCGCTCCTCTAAGGACAACCTCAGGGCTTCTCCGTGGCGGCCCTTCCGCAGGGCCCACAGATCTCTGCCGCCGCACCAGCCAGCTGCTCGCTTTTAAGGCCGTTCCCACCCCCCCGCCTTCCGCGGTCCCCACATTCTGCCAATTGTCCTCGCTTTCCAAGTTCTCAGTTGCTAGGTACAGGGGACGCCCGGGGCGGGGCTCAGGTGGTTAGACGGGGGCCTCTTGATGGCAGCTTGGGCTTTGGTCTCTGGGCCTTAGTCTTAGGGTCGTGAGTTGGGGCCCACTCAAAAGAGAGTAAGAGAACACAAAAATAAAAACAAATAAAAAAATAAAACAAACCCTTGGTGGTTCGGTCCCCAACGCCAAGACACATTGTTCTTTCATTGATCAGCACACCCCTTTGCTTTCTTTTCTTTGTCCCGTATCCTCTACTTCAGGTTTTCTTTGAGGGGGTAGGTAAGGCTTGCCAGGAGACCATCAGAGACCACTTTTTTTTTTTTTAAGATTTTTATTTATCTGACAGATCACAAATAGGCAGAGAGGCAGGCAGAGAGAGAGGGAGAAACCGGCTCCCCGCTGAGCAGGGAGCCCTATGCAGGGCTCGATCCCAGGACCCTGAGATCATGACCTGAGCCAAAGGCAGAGGCTTTAATCCACTGAGCCACCCAGGCGCCCAGAGTCCGCTTTTAAGATATATCTCAGTCAGACCTGTCTCCTACTTGCTGCTGCTCTTGCCCCTGGCACGGCATCTACCCCACATCTTCAGGAAGGAGGGACTGTTTTTGTTGTTGTTGTTTTTTTTTTTAATAGGCTGTGGCAATGTGTATAGGCAGGTGTAGGCAGAAATGGCACCCACCAGGCCGCGCTGCGCTGAGAAAGACTGCGGGCAGCTAATACTAGAGACGATGCCCTTAATTCGTGGGGGAGTGCCTCCTTTTCTCTGGGCCTGACTACAGCCTTGTTGACACATCACACACACGGGGGAGACCGTCCGTCTAGACTATGTGTAATAATTCCTCATCTGTGAGAAACTGACCTACGACTGGGAATAGCTTCCAATGGGGCATCTGTAGACATGAAGTTCCTGGAAAGTCCTATCACGTCAGCTGACCGGTACCTAGGACTAGTTCTATATAGAAACCCCAATTCCTCCAGAATCACTGAGTGTTTCCACGATAAGGTATTTATCCCAAGAAAATGAGTAGAGATATGTACAAAGATGTAAGTGAAACACACACCCAGTGACCTTTATAACCAAGGTTACAACTGGGACCCCAGTCCGAGAACGCATTCGGTGAGCCATTTCTCTCCTTCGAGCGCAGTATTACCCAGCAAGTCAAGACTATGTTGACTAGTTAAGGGAAAAGTTCCCAACACTTTTCTTTTAAAGATTTTATTTATTTATATGAGAGAGAGAGAGTGAGACAGCATGACCAGGAGGAGAGGCACAGGGAGAAGCAGACTTCCTGCTGAGCAGGGAGCCCGATGTGGGATTCGATCCAGGACCCCTGCACCATGACCTGAGCCAAGGGCAGATGCTTAACCAACTGAGCTGCTCAGGCGCCCCTCCACCAACCTTGTTAAATAGAAAAATTTCAAAAATGTGGTTGGTATACTCCTCTGCTTCTTAGGGGGGGAAAACAAAGGAAAGGAGAGAGGAGGGAAGGAGATACGTGAATGTGTTCCGTCCCTCGGCAACAGGTCTGACAGCTTGAGCATCTGTATCTGCGCCCGAAGGAAGATAACCATTCTTGGCTGAGAGCGGATAGAGCACGTGAAGGGCCTGATCGACCCGCAGGGGTCTCCCGGGGGAAAAGCAGAGGCGACCTCACGCCGCTCTGTGACGCACACTGTATGCCCTGCTTTTTTCGCTTGCTTGTTCAATACTCGTGGGTACAGTGAGCGCTCCCTCGTACCGGGCACCCCCAGCAGACAAGCACGGATATACGCAGCTCCCCACTGGGAGCTCTGAGGGCTGACGGCTTCGTGGGCAGGTGTGTTAGAGAAACTCAAACTGCACAAAGCGGAACAGGCGCTGGGGTCAGAAGCACACGCAGGCACGAGCCCCGAGACTCATTCCGCTGGATCCTGTTCAGGACGGCATACTGGAACTGCACACACGGGAGCCCCTCTCCCCAGAGGACATGAGAGGACTAGAGAGATACGAGGCAGGGCCTTTGGAGGAGCAAAAGGAAAACCTTGAAAACTGGAAAAAAAAAAAATCTAACTTTTCCATCCTGAAACAGCTTCAGACCTACAAAAACGTTACGAGTGGCACAGACCTCTCCAGCCTCCACCCAAACTTGCCAAATGGAAACGGCTTACATAGCCACGGTGCGACTATCAGAAGCCAGAGATCGCTGTCCACTACGATCTCGGGACTTGCTCAGACGTCACCGCTCAGCCGGTGGATGTCCTTTTGCTGCCCGGGATGCATCTTAGGGTCATGCATGTTTGTTTGCCGGGTTGCCTGTTTTGAGTAGCCCCTCTATCTTTCATCGTCTTGGCCCCCCTTTCTACGTGACGAAGGAAAGCAAGCAAAGAGGTGTGCTGATCAATCAAAAAACGATGTGTCCTGGCGTTGGGACCTAACAACCAAGGGTTTGTTTTACTTTTTTATTTTTGTGTCATCTTACTCTCTTTTGAGTGGGCCCCGTGTGGGGCCCAACTGGTAAGGCTTGGCCTTGTTTTTAAAGAACTTCCCTCACTTTGGGACGCAAACTGCATCCTTCTTAGAGCCCTCTAGGGACGGCACATGTGTCCCCCTCCTGGTGCCGTCAGCCACGTGCACACCCCTTGACATGGTCTTCACCAGGGTGGAGCACACTATCGGGCAGGCCTCGACTTTGAATTTGATGACCAGATGGAAGCCAGCAGAGCTCCATGCTTTGGTTGAATCTGCGAAAGACTCTGTCCCTGCGCTGTTCTACCATCTCTGTC